>NC_091060.1:148583194-150983194 GCF_000393655.2 Nicotiana sylvestris
AAAAACACATAATTATTAATGATAGTTTGGTGTCACTGGTCCTCAAAATATCGAGCCCTGAATATATATATATATATATATATATATATATATATATATAATTTGTACAATTAAGTTATTAAAAAATATGAATTTAAATTATAATAAAAATACATAATTATTAATGATAGTTTGGTGTCACTGGTCCTCAAAATATCGAGCTCTATATATATATATATATATATATATATATATATATATATAATTTGTACAATTAAGTTATTAAAAAATATGAATTTAAATTATAATAAAAACACATAATTATTAATGATAGTTTGGTGTCACTGGTCCTCAAAATATCGAGCCCTGAACCCATATATATATATATATATATAATTTGTATATATATATATATACATTTGTTGAATTAAGTTATTAAATAATATGAATTTACAGTTGACGACATGGACGCGACTATACATCCCGGCCCTCAGACGTTGGATCTATTAGCTCTACAGTCCCAGCATAGATCCGAGTATATATGGGACGGACAGTTGCTTATGCAAACTTTCCGGGCTAGGAGAGTGGATCTATTGTGGGAGTTTTTGAGTCCTCCCCGCATTCTACATTTGATCACGACCTTGATTGAGCGGTGGCGACCGGAGACGCACACTTTCCATTTGCCCATCCGCGAGGCCACCATCACACTCCAGGACGCTGAGATTTTATATGGCATGTCCGTTGATGGCTTGCCAGTTTTACTGCCTGCGACGAGGAGATATTATTCGCGGCAGGCATATTGGGATATGCTGCACATGCTCACGGGTTTCATGCCGGGGGACGAGGCGGTAGCGTCTGGGTCCAGTCATATTCAGTTGGTCCCCATTAGAGACCACTTGGTGCAGATCCACTATACTATACCGACGAGTCAGCGGAGGTGGATGTACAGTGTTATACGAGGCTGTCGTTGCTCCTTCTATTTGGGGGGGGGGGTCTTTTTCCCGAACACTTCGGGGAACCTAGTGAGCCTCCGTTTTCTGCATCATATTGCCCGGTTCGAGGATATAGCCATCTACAGCTGGGGTGGTGCTTTCATCTCATATCTGTACCGGCAGATGTGCTGGGCTTGCATCGGCACATAGAGAGACGTTTGTGGCTTTTTGCCGCTTCTACAGGTGACAACATATTCAAATAATATGTCCATTAGTTACAATTCTACCTAGTTATAGTTAGTCTTATACTTTACGTCAACTTTGTATGTTAGGTTTAGGTCTGGGAGCGATTTCTGCAGTTTCAGCCACCTCTACCACAGCTACCGGCTAATGTATAAATTCCGCAACTCCCTCTAGCCTGTAGGTGGGTTATGCGTCGTACTCTTGCACGAGAGTATGATGCCCATCATAATCTCCCCCTCTGCAGGGATGTGTTGGATCTGCTGGAGGACGCACAAGTAAATATCTAACTAAACTTACTTGTTATAGATTAACTTAGTGTTGTGCATAGTAACGATTTGTGTTCTTATTTGATGGTTCATCTGGACGCCGTACAACGATGAGGTGATAGGTATCCTGCCAGCGTATTGCACGTTCAGCCGACATATTTGGAGGGCTTCTGTCCCGCTCATATGCCTCGATATTGTCGAGCACCATACCTCCGAGCGGGTATTTTGTCTGTTTGGCCTGCCGCAACCTATACCGACTCCGCCTGCATGGCATGCTTTACATTATGAGAGCGATGATCGGTTTAGGGCGGATGACACATTTATGGCATGGCTTAACGAGCAGTTGGGTACTTGGGACAGGCGAGGGGACTTGACCCCACCTCCGTAGCACTTTCCTATTCAATGTTATATGGCATGGTACCGCACTGTTTCTCGACTTTTTATCGGGAACCCAGTTCATCAGGCATACGATCGGTACGTCCCATACGTCGGGAGACACGAGGCCCTGGTATGTTTTCTATTATTATTAGTTATATACCTATAATTTAGTGCCAAATATGTAGTTTATATTTTTTACTTTGTGCAGGCGATTGGATTGCATACCGTCTATCATATGGGGCAGCAGATGCAGAGTTATGTCCACGATCCTGTGGCCATGTAGGAGTATAGACGTTAATTCATGGATGTGGCTGCCCAGACACTGCAGCGAGCCCGATCGGATTAGCGTTTGGCACACGAGGCTGATTATATGGACCCAGCACAGTACCATCGAGGTCGTAGTATCCCACGAGCTGGTGGTGTCGGACAACGTGGTCGTGGGCGGAGAGGAGGTGGTCCCCAGCAAGGGGGCGTTGAGGCTCCTGCTGATGATGTTGCTGCTGATATGGCAGGTGGCATGCTTGAGACGGACATGTCGTCTTACAACTTTGGAGTTTATCGCACTCCAGTGCCATCGCAGGTGACCCCATCGAGTCAATTATTGATCACGGGCTCGGATATTCAAGGAGTGGATTGGACTAGATACTTCTCAGGCCCGTCTACCACTGTTGAGGATCGACCAACCCAAGATTTTTATAGTGGGCGCCGACTGAGTTATGGCTCCACATCACATGCGCAGGTATGAGTTTATTAGTATTGAATTTGAATTTGTTTTAAATGTAACTTATGTATTTTCTTTAACTTTATTAATTTCCTTTTTAAGGCTTCATGCGATGCAGCGACAGATGACTACATTCAGGATCTAGAGACGATGATGGTAAGACAATATAAATTGTTGTGAATTGTTATGTAGTTTCTATACTAAGTTTCATATTATTATGTAGCCTTCTACTAGAGCTGACAGCACCACCGATACATGTCATCCTGCACCGCATCCGGCTATAAGGAGACGACTTGATGATGATGATGATCCTGATAGCGTACCCGGGCAGGAGGGGATGCGCCTCAGGCCAGCAGCTGCATTGAGACACACCGAATGCGGGACACATTGACATAGTGTAAATAATATTTTGTATACATTAACAACAATATTTAATCGAATATGCGCATTACTTTTTTTAGTTCTCCATTCGTTTGATAGTTTCATAAAATAAAATTTAGTACAACACAAGCACTTAAACTTAACTTCCACTTCAATTAAAATAAAATTTAGTACAACACAAACACTTAAACTTAACTTCTACTTCAATTAAAATAAAATTTAGTACAACAAACAAGGAAAACATTACTACAGCACAAACACAAAAACAAACACAAACATAGCAGGCCAACATAATAAAAATACATGAAATATGAAAAATACACTAAACACATACATGTCAATGTTTAGGCCCGGTTGCTATTTATTCTCCGCTCCAACCACTTAAATCGTTCTTCCAGTTATTCTTTTTCTTCTTCTACCTCTTTCAGTTTCGCCTTCACCTCCGCAAGTTCCAGTTTATATTTTTTTTACGTTCCTCTTGTGCTTCACAATTCCATTGTGTTTTCCATTTTTCTTTTCTCACCTCCTTCAGGGTCGCCCTCAAGTCTACAATAATTCTATTGCTTTCTTTTTCATGTTCCCGTTGTCTTAAACACATATTATGAAGAAACTGTAGTTGTTCTCTGTAACATTCCTGATAACATGGTTCACCAACCCATTCCTGAAAATCACAAATAGGTTCGCCGGGAACCTTGTAAAACTAGTTCATATAGTGCTAGTAGTGGCGTCCAACTTCACCACCGTCCCAACAATTTTGCATCAAATATGCTTTTCCACAGTTGCACTTTGGTGGACGACGAGGTTGAGCGATTTGTGTAATATTTGCTTTTAGTAAAAAAAACCTTACTTTTAATAAAATATTTGCTTTTAGTAAATTTTGAGCACATAAAATAACTACAATGAGCCCGTTATTTATAGGCGAGACAACACACACATAACGTACTATCTAATGACGCTATACTTTGTGTGTTAAATATCATGATGTTGACAAGACAACTTTATGTCAGCTGGTCAGCTTTTTCAGTTCGACAAGACAACACACACATAACGTACTATCTAATGGCGCTATATTTTGCGTGTTAAATATCATGATGTTGACAAGACAACTTTATGTCAGCTGGTCAGCTTTTTCAGTTCGACAAGACAACACACACATAACGTACTATCTAATGGTGCTATACTTTGCGTGTTAAATATCATGGTGTTGACAAAACAACTTTATGTCAGTTGGTCAGCTTTTTCAGTTCGACAAGACAACACACACATAATAAATATACAAATAATTCTATTAAATTATTATTTAAATAGGTAAAATGGGAAAGTACAAATCATAGTTAACAAGCATAATTTTATTTCATAAATCTTGCAACATAGACATAACAACTAATTATTACAACATCCACTCATGGGTAGTTAGGTACACTGAAAAACACCCACCACGAGCTTGATTAGTTTTTCCACCCAAACCAGCTGAAGGACATTTACGACGGTCGTATCCTGTTTGCGAGCATATACCACATTTGCGCGCATAAACGGTGTCACTAACATCCATTTGGTTCCGTATACACGTTCTCTTCTACACCTGTCTTTTACACAAATAGAACTTGTTACACACCATTTTAAATGGTTCTGGAGGCCAATAATGCTCAGCACCCACTGACTGCAACTGACCACTATATGTGTTTAGGTATTTGGAAACACTATATTGTTGATCAACTTAGTTGGTCTCCGCATAACCAACACGTTGAAAACACTTGATGGCATGTGAGCAAGGCATGTGGTAGATGGACCATTTTTCACATGAGCATAACCTTGCTAATTCATTTAGGGTATGTACATTATTACCCCAATTATTATGGATAGCGGTGCGAACTTCAAAAACACCTCTTTCGTTATCATACTACAAAAATGAATGCCAATGTGCTTGCCGTCTGTATTTCTCAAATCTCTGCATCGGCACTGGCATAAATTCAATACCCCTCTCCATCAATTCCGTTGCAGTTGCAGACCATTCAACAAACCTCTCCGCCATCTGCTTGAACGACATCCGCACCATGGCTGTGACGGGCAATCCTCTTGCCGACTTCAATAACCCTTTGAAGGACTCTGACACGTTTGTAGTAAGAATTCCCCATCGTTTGCCACCATCCGGATGCAACGTCCACTTTTCAGGGTCATGTCGCATTAACCAACGATAGGCTGCATCGTCTTCTTGCCTGATAGAATCCATATGCCTCTGGAATTTATATTGTTGGTGGTCTGTTGCTGCCATCCATATCAAATCATGTCCTTGTTGAGATGTGCCTTCTGGAAATTGGCCTTAAAGTGCCTCACACAGTAACGGTAGTATGCATAAGGTTCTTGCTATGCAGGCAAGTTCTCCACAGAACTTAATATACCACCGTGCCGATCAGATATTAGACAAATACCTGAACGCTGTTTGACAATGTGCTCTTTCAGGTGGTTCAAAAACAGCGTCCATGTCTCTGTGCTTTCATTAGCACAAACAACAAAAGCTAGAGGAAATATCTGTCCATTAGCAACCACTGCTACGGCTATCAATAGCTTGATATCGTACTTTCCATAGACATGAGTTCCGTCTACGGATATTACGGGCCGGCAATGCGAAAAACCATCAATTGTTGGATTAAACGCCCAGAACACGTAATTGAATATGTATTCTGGTGTTCCCGAACTCTGCTCAAGCTTCCATTCAACAACTGTCCCGGGGTTAAAGTGCTGCAGTGCGGCCATGTACTTTGGCAGAGATGCAAATAAATTATTCCAATTACCGTACACAATTTCAAACGCTCGTTTGCACCCGAGAAATGCCTTTCTTTTCCTAATGGTATGGCCATATTCCTGGTGGACTGATGTAATGCACTCTTTGATTGTATACCTTATGGACGCTTCGAGGTGCGAAATAAGTACAAGAGAAATCAAGTTAATATCCAAGTTGAAGTGATTCCCGTTGAATGTGTCCATTTCGCATGTGTGGGTGGGAATGTATTTACCCACTTTCCACGTACCTGTTTTCTTCTTGGTCGCACGCAACATCCAACTACATGGCCAAAACCACCTGCGGCAAACAACCTTGTATACCATCGAACTTGACTCTCATACCTGCATCTCACGACACTCTTTTACGTTGTTCATTTTACAAGTCCTGCTTAAGCGCGCTTTATCGGGAAAAAGCATCCCCTTTGCAAGCACCGTTGGTCTAGACTCATCCCACGTTTCTGTTCGAATTTCATCAAAATCCCTTGTGAGAGCTTCCACATCCGGCACGGTTGGCAAGTTATCAATGTAAGGAATCTCCCTTGAATGAAACGACACTTCGGACTCGTACACTCTTCGTCTAGGGGGTCTATCTTCAAATCAGGTCCTTCCTCCTCATCCTGCTCATCACCATCCTCACGAAAAAAGTGTGTCTCGTCTCCGGATTCATCGGCATTGTTATCGTAATCACTGTTCTGTTCCTCACTCTGTGCATCTGCCAGATCCCGAGGTAATATGTCGTTTTTGGTCAATTGAGTGAGTACGGGTGGTTCAACTTGCTCGTTTTCACTGCACAACCAACAAAAATATAAGCTACTGAATTAATAAATGCTTTTCATATGGCTATATCACTTACAAGTCATAATGTGATGAAATTCTATGATGGACGTTTTCAATTAGGTGATGACTACCAGATGGGCCACTTGTAAAATTCATATCTGGCCGGTACCCCCTATTAAATATATGAGCGTTAATACAAATTTAATATGCCAAAAATATACATAATTAACACAAATGAAAATTGAAGTTTACCACTCGTCTTGTGAATTATGGAAAGTAGGGTATAAATTATTTTCTCGCTGCTCATTCGTCGGCGGTGATAAGTTTAAATCAAGGAAAACTCTTTCATCCGGAACATGTCTGGAAAAACTACTCCAGAATAACCACCCGATGACTGGGGTTTATCTCTACTACGCACAATCTCGTTTTTTGGAACGGCTTCAACCTTCACGTACATCTCCAACATCGTGATTACAAGAAATTCCCGGCATTCGTTCGGAGTCCTCAGAAAATCACTTAAAGTTTCATCATCGTCGATGTTAAACTCCGAGTAAAAAGCAACCCCTTGCGGAGTGACGAAATACGGATATCTTCCAGTTACTTTAAGTATCACTAAACGTTTCCTCACACTCAATTTTTTTGCATAACAACGATATCAATTTATCGTACTCTATTGTAAGTGGCAAGTTAACATGACACTGAGCAGGTAAACTGTAGCCCACGGAGTTATTCTCCATCACAACCTCACCCCCCCCCCCAATATAATGAAACTCTTATTCTACGCTCTTCAGACATAATAAAAAAATGTTGGAGAATTTAACAACAATAAACGTTTCAACAAGAGTTAAATTTTTTTTTGAATGAATTTCTATACAATCCTAACCTCTTTATATAGGAAATGGCTAGCCGGGATTTTTTTTTATATATATATGTAGCGCCCAAAAAGTTGGCACTATATGCTTTTGAATTATTGAAGTCAGGAATTGTTGGTGGGGCCAGGAAAAAGGAGTATAGCGCCAAAATACCAGGCGCTATATATAAAATGTATGTATAGCGCCAGGTATTGTGGCGCTACACCTGGGCGTATCAGATTTTACAGTATAGCGCCACAATACCTGGCGCTATACATTAACGGTGTCGTTATTGTTAATGTATAGCGCCAGGTATTGTGACGCTATATATAAAAATGTAATTTTTTCCCCACCTATTTATATATTTTGAGTCCAAAAGAACTACAATTGGGTTTCGGACTTGCAATTTACATGAAAATCCCTTATATTCAACGATCTTATTTAGTTGAACCTACTATCAATAAATATATCATAAATAAAACCTAAACACTGAACATCTTTTATCATGTGGAGCGAACATTTTGGCAGTTTGAACACTCAACTTGAAGTAGGAAATAAGCAGAGAAAACAATTTTCTTTGTTCTTTATTTTTGGGGTGTGGGGTGTTTTTTTTTGGGGGGGGGGGGGGGGAGACAAAAATAAATCCAAAAAGGGAAGGAGAAAATGGTGCATGATGGTGTCTACGGATGTCATGTGCATTGGGAGTTTTAATTATAAATTATTCTAGTAATTTAACATTTTTATGTTTAGGTTGGTATATTATAATCCAAGATGCTTTCAAACAAATATTAGGATGCTATAAAGATATACATCTAATTTAAAAATGTTCTTAACTAGCCTAAAGCATTCTTTTATTCTCCCACAAGGTCCTCTAGATTGAAAAATCATCACGTTACAACTTTCATTCTTTGACCAGCAATGCCTAAACTATAATTCAAGGACAAAACTAACATGTAGAGTTGTAGATAAAAGATAAAAAGGTCTCATTACAATAAATGTACTAAAATTGCTAAAGTCCTCACCAAATAAAAATGAACAAAAAAATTGGGACAAAATCAGAAGTACATTATAGTTTAAGGACCAAAATGGCAATTTTCTCGGAATTTAGTTCAACAATTAAACACAAGCGAAGACAAAAAGGCAATTAAACATCAAAGGGGGCAAATCAGAGGTGTACATAGGTCGGGTTTGTTCGAATTTAACAATTACCAAACCAAACCAAACCAATTATGTCGGGTTATTAAATCTAAAGATCAAACCAAACTAATAAAACTCGGGTATTTCACTCTCGATTTTTCTCAGGTTTTCGGGTTTATTTTCCGGTAAAATCTTCGTAGAACAAAACATATAAATTTTGCTCAAAATATTTCTTTAATCCTAGTAAGATACAACTATATAAAGTATTTTCCAAGAAAATAAAACAAAATATGAGATGTGTCATGGCATTATCCTAAAATATTCAACAATAAAAACAATAAAATTATGTAATATACATATTGCTAATTAAAAAGCCATAATAAAAATAAACATAATCTAAAAATACTAAGTCATGCTAAAATAAGTAGGCTAATTAGTGAGTATTAATTACATGACTAAACGCTAAAGAAAAAAATAAAAATAGGTTATGCATTTTTATCTAAATTATTGCAAAATAAAAAATAGATATTCAATACATTCCCATTCGCAGTATTGAATTGAATGTCTTTTGTTAACATTAGTATTGATTTGATTTTGGTTTGACCTTTTGTTAGCATTATTTAATTTACTAATGTTAATGGCTATAAAACTTATTGGAACATTCAAAAGTTCTAAGTCCAACCTTGAAATAATACCTTAAAAGATAAAATTATGAAAATTTTAAGAAATATTTATAAATTACATCACAATAAGTGTATTTATATATTAAATACATCTAAAATTTCTATATATGTAATGTCGGGTTGGTTTGGTTTCGGTTTGACTTTCTTTAGTTAAAACCAAACTAAACCAATTATGGTCGGGTTTTTTTCCCAACACCAAACCAAATCAAACCAAACCATAGTCGGGATTTTTTTCTCGGTTTGACTCGGATTATCGAATTGGTGCGATTTATCGGTTTCTTTTGTATACCCCTAACTCATTCAATAGAATAAATTTTTGGTATGCTTTAATTAAAAGTGTACAACTCATTAGACGATATTAATAATAGAGTCGCAATAAATTCCTATGTATACCTTTTTCAACAAGTAGGTGCTAATTAATTAATTGTTGTTAAGTTTGAAAAAGATGGTCATATGGTACATTTCTTAAATTACACATGAATAAAAGACGGGAATTTTTCATAAAGCACCATCTTTTAGGTCTAATTTGTCATTTATAGATACCCTTTGCTATATTACGTGTTATAGATACCTTTTATGTTTTTATACAATGTATTTCATGTATTTAAGCTGTTGTATTCATTAATACAACCAAAAAAATAGGCGTAAAAACTGGAATTGCAGCTAAGTTTGACATGTATTTAGCTGTATTCAAGCGGCATTAACGTTAAATACAGAAGGTTAAACTGGTTAAAAACGAAAGGAAATCAAATCACATGATATTCTCCTAATTTAACTCCACGAACTAAGGAAATCAAATCACATGATATTCTCCTAATTTAACTCAATGAACTAAAACGATCCCTCATTAATCTGTATTTGAAAGATACATAATAAAGATTATAGCTGAATAAAGAGAAATACATATGAATAATACAGTTGAGTAGAACTGTATACAGTTGAATACAACAAAATACAACTTAATTCATCTGAATAAAACACTTGAATACAACAAAATACAACTGAATACAGCTGAATAAAACTCTTGAATGCAACAAAATACAACTAACTTCTGCTGAATAAAATAGTTGAATATAACTAATTACAACTTAATTCATCTGAATACATGTGAATACAGCTGAAATATACATTCGAATACAACTGAATACAAATAGGCGATTTGGGCGATCTAGAGAGAAAAACAGCCTGATGGCTTCGCCAGCCGGCGGCCAGCCATTAATTCCGGCTGGTCAGCCACTTAACACATCTGCCCAACCTCCTACAACAACTACAAACAATCCCCAGCCCTCAAACCCCACAAACGAAGCAATGAATTACGCAAAAGCTGTGAACCCTACTTCGACGACCACTGCCAAGCAGAATCGAGCCGCTACAGTTGAACCAATTGCTCTTCGTCTATCAAAATCAACGAATTACACTTACCCCAGTCGATTGTAATTGTTGTTGGGCATGGCAAAAAAGAGTTAAAGAGTTCTCTTTCTTACTGCAGGTGCTTGCAGCCGTTGCTGATGAGTTTGAATAAAAGCAGGTGAGTGTTTTTCCTCAGTTGTTGCAGTCTGAAAACTCCAACAAAGTGGTCAAAGACACGAATACATAATGAGTACGCTGATTCAGATTCTTTGTTTCCATCAACAAAGGAGAGAGAAAAATATTATTTAGCATATATGGCGCCTTAAATATAGGATGTAACTATAATTAGATATTTGGCTATAAAGTATAAAAGGTATCTATAAGATGTAATATTTTAAAATGGTATTTATTTAAAATAAACAGGGTACTAAGGTTTTCTATAGGGTGTAAAAATTCCATAAAAGACTAGGCAATTTGTATGAAACTACTACACTCTTCTTCAACTTGAGTCTCTTGTAAAAGACGGTTATTTATTTACATTACCTACAAAAAGAGGAACATTTATTACCATAAGGAATAATCTTTTTTCTTTCTATGGATTTTAATATGTCCATTGATGGCGATCGCAATTTTTAATTTTTCCTTAAATCTTATAACTTGGAACGCGATAATGCAAAAATACAGTCATAACAAGATAATTAATTAAATAAGATTACGAGTTTACCTATCACATAATACAATGGAATGGTTGAAATTTCTCCATCTTTAAGTAATAATTTAAATTTAAATTGTAAAAGTAAAAAATTTCTTGATAAATCAAAATTAATCGGGCCAGCATGCGACCGCTATTATAATTGGTCTCTTTATATATTGTTCAAGTACTTTAAATTACCATCTATATAACATTAATTTATTACTAGTAACTCCTTGTAGGTGTTTGGACATAAAAATAATATTTAAAAAAAAAATAATAATATTTGAAGTTAAGTTAAAAAATAGTATTTGGAATTTGAAATTATGCTTGGACATGCAATTTGCTTGTAAAAATGTTGCAATTTTGTTAGTGGAGAATTTTTTTTTTTGAAAAATTTAAAACTTTTGATTTTTGAGAAACTCACTTTTGATATTGTTTAAATACTTGCAAAATTTTATGGATAATTGAAAAAAAAAAGAAATTGTTTCTATGAACAAACGGGATTGTGTGTCATTATTTTCCAAGAAATAATACAGTTTAAGAAGGGGAAAAAACAAAGTGAAGAACAAAAGAGAAAATAGAAAGAAGGAAAAGAGAAGGGAATCTTTCTTAAATGTGAAAACAAGATTTGTTTTCGTTAGAAAGATTAATGGCGTTTCTAATTGACAACAAAAATATTTTCTTTCCCAATAATTTTAGCATATAGTGAAAGGGCACGCGTGGTGTGTTGGTGCGTAGGAAAGAAGGGCGAGAGTAGGACAAAGCAATGGAAAAAAGAAAAGTAAATAGAATTAGATATATGTAGATTTATTTATAGTATATAGTTGATGTGGTCACGTGGTTGTGCATACTTTTGTTCATGCAGCCCACCACTCCATTGGCTTCTCCTAACTATACTTAATATGGAAAGAGAGAGAGAGTCCCACCCCTTGAAACCACTAGCGGACTTTGCAAGGAACACCCTCCCCTCACCATATTTTCAATTTATGTAAAATATTTGACGCCATATAAAATTTAAGAGAAAAAAAATATTTTTTTCTAAAATTTGCGGCATTAATTTGAAAAACACTGAGTATATTGTTGTTTTTGTAACTTAGTAAAGTTATTTAATTTTTTTTATTAAAGATATAATAAAAAATGCAAATTTAATCGTTTCAACAATAAAATATATTATTATTTCTATATTAAACTAATATAAAAATAATATCACATAAATTGAAAGTTAAAAAAATTACTAACTTGGTATATATCACAATGAAATAGTGTCTTAACAAAATCCAATGATCATGTTAATATGATTTCTAAAAACTGAATAAAGTGTAGCTATATTTTCATTTTACAATAATTATTTATTTAAGAAAAAAGCGAGTATTTTTCTCTATCTCTTTTTTTTTATGCGAAAAAGGTCCAAAAATATCTTTGAACTATTCGAAATAGCTCAAAAATATCCTACGTTTGTTTTTGGTGCCAAAAATATCCCTGCCGTTTATGTTTTGGCCCAGAAATGTCCCCCAACCATTAATTTTGACATTAAAACTGACATGACAGTCCAACTCGGTTAGAATTACTTATATGGTCGTCCACTTAAGCAATCCATATGTGAAAATTATTTTTTCGAAATTTTTTATTTTTCCAGAATTTTTTAATAAAATATAAAATCAACATTTATTTTGAAAGAAGTCAAAAATTTCGGAAAAAATATTTATTTCGGATTTTTTAATTAAAATACAAAATCAACACATTCCAAAAAAAAGTAAAAAAATTACGAAAAAATTATTCTTGATTGGGGTTTATGATTTGATTAAAAAAACTCCATTATTCTCTTTTATGAATTTCGGAGTTATGTCTTTGAATGCTTTTGAATCCAGTAATAGCGTAGTTATGTCTTGGAACATTATCCCTATATAATTTCAACCCCATTCTTTAGCTCCAAAAAAAAATTAACACACAACGTTTATAAGAAAAAAAATTAAAACTTTATCTGTACAACAACAAAGACGTTAGTTTCTTAATCCTAAACAAGTTGGGTCGATTATATGAATTCTCGATATCTATAATCATAAATTCACAAAAGAGAACAATGGAGTTTTTTAATCAAATCATAAACCCCAATCAAGAATAAATTTTTCGTAATTTTTTTACTTTTTCCGAAATAAGTGTTGATTTTGTATTTTAATTAAAAAATTCCAAAATAAATATTTTTTTCGAATTTTTTTACTTTTTCCAGAACAAATGTTGATTTTGTATTTTATTAAAAATTTCTAGAAAAAAAAATCCGAAAAAAATAATTTTCACATATGGATTACTTAGGTGGACGACCATGTAAGTAATTCTAACCCAGTTGGACTGCCATATCAGTTTCAATGGTAAAACTAATAGTTTAAAGGTATTTTTGGGCCAAAACATAGATGACAGAGATATTTTTGACACAAAAAATAAACGAAGGATATTTTTAAATTATTTTGAATAGTTTAAGGATATTTTTGGACCTTTTCCGTTTAGGCGATTGAAAACAAGAACCGACCCCGGGATTGGGCGGTTTTATGTCCGAAATATAAACAAGACTATAATAACAGCAGTTTAGGTACTTCTCCTACAGGTATTTCCCTTCTGCCTTTGCCTCTCTCTCTCTCCAATTATTTTCCCTTTCACCAAAACATTAACTCCTAAACGAGAAAACCAGTGTGTCTTTCTCTTTTTGAGGTCTGCTTAACTACATATATAGCCCCCCTATTCTGCTTTACTAATTCCCAACACATCCCACAACTCCCCAAAATACACATTTTAAAAACAAACTCTTTAAAAATGGTCCTTGCTTCTCCAACAACAAAAATCAATCTCCTTCTGTCTGTTTCTTGCTCTCAAACTGACCCCTCAAATGCTCCATTTTTTCTAGCTTTTAGCTATACAATTTCTTGTTAAAAGAGTGAACTTGGTTTTTTTTGATGGATTTTGGGGTGGTGGGGAGTTTAGATAGTGGTGGGGTGATTTGTTCAGACAATACAAGTAATATGTTTACTACAGCAGCAGCTGCTGCTGCCTCAGTTGAGACCAAGCAAAAGTGGTACGGATCTACTGGATTTCACAAGAATGAAAGATCTTCTTCTACTACTACTACTACTGTTACTGAAGATGACTGGAATAATAAGGACATTAAATTAGCTAAGACTAGTGATGACTTTTCATCCTCTAAAGCAGCAGCAGCAGCTACAATGCTGTTTCAGCAACAGCTCAGAAGTAATTGTCCTAACAGCCAGCAAATGCTTAGTTTTTCTTCACCCAACTCTCAGAATGTGACAATGCCTTATTATCATTACACCTCAAGTCCTTTTACTAGGAACTCTTCAGGTACATAAATTGCTAAAGAAAAAATAAAAAAAGGTTGACGTGTCATTGAATAGGTTTCTTGTTTTTCAATCAAGATTGAGTTTTTTTGGTTCAATATGTTTGTTATCTTTATCTGATTGTTGGTTTTGTATAAACTGCTGGATTTTTTGGTAGCAATGCATAGTTTTGTTGTTTCCAAGCACAAGGAAGGGAGTCTTTTCATGTAACCATATGCTACTGGTTTTTTTTCTTCTTTTTGATGTTTTTGAGTCTTGTAACCAACCCACCCACCCATAAAAAAGAGAAAAGATGGCATCTTTTAGTACTACATGGTTTCTATCTTTCCTATTTTTGGTAATGAGATTGTGGCAATGTTGGTTTTCAAAGGCATAATCAAATGAAAGGCCTAAAAGAGTTGAGCAAATTTCCTTGTTTCATTGATAGGTCTCTGAATTTTGATTTTCTCCCCTTTGCTGTTTTTCTTGGTGTTGCAAATATTTACAATGTTTTGTACCCTCTTTAAATGTTATCCTGTCAAAGCATTTTTCAACAGTCTATTTTCTTCTTTCACATTTGAAGAGCGAGCCATGTCTTTTTAGATTTAACAGGGTAAATCTTTCATTCTTTAACATGTTTAGTCACTGTATTTGGTAAAAAACAGTTTTTATTCTTAAAGTTGTGATCTTTCTTTCTTGGTCAGGCTGTGGCAGTGGAGCTATGAATGCTGGAAACATGCATGGGGTAATAGCAGCAGGGGTAAAAGGGCCATTTACTCCATCACAGTGGATGGAGTTGGAACACCAGGCTTTGATCTACAAATACATTACTGCAAATGTTCCAATACCTCCTTATCTTCTCAACCCCATTAGAAAAGCTCTTGAATCTGCTGGCTTCACAACTTTTGCAGGCCTTAGACCCAATGCTTGTAAGTCCTTGCTTTTTACTTCTACTTACCATATTTCTGGAAAAAAATTACAACTAAAAAGATTAGGATTCAACTCTTTCCCCATTTGTAATTAAAAATGACATCTACACAAAAATTTGAAATGACATCTACTTTGACAAATCTATGGCTCAGGAAGTTTCTCAAGTGATCATAGCTACCATAGTCATAATTTCTTGTTTCTAATTGTAAAGTGATATGGAATGAATTTATTGTTCATAAATATGCTGCCTTCAGTAATCTTTCTGCACAAGGGCAGGTTTTATTTTCTTTCCATGATCCCGAGTACGGTGAACCCCCTTTGCGATTTTACTAGAATTTTTCCTCATGTCAAGGAGTTCAAGAGCTTATATATATCCAAAATAATTAGTTTTTTACCTTATTTACACAATGTAATTTTTAGCGAAGGGGGTCTAAACTTGTTCCGCCACTGCCTGAGGCAACTAGAAAATATTGTTTAAGAGATCCCAACTCCCCCACAAATTAAAAAATTTACTAGAGAGCACAATGCTTTTTAGTATTTATGAGTCTGTTTTAGAGTAGTGGATGATGTGTTTTGTGGTTAATTATTGGCAGTGGGATGGGGTGCATTCCATCTAGGATTCTCCAACAGCAACGATCCGGAGCCAGGAAGGTGTAGGAGAACAGATGGGAAGAAATGGCGGTGCTCAAGAGATGCAGTTGCCGATCAAAAGTATTGTGAGCGGCACATGAACAGAGGCCGCCATCGTTCAAGAAAGCCTGTGGAAGGACAAACTGGTGCTACTTCCGCCAAGCTGATGAATATTTCTTCTTCAACATCAGCATCAACAGCATTGGCTCCCGGAGGCGCTGCATCCAACACTCTACCTCTCTCACATCCCCAACTTAGCAACTTGCTGCCTGCTGTTACTAATCCCTCCACAACTTCCCCTTATCTTGAGAGGTACATTTCAAAGTTTATTCTGTATGTGTATCACTTTCTGCTTATCAAAATGACCTTAACAGCAAGCTGTAGTTTTGTCGCGATGTTAGTAAGAATCCACAATTTTTCGTTGATCTAATTTTAATATATGTTACTAGCAGGAATTATACGCCCAAGGAAAATTTTGGTGAAAGGTATTCAGATACAAAAGGCCTTGTTTCATCAAGTGAGAAAGAGAGCCTATATTCAATACAGAAAGAGCAGAATCTTTATGGAGCAACTTCAAGGGCTGAATTTGGATTAGTTTGTGCTGACTCTTTGATCAATCCACTAAATAAAAACTCTTCACTAGTGAATTGCCGTGGCTATGGCAATTCAGAAGATATCAGAGATCAAGAAAGCAAATCACAGCATCATCCACTTCGACAGTTCATGGACGATTGGCCCAAAAACCAGTCCGATCAATCCACAGTTTCTTGGCCTGACGTTGATTTGCAGTCAGATAGGACTCAGCTCTCCATTTCTATCCCTGTGGTCACTTCAGACTTCATGTCTTCCACTTCTTCTCCAGCGAACGACAAACTCACAACCTCAGCACAGTACAGGCCGTCACAGGAGCACGAGACAACAACTCAAATGGGATTAGGCATTGGCACCATCATCAGTGAGCACAACCAAAGACAAGGAAATTGGATTCCTATAACTTGGGAAAATTCCATGGGTGGTCCCCTTGGTGAGGTCTTGCATAGCACTAATAACAGCTCGGGCGATTGCAAGAACAAATCAGCAGCTCTTAATCTCATGACCGAGGGGTGGGATAGGAGCCCCCGGATGGGATTATCACCAACCGGGGTCTTACAGAAGTCCTCATTCGGTTCCCTTTCTAACAGCAGCGCAGGGAGCAGTCCAAGAGCCGAAAACAGTAAGACGAACGAAGGTTCCAGTCTTTGCAATGGCCTTCTTGGAACAACTCTTATGAATCCAACACTGCCTGCATGTAATATGTAAGCTAGGATATGCTATTTTGTAATTCCAGAAGTGAGCTATTTCCCTTTTTCCCCTAATGCTCGCATCCTTTGCCAATCAATCCTGTACTGAAGATATCAAAATGACCAAGTATTCCGGTTAAGATTTGTTCATTTATTTACTGCTGTAATATTTTTCAGCTTTTTGGGCATAGTTTGTCAAACTATTAGACTCAAGATTTGCCCATTTCTAGTTCTCAATCAATATCAATAGCTAATGATTTTCAAGAAATTGATTCCTATCAAACATGTGCTATTGTCTGAATGGTTACGTTTTGTCATTCAAGCAATTTTTCTTACAAGTTGGTAGGAGGCATGTTGGTTGGTGAATTGTTGCAATTGATAAGATAATTCCAGCTTCATTGTGGGCTTCCATTTTTTAATTTCCACTTTTCTTAAGCGTGGGTTTTTGCCTATAGGTTACGGCCGCCAATGCTGTATCAGGTAGGCTGTCTATATTATACCCACTTTGTTGAGCTCATGCCCATATTGTCCTGCCAAAGGCTTAATGGCCTAATCCTATTCTCTTAATTGCATTCTGTGTTTATTTCTATTTTGAGTGAATTTTGGCTTTAAGAGAAAACACCACTCATGATCTATAAATAGGATAACCTTGGAGAATTGTTCTATGCTTATTGATATAAGTCTTTGAAATACTTAAGCACATAAGAGTGGTTTTTGAGAGAGCTTTCATTAAGAGAGAAGAGAGAAGAAAATTATTTGTTTTTGCTGTAGATTTTTATTCCGATCAGCTAACTTTAAATCATGTTTTCCAATTCGTTAATCGTTGGATCGGGCTAAAATTTTGACTGAGTGTTTGGAAAATCTTGGTTATTTGAACGGTGAAGATCGGATTTGGAGGCCCGTATCATCTGATTTCGAGCCTCGAACAATAGCTTCGTTTTTATAGATTCTCCTCTTTCTTCAATTGATTAGTTGTTGCTCTTGTTGCTCTGTGTTTGACACTTGTTGTGTAGCCAATTTGGAGAACTTTTGTAACCCTCTTATTGTTATAGTGGAACTTTTTGGATCTTTGTGATCCCGTGGTTTTTACCTTCGATTTGAAATGTTTTCCACGTTAAAATTTGGTGTTCTTTATCTTCTTTATTTTCGTTTTGCCTCTTCCTCGACATATCACCCCTGGGTGCGGCCCTTCCCCAAAACCTGCATGAATGCGGGATGGTTTGTGCACTGGGCTATTTTATTTTATTTTTTTAAATTTTGAAGTGTGGGTTTTTGCATATTACAAAACAAATGAAGATGTCCATTTGGTTGAGACAGAATCTGGAGTATTTATTTCATAGATGATACATCAGTTTCAATCACTTTCCTATTGGACCAACTTTATACTAATTCCAGCCTGTTTATATAATTTTTTTTCTTTACGTTTGTGCTTCTTTTTATTACTTTCTGTCTTAGTGGCCCCTGGTACGGCTCCTAAATATTGAATTTTGAGAGTGTTGCCTTCAGATTTGGATGCCTCCATATTGAATTATTATCAGTACAATTTAAGTTTCATGCCTTTTTGATGATAGCCATGAAATGTTTCCTAAAAGATTCGCAGGTGCAGATATTTTGGTTAAATTCTATTATTCTCAGAAATTTCTCATGTTTTTCAAGGGTTCGTACTCTTATAGAGTTGTTAGCCTCAGACCTTTGATTTTTAGTCTTTAACTCAATTTTTTTTGTTCATTTAATATTATGTACTATTATTATTCATATTTAACATTATCATATTACCATGGGGAATATGGACAGTTTGAGTTAAAGTGGAGTATTCCCCACTTTTCTTCAACTTTATCATAGGAATTTTGAGCCAAATCAAACATCCTATTTTCCAGACTAAGAATTAATCTTAGGGCATTTCGATAGTTAATTGGGTTGAAATAATGTCTCAAACCCAAGTAACTATTTTCTGGACTTGAGACAGCTATGTTTTGCTACTCTCATTGACAGTTCCAAATGTTAAAAACATATTTATATGGCCAAATATATAATTTGGCTCCATTTTTTATTTTGGCATTCTATTTCAATCTTGTTCCATTTTGGTCCTCCAACCGCATTCCTTTTGTGTCATTTTAACACAAACTTTTATCCGACGTAAAAATATACATACTTGCTTCTAATGTGTAACAACCATCCAATTAGATTTGGACACCTATTTTTTTTTTATCCTTGTCAGCTTGGTTTAATCCAAGTACTCAGCTGCTAACCCCCCCCCCCCCCAAACCCCAAATTTTTATTTTTTATTTTTTTACTACACAAGTAACAAATATTGCTATGTATATTAAAAGATATGCATGCACACATATTTTGTGAAACATGTGTGCATGCATATCTTGAAATACTCACAAATTTCATAAACTTCCGAACCGCTAAACTTTTGAAACCGCAAACTTTCGAACTCGTAAACTTTATAATTTCTAAACCCGTAAACTTCCAAACATATAAAGCTCCGAACTCATAACTTTAGAACTTGTAAAATTTCGAACCTGTAAACCGAAAGATGAAAAAATTAAAACTAAAAATATACAAAAGAAATATTTTTTCCCCGAGGGGAGGGGGGAGGGGGGTGCAGAAAAACGGAAAAAACATAAATTTAAAATTACAAAAAAAAGGTAAAAAAAAAAGTTTTTTTGCAGGGGGGGGGGGAGGGGAGGGAGCTGAGTATTTGGATTAAACCCAGGTGACAAGGATAAAAAAACAGGTCTCCAAATCTAATTGGATGGTTGTTACACAATAGAAGCAAGTATGTATAGGCGCTGCATTTTTACGTCGGATAAAAGTTTTTGTGTTAAAATGACACAAAAGAAATGCGGTTGGAGGGCCAAAAAGGAACAAGATTGAGATAAAATGTCAAAATAAAAAATGAAGCCAAGTTCAATGGGTTGTATATGTATTTGACTTATTTATATTCATCACTGATGAGACGTTTTGATTTTAAGAATTATGGGAAAAAAATAACACAGCAGCAGCAATATCGTTGATTTTAACAAGTCTAGCAATAATAGATTGAAACAGCTGAACCAGAGATCTCTGTTTTTTACCACTAAAGGATGTGGTATAGTGAATGGGATTGCCCTTCTCTTAACCAGAGATCTTGAGTTCGAGCTCTGAGTATAGGAAAATCCTTGGTAGGAAGTGCTTCCCCCCGAATGGAGCCCTACGCGACACGAATTCGGATATAGTCGGGCTCCAATGCGGGTACCGAACACCAGGTGGGAAACCAAAAAAGCTTCTTTCTTTATAACCACCAAAGGATGTGGTGCAGTGGATGAAACTGCTCTTCCCTTAATCAGTCTCGAGTTCGAGCCCTGAGTATGGAAGAATTCTTGGTAGGGAGCGCTTCCCCCCGAATGGAGCCTTACGCGACGCGAATCCGAATATAGTTGGGCCCCAATGCGGATACCGAATACTGGATTATCACATGGCCAGTGGATTGTCACACGAGATCTGTCTAATCCAATTAAACTTCGAATCCTAATTTTACCATATTGGTTGTTCGAGAAAAATAGAGTTTGAGTTGTTAATACAACCTTAATACGGTACTCTCTTTAATGTAAGTAACTACTTATATGGTGAGTTTTATTAAGAGTCTCTATCCTGCTTATATAAAACGTCTTTGGCTCCATCTTTTATATATGTAACGATAGGAAATAAGCTAGAGGATTCTTTGGTTCATTAATTCATGTATAATCATGTATAATCAATATATAATAGCTAGAAAACATAAATAATAAATCAGGTAGGCCATTTGTGTAAAGATTATATCCAATTTAAAAGTCTAAAATCCCAAAAGAAAGCCCAAAAGCACTAGTAGCCCAGTCGGGCAAACTGATTTGTAAAAATTGCACGGGGCGCCCTATTTGGTCGCCCCCATTTAACCTATACCCACTTTTTTTAAAAGTTTTAATCTGTACCCACTTTTTAAACAACTTCAGTTCTCTTTCTCCTCCTCCTTCGTTTTCTTCTTCTTCTTCTATAGTGATATGTATACCCCTTCTGAGAGAAGCCAAGAATATGTAAAAATGGAGCAACAGAGACAATGATCTTTACCAGTATGATTAGATCCCATTGTTTGTTAAAGTTCAGCTCAACAAACTAGGCCAAGAACTGCCACCACCAACATCATCTGTTTTCACTGTACTCTTCTGGTATTTATTATTGCAACTTCCTTTACAATCCAATTCGAACCCTAAATGCTTGTTTCTTTCAATAGATTTGGATAAAACAAATTCATTGAGAGGGGTAGTGATTATAATGGCTTTAACACCACGTGAGGCTGTGAGTTTGGCCATGTCTAACGTAGGAATCATGCGGCCATGAGCCATAAAAGGAAAGAAGAAAAAATGGAATCGACCCATGTGTGATAAAAGTTACAGTAGAAACACAAAGCAAAAAGAGAGCATTTGGGGTTACAAAACTTCAGCTCTAGAGCTAAAGTTCGCCAGTTACAAAACAAAAACTTCAGCTTTAGAGCTGAAGTTCGCTAGTTACAAATACAAAAACAAAAACTTCAGCTCTAGAGCTGAAGTTCGCCAGTTACAAAACAAAACTTCTGCTCTAGAGCTTAAGTTCGCTAGTTACAAAAACAAAAACTTCAGCTCTAGAGCTGAAGTTCTAGAATACTGACTTCAGCTCTAGAGTTGAAGTTCGCCAGTTACAAAACAAAAACTTCAGCTCTAGAGCCGAAATTCGCCAGTTACAAAAATAAAAACTTGCTACTTCAGTCCCGTCTACTAGAATGCTGAAGTTTTACGTGATTGCCTTTGCTACTTTAGCCCTGTATGCTGTAGTTACGCGAAAAGGTGGGTAAGCTAGCATTTTTTTTTTTGCAAAGTGGGCACAAGTTAAAACGTGACCCAAAAAGCAGGTATAGATGCAAATGCCCCACTAATTTCCATAAAAATAGCCCAATATCATTTATAAACAAATAAACCTCAGCCGTTAGATTGATATTTAATCTGAAGTAGGTTTGAATGGGAGATTCATTGAAGTATAGAGTATTTTATAGAAGAATTAACCCAAATAGTCGTCCATCTAATCACTTAAACTAAAAATAGTCAGTGAAGGTAATATATATATTGCATTATGTGTGTATAATTATGTAAATCTATGTATATAGCTAAAAAATATAAACAATGAATATGACCGGCTATGAAGTCAACTCTCCAATAGGAAAGTTGCTGCCTGCACACGCTATTGTACAAGAACAATGCAACAGTTAACTTTCTGTGGAAGTCTTTTTACCTACCTTGCTTACATCATTGTAAGTGATGTCACACAAGTATAAATACAATCAAGGAAGGTAAAATAACTTACTTCATGAGAGAACCAGATAAAGGACCTGAAGCATGCCTGGTAAAATTATTCAAGTTAATCGACTCAAGATAATTTGGGCAGTGTGTCTTTAGATTCACAGGAACAAGATTAGGGACATGATACCTTGTTGTTCCATTGACAGAAGTATAAGTCAACTATACAGCTGGAAAGCAACTGCAAAAAGTGGCTACCTGCAACTGTACACGCAACAGTACAACAGACAATGCAGAAGTCACTTCCCATTGGGAAAATGCATGTACTAATCAAGATTTGACATCACCATTGTGATGTCACCATTGTGATGTCTTTTGTAGTATAAACTTGGTGCAAGGCACAAGACATTCTCAAGACTTGCAAAAATCAGAAAAGAAAATATCCTCTTAAGTCTCAGAACAACCTCTCTCAAGAACAAAGCTGCTGCAACCTCAAAGACCGGATCCAAGATTGAAGATATCTTAAGTGCTT
Source organism: Nicotiana sylvestris (assembly GCF_000393655.2). Lineage (NCBI taxonomy): Eukaryota > Viridiplantae > Streptophyta > Magnoliopsida > Solanales > Solanaceae > Nicotiana > Nicotiana sylvestris. The sequence goes on from NC_091060.1 coordinate 148,606,354, forward strand.
AGGTTTGTTGAGTCATTGTTATTTGTTCTTCATTTGTAACTCCGATCTTGCTTTCTTAGAAGCTGTGTTTTAGGAAACCCAAAATCACAAACCTTCTAAAGTTTGTGTCTTGGCTAGAGTTAGTCGAGTTGTGAAGCCTTTGTAATAGAGTTATTACAAAGTGGCTTGTAATAGAGTTATTACAAGTTAGAGTGATTAAAGTCTTTGTCACTAGAGAGTGACAAAGTAGCTTGTGGTGAGAGTATCACAAGTTAGTCAAAGTCTTTGTAACTAGAGAGTCACAAAGTGGCTTGTGGTGAGAGTACCACAAGTTAGTTGAGTTGAATACTTTGTAATAGATATTACAAAGTGGATTGTAATAGGTGTTTACAAGTTAGTGAAGTTGAAAGCCTACAAGTGTAGGTCGTGGTTTTTGTCCCCTTGAGTTGAGATTTTTTCACGTAAAAATCCTGTGTTCTTTATTTACTACCGAACTACTGTGGGAACAATTAGAAAACCTGATTCCCTATACTGGATAGTTTTACAGTCTGTTGCTTACAGTGGGAACTTATGGAAAATATGGTTCTCTTTACAGTGGGAACTTATCATGTGTCTCATTTACATACTTGTTCAGTAGTTAGCACTGTACCAAACTGATATAGGACCAGATCGCTATACAGTTTGGTTCATTAGTATTTTCAGTGGAAACCATAGAGAACCCGGTTCTCTATACAGTCTGGTGGACGCTAAGTTTCTAACAATTGGTATCAGAGCATGTTCTTTCTAAAAGGTTAACACCTATAAAGGATCTACATGGCTGCTCTACTAAACTTTGAGAAAAGTCAATCAACCAATAGACCACAAAGATTTCAGAAGATGATTCGCAAAAATAGTGGGATCCCAAAGAAAGGAAGTTCCAACAAGAATTTCAAAGGAAATGATTGTTGTCACAAGTGTGAAAAACCGGGGCATTTCATCAAGGACTGCATATTTCTAAAATAAGAGCATTACAAACACAACGCTGACAAAGTAGAAAAAGGGACCCGGTTCCTAACAAACGATTCAGCTGAAAAAATGCATCTTACAATATTGTGAAGCAAGCTTTTGCTGCATGGGGAGACTCCTCCAGTGTATCAGAAGAGGAACCGAATGCAGAAAGCAACTCCATGATGGCAATGCAAAATGAAGATGATTCGTTGTATGCATTGATGGCTCAGTTCAATGAGGATGAAGAGGATGACAATGATGAGGTAAATTTCAGGGATATTCAGAAAAATTTGAAGTCATACTCTTTGAAGAAATTGATGTCATTAGCAAATGTTCTAATTGATACATATTATAGTTTTGTTAATGATAATGATGCCCTAATCATAGAGCTAGGAGATGCTGAACAATCTAGAGATGATTTGATGGTAGTGGTTATTGACTTGAAGAAAACCATAGAGAACCTTAGCAAAAAAAAAATACTCTAGTAGAGAAAATTGTCGCTACTGAGCAAGAAAGGGATGATATGGTAATTTCCATTGAGGATCTAAGGGAACAAGTGGAAGAAATAACTAGAGAACATAACTTGTTGAAAAAGCAAACAAAAAAATAGATGGACAACACTGAAGGAGAGGAAGTGGCTAGAGAGGCTCAACTTGAGCTTGAGAGTGAGCTTAAGAAAGTTAAAACAAGTTTCATTGCTGAGCTTAAAAAGAATAGACAATTTCAACAGGATTTAAAAAGGGTTAAAAATGATCTTGATAAGTCACTTAAATGGACCCGGTCCTCTGACGTAATAACGTCTATGTACAGGAGTAATGATGGAAACAGGCAAGGCATCGGGCTCCAAAAGGCTAAAACCTCTTATAATCCCCACAGGAAGTATGTATCTGTAGCTGATAATAGGTTGTGCACTCACTATGGTCAAACTAGTCATTATAAGGACTCTTTTAAAATTAAAATTCAGTCTTTGCAGAAAAACAAAGTTTTTGTTGAAAAGAGATATACTAATGAGGAACCTGGTTCCCTGAAAAGAAAATATGTGCTGCCTGCATGGGCAAAAAGAAGTTTTATCCGCCCGTTCTATCATTATAAGGGACACAAACTGGCTTGGGTTCCTAAGTCTAATCATTGATTTAGTGTGCAGGGAACAGTGAAAGGGAGCAATAAATAATAGTACATGGATATCGACTGCTCGAAGCTCATAACTGGAAGTACAAATGATTTCCTTTCACTGAAGGCCCTACAAGGAGGGAGTGTATCCGTTGAACATGGCAAGAAGGGATACATTCTGGGAGTTGGAAGGATCGGGAAGTCTCTTTCCCACTCTATTGAAAATATGTACTTCGTGAAAAGGTTGAAGTATAGCTTGTTGGGTATTTCCCAACTCTGTGACAAGGGGATCTTAGTTGTCTGAGTGATGTTAATAACAATGCTGAGCTATGGTACAGAAGGTTGGGTCATGCAATTTTCATGCTGCTGAACAAATTAGTCAAGAAGGACCTGGTTCATGGTCTGCCAAATTCAAATCTCAAGGAACACAGAGTGTGTGATGCATGTACTAAGGGAAATATCTGATGTTTCAAATGGCAAGGCTGATATGATGAGCCAGATAAAGGAGGCAAGTGAAGACAATGTCACATCCTCTTCCACTTCTCAAGAGGAACCTGGTACCCCAATTACTACCACTGAAGCTGAAGAAAGAGTTGGAGATGCAGTGTAAGACACTCCACAAGTAACAGATCAAGGAGTGCAGGGAAATCCATTGCAATGCAAGAGGAACTACGTCAATTTGAAAGAAACAAGGTATGACACCTGGTACCTACACCCTCAGATAGAACCATCATAGAGACCATGTGAGTATTCAGGAATAAACTAGATGGACATGGAAATACTACAAGGAACAAAGCAAGGCTTGCTGTCCAAATATACAATCAGGAGGAAAGGATCGATTATGATAAAGACTTTTGCCCAGTAGCTCGCATGGAAGCTACTAGGATCCTCATTGCCTTTGCTTCACATATGGAATTCACCCTATTCCAAATGGATGTGAAAAGTACCTTCCTGAATGGTTTTCTCAAGGAAGAAGTCTATATCAAGCTATCTCCAGGTTTTGAACGTCATGTACATCCTGAATATGTATTCAAATTGGATAAGGCACTGTACGGATTGAAGCAAGCCCCTAGAGCCGGTACGAGAGACTATCCAAGTTTCTCTTGGAAAATGGCTTCACAAGAGGAAAGATTGATAATACATTTTCTTTGAAGAAACGGGAAAGGAACCTGCTCATTGTTCAGATTTATGTGGATGACATCATATTTAGAGCTACAACTGACTCATTATGTGAAGAATTTGCTAAACTTATGGGAAATGAGGTTGAAATGAGTATGACGGGGGAACTGAATGTCTTCCTAGGTCTTTAAGTGAAGCGGTCCATAAAGGGAACGTGCATCAGTCAGCAGAAATGCATCAAAGAACTCTTGAAAAGGTTTGATATGGAAGCATCAAAGGGGAATCATTGGATCTCTACTCTACCTTACTACCAACAGGTCAAACATTGTATTTAGTGTGGGATTATGTGCAAGGTTCCAATCAAATTCTAAGGAATCTCATCTGAAGGTTGCTAAGAGAATTCTAAGATATTTAAGGGGACACAAAACCTGGTTCTGTACTATCTTTCAGGTGACAATTTCAACTTTATTGGTTATGTTGACGCTGATTATGCAGGCTATCTGGTGGACAGGAAAAACACATCTGGAATGACTCATTTCCTTGGATCATGTTTTATCTCATGAGGTACAAGGAAACAAAACTCCATAGCTCTCTTAACCGCTGAAGCAGAATATGTTGCAGTTGCCTCATGCTGTGCTCATTCACTACAGATCAAGCAGAATCTTGAAGACTTTGGTGTATTTATAGCTTGAACCTGGTACAACACAAGAGGACAAAGCGCATTGACGTGCTCATCACTTTTTGAGGGATAATGTTGAAAAGATTCTGATTTGTATGAAATTCTGGAAGACAGAGGACCAGGTAGTAGACATCTTCACCAAGGCACTGGCAGTGAACACTTTGAAAGAAATCGTGTGGAGTTGGGGTTGATCAAGCTTAACAGAAGGACCTGGTCCCTCGATGATTGGCTATGTTAAGAAGGAAAGGTACAATGCTAAAAAGTATTTTTCGGCGACGTCTAACTCAAATCTATACTATTACAGGTATACACATATGGCAGTTTCAGGACAAAAACAAGTAAGAGTGACATTGCACTTCTAGGAGTCTTTGCTCAAAATTTTTAAAAAAACTGTCACGGAACCTGGTTCCCGTGACTCAGGTTAGTAGTCTCTTTAATACTTATATGCCTTTTTAAAATGCTGAAGTGTAATGTAATTAATTTGTTTTTGCTTTTCTCCTGCCTCTCCTCCTAACTTTTGAAGTTCAAAATGTTAAACCTTTTTTTGAACTGACCCGTTGCCCCAAAAAGGCACTTCTTTAGCTTACACCCAATTAAAACCGATTCTTTTCTTCAAAACCAAAATCAACCTTGTCTCAAAAAGAATCCTTCTTCCCAAATATGTCAGAAGTGAACCTAACTCTGTCACCTTCCAAAATCCTAACTCTATCTATATCAAACCTCCATGAAGTCTTTGGTAGATTTTGATGTGCGTTTAACTGAAAGGGAACAAGGTAGATCTAATATTCTAGAGCGTGAGATTGAAATTGTTGCTGGGTTTGTAGAAGCCTTAAAGGATGGAGGAATTGGTGAATGTGCTGAAAAAGAGGGGAACTGAATGAGGGACCCGGTCCCTAAATCCTTCGTAGGATGATAATTCTAATGATGATCTTTTTCTCTTGGGTTCTGTGCTTAAATGAACCTCTGATATAGTAGAAAATGATTGAGAAAAGTAGGCTGATTGATAATGAAGTGGTGTAACCTGCTGATGTGGTGATTGTGGAAGAATCTCCATTTGTGAAAATAAAAACAAAATGGAGAAAAGAAAGTTTGCTGAGAAAGATGCAACAGTTGATAAGGGTGAACAGATTAAGAAGAGACAGAGAGAGACATGTCATCTCAGGGATAGAAAAGGTAGTGTAAATGAGGAACCTGGTTCCTTACAGAAGAAAAAGGTTGAGTTATCAGGTTTGGAGAGGTAGAAAACTCTGAAGTCTCAAAAAGTACTGTTAGGCAGAATGTTGACTCTGATATTGCTGAAAAATAGAGGAACTTCTTGACATTGTTGAGTTCGAAAAATAGAATCACTTCTTTGTTCCTCCAAGACCCAATGTTTATAAGAAAGAAGTAAAAAGTTATATGTTTTATGTGACACTCTGATGTTATATGTGCATGAGACTGAGTATGTTCTTGATGAGAAGAAGCTTGGGGAGATTCTTGGTGATCTGATTGATGGCTCATCCTACTCAGATAGGTTGAGCACCAGGTTCTTGTAGACCCTAGATAGAATAGAATGCTAAGTTGAAGGGTGAGAATGAAAGATTGAGGAAACAGGTGGAGGAACTGAGAGAGTAGATGATCATTGATCAAAGGAGAGTAAATGAACGAATGGACAAGCTCATCAAAGCCTTAGCCCCTTACTTTTCTTCCTGCCTAGTGATCCATGTCCTTCAATCCTTCCAAATTCCCTTGAATTCTTATCTTCTTTTGATCCCTATATTTGATGACATTGGTACTTTAGTTATTTAATGTCATATTATGTATTATTGAAAATACTGTGCTTTTGTTATAATTACTCCACTATGGGCAATCACTCTATTTTGTGACATGACATTCACTTGTTGTTCTTGTTACTGTTTATGCTGTGTTGCCCAAGTGGCCTGAGTTAATGTTGCTGAACTTCTTTTTGGTTGTGCTTCTTCTATTACTCTTTTCGATGATGCCAAAAGGGGAAAGTTATATAGATGTCAACATGGGTGTCAACATGGGGGAGGAAAGAATCGAATTGATATGTTATGTTGTGCATGAAAGATAGCTCTGCTTTGCAAGGGGAACATTGCTGATAATGCAGGGAAACATGTGAGAAATCTGGTTTTTAAGAGATAGCTCTGCTTCGTAGGGTGAACGTTGCTGATAATATGTTGATTATAGGTCTAATCCGCAGGAAACATATAAGGAATCTGGTTCTCAAGAGGAATATTAATTTTGGGTTTGTCATCATCCAAAAAGGGGAAATTGATAAGTTATGGTACTTTAAGTTTTGATGATTTGCCAAACAGTCTTGAGAAACCAGTTGTGATCAGCTCCTTAGATTTGGTTCTCATGGGGAATATGGCTGATTCCTAGGGGGAACAATGTGGAGATCTGGTTCTTAGGGGGAATATCAATTCCAAGTTTGATGATCTAACAAACTTACCACCCAGAACCAGATAAGGAACTTGTTACACATTTACAAGACCTTGAGATCACCAAGTTCCAGCTTGGGATCCAGCCCTTGGGAAAGCAAGGTGACTGCTATTTACTGAATCAAAGGACTTGCAGGAGCTGACCATAAAAGAGTTGGTTGAAAATCTGAAGACCTACAAGATAAAAAGGAAGATAGATAGTGAAAGAAGAGAACCAAAGAAAGAAAAGAACTTGGTACTCAAAGCTGATAGCAATGGCTCAAGTGAGAAAGAGTGGAAGGAACAGCTGAGGGAACAGGTCCCTACCAGTTCCCGAGGAGACTGTATGAAGTCAACTCTCCATCAGTAAAGTTGCTGCATGCACACGCTATTGTACATGAACAGTGCAACAGTCAACTTTCTGTGGAAGGATTTTTACCTACCTTGCTTACATTATTGTAAGTGATGTCACACAAGTATAAATACAATCAAGGAAGGTAAAATAACTTACTTCATGATAGAACCAGATAAAGGACCCGAAGCATGCCTGCTACAATCATTCAAGTTAATCGACTCAAGATAATCTAGGCAGTGTGTCTCTAGATTCACAGGAACCAGATTAGGGACCTGATACCTTGGTGTTCCCCTGACAGAAGTATAAGTTAACTATACAACTGGAAAGCAACTGCAGAAAGTGATTGCCTGCAATTGTACATGCAACAGTACATTAGACATTGTAGCAGTCACTTCCCATTGGGAAAAGGCATGTACTGATTAAGATTTGACATCACCATTGTGATGTTTTTTGTAGTATAAACCTGGTGCAGGGCACAAAACATTCTCAAGACTTGCAAAAATTAGAAAAGAAAATATCCTCTCAAGTCCCAAAACAACCTCTCTCAAGAACAAAGCTGTTGCAACCTCAAGGACTAGATCCAAGATTGAAGACATCTTAAGTCCTTAGGTTTGTTGAGTATTTGATATTTGTTCTTTATTTGTAACTCCTATCTTGCTTTCTTAGAAGCTGTGTTTTAGGAAATCCAAAATCACAAACCCTCTAAAGTTTGTGTCTTGGCTAGAGTTAGTCGAGTTGTGAAGCCTTTTTAATAGAGCTATTACAAAGTGGCTTGTAATAGATTTATTACAACTTAGAGTGATTAAAGTCTTTGTCACTAGAGAGTGACAAAGTGGCTTGTGGTGAGAGTATCACAAGTTAGTCAAAGTCTTTGTAACTAGAGAGTCACAAAGTGGCTTGTGGTGAGAGTACCATAAGTTAGTTGAGTTGAATTCTTTGTAATAGAGTTATTACAAAGTGGTTTGTAATAGGTGTTTACAAGTTAGTGAAGTTGAAAGCCTACAAGTAAAGGCTGTGATTTTTGTCCCCTTGAGTTGGGATTTTTCCATATAAAAATCCTCTGTGTTCTTTATTTACTGCCGAACTACTGTGGGAACAATTAGAGAACCTGATTCCCTATACTGGCTGGTTTTATAGTATGTAGCTTATAGTGGGAACTTATAGAGAATCTGGTTCTCTATACAGTAGGAACTTATCCTATGTCTCATTTACATACTTATTCGGTAGTTAGCACTATACCAAACTAATATAGGACCAGATCGCTATACAGTTTGGTTCATTAGTATTTTTAGTGGAAATGCATAGAGAACCCGGTTCTCTATACAGTCTGGTGGACGCTTAGTTTATAATATGTTCCTTCCATTTTAATTTATGTGTATTAGTTTGATTAAATATACCGTTTAAGAAAAATAAAGAATTTTTTAAAATATTGTTGTTTGACCAAAAAGTGCTAAGGTTTTTGCTAAACTAAGTAATGAAGAAAATGGAGGATAAATCTTACCCAAGCATAATTAACTATAGATCTAAGCATATTGAATACGAGAATCGAATACAGTCGAACTTGTATAACCCTTCTTAAGATTATTGAAAGACATCAAACATAAATGTTAAGCTTACATCTTCGATCTCTCTCTCTCCTTGGGGTGTTAGTCCCTTTTTCTTGCCTCCTTACCTCCTATATATATCATAAATATCCTCCTTTGTCCAGCGGTTTTTAACCAGAGCACCTTGTCTCTTGATTATACTTTACATTGATCCCCTCAAGTATTATGACATATATTTCGCCGTACAAGCTTTCTAAGGGCTCGATCTCGGTTGTGGCCAAGATACTCAACATTATTACACCTTATGGGAACGCCAACCACTTACTCAATCTTTTACTATTCCTTCTAGCGCTAATCCACATGTTGTTAGATTTTGACCCACACAGTTAGTCCCTCCGCCCGTTGGGGTTGCCTTTTGGCGAGCTCGATGGGCGGACTTTGTTGATTAAAAAATTAGGAGGAATCTGAACGCTTTATGCAAGGAGCGAGAATCTCATGGCGAGGAGTGACGTGACGCTTCAAGAATTTTGTTAGACCGTTACGTCAGTTCAGAATTGGATCGACACGTTAATTCAGGATGTCATAAATACTTCTCATGCATCATTATGGCACACGTTTCCCAGATATCATGTCATTTCCCGTGCCCTTTCCATTTTCTAACTGACGGCTCTTGGTTTTCTTGCTTAGGGCATTTATATCCCTATAAATAGGGGCAACCTCTCATCTGAATGTTGCGCTTTTCAATTGTTTAAGAAAGAACTTTGTAAACTTCCTCCTCCCTCTTTTAGTCTCCCATACTTTTACTTCTGCTAGAATTCGCTATGACCATTGTCTTTTTCCTTCATCGTTTTCATTTCTTTCGATCAAAGAAGACAAATGGCTAGTGCTTCCTCCCATTCTGATAAAGCTGTTGGTGCTCCGATGTCGGAAAATAACGTATCCCTACTCGAAGAAGTAGTGGAGGTGGTGGAAGATGAGGGGTTTTCAATAGTGGATGAGGTAGTTCCCCGCCAGGGGAATGCGATGACTGATTTTAATAGCCCTGCCGAAGATGAACCGAACTCGTTCCCTCCACGATGGATGCTGCAGCAATCACAGCAGTCAAAGCCAAATGGGGGATCCCTGATCGCATTGAAATGGTGCCGGCGGATCAGGACATAGTACTTTTACACTACCCGGGCTACTACGCATTTTACGCGTATCCTTTTGTCATTGGGTACACGCTTCCCCTTCCTTCCTTGGTGGTGGATTTCTACCGCTTTTATGAGGTGTGCCCGGCTCAACTCTCTCCGTATGCGTACAAGCTCTTCCTCATGCTCATCAATTATGCGGAGCTAGCCGGCCAAGGAATTTCTCTAGGGCACATGCTCCACCTTTTCGCCCCTTATTTTCTTCGGGGTACGATGATTCATATGTGTCATTGAGGAACCAAGAATTTGGTGGTGAAGATGCACGATAAGGCCAATCGCCATTTTTTGGGAGAGCTTCTTCTATGTATGAATAGAGCACGTCGTGTCGAACCCAGCGGGGTTTCCTGAGACGTGGAATTTCGCTCGTGAGTTTTCCTTTCCATTTACTTTGTGCAATTTTTCTTAAGAAGATCGTCGGTCGTCTCTCTTTAATGACTTCACTAGGGATTTGCTTTTGTTTTTGTAGCCGAGAGACTACGTCCCCTGCTAGTTACTGATATCCACGAGTGGCTGAGTGCAATTCTCCCCTACACGATGGGGATTCGTGGGCGCCTTTCAATGATAAGTTTGGGCGCAAGCCTCTGACCAGTGAGTTGGCTCGTTGTGGTTTTGCTTTGTTCTCTACTTCACAGTTTCTTTAACCTTGTCGTTATATGATCAAATCTCTCCTTATTGATAGGTCGAAGAGGAGTGAGAAAGACAAGGGCTCCTCCGCTCGTATTCCGTCAACCGACACCCTCCGCCCGACCTGCGCCAAATGTTACTGCAGGTGAGGGCGTGGAAACTCTGGGCGCTCATTAGACCGCGCCCGCAGACGAACCCGTATGCTTAGAGGTTACTTCTCAATCGGAGATTCCAATACACGCAATTCGTTCAACGTGCGAATCTTCTCGTGCCGGTAGCGGAGAGGCTCTGTCGAAGAGGCGAAGGGTAGTATTGGAAGGGGCTTCTTCAGCCGAACTGCCCTCGAGGGGAGACCTTGTTTCGACGGTACCCAAAACTGGCGGTAGTGTTGGCCTGGACGCGGAGGCGACACCCGTTGCGAGCGCTCGAGAGGCAATTATGGCGGAGGGACGAAGTTCTGAGGCCACTGTAGTTGTTCCGAGCAGACCATCGTCATCCCGGCAGAACCGTGCCCCTTCTTCGGCCGATGAGAAGGGGAAAGGCATCATGGTTGAGGATTATGAAACTGATCTCGACATTTACCCTGAGGACATGAGGATGTTTGAGGAGGGCTTCACCAGGACTGAGGTAAGGGCGGAAGGCCCTTCCCGTATACTCGAAATTCTGTCGGATTTCAACCTGTTGTAGGATATGATGGATTTGGTGCCACAGTTCGACCTTCTATGCTCTGCCGCTGAAAGCGGGTATCTTTAGGAGGTCAGAGATTCTGAGTTGTCACGTGGTGTGGCCGCAATGGGCCTAAGGGTGAGTTCCTTTTTATTTTCTTTGTTTGCGACCTTTGCCTTTACTGATTCTTTCCTCTTTTCTCTTTTTTTTTAGACTTACATGCTGGAGATCGAGAGCGCTCGTAGGGCTGAGACGAGGGCCAAGATATTTTTGAAAATGGCCGAGAAGTATCGGCGTTATCGCAATAGGTGCCGTGAGATGCGCGAGCAGCTCAAAATGGACGCTAGTACCCAGTCCGCCAGGGAAGAGTTGGAGAAAAGAGATGAAGAACTGATGCGGTCTATCCACAGATGTAGTGAGATTGAGGAGCTACTCCATGCCAAAGACGAGGAGTTCGAGGTGGGCAAAGGGGTTGCCGCGGAGTGCGAGGACCTTCAGGCAAAAGTGTTGTCTTTACGGACTGAGCTTAAACAGAATGCTACTAGAGTCAACGATCTTAGTGAAGAATGGACGGAGACAGTGATCGAGCTGGAAAGGAAAGTGGCCGAGTTGGAGGCAGCCGAGGGTTCTCGAGTGTCGGCTTTGGCGATGGCGTCAACGCTAGAAGACACTATCCGTGTTCTCAAGTCTGAGCAGGAATCTGAGAGGGCAATGGCCACGCTGAGGGAGACATGGCTCGAGGAACGAATTGGTAAACTTGATCGAGATGCTTCAAGCTTGGGAGACCGAGTTGCGGCTCTTAAAGCCGAAAAGGCACCGTTATTGGCTCAAGCTCCCCCTCACGAGTCTGCATCGACTACTGTTCCCTGCCATCTGTATGAGCTATGGGTCCATGCTGAGGCCCAATGTGATATACACAAGAGTTTGTGGGAGGAGGGGAGCGTTCCTAAGGCCGCCTTTGAAGATGCTCGGGCGAAGGCATGCGAGGTTCGTACTGCCTGCGGTTACAACCCTGCGATACCGGAGGCTGGTGATGGCATTGATATTGAGGATAGACTTCCTTCTGATGACGATGTTGGGGAGAACGGCGATGGAGATGACGCCGAGTGAAACTTTATTGCAGCTCTTGTACTTAGTTGTTGTTTGTTTTTATTTTCCAATTTTTTAAGGGCCCATTTTGGCCTTTTTGTAAGGTGCGGCTGTTGCACACGTACATTTGAATAAAATAGTTTATTCGCCTTTGTTTGTATATCTTTTGACTTTCTTTGTCCTTCTCTCTCATTTTTTTTATTCTTTCTTTCTTGGGGAGAAGATCTTCAGATTTCTCCGTGATGAGTCCCTGATCCTTTGATTGGGAATTCGGATGAGGGCGGATCTAGTTTGTTTGATCTAAGCGAGGTCAGACTTTGTTGTATGAGTTCGAATGAAGTCACTTTGGATTAGCAAGTTCGGGCGAGGTTGACTTCTGACTTGCCAACTTGGGCAGAATCAACCTTGATTTGTATATTCAAACGAGGTCGAATTCAGACTCGGCAGCTTGGGCGAAGTCAGTTTTGACTTGTATATTCGAGTGGGATCGAATTTAGACTTACCCATTTGGACGAAGTCAATATTTAACTTATATATTCGAACGAGGTCGAACTTGGAGTTGCCAACTTAGGCAAAGTTAATTTTTGTCTTATATATTCGAACGAGGTCAAATTGGACTTACCTATTTGGGTGAAGTTAATTTTTGACTGGCGAGTTTAACGATGGCGGGGGACGAGCTCGTGTAAGATCGAACTTTGGCCCGTTATGAGTTCGAAGGGATTGAACTTTGATTTGTTGATTCAGGTGGATGAATTTTTACTTCCACTTGGCGATGGCCGACGACCATAAGGGTGTGAGTTTGAGCTAGATCGAAATTGTAACCCATTTGGCAATGGCCGATGACCGTAAGGGTGTTAACTTGAGCGAGGTCGAATCATAACCCATTTAGCGATGGCCGATGGCTGTAAGGGTATTAACTCGAGCGAGGTTGAATCGCAACCCATTTGATAATGGCCGACGGCTGTAAGGGTGTTAACTCGAGCGAGGTCGAATTATGACCTGCTGTGAGTTCGAGTGAGGTCAAACTTTCCTTTTATTTACGATGTCCGATGTCCATAACGGTGTTAACTCGAGCGAGGTCAAATTATGACCTGTTGTGAGTTCGAGCGAGGTCGAACTTTCCTTTTATTTGGCGATGGCCGATGTCTGTAAGGGTATTAACTCGATCGAGGTCGAATTGTAACCTGCTGTGAGTTCGAGCGAGGTCGAACTTTCCTTTTATTTGGCAATGTGTGGGTTTGGAGGGATAGATAGATTTGTCTGTTGTATTACTTTTATTGGAGATCATTACTCGTTACCGCATTGTTTGTGCGTGCATTGGGATGAGTCCCGGTTTGCTTAATTTTGCTTTCATTGGAGAGTATCATGCATCATTCCATAGGTTGTATGCATCAGTGGAGTCCCGGTTTACCCAATCCCTTCGTTGTTCGGTCCGAAATGGCTGTTGGTGAGACAGACAATGGACTTATTGTTCAGGTTGCTAGGCACTAGGCTTTTCAAGCCCATGCTTTGCCGGTTGGGGAGACTATACATATCATGGACCCGTTGCTTAGTCCCCGATTCCGGAGATTGTTTCTTAGTCATGTCGGCCTGTTCTGGGCCGTTTCTGTTATCTATGATATGGTATAGCGCAGAGGGCTTTGCTCGGTCGTTGCTTGCGAGATGGCACGATACAGAACACTTTGCCGGTGTGTATGGTGGGGTTCGTTCCTTGTTCGCGTACCTGTGAGAATGCTCGTGTTCCTGTTCTGAGCCAAAAGAGAGTATGATAAGTTAAATCCAAACAAAATTGCCCCTTACTTTGGCCTAGAAAGCCAGCGAAGGGGGAGAGGTGCTGTAGGGTTACTCGCTTCGCCTCGTGCTCGAATGGCGGTTCCAGATTCGGCAGCCGTGTTTAACTTCGTTGTTAGTTGCATCTAGGCTTCTCGTGGGCTGGACTTACTTTGCCCATTGGGATCTCTAGTCCGAGTCCCAATCCGATCCCGTCCTATATGCGCAAACAACAAGGGAAACATGTCATACTTGTTCATAAATCACACAACGCGTGTGGGTACGAAAACAAGGCAGGATACGCCCATTATTTCAGAGGATCACTCAGCAGGCTATTGTCCCTTCCTAAGAGGTGGGAGTACGGGTAGGTATATAGAGTGAATACGTTAAATAGGATTGTGGTCATGCTAAGTGCATGGTGACTGTTATCCTACTTTGAACATACAATGACATGTCGAACCCGTCGCTACAGATGAGGTGTGGGTTTGCATAGACGTCAGACATGATTTCGATTTCATGTAGAGATCTGACCTAGATTGGTTCGGTTATCTCAAAAACTTATCTAGCACTATTTCGAGTTGGTGTTCACGCCAAGATGATGAGGCTGTGACAGCCGGGAAGCGATACTTTGGCTGGTTTTAGATCTAAAGGAAACTATAATTTTGGCTAAGAAATCCCTACAAAAGGCATCAAATTGTTTGATCAAGAAATACTAAGCTTTTTGCTAAACTAATTAATGAAGAAAATGGAGGATAAATCTTAGCCAAGTATAATTAACTCTAGATCTAAGCATATTGAATACGAGAATCGAATACAATCGAACTTGTATACCCCTTCTTAAGATTATTGAAAGATATCAAACATAAATGATAAGCTTACATCTTTGATATATTGTTCCGTAATGTAAGAGCAAAGAAGGAAAGGAAGAAATGTCATTGATAACTATGAGATCTATTTTTATTGACTCAACATTGACGGTTACAAATATTTGCAACCAGAATCTAAGATTTTTCTTTGTTGTTGGAGGTCTCATCCTGTTCTTCCATCTCTCTCTCCTTGGGGAGTCAGTCCCCTTTTCTTGCCTCCTTACCTCCTATATATATCATAAATATCCCCCTTTGTCCAGCGGTTTAACCGGAACACCTTCTCTTTTGATTAAACTTTACATTGCTCCCCTCAAGTATTATGTCATATATTTCGCCTTACAAGCTTTCTGAGGGCTCGATCTCGATAGTGGCCGAGATACTCATCATTATTACGCCTTATGGGCACGACCACAGCTTAGTCGAGCTCTTACCATTCTTTTAGCGCTAATCCGCGTGTGGTCAGATTTCGACCCATACAATTGTGATCTTAAATTAAAAATGTATGTAATGTACTAAAATGTCATTAAATTTTTTGGTCTTAAATATCTCATATGAAATTGCGAGGAAATGAAAAATTTGCTTGTACATTTCCTTGCTACTTTGGCATAACTTTGAATAACCTCAATGTTCTTTCACCATCAAATATTTTGTACCATCTTCTACACCAATAACTAATGATTAACAGGGCATGTCTTTCCGAAGTTGTAGTAAATATTTTCCGAGTTTAAGATATTATATAAAAAATTTACCATTTCGCGGTGAAGTTGAAGGCTATTGGCCGCTTTAATCTCGTGAATATGTCTATTTCCATACCTGTAACAAATATTGTTCTATTAGTTGAAAAACATTTCGATAACATCAAAGAAACTATCTCACGTGATGAACTCTTTGTTTCTAGTCGTGTCTCCTTGTTTCTCATGCTGTAAATACCATTAAAATATTTGAGTACGACTAGAACTCTTTGTTTCTAGTCGTGTCTCCTTGTCTGGCTTATAATGCGAACATATATCGAAAGCTATTTATCATGTTTAGTCCAATTTGAGGAGGCCTAAAATTCCAGTATTGATATTATGTTCAGAAGCTTGTTAGAAATCATAATTTAGGTAATTTTTACTGCTTTTTGTTTGATAAATGTGTTGTTCGAATCAGAAAATGTATCTTTATCTTCCTGCATTTTTTACTTAGAAACCATGACTTAGGCTCCAACAGAATGTTAGTGTGTGTATAAACATGTGTCTGTTTATAAAATGCGTCAGATTTGTTAACCAAATGTAACAACATTCAGTTGCCCAAACTTCTCCAAAACCAAGGCACTTTTGTTTCATAGATGAGGCGTTTGGCCAAGGTTATGGAAGAAAAAAATAATATTTTTGAGCAGAAGCAAAGTAATTATTGAGAAGTAAAAAAAGTAACTTCTTTCCAAAATTAATTATTTGAAAAAATATAATTAAAAATACTTTTAAAAAGTTTGTTCAAACACTAATTGAGGATAAAAAGTGATTCTTGAATTGATTAGCCAAACACAAACTTCTTCTAACCAAAAGTATTTTTTTGAAAATCGCTTTTGAGAAAAACATTTCTCAAAATAAGTTAATTTTACAAGTTTGATCAAACTGGCTATTTATATGGGCTTTTTACCTAGTTATACTATAATAGAAACATATTTACTACTTTTATTTAGATTTCTTATTAATTACTTTATATACCTATGTTTACTAGTTTTATACAAAACCTTAAAAAAAGAGGAAATGAAATATACCTTAAATAGTGGGTATCAGTTACACAAAATATCCCAAAATCCCTTCACCGTAAGAAACCCACCCCAAAATTATCACCTCTTTTTGCAATTACCAAATCCCTTCACCGTAAGAGACCCACCCCAAAATCGTACTCTTGCAAATGATTGAGAATATAACTTAAAGTTTATATCTCAATTTTGAGGGAGATTGATTAAGTTTAGAGTTGTTTTTAGGTGAAATTTCATATTGAAACTCGAAGAAGAAAAGTTTCTGAATTGTATTATAACTGTATCATATTTGTTTCATAATTGTATCACAATTGTATCAAAATTATATTCGATTTGTATCTGATATATCAATACCTAAAATTATACCTAATACAATTATAATACAATATTGTTTCAGAATTTAAGTTTAGAGTTGTGATTGAAACTTGAAGAAGATAAAGATCAGAATTGTATCACAATTGTATCATAATTGTATTTGTATTATAATTGTTGCAGAAACTGTATCACAAATATATGATAATTGTATATGGTGATGAGCAATTGTAAGTTATGAGCTATTATCCTATTAAATAGCTGAAGCAAAGTTAGTAGCTTCTTGCTGAAGACATGCAACCATTGAAGAGAGAGAGAGAGGAGGAGATCTGCGTATTGAAAAATTAGGAAGCATGAAATGAGGAGAAGTGTGAAAAAAAAGAAAAGGATATAATTGAATCCCTTAATTAAAGGCATTAATAATGGGATGAGAGATTTTTAAGGAAGGAATATATACAATTTGTAAGAAAAACCTAGATACTTTTTGAAAATTACAAAACCTAGAGAAAATAAATTAATAAGTTCCTATCATAGTATATAGGAAAAACTCCATATTTATATGATGTTCATGAGTCATACTTCTTAGAAGGTATGAAAACTAATGAATTTTGTTCTTTTTCCTATCACCACTGGTCTTATGGGTTTTACTTGATATTCTGAATCAGTATGAATATAGAAAAGCATGCTGTAGCTAGTTATAACTTATAAACATACTATTTTATCATATCGAATATAGTATCTCTATATAATAAAGACAATCTTTTTATTAAGATTCCGTGAATTTATCCATGGCTTAGGTCCCTTCTATTTTGTGCTCATTAAAATAGGATATATCCATTATTAACTAAACTAGATACTAAACAACCCAGCTAAAAGCAGACTCTAATACCACCTGTTGTCAATTATACACAAAGCTATCGCAACAATCAATAAACAAAATAATCTGGGGCGGATACAGCCCTACAACACTAGAACGGGTAGCTTTTGACGCACAACACCACTAAAATCGCAATAAATTATAAATATTAACCCATAACTTCCCGGATATAATGAATTCAATAATAAGAACCTTAAAATTGAACCTATAGAAGTTAAAATCGTCATCCGCCTCAAATGACATACCTTCCGTCATTGTTATTCAATTTCATGCTTAAAATCACTTCTATTTCGTACGTAGCTCCTAACCTAAAAGAACTAACCAAGAGTACAAAAGTAGTTTAACCATGATATAGGCAGTTATATTTCAATATTATCTTCTGATCAAATAAAAAATAAGATTTTTTTTAATTTAAACAAATTATCTAATATGTAACCCACGTTAAAGTATCCTAATGAGATGTGATTAACGAAAAAGATAAGCAATGAGAACAACCCAATTACATACTAATCTCGTACCGAAATTATGCACCAAAAATAACACAGACCAACTAATGATATTCATAAACAGGAAAAAAGAAAGAAAAAAGTAGAAAAGATAGGTACAGGGTTGCTCATATTCTATGGGTGTAAAAGAGTCTGTCATGCCGTGGCAACAGCATTCAGTACGAGGAATTATTTTATAATCATCGCAACCCCAACCTTATTTTTTGCACAATTTAGCAATGAAAATACATCGAAACCAATTAACCAAAAGAAAAGCATTAGAAAAATCACAATTCAATCGAAGAAATGAGGCATAAAGAGGTTACAGACTAGCTGTGAATTCGAAGCTTACAGTCTATGCGACGATTTATTGCCTTTTATAGACGAAGAACCCCGATGAAGTGACGGCTTCACAAAAACCCTAAAACACTTGAGATAGTGTGCGAGCTCATATTCTCAAGGCCCAGCTAGTAACTTTATGGGCTTTTCCCTTTTAGGCTTCAAGGTTATTCATCTTGGCCCGTATTTACAATTTGATTGACATCCTCTCATACGCAAGATTTTTACATAAATAGCTGGTCCTATTCATTATTTATCAGTTTTTAATCGGTATACATAGATTATATATTATATACTGATTATATATATATAATTATATACATATTATATATAAATTACATATATATTATATGTCCGCCGATTAGTTTTTAATTTAAGCGATTGGGTGGACAACTATTTAGGTTAATTCTTCTATACCTTAATGGAAAATAGAAAGGGGGAAAAAAAAACACAAGCATATAAGTAGTGGTAGAGACACCTTACTATGAAGAGTAACATTCTACACCATTTTGCCAAAAAAGTTCACTATATATTTATAAATAAAAATTTAAAATAATTTTTTTATAGGGAAGTAAAGTATTTAAACTTTCACAAGCTCTGCCTCGAAATCTCATACAAACCTAAGTTTTGAATTGTGATAGTATCTTGTGCAAAGTATATCCTGCATGAGTCACGTATATATAAGTTCGAATATAAATTCAAATTCCGCTACATTTTAACCTTAGGACTCTTAAATTCAACACTTTCTACCTTAACTTGTTAACCAATAGACGAGCTCTCGTTAGTGCTGTATGGGCTAAAAAATTGTCATAATTATATGTGAGCTTAATCAATATTAATAAAGCCTTTGAAGATCGCCACGTGTTATCAATCTGATGTCAACGAAGGATAAAGGCGAGGTCGAGTACTCCCTTTAGCAGAGTAGTAACGCCTAATTTTAGAAATAAGATTTTAAAGAGAATATTCCAGTGAATATTTCTCGGATCCGTACTATTAAGGTTTTCGTGGCTCATGTGCCCTTATAAATAGAAAGATATGTAGTTATAGGAGGGGATTTGACACTCATTGTAAAAAACAACACATTGACATTCTCTGAAAATTCTTACTTTATTATACAGATACACAATATATCTTTTCTTTAGATCTTGATCTAACTTTTCTCCCACGATTCAAGGAGAATTCGAATATTCAAAGGCTCATCAATCATTTATCATTGCCAGAAAGAACATCAAAGAATCACCCTTTTCGGATGACTCACATGCTTTTATTTACTTAAATACAATTCATCGCTATTTATTATTATTTAATCCTACCTTCTTTTTTTTGGATCATTGAATATAGCAGTATTATCGCCATTTATTGCTACATAGATAATATCCGTGCTATCTCGCTACAAAATCGGTTAATATATCTTTTTGGATATTAAAACTGGCTAAGATTAACTCTATTTTATTAGAAAATCTAATTGCTTAAACCTAGATCTAAATTTTGGGTCAAACAGTTTTGCACTGTTTGTGGGAATTTTCTCAGCCAATCTTTTAGTTTGCATTCGATCTACAACTCACGTGACTAGTTAATCTAACAAACCACAAAGTTTAACTCTCCTCTCTGTGCGTACAAAAATGTACAGGGCGAGTAACTAAGGAAACGGAATGAGGGCAACAGATAATGTTCCTCTCATCCTCATGAATGCCATCAATAAAGGCAATGACATCTAGGGCGAGGAAGTGACACTCACTACCTCCCCTAGGCGGGAGAGGTTTCTTCCCCCTTTCTACAACACAACAAAACACAATGGGAAATGAGCCTCCACGTCCATGGGAGAAGGGCGCCACCTGCTATGAAATAGCTCCTCGAAGCATGGGTAAATGATACTTTAGTTAGTGTACTCAGTATACAAGCTCCATGCATGACCATAGAAACCATGAGAATCCATGCAACACAACGTGGGAACGAACATGACGACCAACTAGACCCTCCGACTCCAGGTAAAACTTCACATTATTACTGATAATGCATATGACAGCATCCTCGCCGCCGTGCTGAAAAGAATGGGGGAAATGGAAAACGAAAACAAGATGCTCAGAGACCAAATGAAAGAGCACCAGTAATGGGTGGACAAAATACCTGGCACCACCAAATTGCTGCCAAAAAGGGACACCGTAGGTTCGTAGAACAGCTGTATAGCGAGGAAGCGGCTCCACACACCATACCAAAAACCTTCAAGATGTACCCATATCTCAAAATCTACGATGGGATGACCGACCCCGAAGATCATATGACTCACTACATTATCACTGTGAAAGGCAATGACCTCACTAAAGAGCAAGTGTCCTACATCTTGCTGAAAGAATTTAGCGAAACCCTCACTGAAGGGGCATTAACATGGTATTCATAGTTACCAGCCCTTTCCATAGAAATGTTCGAAGAGATGGCCGATAAGTTTGTGACGGCACATGCCGGGACCAAAAAAGCTAAAACAAGAGTAAACGACATCTTCGCCAACAAACAATCACTAAGAGAGGGACTGAGGTACTTCCTCCCCTAGTTCAACAAGGTGAGGATGACCTTACCAAATGTTTCCGAAGGAATGTCCGTCGCAACCTTTCAGAATTGGTTGAGCAGAGAGGGTTCGAGAGTGACTAAAAAGTTGCTGAGCCGGTTAATAAAGTATCCACCAGCCACTTGGGATGAAATCCATAATGCCTACTGTGCCGAGGTCAGAGCAGACGATAACTACCTCAATATACCAACTCGATAAATCACCTCGGTACAATCCGAGCCCAGGAAAGAACGCAGAGTTAATAGGAAGATAGATCATCCAGTATCACGGCCAGGCAGGGAATGACACCAGCCCTAAGTCAGGACATTCGTTCCCCCTTACATTATGAAGAGGGACCATCTAGACTGAGATCAGGAATTCACAGGAATGATAGAGGTATGCCCCATTTGTTATCTGCTCATAATTTTTGTGTTATGCCTATAGAAGTAGTCTCCGCTCTTAAGAAGCTTGGAACGAAGGTAAAATGGCCACCAAAGATGAGGTCCGACCCAAGCAACAGGAAATCTGACTCCCTTTACGAGTTCCACCAAGAACGTGGACACAAAATAGAAGACTGCATCGCCCTAAGGATAGAGGTAGTGAACATGCTGCAGCAAGGGCACCTCAAAGAACTACTCAGCGACAAAGGCAGGAATACCTTAGCAAGGGGTCGAGAACGTCCCAGCCCGCCAAAGCCCTCTTCACCAGCTCTTACCATCAATATGATTATTGGTGGCAGCGACGACGCCTCTATCAACAACATCAAGTTCACTGTCACCCACAAGCTCAAAATATCGATCACCCACAAAAGATATGATGGACTCGAAGAGAGTGTCAATGAGTCAAATGTCAACGGTTTGACTTTCCCTCACAATAATGCACTTATCATTACTTTATGATTTTTAGATACTGATGTTAAAAGAATAGGTAGACAACAGAAGTGGAGTGTGTATCATCCATCCCCGAGTCCTCACACAGATGAAACTAGAGGACAAGATATTGCCATGTTGCATCACACTAACTGGTTTTAGCTGTGCAGTTGAACGAACTTTGGGGGAAATTACACTCCATGTTCTCTCTGGTGGAGTAGCTCTTGAGACAATATTTTGCATCATGGACCAGACCACTGCATACAACATCATCGTGGGACGACAATGGATACACCCCATGAGAGTCGTCCCCTCAAGCTTGTACCAAGTGATCAAATTTCCAACAACTTGGGGAATATTCAACATACGAGGGGAACAACGCACGTACTGAGAATGCTACCGAATTGCCATGGAAAACATAACCACCTAACAAAAGAAATATAAGGAAAAAAAGCATAACAATCAGTAGTACCGAGGTCGCCACAAGATGAAGGCAAAGAAGTCATTATGGATCCTGAGATGGCCGAAGCCGCATAATCGACCATAGAAGCCATTAAACCCATCCAATTAGACCATAACGACCTCAGTAAAAAGGCCTATATCGGCTACAAACTCCGAGTACCAGGTAAATTTAGTCAATTCTTAATAACTAACATAGATTAATTTGCCTTTAGTCATGCAGAGATTCCAGGCATCCCTAAAGAGATCGCGACATATAAACTGAACGTCGACCCTTTCTATCCACCGGTAAGGCAGGTTCGACAAAAGTTCAACCCCATCATCAATGAGGTCGTCCAGGAGAAAGTAGAAAAGTTATTGGCAAACGACTCTATCAGGGAATCGAAGTACCCTAAATGGATTGCCAATATAGTGATGGTCAAAAAGAAAAATCGAAAATGGAGGATGTGTGTGGACTTCACAGACCTAAACAAATAATGCCCGAAATATTCATTACCGTTGCCACATATCGACCAACTCATCGATGCAACGGACGAGCTATTAAGTTTTCTGGATACATACTCAGGTTACAACCAAATACTCATGGATGAAGAAGACCAAGAGAAAACTACATTCATCACTTACAGGGGAACATATTGTTATAGGGTCATGCCGTTTAGATTGAAAAACGCAGGGGCTACCTATCAAAGGTTGGTCATAAAAATGTTCAAAGACCAACTCGGTAAAACCATAAAGGTATATATCGACGACATGTTGGTCAAATACGTGAAGGTAGAGGATCATATCGACCACCTAAATGAAGCTTTTGATATACTAAGATAGTACTGACTGAAACTAAACCCCAAGAAATGCGTGTTTGGCGTAGCCTCGGGAAAATTTTTGGGCTTCTTAGTATCACAACAAGGAATTGAGGTCAAACCAGATCAAATTAAGGCTATCAACGGGATACATGAGCAATTGACTACTAAGAAACAAGTCCAAAGATTGATCGGTCGAATTGTCGCCTTATCTAGATTCATCTCGCGGTCGTCCGATAGAAGTCACAGGTTTTTCGGCGTACTCAAAAAGGATAACGTCCTTGAGTGGACTCCGAGTGCGTATAATCACTGCGGGAACTAAAGGCGTACTCTTTGTCACCACCTTTGCTCTCGAAGCCCGAGCCCCGGGAGCAGCTCCTCGTTTACCTAGCCGTCTCCGATCTAGCAGCAAGTGCGGTCCTGGTTCGAGAAAATAAAGGTACGCAATCTCTTTTTTATTATATCAGTAAAACACTTGTCGATGCCGAGATGAGGTATCCACACCTCGAGAAATTGACCCTGGCCTTGGTCGTAGCTTCACGAAAGCTTAGACCTATTTTCAGTGCCAACCTATCTCGATCATCACCGTTTTTCCTTTAAGAAGCATTTTACATAAACCAAACTATGAGGAAGGCTGGCCAAATAGGCCATCGATTTAAGTGAGAATGAGACATCACATATCAGCCTCGAATAGCCATAAAGTCACAAGTGCTGGTTAACTTCGTCGCAAACTATAGCGCAAAAGTAATGTTTGAGGCCGTGACGGAAGCCACTCAAGCTTCTCTTCAAACACAGTACCTCTGGGTCCTATACACCGATGGCGCATCTAATGCTTCCGGGTCCGGACTAGGACTCCTACTCGAGGGCCCCACCGATGAATTATTTTGCCAGTCCATAAGGTGCACGGATATGACTAACAATGAGGCCGAGTATGAGGTCATAATTGCAGGGTTAAGACTAGCACTCAAATATGGGGCGAAACGGCTGAAACTCCGTTGTGATTCTTAGCTCGTAGTCAACTAAGTTACAAGGACTTTCCAAATCAAAGAACAAAGGTTGCAAAAATATCAAACCGAGATCTTCAAATTGCTTCCCAATTTTAACGAATGCCAGCTAGACCAAATCCCATGAACTCAAAACATCAAAGCAAATGCCCTCACCAAATTGGACGCCGCCACAAAAAGCATAACGGTCAAGGATAAGAGTGTAGTCCATCTCCTCAACTCGTCATTAGACCAAATTGAGGTAGAATCTGTAAATTTAACTTGGTACTGGCGCAATTGTATTATTAATTATTTGCAGGGTGGCATCCTCACAAACGACAAAAAGGAAGATAAAAAGTTAAGAATGCAAGCCGCTAGATATATCCTCCTTTACAACGACTTATACAAAAGAACGTACGGCGGTCCTTTGGCAAAATTCTTAGCCCAAACCAAACCCAATATGTTCTCGAGGACGTACACAAAGGTCATTGTGGAACACTCGTGAGGTGTCTCATACGAGCTGGGTATTATTAGACCACCGTGAAGAAAGACGCCTCAGAATTCGTCAAGAGGTGAGCAGTATCAGAAGTACGCCCCAATAATCCACCAAGCAGGCGAAAACCTCCATTCGTTCACCTCTCTATGGGTATTTATTAAGTGGGGAATGAATATTGTGCTTCCACTTCCTTCGGGATGAGGTAATGTAAGATTTCTTTTAGTTTTAACTAACTATTTCTCTAAATGGGTGGAAGCAAGGGCATTCTCCCAAGTTCGTGAGCAAGAGGTAATCACTTTCATATGGAAAAATATCATTTGCCGATTCGGCCTACCTAAAGAAATAAACTGTGACAACAGGCCCTAGTTCACGGGAAGAAAAACCACTATGTTCTTTGAAAAATGGCATATTAAAAAAATATTTTCAACTCCTTAACACCCAACTGGCAACAGACAAATAAAATCCTCCAATAAGTCAATACTAAACATCATGAAGAAGAAACTTGAAGAGGCAAAGGGGACTGTGGCTAGAAATACTCCCAGAAGTATTATGGGCGCATAGAACTACCCCGAAGACAAGCACAGGAGAGACACCTTACTCCCTAGTCTACGGAATAGAAGCAGTTATACCAGTCAAAAAAGCAGTAGTAATGATGAGAATAAGAGACAAGATCTCGACGAAGTCGAAGAGTGACAAAACATGGCATACATAAGAATGGTCGCTCAGAAACAACAGGTAGAACGCTACTACAACAAAAAATCAAAGGCTCGATTGCTCAAGATCGAGGACTACATACTCAAAGCCAAAATCCAAGCAAACAAGGATCCATGAGAAGGCAAGTTGGGAACCAATTGTAACGGACCGTATAAAATTATAGGCAAAGCAGACAAGGGATCGTTCCAATTAGAAGCTATGGAAGGGAAGACCCTACCAAACAATTGGAATATCAGCTATCTCAAGTACTTCAACTTCTAAAAAACAAGAAATGCCCTGTAAGTTGCACTCTTTTTTCCTCACTTGAGTTTTGTCCCAATGGGTTTTCTTAAGGAGATTTTTAACGAGGAGACGAGCGGGACACCTCAAGTTGGAATGCACGAGAGGGCTTATTCTTTCATTGCCGGACTCCTCAAGAATCTCCAAGTCGAACAATGAAGGGACTAGATATATTGGGACGGGGATGCCAACCAACACCCGAAACTTCTAATTTTCTCCAAAATCGCCTAAGGGTGAAAATAATGTAATTGAAACAACAACATTGAAATAATAAAGACGCATGTCTGTCAAAACTACTCTCCAAAATGGTACATGCGACCAGCTCGAATAACACCTATCGTCCTCGACAACGACTAACCTAAAGGTACGCTCGACCAGCTCGAACAACACCTATCGGCCCCTGGCCTCGACCTAACTTAAAGGTACGTTCGACCAGCTCGAACAACACCTGTCAGCCCCTAGCCTCGACTTAACTTAAAGGTACGTTTGACCAACTCGAACAATACAATCGGCCTTTGGCCTCGACTTAACATAAAGGTATGTTCGACCAGCTCAAACAACACCTATTGGCACTGGCCTCGACCTAACTTAAAGCTACGTTCGACCAAATCGAATAACACCTATCATCCCCTAGCCTCAACTTAATCTAAAGGTACGTTCAACTAGCTCGAAAACACCTATCGGCCCTCGGCCACAACTCAACTTAAAGGTGCGTTTGATCAAATAAAAAAATATCTATCGACCCTTGGCCACATCTCAACTAAGAGATATACTCAACTTATTTGAACAAAGGGACAATACGGCCTACGACTATTCAGCCCAAAGGCTACGACCACCTAGAGGATAACAACAAAAATAATAAAAAAGCAAAACGTGCAAGTACAGAAGAAAAATATGCAAGTACATAAGTAAAATGTTCAAGTACAGAAGCAAAATACACAAGTATAGAAGTAAAACATGCAAGTACAGAAACAAAACACATGAATGAAAAAGGTGCGTGTAAAAAAAGTTAACTTTGATATTCAGATGAAGGGTTTTTACAAGAGCACTCAAAAACGCCAACAAAAATACACAAGAAGTTAAAACAAAAACTAGTGGCCATCACCATCCATGCCTCCGACGCCCTCTCTATCCTCGCCTTGGCCATATGCGGAGTCATACCAAGCACTATCTGCAAGCCGGTCTACACCCCCATCCTCATCATCCTCAGAACCAGGCTGAGGCGTGGTAGGATCATAGTCACAAGCGAGCCTAGCCTTACGAGCTTTAACTCGAGCATCCTCGAGGGCCATCTTAGAAATAAAGCCCACCTTATTCAAATCGCGGATCACATCCAGCCGAGCTTCAGCGTAGATCCACTTCTCGTACAACTCTCGAGGAATATTAGGATACTCAGATGTATTAGACGTAGAGGGTCGCGCAAGTAGTTGGTCCTTCTCGGCCTCAAGAGCAGCAACTCGATCTTGCAGTTTGGAGTTTTCCTTATCCAACTCTCCAATCCTCTCCTCAAGCCGGTTCTCTTTAGCCCTGGCCATTGACAGAGCATTATCCCGCTTAGAATAGAGAGTCCTATTTGCCAGCTCGAGAATTTCAACCTTTCTCCGAGCATATATTCATACCAACCTCCCCCCCGGTGAGCGTCCACTTGAAACTGACACCTGTCCAACTTGCCTTGTAGTTGGTCCACCTGATTCTGGAGGTCCCTACATTAGGCTTCCACGCCCTTACTCAGATCAAGCTCCTCCTCTTTTCTAATAAGAGCTCCCTCGAGAATGCTGAGCCTCTCCACAGCCGCTATTAACTACTCGTCTTTCTTCTTCAGCTCTTCTTCGTCCCCCCTAGTGAAACTGCCTCTGAAGGTCCTAGTACTTTCCATGGTACTCTTCGTACTTACCCTTCAACTTCACATAAATTTCTTTATGTCTCTTTTCCCTCCGAGAACTCTCAATTTCCAGAATTATCGTTTGCAAATTAAAGAAAAGGCAAAAGTTAAAACTTAAAAATGATTTAAGACAAAGGAAAAAGAACGAAAAACAGCCATACTTATCCTGAGAGCAAGAACAATGTTCTTTGATAGGGTACTGTCATTTATTTTCCTTGAGGACCACACCCTCAACGTCGGAGCAAAGAGGACCGAGAGCGGAGACCACCTCCTTAGGATCATGATGGCCCTTGAACCTCTATCCATCCTCACCTCGATCTGATTAAGTCCTCATCGATCATCCTAAGATTGCCAGGATCAATGTCAGAACCTGACTCATCGCCCTCATCAATGACGTCCTTTCCTTTGTCCTCGCCACCCGGAGAAACATCCGCTGCCAGCCTAGAAGATGAAGCCTCTTGTTGCCCTTCGGGCACGAAGCTGACACTAAACATCCTCTCCACAATCATCTCCTCCTTAGGGCACAGAGCCATGCCCTCATCATCCTCTTCCAGTTGTGGGCCCTCGAAGGTCGCCCCAATTTCATCCCCAACGTGTATCGTCGCTGTCTCCCGAAGTGTGAATTCACCTTTTGCTGAGTTGACGGCCAAAGAAACTCCCCCTCCTACATCCACAACTTTTCTTTTGCGAGGCCTCAGGTCCTCGTCATGGGGAGAGACTTCATCATCTTCATCAAAAAGTGAAAATGAAGGAGGAGCGAGTGCAACAACCGAAATGGGGGCGGAGGCAAATGGTACAACAGCCGAAACGGGGGCGGAGGCAGAAGCGGACAACGTAGTGGTCCTTCTCCTTCTAAATGTGGGGCCGTCCCTTCTTGTTGCCCCCCTGACTGAACCTAAAAAAATAAGCGTATGAGTTTACAACGGCACAAGCCAACACAAACATGATTACGACCAGAAAAAGGAGATTACCTGTCGAGGGAAGGGCCGGTCTGAACTTCTGAAAGAAGCTCGGCCAATCACAAATCCCTATGGTATAAGAGAGAACTTGTATAACCCAATTGACGAAATGTGTCACCAAAGGAGGAGGACGACTGGTAGCTGCAAGAAAAGAAGGATTACTCGACCAAATTGAAATGAACAAAATTGCTTGAAAGGGTAGAAGCTGAAAACATGAACACTTATGTGTATGGTTCCAGGCCTCAAGAAAGCCATCGACATTAGCCGCAATGGCCTCGGTCTTGACAAAGAAGTAGTCGAGCTAGAACCGCCGACTACCTTTATCATCCATCTTCACCACCAAACACTTGGCCCCATGATGTAGAAGGTTCAACATCGTCACTCTACAGTAGCTGGATACGAATAGATGCACCAAGTACTGCACCGTGACCTCGACCCCGGCAAGTCCGATGAACTTCGATAGCATCTTGATGACCTTGTAAACATAGGGGGTGAGCTGAGCAGGGCAAATACCGTAAATATCAGCAAAACTCCTCTACTAGCGGGAGGAGGGGGAACGAGTAGCCAATGGTGAACGGGTAGGCATATAGAGCACAATATCCAGGACAGTGAACGTGCACTTCGTCCTCACTAGCGGGGATTAATTCTACCTAGCTGGGAAGACCAAACTTGGCTTTGAATTCAGCCAAGTGTTTAGATGTCATTAACAACTGAAATTTTTCTGTCATCACAACCAGCGACTGTTGAAAATCGGACCTAGCATCGGGCTATGGTGGATGATCTCCTCCACTGAAGGAAGAGTTTCATTCTCAACGGTGGCGACGACTTCCTCCCTGTGAGTAAGAAATATAATAGCCAAAGGAATGGTGTGACTCTTTTCATCAACATTAGAAGGAAGTTTAGACATGGTTATGAAGTTTATAAGAAGATGAGAGTGTGAAAGAAAGTTAAGGCTCAGAAGGCAAAGAAGACTAAAAAAAAGCAATGGATGTTATGTAGAGCAAGGATGGTATGAAAGAAAGTAAAGTTTGAGTAATGAAGAAACAATCCCTATTTATAAAGAAAAGGCACCGAACCCGAAATGGTTCATCATAATTGGAACTAGAATCGAAACGGCAGAGCCGATAAAAGGTTATGCGTGAATCGACGCAATGTGTCGGGAATCGGCATCATCATGACGCATGAAGTCATTTCTTTTCTTGGACCAGATGGTTCTAGTAAATCACCCGGAAAATTTAAGGGTTTGAAATATGCGGTCCACAAAGAGCCACGTCTCTTGTTTGTCACAACAATCATGACTATTGTTATTCGCTCAACGAACTCGCCCACGAAGACAACCATGACCGCTTTTATCCGCTCATTGAACTCGCCCTCAACAAGTGGAGGGATTAACTGTATGGGCTAAAAAATTATCATAATTATATGTGAGCTTAATCAATATTAATAAAGCATTCGAAGGCTGCCACGTGTCATCAATCTGTTGTCAACGAAGGATAAAGGCGAGGACGAGGACGAGTACTCCCTTTGGCATAGTAGTAACAACTAGTTTTAGAAATAAGACTTTAAAGAGAATATTCCAATGAATATTCCTCGGATCTGTACATTAGGGTTTCTGTGGCCCATGTGTCATTATAAATAGAAAGATATGTACCTATAGGAGGGACTGGTCACTCATTGTAAAAAAATAACACATTGTCATTCTCTGAAGATTCTTACTTTATTATACACATACAAACTATACCTTTTCTTCAAATCGCAATCTAACTTTTCTCCCACGATCCAAGGAGAATACGAATAATCAAAATCAATCATTTATCATTGTCAGAAAGAATATCAAAGAATCTCATTCTTTTCGGGTGACTCACATGCTTTTATTTACTTATATGCCATTCATCGCTATTTATTGTTATTTAATGCTACCTCCTTTATTTTTGAATCATTGAATATAGTAGTATTGTCGTCATTTATTGCTACACTGATAATATCTGTGATATCTCACTACAAAATCGGTTAATATATCTTTTGGATATTAATATTAGCTAAGATTGACTCTGTTTTATTAAAAAATTTAATTGCTTAAACCTAGATCTAAATTTTGGGTCAAACAAGTGCATTAACGGACCATTTGATCGATGACAAGAACCAAGTTTGAGTCTTTGGCTCTACAAAAAAAAAAATCAGTATAATCTCACTAGTGGAGTTTGAGAAGGTTAGTGTGTAAGCAGACCTTACTCCTACCTTGAGGGTAGAGAGTCTGCTTTCGATAGATCCGACACGTTTGAGTCTTGCCTCTGTCCACCAATATTCATGATATTTGACCCGCTCTATATGTTTCTAATCATTGAACATATCTTATCTTGTATTTGACGCAAATAATATATGCTTAGAGCAATATAAAACCATACTAACGACTAGTTAAACCAAAAAAATAATAAAAGAACCATCGAAAGTTTTGGTTAGAGAATAATTTTGTCGACCAAATGAATTACTAAAATTTTCGAACTACCCGAAAATGTTAGGTTAAGGAGATTCTCTATAGATGAAAAGGGATAGTATTTTTCAACCTCAAGAGATTAAATAGTCGGCTGCATTTTAATTAGTCGAATTTACAATCACTCTTTCTTTAAGCCTCACATAAAGGTATATGTCCTTGATTTGTTTTTGACGTGTATTTTATTGTGATAACATAATGCTTTTTTATTTCTGTAAGTTTTGTCATACTTCCGCTATGACTTTTCCCTTTTTGCATATATGGCATTCTTCCATCTTTTCTTGAATATTTATAATTTTATATGCTACATTAGTTTGCAGTTAGGTCTTATATTTGTCCACAATGAAGTTTTAAAAAAACCCAAGTGATGCGTTTAGAAAATTCCAGCACGCGGTTTGAATCTTCATACACACAAGTAATCAAATTAGCGTGACTATTAATGTCATTAGTCTAAGTTCGATATTTACTATTATATCGAATTTGGCTGCGTATGACTAATCAAATCATAGAGTATATATTTTGGACCAAGCTAGATCAAGTTTTGTTTAGCTTGGATATGTTACAAGTTGCAACATTTATTTTAATTGAATGGATGTATTGCTATGAAAATGGAAAAGGGCGGCTTAACTTCAAGGAAATCAATAGAATGTATGATACTTTGTCAATAAAATTAAACTTCCTGTTTTTGTTGCTTTGTTGAATTTTCTTCATGTTCAAACAATTAACAAATCGGCAGACAGATAAATATTAGCGAGATGTACTTTTAATATGTTCAACAATCTATGATATTAAATAACCCCGTATCATTTCACTTAAATAATACAACCAATCCTAGCTCGCTTGGAATATTAGGCACATAAATTTTATTGGTTGCCCATATTCCTACTTACGGGTGCTTTAGTTGACTGATAGGTCAGGGTTGCCTTGAGATTTTTATTACTATTATTCATTAAGGTTTGTACGTAGATAAATATCTCAAAAACTTTAGAACGGAAAAAAGGAAAAAAGAATCAGAGAAGTTAACGAGAAAATTATCTTATGCCACCATTATAGATATTAATTAAACAGTACGTTTAAATTCCTTCTCCTCTTAACTTCTCTTAAACAAATAGTATTAGTTTCCAACATCACATGTTAACCAAAGAAATGACTAGCTTATAAAAATAGCAAAAAAGCTCATAAAGAAACAACTTTTATATCCACCACAAAATACATTAATTCCAAGCTAACAAAACATACTTTTAAAACAGACTCAGGCGCCTAACACCAAATTAAGCACAAACATGGAATGGCCTACCAGAAAAGTTACTCTAGTTGTCATGCTCGTAAATTTTACGTATGCCAACTAAAAATTCTAGTAAAATTATATAAAGAAATATATTTTTTTAAAAAAATTTCTAGTTAAATTAGATTATATTTTGTATATACTATCATAAATAAGAGTTTTATTAGTTATTTTCTTATGTGGAGAATTGTGATATCATTTAGATATAGTAAAAATAGGAGATTCGAAGTAAATTATTTTCCTTTGTGATACATAAAGAACAATTACATGTTACCAAGTGAAGCTAGCATTTCCAAGTCTTTGTCATGTTTCTCCTAACTTCTTCTTTGTCATACTTTTCTACTCCTTTTTTTTTAATCATGACGTAGACATGAAAAAAAAAACCAAGATATATAACTGAAGTCTTTTACTCATCCTTTTGCCATTCTTCATCATCACTTTCTGTTATCAAATATCTTTCTGCACCAAATATTTATGTGTATTTAGTCACTTTTTTTCTTCACGTTTTATTTGCTTCATTCATAGGAAATATTTTCGGTTAGAGAGCATGGAGTACATGAAAAGTCCTTTTATTATAAACCCATAACTGCTCTTTTGTGTCTCTCTATATATACTTCAATTATATCATAACACTTTATTTAATTTTTGTTTATTGCAAGATGAGTAGCTTTAATAACAAGAATTATAAGGTTCATTCTAAAGGGAATGTGCCCTTTTCTTGGGAAAACAAGCCCGGGGTCAGTAAAATTACACCAACAAAAAATTGTGCCACCGGTGGATTTTCACCAAAACTTCCACCACCGCCGTGCCTGGTGCCGGAAAAAGCAAAGGGTGCAGCTTTCCACCACCTACAAATTCCTCCTCCGCCGCCGCTGTTGAGAAGTTCATCTAGAAGGGGTTTTAATAAGCAAGATGATCCATTTTTGATAGCCTATAAAGAGTGCACAAAGAGCTCAAGAAAAGGTAACAAGTTTTTAGGTGGTTTTAGTAAGGATGATTTTGGGTTTGGGATGAAGAATAAGAAGAAAAATAAGTCTATTTTCTCATGTAAGAATTCATGTAGTGTAATGGAAGATAATGTTATTAAAGTGTCACAGCTTCCTATTTCAAGATCGTTAAGATCAGAGAAAGGGAGTCCTCTAGTTTGAGGTATGAAATCTAGTTCTTATCCATTATTATAATACCTATATTTTGCTATAGCCTTTTCCCTTTTCCTTTTCCATTTTTTCTTTCAGTGTTTGGCTCTCTTTTGGTGTACAGCTACTTGGATATTATTGACCTTTTTTTGGTTACCGCACTTCATTTGTTACAACATTTTGTTTTTTATTTTTTCTTATGTTGTATACTTCGTGGTATAAAATATTAGCCCTTCCTCTACTCGAAATATGAACTTTGTTCCCAAAAATCTGAAAACCAAAAGGATATTTCGAATATGAAAGTGCTAAAACAGCTAGAATAATATGATCGTACATGACACAGTATGTATGCTTGATTAACGAGTCTCTATTTCCTTTTGATTGTATATATAACGGTGTTAAAAAAAATTATAGTATGTAACTTAATCAATTATATCGTAACTCTTTTTTAAGTTAGCATATCAAGTTTGCTGTGAAGAGTTACCATTACTTATAAAATATTGTAGGTCAATTTAACCTGATAGTATGAAAAATCAGTGCATCAAACTTAAACTATTTATTCCTTTTATTCTTTTGACAAAGCAATAAGCTTATTACTCATTAATATGCGACATTTAAGGGAAAAAAGGATTGGAAAACTTTTAATTTGTCACTTGAGTTGTATCATTAATGTTAGTGACTTTGGCACTTAAATATCTTTTTCTCGTCAGTTCAGTTGCAATATATACGATCTTTTACATTCTACTTCCTAATACATACAAAAATTGTTTGTCAGCAGCTACAGAGCTCTGAAGTAGAGATCCTGTTTGTTTTACAGATGATCAATAAAACTGCCCATCTTGACGTCAAATACTAACAAACATGCAAAACTCCAAAGATTGTATGAACTCAACTCAACCCAGGACTTGGCACAAAATACTCGAGTTGCAATTAATTTACATGCACTTGCAAATTAGAAGTGCTTTTTTCCAGCTAAACTCGTTGTTTTTTTTTTTTTTTTTTTGATTTATAAAACAAGTTGAATTATCTTTCTAGCAGATTGGAACAAAATTCCATAGAAACTCAAAACCAGTTTTAACACTGTCCTCTGCCTTCCAAACAAAATTTAAATGCCAAAATTTATAAAGTAGCCACTAATTTATAGTTCTGCATCGAAGAGATCAAGACCACTATTTTGTATGTTTTAAGCCTCTGTGATGGGGTACTCGAACACGACGTCTTTGCCTGAAAGCTTCCTGTAAACTGCAGAAAAGGTCTCCAGCTTGTACTCGGTGTTGTTGCGCTCCTTGGGGTCCAAGAAGACCTTCATTATCTTGGATCCATCAATACGATATCTAGTTCGCTTCCCAACAATCTCAGCTGGTACAACCAAGTCCTCCAATATAGCATCGTGAACAGAAGTAAGAGTCCTGCTGCGTGGTCGCTGGGCAGCAGAGCCTCTCTTGGGGGGCCTAACTATCCTCCTTGTGGCAATGAAGATCACATCCTTTCCACTGAATTTCTTCTCCAACTCCCTAACAAGCCGGACATGAACCTTGCGGAAAGCTTTCCTCAGTCTGTATGGCACGTGAATAACAACAGCTTTCCTACTTCCAGACACATCAATTTGAGCTGCTGAATTGATGTATAGATCCTTCAATTCACTTTTCAGCTCTTGGTTGGTGTTTTCCAAGTCAAACAAAGCCTGTGCAACGGACTCCTCAAATTCAGAAGGTTCAGCATCTTTGTCTTTGTGAATCTTTTGCCTTGACGTGTACATCTTCACAGATCTCTGAGTGTTCGGCAACGGCGGACAGATCTGTGAGTGTGCCGGAATCACTTGCCCTGACAGAAGATAACTCGTTGGTTTAAATTTCATCCTCAACATAATCTTTTTCTTCTTTCCTTTTTCGATACTCGAAGTCCTTCCCACTCTATATAAAAGAGCGCGCAGGTTAAAAATAAAAAATGTAGGCCAAATACTAAAACTCAAAGTAAAATATCAGAGGGGAAATACCCTGTTACAGTCAATATGGAAAATCAAGAGTCATGCTTCAATACACAAAATTAAGGTTGCCAAATTGGCGGGTCTGTCAAATTGGTGGGTCTGTCAAATTGCCGGTTTGAGCTGCGTCCAAAAGTTGGGCTGAGATGTGTTGGGTCATGATAGGCTAAAGTTTGGTCATAGCACAATTCGCCCAACTCTAATCAAGCTTTAATTAATGTGTGTTGTTTTCTTATGAATTGTTTATTTATCAAATAAGACTTTTTTTTTCCTTTTGTTATGGTCATATATAATATATCAAACAAAACAAGATTACTTAAAAGATATTTTAACAAAGTTACTCATGGATCAATTAGCACTAAAAACTAGAATGGATTGGGTCGAGATGAGCTGAGTTCAACGAGTGAGCGGATCAATTACCGGCTCAACCTTGGGCAGGTAGGATGAGTTAAATGGGTTTGGGTTCAGATTGCCACCCTTACACCGAACAAAAATGCTTTCTCTGCAAATAATTTTTTTGGAAAAGGGCCAAATATACCCCTGTACTATCAGAAAAGATTTAAATGTACACTTCATTATACTTTGAGTCCACATATACCCTTGTCGTTATACTATTGGTTCAAATATATCCCTTTTCCGTTAAGTTTATCCAAAGTGAACATCTAATCCTACATGTCACTGACATTTGATGAGGTATATGCCACATGGCTTGCCACCTCAGCGCCCCTAACCCATTTTACCTCTCACTTATATTTTTTTCTCTACCATTACCACTACCATGAAAAATATTGTATTTCAAATTTTAGTCTTTTATATATGGATTGCTGAGGTGGCATGCCATGTGACATCCGCCTCATCAAATATCAGCGTCACGAAGGATTAGATGTTTATCTTGGACAAACTTAACAGAAGAAATGTATATTTGAACCAATAGTATTACGACAGTGATATATTTGGACCCAAAACATAACGAATGGAATATTTAACCTTTTTCTCATAGTACATGAGTATATTTGGTCTTTTTCCATAAAATTTTATATGAATGGAGGATATAAATCCACATGCACTAGAATTAGAAACAAACAGAGCCAACAATATAAATAGACCTGAGAGAAGGGGTAAAATGACAGATATATATTAAACCAGATAACAAAAAGTAACACAGAATAACTGGAATTTTATTCTGAATTAAGCTAGGGCTAAAGATTTTATGCTTGCCAATATTGGACAGTATGCAATTAATCAGGTGTCAACCAAAAAAATTACTAAGTATTATTTTAAGAACTTGTAGAACCAAGAGACTCCATATCAAATGTTGCAATTATTAGTGATGTTAGCTGCTGTTGTTAGTACTTAGCTGAGAATATTAGAGTTAGTTACGCAGCTAAGAGTTAGTTACATTATAGAAGCTTCCGGAAGTTAGTTGAAGTCACAAAGTTAGTTAGGAAGTTTGTTACAATTAGTTAGAGTATTGAGCTGAGATCTTCAATATATAGAGTGTAAAATGGACATTGGATTCATTCGTGAAAATATTATTCTACTCTTACTCTTAAACTCTTCTCAAGCTAAATTCTCAGCACTAACCTGACTTTAGTTCATTGTTCTTCGAAATTCTTGCATTTTCTAGATCAATTTTCTCTTTGATTGTACTGTGTGCATCAATTGGTATCAAAGCTACACGATTCTCGAATTCACATCATGACTAAAAATAGTGAAATTGTGACTAGAAATAGAAGCCAGGAGCAACAATCACAAGATATGGGAGAAAAACTTGTACATATTCAGCTACAGTTACAGAAGCTCATGGAGGGAATGTCGAACATGAATGAATGCAATTTAATGGCAGATAAGGTGATTGGGGAGATGCGGTCAACCGTTAACAATCTCAGCAGAAAAGACAGTGGAATTGAAGCTCGAAGAACTGAATCTTCATTAGAAGACAAAGATGGTTACATGGAGGTCGTACCTGAAAGAAGGATGAGAGACAATCAATGAAATCAAATAGTTGCTGCTAGCAATTTCTTCACTAGATACTAGAGGTTAGAATTTCCTAAATTCTCTGGCTACGATTTAAAGACTTGGTTATATAAGGTGGATCAGTTTTATGCTATGGATGAAGTTCCATTTGATCAGAGTCTCAAGGTCACTTCAACCCATTTGGAAGGAGAGGCTATTGCTTGGCATAAGTAATATATCAAAGCTAGAAACTCAGTGATCGATCCTACTTGGACTAGGTATATAATAGATTTAAATGAGAGCTTTGTTGAAAAATTTGAAGATCACATGGAATCTTTTAAGAATTTGGTGCAAACTGGCAGTGTGAAAGAATATCAAGCCGAGCTTGATAGGTTATTGACTGGGGTGAACCTCTCCAATAAAAATATAATAGTTGTTTCTTAGGAGGTTTGAAACCTGAGCTTAATAAATCAGTAAAGGTCCAAGCCCCAAGAACACCAATGCAGGCCTACAAGATTGCAAGACTGCATGAGAAACTGTTTAAAGCTCAAGCAAAGACTTGGGGTCTAAAACCTGTGAGCAAGTCAGCTCAGGGTGGGTTGCTACCTACTCCAAATCAGTATAAACCACAATTTTTTTGAAAAACCTACTATTCATCTACCTGCATTCAAGAAGCCAATTGAATCACAATAGAGTAGAACTAATAGAATCCTAGGGAGAAGGTTAACTGCAACAGAAATGGATGATAAGAGGGCTAAGGGTCTTTGTTTTTTTTCCTGGGATGAGAAGTATGTTCCAGGACATAAATGTAACTCAAAATAGGCAGATCTATATGATAGAAATGTTGATGAAGAGATAGTTGTGAATGAGGCAGGAGAAGATCCTCTGCAGGAAATTATGGAGGGAACAGATGAACTAATGACTATATCACTGCAAGCCTTTACTGGTGTAACAAGCTATCAGACCATCAGAGTTACTGGATACCATGAGAAGAGACCTTTGCAAGTTCTTATTGGCACTGGGAGCACACACAACTTTATTGATCAAGACATAATCAAGAAGTTGGGGTGTCAAGTAAGCAGCATTATGGCTCAGTCAGTAAGTGTAACTGATGGAAGGAAGGTGCAGATAACCTCAGTCTGCAGAAATCTTCAATGGCTCTTACAAGGTACCACTTTCAGTTCTGATTTCCTGCTATTATCTTTGGATTTTAAGAGTACAATGGCTAAATATCTTGGGTAGAATCCTATTTGACTTCAGAAATAGGACCATCGAGTTCATGTATCAAGGTAAAAAGCATGTACTAAAAGGGGCAGCTAATTAACTAAAGTCAACTAAAGCTAAGAATGTTAATAAACCCGAAGAAAGAAGTACTCAATTCTTTATGCTAACTGTAACAACTAGTGAAGGGAGGTACTTCTTGCCATAATATTCAGGTTACACAAGGAGAAGTAATTGCTCCTGAACTATTTGAGTTGATTGAGTAGTATGCCAGCATCTTTTTTGTGCCTAGTACTTTTCCACCTCACAGAGGTGATTTCATAGAATACCCTTGGTTGGAGGGTCCAATCCAGTCAACAAAAGACCCTATAGGTATCCTGGGGTTAAAAAGAAAATTATAGAGAAGTTCGTACAAGAGATGTTATATCAAGGAGTCATACAACATAACACAAGTCCATATGCATCTTCAGTTGTGTTGGTTGGGAAAAAAGATGGGAGTTGGAGGTTATGTATTGATTACAGGGAATAGAATCAACTGAATATTAAAGATGAGTTTCCTATACCCATTATAGAAGACTTGTTGGATGAGCTGGGAGGAATTGTGGTGCTTTCTAAGATTGATCTTAGAGCAGGATATCATCAGTTAAGAATGGCTGAAGATGATTCTCATAAAGCAACTTTTAAAACTCATGAGGGTCATTATGAATTTCTGGTTATGCCATTTGGCCTAATGCTCCATATTCCTTTCAAAATTTCATGAATTCAGTTTTTAAACCATTGTTCAGGAGGACAATATTGATTTTCTTTGATGCTATTCTAATATATAGCAAGTGTATGTCTGACCATATTGCACATGTGAAAGCTGTCTTTGAACTAATGTACAAATTTAAATTGTATGCTAAGATGTCTAAGTGTGCATTTGGAGTTTCTAAGGTAGAGTATCTAAGCCATTTTATCAGTCAAGAGCCTAAGAACATTACAACAGTAGAACGGTGGCCTATTCCTACTAATGTCAAACAGTTGAGAGGCTTTCTAGGTCTGGTTGGGTATTATAGGAGATTTATACAAGGCTATGGAGCCATTTGCAGGCCATTGCATGACCTACTCAAGAAGGATGGTTACACATGAAATTCTGAAGCCACCACAACTTTTGGTAAACTAAACCAAGCATTGATCTCTGCCTCTGTGTTGGCAATTCTTGACTTCACAAAGCCTTTCTTAGTGGAGACTGATGCAAAAGGTAAAGGCATAGGAGCTATACTCATGCAACAAGGGCATCCCATAGCCTACATCAGCAAATCATTGACACCTAGACACCAGGCAATGTCTGTTTACGATAGGGAATTATTAGCTCTTATATTTGCTGCCACTAAATGGTCACATTATCTCTTGGGAAGATAATTTATAGTCAAGACTAATCAGAAATCTTTAAAACACTTATTGGAGCAACATATCCAAACTAACTTTCAAATAGATGGCATTTCAAAATTGATGGCTTTTGATTTGTCGATTGAATGCAAGAAGGGGCTGAAAATAAACTATTGATGCCTTATCAAGGAAGCCAAATTCTGAATTATTAGCCATCTCTTTATTATCTCCTAATGATTCACTATATAATCAGATCCAGGCAACTTGGACTTCTGATGATCATCTATAGGAGTTAATTGCTAAGTTACAGAACTAGCCTTATAAATCATTCACCTGGTACAATGAGAAATTAAGGTGGAAGGGTAAATTGGTGATAGGTGTTGACCAGCATCTTAGAACAACCATCATTGGGTTATGGCATTCCACTACACAAGCTGGACACTCTAGTATGGATACTACATTAAAGAAGTTGCAAGCTCTTTTTACTGAAAATCAATGGCTGCAGATATAAGGGACTACATTAACAAGTGTGATATATGCCAAAGGCACAAGTATGATGCTGCTGCTTATCTTAGTTTGCTACAGCCAGTCCCTATTCCTGATGAAGTATGGACTAACATCTACTTAGATTTTATTCAAGGCTTGACTAAACCTCATGGCAAGGATGTTATTCTGGTTGTTGTGTATAGACTCAGTAAGTATGGACTTTTTATGAGTCTGCAACACCCATATACTGCTCATATAGTGGCCCAATCCTTCCTAGATAATGTTTACAAACTATATGGATGGCCTGTTACAATCACAAGTAATAGGGATCCAGTGTTTTTCGGTAATTTTTGGCAGGAATTGTTTACTTTGCTAGGGGTTTAGCTGCAGAGATCTACCTTATATCACCCTCAAACTGATTGGCAAACTAAAGTTTTAAACAGAACATTAGAGAACTATCTCAGGTGCTTTTGTTCTAATAGTCCTCATGATTGGCCTAAGTACTTACCATTAGCTGAATGGTGGTATAACAACACATATCATACTGTTATTTAGTGCAGTCTTTATGAGATATTATATGGTCAAAAGACACCACTCCATCTTCCTTATCTAGCTGGAGAAGCTGCATTAGAGATGGTTGATAGATCATTAGCTGCTAGAGAAGCTATTGTTTAGTGCACATCAGAGAATGAAGGACTTAGCTAACAACCATAGGTCTGATAGAAGCTTTGAAGTAGTGGATTGGGTGTATCTCAAATTACAGCCTTACAGACAGGTTTCAGTTGCCACTAGGCCATTCAAAAAGTTAGCTGCCAAGTACTATGGCCCTTATCCTATTGATGGTAAGGTTCGAGCTGTTGCTTACAAGCTACTGCTACCTGCTGATATCTTGATCCATCACACCTTCCTTGTATCCCAACTAAAAAAGTACCATGAAGTTCCTGCTGTCATCAATCATCCTCCTGTATTTCACCTCTCTAGTCCCTACAGTCCATTTCCTGAAGATGTCCTAGCAAGAAGAATGGTGAAGAAGGGCAACAAAGTTGTCGTTCAAGTGCTAGTGAAATGGACAGATATTGATCCTGCTCAATCTATCTGGGAATATCTTTTAGAACTTCAATACATATTTCTTACATTTCAATCTTGAGGGCAAAACAATTCTTCTGTAGGGGGTATTATTGCAATTATTAGTGATGTTAGATGTTGTTAGTACTTAGTTAAGAATATTAGAGTTAGTTACACAGCTAAGAGTTAGTTACACTATAGAAGCTTCCGGAAGTTAGTTGAGTTAGTTGAAGTCACACAGTTAGTTAGGAAGTTTGTTACAATTAGTTAGAGTATTGAGCTGAGATCTTCAATATATAGAGTGTAAATTGTATATTAGATTCATTCATGAAAATATCATTCTACTCTTACTCTTAAACTCTTCTCAAGCTAAATTCTCGATACTACCCTGACTTTAGTTTATTGTTCTTCGAAATCCTTGCATTTCCTAGAACAATTTTCTCTTTGCTTGTATGTGTGCATTATCAAACCTTTAATATCTACTATACTAATCCTCTGCTTTCATTTTATTTCAGTTCTTAACTAATTCTACATTTGTTCCTTGAGATTATAGGTTTTCCAGGACATGAAAAGAACCACAATCTTCTGAATGTTCCATATTACTAATATACAAATTACTGGTGGAGGATTATTTGCCATTCCTGAATATGAATACTTCTCCACAAAAAGACTGCATACACAAAAATCAAAACAATATAAAAATATAGGAGCACTACAAAATCATAACAACCCTTAAATAGAAACTTAATTTTCAATATGCCCAATATATTCGTCAAGCAAATCAAGATAATTGATAAATTCTTTACATAATCAAGATTAAATATAAACCAAAAAATTCAAATAAATATTGCAAGATGAAACTAAAATGCATTACTGAAGATATATTCTGGCAAAAATTTTCCGAAAAGAGTAGTGTAGTCTAAAAGAGAACATGAGAAGTCACGGATTGAAAATAACAAAAATGTTAAGTTTAAAAGTGTCTTAATTACACTTTCAATATTTGTAATTATAACTATTTATCGGACGGGCTGGTCCGGGCTGGACACAAAAAAACAAACCATCTGGTTAGTGGGGCGAGTAGGGTAGTGGGCTGGTGTCGCGCCCCCTTTTTCCTCGCGAAGTCCGGGTTTTGACATTTTGGGATAACTCCTTTCCTTTTGGAATTGGGTAAGAGATTTGAAGAGTCGCCACCTAACAGATTAAGGTGCGTTAGGGCACCTAAAACAAATAACTCATGAAACCAGTTTACATCACCAGAAGTTGGGTAAGGACTCGAAATTACCTTGAGGGGAAGGTGTTAGGCACCCCTCGAGGTCCAGTACGGTGGGTCCTGGCCAAACTCAATTAAGTGAATTAGTCTTAAAGGAAAGTTGAACAATTTAAAAGATAATTACTTTAAAATAAGAATTAAAAGAGTCCTACGTTTTTTAGCCTATAGGATCATTTTCATGCAATACTCCCCAAATTGGGGTGTTACGCATAGCATTAACACATAGGTCATCATCTCCTTTACTACCCCATTACTATCTTTCAGTTGTTACCTAAGTGTTCTAGTAGCTTCTAATGCGTACCTTATGCGTGCACTATCCATCCCTTACATATAGTCCTGGAGGTGTTTAGGACTTCTATTTTGGATGGATCTAGACTCACCTACGTTGCTTAAAAATGAGAAAACTAAGCGACAAACAAAATTCAGATAGGACTATCATGTAAGGAGCAAATAAGGAGGCTCATGTCAACCTCCACAAATAGCCAACCAATGCACGCAATTCAAACAAACAAAGTTTTATAGTTTAGAATCTTATAGACAAGATATCTAGATGAGCATGAACAGAATATACAGTAGCTTTATTAAAGCGAGCAGCAGTACCTATCAGTTTGCCTACTAATTTTTTAATATTCTGAATATATGCATATTTCAAGCAGCAAGAAGTCACTATTTTTTTAGACCCAGAATTCTTAGTTACCCTACAGGCTTGCCTAAGTGAGGACCAGAGCAGAATCCTATAGGCATGGTATCTAAAACTGTTAATTAATGACTACAGTTTATAAATCAGTTACTGATTTTAACAAATAACTTTTTATCTCTTTAGATCCTCTAGACAAGCTTTCTAATTTATAGAATCAGTTGGCTCCTACAAACATGATTTCTATGTGTTAGGACTGATTTATTTATTTCCTATAGACATGATATCTAAATTGCATAAACTAGTTTTAAATTTCCTATAGGCATGGTATCTAAATTGCAGAAACTGATTTTATATATCTCAGATAGGCACGGTATCTAATTGATTTTTAGTTCCTATAGGCAGGATATCTATTAATCACGTGTGGGAAGAATTCACATTGTCAGGAAAATTGTTATTCAAATAGACAATATCCTACAGACATGATTACTAATGCATGTAAAAAATATGCATGGATCCTATGGACATGATTTTTAAGGCAAAGAATCTATGAACAGAAAATCTAGCATGCGAGTGAAGTATAGAACAAAGCAATCTGAAAGTCCTATAGACATGATCTCTAAACAAGTAGTAATACTCACATAATCACCAATAAACCTATAGGCATGATTTCTACTCGAGTTCCAAGCAAAGATATAGAATAAATCCCAGCTTTTACTAATAACCCCAGGCCCAACATCAACATGGAAACTAGGCCTTCAAGCAAACAGGTCTGATGTACATAGGTAGTCCATCCATAATACACAAATGGGCTTCTAATGTGTCAAAGTTCCCAAGGGCCTTAGGGACCTCGGACAATGCTCACACCAGAACCTTTCAAAGAGAATAGTTTTATAATAGGTTGGAAGACCAGCCCCAATGTGTCAGAGTTCAGAGAAATCTCATGGACCCTAGGCAGTTCTCACACTGGGGTGGTAGGACCCTAGATAGCTAAGAGTAAAAGTTTAAAAAGGTGATGACCCAAAAGGTCATCACTTGATTTACGAGAAAATTCTGTGTTTTGAGGCCTTAGAAGCCTCCTTTTTCCCTCACCTCAATTTGCGTGCATGGTCCGGGGTATATCCGAAACGCTTTTATGTGGAAATGTGATGAAAGTATTAATTTGGCCTTTAAAATTGAATTTAAGTTGACTTTGGTCAACATTTTGGGTAAACGGATTCGGACTTGTGATTTGATGGTCCCGAAGGGTCCGTAGGAAAATATGGGACTTGGACGTATGCCCGGAATCGAATTCCGACGTCCCAAGCCCAAGAAATAAATTTTTGAAAGAAATTGTTTTACTGAAAAATATAAGAGTTTTTGGAAATTTGATTATATTTGAAATTTATTATACCGGGTCTTATTTCGGTCGGTGAGAGACCGCTTGCTTTAGATGTTCAGGCTTTGGCCAATCAGTTTGTGAGGTTGGATGTTTCGGAGCCCAGCCGTGTATTAGCTTGCACAGTCGCTCGTTCTTCTTTATTGGAGCGTATCTGAGATCGGCAGTATGATGATCCTCATTTGTGTGTCCTTAGAGAAACAGTGCAACACGGTGGTGCCAAGTAGGTTACATTAGGAGATGATGGGGTTTTGAGGCTTCAGGGTCGAGTGTGTGTGCCTAATGTGAATGGACTCCGAGAGCTAATTTTAGAAGAGGCCCATAGTTCCTGGTCTCTCTTCATCCGGGCGCCGCTATGATGTATCAAGATTTGTGGCAACACTATTGGTGGAGGAGTATGAAGAAGGATATTTTTGCGTATGTGGCGCGGTGTTTGAATTGTCAGCAGGTAAAGTACGAGCATCAGAGACCTGGTGGT
This sequence comes from Nicotiana sylvestris, assembly GCF_000393655.2. Lineage (NCBI taxonomy): Eukaryota > Viridiplantae > Streptophyta > Magnoliopsida > Solanales > Solanaceae > Nicotiana > Nicotiana sylvestris. The sequence goes on from NC_091060.1 coordinate 148,651,250, forward strand.
TTGTTTTAGAGGATTGAGCTTCCCGAGTGGAAGTGGGAGCGTATCACTATGGACTTTGTTGTTGGACTCCCACGAACTCAGATGAAGTTCGATCCAGTATGGGTTATTATTGATAGGCTGACTAAGTCAGTGCATTTCATTCCTATGATAGTCTCCTATTCTTCCGAGAGGTTAGCTGAGATCTATATCTGGGAGATTGTTCGTCTCCATGGTATGCCCGTGTTACCATTTCTGATCGAGGTACACAGTTTACCTTGCATTTCTAGAGAGTAGTTCAGCGTGAGTTGGGCATACGGGTTGAGTTGAGCACAACGTTTCATCCTAAGATGGACATGCAGTTTGAGCGGACTATTCAAATTTTGGAGGATATGCTATGAGCTTGTGTCATTGACTTTGGAGGCTTGTGGGATCAGTTTTTGCCTTTAGCAGAGTTTGCCTACAATAATAGCTACCAGTCGAGTATCCAAATGGCTCCTTATGAGGCTTCGTACGATAGGCGGTGTCGGTCGCTGGTTGGATGGTTTGATCCGGGAGAGGCTCGGTTGTTGGGTACAGATCTAGTACAGGATGCCTTGGACAAGGTCAGGATCATTCAGGATAGGCTTCGTATAGGTCAGTCCAGGCAAAAGAGTTACGCCGACCGTAAGGTTCGTAATGTGGCATTCATGGTTGGCGAGTGAGTGTTGCTTTGGGTGTCGCCTATGAAGGGCGTGATGAGATTTGGAAAGAAGGTCAAGCTTAGCCCTATGTTCATTGGCCCGTTTGAGATTCTTGATCGAGTGGGAGAGGTGGCTTACAGACTTGCGTTGCCGCCGAGGTTATCAGCCGTGCATCTAGTGTTTCATGTGTCCATGTTTTGGAAGTATCACAATGATCCATCCCACGTGTTAGATTTCAGCACTGTCCAGTTGGACAAGGACTTGTCATATGAGGAGGAGCCGTTAACTATTCTAGACCGGCAGGTTCGTCAGTTGAGATCGAAGAGTTTCCCTTCTGTTCGTGTTCAGTGGAGAGGTCAGCCTGCTGAGGCATCGACCTGGGAGTCTGAGTCCGATATACGGAGCAGTTATACCCATCTTTCTCCGACTCAGGTACTTCCTTCTTATGTTCGAGGATGAACATTTGTTTTAGAGGTGGAGGATGTGATGACCCAAAAGGTCATCACTTGTTTTACGAGTAAATTCTGTGTTCCGAGGCCTTAGAAGCCTCCTTTTTCCTCATCTTGATTTGCGTGTGCGGTCCGGGCGTATATCCAGAACGCTTTTATGTGAAAATGTGATAAAAATATTAATTTGGCCTTTAAAATTGAATTTAAGTTGACTTCGGTCAACATTTTGGGTAAACGGACCCTGACTTGTGATTTGACTATCCCGGAGGGTCCATAGGAAAATATGGAACTTGGGCGTATACCCAGAATCGAATTTCGAGGTCCCAAGCCCGAGAAATGAATTTTTGAAAGAAATTGTTTTGCCGAAAATATGAGTTTTTGGAAATTTGATTATATTTGAAATTTATGGTATCGGGCTCATATTTTGATTCTGGAGCCCGGTACAGGTTCAATATGACATTTAAGATGCATATGTGAAATTTGGTAAGAAACGGAAGTCGTTTGATGTGATTCGGACCGTAGTTGTGAAATGTGATACTTTGAAAGTTTTGAGATTTTTCTTAGATTTCTATGCTAAATTCGTTGTTTAAGATGTTATTTTGGCGATTTGATCACACTAGTAAGTCCGTGGATGTTTTTGAGGATGTGCTCATGTTTGGTTTGGAGCCCCGAGGGCTCGGGTGAATTTCGGATAGGCGTCAGAGTGTTTTTGGACTTAGAAAATTTGGTGTTTTTGCTGGTGTCCAGGTTTTTGTGCTATGCGATCGCATAGGTAGGTTCGCAATCACATAGTGTAGTCTCAAGGGACCCTATTTTGTGCTATACGATCGCATAGAAACTTCCGCGATCTTGTAAGTTAATTCTGGGGGTCACCATTTGTTCTATGCGAACGCAAGGCTTTTCACGCTATCGCACTGAGTTAACTAGGCCTAGGGAAGGGAAACCTATTTTTCCTCTATGCGATTGCACTCCCTGCCCCGCGATCGCAATGCCCATTCCCCTTTACTCTATGCGAACACATTCAATTGTGTGCGAACGCATAGGTTCCCTGTCCAGTTATTTTAAAACAGTAGCAAAATAGGATTTCTTCAAAACTTCATAAATTTTTCACTTAAACTCGAACTTGGGCGATTTTTGAAGAAGGATTTCACCACAAAACCATCAGTATGTGTTCTTAGACTTGTTTTCTTCAATATCCATTAATACCCATTAGATTTCTAGGCCTAAATCATGTTCTAAAATTGGGGATTTGGGTAGAGTTAGGGCTTTTTGAATAATTGGAATTTAGACCTCATTTTGGGGTCGGATTCCGAAACTAATTACATATTCGGGCTCGTGGGTGAATGGGTGATCGGGTTTTGCTCCGAACCTTGTGTTTTGACCAAGCAGGCCTGGGGTCAATTTTTGACTTTTTGGGGAAAATGATAGAAAGCCTATAATTTAGCATTGGGACTAAACTATTTAGCATTTATTGATGTTGTTAAATTAATTTGGACTAGATACAAGTAATTTGGAGGCGAATTCTAAAGGAAAAGCGGTGTTTGAGGCTTGAGTTGGCCATGAAAGTTTGAGGTAAGTGTTTGGTCTAACCTTAGCTTGAGGGATTAGGAGTTGTGCCTTATTTGCTACGTGTTAACTGTAGAGTACGACGTGTAGGCATGGTGACGAGTATCTATACATCGGTGTCAAGCATGCCCGCGAGTCTTGTATTATAATTTTTACGACTCTGTTGTAGTTTATTCGTGCTTCATATGAGAATTATATTATTGTCCCCTTGCCGGGATGTTGTTGTGATATTATTGTTCCCTTGCCGGAATGTTGTTGTAATATTATTGTTCCCTTGCCGGGATGTTGTTATTATGCTATTGTTCCCTTACAGGGATTCTTTTATGATTGGTGTTGATATATGAAATGGGAGCGGGTTGTACGCATGCAACGGTAATACATGAAATGGGAGCGGGTTGCATGCCTGCAATGGTAATATATGAAATGGGAGCGGGTTGCATGCTTGCAACGGTATTATATGAAATGGGAGCGGGTTGGACGCCTGTAACGGTACTACATGAAATGGCATCAGGTTGCATGCCTGCAACGGTATTAGATGTGTACTTGTTTTCTTATTTTCCTTATCTTTTGCTGGTAATTGATTTATGGCGTTCCTTATATTTCTCTACTGTTATTTTGTTGTTATCTGTTACTCCCCGCAACATGTTTCCCCTGCCAGACTTTAGCTGTAATTATCTGCTTTTATTTCCCCTGTATATGATTTAACTACACAGGTTTATTTGGTAGTCTGGTCCTAGACTCGTCACTACTTCGCGAGGTTAGGCTAGGCACTTACCAGCACATTGGGTCGGTTGTGCTGATACTACACTCTGCACTATATGTAGATACTGATACCGGAGCATTTGGACCGCAGTGAGGGTGCTGTCTTCAGTCCACTCAGGCGACCCAAGGTAGTCCTGCAGACGCCCGCGGGCCTTGGCGTCTCCTCCTATCTTTTCTCCTTTTGTTTTTACTTATTCAGAGACAGACTTATGTATTTCCATTTAGACCTTATTTGTAATATTCTTAGATAGTCCGTGACTTGTGACGCCAAATTCTGGGTAGTATTGTACTTCAGATTATGTAGTAGTGTTTGGCTGAATTATTAAGTTTTCGTCTTCCGCATTTGGTTATTTAATTTATTCTGTTGTTTAATCACTTATTATTTTAAATTGTTGAACATGTTTAATAAAAAAGGTAATAATTTTATAATATTTGACTTGCCTAGCTTCCATGAGTAGGCGCCATCACGACTCCCGAGGGTGAAAAATCCGGGTCGTGACAAAAAGTAGTGTATAAGGGGGCAGGGGATAGTTTTAGAAAAGTAGTTTGATTTTTGGGGGCAAATAGGTTCAAAGACTGCAAATAGAATAGAAACCTCATTTAGCAGATTGGTTCAGGCATAGATACCAGTAATTAAACAATACAACAGGGACACTTGAATTATAGACAAAACTGGCTACACATATTTGCAGTGCCCAAACTGAATCAAACAAAGTCTTGCATTATTGAAGATTACTTAGCTTACTAATTATTACTAGGTGGAATCATATACACATGTATTAAGTAGAGAAACATGCTGAAAATACTATGAACAGAGCAAGATAATAAGAACATAACATGAACTGTATGTCCAACAGAAGCATGTTGGAATTTGAAACACTTAACCACATAGACATATAGAACAAAGAGATAACAAGGGCTAAAGCATACTAGTGGATAGTAAACTAGAAACATATAGTGAACAAAACATATCGAGGTTCAAAATAAGCTAGTCATACAAGTCATATGGAATAAGAGTTACAACATAGTAGTTGAGAAAGAGATGATCAGGAAACAAATATTAAGAAAGAAACATGTTGATGTATATAGTAAACTGATTACATAACATATATAATAAAACATGATAACAGATATTGAGGCATACCAGTTAAGGAAATAGCAAACAGGAAGGTGAAGACAAGTGGAATCCAAGAGTCTAGCCTTGGCTTTCAGCCGACTAGACAATGTAACAAATCAGAGTGAAGGAAAGAACTCAAGTTGTGTGAGTGTAAGTGTGTAAGTGTAGGTTTGTAGGTGTAAGCTTGTGTGTCTCAGTGTGTGCTTAAAAATCAGAACAACGAAGGGTTTTATAGCATAGAGTAGAGTAAAACCAAATAAGGCAGGAGAATCAATAGCACGTAAATAAGGTATGACACTCAATTAACAAGCAGTTAAGGTTGTCATTGATCAATTAATATGCATAAATCAAGCTAGCATCAATTAATGAAATCAATCGGTAGTCAAATAAGGTAAGGAATAATTCCAGAATTTTAGAAGTCGACTTTAATAACCAAAGCATAAAATCAGGCCAGTAAGGTTAAGTCAAAGGGAAGTAGCATAACTTATTAATCAGACATTAGTCCAAATAAGGTAAGAACAAGTAAATCGAACAAAATAAGAAAGTATTAGTATCGTACAGAAAGAAAAGATTAAAATCTCAGTAAAGGGTTTCAAAACCCTAATTTTGGGTAAACCATAAAGTCAACAGAGAAACAAGGGCGAAATAACCACATTGTGCATAATGAACATAGACAAGAGGTTTATTTGAAAAGCACAAGGAATCGAACTACAACAAATCTGAAACCCTAATTTTAGGAAGAATAAATTATTTTAGAATAACATAGATACACGAAAACATTAAAGGAAAAATACTCAAAATTAAGGAACCTTGACAGATCTGGGCCCTAATTTTAGGGTAAGTAAAATGAGGCGAAAAACCTTTTAACGAAATCATGAAAAGAAACACAGGTAGTTATGAAGAAATATAGATATGCTTTTTAACGAAAATAAGTACTGAATATTAACAGATTTCAAAGGATCTGAACCCTAGCTTTTAGGGTAAAATAAGAAATAAGCAAAAATCTCAGAGATTCAAACCATAAGGAGACAGAGAAAGAACATAGATGGAAAGAGATAAAGATTCGAACCAGATTTGGTTCAAAACAAGAGAGATCACTTGCCATGTTAGGAAAGTGATTATGTAACACCATAATTGGTTAGCTAGTAGAGAAAGGGAGCCAGATAAGGTAAGAAATCACCAGATGATTCCATATTCGGTTGGAATCAAAGGGGATTTAGTGGGGATTTGGAATGACAACGCTAAGGGTTTGATAGTGAAAGAGGAGAGGTTGAGAGAGTTCAAGGGCGCCGGAGATGGGATAATGAATTAGGGTTAGGAGCGTTTGATATATTAAAAAGGTCCGGGTGATTGGGAGCCATTGATCTTTGAGATCAACGACTGAGATTTTACAAGGGGCTTGGGTCGGGTGTTTAAAAATGGGTATGGGTCTAGGTTGAATGGGTATTGGGTCGATTATTGGGCTGGTGTATTGGGTAGTTTAGGTCCGAACTCTGGTAGGCATTTAGGCTAGTTTTTAAATACCCATTTAAATTACTAAAATAATTTACCAAAATAATTATTAAATGATAAAAATGCCATTTATGCATGAAGATGATTTAAAATAATTACTTAACATTATAAAATATAAAAGTCATTTTCTGTATAGATAATATAATTATACATATGCATGGCCTATTGTTCAAAATGTGCAATTCTAGCTTGAAAATGCAAATGTAATTATAAAAAATATAATTAAAATATTTAAGCACTATTTGGGCATAGTTGATGAATTTAGATGATTAAATCATCATAAAAAATAATATGAGGGATAATTATTGGATATTTGTATAGTAAAAATGCAAAAATAAATTGGTTGAAAGCCTTTAAAATTATAAAAAAAATTATAGAAATACTTATGCATGTGCACTATTTTGAAAATATATATGCATATTAAAAATATATGAGGGAAAAATTAGGTATAAACAACTTCCCCTCTTTACCCGGGAAGGATGAAAGAGTTGTCAAGTAAATAAATGATGACCGATTTTGACCGAATGAGGTGTTTTGAAAATTATAGACCGCACCCTAGTCTCTGAGCTGCCTACATATCCCTGGTTTTATAGGAATTAAGCCATGTGTAGTTCTGGACCCAACGGTGAGTGAAATCGATGGAATTGTTATAGGAATAATCGTATGTTTAGAAAGGATTCTTTTGGGAAGGATAGTGTCGGATGGCTTTATGCGGAGTTATGACGATGAATCTAAATTGTAACGGATGTATCACAGGGCAGGTATCCGAACAGTCATGTAGTGAAGGCGAGCAATTGATGGGAATCGATTATATTTGAAATGATGGCAAGGTGTAAATGGTATGGGCAGAAACCAGAGCAAAGGTTGCTATTGTTTGAAGAACGATTACCTCCTGAATTTTCTGCATAACTTAATACACAATGCATGCAAATATATAGATTACTGTGATAATTTAAACATGATGCAAATTCCCTTTCGACCATGAAGGTTGTCTTTGGACAAAGAGGATGACGTCCTTAGACCATGATGTCCTGGGCCATGAATCATGAGATAAGGGATTTGCAGGCCATGAAATGATGTTCTCAGGCCATGAGAATAATGCCTTTGAACCATAATGACTTTGAATAATGATGTACGGTATTGAGAGATCCTCAGGCCATGACATGGTGTCTTCAGGCTATGAGGATGATGCCTTCGGACTATGATGCCTTCGAATAGAGACATGATGATGGATCATATAAGCAAACAAGACAGGGCTTAGTCTTGCATAGAATCAGGACATAGCTTATCCCCGAAAAAAGGCAAAATAGTGCTAGGTTTCAGATAGTGTAACATTCAACGTTAGACAATGAAAGGTAGAGCATAGCCTTATGTAGTTGGGAAGGCAGGGTTTAGCCTCATGCAAGGAGAGGAGACAATGCTTAGTCTCATTCAAAGAGAAGGCAATGCTTAGCCTTATGGAAATACGGAGGTAGGGCTTAGCCTCATGCAAAGGAAGGCGGTGATTAGCCTTGTGCAAATACGGAGGCAGGGCTTAGCCTCATGCAAGATTTGAGACAGAGCTTAGTCTCATGCAAAGAGAAGGAAATGTTTATCCTTATGCAAATATAGAGGCAGGGCTTAGCCTCATGCAAAAAGAAGGCAATGCTTAGCCTTATGCAAATATGGAGGCAGGGCTTAGCCTCATGCAAGATTTGAGACAACGCATAGTCTCATGCAGAGAGAAGACAATGTTTGGCCTTATGCAAATATGGAGGCAGGGCTTAGCCTCATGCAAGATTTGAGACAACGCTTAGTCTCATGCAGAGAGAAGGCAATGTAGCCTTATGCAAATATGGAGGCAGGGCTTAGCCTTATGTAAGATTTGAGACATTACTTAGTCTCATGCAAAGAGAAGGCAATGCTTAGCCTTATGTAGTGAACAAGTAGCAAATAGGAGTAGAATATTTCTTAGATGGAGATATATTTGCATCTGGTGGACTGATTGTTATGATGATAGTGATTTTGATATGTGTATATTTGTGAATACTCCTGTTATGTTCATTGTGCCTACATCCAAAGAAAAATCGTGAGTTTTGTAGAGGAGGTTGGTTCGTGCCCTTGTCTGCCTATTTTGCTTTGCTCTGCTCTAGAGGCCTTGTTTGAGTTACCCTGGGTAACACCTAACGGCCATAAAAATAAAGTTTTCGAAAATATGCATTTATTGATAGAACAGAATCATTTTATAAAATATAGTGGTATATAATATCAAGTAAATTAGATGAACTAATGACTGTAACACTTTTAGAGATGTTGCAGCTTCTTTTGCACTAGAATTTTGAGGGTCCTCCTCAAAATTTTGCCCCAGTTACTTAATCGATTTCTCACTGTCTTGCATATGATGGCGTCAGGTGGACTTGTTTCAGAATTTTGAGGGTCCTCCTCAAATTTCTGCCCCAGTTGGGGAGATGAAGATTTTATTAAGATGTGACCGAACCCACAGTGTTGCCTACGTATCCCCTCTTAAACGGGAATCAGGTCAAGCATAGTTCAGTTACATCAGATGAAGAAATGTAAATAGTCTAAACATAGTATCTCTTGACTGCGTCTGAATTGATAGGTTTTGGCCAAACTTCTCTGTCCATTTCTGCAAGTATGAGTGCTCTTCCTGTTAGCACCCGGTGAACCATGTAAGGACCTTTCTAGTTGGGTGAAAATTTCCATTTGGCTTCATCCTGATGCGGGAAGATTCGCTTCAGCACCAGCTTCCCCGGTGCGAATTGTCTTGGTCTGACCCTTTTGTTAAAAACCCTGGACATTCTATTCTGATAAAGTTGACCGTGACATACTGCATTCATTCTTTTTTTGTCTATGAAGGCTAATTGTTCATAGTGGCTCCTTATCCATTCTACGTCACTGAGTTCGGGTTTTTATATGATCCTTAAAGAAGGAATTTTTACCTCGGCTGGAATGACAACTTCGGTACCATAAACTAGTAAATAGGGTATTGCCCTAGTTGATGTGCGGACTATGGTGTGGTACCCCAATAGGGCAAAGGGTAACTTCTCATGCCATTGTTTGTGATTTTCTACCATCTTCCTCAGTATCTTCTTGATGTTCTTGTTGGCAGCTTCCACAACTTCGTTCATTTGAGGCTTGTATGCTATAGAGTTTTTGTGCTTGATTTTGAAGGTTTCACACATGGCTTTCGTCAGGTCACTATTGAGAATGGCAGCATTATCAGTGATAATGGACCTAGTGACCCCGAATCGACAAATAATATGATCCTTAACAAAATCTGCGACGACTTTCTTGGTTACAGCTTTGTAAGAGGTAGCCTCTACACATTTGTGAAATGGTTGATAACACTAAAATGAACCAATGCCCATTAGAAGCGGTGGGCTCGATCGGACCGATGCATCCATTCCCCAGGCAGCAAAAAGCCAAGGTGCACTTGTTGCATTGAGCTCATTTTGTCGTAGCTTTATCATGTCTGCATGTACCTAGCATTAGTGGCATTTCTAGACGTACTTGATGCAATTCGTTTCCATGGTCATCCAAAAATATCCAGCTCTGAGTATCTTTTTGGCTAGAACAAAACTGTTCATATGTGGTCCGCAAGTTCCGGCTTGTACCCCCTCTAGCAATCTGGAAGACTCATTTGCGTCAACATACCTTAACAACCCCAGATTAGGAGTTTTCTATACAGGGTCCCTCCACTTTGGAAGAAGTGATTGGACAGCCTCCGCAATGTGCGTTTTTGAGTATGGTTCGCCTGTTCCGGGTATTCTCTTTTTGCCAAATATTCTTTGATGTCGTGGAACCAAGGTTTCCCATCCGTTTCTTCTTCAAAATGAGAACAGTAAGCCGGCAGATTATGTATCCTCATCGAGATGAGATCGATGAAATTTTTATCCGGATGTTGTATTATTGATGATAAGGTGGCCAGTGCATCTGCAAATTCATTTTGAATTCTGGGCACATGATTGAATTCTATCTTTGTGAACCTCTTCATCAATTCTTGCACATGATACAAGTATGGTAGTATCTTTGGCATTTTTCGTAGCCCATTCTCCTTGAACCTGATGTACTAGAAGATCCGAATCACCAATTACCAACAACTCTTGTATATTCATATCGATGGCCAAATTGAGCCCCATAATGCAAGCCTCATATTCTGCCATATTGTTAGTGCACGGAAACCTAAGCTTTATGGATATCAGGTAATGTTGACCTATTTCTGATACCAAAAATGCTCCAATGCCCACTCCTTTCAGCATCTTTCCTCAATATTTTGAAGATGAGTTCACATATTACCGTGGACTATGCTATGAAGTTGAGGCATCCTAGGAAGCTTATCACGTCCTTTTTGCTCTTTGGTGGTAGTAACTCTTGGATAGCCTTAACTTTGGATGGGTCCTATTCGATTCCTTGGCGGCTGACAATGAATCCTAACAACTTTCCTGCAGGAACCCAGAATGCACATTTTGCGAGGTTCAATTTTAGATTGTACCTCCTTAGCCTGTCGAAGAACTTCCTTGAGTCTGTTATGTGATCCGACCCTCTTGGATTTGATGATGACATCGTCAACATACACCTCTATTTCTTTGTGTATAATATCATGGAAGATGGTCGTCATGGCTCTCATATAGGTAGCCCCAGCATTCTTTAGACCGAATGACATCATTTTGTAGGAGTACACCCCTATGGCATAATGAAGGCTATTTTCTCTGCGTCTTCTTCATCCATCCAGATCTGATGATAACCCGCGAAGCAATCTACAAAGGATTGGAGTTCATGTTTGGCGCATTTTTCGATCAGGATGTGTATATTTGGTAGTGGGAAATCGTCTTTGGGACTTGCTCTGTTTAAATCTCGAGAGTCAACACACACCCTGACTTTCCCATCTTTCTTCGGAATCGGTACAATGTTGGCTAACCAAGTTGGGTACTCAACTACCCTGAGGACTTTGGCTTTGATCTACTTAGTGACTTTCTCTTTGATTTTTAGGCTCATATCTGGTTTGAATTTTCTGAGTTTCTGCTTCACTGGCAGACACATTGGATTGGTGGGCAACTTATGAGCCACTATTGATGTGCTCAGACCGGTCATGTCATCATATGACCATGCAAAAATATCCTCATATTCTTTCAGGAAATGAGTGTATTCTTCCTTATCTGATGGTGATAAGTGAATGCTTATGCGAGTTTCTTTGACAGTTTCAGAATCTCCCAAATTGATTGCTTCGGTTTCGTCCAGATTGGACTTAGTTTTGTTCTCAAAGTTCTCAACTTCTCTGACAACTTCCTCAGGTATTTTATCCTCTTCTTCTGAGTCACTATCCTTATGTTGCGTTGTCTCATTACATGTCACAGTCATCGGTTCATCAGGAAAAGTAATAATAACATTGTAGAAGAAAAATATAAAAGATAATAATGAATACTAAATAGCAACACATTAATTAAATATGTAAATATCCAAAACATGTACGGCTCGATGATTGGAGCAATTATTTCGAAACAAAATGCGTCTTTAAAACAAAATTACTTAAAATATCTTAAATGCCTAGCATGGCTATTAAAACAAGTTAGGCTAATTGCCAAGCTACCCAGGAACTTGGCGGGCCCGAGATGGTGTGGCAATCTAATTCTTGAGAATAGCTCCCTTCTCCACAGTCTTAATGGTGAGACCTTCTTCCTCCTCCTCCTCAACTATCACATTGCAATCTATATTCTCATCTTCTAGGAACAAGTTTCTCAACCCAGCCAAAGCTTCTTCCTCTGCAGATCCCCATATTGTATTGGCCTGGTGAAAATTCTGACTTAGATGTGGCATGATAATAGGCTAGATTCATGTAATTTGGCGACTGTTTATGCCCCACCTTAACTATGCTTCACTGTTCTAGGATAGTTAAAGGATGATAAATTGGCTCTAATTGTGAGTTTCATGTTTTGCAGGAGCGAGTGGAGCTTATGAGAACTTAGGACAGTGTTTGGAGCTAAATTAAATCAAGGGAAGCCCTTCGGAGCGGAGTACATGTGAAAGAAGAGAGAAAAGAAGAGCTAAAATGATGACCCATCTTAGCGCGACCATTAGCGCGACCGTGCTAGTCCAGAAACTCGAGACAGAATACTATGCAATATACACGGCCATTAGCTCAGGCACGAGCGCGGCCGCGCTAATCCAGTTCGGAGAACATAATTTTAGGGGTAAACTTGGAAGTTCAGGGGTAATTCCACTTAACCTATAAGAGGTCTAGCTCGCCTAAAGAGACATTATCAAGGTTTTTACAGATTAGTTGAAGGCAAGGAGAAGCAAGAGGCAAAGAGCATAATTCGACATCGAGTTCTTCCTTTCTTCCTTTTGTATTTATCATTTATGATGAATTTTGCTATTGTTAGTATGAATACGATTATGAGTAGCTAAATATTTAGTCTAGGGTTTTGATGGAACCTATTGAAGGATGAACTTTGTGTTATGTTAATTTAGTTTGCCCGGTTTAATCTCTATTTGTTCAACTACATTCTTGTTGTAGTTAATTGATAGGATCCTAAATTAGTTGTGCCTATTTAGTGTGTATTACTCGGGAGAGAGTGCATATTTAGGTAATTGTTGAACAATACGACTCCCAAAGTATATGAGGAATCAATAACCAATGGTTTAAAGGTGGTATTAGGGTTAACGAAACGTTGAGTGCGATATAAAGTGAGCCGTAATAAAAGTTAGCTAGCATAACTCGGGAAATTGCGTCTAGTAAATTGTCGTAATTACTCTTGAGAGATTTACGGTAGTAAGAGTGCTCATGATCGATAGAGACGATTACGCAATTCTATGCGAAACATAACAGGAAGGAATTCCATCAATAGGGAAAATCACAACCTTAGATCCTTCTCTTATTTGTTTACAACTCAATCATAGTTAGCTTTTAGTTTTCTTAACCTTATTCAGTTACAGTTAGTAAAAACATATCCAATTGTTATTTAAAATATCGGGGAAGTTGATTACGAAGTATTTAGTGAGTCTAACAAGAGTAATTGGTAGGTTAATTCCCTGTGGATTCGATTCTGGGCTAAATACTCGGATTATATTTGTAACGATCGCTTGTCCTTTTTATAAGACATAGTTGGGCGTAATCAAATTTTGGGGCCGTTGCCGGGAATTAACGGTGTTATCAATTATAGTTGAAAGAAATACAAATTCTTAGTGTAGTCAGTTTTCTTTATTTTCAATCTATACATTGAAATTAACGTTTGTTGACTTGGTTGTACAGGTGCATGCCTAGAAACTCATCGAGAACTGGTGAAGTATTTGAAGCATTATCAGATCCCAAGAAAGTTTTCAAGGCCTTGAATCGGGCCAGCCAGAAAAAAACAACAACAATCAACTAAACAAATCGAACCAGACATGAGAGATAACACGTTAGACCCAGCTGCGCCAGTAGCGCCAGTAGCACCTCTTGTGCCAGAGACTGCTCTATATGACTGGGCGCAACCCACAACAGAGAATTTGGCCACAACGATATTAGTCCCGCAGATACATGCCGAATCCTTTAAAATCACAAACAACATACTGCACTTGTTGCAAAACAAAGGACTATTTTTGGGGTCATACATTGAAGATCCTCAGCAGCACTTGAAGAATTTCCTGTCAATCTGCAAAATTCAAAGGTATCCCAACGTAACTCAGGAAGCAATAAATCCGTTGTTGTTTCCATTCTCAGTGACAGGAGCTGCCCAGACTTGCAAAACTCACTCCCCATTAATTCCATCACAACTTGGGAGGAGTTAGTCAAGCAATTTGTGAATAAGTTTCTTCCACCCAACAAGACTGCTCAGCAAATTGATGAAATTTTGAGCTTCAAACAGAAATGAATGGAGACACTGCAAGAAACATGGGAACGATTCAAAGGGATGTTGGTTATATGTCCGCACCACGGTATTCTAGATCAGATGTTGGGGCAACGATTTTACATGGGTTTGACAGATAGCGTGAAGGTAATATTGATGCTTCAACTAGTGGAGCATTCTTGAGCAAAACATGGAGAGAAAGCCAGGGCCTGCTTGACAAATGGCACAGAACTCGGGGTAGACAACCAGGAATGCACCTATCACTCCAGTAGTTCACTCAGTGCCCTTAGATCCATCCAACACTCTTGCTGAAAATATGGCCACCTTAATGACACAGATGAGTATACTCACCAAAAAGGTGGAAGAGTCAGGGCAGAAGTAGCAGGTGCACATTGTAGATACTACCAATGGAGGCTTATGCACATCTTGCATTAGTCAGCCAATTGGTAACCAATAGAATGCAGAAAGTGATCATCATCACTACCTTGAGGACATGAATTATGTGTCTAATTATGGAGGCCAGAGATAGGGTGGTCAAAATTGGGGCCAACAGAATCATCCATACAGGCCAATCCAGCCACAACTCAACAATAGAAATATGGGAGGTAAGTGACCTCACAATAATATGGCGCCCTACCAACAGCCACAAGGATACAACAATCAATATCAGCAGCAAGGTTTTCATCCTCCTCAGCAGCAACATGGTGGGAGACATGAAGATGGATTTGCTAGACTCGAGGCAATGATGCAACATGTTATTGGGTCAAATGCAAAAATGAGTGAAAGGGTAGATGCACATGAGTCAGCTATAAAGAAAATTGAAGTGCAGATGGGCCATATTTCGATGTCTTTGAATAATCATCCTCATGGGACATTGACTGCAGACACACATATAAATCCAAAAGATCAAGACCCAAAATAGGTGATGGTAGTAAGTTTATGAAATGGCAGAGACTTAGACTTGGAGCAAGAGAGGGCTCGAGAAAGCAGACAGGATGAGACACTTGTACCAGTGCCCATTGAGCTAGATGATTTAACAAAACTGACAGAGGTGACAATACAGCTTGCCCAGGAAGGACTCAACATACAGATTGAGGCTGAGAAAGAAGCTGAGGCAGCCCAGGAACTGGTAGTTGAGGTGGTTTCTGACAAAGAGAAAACCCAAATCATTGGGAAGAAGAGACCTCCAGCACCATTCCCACAGATGCTGGCCAAATACCAGAAAGAGGAACAATACAAGAAATGTTTAGAGATGCTGAAACAAATCTAGGTAAATATTCCATTGATTTATACTTTGAAGGAGATGCCTGGTTATGAAAAAATGATGAAGGACTTGATGTCCCGAAAATTCGATTTCCAAGACTTGGCCACAATGAACCTAACTTAGACCTGCAGTGTTGTGGTGACTAGACCAGTTGCTGAGAAGTTGTTTGACCCAGGGAGTTTCACAATTCTTTGCACCATTGGTAACTTTGCTTTTGCCAAGGCACTTTGTGATTTGGGGGCTAGTATAAATATTATGCCCCTGGCGATCTATAAGAGGTTGGGGATTGGAAGAGCTAGACCCACATCTGTGTTATTGCAGCTAGCTGACAGGACCGTGAAAAGACCTTCTAGTATCTTGGATGACGTGCTGATTCAGGTAGGGAAATTTGTGTTCCCTGCAGATTTTTTGATTCTAGATTACAAGGTGGATGAAGAAATTCCCATAATATTGGGAAGGCCGTTCTTGGCCACATAGAGAGCTCTCATTGATTGTGAAATTAGGGAGCTTAAGATAAGGTTGAACGAAGAGGAGATAACATTCAATGTGCATAAATCTATGAGGCGACCAAGTGAATTCGCCAATTACTCTCTTATTAATGCCGTGGATGTAATCGTAGAAGCAGATGATGAGACGTTAACTATTGAGGACCCTCTTGCCATTTGTCTTGTAAATTTAGATGAGGTGAATGGGGAAGAATTCACAGAATGGGGGCTGGCTTTAGAGGGCATAGGGTTTTGGGATAGAACACTTGAATTTGAGACCCTGCATTTAGAAAACAGAAAAACTCCTCCAGCCAAACCATCCATAGAAGAACCACCAAAGTTGGAGTTGAAGCCACTGCCCTCCCATCTCAGGTATGAGTTCATAGGACCTAACTCCACATTACCTGTTATTATCTCATCTAGTTTGTTAGATGTGCAGGCACAACAACTTTTGCAGGTACTCAAGGAGTGCCAAACTGCCATTGGGTGGACCATGGCAGACATTAAGGGGATCAACCTGACATATTGTATGCATAAAATTCTGCTGGAAGAGGGGCACAAACATTCCAGGGAGAACCAAAGAAGGCTGAACCCCAACATGAAAGAAGTGGTGAATAAAGAGATGATTAAGTGGTTGGATACGGGAATCAGTTTCCCCATCTCCGACAGCAACTGGGTTAGCCCGGTGCAATGTGTTCCTAAGAAGGGTGGTATGACGGTGGTAAAAAATGATAATAATGAGCTGATCTCTACAAGAACCGTCACATGCTGGAGAATTTGTATGGACTACAGGAAATTAAATCTGGCCACCCGGAAAGACCACTTCCCACTTCCCTTCATTGATCAAATGCTTGACAGATGGGCAGGGAGGTCTCACTTCTGTTTTTTGGATGGGTACTTAGGGTACAATCAAATCTCCATTGCACCAGAGGACAGAGAAGACCTCCTTCACATGCCCATATGGAATTTATGCTTTTCGGAGGATGACTTTTGGCCTATGCAATTCACCTGCCACATTCCAAAGGTGCATGATGGCCCTATTCACTAACATGGTTGAAGACATAATGGAGGTGTTCATGGATGATTTCTCAGTGGTGGGAAACTTATTCGATGAGTGCCTTATAAATCTGTCCCGATTGTTGAAAAGATGTATTGAGACTAACCTGGTACTTAATTGGGAAAAGTGCCATTTCATGGTACAAGAGGGTATAGTCTTGGGACATCGAGTATCAAGCAAGGGAATCGAGGTGGATCGTGCTAAAGTTGACGCGATAGCAAACCTGCCACCCCCACTTCAATCAAGGCAATTAGGAGCTTCATCGAGCATGCCGGTTTCTACCGGAGATTCATAAAAGACTTCTCAAAAATTTCCAACACTCTCTGTAAGTTGTTAGAAAAAGATCACCCTTTCTTATTTTCTGATGATTGCAGGGTAGCATTCAAGGAGTTGAAAAAGAGGCTAGTAACAACACCCATCATTGTTGCCCCCAATTGGGAGAAACCATTCGAACTCATGTGTGATGCTAGTGACTATGCAGTGGGGCAGTGCTGGGACAGTGGAAAGACAAGCTAATGCACCCAATTTACTATGCCAGTAGAACGTTGAGTGGAGCCCAGCTGAAATACACTGTGACTGAAAAGGAGATGCTGGCTGTGGTGTTTGCATTCGACAAGTTCAGATCATACCTGATTGGCTCTAAGGTATTGTATATACTGATCATGCAGTTCAGAAGAAGGAGTCCAAACCACGCCTGATTTGTTGGGTGCTATTACTGCAAGAGTTCAACCTGGAGATTCATGATTGTAAGGGTACTGAAAATCAATTTGCTGATCATCTATCACGACTTAAAGGAGCTGATAACTCAGTTGAGGTAGAGGATATTTTGGAAACCTTTCCAGACGATCAGCTACCAACTACACGCCTTGAGGAAGTGTCATGGTATGCAGACTTTGCAAATTATCTGGCAAGCGGTATAGTTCCCTATGAGCTTTCCTCTGTGCAAAAGAAAAAGTTTTATCATGATTGCCGCATGTATTACTGGGATGAACCTTACCTGTTTCGAATATGTGTTGACAATATGATCCGGAGGTGTGTCCCCGAGATATAACAATCTTCTATTTTGCAGGCATGTCATGCATCGACGTATGGCGAGCATTTTGGAGGAGTCAGGACGGCAGCAAAAGAACTAGAAGCCGGGTTCTGCTGGCTAGCAATGTTTAAGGATGCACATCATTGGGTGAAGGGATGTAATGAATGTCAGCGAACCGGGAACATTTCCTGTCACCATGAGATGCCCATGAACCCAATTCAAGAGGTTGAAGTGTTCGATGTCTGGGGGATAGACTTCATGGGCCCTTTGTCAGCTCCTTTGGCAATAAGTACATACTTGTTGCTGTAGATTACGTGTCCAAATGGGTAGAAGATGCAACACTTCCCACCAATGATGCAAGAGTGGTGGTGGGTTTTTGAAGAAGAATATATTCACCCGTTTTGGGACCCCAAGAGCTATCATCAGTGACATGGGCACTCACTTCTGCAATCGAGCCTTTGAGAAGTTACTAGCAAAGTACGATGTGTTCCACAAGGTGGCAACACCATATCATTCTCAGACCAGTGGACAGGTTGAAGTGTCTAATAGAGAGATAAAGAGTGTGCTAACCAAGACTGTGAATGCCACAAGAATTGATTGGGCGAAAAAGCTAGATGATGCACTTTGGGCCTACAGAATGCTTTCAAAACACTAATTGGTATTGTCACCATACAAATTGGTGTTCGGGAAAGCCTGTCACTTGCCAGTGAAACTAGAACATAGAGCTTGGTGGGCAATGAAACACCTAAATCTGGACATTGAGGCTATGAGAATAACTAGAGTCACAGAATTGCATGAGCTTGACGAGTTCTGATATCTTGCTTTCAAGAGCACAAGGTTGTACAAGGAGAGAATGAAAAGGTTGCACAACAAGAACATTGTTGAGCGAAATTTCAATCCTGGTGACATGGTACTGCTTTATAACTCAAGATTAAGGCTATTTCCGGGTAAACTCAAGTCACGATGGTTTGGACCATTTCAAGTGGCAAATTATTCCCCTCATGTGCCTTAGAGATTGCCTTAGATAAAGACTTTCATACATTTAGAGTCAATAGGGAGAGATTGAAACCATATGTGGGCATGGATGAACCAAAGGAAGTGTTAGTGATCCATCTGACTGATCCTCAGAGGTTGAGCGAGCCTTAAATGGACTTATCTACATCGTGCCACGACGTTAAATCAGGCACTGCATAGGAGGCAACCCATTGATTTGTTGTAACTGTCATGCCACGACATTAACTAAGGTGCTGGTTGGGAGGCAACCCAATGATAGTTAGTAGTTGTTAATTTTGATTTTGGTAAGTACTAATCAATGCAGATGAGCCTGGGTAGGTGATAAGTCCATCAGACGAGGAAAGAACAGGTGAAAAAGTGGAAACTTTTTGAGCCCAGGAGCGCGCTCGCACTACCAACCGCGCTATAGGCCACACATATGGGCAAACATTCTACCTCATCATCTCAACCTCTAGCACAGCCGTGCTATGACCGTGCTAGTGACCGCGCTACTAGCCACACTAGTGACCGCGCATATGGCCAAGTACACTGCCTCAACTAGAACGGCCGCGCTCGAACTGCGCTACGACTGCGCTAGTCCCGCCTGCCTGATACTTTATTTAACTTAACAATTTTTTTTTTGTATGTTTAATTGTTAGTTTTTATTTCTCCCCCTCTCCCTAACTATTCCCCTTTCTCTTCTTCATTCCCCAACGCAGAAAACCCCCCAACCCTAACTCCCTTCTTCTTCAAATCCCCTTCTTCCCCAACTAATCCCCACCCAAATTCCCCAAGGTTCAAGCCACGCCCTCCCCTACTCTTATTCACTTCTCACCATCTTCTCTCACTACAGGTAAGGTTTCTTTTTGCCATTTTTCTTTATTTTTGCAGATTTTAGTTTAAATTTGTTTTAATTATGTAGTAGCTTTTTCTTTTCTTTTCTTAGTAGTAATCTGTAGTGTTTGTGTAGTGTTTATGGGTGGTGATGTTGGTGGAAGTTGTCTCTTAACTTAGTGGGTGAATTTGGGGTAATTGTGGTAGTTATGGGGTTCCAACATGTTTAAATTGGAGGGTAAATGGGTAATTGTGACCAATTGTGCAAGTGAAGTCTGAGTAACTGCAATTGAGTCACAGATTTTGTGTTGTGCTAATGCTATTATTCTTCCAGGTACTATGGCTCCATCCAAGAAATGCCGCAACACTGGTGCCTCGTCCAACGGTCAAGCTGGATCATCCAGGGCACGCGGGTCAGCTCCTGCTCATCCCTTTGATAGTAGCAGGTTTGTCTCTGCTAAGGCTTAGGACCGCTTTGCGGATAAGGCCTCTAAGAAACTGATACCGGAAAGGGGCATAGATATAGGGTCGATCCAGTTGGGCTGCCCTAACTTGTATAATAAGCTGGTAAGGCGGGGGCTACAAATCTCCCTTGAAGAGCCGGACGAGGGGAATATGATGGTTGTCCGTGAATTCTATGCCAATGTAAAAGAACATGTGAATGGCATAGTAATAGTGCACAGAAAGGCGGTGGATGCCTCTATTGAGGCTATACAGAGGATATACCAGCTGCCTGCTCATGTGGATCCCTATGAAGACTACTATGAGATGTATGGCAGATTACACACGTAGTGGGAGAGGTTCTTTGTAACAATTAGTGCACCCGGCAAGGAAATTATATGAATGAAGTATGGTCAGAAGTTTCACTCTGCGACGCTAACCTTTGAAGGGAAGTGCTGGTTATATGTTATCAACAACCACCTGATCCCGTCTTCCAATACCACGAAGGTGAATGGTCCTTGAGCGGCTATGATATGGTGCTTTATGAATGGTCACAACTTTGACATGGCCAAGCTAATTCATAAGGAGATGTTCACCCGTTACCCGGTAAAAAGGTATGGGTTCTTCTTCCCTTCCTTAGTTACTAGACCGTGCCGGGCAGTTTGGGTGCCAGAAAATCTGGTTGTGGATGGGATAGTGCCAAAAAACTCCAAGTTCCACACAGATAAGGTGACTACTGGGAAGGAGCCGGTGGCGGCGGGTGTTGATGATAGTGGTGAATCTGATGACTCTGAGCAAGAGGAGGCTAAGCAGGAGGATGTGAGGGCCGAGTCACCGGCCCATGAGCAAATTGCAGAGGTTGCAGCACCGTCTAGGGCTGCTCGGGTTACCTGATTCACAACTTTAGAGCGAGAGGTGGCCGAATTGCGTACCTCGGTCGCTAACTTAGGTACACGTGTTGATGTAGTAGCTGCCCAGCAGGTGAAATCGGAGAAGAAAGTATTGGGATGGCTGAGAGCTCTAGGTCGTGCTTGCAATCTGAACCCAGACACGATTTCTGAGGACATGTCTCCTTTTAAGTGTGGGGTGGGGGATACTTCAATGTATATGTGTATATGTAACAACTTGACTGTTTGATGTTTTCTTTGTTTTTATTATTATTTTCGGTGGTTTTGAGTAATAGTCAAATTAGGTAAGTTGACTTGTCCCGACGATGGATCTCTTTCGATGGGGTTCTTGAGGGTCTAAGTCAAAGTAAAAATCTAAAAAAAAAAAATAGAAATATGTTGGTCTCTTCCTGATGACGGATCTTATAGACAGTTTTCTTGAGGGAAGTAAGTCTAAAGAAAATACCAAAAGATTTTTTTTGTTTTAGGTAGTGTGGTAACTTCCCCTTGGTTTTTCTTTGGGCCACGGTTCTTTTCCAAGGGTGTTGCTTGAACCGGGTGTAGTTAGTTTTTGTTTATTTTGTTTTTAATTTTTAGTTAGTATTGATGGGCTATGAGCTGAAATAGAAAGAGAACCCCTGACGTTGATACACCTGAACACAGTAGACACTAGAGTGTGACGCTTAGTCTTAGTGGTTGATTCTTGTTGGAGTGCCTTAAATTGTATGTTTGTAACTGACTAGAGCATCTTGATAAGATAATCTGGAGTGAGTCATGTGTCATGTGTGTGTGTGAGTTATACTATATTCTATGCTGTGCATGTGATGCCTAGAACTTGTCCCATGTGTTTGCAAAGCGAAATAGTAGCTTTATTCAGTCTTAGAAGTGATATAAGCATTTCTTTATAAGCCAAATATATAAAGTAGACCCACCTAAATGCGATACATCGTAGTTAACCCCGTTGAGCCTATAAGCCTATTTCTTTGGCAACCACATTACAAACCTTACCCAATTGTTTGAACGACCCATCTGTTTGAACCCTTTTACCTCCCATGAGCACTTAAATGGTTGTGAAATATGCAAAAGCTAAAGTGTGGGGTGGTGGTTTGTTTTTTTGAGTGGAACCGATGAAATAGAGAAAAAGGTGTAGTATTTTGACAAAGTAAAAGAATAAGCACCACTTAAAAAAGAGGATGAGTAAATGTAGTATTTGATAAGTGGTGACTTGATACAATTGCACCTAATGGAGTTGGGGTGTTATAAATAGAAGGGTGATGGAATGTATGGCCTGACATAAGTATGGTTTTACGTGCGAATGTTATTGTATTAAAAGTGCTTAGGAAAGTTAGTCACGATATCCAAATATATCCTACTCGTTCCTTAACCCAATTACAACCTAATGAAGTCCTAATTGATCTTAGGCTGAATGGGCTCGATTAATAGAGTAGTACACTACGGGCAATCCTATAGTGCATGTGTATGGCATGTGAATGTTCTTTTTGAGAGTGAGAGAATCTTGTCTAAGTTCCTAATTGTTCTTAATATTATTATTGGTGGAACTACTCTCTTGTGTGATGTGAGGGTATGCGATTCACGAAGGAAAGGTAAGTCTTGACCTCTGTATAGATTAATTTGAGTAAGTGTGAATATTGCACGACACGTGAGAGTCGACTTTTGAGGCAAAAATTGTCCACTACTAGACGTAACTTTGGTGATTGGTTCTTGGTGTGATACATTAGGGGAAAAGCTTAGTGAAGGAACCTTTATAGAGTGTGGTGGATTGCTCGAGGACTAGCAATAGTTTAAGTGTGGGGTATTGATAATAGGCTAGATTCATGTAATTTGGCGACTGTTTATGCCCAACTTGACTATGCTTCACTGTTATAAGATAGTTAAAGGACGATAAATTGGCTCTAATTGTGAGTTTCATGTTTTGCAGGAGCGAGTGACGCTTATGAGAACTTAGGACAGTGTTTGGAGCTAAATTAAAGTAAGGGAAGCCCCTTGGAGCTGAGTAAGTGTGAAAGAAGAGAGAAAAGAAGAGCTAAAATGATGACCCAGCTTAGCGCGCCCTTAGCGTGACCGCGCTAGTCCAGAAACTCGAGACAAAATACTATGCAATATGCGCGGCCATTAGCGCGGGCACGAGCACGGCCGCGCTAGTCCAACTCGGAGCACATAATTTCAAGGGTAAACTTGGAAGTTCAGGGGTAATTCCACTTAACCTATAAGAGGTCTAGCTCACCCAAAGAGACATTATCAAGGTTTTTACAACTTAGTTGAAGGCAAGGAGAAGCAAGAGGCAAAGAGGATAATTTGACATCGAGTTCTTCCTTTCTTCCTTTTGTATTTACCATTTATGATGAATTTTGCTGTTGTTAGTATGAATACGATTATGAGTAGCTAAATATTTAGTCTAGGGTTTTGATGGAACTTGTTGAAGGATGAACTTTGTGTTATGTTAATTTAGTTTGCCCGGTTTAATCTCTATTTGTTCAACTACGTTCTTATTATAGTTAATTGATAGGATCCTCAGTTAGCTGTGCCTATTTAGTATGTATTACTCGAGAGAGAGTGCATATTTAGGTAATTGTTGAACAACACCACTCCCAAAGTATATGAGGAATCAATAACCGAGGGTTTAAAGGTGGGATTAGGGATAAGAAAACCTTGGGTGTGATCTAAAGTGAGCCGTAATAAAAGTTAGCTAGCGTAACTCGGGAGAGTGTGTCTAGTAAATTGTCGTAATTACTTGGGAGAGATTTACGGTAGTAAGATTAATCATGATCGATAGAGACGATTAGGCAATTCTATGCGAAACATAACAGGAAGGGATTCCATCAATAGGGGAAATCACAATCTTAGATCCTTCTTTTATTTATTTACAACTCAATCATAGTTAGCTTTTAGTTTACTTAACGTTATTCAGTTATAGTTAGTAAAAACATCTCCAATTGTTATTCAAAATATCTGGGAAGTTGATTACGAAGAATTTAGTGAGTCTAACAAGAGTAATTGGTAGGTTAATTCCCTGTGGATTCGACTCTGGGCTAAATACTGAGATTATATTTGTAACGGTCGCTTGTCCTTTTTATAAGTCATAGTTGGGTGTGATCATGGAACTGGCTGCTCGTGAGGGTAATAAGGACTACGACATGGTGGTGACCAATCATTATATTCTTGCTAGGTGTATGGATATCCTAGCCCAAAAGTTATGCCGTGATGTTTCAACTGTATCGGTTTGGTAATGTCCTGGAGTTTCTTCCCAAGCCCTTTGCCGGGTTCATACCCAGACCCTGCCAGTATGCTTTTTATTTTGTTACTTCACCATTTGTATTTCTCAATTGTGTTGACATCTTCAATGTGATGATAAGTCTCTCCACCCAATCTTCTTCTATTATCAGCAACCGGAACATTTTAACTGGTGTAAATGGGGTTGATTCCATCCCCGTGAATGATTACCTCTTGATGGTTCCATTCAAATTTCACGGCCTGGTGTAGTGTAAAAGCCACAGCCCCAACAGAATGTATCCAAGGTCGTCCCAATAGAAGATTGTATGTAGTTGATATGTCTAGTACATGGAACTCAACATCAAACCAAGTTGGTCCCATCTGCAGACAAAGGTTAATCTCTCCAATCGTGGCCCTTTAAGATCCATCAAATGCATTCACGTTCATACTCCCTGCTTGTATCTCATGGAAATCTTTGCCGAACCTTTTTAGAGTAATCAATGGACAAATGTTGAGCTTTAACCCCATCTATTAAGACCCTGGCGATGAATTTGTCCTCGAACTGTACTATGATATGTAATGCCCTATTGTGACTTAATCCTTCAGGTGGTAGTTCATCTTAGTAGAAAGTGATCTTGTGACTTTCCAATACTTACCCTACCATGTTGGCCATCTCTCCACTGATGATATTCTTGGGCACGCAAGCTTCATTCATCACCTTCATCAGAGCACTCCTATGCACCTCCAAATTTTGCAATAATGACGGGATGGATATCTGGGCGGGAGTCTTGTTCAAATGATCGACGACAGAGTATTCTCTTACCTGTACTTTCCTCCAAAGATCATCTGATCCAGTTTTAATGACAGGTTGTTTGGTAGCAGCCTCCTTGCTTGATCCTCCCAAATTTTTGGGTGTATAGTGTCACACCTCCTTTTTCCTACCCCCGGAAGGGTATAAAGGAGTTTTTTTCAATTTAAGTGACAATCGAAACGGGATGGTTTTATTTAAAATTCAGAGTTGCAACTTGGAATAGTTTATGGTGTCCCAAGTCACCGGTTTTAAATCCCGAATCGAGGAAAGATTGACTCTGTTCTATAGTCCGCGAACACAGAAATCCGGGTAAGGAATTCTGTTAACCCGGGAGAAGGTTTTAGGCATTCCCGAGTTCCGTGGTTCTAACACGGTCACTCAACTGTTGTTATTGGACTAATATCTGATTTTGATACATGTTTTAGCCTATGGCATATTTTAACTTGTTAGCCGCTTTTAATTATTTTTAGGAAGATTCAACGTTATTTAAAATATGTCTGGAACCGCGCCACATGAAATGCACCTACGGTCTATGACACATTTTATTTAACTTTGTTGAGATTTAGATTTGGGTCACATGAAATGCACATCCGAGTTTAAGGAGATTAATTTAAATTACGCGCCTAAAGCAACTACGCACTTTCAAGTTTGCGAGGGCCATGGAAAATTCAACTAAATGGCACGCCTTGATTTCTAAAGGATTAAAATTAATTAAATGAGGGTCATGTGTTATCTAATTTTGTTTATGGCACACCTCAAGTTTAAATTCAAAAAGGACTGCTTAATTAACTAAAAGACTAAGGGAATCTGCATTTTTATTTCAAAAGCTAATGTTCACTATACTTAATACTTAATGGGCTGACATTAAATGGAAACCGATCGTTTGGTTGTTTGGGGAGGTTAAGGCCAGCAACAGGCCTTATAGCCTCAAACAGGCCAGACCCAGTTGGATAAGCAATACGTGAGAGGCTCAGGAGTATGCCAAGGGAGACGACAACATGGAAGAATAGGCCCAAAAGGCCCATTTTAACATACTGCCTGTTGTATGCTCATGTTAAACCCCAAAATTGACAACATGAAAGGGATGGCATCAACCATAAACATCTAAGACTAACATGATTTAAATAACTTGCTACAATTAAACAAGACATGAAAGCTGAATTTGAATTTCTTTATTAAATATACTGACCCTCCCATTGATAAAACACCTCATGAATACATTAAACGGATTGATTCCACCAAAACCCAAACAAAATTTACCAAACCATTTAAACCTAAAACTGTAGAACAGAGCACTACATGCTCAAGGAGATATACAGGTCATATGCATTTCCAAATCAAAGCTATTATTTATTCACATTGAACCTTTATACTTAAGGCATCTAATAGTAGAGTACTTTAAACATTTGAACTAAGTATCAAAGTGCAATATTAGCTCCCCTACTTGTCAGGCTATTAAAACTAATACTTAACAACAATACTATGAGAAGGACTCATAGGACTGTCCATTACTAGTTATAAAAAACCTCAGATCCAACCTCACAAAAGACATGCTATTCATCTAAATTAGTCCTTGCTGCAAATATCCAACCAGTCCACATACAGAAAGAGAATTTCGAACAATCTAAAACAGCAACAACCTAAATTAGAGTTCTGTCCAGATTTACAAATAATATTCAGGCTAAATCATGACAATGAAAAATGAACATAGTCAAAGAAACTAAAATAACATAGAATTACAAACATGGAATATCATTAAATAGACATCAAGGGTCTTGAATTGCATCTCGGTTACAAAGCTTCAAACTTTGCACTTCATAGGTTAAGGAGATCCAAAGAAATACCTGGTAAAATTTGAGCAAAAAAAAAGTGAGAAGCTCAACAACAGAAGAAGATGCACTTCAGCAGGTCAACAATAGCAAATTTAGCTTGCTTAAACCATTTCGAACCCAGAATGAGTCAAAATTACTTCAAACTTTAAAACACAAAGAATCACCCCAAAGCTTCAATCTAACAGTATTTTTGTGACTTGTTTCTGTATTTTTCCTTCTGCTTCTTCAAACGTTTTTAGCCGTTTCTGATTTCTAGAATCTATCCCCCTCGTTAGTGAAGAAACAATCCCTTTATAGGCAAGCCTTAGGGTAGCAGAAATGAGTTCAGTTTTGCCCTTAAATCTTTTTCCAATTTTTATTTTTGCTATTTAGTCCCTTAGTTTAAATTCAGCTTTTTTAGAACAGCCCCAAACCCACCTTCTAGGAAGCTTCCCCATTCAGTTTATTAAAAATTCCCTAGCCTAAAATCCCTGAATTAACCCTTAAACCTCTTGTTTTTACCCCTGAAACCAAACGGGTCAAATTGACCCAAGGGTTCAGCCCAAACTTGGGCTTGCAAGACCCTGTTTAATTCCCTTCTCCTTGAGCCCAAGCTTAAATCAGAAATCCAACGGAAGATTCAAGAAAGAGGGACAACTCGGATTTATTTGAACTCCCTGAACCAAAGGTTTTAAATGGCCCAAAACAAAAGGAAAATTCGAGCAAAAATTAAAACTAATGAATCAAAAAAAAAAACTGATAAAGATGATGATTAACATAAAAAACCTAAATTAACAAATGCATGAAGAGATGTTTTGAGAAAACAGAAACAAGAAGACAAGAAACAAAAGATAATGAGATGAGATATAGAAATGAAAAATGAAGAAAAGATAAACAAAAGAAAAAGGAAAAATACCTAAAAGATGGCTTGGACAGTGGTCAATGGACTAACTTCAAAATCCTTCAACTTTTGACCAAGTTTGAAATTAATCATGTGTTCCCGCCGGGGACACACAAATACGATCAAATTTGACCCTAAATATTCATTGACATGGCGATTTGGAAGTTTCTGAGATTTTAGGGCTTGGGGTCAGTCTTAAGATCGAAGATTCGGGAGCTTTTGAAAAGGTTTGGAGGAAACTAGTTAGGGATTTGAAGAGGGGAAGTCACGGGGGGTGTTGTGGTATAAATTTGGGGTTGGTTGGGGGTGGCGCCACCGGCTACAATAGTGGAGAACTCAAGGGCGGCGCTAGGTTTGGAGGAGTGATCTCTGAATAGAAGGGGGGATGAGAGAGATGAGTTAGAGGGGGGTAGGGGGCGTTTGGACAATTAAATAATAAAAAGAGACCTCAGTTCTGGACCGTTCGATCAAGTGAGATCGACGGTCCCAATTAAATGTAATTGAACGGGGTCGTTCGGTTACCTGAGTGGGGTAGACCAAGTTAAGGGACACGGGTTTGAGCCGGTTTCGACGGGTAATGGGCATAATTTGTTTGGGCCTGGGAAATTTAACGAATTTGGTCCAAAATCAGGCTTTTTTTTTTCATTTCTTTTCCTTTTCTTTTTCAAATTCAATTTTCCTTTGTTTGTTTTTTTTCTTAATTAATTTAAATCGTAAATTTACTCTTAAACTGAATTAATTTTCCAAATTAAACTAATTACCCAACATAATTTTTACAACAAATAATTAATTCACAAATTAAAAGAAACTACAAAATTTAAAGTTAAAAAGTTAAAAAACGCAAAATGAGTCATTTTTGTGATTTTTCATATTTTATAAAACAATTAATTACTAACTAGCATAACGACATAAAATTAAATCCTAAATGCAGATGCAATGTATTTTTTGTATTTTTTTTCATGGATTAAATAAACTAAACATGCCCAGACAAATGCAAACAATTAACAAAATGCTACAAAAATCTACGAAATCGCAAATAATGGAAAAAATTTATTTTCCTTGAATTTATGGGAATAATTCACATAGGACAAAAATCACATGCTCACATATAGATCCTTCGAGTTCTAGTCATTCCCTGTGCAGCACCAGATTCTTCCATCTTTGTTTTTCCCTTTCTCCTAGCTTCGGCAATGTAATCCCAAGGTATGGCGTCAGACTTAAAAGGAGGTGTGGTTTCTAGTGTCACCATGAAAGGTGTGGTCACTTCTACCTCAAATGGAACAGGTGTGGCTGCAGGTGGTGTTACTTTTACCTCAAATGGAACCGATGCAATTACCTCAACTGGCAGTTGTACCTGGACCACAATAGGATTGAGCGTGACTGCGGGCTTCTTAAGATCGTCACCCTTTTTTGATAAGTCCAATTGATCATTCGGGATCCCACTCCTCGTCAATTTCTATCACATTTATTCCTTCGCCCCTATGATCTAGAAGAGGATTGTTGTAGACGTTGGGTGTAGCTTCCTTCGCATGTATGACCTTATTATCAATCAATGTTTGGATCTTATCTTTCAATGTCCGACACTCGTCAATAATGTGGCCTTTCATAATGGAATGATATGCACAGGTTTTATTTAGGTTGACCCATTGAGATGAATTCTCCATTACCACAGCGAGAATGGGGGTGACATAACCAGCAGCCTTTAACCTTTCGTACAACTAGTCGATGGGTTCAGCAATGGCGATATACTGTCTGGGTGGTTTTGATCAAAATTAGGTTAGTTTTTTGATAGTTTTGATAGGTTGAAGGTAAATGATAGTATACTGGCTGAGTATTATAAGTGTGATAGGTGGTAGCGGGTTGAAAATATCTAAGAGGTGAGGTTTGGTACGTAGGTGGAGGTGTTTGGTATGTGAGTGGAGATTTTGGGCCTTGGGCCACCATTGCTGCTCCTACTTCTTTCTTCTTTGATATACCCCATAACTGTAATGATTTGTTTGTGGCCTGCAACACCTCAAAATTTGTCACCATCCCGCTTTTAGTACACTCTTCAATCCTTTCTCTGAGTTTGATAATATCAGAGAACTTATGATTCTCAATAACAATTAGCCTTTCATAATCCTGTGGGTCCTATGCCCTGACAAAGAACTTGTTCATCTGTTCCTCGTCTAATGCTGGTCTGACCTTGGCTACTTTTGACCTCCACCGAGTATCATACTCGCGTAAAGTCTCAATTGGCTTCTTCTTTAGGTTCTGGATATAGAAGACATCCGGTGCATTCTTCGTATTAAACCTGAACTGGTCTATAAAATCTGATGTCATGCTCACCCAATTGGCCTACTTCTTAGGATTCTGGTTTATGTACCAAGACAGGGCATCTCTGGTAAGACTTCTCATGAAGAGCTTCATTCTAATCCTTTCATCCTTCCGACCCCCATGAGCTTGTCACAATAAGTTCTCAGATGAACCTTGAGATCACCTGTTCCGTCAAACATTTCGAACACGGGAGGTTTGTAACCCACCGGCAATTCTACATCTGCTTGTATGCATAAATCCCCATAGTTCAGACCTTCTATCCCTTTACCTCCTTCAACACCTTGAACTCGACTTGTCAACTTCTTGAGATCCTCGGCCATGTTCTTGATGGGTAGGTCCTTCTCAGTGGATTCTGGTGTATAAGAGATTGTTTTAGTGGAGTGAGGTAGGGTTTCCACGTATATAGGGTTATTTTGGTGGTTGCTAGGGATTTGGGTGTAGTGGTGGTCGTTGGTCGAGTTTTGAGGATTGGGAATAGGTTGTGATGTGTTATGAGGAGTGTGATAGGTGGTCATTTGTGGGTACTAGATTGGTTGATGATGGTGTTGTGGAGGAGTTGGTACCGGTAGAGGATTCAGATTTTGAGGCGGTGTGGCGTATTGATGGGGTGCGGGAGGATTTTGTGGATGTTGGTTTGGCATATTTTTAGGAGGTGCTGGGTTTTGAGCATTTTGTTAGTTAACGTCTGGGACGTTTAGGGTGAGGGAGAGGTTTTCCAAGTTGTGGACCTGCTCAAGTTCTCCTTGTAACTCCAATATTTTCTGTTCTAATCATAGGACCAAATCATTCTGGGCCGGGGTACTCCGACCGTCTGAAGTTTCGATATTCTCAGCATTTTCTTTTTGGATACCACTCAAATCATCCATCTTAGCTTTTCCTTTTCTTTTCGTATTACTCGGAGGAGGAGGAGGTGGAGAGCCTTTAGATCCGGTGTAATATGCTGATGACGCCAGTATGTGTGAACCAACCTTAGGGGATGGGAATAACAATAGAAATAAAGAAACACAAAGGTAAACAAGTCAGTAAGGATTCTAAAAATGTTTGCAGTATTTAAACACATATTGCGGGAATGTGTTTTCGCATCCTAATTTGGGGAACCTCGTTGTGCCAGAGGTAGGCCTAGCGACAAATAGATTTAGAGAATTTCAGTATCAATAATTACCTCATTTCATTAATGTAAAAATAGATGAATCTAAAACGACACTAAATAAGATAAGTCACTAATGACACTTGGCCTTATTACATTTGAAAAAGTAAATAAACCTAATCTACTTGGTCCTAGAAGGACGTTCTCCAGGCTTGATGTTTTTGGCTTCTTCAATCAAATCCCCAGTTCACGCAGGTTCAACAATAATATGCCCTTGTGAAATGTCCTCCTTTTCTTCCTTCGGCGTTCTGGCAATCACTGACTCTATTCCTCATCTTTCCCTCCAATTCCATCAGACTATACTCCAGATATTCCAACCTTTCGCTTGATCTAACAACCATCTCCCTCCATTCATTAATTAGTTCCATATCGGTCTTGTGTCGCTCCAGATGCTCGGCCTCGGACTCGTGAACTCTTTTGCGCAGTTTGTTATATTTCACTTGTGCTTAGGCAACTTCATCTATGACTCTGTTTCCTTGACCAACCCTTGGATTGAGTATTCCTACTATGTTATCTTTTAACATGATGGGTAGAAGTACACATGACCGGTAAGATATCGATTTTGCTCAATGGTATCCTTTCCTACAATGATCTTCAAGTGCCACATATGCTAAGCTATACATTTGTATGGGACATGGTCATCCTAAAAATCCGCCCTGTAGTGACTCATTTTAGAAACTCGCGGTATGACCTACTTCCTGCCTGTCTGTCTCATAACCCTGATGGGAGCATAAGGGTATATGCCCCTTAACCCGATCAGTACCAAGTACAGAACATCCCTAGATCTAATGATGAATTCGTTGGTAAGGAACCATTCGAACATCCATTAAACTTGATCCTCGGTCAAATTGCTGAAAAACTGTGCCCATCCTATAGCATTTTCAGGTTGACCAAACCTGTCTGGGATATAGGTCATTCTCTTAGGATGATGGAAAGCTATGTGATCATTCCACGGCCTTCATGGAAGCTCTTGACGGTATTGACCTCTTTGGAGATGCTTTAACAACCAAAATTGTAGCAGCAAATTACAACCTTCAAAGTATTTGTACCCCTTCTGACCGCCCTTTAGGGCTTGGTATATGTCTGCTATGATCATAGAGACAATGGTATATGTCTACCCCTCGATCCCATCTATCAAGGTTTTAGTTCCCATGGCCAGTTTGGTGTGGATTCTATCCCCTTGGATCGGGAACACTATCATACCTAAGAAGTAGACAATGAACACAAAACCCTGTGTGAATCCAACCCAAGGAAGTGATGGAGAATTCATCATGAAAAATACGATAAGATCTGTTGAGGCCGTATCGTTCATAGAAGAAGTCAAAGGGTATGTAAGACTTCTTCAAGCACTGCAAGTCCTCATTCTTTCTCAGACCCATCATCTTCAGAAACCCCCTAGGAGTGCGATTTTCTGGCACCGATAAACCAGGACTATCCCAAGGTAGCCCAGCGAATCCCCCTATTTCATCCAAGAGAGGGGTCATTTCTATATTTTCAAAGCCAAACACGGCTCATTCTTTGTCCCAGAATATTGTGTGAGCTTCGATCAATATGTTATTCGGTTGGAGGTCCAATAGAGAAGGCAAACTTCCCAGGACCCTTTTAATATGATTTTTATCACTTGATGGAAGATCCTCCCACCAATCTAGCAATAGTGGTGGTATGTTACGGACCATGCAAAACCTGGGGATTTCGTGCCTCATTTTCTACAAAACAAATATGGTTAGGCCCTTTCCCCATCCAGATTCGACTATTTATACATCAATTATTAGCATATTGGCACTTATTTCTCCAAAATTAATGCACAAAATCGTGGTTGCGTCCGTTGGGATTATGAAAATTCCGGTGGACTTTTAGACGAGGCTTGTATTAAATGGTTATTATGTGGACAACATATTAACCCGGATAGATTTGACCATGATATATGTACAATTAATCAGAATAAGGTTTCCATAGAGGTCTAGACCGGTACCCTCAAGTGGACAACTTGAGAGGGAAAGGCACGGAACCGTCGACTGCATCACTGATCGACTAGTTTTATCGCAAATAAGCCTTTCCGAATTTAAAGGGTGTATATATAGGAAGGGCGCAAACACTCATCAAGCGTTGCTATAGGATTGATTGTGCACGAGTGGAATATGATGTTGAGTATGATTTATGCAACAATAAATAGCATGTTGTCACGTATTTGCACGTTAAAAATGATAAATGCGGTATTTAATAATTGAAAGACGTTTAAGAAAGAAAATAAGGAGACAAGTCAGTTTCTGTAATAAAGGAAATCATAAATACTTGAAAATAGGAAATTAAATCTAAATAAAGGGGAAAGGTAAAGGGTGTGCACGTATTAACAGAATAAAGCATACTTAAGACTAATTCACAAAAAGCAAGTTTGTTATGGTAAGAGCCTAATTATACCAGTAGAGTCGCCATGTTATCGCGCCCCCTATTTCCTCGCGGAGTCCGGGTTTCGACATTTTGGGACAACTCCTTTCCTTTTGGAATTGAGTAAGAGATTTGAAGAGTCGCCACCTAACGGATTAAGGTGCGTTAGGGCACCTAAAGCAAATAACTCATGAAACCAGTTTACATCACCAGAGATTGGGTAAGGGCTTGAAATTACCTTGAGGGGAAGGTGTTAGGTACCCCTTGAGGTCCACAATGGTGGGTCCAGGCCAAACTCAATTAAGCAAATTAGTCTTAAAGGAAAGTTGAACAATTTAAAAGATAATTACTTTAAAACAAGAATTAAAGGGAAGGTGTTAGGCACTTCTCAAAATCCAGTAGTGTGGTTCCCGGCTAGACAATTATTGTGAATTTGGAGTGCAATTAACATAGAAGAAAATAAGGCTCAAATAAGAGGAAATTTCAGTACATAATGGTTTGAAAGTAAACAAAATTTGAAAGAACAATTAGAAAAGCTGATTTTTTTAAATAAGGAGTTAAAAATGCTGAAAGAAATAAAGAACAAAGGAAATGGGTCCTAGGTTTATTAAAAATATGGATCATCCCACACAATGTCGGGTAATCACTCCTCAATGAGGGGCTACACGTGACATTATCGCGTGGTCATCATATCCATATCTACCCTTCCCACCCCGTTAAGGTATTTAAAGCGCGAATTGGTCTCGATTACTTATTGCATGCTATTACCCGTCCCACTCCTATCAGTCCCGGAGGCACTTAGGGCTATTAATCCTAAAGGAAGGGATATTAGGCATATTTGAGGTTTCAAAAGGTAAAAACTCTAAGGCGACATACAAAAACACATATTGCACATTATGGGGAAAAGCATATAAACAAACAAAGGCTCAAGTATACCTCCTTGAACAAAAAGCATATAATTAGCACGACTTTCACATACTTTTTAGGTCTGATTGAAAATACTAAAGATGAGGGAGATGATATTGTCGAGGCAGTTTTTGTTTATTACATAACTCAGATAAGAAGTCCGAATCAGGCCTGCTTGCTGGTTGTAGCAATTAACAGAAGCAGATTCAGTTTAAAGATATTACCCTAAGGCTTGACTAAGTGTTTAGACGGGGTCCTATGGGCATGCTTGCTATGGGCATGAGACAGTAGAAACTTGAAATAAATTATCTGAAATCCTATGGGCATGCTTGCTAGACCTTGTTGAGCGAGGGAATTAGACTGTCACAGAGATGTAGAATTAAACCAAATTGATTACAGGTTTTGCAGATTACTAATTTTATATCTAACATTGAGTGAAGCGAATCAGATTCATTTAGAAACTCTTATATGCATGCTTTCTACACGTTGCTGATTTTGAACTCTTATAGACGTGGTATCTAAATGCAGAAACTCGTATTAAACCTTATAGACATGGTATCCAAATGCAAAAACTTGTATTAAACCTTATAGACATGGTATCTAAATGCGGTTTGAATTATGCAGAATTAAAAGTACCCTATAGGCAGGTTTTCTACATGAAGTTGAATATGCAGAGTTAAAACAGTCCTATGGGCATGATTTCTATACGGAGTTGAGTATGCAGAAATTAAAACATTCCTATAGGCAGGGTTTCTAAATATGATTGAATATGCAAAATTAAATAGTCCTATAGGCATGGTTTCTACTCCTTGCATGCATAATTACCTGCCCTTTTCACTAGCCAACCCTAAATGTCCATTACAACTTATTACAAATCAGAATGAATAAAATTACATCAGAAAAATATGACAAAAAATACAACCAGAGGAACCTTAATTCTTGACTTCCTTTCTGAGTTATGAGATAGACCAACTCAAAGACCATTGATCCAAAGCCTTTCTCCAATTTGAGTGTGTCAGAGTTCACTAAAAGCCTCAATGGGACTTTGGCCAGTGCTTACACCCAAATTGTATCACCAGAATGGGACAAGTGCAGTGTGGAAGGTCCAGGCCTCAAGTGTCCAAGTTCAGAGGGAGGTCAATGGGTCCAAGGCAAGGCTCAAAACAGGGGGCAGAACTTAAGTCTAGGAGAGAGTGCAAGTGATGAAACAGAATTTTGAGGGGATAAAGAAGAGGGAAACAACCACAAACAAGTTGATAGTTTCATACAAAAGGGGTTCAGGGGGGTTGGGGAGTTGCAAAGAGCCTATGCTTAGGCAATGATAAGCTTTGGGCATGCACAACAATAGAGGATGCTGGCATGCCTATAGGCCTACCAGAACACACAATAGCAGAGAAACATAGAGGTTAGGATCCCAGGGATCAAGCTTGAGTCATGGGCAGTAATATTCGTACTGTCATGCCTAAAAAAACCATAGCATCAAACACACTGGGGTGGGAGTTTGGGATTCATAATAGATTCAGAACAAGTAGAAGGAAATTATAGCATGCTAAAATAAGTACTGAACTAAACACAAGAAGTAGACAGACAAGAAGGCAAAAGTATTAAGTAAACACATTGTTGTGATGCTGGAATTTTAATCAGAACATACCAGTTCAAAGAAGCGAAAATACAGTAAAAGCAAGTAGCAAGACTTTGAAAAAAGCTCTGGCTTTCAGCAAGCTGAATAGGTCACAGTAGTAGTAAAGCAAGAGAGAATGTTTTGAATGTAAGAGATTTTAGAACTGAATGTGTTCGTGTCTCTATGTTAATGAAAGAACAAGGATTTATAGTTTGAAAACAGGTGGAAAATAAGGCAAGAATCATAGTTTAGCAATAATTATGGAACTATGTACTAATTAGAATCAAAACAGTATAAGGACTTCCTTTAATTAAGGAGTTAAAATCAAACGGTAATGGGCAGAAAACATTTCAATAAAAAATCAAGTAAGCATCATGTGCAGAGTAGACAATTAGGGGTAAGTGCATAGAGATTCAATTAAGGAAACAACTAATGAAGAATTAGTAGAAAATACTCGGTTAACCAAATAAGGTAAGAAACACAATAGATTTGCAAAATATGGAGACAATCAGCTCACAGTAAATCAGGGAGTCAAGGATTTGAAATTACTAATTTAAGGAGAATCACACGGGTTCCCAAGAATAAGCAAATAAACCAAGTTAAAAATAGGAGAATCGAGAGTCTAAGGAAAGTTTTCAAATCAAAACAAGGAGCTCAGAATCAATCAAAGGGAGGACCATGAGTCCTATTTTAGCATATAAATAGAATGCACAAAACATTAGGCATGTGAGGTTAAACTATGGCAAAGAGAAGCAGCATGCAATAATAACTACAAAGTCAGTAGACAGTGAAACATGGTAGTCACATAGGTCAACTCAGTGATAGAGAAAAGAGGGTATTAGAAGCATGCAAAGGGTCAAGTAGAAATACCTTTCTGAAAAATATAGTCGAGTTTCAACAATAGCAGGAAATCAAAATCACATAAAGAAACAGAAGTTGAAACAAAAGATTTTAAATCCAGTTGAGCTACAGACGAAGCAACTTCAGAAGCTCGAACAGGTCCAAAGAAATTATGGTTTTGAAACCAATTAAAATATGGTGAACAAGTAAATCACATAGCAAATAGTCTCAGGACTCGAATGAACCCAAAGCTTTAGGGTTTTCCACATCAGTCGAGTCTAGAGATAAAAAAATCGAGTAAATCAGACAAATACTAACAAAAATAGGTTCAAAAATCTCAAAAGGGTTAAGTCCCTTAACATGCACACTCAAGTAAAGGAACGACATAAGGAAACACAGTAAAACATGTTAAAAAATCGGAGAAAGCTTCAAAATAACTTAACAGAAACCCAAATTGGAAAAGATAAGGGTTCTTGAAGGTAGAGTTTTGAAAGAAACCTTGAGAAAACATTTAGAAGTTCAAAGCAAACACAGATCTAAAATAGATCTAAAAGAAATTAGAAGAACCTTAAAGGTTAGGGTTTCAGAAGAACCCCAGATGGTGAGAAAGGCTTGGAAAATCATCGATCTAAGCAGGAGAAGTCAAGACTCAGGCTCGAATAGTCATGGCTGGCCGGAGCAAAGTCAAAGACAACCGGAGACAGCCATAGAACTGAAATCCACCAAGGTCGGGACCAAACTTTTCCAAGATCTAGCCTTGAAACCATGACAATCAGGCATGTAGAAGCCAAAAGGAGGTAGATACAGGTCTCCAATAGCTTTGGAAGCCATTGATTTGGGCGGTTTTAGGGTGGAAGCTGAGGGAGGCGGCTAGGGTTTGAGAGGGGTTTAAGAGAGAATTGGGAGAAGGGGGAATTCAAAGGCGGCTGCAGGTGAAAATGATTAGGGTTCGGGGGTAGTTGGGAATAAAAAAGGAAAGAGCTGTTGTGAGCCGTTGATCTAGGCGATCAACGGCTGGGATTAAAAGGGAATCCGAGCATATCGGTTTGAACGGGGTTTGGGTAAAGGTAATTGGGTCTCAGATTGGGTTCAAATAAGGCTAAAATTGAAATAAAATGAGGCTAACATTTAAATAGCCACTTTTCCCTATTTGATTTATAAAAATAATAAAATAATTTCTGAAAATAAATTAAAGATACTAAAATGATTAATAGTACATAATTATCAAATTAAAAATATTGGACCTAATTTTTATATATATAAACGTAGTTAAATCTAAAAGAGGCTAATATTGCAATTATATGCAATTTAGCTTTTAAAATACGGAATAAATTTATAAAAATATTCAAAAATTATGTTAGATATATTTTAGTATAAGTATGGGAATCCAATAAATGAATTACCAAAATGATAATTTTGGGAATAATTATTGGGTTTCTCTTGATAAAATAAGGCAATAAATTGATTTTAAAATGTTTAAAAATTAAGGAAAAATATTAAAATATTTGGACATATTTATATATGCATACATGTGCTATTTTGAAAGTATTTTGCATATATTACAAATATATAGGGAAAAATTGGGTATCAACAACTGCCCCTCTTTACCCGGGAAAGATGAAAGAGTTGTCGGGTAAAGATATGATGGCCAATTTTGACCGAATAAAATGGTTCGAAGAGACTTAGGCCGTGCTCTGGCTTCTAAGCTGCCTTCATATCCTTGGTCTTACAGGAATCAGACCATATGTAGTTCAGGATCCGTTGGCGGAGTATGTCGATGGAGGCTTTCAAGAACGGATGCAGTATTTAGGACGGGGTGAATGGTTGAAGTCTGATAGGGCTGCGGGAACTGGAGCGGGATCGCTCCTACTGAGATGGACGTTGCTCGCAGTTTCACCTGCAAATAAGCAATACAAGCATATATGGTGCGTAATTTAAACATGATGCAATTTCCCGTCGGACCATGAATGTTGTCTTTGGATGATTAGGATGACGTCCTCAGACCATGATGTCCTGGGCCATGAAGTGTATAATAAAGGATTTGCATGCCATGAAATGATGCTATCGGGCTATGAGAATGATGCCTTCGAACCATGATGACTTTGAATAATGATATGCAAAAGATTAAAAAAGGGGGTCCTCAGGCCATGACATGGTATTCTCGGGCTATGAAAATGGTGCCTCCAAACAACGACGCCTTTGGACAATTTGGCGATCTTTCAGCCCATGAGATGCAGTAGGTGGCGATTTTTCAGCCCACAAAATGAATTAGTCAGCGATCTTTCATCCATGCAAACGTAAATAGGGTAGCGATCTTTTAGCCATGCAAACGTAATAAGGTGGCGATCTTTCAGCCATGCAAGTGTAAATAAGGCGGCGATCTTTCAGCCATGCAGATGCAAATGGAGGTAGAGCTTAACCTCGGAAGGCAGAATGGTAGCCTTATGCAATGCAGAAATGCAGATGGAGACAGGGCTTAGCCTTGGAAGGTAGAATGGTATCCATATGCAATGCGAAAATGCAGATGGAGGTAGAGCTTAACCTCGGAAGGCAGAATTTTAGCCTTATGCAATGCAAAAATGCAGATGGAGACAGGGCTTAGTCTCGGAAGGCAGAATGATATCCTTATGCAATGCGAAAATGCAGATGGAGGTAGAGCTTAACCTCGGAAGGCAGAATGGTAGACTTATGCAATGCAGAGATGCAGATGGAGACAGGGCTTAGTCTTGGAAGGCAGAATGGTAGCCTTATGCAATGCAGAAATGCAGATAGAGATAGAGTTTAGTCTCGGAAGGCAGAATGGTAGCCTTATGCAATGTAGAAATGCAGATGGAGGTAGAGCTTAACCTCGGAAGGCATAATGGTAGCCTTATACAATGCAGAAATGCAGATGGAGGTAGAGCTGGAAGGCAGAATAGTAGCCTTATGCAATGCAAAAATGTAGATGGAGACAGAGCTTAGTCTCGGAAGGCAGAATGGTAGCCTTATACAAGAAATAAAAGGGCAAATGGCGATAGAGCTTTCTTAGCTGATGGCGGATTGCGATATTATGACTGTTGGGGACATTGTGCCTATTGGGGACACCGTTGTGTGCGGATAACAGCTGTGAGTAAGTGCAACGGTTCTAAGAGTTGTATTGCTGGGCAATGCTTGTCTAGTGAGCGTACAGTATATTTGATGATTTGCAACTCAAGTGTGTGCACCCAAAGAAAAATCGTGAGTTTTGTAAAGGGGAGGTTAGTTCGTATCTCTGTTGGCTTTGCTTGACCTGCTCGGTTCTGATCTGGTGATATTGTATGTATCACTGGGGTAGTGTTGCTAAACAAGGCAATTTCGATAATAAACACGCATGACTTAGTAAAATACAACATAAATACATAATAAAAAATAGTTTTCTTTAGATGAACCGACGACTGCGACGTGGTTCAAGACATTGCAACCTTTCTTACTACGGAATTTTGAGAGTCCTCCTCAAAATTCTGCTCCAGTTTAATGGGTTGATGCTTCTGATTGTTGCCTGTGATGATTGGCTGAAATTACTTCAGAATTTTGAGGGTCCTCATCAAAATTCTGCCTCAGTTTCCAATTGCAGGGGAAATGAAAATTTTACTAAATTATGACAGAACCCATAGGGCTGCCTACGTATCCCCTCTTAAATGGGAATTAGGTCAGGCGTAGTTCAATTACATCATATAGGAAAGCATGAAAATTACACGTAGTAACGCTTGACCGCATCTAAATTAATTGGTTTTGGCTAGACTTCTACGTCCATTTCTGCAAGTATGAGGGCTCTCCCTGTTAGAACCCAGTGAACCATGTACGGACCTTGCCAGTTGGGAGAGAATTTCCCCTTGGCTTTATCTTTGTGTGGAAAGATTTTCATTAACACCTGCTGCCCCGGTATGAACTCTCTTGGCTTGACTCTTTTGTTGAAGGCTCTGAACATTCTGTTCTGATAAAGTTGACCATGGCAGAGTGCATTCACTCTTTTCCCATCTATAAGAGCCAGCTGCTCGTAGCAACTCTTCACCCATTCTGCATCGTCGAGCTCTACTTTCTGTATGATTCTTAAGGAAGGAATTTGCACTTCGACGGGAATGACGACTTCTGTTCCATAAACCAACATATAGGGGGTTGCCCCAGTTAATGTGCGGACTGTGGTGCGATACCCCAATAAAGCAAATGATAGCTTCTCGTGCCGCTGATTATGCTTCTCTATCATTTTCCTTAGTATCTTCTTGATGTTCTTATTGGCAGCTTCTACGGCCCCGTTCATCTGAGGTCTGTAGGATGTAGAATTCTTGTGTTTGATCTTGAAAGTTTCACACATAGCTTTCATCAAGTCACTGTTGAGATTGGAGCCATTATCGGTAATGATTGGTTTTGGAATCCCCAATCGACAAATGATGCGATCGCGGACAAAGTCTGCCACGACTTTCTTAGTTATCGCTCTGTAAGATGCTGCTTCGACCCATTTGGTGAAATAGTCGATT
Source organism: Nicotiana sylvestris (assembly GCF_000393655.2). Lineage (NCBI taxonomy): Eukaryota > Viridiplantae > Streptophyta > Magnoliopsida > Solanales > Solanaceae > Nicotiana > Nicotiana sylvestris. The sequence goes on from NC_091060.1 coordinate 148,692,597, forward strand.
GCTACTAGGATAAACCTATGCCCGTTAGATGCGGCAGGTTCGATTGGTTCAATAACGTCCATTCCCCAGGCGGCGAACGACCATGGTGAGCTTGTTGCATTGAGTTCGTTTGGGGGTACCTTTATCATGTCTGCATGTATCTGGCAGCAGTGGCATTTTCGGACATACTGGATGCAGTACGTCTCCATAGTCATCCAAAAGTAACCAGCTCGGAATATCTTCTTTTCTAAGACGAAACTGTTCATATGTGGACTGCAGGTCCCAGCATGAATTTCCTCTAGTAGCCTGGATGCTTCCTTTGCGTTGACACACCTTAACAATCCAAGATCAAGAGTCCTTCTATACAAGATTCCTCCACTATGAAAGAAATTATTGGACAACCTCCGAAGTGTGCGTTTCTGAGTAGGATTTGCAAGTTCTGGGTATTCTCCTTTTGCTAAATATTCCTTGATATCATGAAACCAAGGCTTTCCGTCTACTTCTTCTTCAACATGGGCACAATAAGCTGGATGATCATGGATCCTTACTGGAATGGGATCAATGAAGTCTTTTTGTCTGGATGTTGTATCATAGATGATAGGGTAGCCAATGCATCAGTGAACTCGTTCTGGACTCTGGGAACATGTTGGAATTCCATTTTTGTAAACCTCTTTCTCAGTTCCCGTACATAATGCAGATACAGGAGTATCTTGGAGTTCTTGGTCATCCATTCTTCTCGGACTTGATGTATAAGTAGGTCCGAATCTCTGATCACTAGCAACTCCTGAATGTTCATATCAATAGCCATCTTGAGCCCTAGGATGCAGACTTCATACTCGCCATATTGTTGGTGCACGGGAACCTGAGTTTGGCAGACACCAGATAATGCTGAGCGGTTTCTGACATTAGGACTGCTCCTATACCAACTGTGAGCACGTGATATTTGCCTCCCACGAATTACTCCAAAAGAATTCCCAAAATTAGGTCTTTTCTTTAATTATGTGTTATTCTAGGAATTACTGTGCGATTTTCCTGATTGTTTGCATAATTTTGTGTGCATATTTAATTTTATTAATGCATTAAAAAATATAAAAAATATAGCATCTGCACTTAAGATTTGATTTTATATTTTTTGGTTAGTTTAGTAAAATGTTGTTTTACAAAAATGAAAAATTCACAAAAAATAACGTATTTTTGCATTTTAGTGTTTAATGTCAAATTTTGCGATTTTCTTTTAATTTGGTATTAATTATGTGTGATAATTATTATTTAGAGACAATTAGTATTTTAAGATAATTTGATTTTTTTATAGGATTTTTAAGGTTTAATTTTTGAAAGAAAAAGGAAGAAAAGAAAAGAAAAAGAATTAATAAAAGGGAGGAAACTAGATCTGGGCCAAAAATCCCAGCCTAAACACAAAACCAATCAAAAACCCATCAGAAAACTGTCCAAACCCGTTCGAACTAGCCCAAATAGCCCAGACCCGTCTCCAGCCTCAACCAAACGACGCCGTTTCAGGCGTTTCAATCTGTACCGTTGAAATTAACTTGATCAAACGGTCCCAAAGTCTTGACCCAACCCGACCCCGACCCGTCACTCCAATACCTGCACCGCCCCAGTGCTACTCCAAACGACCCCGTTTCATTTAATGAACTAATCTGAGCCGTTGGATTCCAATTATCCAACGACCCAAATTAATTCGCTAATTTAATATACCCAAAACCCTTACCCCTACCCCAAACCAAACCCCTCTACCTCTTCGTCTCTCACCATCTCTCAGAGACCCCCCTTTTTAACCCCGCCCTAAACCACCGCCTGCCGCCCGCCGAAAATCGCCTACGGCGGCGCCCGACATCCAATCCCTTCCAAAATTATACCCCAAAACCACCACGACCCCCTCTTTCTAAATCCCCGCTCCGTTTCCCTCGAATCTTGCCAGAACCTCTCGAATCTCAAATCTAAGATCGAGCCCTAAAAGTTTAAAATCGGTTTCCCACGAACCCAATAACATGCATCGATCCAGATCCCTAATCTTCACCATTAGAAGGATTGATTCACTACAAAACCGATGATGCTCATTTATTCTTGACAAAGAACAAATGATTGGCATCAGTTTCATGTGAATCAGAGTATCAAGTGAAATTTCAAGTTTAGCCGGTAAGTTTTCCGAGTTTATTAGTTATTCTTGATTAGTAATATTCTGTTGTTCATCCTTCCTCATCTCTTTTTATTTTTCTGATCGATTTCAATTGAAACTCGACCAATCCGTAGCTTTAAAATAGCTTCCATCCATGGGTTTTGTTGATTGTGAATATGTTATTTGTTTCCTTAAAATAGTCGATTTAACTAACATTAATCTGATAATTTGGTTAATTTCTTGTTTAATTATGTTGATAAGAATTGATTAGTATAAGTTTAATTCAAGTGTTTACCTAATTTAAGGAAGCTTCTCAATAGTGGTAGGGTAGAAATTGCATTACTGAATTAATTAAAGGCACTAGGCTAGTGGAGATAATTAAAATAGAAAAGGGGATTGGTAATGGAAATGACACTAATTGATTAATTTAGAAACTAAGTCAGTGGGGATAATTAAAATAGGGAAGGGACACTTGTAATGGGGATGGCACTAATTGGTTGCCTATAAAAGGCTAAAGAATACAGAGAGTTAGGGGGAGAGGGTGATAGAATCAGAAGTGAGGAAAAATTGCTGACCACTGTTCTTGCTATTGTTCTACTGCTGTTTCCTCATTTTTTGTGTTGTTTTCAAATTCCAGGTACCTTCTTAGCCCCTGAATAATGAGTGATTGTTGAACATGTAAATCGGGTGGAATACTGATTGAATACAGGCTGCATTTGAACTTAGTTTCCCCTGTTTCTCCTACTTCTTTAATATTATGTAATAGATATGTAGTTTCAGATGTTATCTAAGCTATCATTTGCACATTTAATGCTGTGTATGTTCAGTAGTTATATGTATGGGTAATTGGACATGTATGTATGATTCTGCTGTGTATGTTCAGTAGTTGTATGTATAGGTAATTGGACATATATGTATGATTCTTATTTGAGATCAGTATGGTTCGAAGTATTTTGCAAGCATGTTCTGTGTTTACATTTGCTCCTGAATGAGTTTAAAATGTCCAAGGATTATATTGAAAGCTTTAGTATGATTTTCTGGAATTCACGGGAGAACCAAATTCTAATGTACTGGTTTGGTGACTGATAGTGTTAGGGAAAATTCAAGTTAGTTAGTTATGTTGAAAATGATTCATTGGTTGTCTACTGTTGCTTTCATGTCAATTGAGAAGATTTGGTTGTTTTAAGATCATGGTTTTAAATTCTACAAGTTTTGTCAACGTGAGGTTTAATTGAGGTTTAAATATCAGCATTTCAAGTTAATTTAGGGCTTTGAAAATTTAGAATCATATGCTGTATAGTTTCTCAAGAATCGGATCCTTAATTATTTTCTATTTCAAAATCGTGGCATTGTTTGTATGTTGTGTATATGTTAATCTTGTGACTAGCTATTTGGGTTCATTTTGAATTTTTGCTGCTCAGCTATCACTTGAGCACGATACAGACTCGATGTCGAGTCTCATTGTTGTTGGTTCTGAGGCTTTAAAGAATTTGGGCCTTCTGCTTGGGCTCAATGTGGGCCCAGAATTTTAAAATTAATGAGAAATGAAAGTGATAGGCCCTGCTGCATGAGCTTTTTTTATATTTGCTTGAAAACAGGGTTCTTCACTGTTAGTCGGAGTTGGTATAATTTCGTTTTAAGACTGGCCCAGTTCCCCAATGTTACAAATCGATTGTATTTAGTTTCTTTAAAATGGGTTACCATACCAGTTGGGCGAATAATTATGGCCTTTTAATTTGGTGGTTGCTAATTAGTATGATTGCGATTTTGTTTATGTAAGTAGAAGTCCTGCAAACTTTCTTTAGTTAATTAATTGGGTTTTAAGAATAGATTAGAGGCGAGCCGTATTAGATAACACAAATAGTTTATGACCCTCCAAATGTAGTTTGAATTCCCTTTTAAAAATTGGAATTGAGTGCGCCGCGCCAAATAAAATCTCAAATGCATGGCCATCATTTAATTATTTGTTTTAAAATCCTTAAAATTCAAGGTGTGCCATTTAACAAATTTTCATGACCCTCGCAAAGTTAAAAACGCGTAGTTGCTTTAGGCACGTTATTTTAATAATATTACTTTCCTAAACTCGGGTGTGCATTTCATGTGACCCAAATCCAAATCCTAATAACGTTGAATAAAAGGTGTTTCGGATTGCGGGTGCATTTCATGTGGCGCGATCCAAAGACATATTTTAGGCGATGTTAAATCTTTTTTAAAAATGAGAAAAAAAGCGGTTAAAAGCTAAAAATGTACAATAGGCTAAAACATGTATTAAAATAAGATAATAGACCAATTATAATAGTTCAAGCAACCGTGCTAGAACCATGAAATCCGGGGGTGCCTAACACCTTCCCTCGGGTTAACAGAATTCCTTACTTAGAATTTCTGGTTCACAGACTTCAAAAGGAAAGTCGAATTTCCTCAATCTGGGATTTTAAAATAAACCGGTGACTTGGGACACCAGAAAAATATTCCAAGTGGCGACTCTGAGTTCCAATTGAAATAAATCCCATTTCAATTGTCCTTTAATTGGAAAAACTCCCTCAATACCTTTCCCGGGGTAGTGTAAAAAGGAGGTGTGACAACTCCGGCGACTCTGCTGGGGACAATGAACCCAGAATCTCTAGTTTAGGGTTCAAGAATTTGAGCTTAGAATAACTGTTATATTTGGCTTTATTTATTATCTGGTTTTATTCACATGTTTGAGCCTAATGTGCTAAATGTTGCTTTTTACCGCTTTGATATTGTTGAACTATATATAAAATTGCTATGAATCCCCCCTCTTTCTGAGTCTTCTAAATCATGGAGAAGGGTGCACTTCGTGTGGCTTCTCTTCTGTCTAGAGTCTTATCCAATTTTAGAACGAGGTTCGGACAAGTTGTAAAGCCGGTGAAGCTTCTGTATTTCCGATACGCTGCCCCCCTCGGCTCGAGTTGTCCGCTCGGGTAAGCCAGGTCTAGAACAATAAACCCAGGTTTTAAAACCTAGTATAACAAAACCTCATACCGGATCCCTAGTAGGAACATTTGTTTGCATCACGTTCATTTGATTTTGGAGACTCAACACAGGGGTTGGGTCTGTCTAGGACAGGTGTACCCGAAATAATCAAAGACCATAGTGATGCATATTTTACGTGCTACTTGTGCATTTATTTGCTTTGGGTTTGCATGTTGATCGACTTTTGAATGATGAGAGAAAAATAGCGGTATAAGAGTTGAGTGAGTTAATCACCTGTTTTGAAAAAAACCAATGTCCAAATAGTACTGAAACTCCGCCGATTTTTTTTTTGAGAAAAATGAAATGAAAAAAAAGAGTTTTTCAAAAAATAGTTTTATTTGCCCGAACTACGCTAGTTTGATTCTCATCGGATGTGGGATACGTAGGCAACCCTCATCGGGTCCAACTTCCCTTTTTGCAAGAATAGCCCAAAAACAACAAAATTTTAATTTTTGTCACAAATAAGTCGGGTGATGTCATTCTTGTTTAAAATAAGCCGAATGTCCCCAAAAGGGCGCCGGAAGGCTGTTTTTGCAAGAACAACCACCTTGGGTCATTTTTAAACGGTTAGCAGGCACAACCTTAAAATCTTCTTCCTGAAGTGCTGAAAGGCCGTATTTGCGAAGCCAAGTTTGAAATATTTGAAAAAATGGTGTTACTTTTTCTTTTTAGGTCTAAATAATCACCTTAATAAATGTGCATATGAGCACAAACAAAATTGAACCCTTCACAGTCCTTAATAAGATACCATTAAAGCTCTACATGTGGTGGAATGATCTAGGAAAAGGCAGTAGAGAAATAGTGGTAAAAGTTCTGGGAGGCCTCGTCGGACTATTGAATGTCAAGCCAAGGTTGGACATAATTGAAGCTTTAATACCTTTTTGGGATCCGACTCTCAATGTGTTCCGCTTTTCTAACTTTGAGCTTACACCTACATTAGAGGAAGTTGCGGGTTATGCAGGCCTTAATGGAAACCTTAGAAGTCGATACCCATTGGCACCAAGACCAGTATCCCCCCATAGATTTCTAGATTTGCTGGGTATTAGTCGGGATTTTTAGGATAGGAACTTATCTGAAGGGTATTGCAAGCTCCAGTTCTTGTATCATCGGTATGGTAACCCCCGAGGTTTTGAAGAACCGAACACTGGTCTAACCCATGCCGGAAATAAAGACAAATAGGAGGCAAGGCGAGGTTTAGCTTTCATGGTAGCCTTCTTGGGTGTTGTGGTTTGTCTGCGAAAAGATGGTAATATAGAGATAGGTCTTGTGGAATGATCGATGTTGCAATCAAGAAAGCCAACAACACTGTGGTTCCTCTAATTTTATCTGAAAGCTACCGAGCCTTGACTATCTGTCAGGAAGGGGGAAAGTTCTTCCAAGGCTGCAATCTGTTGCTACAATTATGGATGCAAGAACATCTCTGCCACCGGGTTGGGTACATGAATTATGGTTTGACCGGTTTGAGCTGCATTGAAGAATTCGGAAGCCGAGTGGCAGGTATTGAATTCCCCGAAGGCAGTAAAGCTTGGCTTACACATTTGAGATCCTTGACTGATGATAAAATTGAGTGGGCATTCGGATGGCTTCATGTCACCGAAGCAGTGTACACGTCAGCTAAAGTATGTTATATCCTCTTAATGGGCATCCGAAACATCCAGCCTTATGCTCTCTTTAGGGTTTTGCGCCAATTAGGAAGATTTCAAATTGTCCCTAATGATGAAGATTTGAGTAAATATGCCATTGAACTGGGCCCAAAAGCTGCATTTCCAGAAGGGAAAATTCGCCAGATATGGAATGAATGTAGGTTTGTTGAACCTAAGACCATGGTGCGAGATTTAGCTAGAGGTGAAGTGGACCCTAAGTACAGTGTCTGGTTCGGCAAAAGATTCCAGATGCTCGAGAGGCCCGCAAAGATACCCCATGTCCAACAATTTACCGATGGGGAACAGGTGCAATGGGACTAGTTGACCAAAGAAAACGAGTACAGGGCCAAAATAAGCCAATTAGAAAGGCGAGTCATGGACCTTCAGTTTGAAAAGGCTGTTCAAGCCGCTGCAGACAAGGGAGAAAAGAAAAAACTAGTTCAGGAAAATGAGGCCCTCAAAGCTCAGATCCAGAAGGTGAAAATAGCTGCCAGAAACCCGGAAAGAACCCGGGCTGATAAAAGACTCATAAGCAGTCTGAAAAAGAAAGCCCTCGAGTATCAAAAAGACCTGGAAAAATCTGAAGCTAGTATAGCGAAAATCCGGGCAAAATGGACAAAAAAGGCAGAAGAGCGGGCACGGTTTGTGCAAAAAATGAAGAGTAACTATGAAGGGACCATCACTATCCTAAGAAGAAAGATAACCACTCTCGAGAATAAGGCAGTCAAGCAGGCTAAAGATTTCAAAGCTGATAGGGAGCTCTATTATGATCTGATGGCTCAGATGGAGGAAGGAATGCAGCAGTTGCAAAATCAACACCTTCATGACTCTCAAGTGTTAGAAGCCCGGAATCAACAGATAGGGCGGTTGCTTCAGGAAAAAGGCAGAATTAGATAAAGGATCAGAACCATTGCTGACTACATTACCATGAAGTGCCAAGCGTGTGAGGACATGACTCGTACCATCTTTTTCGCTGCAGTGATGACTTTCGTCCACCAAGTTATGAGTAATTTGAGCGACTACAAGGGGATCTCGCATTTAGGCCCGCGGCAGACCGAATGATGTCCAGCGGGCACCAGGAGCATTAATGTATTCTTGATTTTACTTGAGTCTGTACCTTTCTTTTTCTGTTGGAGTCTGTTGTTATCCTTTTTTGAGTCTTTTAGCTTTGAATAGTTGTAATGAAAAGAGTTTTCTTTTTATGAGAAGAATTGAATTTTTTTTTATTCATTTTTACATCTTATCGCTAGAACTACGCTCGGTCTGATTCATGCGGGGTCATGATACGTAGGCGATCTCCATAGGATTCGACCACAACCAAATGAAAAAGAATAAAATGGAAAAAGAAAAAGAGGGAATAAAGGATAGGAAAAGCCTTTATAGAAATGCATGATAGAAATGACTAATTGCCTAGGTGCATTGCATTCCTATGTGCGGTTACCTATTTGTTAAAGCTTTAATCACTAACAAGTTTTGTTGTTGATATTATAATTCAAGCAGTTAGTTCACCTAAGCATAGTGGCAACCCACCCATAGCAAACCAGATCCAAAGGCGAAATAATCATGTCTATCCCAGATGTAGACACCAGTGTCATCGAACGAGAAGAGTTGGACGTTAACACCATGAAAGAAAAGATGTACAAATTGAAACAACAAATGGCCGAAATGTATCAGGCATGGGCTAAAGGACAACTGCCATCCGCTTACCTGGCTAACCCTACCTTCACTCCACCACCAGCTCAAACTCAGGATCATCCTACCACCAATCTATCCCCTGACCTTTCCCATTTACCAACACTACCGGGGCACCACTTCTCATACGCCACAGTCTCCACCCCCTGAACCAATTCCATACCTTCCTCCACTAGTAACTCCTGTCTTCGTAGCACCTCCACCAGCTAAACTCCACAAATCTCCTAGCAAGCCAATGTTTCAGGCCCAGGTCAACCAATACTACCCCTCGGAGCCCACTTTCAAAGCTCCAGAAACCCATTCCTATACTCCTCGCTTTGACTTCCCGATAGAAGCTGATAAACCATCCAAAAATCCTAAACAGGAAGAGATGTTCAGGAAAGTCAAAAGCTTAAAACAATCATTTAGGGACATACGGGGATTGGGAGGTCAAGTAAGTGTGGCTTACAAGGACCTATGTTTGTTTTCGAATGTGAAATTGCCGGCAGGTTTCAAGATGCCCAAGTTTGAGCTATACATCGGGCATGGTGATCCAGTAGCCCACTTGAGAGGTTTTTGCTACAAGATGAGGGGAGCAGGAGGAAAAGATGAATTGTTAATGGCTTACTTCAGTCAGAATTTGAGTGGATCAGCATTGGAATGGTATACCCGCCAAGACCATGGAAGATGGTACACATGGGATGATCTGGCGCAAGCGTTCGCTTGTCACTTCCAGTACAATCTTGAGATCATTCTAGATCGACTGTCCTTGACTAAACTGGAGAAAAAGCACAGCGTAAAGTTTTAGGGAATATGGTTTTCGATGGAGGGAGCAAGCAGCAAGAGTAAATCCCCCAATGAAGGAAAGTGAGATGGTGGATTACTTCCTACATGCTTTAGAACCTACCTACTATGGCCATCTGGTCTCAGCTGTGGGGAAGTCATTCAACGAAGTGGTGAAGATGGGGGGCATGGTAGAAGAAGGCCTCAAGTCTAATAAAATTATGAGCTATTCGGCTATCAAAGCAACTACTCAGGCTATTCAGGGAGGCATAAGAGGGATTGGGAAAAAGAAGAGAGAGGAAGCAACAATGGTTGATTCAGGAACTTGGTCCGGACCCAGAGGCTCACCTTACCACTATAATCAACCTCGATCCCACCAACAAACTTACCACCACAATCCACCACAATACTACTATCCCCCACCAGAACCTCATTTTTCTAACCAACCTCCCACCCACCCGCAATGGCGTGCTCCCGTTCCACAAAATACTTACCCATATCCACGAGCCTACCAGAACACTCCCGGACCAAGTTTTCGGCCTAGTCAAGCATTCAAGGGTGAAAGGTTACAAAAAAAGAAAACCTTTACTCCGTTGGGAGAATCATACACTAGTCTATTCCACAGGCTAAAACAGTTGGATATGCTAAGGCTGATACAGTCCAAACTGCCAAATCCTCCTCCAAAAAATCTTGACTATACTATCAGCTATGAGTATTGTTCTGGAACTCCAGGTCATGACACAGAGAAGTGTTGGCACTTAAAAAGTGAGATACAGGAGCTCATTGATACCAATAGAATTGAAGTTCAAGCTCCTGTGCCACCGAATATTAACAGGAATCCTATGCCAGCCCACTAGGAGGCAAATATGATTGAAATAGTGCATGAGGAGGGAGAGCCCAGGAAGCCATCACAGACCGTCATGATGATTCGATCTAGTGGAGTCAAAATAGTTGAACAATCAGCGACTGAGAAGTCGGTGCTCAAGTCGAGCAAAAAGAGTGTTGAGCCATTTGTGGCAGTTGAGAAGGGATCTTCAAGCAAGGTTGCAGCGAAACAGGAAGGAGTGAAGGTAATCATAACCGAAGCGGCCAACAAACCCGTCATAATCGTGGAAGGTGCCCGCGCAGATCGGGTTATTATCAAGTCGGTAACCCAGTTACCAATAATCAACAGCAAGGCTATTCCATGGAATTACGAACAAGTAACAGTGATGTACAATGGGAAGGAGGTTAAAGAAGAAGTTTGTGAAGCCCAGGGTATGACTCGCTCGGGAAGGTGTTTTACTCCCGAGGAGTTAAGAAGAACAAAAGATAATTTGGCATTGGTAAAAAAGGCCGTAACTGAGGGAGAAGTAGAAGAATTCTTGAGGAAGATGAAGCTACAGGACTACTCTATCGTGGAACAATTAAGAAAGACGCCTGCTCAAATTTCCCTATTGTCATTATTGATCCATTCGGATGAGCACCGTCAGGCTTTAATGAAAATCTTGAATGAAGCGCATGTTCCTAATAAGATCTCCGTGAATCACTTGGAAAAATAGCCAACAAAATCTTCGAAGTAAATAGAGTTACTTTTTCCGATGATGAATTGCCTGTAGAGGGTACTGAGCATAACAGAGCCCTTTACCTTACAGTGAGGTGTGATAACTCTATGGTTACCCGGGTATTGGTTGACAATGGTTCCAGTGTGAACATTTGCCCTCTCTCCACTTTGAGCGAGCTGAAAGTGGACAATGATAGAATTCACAAGAATAGCATTTGTGTTCGAGGGTTCGACGGCAATTCAGTAGGCGATATATTGCTGGAACTGACAATAGGGCCCATTGAGTTCACTATGGAATTCCAAGTATTAGACGTGGCAGTTTCTTACAATCTTTTGCTAGGGCGACCCTGGATTCATGCCGCCAAGGCAGTGCCGTCTACTTTGTATCAGATGGTTAAATTTGAATGGGAAAGATAGGAAGTTGTGGTGTACGGTGAGGATAATATGTGTGCCCAAAGTGATGACATCATACCTTTCATCGAAGTTGAAGATGACAAAGGGCCATGGGTATATCAGGTTTTTCACGCAGTATCAGTTGAAAAGATCCCAGAGGGGAAATACATTCCATATTCGAAGATAACCGCCGCATCGGTCATGGTGGCCTATGAGATGTTGAAGAATGGTTTTGTACTCGGTAAAGGTTTGGGCTCATCTTTGCAAGGCATCATACAGTCGGTGTCCCTTCCTGAAAACTTGGGAACATTTGGTCTGGGATTCAAGCTTACTGCCGCAGACATAAGAAGGGCCAGAAATCTAAAATAGAAGGCATGGGTCCTTCCAAAGCCTGTACCACGTCTTTCCAGATCATTTGTCAAGTCCGGTACCAGAAGTCGCCCACTAACAGCAATTCCCAGTTCTGTGACTGATCCTGACAATGAGTTAATTGAAAGATTTGAGAAGTTGTTTGACAGTGTGAACATGGTGGAAATTGGAGAAGGTTCTAGCAATGCAGAAGTGCAATTTGTCGGGACAAAAACAAAGCTTAACAATTGGAAGGCTACTCCTCTCCCCACTCGGAAGGAGTTTTGGTAGTTTATTTTGATTTTCCTTCAAGTTTTTCTGGGTTATTCCAGGGTCGTAATCCAGATTGTTATCTTTCAGTTTGTTTGAGTGTGCAAACCTTGTTATCTTTTATCGTTCAATGAAATGCAATTTCTCTTTCTTCATCATTCCCGATGTTTTTCCTTTTTCTTTTTCTTTTCTTTTCTGTACAGTTCTTTTTATGCTGGTTCTAATGATATGACATGCATGAGGAATCCTCAGCCCAGTTTAAACATCAATCTGATTTTGAAATAATAATTCAAGAAGTAGAGTGTGATGACGAATCAGAATATGACAAGGATGAAGCCTTCGAAGAGATTAGGAAGGAGTTAATTCACTTTTAAGGAAAACCCAAACCCTACCTGAATGATATAGAAGCCATCAATTTAGGGGACGCAGGTAATATCAAAGAGACTAAAATAAGCATCCACCTTGAACCAAAGATCAGGAAGAGATAATCAAAGCACTGATTGAATACAAAGATATTTTTGCATGGTCATATGATGACATGCCAGATTTGAGCACTGATTTGGTTGTCCACAAATTACCCACCGACCGGGCATTCCCGCACATTAAGCAAAAATTGAGGAAATTCAAAACTGATATGAGTGTGAAGATTAAAGAAGAAATTACCAAGCAGTTGGATGCAAAGGTTATTCGGGTCACTCGATATCCTGTTTGATTGGCAAATGTCGTGCCTGTGCCGAAGAAGGACGACAAGATCAGAGTATGCGTCGATTTTCGCAATCTTAACAAAGAAAGTCCGAAGGATAACTTCCCCTACCCAATATCTATATTTTGATCGATAATTGAGCTAAGCGTGAGATTGGATCTTTTGTGGATTGCTATGCCGGGTATCATCAGATTCTAATAGATGAAGAAGATGCAGAAAAGACGGCATTCATCATGCCATGGGGAACTTATTGCTACCGGGTAATGCCATTTGGTTTAAAGAACACGGGGGCAACTTATATGAGGGCAATGACTACTGTATTTCATGATATGATACACAAGGATATTGAGGTATATGTAGATGACGTGATCATAAAATCAAAGCATCAGGCCGACCACGTTGGGGATTTGAGGAAATTCTTCCAGAGGCTTCATAGATACAAACTCAAGCTTAACCCTGCCAAGTGTGCATTTGGTGTTCCATCCGGAAAGCTGTTGGGGTTCATAGTCAGTCGGTGAGGCATCGAGTTGGACCCATCAAAGATCAAAGCCATCCAAGAATTGCCACCTCTGAGGAATAAGACTGAAGTGATAAGTCTGTTAGGGAGGTTGAACTACATCAGCAAATTTATTGCTCAGCTCACAACAACTTGTGAGCCTATTTTCAAGTTGCTAAAGAAGGATGCTGCGATCAAGTGGACTGATGAATGTCAAGAAGCATTTGATAAGATAAAAGGATACTTGTCAAACCGACCCGTGCTGGTTCCGCCAGAACCAGGGAGACCTTTGATTCTTTACTTGACAGTCCTAGAAAATTTATTTGGTTGTATACTAGGGTAGCATGACATCACCGGCAGAAAGGAACAGGCCATCTACTATCTTAGCAAGAAGTTCACGGCTTATAAGGTTAAATACACTCACCTGGAAAGGACATGTTGCGCCCTAACTTGGGTAGCACAGAAATTGAAACATTATTTGTCATCCTACACTACTTACCTCATTTCGCGCTTGGATCCATTGAAGTATATCTTTCAAAAGCCTATGCCGACAGGAAGACTTGCGAAGTGGCGGATTTTGCTCACAGAGTTTGACATCATCTATGTGACTCGGACTGCGATGAAAGCCCAAGCATTTGCCGATCATTTGGCCGAGAACCCGGTCGATGATGAGTATGAGCCATTAAAAACTTATTTTCCCGATGAAGAGGTGATGTATATCGACGAACTGGAGCAGATTGAAAAACCAGGTTGGAAACTTTTCTTTGATGGGGCTGCCAATATGAAAGGAGTTGGAATAGGGTCTGTGCTTATTTCTGAAACAGGGCATCACTATCCTATTATGGCTGAGCTTCGGTTCTATTGTACCAACAATATGGCTGAGTACGAGGCATGCATTTTGTGTTTAAGGCTAGCTGCAAACATGGATTTACAGGAAGTCTTGGTCTTAGGAGACTCGGATCTTCTGGTACATCAAATTCAAGGAGAATGGGAAACACGAGATTTGAAGCTCATACCGTACCGACAATGTTTGCATGATCTTTGTCAATGATTTCGATTAGTGGAGTTCAGGCATATTCCGAGGGTCCATAATGAGGTTGCCGATGCTTTGGCTACCCTGGCATCAATGTTACACCATCTGGACAAAGCTTATGTCGATCCTTTGCATATTCAAGTCCGAAACCAACATGCTTACTGTAACTTGATAGAGGAAGAACTTGATGGCGAACCATGGTTCCACGATATCAAGGAGTACATCAGAATGGGGATATATCCAGCACAAGCCACGAGGGATCAAAAGAGAACAATTCGACAGTTGGCAAGTTGGTTTTTCTTAAGTGGAAGAGCTTTGTATAAAAGAACTCCAGACCTTGGATTGCTAAGATGCATAGATGCTAGACAAGCTATGGCTGTCATGTCCAAAGTACACTTGGGAATCTGCGGACCACATATGAGCTGATATGTGTTGGCAAAGAAAATTCTACGAGCAGGTTATTATTGGCTCATTATGGAGCGAGATTGTATCAATTTTGTGCGCAAATGTCATCAGTGCTAGATACACGGAGATTTGATTCATTCTCCATCATCGAAATTGCACACAATGTCGGCGCCATGGCCCTTCGTTGCTTGGGGTATGGATGTCATTGAACCAATTGAGCCAGCAGCATCCAACGGGCACAGGTTCATTCTGGTAGCCATCGATTATTTCACCAAGTGGGTTGAGGCTAAAACTTTCAAGTCTGTAACCAAGAAAACAGTGGTTGATTTTGTTCACTCAAATATCATATGTCGGTTTGGAATCCCAAAGGTGATCATCTTGGATAATGGTGTTAATCTTAACAGTAATTTGATGAAAGAAGTATGTCAACAGTTTAAGATTACACACCGCAATTCTACCCCATATCTCCCCAAGGCGAATGGAGCAGTCGAGGCAGCCAACAAAAACATAAAGAAGATACTTCAGAAAATGGTAGAAGGTTTGAGGCAATGGCACGAAAAATTACCATTTGCGCTATTGGGTTATCGCACTACTGTCCGTACTTCAGTAGGTGCAACTCCTTATTTGTTAGTATATGGCACTGAAGTAGTAATACCTGCAGAAGTTGAAATCCCGTCCCTTCGGATTGTTGCTGAGGCTGAAATTGATGATGATGAGTGGATCAAAACCCGTTTGGAGCAGTTGAACTTGATTGATAAAAAAAGATTGGCGGCAGTATGTCATGGCCAATTATATCAAAAGAGAATGACAAGAGAATACAACAAAAAGGTACGTCCCTGAAGGTTTGAAGTGGGTCAGCAAGTGTTGAAACGTATTCTTCCACACCAGGTTGAAGCAAAAGGCAAGTTCGCCCCAAATTGGCAAGGGCCATTCATTGTGACCAAAGTATTGTCCAATGGTGCTTTATGTTTAACAGATATCGAAGGAAAATGCATAGACATGGCTATCAATTCTAATGCAGTCAAGAGATATTATGTATGATTTCTTTGTTATAATTGTTGATTGTTTGTACTTGGCATTATTTCGAAGAATGAAATGACGAAGGCAATTTGTTCCGCTATCTAAACACTCTACCCTTTGTTCCCCTTTTTGAGTCGTATTTATTTCTTTCATACCCCTCTTTTGGAATCAATAACAAAAAGAAAGAGAGAAAAGAAAGAAAAGAAAAGGAGAAAAGAAAAGAAGTGAAAAGAGAAAGTATAACAACAAGGAAATTCAGGTGTGAACTACGTTTGACCTGATTCCTGTTAAGGATACGTAGGCAGCCTCACAGCTCGATCATAGTAAAATAAAATATCAAAAGATCCTCAAGCAAGAAACTGGGGCAGAAGTTGTGATTGTGATAAGAAATCTGATTCCAAAAGTTGTAATTTTAACCCATTCGAGATACTTGGAGCCTATTCGATACCCATTTCTTTCCAAACATACCCAAGAACCCACTTGGCTATCCAAAGAAAGACCTCCCAATCAGTTTTCTAGAAATGCCAAATCAAGCAAGTAAAGAGAATTCATATCAGGGGCAACACTCCGGGTTAAGCAAGAGAAATCAAAAAATGAGAGAGTCTTATTGGTGAAAACCCTCATGGGCACCATGAGTTAACAAAAGCTGAGAGAAAGTAAAAATGAGAGAGTCTTATCGGCGAAAACCTTCACGGGCACCATGAGGCGACAAGGAATCGAGGAACGAGCAAATGAGAGAGGTTTGTCGGTGAAAACCCTTTAGGGCACTGCAAGTCGAACGAGGTCCGTAAGTTGGCGGAAAGTAAATTGGGTTATGGAGATCTTGGAGCACAAAGTAAAACAATTGAAAAAGATATTGGTTAAATAGACTGGGCTGATTAATCCAAAATGCATACCATGATCATTGGTGCCAGTGACTCCACTCAGATAAGTTCCTCTTCCTATCTCCTACAGTCATCCAAATTTGGATTTTCTTCTTTATTCTTAATTCTCAAAATCGTTGCATTTCATCGCTGTTAATTTTTACTCCTCTAAAGCTCTCCCAAGGTTAGCCTTGTTTTCAACAAATAAGAAGGAATGTCAAAGTGTACTACCAGATTCAAAATTGCACAAAGCAAAATGCAGCTAGGACATGCTGAAGATAGTATGATGAAAAGTGGGACATAGGAGGTAAGCAAAAGTTAAATTGGTGAAATGGTTCAGTAATGTCGTGGGAGATATACGAGTTCAGACAGAAAGGTCAGAAATGGAGAACAACAGTTGGGGATCCTGCAGTTAAGGATTAGTCAGAAGGTCAAAACAATCCTTCAACCATGTTCGAGGCAGTCGGTCGAAGCAAAGCATGGCAAAGAGAAAACCATCCCCAACAAGAACGCCACAACTAACCACCACGTTTTAACGGACAAGATTTTCTTTGATTTGAGACAGGGGCAAAAATGGCATTTGTTTCAGGAAGCACCCTGTAAGGAAAGCAAGTACCATGCAGGTTTGATCGTAGAATTCTCAGGACCCTCCTGGAAAATGGGACTTAGTTTAAGATCTAAAATAATCATGAGTAGCAGAATTACAAGTGGAACTTCGAAGTTTTGCATGCTTGAGATACATTTTGGACATTACCCCTAGAGGCCTCGGAATTCAGCATAATTAGGGAAACCTTCATAGCCCCGGTCTCTCAGGCTGACTAACAAAGGGACCAAAAAGAACACATTTCCGTTTCCTTTCTCTAAAAAAAACATCCTTTTCCACCTTTTTCCCTCAAGTAGAAATACCATCTTTTTCCACATTTTCCCCCCAAGCGAAAACACCATCTTTTTCCACCTTTTTACCCTATGAGAATAAAGATTCTGACTTCTCTTCTTTCCCAGACTGGTGGTTATGATTTTCTGCTTCCTCAACCATTTTCCCCAAGCAGAAACACCATTTTTTCCCACATTTTTACCATATGAGAACAAAGATTCTGACTTCTCTTCTTTTCCCAGACTGGTGGTTATGATTTTCTGCTTCCTCAACCTTTTTCCCCAAGAAGAAACACCATCTTTTTCCACCTTTTCCCCCAATTTAATTGGAAATTTTCAAGACCCTCCTGGATAATGGGACTTAGCTTTAATTCGAAATATTCATGAGTACAATATCTAGCATAAGCTCTACTTTGTGAAAATATAAGTTGGTTTGAATTTTTCATTTTTTAAGACAAGACTCAATTTGAAACTTCAGGACCCTCTTGGAAAATGGGACCTAGGTTAAAATCCAAAACAAACATAAGTAGTGAATATAGGACAAATGTGCACCAAAAGAGATATAAGTTGGCTTCAAAGTTTGCATAAGAGTTTTCAGGACCCACCTGAATAATGGGACGTAACTTTAAGCATTCCATTAGATAAGTAAGTGTTGTTATAAGAGAATACAGTTTAGCGTTGAAATTGTCATTCATAAGATAAGCTTTAATTTGAAATTTCAGGACCCTCCTGGATAATGGGATGTAGTTTTAAGACTGTCATAGATAACAAGATTCGACGGAAATCATACCTCTAAAAAATATAATATAGCTTTGGAAACTTGCTAGAGATTTTCAGGACCCTCTTGGATAATGGGATGTAGCTTGCAGATTGTTAGAGATATTTGGTAAAAGGATTCAATTAACACTTACAGATGCGCCCGGTTACCAAACTGGGGCAGAAAATTTTCTTTTGTTTTGTCTATTTTGTTGAAAGTCAGATATCTGAAGAACAGGGAAGAGCAACATGGATGTTAAGGACAAAAAGCAGTTTAGGATCAAGTAATCAGGAGCCCACGTGGAGAATAAGGGAAAACAAATCAAGTTTCAAGGAAGATTGGCACAAGTATTAGCAATCAGGCATCCACCTGGAGAACAAGGAAAGACAGTTGAAATATCAGCAATCAGGCATCCACCTGGAGAACAAGGAAAAGCAATTGAAGATTCAGTAATCAGGCGTCCACCTGGAGAACAAGGAATAACAATTCAAGTTTCAGCAATCAGGCGCCCACTTGGAGAGCAAGGGAGTACAGTTCAAGTTTCAGCTTTCAAGTTCTTACTGATATTTGGTAACATGATTTAGTTTACACTCACATATGTGTCCAGCTACCAAATTGGGGCAGAAAATTTTCTTTATTTTGTCTATTTTGTTGAAATCAGGAGCCCACCTAGAGAACAAGGGAATACATTTCAAGTTTAGTAATCAGGAGCCCACCTAGAGAACAAGGGAATACATTTCAAGTTTCAGCAATCAGGAGCCCACCTAGAGAACAAGGGAATACAATTCAAATTTCAAGTAGTCAGGAGCCCGCCTGGAGAACGAAGGGAAGAAGTAATTCAAGTCGAGTAATCAAGAGCCCGCCTGTAGAACAGAGGATAGGCAACAATGGTCAAAGGAAGACGTTTAAAGGTTCAGCGATGAGGTGCCCGCCTGGAGGAAAGAGAAAGCATCTCAAAAATACAATTCAAGTCAGCAACAAAGAAACTTCCGTTGGAAAACACGAGTCAATGAGGCAACAAGAATCACAAGATCAAGCTTGAGAAGTATATAGTAGATCTTTGTAATGCATAGATCATATTTTAGTCTAGCTTCTTTATTTTTGTCATGGTGTAATAAGGAGGTCAGTAAGCAGTAGCAGCAGCAGCATCAACAGTAAAATCACAGCTTTATGGTAGTCCCAGCTACCGAAAACTTTCCGAACTACATTGACATGATTCCTTTATAGCCAAGGATATGTAGGAAACCTTTGAAGCAGAGGTTCGGTCAAATCTTTCAAAAAATGCTTCCCACGGAGTATTCAAACGGGCAAAAATCGCTCGTATCCGCTCACTTTATCTTTGCACGAAAACTCTTCATGTTTCCGGGCAAAGAGGGGCAGCCGTGAGCATGTGATTTTTGCCTCACACGAATTACTCCAAAAGAATTCCCAAAATTAGGTCTTTTCTTTAATTATGTGTTATTCTAGGAATTACTGTGCGATTTTCCTGATTGTTTGCATATTTTTGTGTGCATATTTAATTTTATTAATGCATTAAAAATACAAAAAAATATAGCATCTGCACTTAGGATTTGATTTTACATTTTCTGGTTAGTTTAGTAAAATGTTGTTTTACAAAAATGAAAAATTCACAAAAAATAACGTATTTTTGCATTTTAGTGTTTAATGTCAAATTTTACGATTTTCTTTTAATTTGGTATTAATTATGTGTGATAATTATTATTTAGAGATAATTATTATTTTAAGATAATTTGTTTTTTTTTTAGGATTTTTAAGTTTTAATTTTTGAAAGAAAAAGGAAGAAATGAAAAGAAAAAAAATTAATAAAAGGGAGGAAACTAGATCTAGGCCAAAAGTCCCCAGCCCAAACACAAAACTAGTCCAAACCTATCAGAAAACCGTCCAAACCCGTTCGAACTGGCCCAAATAGCCCAGACCCGTCTCCAGCCTCAACCAAACGACGTCGTTTCAGGCGTTTCAATCTGTACCATTGAAATTAACTTGATCAAACGGTTCCAAAGCCTTGACCCAACCCGACCCCTACCCGTCACTCCAATACCCGGACCGCCCCAGTGCTACTCCAAACGATCCCGTTTCATTTAATGAACTAATCTGAGCCGTTGGATTCCAATTATCCAACGACCCAAATTAATTTGCTAATTTAATATACCCAAAACCCATACCCCTACCACAAACCAAACCCCCTACCTCTTCGTGTCTCACCATATCTCAGAGACCCCCAACCTTTTTAGCCCCGCCCTAAATCACAGCCTGGCGCCCGCCGGAAATCGCCTACGGCTTTCCCTCGAATCTTGCCAGAACCTCTCGAATCTCAAATCTAAGATCAAGCCGTAAAATTTTAAAATCGGTTTCCCATGAACCCAATAACATGCATCGATCCAAACCTCTAATCTTCACCATCAGAAGGATTGATTCACTACAAAACCGATGCTGCTCATTTGTTCTTGACAAAGAACAAATGATTGGCATCAGTTTCGTATGAATCAGAGTATCAAGTATAATTTCAAGTTTAGCCGGTAAGTTTTCCGAGTTTATTAGTTATTCTCGATTAGTAATATTCTGTTATTCATCCTTCCTCATCTCTTTTTCTTTTCTGGTTGATTTCAATTGAAACTCGACCAATCCGTAGCTTTAAAATAGCTTGCATCCATGGATTTTGTTGACTGTGAATATGTTATTTGTTTCCTTAATTGTATTATCAGTCATATCTTGTTAATCACTTAGTCGATTTAACTAACATTAATCTGATAATTTGGTTAATTTCTTGTTTAATTATGTTGATAAGAATTGATTAGTATAAGTTTAATTCAAGTGTTTACCTAACTTAAGGAAGCTTCTCAATAGTGGTAGGGTAGAAATTGCATTACTGAATTAATTAAAGGCACTAGGCTAGTGGAGATAATTAAAATGAAAAAGGGGATTGGTAATGAAAATGGCACTAATTGATTAATTTAGAAACTAAGTTAGTGGGGATAATTAAAATAGGGAAGGGACACTCGTAATGAGGATGGAACTAATTGGTTGCCTATAAAAGGCTGAAGAATACAGAGAGTTAGGGGAAGAGGGTGATAGAATCAGAAGTGAGGAAAAACTGAAACTACTGGAAAAAAAATTGCTACTATTCCATTGAGCTTTTCTTTGATTTCTGAAGTTTTCGATTTCTGAAACACTTACTGATTCATCTGGATTTAGAGTGGATGTAGTTTGAGTTTGTAAAATCTTGGTTTGAAGTTCTGACCGAGTTTTGTTGAGTGTTGCACTTAATTCTTGGTTTAAAGCTGGTTTTCTTGGTTGTCTCTGCTGCTGACCAGTGTTCTTGCTATTGTTCTACTGTTGTTTCCTCATTTTCTGTGTTGTTTTCAAATTCCAAGTACCTTCTTAGCCCATGAATAATAAGTGATTGTTGAACATGTAAATCGGGTGGAATACCGATTGAATACAGGCTGCATTTGAACTTAGTTTCCCCTATTTCTCTTATTGCTTTAATATTCTGTAATAGATATGTAGTTTTAGATGTTATCTAAGCTATCATTTGCACATTTAATGTTGTGTATGTTCAGTAGTTATATGTATGGGTAATTGGACATGTATGTATGACTTTGTTGTGTATGTTCAGTAGTTGTATGTATAGGTAATTGGACATGTATGTATGATTCTTATTTGAGATCAGTATGGTTCGAAGTATTTTGCAAGCATGTTCTGTGTTTACATTTTCTCTTGAATGAGTTTAAAATATCCAAGGATTATATTGAAAGCTTTAGTATGATTTTCTGGATTCATGGGAGAACCAGATTCTAATGTACTAGTTTGGTGACTGACAGTGTTAGGGAAAATTCAAGTTAGTTTAGTTATGTTGAAAATGATTCACTGGTTGCCTTCTGTTGCTTGCATGTCAATTGAGCAGATTTGGTTGTTTTAAGATCATGATTTTAAATTCTACAAGTTTTGTCAACGTGAGGTTTAATTAAGGTTTAAATATCAGTATTTCAAGTTAATTTAGGGTTTTGAAAATTTAGAATCATATGTTGTATAGGTTCTCAAGAATTGGATCCTTAATTGTTTTCTATTTCAAAATCGTGGCACTGTTTGTATGTTGTGTATATGTTAATCTTGTGACTAGCTATTTGGGTTCATTTTAAACTTTTGCTGCTCAGCCATCACTTGAGCACGATACAGACTCGATGTCGAGTCTCATTGGTGTTGGTTCTGAGGCTTTAAAGAATTTGGGCCTTCTGCTTGGGCTCAATGTGGGCCCAGAATTTTAAAATTAATGAGAAATGAAAGTGATAGGCCCTGCTACATGAGCTTTTTTTTATATTTGCTTCAAAACATGGTTCTTCACTGTTAGTCGGGGTTGGTATAATTTCTTTTTAAGACTGGCCCAGTTCCCCAATGTTACAAATCGATTATGTTTAGTTTCTTTAAAATGGGTTACCATACCAGTTGGGCGAATAATTATGGCCCTTTAATTTGGTGGTTGCTAATTAGTAGGATTGCGATTTTGTTTATGTAAGTAGAAGTCATGCAAACTTTCTTTAGTTAATTAATTGGGTTTTAAGAATAGATTAGAGGCGAGCCGTATTAGATAACACAAATAGTTTATGACCCTCTAAATGTAGTTTGAATTCCCTTTTAAAAATTGGAATTGAGTGCGCCGCGCCAAATAAAATCTCAAATGCTCAAATCTCAAGCGACAATGCTATGACCACGGAATCCGTAGGTGCCTAACACATTCCCTCGGGTTAACAGAATTCCTTACTTAGAATTTCTGGTTCGCAAACTTCAAAAGGAAAGTCGAATTTCCTCAATCTGGGATTTTAAAATAAACCGGTGACTTGGGACACCAGAAAAATATTCCAAATGGCGACTCTGAATTCCAATTGAAATAAATCCCATTTCGATTGTCCTTTAATTGGAAAAACTCCCTCAATACCTTTCCGGGGGTAGTGTAAAAAGGAGGTGTGACACTAACTCCTTTGAAATTTGCCGCACCATTGATGAACATTCTCCAATTGTCATAGGATTCTGCAATATCTTCTCATATGAATAATACCTCCTCGTCAGGAAAATACGTTTTCAGGGGTTCGTATTCTTCGTCCAAGGGATTTTTAGCAAGGTGATCTGCTAGCACCTGTCCCTTGATTGCCTTCTGATTTACATAGACAATGTCAAATTCGCTCAACAGGATTTGCCACTTGGCTAGCTTGCCAGTGGGCATAGGCTTCTGGAAGATGTACTTTAAAGGATCCATCCTTGATATAAGATATGTAGTATAGGCATAGAAGTAATGTCTCAGCTTCTGGGCTACCTAAGTCAAAGCACAATAGGTGCTCTCTAACAGAGAATACCGGACCTCGTACGGGGTGAACTTCTTACTGAGGTAATAAATGGCCTGCTCCTTCCTCCCCGTTTCATCATGCTGCCCAGAACGAAACCAAAATCTCCATCCGATACTGCAAGGTAGAGTAATAAGGGTCTACCTGGCTCAGGCGGGACTAAGACTGGTGGTGTTTACAGGTATTCCTTAATTCTATCGAAATCTTTTTGGCAGTCGTCAGTCCATTGGTAGCGGCGTCCTTCTTTAACATTTTAAAGATTGGCTCACAGATAAATGTAGATTGTGCTATGAACCGGCTGATGTAGTTGAGTCTCCCCAAGAAACTCATCACATCCTTCTTGTTCTTTGGCGGTGGCAATTCTTGAATAGCTTTGACTTTTGATGGGTCCAATTCTATCCCTCGAAGACTCACAATGAACCCAAGCAGCTTTCCAGCTGGAACCCCAAATGCACATTTTGCGGGATTCAGTTTTAGGTTGTACCTTCTCATTCTATTGAAGAACTTCCTCAAATCTTCCATGTGATTAGTGGCCTTCTTGGACTTGATGATAACATCATCTATGTACACCTCTATTTCCTTATGTATCATATCGTGGAAAATGGTAGTCATGGCCCTCATGTAGGTGTCCCCTGCATTCTTTAACCCGAATGACATCATCTTGTAGCAACACATTCCCAAATGCGTAATAAAAGCCGTTTTCTTAGCATCTTATTCATCTATCCAGATCTGATAATAACCTGTGAAACAATCTACAAATGATTGCAACTCATGCTTGGCGCAATTGCCGATCAGGATGTGTATGTTTGGCAAAGGGAAATTGTCTTTTGGACTGGCCTGGTTGAGATCCCGGTAATCGACACAGACTCTAATCTTCCCGTCCTTCTTTAGTACTGGCACGATGTTGGCTAACCATGTCGGGTATTCTACTACATTGAGAACCTTAGCTTTGAACTACTTAGTGACTTCTTCCTTGAATTTCTGACTCATGTCAGGCTTGAACTTTCTGAGCTTTTGCTTTATCGAAGAACATGTTGGATCGGTTTGCAGTTTATGAGCCACAATAGATGTACTTAGACCAGTCATGTCATCATACGACCAGGCGAATATGTCCTCATATTCTCTTAGAAATTCCATGTACTCCTTCTTTTCTGATGGCGATAAGTGGACGTTGATTCGTGTTTCTTTGACATTTTCTGCCTCTCCCAAGTTAACCACTTCTGTTTCATCTAGGTTAGACTTAGGTCTGTTCTCAAAATTCTCAACTTCCTTAACAATCTCTTCTAGCACGTCATCTTTCTCTGAATCTATGTCCATTTGTTGCTTTGTTTCGTTGCGTGTCACAATTATTGGTTCATCAGGATAAGTAAAGTAAAGAGAGAAAATAATAATGAGAAAGTTAAAATGCTTTTGATAAATTGCATGATCATTTTGGAACATTGGATATCTTATTGCGGGAATTAAAATACAAAAAGAAAATCATTTAGTAAATGAAAACAATGCATAATGCTTGTTTTAGCCTTGCTACCTCGAGGCTCGTTGGGCTCTGGTCGTCCTGATGGTCCAGCTATTGAGGCGTGCCCCTCTACTTACAGCCTGTATGGAAGGGCCTTGTTAAGTAAGATGATGATGCCAGAGTGCACGAACTAATCTTTGGGGAGGGGAATAATAAACAAAAAGCAAAAAAAACAAAAATGTAACAAGTTAGTGAGGATTATAAGAAAATATTGCAATATTTAAACACATAATGCAAGAATGTAAATCGTGTCCTAATTTGGGAACCTCTTTGTGCCCGAGGTAGACCTAGCGAATAGTTGATTTGGAAAACTCAGAATACTAAATGCCTCATTTCATTGATTAAAAAATAGATGAATCCCAAATCGACACTAAATAACAGGAAATAAAGTCACTAATGGCCATTGGCCTTATTACATTTCTTAAAGAAAAAGAAAACTCCTATTTATTTGGTCCCAGAAGGAACTTCCCTAGACTCGGCATCCTTGGCTCCGTCGAACAGCTTTCCCAGCTCGTGAAGTCCCAGCAATAGGTAGGCTCGGGCTAGATGTTCGGCTTCTTTTCCTTCAGCATTTTGGCAGTCCTCGACCCTCTTAAGAAACTTCCTTTCTAGCTCTACTATGCCTCGCTCCAAGTATCCCAGTCGCTTGTTGGCACTGACAGCCATGTCTTTCCACTCCTCAATTAGCTTTTGGTTGGCTTCTTGTATCTCACGGTGCTTGTTTTCGCACTCCTGGATCCTTTTGCGCAGTTGATTATATTTAACCTATGCCTCAGCCCTCTCATCTATGATCCTGTGACCCTTAGCAAACCCTGGCTAGCCCAGACCATCGTGATTATCTTCCAACTAGCCCGAATAGTAGGGAGCGCAACTAGCGTTGTATCTGTCTAGCTCAATGGTATCTCTCCCCATAATGATCTTGCAGTGCCACATATGATGAGCTTGGCACTTATAAGGACTATCATCAGCCTGGAAGTCGGCCCGGAAATGACTCATCTTGTCGACCCTGGGTATAACCTGCTTCCTACCAGCTTGCCTCATAACCTGGAGATGGACATAAGGGTATGTTCCTCTCAGATCGATCAGTATCAGAAATGGTGCATCCCTGGACCGGGCGATGAATTCCTCGGTAGGGAACTGCTCGAACATCCATTGTACCTGATCCTCAGTTAGATTTTCTAACAGCTCTACCATCCCTTAGCGTCTTCTGGCAGGGCGACCATGTTGGGCATATAATTCATTCACTTCGGATGATGGAAAGTGATATGATCATCCCAGTCTCTTCGTTGGATCTCTTGTCAGTATTCACCTCTTTGAAGATGCTCCATGAGCTAGAGCTGAAGTAGCAAATTGCAGCCCTCAAAGTGTTTGGCTCCTCGTTGACACTTTTCCAAGGCTCGATATATTTCCGCAATGATCATGGGCACAATACTGAATGGTTGCCCACCAATGCCCTCCATCAGAGTTTTAGTTACCATAGCCAGCCTGGTATAGATCCTTGCTTTCTTCATCAAAAATACCATTATCCCCAGGAAGCAAAACATGAAGACAAAGACCCTTCGGTGAATATGCCCCAATGATGTGAGGGCAAATTCGTTAGGGTAGGTACGATAGGACTTGTTGTGACCATACCTCTCGTACAAATAATCAAAAGGGATGTAGGATTCTAAACACGTTAGGTTTGGATTCTTCTTTAGACCCATCATCTTGAGGAAACCCCTGCCCTTGCGGTTTTCAGACATTAACAAACCCGGAGTTTCCCATGGTATACCAGCCAATCCTCTTATTTCTTCTAGCAAGGGGGTCATTTCAATATCCCCGAAGCGGAACACAGACCTCTCGCAATCC
The DNA here is from genome assembly GCF_000393655.2 of Nicotiana sylvestris. Taxonomy (NCBI): domain Eukaryota; kingdom Viridiplantae; phylum Streptophyta; class Magnoliopsida; order Solanales; family Solanaceae; genus Nicotiana; species Nicotiana sylvestris. Next base: position 148,719,229 of record NC_091060.1, read on the forward strand.
CAGAATAGGGTAGCAACTTCTATGATCTTGTTGTTGGGTTGGATTTCCAAAAGGGAAGGTAGATTTCCCAGATATTTTCGGACAAGAGTCTGATCATTGGAATAAAGATCCTCCCACCAGCTTAGCAATTTTGGGTGGATGTTGGTGACCATGCCGAATCTGGGGACTTCGTGCCTCATATTTCTACAAGACAAAAAGGTTAGGCCCTTACACCCACCGTACTCGACTATTTAATATCAACAATTGGCATAAAAACATTTAGTTCTCCAAATAAATGCATAGAACGTGATAATGTCCGTTTGGGTTTTAGGGAAACCCAGTAGACGTTGGATAAGACTATCTTAAAGAGTCATTATGTGGACAACATAACTGACTCGGCTAGGCTGACCATGATGCATGCACAGTTTAAATAGAGTAAGGTTACTATAGGGTTTTAGACTGGTACCCTTGAGCGGACAACTCAAGGGGGAAAGGCACAAAACCATCGACTACACTATTGATCGACTGGTTTGACCACAAATACGCCTTTTCCGGATTTAGGGGGTGATAATATCGGAAGAGCGCAACCACTCATTATAAGTGTTGCTATAGGATTTGTTTTGGCACGAGTGGAATATGATATTGAACATGATTATGCAACAATTAAAGGCATGTTGTCAAATATTTGCACGTTTAAGAAAGCAATAAATACAACAGTTTCACAATTTAAAGCAGTGGTAAAGGAAAGCAGTAAAGGAAAGAAAAAAGAAGACAAGTTAGTTTGGCAATTGAAAAAGGAAATTGAATGCTTAAAAGAAATAAACATATAATTGCGCATAAATTCACAACAATAGTCTAAAATGGTAAAAGCCTAAAGATCCCCAGCAGAGTCGCCACGCTGTTGCGCCCCCTTTTTCCTTACGGAGTTCAGGTTTATGACATTTGGAGGGACAACTCGTTCCTTTTGGGAACTGGGTTTGTATTTAAAGATTCGCCACCTAATGATTAGGGTGCATTAGGACACCAAAAGGGCTTGATTTGGATAACCAGAGATAGGGTAAGGGCTTGAAATTATTCTAAGGGGAAGGTGTTAGGCACCCCTCAGAATTCACTAATATGGTTCCCGACCAGACACTTATTGTGAATTTGGAGTGCAATTAACATAGAAGCAAATAAGGCTCAAATAAGAGGGGATTTCAGTACATAATGGTTTGAAAGTAAACAAAGTTTGAAAGAACAATTAGAAAAGCTATTTTTTTAAATAAGGAGTTAAAAATGCTGAAAGAAATAAAGAACAAAGGAAAGGGGTCCTACATTTATTAAAAATATGGATCACCCTACACAATGTCCGGTAATCACTCCTCAATGAGGGGCTACACGTGACATTATCGCGTGGTCATCATATCCATATCTATCCTTCCCACCCCGTTAAGGTCTTTAAAGCGCGGATTGGTATCGATTACTTATTGCATGCTATTACCCGTCCCACTCCTATCAGTCCCGGAGGCACTTAGGGCTACTAATCCTAAAGGGAGGGATATTAGGCTTATTTGAGGTTTCAAAAGGTAAAAATTCTAAGGCGACATACAAAAACACACATTGCACATTATGGGGAAAAACATATAAACAAACAAAGGCTCAAGTATACCTCCTTGAACAAAAAGCATATAATTAGCACGACTTTCACATACTTTTTAGGTCTGATTGAAAATACTAAAGATGAGGGAGATGAGATTGTCGAGGCAGTTTTAGTTTATTACATAACTTAGATAAGAAGTCTGAATCAGGCCTGCCTACTGGTTGTAGCGATTAATAGAAGCAGATTCAGTTTATAGATATTACCCTAAGGCTTGCCTAAGTGTTTAGACTGGGTCCTATAGGCATGATATCTACTGAATTCAGAAGGTGATGAGACAGTAGAAACTTGAAATAAATTATGTGAAATCCTATGGGTATGCTTGCTAGACCTTATTGAGCGAGGGAATTAGATTGTCACAGAGATGCAGAATTAAACCAAATTTATTACAGGTTCTGCGGATTACTGATTTTATATCTAACATTGAGTGAAGTAAATTAGATTCATTTAGAAACTCTTATAGGCATGCTTTCTACACGTTGCTGATTTTGAACTCTTATAGACGTGGTATCTAAATGCAGAAACTCGTATTAAACCTTATAGACATGGTATCTAAATACAGAAATTTATATTAAATCTTATAGACATGGTATCTAAAAGCGGTTTGAATTATGCAGAATTAAAAGTACCCTATAGGCAGGTTTTCTACATGAAGTTGAATATGCATAATTAAAATAGTCCTATGGGCATGATTTCTATATAGAGTTGGGTATGCAGAAATTAAAACATTCCTATAGGTAGGGTTTCTAAATGTGATTGAATATGTAGAATTAAATAGTCATATAGGCATGGTTTCTATCCTTTGCATGCATAATTACCCACCATTTTCACTAGCCATCCCCAAATATTCATTACAACTTATTACAAATCAGAATGAATAAAATTACATCAGAAAAATACGTCGAAAAGTACAAGTAGAGGAAGCCTGATTCTTGACTTCCTCTCTGAGTTATGAGATAGACAAACTCAAAGACCATTGATTTAAAGCCTTTCTCCGATTTGAGTATGTCAGAGTTCACTAAGAGCCTCAATGGGACTCCGGGCAGTGCTCACACCCAAATTGTATCACTGGAATGAGACAAGTGCAGTGTGGAAGGGCCAGGCCTCAAGTTTTCAAGTTTATAGGGAGCTCAATGGGTCCCAAGGCAAGGCTCACAAGAGGGGGGCAGAACATAAGTCTAGGAGAGAGTGCAAGTGAAGAAACAGAATTCTGAGGGGATAAAGGAGAGGGAAACAACCATAAACAAGTTGATAGTTTCATACAAAAGGGGTTCAGGGGGGTTGGGGAGTTGCAAAGAGCCTGTGCTTAGGCAAGGATAAGCTTTGGGCATGCACAACAATAGAGGATGCCGGCATGCCTATAGGCCTACTAGAACACACAATAGCAGAGAAACATAGAGGTTAGGATCCCAGGGATCAAGCTTGAGTCATGGGTAGTAATATTCAGTACTGTCATGCCTCAAACAAACCATAGCATCAAACACATTGGGGTGGGGGTTTGGGATTCATAATAGATTCAGAACAGCCAGAAGGAAATTATAGCATGCTAAAATTAGTACTGAACTAAACACATTGTTGTGATGCTGGAATTTTAATCAGAACATACCAGTTCAAAGAAGCAAAAATACAGCAAAAGCAGGTAGCAAGACTTTGAAAATAACTCTAGCTTTCAGCCAGCTGAATGGGTCATAGTAGTTGTAAAGCAGGAGAGAATGTAAGAGCTTTTAGAACTGAATGTGTTCGTATCTCTGTGTTAATGAAAGAACATGGTATTTATAGTTTAAAAGCAGGTGAAAATAAGGCAAGAATCATAGTTTAGCAATAATTATGGAACTATGTACTAATTAGAATCAAATCAATATAAGGACTTCCTTTAATTAAGGAGTTAAAATCAAACGGTAATAGGCAGAAAACATTTAAGGAAAGAAATCAAGTAAGCATCATGTGCAGAGTAGACAATTATGAGTAAGTGCATAGAGGTTCAATTAAGTAAACAACTATTGAAGAGTCAATAGAAAATACTCGGTTAACCAAATAAGGTAAGAAACACAATAGATTTGCAAAATATGGAGACAATCAGCTCACAGTAAATCAGGGAGTCAAGGATTTGAAATTACTTATTTAAGGAGAATCACACGGGTTCCGAAGAATAAGCAAATAAACCAAGTTACAAATAGGAGAATCGAGAGTCTAAGGAAAGTTTTCAAATCAAAACAAGGAGCTCAGAATCAATCAAAGGGAGGACCATGAGTCCTATTTTAGCATATAAATAGAATGCACAAAACATTAGGCATGCGAGGTTAAACTATGGTAAAGAGAAGCAACATGCAATAATAACTACAAAGTCAGTAGACAATGAAACATGGTAGTCACATAGGTCAACTCAGTGATAGAGAAAAGAGGGTATCAGAAGCATGCAAAGGGTCAAGTAAAAAGACCTTTCTGAAAAATATAGTCGAGTTTCAACAATAGCAGGAAATCAAAATCACATAAAGAAACAGAAGTTGAAACAAAAGATTTTAAATCCAGTTGAGCTACAGATGAAGCAACTTCAGAAGCTCGAATAGGTCCAAAGAAATTAAGGTTTTGAAACCAATTAAAATATGGCGAACAAGTAAATCACATAGCAAATAGTCTCAGGACTCGAATGAACCCAAAGTTTTAGGGTTTTCAACACCAGTCGAGTTTAGAGATAAAAAATCGAGTAAATCAGACAAACACTAACAAAAATAGGTTCAGAAATCCCAAAAGGGTTAAGGCCCTTAACATGCACACTCAAGTAAAGCAACGACATAAGGAAACACAGTAGAACATGTTAAAAAGTCAGAGAAAGCTTCGAAATAACTTAACAGAAACCCAAATCGGAAAAGATAAGGGTTTTTGAAGGTAGAGTTTTGAAAGAAACCTTGAGAAAACGTTAAAAAGTTCGAAGCAAACACAGATCTAAAAGGAACCAGAAGAACCTTAAAGGTTAGGGTTTCAGAAGAACCCCAGATGGTGAGAAAGGCTTGAAAAATCATCGATCTACGCAGGAGAATTCAAGACTCAGGCTCGAATAGTCATGGATGGCCGAAGCAAAGTCAAAGACGACCGGAGACAGCCATAGAACTAAAATCCACCAAGGTTGGGACCAAACTTTTCCAAGATCTAGCCTTAAAACCATGACAATCGGGCATGTAGAAGCCAAAGGAGGTAGATACAGGTCTCCAATGGCTTTGGAAGCCATTGATTTGGGCGGTTTTAGGGTGGAAGCTGAGGGAGGCGGCTAGGGTTTGAGAGGGGTTTGAGAGAGAATTGGGATAAGGGGGAATTCAAAGGCAGTTGCAGGTGAAAATGATTAGGGTTCGGGGGTAGTTGGGAATAAAAAAGGAAAGGGCTGTTGTGAGCCGTTGATCTAGGCGATCAATGGTTGGGATTAAAAGGAAATCCGGGCGGGTCGGTTTGAATGGAGTTTGGGTCAGGGTAATTGGGTCTCAGATTGGGTTCAAATTGGAGGTTCAAATAAGGCTAAAATTGAAATAAAATGAGGCTAACATTTAAATAGCCACTTTTCCCTATTTGATTTATAAAAATAATAAAATTATTTTTGTAAATAAACTAAAGGTACTAAAATGATTAATAGTACATAATTATCAAATTAAAAATATTGGACCTGATTTTTATAGACATAAACGTAATTAAATCTAAAGGAGGCTAATATTGCAATTATATGCAATTTAGCTTTTAAAATATGGAATAAATTAATAAAAATATGAAAAAATTATGTTAGCTATATTTTAGTATAAGTATAAGAATCCAATAAATGAATTACCAAAATGATAATTTTGGGAATAATTATTGGGTTTCTCTTGATAAAATAGGGCAATAAATTGATTTTAAAATCTTTAAAAATTAAGGAAAAATATTAAAACATTTGGACATACTTATATATGCATACATGCGCTATTTTGAAAGTATTTTGCATATATTAAAATATATAGGGAAAATTGGGTATCAACAAAGGGGTCCTACGTTTTTTAGCATGTAGGATAATTTCCATGCAATACTTGGTAACTTCCCCTAAATTGGGGTGTTACACATAGCATTAGCGCACATGTCATCATCTTCTTTACTATCCCATTACAATCTTTCAGTTGTTACCTAAGCGTTCTAGTAGCTTCTAATGCGTACCTTATGCGTGCACTACCCGTTCCTTACCTATAGTCCTGGAGGTGATTAGGACTTCTATTTTGGATGGATCTAGACTCACCTACATTGCTTAAAAATGTGACTAAGCGACAAACAAAATTCAGATAGGACTATCATGTAAGGAGAAAATAAGGGGCTCATGTGAACCTCCACAAATATCCAACCAATGCACGCAATTCAAACAAACAAAGTTTTATAGTTTAGAATCCTATAGACAAGATATCTAGATGAGCATGAACAGAATATACAACAGCTTTATTAAAGCGAACAATAGTACCTATCAGTTTGCTTACTGATTTTTATTAATATTCTGAATTTGGGCGTGCTTCAAGCAGCACGAAATCACAGTTTTTGTAGACCCAGAATTCTTAATTACCCTACAAGCTTGCCTAAGCGAGGACCAGAGTAGAATCCCATAGGCATGGTATCTAAAACTGTTAATTAACGACTATAGTTTATAAACCAGTTACTGATTTTAACAAATAGGATTTTATCTCTTTAGATCCTATAGACATACTTTCTAATTTATAGAATCAGTTGGCTCCTATAAACATGATTTTTAGGTGTTAGGACTGATTTATTTATTTCCTATAGACATGATATCTAAATTGCATAAACTGATTTTAAATTCCCTATAGGCATGATATCTAAATTGCAGAAACTAATTTTATATATCTCTTATAGGCACTGTATCTAATTGATTTTTAGTTCCTATAGGCAGGATATATATTAATCACGTGTGGGCAGAATTCACATTGCCAGGAAAATTGTTATTCAAACCGACAATATCCTATAGACATGGTTACTAATGCATGTAAAATGTGCATGGATCCTATGGACAGGATTTCTAAGGCAAAGAATCTATGAACAGGATTTCTAGCATACGAGTGAAGTACAGAACAAAGCAATCAGAAAGTCCTATAGACATGATCTCTAAACAAGTAGTAATACTTACATAATCACCAATAAACCTATAGGTAGGATTTCTACCCGAGTTCCAAGCAAAGATATAGAATAAACCCCCCAACTTTTACTAATAACCCCATATCTATTTTTAAAAGAATTATTATATTACTACAGACCAATATGAATGAATTACACAAAGCTATTCATTACATTATAGGGAGCCTTAGCAGGCCCAACATCAACCTGGAAACCAGGCCTTCAAGAAAGTAGGTCTGATGTATACAGGTAGTCCATCCATAATACACAAATGGGCTTCTAATGTGTAAAAGTTCCCAAGGGCCTCAGGGACCCCGGGAAATGTTCACACTAGAACTTTCAAAGAAAACAGTTTTATAACAGGTTGGAAGACCAGCCCCAAAATGTCAGAGTTTAGAGGAATCTCATGGACCCTAGGCAGTGCTCACACTGGGGTGGTAGGACCCTAGATAACTAAGAGTGGAAGTTTAAAAATAGTGTATAAGGGGGCAGGGGATAGTTTTAGAAAAGCAGTTTGATTTTTGGGGGAAAACAGGTTTAAAGACTGCAAATAGAACAAAAACTTCATTTAGAAGATTGGTTTGAGAATAGATACCACTAATTAAACAGTCACAACAAGAGCAGGGACACTTGAATTATAGACAGAACTGCCTACACATATTTGCAGTACCCAAACTAAATCAAACAAAGTCTCACATTATTGAAGATTACTTAGCTTACTAATTATTATTAGGTGGAACCGTATAGACATGTATTAAGCAGAGAAACATGCTGAAATTACTATGAACAGAACAAGATAACAAGAACAGAACATGAACTCTATGCCCAGTAGAAGCATGTTGGAATTTGAAACACTTAACCACATAGATATATATAATAAAGAGATAACAAAGGCTAAAACATACTAGTGGATAGTAAACTAGAAACATATAGTGAACATATCGAGGTTCAAATAAGCTAGTCATACAAGTCACTTGGAATAAGAATTACAGCATAGTAGTTGAGAAAGAGATGATCAGGAAATGGATATTAAGATAGAAGCATGTTGATGTCTATAGTAAACTGATCACACAACATATATAATAGAACATGATAACAGAAATTGAGACATACCAACTAAGGAAATAGCAAACAGGAAGGTGAAGACAAGTGGAATCCAAAAGTCTAGCCTTGTCTTTCAGCCGGCTAGACAGTGCAACAAATCAGATTGAAGGAAAGAACTCAAGTTATGTGAGTGTAAATGTGTAAGTGTAGGTTTGTAGGTGTAAGCTTGTGTGTCTCAACGTGTATTTGAAAATCAGAACAATGATGGATTTTATAGCATATAGTAGAATAAAACCAAATAAGATAGGAGAATCAATAGCACGCAAATAAGGTATGACAATCAATTAACAATCAGTTAACGTTGTCATAGATCAATTAACATGCATAAATCAAGCTAGAATCAGTTAATGAAATCAATCAGTAGTCAAATAAGGTAAGGAATAATTCCATAATCAATTAGAAATCGACTTTAATAACCAAAGCATAAAATCAGGCCAGTAAGGTTAAGTCAACGAGAAGTAGCATAACTTATTAATCAGACATTGGTCCAAATAAGGTAAGAACAAGTAAATTGAACAAAATAAGAAAGTATTAGTATCGTACAGAAAAGGAAAGATTAAAATCTCAGTAATGGGTTTCAAAACCCTAATTTTGGGTAAACCATAAAGTCAGCAGAGAAACAACGGCAAAATAATCACACTGTGCATAATGAACATAGACAAGAGGTTTATTTGAAAAGCACAAGGAATCGAACTAGAGAAAATCTGAAATCCTAATTCTAGGAAGAATAAATTATTTTAGAATAACATAGATACACATAGATACACGAAGACATTAAAGGAAAAATACTCAAAATTAAGGAACCTTGACATATCTGAAAAGATCTGGGCCCTAATTTTAGGGTAAGTAAAATAAGGCGAAAACCTGTTAACGAAATCATGAAAAGAAACACAAGTAGTCATGCAAAAACATAGATATGCTTTTTAGCAAAAATAAGTACTGAATCTTAACAGATTTCAAAGGATCTGAACCCTAGCTTTTAGGGTAAAATAAGGAATAAACAAAAATCTCAGAGATTCAAACCATAGGGAGACGGAGAAAAAACATAGATGGAAAGAGATAAAGATTCGAACCAGATTTGATTCAAGAGAGATCCACTTGCCATGTTAGGCAACTGATTATGTAACACCATAATCGATTAGCCAGTAGAGAAAGGGAGCCAGATAAGGTAAGAAATTACCAGATGATTCCATATTTGGTTGGAATCAAAGGGGATTTGGTGGGAATTTGGGGTGATGACGCTTAGGGTTTGAGAGTGAAAGAGAAGAGGTTGAGAGAGTTCAAGGGCGGTAGAGACGGGATGATGAATTAGGGTTAGGGGCGTTGGATATATTAAAAAGGCACGGGTGATTGGGAGCTGTTGATCGTTGAGATCAACGGCTGAGATTTTACAAGGGGCTTGGGTCGGGAGTTTAAAAATGGGTATGGGTCTGGGTTGAACGGGTATTGGACTGATTATTGGACTGGTGTATTGGGTAGTTTAGGTCCGAACTTGGGTAGGAATTTAGGCTAGTTTTTAAATACCCATTTAAATTACAAAAATAATTTATAAAAATAATTAATAAATGATAAAAATGCCATTTATGCGTGAAGATGATTTAAAATAATTACTTAACATTATAAAAATACAAAAAGTCATTTTCTATATAGATAATATCATTATGCATATGCATGGGCTGTTGTTGCAAAATGTGCAATTCTAGCTTGAAAATGCAAATGTAATTACAAAAAATATAATTAAAATATTTAAGTACTATTTGGGCATAAATGACGAATTTAGATGATTAAATCATCATAAAAAATAATATAAGAGATAATTATTGGATATTTGTATAGTAAAAATACAGAAATAAATTGGTTGAATGCCTTTAAAATTATAGAACAAATTATAGAAATATTTATGCATGTTTGTAAATGTGTGTGCACTATTTTTGAAAATATATATGCATATTAAAAATATATGAGAAAAAAATTGGGTATCAACAACTAGCTTACTGGGCTGCTAGCGGGTTGGAAATTTCTGGGTTAAATTGAGCCCGTCCGAGTTCGGGCTTAGCGGGTCTGGACTGGGCCAGGTTATTTTTTTAGTGTATTATGTTTTCCTTATTCAATGTAATTGATAATTAATTATTTGCAAACTTTTAATTAAGGAAATAAGTATTTTAAGGCATAAAATTAAACTTTTAAACTTTATAGTTTAAAGTTTTAAACTTGAAATTTGATATTTTAAAATTGAAAGTAAGTGGCTCCAAAAAAATATTTAATAAGACCAATATGTAAGGATCAAACTCCGAAGGCTTTTGTTTCATATTTTTATTGAATAATAAACAATACTTCAAATTAATTTGCAAGTTCTATTTTGATTTTTTTTATTTTTCAACTCGCAAATTAAAAGTTTACAACAATTATAAAAATTAAGAAAGTTTACATCACATGCTTTGCATAATTTTTGTAAGTTTATCCATGTCAACATGAGGTTCTTAATTTTTGACATTTCTTGGATCGGAACCATAAACCATTATATCTCCAATTTTTTGATCCTCCGTTTCATCTACCTCTTCACGCCCTTGATTTCACCGTTCTGATTTTATCCAATCTCTGAAGTACGCTAGAACTTTCAAAGTGTTGTTACCTAATGAATGACATGTATCTCCTAGCTGTTGCCTTCCTTTGCTAAATGTGCTCTCTGATGCAACTATTGGAATCAGCACATTTATCACGTCTCGAGCCATGCCCGAAATCATAGGAAATTGATTTGAGTCGCTCCTCCACCAACCCAGCTGTAGAAATTCCTTTGTGCAGCGTTTTGGTGACTTTTACAAATAGAATTGGAGTTCATCAATATTGCTGCTATTGGTTTGTTCATGCTCTCCTAGTATAGACCAAATCAAATAATCTTCAACACCATCATTATCCTCCCAAGCACCGGATGCAGATTTGAAAACTGAACTTGAAGGAATATTTGCATCTACAGCAGCAGAAGCATCAATAATGTTAGTATAATAATTATATAAAGTTTGTAAATGCTTGTGTAGATCAGAAATACAAGTTTCAAATCAGGGGTTTCAGTTGGTCCAATATCCATATAAATATATAAAGCAGTGATTAATTTGCGACAAGTGACCATTTTGATATAGGGGTTTAAAATAACACCAATTAGGTAAATAGAGAGAATGGGATATAAATATTTCTTAAATTTATCTAGCATATATTCAACAATAGAACTATATCCTTCTTTCTTCTTAAAATTATGGAGTAAAAGAGAAATTTCAGCTATATGTACTAAACCATTTGCAATTGTAGGATAATAAGCTCCAGATAGAATCGGTACAATGAGAATTAACAAATTCAGTTATAGGCATTTAATATTTATAACAACATCTTAAGAATAAATAAGTATAATTCCACCTAGTAACTGTTTCTTCAGGCATGAGTCTTGATTTTAGTCCATATTGTACACATTTATCCTTAAATGCATTTAATCTAGTACTTCTATTATTTTCTTGAATTACACCAACAACCCTTTTAACTAAAGTGATCTCATTTCTAAATAATTCAAAGCCACGCTTAACAATTAAATTATAAATATGACATGCACACCTCACATGAATTATCTTAGAAAGTGGTGGGAGTAGATACAATTTTAATAGTGTAATAGTAGAATTGTTGTTAGAAGCATTATCAAATGACATACACAAAACTTTTTCTGAAAGATTATAAAATATAGCAACTTCATGGATAGTATTACTTATAAATGAACCAGTATGACTTTGATCTTCATCATATTTAAAGAAATAATACGTTGTTGCATACAAAAATCATTTCCTTCCAATGTCATATAACAGTCAAATAATCATTTCCATTAACAGCACTATTGATACCCAATATTGCCCTCATATTTTTTAAATAGTATATTTACTTTCAAAATATCATTTTTTGCATCATTACTTAATTTACAAGAGTTATATAAGTATTTCTATAATTTTTCATAATTTTTGAAGCTTTAAAATCGATTTTCTTCCATTTAAATATTTATTAATTACTCTTTCAAATTATTTTGTGATGACCTAATCATCCAAATTTATTATTTACATCTACATATATTTTCTATAATATTTTACTTCATTTCATATAATTACTTTGCATTTTTGAGCCATTTACATAATTTTGCAATAATAGCCGATATTCTATGCATAATTACGTTTATTACATTATTCATGCTAAATATAGCATTTTATATTTTTATAATGTTAAGTTATTATTTTCAATCATTTTATTGCACACGTAATATTTTATTATCTATTAATTATTTTTATAAATGACCTTTTAAATAAATTTTTGTATTTAATTCTTAGCCCAATTTTAGGCTAATTTTCGGACCAAAAACAGGCCCAAAACATTTAGCCCATCCCCATTTCACTCTTCAACAGCCCAAGACAAAACAACCCTCGTCAAAACCCGGTTGCGAACCGACCTTAACCCTCCCCGCTCCTCTTTCAATCTTGGTCGTTGATCCCAAATGATCAACGACCCAAATTAAGCCGACCCCTTTCCATATATCCCTACCCTCTAACCCTAGAGACCCATTCCCCACTTCAGCCACCTCTACTCTCTCTATTCCTCTCTTCTTCTTTGCAAACTCTAGCCGCCACCCCAATTCTTCTCTGAATTCAACTCATCCATGGTTTCTTACCATGATTTACTTATCTTTTCGGGATTATACCTCTATTACCTGTGTAAATATGGTGTTACTTAGTACTTGCCCATTTTTGGCGATTACCTGTCTCTGAATCAAAGGAGATTGGCTTCACTCTCCAAGATTTGGGCGATATTTTGTCGGTATACGTTCATAGCAAGGTTGTGAGGATCCCATTCACCAAGATCTCCTGCCAATTTTTGATCCTAGTCAAACTAGGGTTTACTTGGTTTCTTCTCCTAATCTGATTCTAAATTTATTTTTTCATGTTTTTCTTTCCTTGTTTATGTTCGATTGATTGTTCTCTTATTCTTTCTTGTCTAATACTATTCTAAGTCTCAACCTTTTGGTCGGCTGAAAGCCAAGGCCACCAGAATTCAATCCTCGAACCTTTCTCAATGTGAGCACTGCCCAGGGTTCATTCGAAATCCTTGGAAACTCTGACACACTGAGATTCTTAGGTTCTACTGCTCGTTTTTCTATTAATATTGAAGTGTTGCTGAATTACTCCCCTTGTTTACTTGTTCATCTGTAGCTAGTATTATAGCTACGACTCTTGCAATTTCTTTCTTTTTTCTTCTCGTTTGAATTCCTACTGTGTATATTTATTCCTCTGAGATTTTATGAAACAACATGCTATTGTCTGCTTTGAAGCTATCCTTTGAGGATGTATGCCTTCTAGTAATAAACTTGCCCAATTGCTGCCTTAGTTTTGTTTCTTCTTAAGTTTGTCGGCTCTAATGTGTGTGCGTGAATGTTTATCACTGTTGTTTAGTTCGAGTGTAGCAGCTTGACTTGTTCTGTACTCTTAGGATGAGTTGAGTCATGCCCAGGACCTGTTCTGATTCCTGTTAAGCCATTTATGTGCAACTTAATAATGTTCTATAGTTAACTCCTGATCATGTTTTTAGCCTAAACATGTTTTCCTTGCTACTTGTGAATTAATGTGTGTCCCCTGCCTTGTCCTGTACCTTTGTTATAAGTCCATACATGTGTTTCAGACCTGGTTACGTCGCTCCTATCCAACCTGCTGAATTCCTGATGTTATACTAGTTAGCTAAAGCCTGTTTTCATGCCATTTAAGCTCTAGTGTATGTTTGGAACTTATGTAATCCTGTGCTTTTCAACACTGTCTGGGACCTTAGGAAACCTCATTATATGACAAACTTGTGAGGTTCAATACTATCTTATCTTGATTTTGAAGATTGGCATGCCTTTCCTATTATGATTAGTGTTTAGCATGCTAAGATTTTCCTGTTCCATTAAGCTGTCACTTGATCATGAGTTTTGCTTTGTTTAAGTTGTTCTTTTCATTGGTTTTTTACGATGAACATTCTATGTGTTGGCTATACTTTGTTTTCTTCTTGCCTGAATCTGCTAGACCTTCATCTAAGGTTCCCTAGATTGACTCTGAATCATGCTTCATTATAGAAACTCTTTAGAATGGTTTACTATCCTATGTAGTCAAATAGGCCACTCTCAAACCTTGTCATTAGAACTATGAGCATAAAGTTTCCTTATATGTGTCTTGTATGTCTTCCAATTTAGCATGATTCTGTTTATATACTTTGGCAGAGTTGCTGCTAGTTTCACTTTTAAGAACTGAGCGTTTAAGTTGTTCAATTAATTCTATGAGTCGTTTGTTACTCGTTTGGTCATGTCACAGGACTCAAGGGCACTCTAGTTGTTTTCTTGTGAGCTTGTAGTTTGGGCCTGTTGCTTTGTACGGGAGTAAGGCTATTGAAGGCCTGGGATATCCCTGGGTTACTTTGTAATAGGCATGTTATTGCCTTAGCGGGCTTGTACTTGTTTTAGTTTGTAGTTTGTCATCTTTAAGTATGTATTATTCATTCTGGGCCTGTAATGATGGGGAGATTAATAAAAGTAAAAATTGCACGGGGCGCCCTATTTGGTCGCCCCCATTTAACCTATACTCATTTTTTTTAAACTTTTAACTTACACCCACTTTTAAACAACTTCAACCCTCTTTCTCCTCCTCTTTCTTCTCCTTCGTAGTTAATAAAATGTTTCAACATGAAGTTATGACTTAGTTGTCAGTTCTGTTTATGGTAAGAAATCAAGCGACCAGTCTGTAGTTTTATCACATAATTATCAAAAGAAAATTGATAAGGAAGCAACATATTGAAGACAATAACAGTTCGATATAAACACTTACTCATTAAACAAAGACTCAGAAAGATAGAAAGGTTGACTAACTCTGACGTGTGTGATTTTTCAACAAGAGGGAAGCCTCGTTGAGGCCCGAAATTAAAAGCAAACGTCTCTAAGTCTTAAGTCAACTAATAAATCAAGAAGTTTATTCAACTGATATTGGTGCCCAGTTCTTTGGCTCGTATAGAAAGAGTGTGATTCTGAATACTGCCTACTCTGCTCAGATGCTAACTTGTTTCATTATCTTCTATTTTCATGTGTGAGACAAGAGCAAATCAGAAAAACTTCAGCTCTAGAGTTGAAGTTCGCCAGTTACAAAAACAAAAACTTTAGCTCTAGAGCTTAAGTTCGCCAGTTACAAAACAAAAACTTCAGCTCTAGAGCTGAAGTTCGCCAGTTGCAAAAACAAAAACTTCAGCTCTAGAGCTGATGTTCGCCAGTTACAAAATAAAAACATCAGCTCTAGAACTGAAGTTTGCCAGTTACAAAACCAAATACTGAAGTGTTGCGTGATTGCCTTTGCTACTTCAGCCCTGTATGCTGAAGTTACGTGAAAAAGTGGGTACGCTTGCAATTGTTTTTGCAAAGCGGGCACAAGTTAAAACGTGACCTAAAAAGCGGGTATAGATGCAAATGCCCCTTAATAAAAAGGGGGCTGGGGGTATTCTAATGCTTACATAAAAGGGCAGAAAACATGCCTACATGGTCTATATGTTCTATTTGCTATTTCGTTCAGCATGCCTTATATGATTTCGTTTAGTGTGTTGCACATTAATAGAAATTATGCCTATAGGAATCACAACACACACTTCACTTAACATGGCAAACCATGTTGGCTCAAGTAATTGCTACGCTTGTTTCCATGTGTACTAATAAACGCTTTTGATATCATGCCTATAGGATACAATAACACATGTTTTGCTAATGTCCATCTAGATACCATGTTTTTAGGGTTTTAATTAATCAATCAATCAACTGCTTCTATTTCTCTTTGTACGCTGCTCTTTTAGATATCATGACTATAAGATCTTAGTCAACTAATCAACTACTTTGTTATTTCGTCGCATTGCCACACTTAGATGGCATGCCTACAGAATAGAAGAAAATAAAATCAATTTCAATCGTCAACTTGTCATGACCCAAAATCTACTATAGGTCGTGATGGCACCTAACACCGCCGTCAGGTAAACCAATGGTGATTGATCAACTTAATTACTCATTTTTATTACTTTTGAAATCCTAATTTCTATTAATTAAATAGTATAAAATAGAATTTATAGGGTAAAATAATAATAATTACGTGAACTACCATACTAAACATCCAGTAGAAACCCCTGAAACTCAGTGTCATAAGTGCATGAGCTTCAACTAGAAAATATAATAAAATACAATATCAGTCTGGAATACAAGTTAGACAGGAGAATATAAATAACGCTGATGGAGACTCTGTATGTTGCGGATCGTAATATAGAATGCAGCTCACCATAAAGTCCCCACAATAGTTACGCCTCTACGCCCAAAAGACCACCAGAAATGTAAACCTGCACAATAAGTGCAGAAGTATAGTATGAGTACGTAAATCAATGCGTACCTAGTAAGTATCTAGCCTAACCCCGGAGAAGCAGTGACGAGGGGTCGACATCGACACTTACTAGTGATCTAATAAATCATGTACAGTAATAAGTAAACAAGTATGAGGAAGAGTAAATAAACGGTATAAATCAATATAAATACGGGGTAAAATCCTTCTCTGAATGGTAAACTCAAGCTCTCAACTACCAATTACCTCCTCAACCGGAGTATATATAAAATGGATCTCACCAGATAGGTCGTCACAACTCAAATCAGGAAAAACACATGGATACGCTGGTTTCTTGTCAAATATTACGCACAACGCTCCCTAGGCGAATGGCTCGATCCACAAGAGTGTTTTATAGAAATGTTGCCGCGAACGACCCAATCCCATCATTATGTGTGCATTGTCGAGGGTCGAACAATATGAACCATAGATGTATTTATTATACTACCGAGGCGAACGACCCGCTCCTATAAGAGTGTGGTACATAATCTTACCAAGGCGAATGGCCCGACCCCAGTAGAATAAGAAACTTTAACTGGTCCTTGACTCCACTCATGAATAAACGTGTGAATTATGAACTTTAAGGAAAACTTTTTGATGAAAACACATAGCGCGGGAGAAATTCGTAAGAGAAGTATTCTTTCTACGGCTGAACAAATAGCTAGTCAAGTATCTAAAATAGCGAGTCGATTACTTTACGCGAGTCTAGTCTCATGTCATAATTCGAATTAAAGCAATTGAACAGGCAAGAATAACGCAAATAATACAATTAAAGCATGGCGTGAGTCTAAGTCACCCGGACGTAATTAGGAATTCTAGCATACACACGGACACTCGTCACCTCATACGTGCGTATCTCCCACAACATGTAGCATATAACAAGTATAACACCTACGGAGTAATTTCCCACTCACAAGGTTAGACATGAGACTTACCTCGCTCTGAAATCCGGTAATCAGCTTCAACGTCTTTCTAACACCTCAAACCGATGCCAAACGATCCGAAACTAATCAAACAACGTGCAAACCAATCAAAATATACTCCAATACTCGTAATTTAACAATTAAAAGTAAATTCCCAACTCTTCAAGAAAAGTCAATAAAGTCAACCCATGGCCCACATGTCCGAATTTCAAAAATTATTGAAAATAATTATTACCCATAACTTATATAGTTTATATTCCAAAAATTATCCAATTTTGTCCATGAATTGACCCTCAAATCAAGGATTTACCATTTCTCAACTTTGGGGCTCAAAATTCCAATTTCTACAATCCACACATGGATTAGAAATAATAAAAAAAAAACAGAAATAATCATGAGGAAACATCAAAACAAAGGTAATATATTTACCCCCTTGTTGATACGAGAACAACGCCGCAAAAATTACCTCAAATGGAGCTCTAGAACTCAAGATAGGCCCAAAATACTAAAATTCTCGGTTTAAAACACTATCTAGATGATTTTTCTTCATCGCCTTCGCGGGAGACCTTCGCGTTCGCGAAAAGAAATTTTTCGCGTTGAACGGTCAACCCAAAAATCCTTCTTCGCATTCGCAGAACCTCTCTAGCGTTCGCGAAGAACAAAGCTTCGCACCAGAAACCATTAATTTTGTCCTACACGAAAATGGGCATAACTTTCTTATACGACATTGGAATTCGACGGTTCTTATTGCTATGACTCCGTAATTATGATACGGATCTAATGGTCCAATCTAATCACAAATCAAAGGTCTTTTTCTCAATATAATACCCTTTATGTCCAAATAAACGACGTTGAAACATCAAATAAGAGCGCGATACGACCCAAACATATATGAAACACACACGAGGCCCCCGGGACCCCGTCCAATTACACAAACCAGTCCCAAAACATAACATGGACCTAATCGATGGATCAAATTATACCAAACAACATCAAAACCATTAATCGATGATCAAATCCTCCTTTTAACTTTCAAACATTCAAACTTCGACGAACGCATCCGAATTACACTTAAATATTCCGGAATGACACCAAACTTTACGTACAAGTCATAAATCACGATACAAACCTATTCCAAGTCTCAGAACTCCAAATGGAAATCGATAATACCACGGTCCACTTCAAACCAAACTTAGGAAACTCTAAAACTTTTGAATTGCCAACTTTCCACAATAAGCGTCGAAATGCTCCCGGACCACCCGATACTCAACTCGAAAATATGCCCAAGTCCGAAATCATTATAAGAACCTATTGGAACCTTCAAATTCTGATTCTGAGGTCATTTACTCAAAAGTCAAACGTTGGTCAACTCTTTCAATTTAAAGCCTCTAAATGAGAATTTTCCATCTGAATCAACTCCGAACTTCCTGAAATTCAATTTTGACTATGCGTATAAGTCATAGAACATGGAGTGAAACTACTCAAGGCCTCAAAATACTGAACGGCGTGCTAGATCTCAAAACTACCGGTTGGGTCGTTACACAACTGTTAGAAACCATGCCTATATGATATTAATGTCTGCCTAAAGTGCAATCAACCTTAGTAATCTGCTAACATGTATCATTTTATTATTTCACCAACATTTAGAAAGCATGCCTAATAGGACTTACGATGTTTTAGCCTGCCTATACGCTGATTATAATAATACGGGAATCCAAAATCACCTAGAAACCATGCCTATAGGACTTTAAATTTTTATTTATAAAATGTCTATTGCTGAATTTGCCTGCGTGCAATTTGCTGTTTATGTGTGGAGGTTAACTTGAACCCTTTCTTACATTTATGTGTAGTTCTATATGTTTGAATGTGCGCTAGTTTTATCATTTTTAAGCATCCTAAGTGAAGTCTAGAACCACCCAAATAGAGGTTCAAAGCCTCCTGGACTATAGGCATGGGACGGGTAGTGCACACATAGGGTACGACCAAGAATTAAATAAGAGCGCCTTTGTTGATACTCGATTTTTCCCTATTTTAGCAGTACAAAAACCAATAATTATTCCTCAAATAATCATTTTGGTGATTAACTTATTTTATTCTCATATTTATACCAAAATATAGTTAAGGTAATTTTTACACATTTTTACAAATTTATTTAGTATTTTTAAAGCTAAATTGCATATAATTGCAATTTCAGCCTATTGTAAGATTTAATTGCGTTTATAATTACAAAATTGATTCCAGTATTTTTAGTTTAATATTTGTGTATTATTAATTAATTTAGTACCTTCAATTTATTTCCATAAATCATTTTGCTATTTTTTATAAAAATAAAGAGGGAAAAAGTGGCTATTTAATACTAGCCCTACCTATTTAAATTTTAGCCCAAATCGACCCCCCAATTAACCCAAATTTCAGTTTCAAATGGACCGGCCCAATTCCTAAACTACCCGCCCCTGATCCAATTAAGTTCAACCCGCCCAGCCCCCCATTAAATCCAGACCAACACCCATTAACCTAAATCATTTCACCTAACCAGCCACCTCTGAAACCCTCCCCTCTCTCAAAACACTCTCGAACCTTCTCTAACCCTATCCGCCTCCCATCACTTCTACCTTGAAACCCACCGGGATCCATGGCTTCTCAGGCTATGGAAGTCTTATAATCACCTCCCCTTGATCTTACACACCTGATACCTGAATATTTGAGGCCAGGCCTCGAAGGTTTGCACCAGACCTCTGCCGATTCAAGGTTCCAGAGTCATCGTCGGCCTTGCTCCGGCGTACAATGGTGTTTTGAGCCTGGTTCTGACCTCTCCAACTCAGATCGGTGACCTTTTCAAAGCCTTTCTCATTTCTAGGGTTCTTCTGAAACCCTAACCCTTCGAGGTTTTCTCCGATCTTTATAGATCTGTTGTGTATTTGTGCTCTCATTGAGTTTCCAAACGATCTCCCTAACTTTTCTTTCGAAAATTACTTTTCAAAGTCTTTCTTTTACGATTTAGGGTTTTCTGAAAATGCTTAAGTGTTTCTCTGACTTTCTTTCCCTTTTCTTTTGTGTGTATTTGCCTCTACTGTGTTCTATGTTTTCCTTCTACTATGTATGTTCTTCTACTGTGCTTTCTATATTCCGTTCTTGTATGTTCTTCTATTGTGCTTTCTATACTATGTTCTTGTATGCTTTTCTACTATGTAATGCTATTTTCTTCTACTATGTTCTGGTATGTTTCGCCTACTGTATTCTTCTACCATGTTCTTAAGTGTTCTTACTATTTTTCTTCTATTGAACTTTGTTTAAGTTTCTTTTAAAAGGACCTTCTTAAGCATGCTTTCTTCTATTGTTCCTATCAGTCTTTTCTCATCATGTTTCGAATTAGTTTCTTTACTCTATTTTCCTTGAACCCCTCTACTATATTTACATGCTATTCATGAGTTCTGTTGCTGGAAGAAGCATGTTAGAAGTTTCAGTTCTTTTGTGAAACCTCTAAACATGTTTCGATTCGACTACTTGCCTCCTTATCTCTATACTTGATTCAAGGTGGAAACCCTAGAATTTGGGGGTTGTGCCGAGGTTTGATTGAACTAGGGTTTTATTTTAGAACCCTTAACTATTTCAGACTGACTTTGAGTCTCTGAACTGAGTTTGGACATCTTTGTTTTCATACAATGCTGAACTTTTTGCTAAACTCTGCTACACTGGATTTTTTCTACTAATTTACACGACAGTCTTCTTTCATGCTCACATGCTCCTTATATATGATGAATTTTCCTCTAAATGGTTTTCAAATTTGCAGTTAGTGCAAACTTCCTTCTGAATATAGCTTGATTGATTTCTTTCCATCTTTTACTGATTTCCTCTGTTACTCGACTTAAGTAAAACCCTTCTTCATCTTTTCTGACTTGGTTCATTCATACAAATCTCAGACCTAGTGATTTACTAGCTGTTAATTGACTCCCTTACCTTATTTGCACAAACCGTGTACTGTAAAAACCCTGTCCTTAAATAACCTTTATGTATTTGCCCTAAATTGCATGTTTTACACAAAGTGTTTATTCAATTCTTTTCCTTAAACGGTTTTAATCGTTTTGAATCTGAATCCCTTAATTAAGGGAAGCCTTGTGTAATTGATTGACAATCAGTTTTCAAACTATTTTCTTACCTTATTTCTGCCTGCTTTCTATACTATAAAAGGCATGACCCTTTTCACAAACACACACTTCAGACTTCACAATTTCACAATCTCTTCTAAACTCACACTTAT
This sequence comes from Nicotiana sylvestris, assembly GCF_000393655.2. NCBI lineage: Eukaryota > Viridiplantae > Streptophyta > Magnoliopsida > Solanales > Solanaceae > Nicotiana > Nicotiana sylvestris. The sequence continues at coordinate 148,740,706 of NC_091060.1, forward strand.
AGTATTCTATCTTCCTGTTTGCACTTTGGCTTTTACAAGACTACTGCTTTTTCTACTTATTTCTTCGAAACTGGTATGTCCTAATTTAAGTTTCAGCATCACCCCAATGTGTTTACTTACAGTCTTTGAATCCATGTCTACTTTATTGTTTTCTGTAGAGTTCGACATTTAGCTTAGTATACCTATGTTCTACTGCCTGTTTCTGTTGTGAATCTTTGCTCCCTATCCCATTACCCCTATGTTTTTGTAAACAATGGCTTAGGGCATGGAAATATGAGTTGTTGTCTATGAACTGAGCTTTGAACCAATGGGGTCTTAACCTCTAAACAGGTTGTAGGGTATGCCAGCATATCCCATTGCTAGGTATGCCCATCAACCTGCTCTTCTAGTGCTCTCGCAATCCCTCATTCCCTATATCCCTATATGTATTGTTTCCCTTCTCTTTTTCCCTTTTAGAATTCTGCACTTGCACTCTCTCCTAGTCTCTAAGTTCTGTCCCCCTCTTGTGAGCGTTGCCCTGGGACCTTGAGTTCCCTCTGAACTTGGACACCTGAGGGCTGGCCCTTCCACACTACACTACGGCGATACATTTGGATGTAAGCACTGCCCGGAGTTCTTATAAAACTCTTAGGGAACTCTGACATACCCAAGTGGTAGAAAGGCTTTGAAACATGATCTTTGGAGTTGGTTTACTTCATACTTCAGACAGGAAGACAGAATCAGGCTCTCCTTGGTTGTCATTTTCAACTTCTGATGTATTTTTTTTACTTTATTTTTTCTGGATTGTAATAACTTTGTAATAAACTATTGGGGATGGCTAGTGAAAAATGGGGGGAATAACTATGTATGTAAAAGGGGTAGATATCCTGCTCATAGGGAATTTCTGATCTTTGCATATCACATAGATATCCTGCCTATAGGAATTCTGCACTTTCATATTTAGATACTATGCTTATAAGGAATTCTGCACCCATATAGATATCCTGCCTATAGTTTTTCTGAAATTCTGCATTCTCATATTTGATGACCCTGACCTATAGGAGTTTCTGCACTCTCATGTAGATACCTGTGAGCACGTGATTTTTGCCCTATATGAATTACTCCCATAAATTCAAAACAAAATAATTTCTTTTCATCATTTGCAATTTTTGTGGATTTTGTGGCATTTTCTACTAATTGTTTGCATTGGTCTGTGCATTTTTATTTTTGTTTAATTAATGAATAATACAAAAATATGCTGCATCTGCATTTAGGATATGAAAATCACAAAAATAGTTCATTTTACATTTAAACTCTTTAATTTTGAATTTTATAGTTTTTCTCAAAATTTAGGATTTAATTAATTATTGTAAATACTATGATGAGTGATTAATCTAATTAGGTAGGTTAATTTGATTTTAAAAATTAATTTAGGTTTTATTTTAATTTGAAAAGAAAAAGGACTTGAAATTGAAAAAGAAAAAGAAAAGAATAAGAAGTCTGTTTGGGCCATTTTTATTTAAAATTCCCCAGGCCCAAACAAATTACATGTACAAACCTCCCAAAACCGGCCAGAACCAGTCCATAACCCGACTCCCATTTCCCCTTAAACCAACCGACACCATTTAGTCAAGATAGATCTGAGCTGTCGAGGTTAACCGATCTAACGGCTCAGAAGTGAGGTACACCCGACATATATATGTCCTAACAGCCCCCCACCCACCTAGTCATCTCTTTCACACCCTCAGAGAGCCCTCACCGTCTCCGCCGTGAGCCGTCTACCGGAAATCGTCTCCGCTGGCGGCGTTGTTCCGATTAATACCAAATTCACACTATAGATTCCCCTCCTTCTCCTCTTTCCAAATCTCCAAATCTCCACTCTCGAATCCTAGCCCAGCCTCTCAAATCTTGAATCGAATGGAATGACCAAAACCCTAACTCATCCAATCAGCCCCAAAATTACACCCCATGAGCTCCGTGACCCCCTCTTCCTAAAGCACAGACCAGCTACCCTCGAATCGGCCCCAAGCTCCTCGAATCTTAAATCTAAGTCAAGCCCTAAAATCCCAAAAACCTTGAGTTTAAGATTTTAGTAAGGATTTAGGTCTAGTTCGACTTTATTCATGTGTTCTTGATAAGAACACATGATTAATGTCAAACTTGGCCGGATAATTTGAAGGTTCGAAGGTTTTTTTTGCATTTCTTACGGTCCAGGCCATGGTTAGGTATTTTTCTTTACCTTTTGAGTTTTAATTTTCATGTGTGTTTCCCTTCTCATCCTACTTTGTTTCTTTTGTTTGTGTTTTAAGTTTTTCTGTTTTTCCGTTCTTACAATCATGTCTGCATGTGGTTCTTTTTAAGTTAAGATTAATGGTTAGTTTTATGGTTCGTCAGTTTTGTTTGAATTCGTTAGGTTAGTTCGTTTGATTGTTCCCTTTAGTCTTGGGCTGGTTGAAAGCATTTGGTCCAAAAAGCTGAAATCCTAATTGCCTTTCATTTTTCTGCCTTCTTGATTCTTCTGAGTTTCTGACTTGGACCTGGGCCCAAAAGAAAGGGACTAGCCCGGGTTTTCGAAGGCCCATATCTGGTTCTCCTTGGGTCAGCATTGACCCATACCCATTGGGTTAAAAAGGGAAATAACAGGGGCAAGGGGGTTAGTTTGGGTATTTGTTTGAGGGAATCACTCTGATAACAGAATAGGGAAGCTTCTAGGAAGCTGGGGTGGGGGCTATTTTGAATTTTGAAAATTAAACTAAGGGCACCTAGGCTAAAATGAAAATTTCAGAAGGGCCTAAGTGCAAAAATTATTTCCTTAAGGCTGCCCTACTTGCCTTGCCTATAAAGACATCATTTCTTGCCTTTCAAGGCAAAGTTTTAAGAGCTGAAAATCCAGAAAAATATAGAGGCTGCATAAGTTTACTATTTCATAGAATTTTTTACGAGCTAAAATACAGAAAAAAGAGGCAACTAAAAATTCACTGAAAATTACTGCTTTCATTGAACCTCTTCTGAATTTTGGAGGTTTTCAATTTCTGAATCAACTCCTGATCTAGCTGGGTTTGAAAATGGTTTGGATTATAAGTTGTGGCTGATTTCTGTTGCTGTTGGCCTATTGTTGCTGCTTCCTCTTAGTTTCAGACTAATTTTTGGTCTATTTTGCTGTTATTCAGGTACACACTTCTGCATTTCAAATGTAAAGCTGGAGTTGGAATCGAAATGAGAATCTGGAGTTTTCTGAGTAGTAGTCCCAATTAGTTGTGTTCATAGCTTGGTTTACTTCGCTTACTTGTTTAATTTCTAGTTTTATGGTATATGACATTTTGTTAGCTGTTGACAGATACTATGTTGTAGGTTGTGTTTGGTTTGAAATGAGGGATAAGGGTTCATTTGATCTTGCACTTGATGAGTTAAGTTAAATGACTGATGTCCTATATGCATCTTTTAGAGAGTTTCACTTATTGTCTTTCTGACTTGGAATAGGTGATTGGCAATTGGGATTCAGAACATTATATGTTATCTTGTCATTTGGTTCTTTCCTACATATAAAATCTCGAGTCTGAAACCCTTGGTGAATGGCAGTTAATTTTGTTAGATGGAATTATGTATAATGGGATGTTGATTCAGATGCATGTTTCATGGTTGTGATTTGAATTGCAATGTTAGACCCTTCCCGATGTTGGTTTAGCAAACTTGGGTTTTTTCTCCATTGTTCATTTCAGATCTGTTTTTTGCATAGATTAACATATAGTACAGTTCTGCCTTTGCTAATGAATGAGCATCTTTAATCTTGAAAAGATTTTGAATAGAGTTTAAGCTTGGCTTTTAGTTTTTTGATTTTAGCTTTGTCCAATTTTTAGGTTGAAGTATGAGTTCCTGTAGGAGCATAGAATAGCATATGTTTCTCATATTCTGTCACTATGATGCTATGCATGTTGTAGATTGAGAGTAATAATGAATGCTAGATAAAAAAAAGGACTACTGTCTGATTGTATTTTTGCATAGGAATCAATTGGCATTAAATATGCCATGGTATTTGTGAAAAAAGAGGATCAACATTTGCTTTGACTCTTAGGCAATAATGTGACTTGCAACCTTAAACTCGAACGCCTTATGCTTTGCACCATGTGGAGACTCGATCTCGAGCCTCTAAGTCTGTTGGAGCCGGTTTATCCCCAGTCCGGGCTCTCATTCGGGCCCAACGTGATTTTACTATAAAATTGTCAATCTGGGGCAGCCTCGCATTCGTAGGTTATTGGGCCTCACGCACAGCCCAAGTAGTCTTTAAATAATCAGCCTTCCCTTCTAGTGGCAATGTCATTTTTAGTTATCTTAGGCAGTAATAGAATCCCAATTCCATTAATGTTCGGATAATTAAAATTCTTCGAATGGTGGAGGTGAGCCATATTAGATAACACAAATAATTTATGGCCCTCATCAGTTAGTTTAGAAACCTTTTGGTTAGAATAAATCGAGGTGTGCCCTGTCGAACAAAATGACAATTGCATGGCCCTCGTTTGATTAATCTTTTTTATCCTCAGAAATCGAGGCGTGCCATTTAGCAAATTTACGTGGCCCTCGCAAAGTTGCTAACACGTAGTTGTTTTAGGCGCATATTTTAATAATTTACCTTCCTAAATTCGGGTGCATTTATGTGGCCCAAATCAAATCTCAACAACGTTGGATAAAATGTGTCGGGGACCGCGGGTGCATTTATGTGACGTGGTTCAAGATGTATTTTAAATGACGTTGCAATCTTCCTTAAAAATAATTAAAGCGGTTATAAAGTTTTGAAATTGAACCATAGGTTAAAATATGTATTAAAATCAGATAATAAGCCAATTATAACAGTTGAGCGACCATGCTAGAACCACGGAACTCGGGAATGCCTAACACCTTCTCCCGGGTTAACGGAATTCCTTACTCGGATTTCTGGTTCGCAGACTGTAATACAAAGTCAATATTTTCCTTGATTCGGGGTTGGAACCAGTGATTTGGGACACCATAAATCTCCCAAGTGGCGACTCTGAATTTTAAATAATAAATAAATCCTGTTTCGATTGTCACTTTAAGTTGGAAAAAACTCCTTTATACATCCCTCTTCCGAGGTGTAGGTAAAAAAAGGAGGTGTGACAGCTCTGGCGACTCTGCTGGGGAACCGAACCCAGAATCTCTGGTTCAGGGTTCAGAATTCGAGCTAGATGAATTGTTATATTTGACTTTATTTATTATTTGATTTTATTACTTGTTTGGGCCTAATGTGCTAAATGTTTCTCTTACTGCTTTGATATTATCTGAACTGTATATACAAACTGCTACGAAACCCCTCTTTTCTCTCTCATGAGGAGTGCACGCTGGTCATGACTTCTTTCTGTTAGTGTCATATCCCAAATAGAACAAGGTTTGGACAAGTTGCAAAGTTGGATGATCTTTTGGTTACCGGTATGCAGCCCCCCACTCGGCTCGAGTTGTCCGCTCGAGTACACAGTCTAGAACAAGACACCCAGGTTTTAAACCTAGAATAACTCACCCTCATGCCGGATCCCTAGTAGGAACGTTTGTTTGCATCATGTGCATCTTACTTTGGGGACTCAACACAGGGGTTGGGTCCGTCTAGGACAGGTGTACCCAAAATAACAGACCATCTTGATGCATCATATGTGCTACATGTTGCATTTCTTCAAGGGTAAAAGGGTCATTTGGCAAACCAATGATAATTGAGGGCAAATGAAAAAAAAAGAGAAAAAAGAGAGAGGCTAAAGTGTGAGGATGAAGCGAGTAGGGCCCAATTATATTTGTGTTACATTTTATTAAGAAAAAAAGAGCATGGAAACTTCAAAAAGATTTTGCGCTTTTTATCATTTTTCAAAAATCAAAAAAATCGAAAAAAAAAAAAAAGAAAATCCAAAAAGAGTTTACATGTTTCATCATTTTTCAAAAAAAAATATTTTCGCTGAATTAGTTATTTTTCTTTTAATTTTCGCCCGTATCCAATTTGTCTGAACTACGCATACCTGATTCTCGTCTTTCGGGGCGTGATACGTAGGCAACCCACATAGGGTCCGGTCTTCCTAGTAAATCTTAGGTTTTTGGCTTTGCGGGGTCTTAGCCAAATTTTGTACTTCTAACCACTTTTTCGCCAAATAAGTCATTGCAAAAATAGCCTCAATTATGTCTTGCATGTATCTAGTAGGGAATGTTATTATCTCACATACTGTTGGTTTAAGTTTTTTCATATAGGTGTAGATCCACTTACCAGAGTTTGAGCATGACAGATACCCCAGGACCACCGCATTCAGGAGTTGCTTAAGGAGATTTTTTATATTTGTTATTTTTATTTTATTTTTATGTTTTGAGTATGTTTTTTTTATGTCGTCTTTTACTTTCTAGTTTTGTACAGAAATGTTGAGTTTTTTGTTATTGTACTTTTATTTTGTATTTGAAAAGGTGTGGTGTAACTCAAAAATCCAAAAAAAAGATATTTTGCGTTTCTATATTTCGGTTAGAATTTTCTTTATACTACTCCTAGAAATCAAGAAGAAAAAAAAGAAAGTTTGAGGTGGTTTTATTTTAGGAAATTAGTATCTAGAATTTTTTTTAAAAAAAATAAAATTTGCTTTTATACTTCCCTTAGTATATTAGGACCAAAATTCAAAAAAAAAAAAAAAAAGAATTTTCTTTTAGTACCTCTTTAAAAGTTTTTTTTAAGGCATTATTTCCAAAATCCTAAAAGATTGTCTTGTGAGGTGTTTCTTTGGGAAATTAATGAAAGATGAAAAAAAGATTTTTTTTTATTTTCATTAGAACTTTAGGATATTGTACATAGAAAAAAAGCATACTTTATCTTTTCTTTATCATTAGAATTTTTCCTTTAGGTAATCAAAATTGAAATCCAAAAAATATTTTGTTTTATCTTTTTCATTGCTTGCTTCGAAATCTTGCGTCAGGATATCAAATGAAAATTCAAAATATTTTTCTGTGGTTTATTCTTTCGATCTTCTTCCTAAAAAAAGAATCAAAAAATATTTTTTTCTCTTCTAGGGTTTTTCCTTACTAATTTCCCATAGAGTGTTTATTTCAAAAAGAAAAAAAAAGGCAAAAAATATATGCTCGTTAAGCTGGAGTTTGTAATAGGTTATAGAACATTAAGTCTAGAAAATTCAAAAACAAATAAGAGATTTGTTTCTTTTATTTCCCTTTTCTCGTCAGAGTCATGAAGGTAAAAAGAAGAGAATGTTAGTTTGTTTTCTTTATTCCCGATCTGCCAGAACTACGCAAAGATCTAATTCATGCGGGGTCATGATACGTAGGCAACCTACATAAGGTTCGATCGAATCATTTTTTATTTATTAAAAGAAAAAAAAAGATGGTGAAATTGTGGGATGTGAGATATGAGAAAAAGAAAAGAGTGATGATTCAAAAAAAAGAAATGAAGGAAAATGGGCAAGCCAAGAGGTGCTAGAAAAGCAGAGAAAAGAGAGGCTGAAATGAACAAATTGGGATGATGTCAATTGACCTTTGTACCCTCGAAGTCATTTTAGAACCGATAACTGTGGCTAGGTGCATTGCACATAAAGTGAGATTATCTTATGTTAAATGCCCTAATGCTAACGTGGTGGCTTCATTTTGTTATACTCATAGCAGAAGGGTGGTTGGCTTGTGGTTTTTAAAGTGGTAACTCTTCTCTACAACACAAAGTCAAAAAGCAATAACAGACAACAACAAAACTGAGTTGGTTGATACCGGTGCTCGAAAGCAGTCGGTTGAACGGGACAATGGGTTGGTTGAAGAGGTAAAGATGCTAAGATAACACATGGCGGACATGTATCAGGCTTGGATGACTGGGAAGGCACCACCCCCACCACCACCTAGCTTCCTAAATGCTTCCCTTACCCAAACACCGGTCACAGTGCCAGATGATCCTCCATATTCTCCAGATCCACCCGTTTATCATCCCAACCACCCTAGTAGCTCCGTCACTCATCTTCCAATTACCTTTCCCCCAAATTGCCCTCCTGCCATATCCACTATCCCCAACAATGAACACCCACTCAAAGCTCACGATGCCCAATATTACCCCTCAGAGGTTGCCCACAAAGTTCCCAACTCATACAAGCAGGGCCCGCGGGATGAGCCTCATGTTGAAAATGAAAAGTTCACAGGAAGAAAGGGGAGAGATGGGATACCCAAGAGGCTGAAAGGCATAGAACAGTCCTTAAAGAACAAGCAAGGAATGGGAGACCAGGGTAGCATGTCTTACAAAGAATTGTCTATGTCCCCCGACATTCGTCTGCCTGCGGGGTTTAAAGTGCCAAAGTTTAACTTGTATGACGGGTGTAGAGATCTGGTAGCCCATTTGAGGGATTATTGCAGTGAAATGAGAAGTGTTGGCAAGAAAGATGATTTGTTGATGGCGTACTTCAGTGAGAGCCTGACCGGAGCAGATTTAGAATGGCATAATCGTCAAGATGTTGGTAAGTGGCCTACATTGGGTGACATGGCTTCGATACTTTCAATACAGATGGAGGTAGCAAGTTGCTCGAGTCAATACCCCGATTGGTGAAGAAGAAATGGTTTAGCTTTTCCTACAAGCCCAGGGGCCCACCTACTTCAGTCATTTGATCCCGGCCTTGGGAAAGCCTTTCAAAGATGTGTTAAAAATAGGGGAGCTAGTGGAAGAGGGAATCAAGTCAGGCAAAATCATGAGTTGTTCGAAAGATATTCAGAACACTCCAGTAAGCTTGGGTGAAATAAAGAGAAACAGAAAAGATGATCCAATGGGCTTTCCTGTTCAACACTTCCAGCCTCGACATCGTCCCCGTGGATATCCTTGTACGCCAAATGATCCTCCGCAATGCCACTTCTCTCCATGGAACTCCCAAAATCGTACATCACTTTCCCTGTACCCAGCTCCACAAAATGCCTATCCACCCCCACGAGCCTACCAAAAACCTTTAAGATCAGGTTTCCGGCCCAATCAAGCATTTAAGAATGAGAGGTTGCTGAAAAAAGAAAAGGCTTTCACCCCTATTGGAGAATCATACACCAGTTTGTTCCAAAAGTTGAAGCAATTGGACATGTTGAAGACGATTCATATAAAAATGTCAAACCCTCTATCAAAGAAGTTTGATTTTTCTCAAAGGTGCGCATATTGTTCAAATGCCCAGGGGCATGACATAGAGAAGTGTTGGAATCTGAAGAAAGCAATTCAGAAGCTTATTGATGCAGGTGACATTGTCGTGCAAAATCCAGATGCAACAGACACTAGCCAAAGTCCATCGCCTGTTCGTAATTAGATGCATATGGTGAGTATGATTTGTTTTGAAAAGGAATATGAGAATTCTTCTGAGATCCTCGAAGGTCCACGCGCTGCAAAGGTTTCAGTGCTATCAGAGGTTGATCTTAAGAACGAGCCAGCAAAGGGAACCCAAAAGCAATTTATTAAGAACAATGTGATGGAGGTTTGTGAGGGTCCTAGTAATGTTGATGCGGAATTTAGTGGCTAAGATGCCGAGCTTGACAATTGGAAAGACGCTCTTTTCTTGGTTAGTCAAGGAGGAGTTTTGGTGGTTTATTTTGTTGTCATTTCTGTTGTCCGGGTTATTTTAGGGTTGTAATCTGGATATTGTCTTGGGGCTCAAACCCTTCTATCCTTTTAATTTTCCTAGTTTGTTTAGTCATAGTAGCCCGTCTAGTGTTGTCTAGGTTTGTTCTAGGTTTGTGACCCCAGTTTAGTTTGTTTGTTTTGTTGTTCAAACCCTTTCACCATCTGTCTAATGCAATTTTCTGTTTTTTGTGATTTCTAGTCATTTTCGTTTAGTTCTCTTTTCTTTTATAGTTCTTTTTCTGTTGACTCTAGTAACATAACATGTATGCGTAATTCTCGACCTGGTCTTAAAAAGTCAGTTTAGTCATGAAGCAATGAATGAAACAATTTTGAAGATGATAGGGATATTTGAGGGAAATAAGTAAAGGCATTTTGAGATCATTTCAAGCCCGAATTGTGTGAAACTGGGGCAGATAGAATATGAAGAAACCCTATTGAAATGCATCATGCCGCATCGGTTTGAAGCAAGTTTGCCCAAATTGATAGGGGCCGTTCGTGGTAATGAGAGTAAGAGTGTTGTCTAATAGTGCTTTGTATGTAACAGGTTAGAAGGCGAATATGTGGATATGGTTATCAAGTCTGATACAATCAAAAGGCGTTACGAATATTTTCCTTTGTTAGCTTAATTAAGTCGGCATGTTTTGAAGATTGGAATGATGAAGGCATTTTGTTCTGCTATCTAAACACTTTATCCTTCGTTACCCCTTTGAGCCTCATTTATTTTCTTTCATACCCTCTTTTGGAATCAGTAACAAGGTTCAGAAACGCAAGCGCAAAAGATAAGTAAAGGAAAAAAAAAGAGAAAGAAAGAATAAAAAGAGAAAGAAAAGAATGAAAAGAAAAAAAAAGAAGAAAAAAGAATAAAAACAACCAAAAAGAGAAAAAGAAAGCGAAAAAGAGAAAGAAAAGAAAGAGAAAAGAGAAAATCATAACAGCAAAGTAATTCCTATGTCATGAACTACGTTCGACCTGATTCCTTTTAAGGATACGTAGGTAGCCTCACGGTTCGGTCTCATCAAAATAAAAATCCAAAAGTCTCCAAGCAAGAAACTAGGGTAGAAGTTGTGGTTGTTGTAAGAAATCTGATTCTGAAAGTTGTAATTTTGAACCCATGTGAATTGTTTTGAGCCTTTGATATCCTTTCTTTTTAACCCCTATCCAAAAGCCCACGTTACGGTCCAAAGAAAGACCTTCCGAGCAGTCTTCGAGAGATGGCAAGTCAAGCAAGGAGAGCTAATTCATATTAGGGGCAACACTCTGGTCCAAGCAGAAAAATAATAAAAATGAGAGAGTCTTATTGGTGAAAACCCTCACGAGCACCGTAAGGTGACAGGAACTAAGAGAAATCAAAAATGAGAGAGTCTTATTGGTGAAAACCCCCGCGGGCACCGTAAGGCGACGGTAAGTGGAGAGAAAGAATAAAAAATGAGAGAGGCTTGATGGTGAAAACCCTTCGGGCACCACAAGTCGAATAAGGATTGTGAATCAGATTGGATAATCGGAGCATTGAAGCCCAGTTTCATGGTTTAGGGGTATAACAGGAGTTGAACATCAAACTTGCTCAACAAAATAGGCCACATGTGCATGTCATGGTCATTATAGTTGGTATCCACATCTGATAGGTTTCTACTCTGTAGTTTTCTTGTTAGGAATCACCTCTTTCCTTTGTCCTTTACTCTGTTCCTTTTGTTTTTTTACTTCCTCTTCCTGAGTCTGTTTAGTCAAAATAAGTGAGAAATGACTTCAAAATTTTCCACCAGCTTTCCAATTGCATAAAACGGGATCTAGCCAGGACATCAAAGTGGCATAAGTTAGGAAAAAACAACAAGCGCACTGAGTTGGTAGCAATCAACATGTTTTGGGGTCCATGAGAAATACAAAGGTTTGGTATATTTCAATTCGTGAACAGTGCAACAGATGGAGGGTGTAGGGTGAACGGATCAAAGGTATTTTCTATGATAAGATTGACAAAGAAAGTGGTTAACTAGTGACAAGCAAGGTCTTCCAAGCAAAAATCAAAGTTATTATGGCAAGTGAAGGAGCAATAGACCTTAAGGCCAAGGCTAGTGGTTTAAGCAAGAAATAACAACATACGTACTGAGTGGGTGGCAATTGACGCACTTTGGGATTCATGTGAAACACAAAGGTTGGTAAATGTCAGTTCATGAGCAATGCAACAGATAAAGGGAATTGGGTTTGAACGGAGAAGGGGTATTTTCTGTGATAAGGATGACAAAGAAAGTGGTTAGTCCATAAGCAAGCAAGGTCCTCGAGCTGAAATCAGTTATCAGGGGAAGTGAAGGAGAAATCGCCCTCAAAGTCAAGGCCACAAACTAACCACCATATTTTTAAACTGACAAGATTTTTCTTTAATTTGAAACAGGGGTAGGAAATCTCATTTGTTTCGGAGAAACCCACCGCAAGGAAAGGCAAACGCCAGAAGGTTTGATTGTAAATTTTGAGGACCCTCCTGGAAAATGGGACCTAGTTTAAAATTCAAAACAATCATGAGTAGCATAATCTAGCATAAATGTAACCCCAAGGAATATAAGTTGGCTTCAAAGTTTGCATGTTTGAGATAGTATTCAATTAAGAGTTGTCAGGACCCTCCTGAATAATGGGACCTAGCTTTAAAATTTCCATTGGATAACAAAATCTAGCGTAAGTTCTAGTGTAGGGTAATATAATTTAGCCGTGAAATTGTCACTCTTAAGATAAAACTTGACTTTTGATTTTCAGGACCCTCCTGGATAATGGGATGTAGTTTTAAGATCTTCTTAGTTAACAAGATTTAGCGGAAGTCATACCTTTGAAAGATATAGCTTAGATTTAAAATTGTCATTTAATTAAGAGTTGTCAGGACCCTCCTAGATAATGGGATCCAGCTTCCAAATTCTTAGTAATATTTGATAACATGATGTAGTTTTACACTTACATATGTGCCCAGATACCCAAACTAGGGTAGAAAATTTTCTTTGTTTTGTCTATTTTCTATTGAAATCAGGTACCCACTTGGAGAATAGGGAGAAGCAGTTCAAGTCTAGCAGTCAGGAGCCCGCCTGGAGAGAAGGGAATACATTCAGGTTTAGCAGTCAGGAGCCCGCCTGGAGAGTAGGGAATACGTTTCAAGACAGCAGTCAGGAGCCCGCCTGGAGAGCAGGGAATACATTCAAGTCAGCAGTCAGGAGCCCGCCTGGAGAGCAGGGAATACTTTTCAAGTTCAGCAGTCAGGAGCCCGCCTGGAGAGCAGGGAATACATTCAAGTCAGCAGTCAGGAGACCGCCTAGAGAGCAGGGAATACATTCAAGTCAGCAGTCAGGAGCCCGCCTGGAGAGCAGGGAATACATTTCAAGTCAGTAGTCAAGAGCCCGCCTGGAGAACAAGGGAGTACAATTCAAGTTTTAGTTTTCAAGTTCTTATTGATATTTGGTAATGTGATTCGTTTTACACTTACATATGTTCCCAGATACCCAAACTGGGGCAGAAAAATTTCCTTTGTTTTTGTCATTTTGTTGAAGTCAGGAGCCCGCTTGAAGAGTAGGGAATACATTCAAGTCAGCAGTCAGGAGCCCGCCTGGAGAGCAGGGAATACATTTCAAGTTCAGAAGTCAGAAGCCCGCCTGGAGAGCAGGGAATACATTCAAGTTCAGCAGTCAGGAGCCCGCCTGGAGAGCAGGGAATACATTTTAAGTCAGCAATCAGGAACCCGCCTGGAGAACAAGGGAGTACAATTCAAGTTTTAGCTTTCAACTTCTTATTGATATTTGGTAACATGATTTAGTTTTGCACTCACATCTGTGCCCAGCCACTAAACTGGGGCAGAGAATTTTCTTTGTTTTGTCTATTTTGTTGAAGTCAGGAGCCCGCCTGGAGAGCAGAGAATACATTTTAAGTCAGCAGTCAGGAGCCCGCCTGGAGAGCAGGGAATACACTCAAGTTTAGCAGTCAGGAGCCCGCTTGGAGAGCAGGGAATACATTTCAAGTTTAGCCATCAGGAGCCCGTTTGGAGAGCAGGGAGTACAATTCAAGTCAGCAGTCAGGAGCCCACCTGGAGAACAAGGGAGTGCAATTCAAGTTTTAGCTTTCAAATTCTTATTGATATTTGGTAATGTGATCCATTTTACACTTACATGTGTGCCCGGCCACCAAACTGGGGCAGAAAACTTTCTTTGTTTTTGTTTATTTTGTTGAAGTCGGGAGCCCGCGTGGAGAGCAGGGAACGCATTTCAAGTTCAGCAATCAGGAGCCCGTCTGGAGAGTAGGAAATACATTCAAGTTCAGCAGTCAAGCGTCCACCTGGAGAAAAGAAAAACATCTCAAAGTGTAGTTGGCAGTTAGGCATCCACCTGGAGAAAAGGAAAAACATCTCAGATTACAATTCAAGACGGTAACAAAGGGATTCCACCGGGAGAATACAAGTCAACAAGGCAACAAGAACCACACGAGCAAGTTTGAAGATATAGATAGGATTTTGTAATGTATAGATCATAGTCTAGTCTAGCTTCTTTTTATTTTATCATGGTGTAATAAGGGGATACAGTAAGCAGTAGAAGCAGCAGCAGCAACAGTGAAATCACAGCTTCGTGGTAGTCCCAGCTGCCAAAACTTTCCGAACTACACTGACCTGATTCCTTTATAGCCAAGGATATGTAGGCAACCTCAGAAGCAGGGTGCGGTCAAATCTTTCAGAAATGCTTCCCACGGAGTATTCAAGCGGGCAAAAATCGCTCGTATCAGCTCACTTTATCTTTGCACGAAAACTCTTCGTGTTTCCGAGCAAAGAGGGGCAGCTGTGAGCACATGATTTTTGCCCTATATGAATTACTCCCATAAATTCAAAATAAAATAATTTCTTTTCATCATTTACAATTTTGTGAATTTTGTGGCACTTTCTGATAATTGTTTGCATTGGTCTGTGTATTTTTATTTTTGTTTAATTAATGAAAAATACAAAAATATGCTACATCTGCATTTAGGATTTAATTTTACATTTTTTTAGATTAATTAGTAAATTAGTTTGTTTTATAAGATATGAAAATCACAAAAATAGTTCATTTTGCATTTTAACTCTTTAATTTTGAATTTTATAGTTTTTCTCTAAATTTAGGATTTAATTAATTATTTTAAATACTATGATGAGTGATTAATCTAATTAGGTAGGTTAATTTGGTTTTAAAAATTAATTTAGGTTTTATTTTTATTTGAAAAGAAAAGGGATTTGAAATTGAAAAAGAAAAAAGAAAAGAATAAGAAGTCTGTTTGGGCCATTTTTATTTAAAATTCCCCAGGCCCAAAAAAATTACCCGTCCAAACCCCCCAAAACCGGCCATAACCAGTCCATAACCCGGCTCCCATTTCCCCTTAAACCAAAACGACACCGTTTATTCAAGATAGATCTGAGCCGTCGAGGTTAACCGATCTAACGGCTCATAAGTGAGGGACACCCGACATATATATGTCCTAACAGCCCCCCACCCACCTAGTCATCTCTTTCACACCCTCAGAGAGCCCTCACTGTCTCCACCGTGAGCCGCCTGCCGGAAATCGTCTCTGCCGGCAGCGTTGCTCCGATCAATACCAAATTAACACCATAGATTCCCATCCTTCTCCTCTTTCCAAATCTCCAAATCCCCACTCTCGAATCCTTGCCCAGCCTCTCGAATCTTTAATCGAAAGGAATGACCATAACCCTAACTCATCCAATCAGCCCCAAAATTATACCCCATGAGCTCTGTGACCCCCTCTTCCTAAAACACAGACCATCTACCCTCGAATCGGCCCCAAACTCCTCGAATCTTAAATCTAAGTCAAGCCCTAAAATCCCAAAAACCTTGAGTTCAAGATTTTAGTAAGGATTTAGGTCTAGTTCGACTTTATTCATGTGTTCTTGATAAGAACACATGATTAATGTCAAACTTGGCCGGAAAATTAGAAGGTTAGAAGGTTTTTTTTGCATTTCTTACGGTCCAGGCCATGGTTAGGTATTTTTCTTTACCTTTTGAGTGTTAATTTTCATGTGTGTTTCCCTTCTCATCCTACTCTGTTTCTTTTGTTTGTGTTTTAAGTTTTTCTGTTTTTCCGTTCTTACAATCATTTCTGTATGTGGTTCTTTTTAAGTTAAGATTAATGGTTAGTTTTATGGTTCGTCAGTTTTGTTTGAATTCGTTAGGTTAGTTCGTTTGATTGTTCCCTTTAGTCTTGGGCTGGTTAAAAGCATTTGGTCCAAAAAGCTGAAATCCTAATTGCCTTTCATTTTTATGCCTTCTTGATTCTTCTGAGTTTCTGACTTGGACCTGGGCCCAAAAGAAAGGGACTAGCCCGGGTTTTCGAAGGCCCATATCTGGTTCGCCTTGGGTCAGCATTGACCCATACCCATTGGGTTCAAAAGGGAAATAACCGGGGCAAGGGGGTTAGTTTGGGTATTTGTTTGAGGGAATCACTCTGATAACAGAATAGGGAAGCTTGTAGGAAGCTAGGGTGGGGGCAATTTTGAATTCTGAAAATTAAACTAAGGGCACCTAGGCTAAAATGAAAATTTCAGAAGGGCCTAAGTGCAGAAATTATTTCCTTAAGGCTGCCCTACTTGCCTTGCCTATAAAGGCATCATTTCTTGCCTTTCAAGGCAGAGTTTTAAGAGCTGGAAATCCCGAAAAATACAGAGGCTGCATAAGTTTACTCTTTCATAGAATTTTTTAAGAGCTAAAATACAGAAAAAAAAGGGCAACTAAAAATTCACTAAAAATTACTACTTTCATTGAACCTCTTCTGAATTTTGGAGGTTTTCAATTTCTGAATCAACTCATGATCCATCTGGGTTTGAAAATGGTTTGAATTATAAGTTGTGGCTGATTTCTGTTTCTATTGGCCTATTGCTGCTGCTTCCTCTTAGTGTCAGACTAATTTTTGGTCTATTTTGCTGTTATTCAGGTACACACTTCTGCATTTCAAATGTAAAGCTTGAGTTGGAATCGAAATGGGAATTTGGAGTTTTCTGAGTAGTAGTCCCAATTAGTTGTGTTCATAGCTTTGTTTACTTGTTTAATTCCTAGTTTTATGGTATATGACATTTTGTTAGCTGTTGACAGATACTATGTTGTAGGTTGTGTTTGTTTTGAAATGAGGGATAAGGGTTCATTTGATCTTGCACTTGATGAGTTAAGTTGAATGACTGATGTCCTATATGCATCTTTTAGAGAGTTTCACTTATTGTCTTTCTGACTTGGAATAGGTGATTGGCAATTGGGATTCTGAACATTATATGCTATCTTGTCGTTTGGTTCTTTCCTACATATAAAATCTCGAGTCTGAAACCCTTGGTGAATGGCAGTTAATTTTGTTAGATGGAATATGTATAATGAGATGTTGATTCAGATGCATGTTTCATGGTTGTGATTTGAATTGCAATGTTAGACCCTTCCCGATGTTGGTTTAGCAAACCTGGGTTTATTCTCCATTAGTCATTTCAGATTTGTTTTTTGCATAGATTAACATATAGTACAGTTCTGCCTTTGCTAATGAATGAGCATCTTTAATCTTGAAAAGATTTTGAATAGAGTTTAAGCTTGGCTTTTAGATTTTTGATTTTAGCTTTGTCCAATTTTTAGGTTGAAGTATGAGTTCCTGTAGGAGCATAGAATAGCATATGTTTCTCATATTCTGTCACTATGATGCTATGCATGTTGTAGATTGAGAGTAATAATGAATGCTAGATAAAAAAAAGGACTACTGTCTGATTGTATTTTTGCATAGGAATCAATTGGCATTAAATATGCCATGGTATTTGTGAAAAAGAGGATCAACATTTGCTTTGACTCTTAGGCAACAATGTGACTTGCAACCTTAAACTCGAACGCCTTACGCTTTGCACCATGTGGAGACTCGATCTCGAGTCTCTAAGACTGTTGGAGCTGGTTTATACCCAGTCTGGGCTCTCATTCGGGCCCAACGTGATTTTACTATAAAATTGTCAATCTGGGGCAGCCTCATATTCGTAGGTTATTGGGCCTCACGCCCAGCCCAAGTAGTCTTTAAATAATCAGCCTTCCCTTGTAGTGGCAATGTCATTTTTAGTTATCTTAGGCAGTAACAGAATCCCAATTACATTAATGTTCGGATAATTAAAATTCTTCGAATAGTGGAGGTGAGCCATATTAGATAACACAAATAATTTATGGCCCTCATCAGTTAGTTTAGAAACGTTTTAGTTAGAATAAATCGAGGTGTTCCCTGCCGAACAAAATGACAATTGCATGGCCCTCGTTTGATTAATCTTGTTTATCCTCAGAAATCGAGGCGTGCCATTTAGCAAATTTACGTGGCCCTCGCAAAGTTGCTAACGCGTAGTTGCTTTAGGCGCGTATTTTAATAATTTACCTTCCTAAATTCGAGTGCGCATTTATGTGGCCCAAATCAAAATCTCAACAACGTTGGATAAAATGTGTCAAGGACCGCGGGTGCATTTATGTGACGTGGTTCAAGATGTATTTTAAATGATGTTGCAATCTTCCTTAAAAATAATTAAAGCGGTTATAAAGTTTTAAAATTGAACCATAGGTTAAAATATGTATTAAAATCAGATAATAAGTCAATTATAAGAGTTGAGCGACCGTGCTAGAACCACGGAACTCGGGAATGCCTAACATCTTCTCCCGGGTTAACAGAATTCCTTACCTGAATTTCTGGTTCGCAGACTGTAATACAGAGTCAATCTTTTCCTCTATTCGGGATTGGAACCGGTGACTTGGGACACCATAAATCTCCCAAGTGGCGACTCTAAATTTTAAATAATAAATAAATCATGTTTCGATTGTCACTTTAAGTTGGAAAAAAACTCCTTTATACATCCCTCTTCCGATGTGTAGGTAAAAAAAGAAGGCGTGACAATACCATGTCTATAATTACTCGAAAATCTGAATTCTGCATATGCATGTAGAAAATATGCCTATAGGATTTTCTGAATCTTTCATATCCATTTCTCATTAGGCAAACATGTTTATAGGTCTTAGTAACCAACTGCAATTAGATATCATGTTCATATAGTGCAGCACCTAGATATCATGTGTGTAGGATTTCTGTATTTCACTATGTCTATGAAGGTGTTCTAAAATCAACAAACGCATAGAAAGCATGCATATATGAGCTTTAATCGAATCTGAATCGCCTCACTCATTTATAAGCCTAAAATCAGCAGTAATAATGTATTACCAATTGCAGAACTGGCGATCTTTTGCTAAAAACTCGCCTTTCTTTCTTCAGTATGTAATCAATTCACTTCATTGTTTCTGGAATCAGTAGATATCATGCCTATAGGTCTTCGTCCAGCACTTAGGCAAGCCATAGGGTGAAAATTTATAAACTAAATCAGATTTTATACGATACAACCAGCAGGCAGGCCTGATTCGGGCTTCTTATCTGAACTATGTAATAAATCAGTCTGCCTCGACCCTTTAAGTTTTAATCAGACCCTAAACAGTACATGCAAGTCATGCTACATTATGTGCTTTCTTTGGTTTAAAGGAGGTCTGTTTGAGCCCTTTTATTTGTTTATATGCTTCCCCAAACTTGTTATATGTGTTTTGTTTGTCGCCTTAGTATTTTACCTTTTGAAACCACAAATAAGCCCAATACCTCCTCCCTCTAAGATTAGTAGTCCCTAGTGCCTCCGGGGCTAATAGGATTGGGGCGGGTAATAGCATGCAATAAGTAAACGAGACCATTCCGCGCTTTAATACCTTAACGGGGTGGGAGAGGGTAGATATGGATATGATGATCACGCGATAACATCACGTGTAGCCCCTCACTGAAGAGTGATTGCCGGATGTTGTGTGGGGTGATCCATATTATTAATAAACCTAGGACCCCCCCCCCTTCCCTTTGTTTTCTTTGTTTCTTTTAAATCTTTTTAAACCATTTCTTTTAAGAAAATCAACTCTTTTTAGTTCCCTTTTCTTACTTTTGTTTATTTGTAACCATTACGTGAAAATCACCTCTTATTTGAAGCCTTTATTTGCCTATGTGTTATTTGCACTTAAGTCACAACAATAGTTTGGCCGCGAACCACACTTGCGGATCATGAGGGGTGCCTAACACCTTCCCTTTGGGAGAATTTCAAGCCCTTACCCAATCTCTGGTTACTCAAAACAAACCTTTTTAGTGTCCTAATGCACTTTAATCATTAGGTGACGACTCTTCTATGCAAACCCAATTCCCAAAAGAAACGAGTTGTCCTCCCAAATGTCATAAACCCGATTTCGCGAGAAAAAGGGGGCGCGACAGCGTGGCGACTCCGCTGGGGATGACTTTTAGGCTTTTACCATTTCAAGCTATTACTGTGACTTTACATTTTTTATGTGCTTTTTTAATACCTTCAAGGATTTAATTCCCTCTTCTACTACAAAAACTAACTTGTCTCTTGTTTCTTTCCCTTGTTTCTTTCACTGCTTTTCTTAACTGCACTCCTTTATTACTGTTTTAAATTATTGTAATTATTACTTTATGAACGTGCAAATACGTGACAACTTGTTTTAGTTATTGCATAAGCATATTTTCAACATCATATTCCACTCGTGCCAAACAAATACCATAGCAACGCTTATAATGAGTGGTTGCACTCTTCTGATATTATCACCCTTTTAAATCCGGAAAAGGTGTATTTGCGGTAAAACCAATCATCAACGGTGTGAAAAGAGAGGGCCCCAACATCGGTATGGTTAGCATACCCTCACTCTTGCTAGACTGGTGGAGGAGTCTTCCATCAAATGACCAAATCAACGAGTGAAAAGAGAGGGCCCCCAAAGCTAGCAAAAAGTTGGAATATCTGGAGTACAGTCTGCTGGAATTGGAAGGGAAAGTGAGGAAGAGAGTCACCGACTGCCAGAACAAAGGAGAACACATGGCAAAGGCATTTCTACTGGTGAACCTACACGAGCTGGAGGATTTGATTAATGAGAGCATTCGACCTGAGGAAGGCCCTTCTGGAACCAAATAGATAGGAATCTTTTCTTTTTGCTTTAAGAAATGTAATAAGGCCAATGGCCACTAGTGACATTTTATTCCTTGTTATTTACCATCGTTTTGGGATTCGTCTACTTTTATCAATAAAATGAGGCATTTAGCATTCTAAGTTCTCCAAATCAATTTGTCGCTAGGCCTACCTCAGGCACAACGAGGCTCCCAAATTAGGACATGATTTACATTCTTGCACTATGTGTTTAAATATCGCAACATCTTTTCCTTATAATCCTCACTAACTTGTTACCTTTTGTTTATTTTTTTATTTTTATTCCCCTCCCCAAAGGTTAGTTCGTGCACTCTGTCATCGTCATCATATTCCACAAGATCAAAAGGCCCTTCCATACAGGCCGTAAGCCGAGGTGCACGCCTCAACAATTAGACCATTAGAACCACCAGAGCTCGAAAAGCCTCGGGGTAGCAAAGCTGAACAAAGCATCATGCACTATCTTTTATTTTTACTAGTTGATTTTCCTTTCGCATTTTTGAATTTTCGCAATAAGATCTTCCAATGTTCAAAATAGTTATGAAATGTATCAAAGCATTTAGGTTTCCTTACAAATCTTACTCTTATTATTTTCTCTCATTACTTTACTTATACATCATTACTATTACCTATCTTGATGAACCAATGGTTGTGACATGAAACGAGACAACGCAACAAACGGACATAGATTCAGAGGAAGATGATATATCGAAAGAGATTGTTAAAGAGGTTGAAAATTTTGAGAACAGACCTAAGTCCAACCTGGATGAGACCGAGATTGTTAACCTGGGAGATGCAGAAAATATCAAAGAAACTCGGATCAGCGTCCATTTGTCACCGTCAGAAAGGGAAGAATACACAGAATTTCTGAAGAAATATGAGGACATATTCGTCTGGTCATATGATGACATGAATGGTTTGAGCACATCTATTGTGGCCTACAAACTGCCAACTGATCCGACATGTCCACGGGTAAAACAGAAGCTTAGAAAGTTTAAACCCGACATGAGTTTGAAAATCAAGGAAGAAGTCACTAAGCAGGTCAAAGCTAAGGTCCTCAGGGTAGTATAATATCCGACATAGTTAGCGAATATTGTGCTTGTGCCAAAGAAGTATGGGAAGGTTAGAGTCTGTGTCGACTACCGGGATCTCAATCGGGCTAGTCTGAAGGATGACTTCCCTTGCCGAACATACACATCCTGATCGACAATTTTGCCAAGCATGAGTTGCAATCATTTGTAGATTGATTCACTGGATATCATCATAACTGGATGGACGAAGAAGATGCTGAGAAAATAGCTTTCATTATGCCGTGGGGGATGTACTACTACAAGATGATGTCATTCGGGTTAAAGAATGTAGGGGCCACCTACATGAGGGCCATGACTACTATCTTCCATGATATGATACACAAGGGGATTCAGGTGTATGTAGATGATGTCATCATAAAGTCCAAGAAAGTCACTGACCACATGGAAGATTTAAGAAAGTTCTTCAACAGACTGAGAAGATACAACCTGAAACTGAATCCCGCGAAATGTGCATTTGGGGTTCCTACCAGAAAACTACTTGGGTTCATTGTGAGTCGCCTAGGGATAAAACTGGATCCATCTAAGGTCAAAGCTATTCAGGAACTGCCATCGCCAAAGAACAAGAAGGACATAATGAGCTTCTTGGGAGCACAATCTACGGTCATCTGTGAGCCGATCTTTAAGATGTTGAAGAAGGATGCCGCTACCACATGGACCGATGATTGCCAAAAAGCTTTAGATAGAATCAAGGAATACCTATCAACACCACCAGTCTTAGTTCCGCCTGAGCTGGGTAGACCTCTATTACTCTACCTTGCAATATTGGACGGAGCGTTTGGTTGTGTTCTGGGGCAGCATGATGAAACGGAGAGGAAGGAGTAGGCCATCTATTACCTCAGTAAGAAGTTCACCCTGTACGAGGCTCGGTATTCTTTGTTAGAGTGCACCTGTTGTGCTTTGACTTGGGTAGCTCAGAAGTTGAGGCACTACTTCTGTGCCTATACTACATATCTCATATCAAGAATGGATCCCTTGAAGTACATCTTTCAGAAGCCCATGCTCACTGGCAAGCTGGCCAAGTGGCAAATCCTATTGAGTGAATTTGACATTGTCTACGTGACTCAGAAAGCAAACAAAGGACAGGCACTAGCAGATCACCTTGCTGAAAATCCCCTAGACGGAAAATATGAACCCCTGAAAACATATTTTCCTGATGAAGAGGTATCATTCATAGGAGAAGACATCGCAAAATCCTATCACGATTGGAGAATATTTTTCGATGGAGCAGCAAATTTCAAAGGAGTTGGCATAGGAGCAGTCCTAGTATCAAAAATCGGTCAGCATTATCCGATATCTGCCAAGCTCAGGTTCCCGTGCACCAATAACATGGCCGAGTATGAAGCCTGCATCTTAGGGCTCAAGATGGCCATTGACATGAACATCCAAGAGTTGCTAGTAATTGGTGATTCAGACTTGCTTATACACCAGGTCCGAGAAGAATAGGTGACCAAGAACGCCAAGATACTCCCTTATCTGCATCATGTACAGGAGTTGAGAAAGAGGTTCACAAAGACAGAATTTCAGCATGTTCCCAGGGTCCAGAATGAATTCGCCGATGCACTGGCTACCCTATCATCCATGATGCAATATCCAGACAAGAATTTCATTGATCCCATTCCGGTAAAGATCCATGATCAGCCTGCTTACTGTGCTCATGTCGAAGAAGAAGCAGACGGAAAGCCCTGATTTCATGATATCAAGGAATATATGGCAAAAAGAGAATACCCAGAACTCGCAAACGCTAATCATAAGTGCACGCTTCAGAGGTTATCTAACAATTTCTTTCACAGCGGAGGAATCCTGTACAAGAGGACTCCTGATTTGGGATTACTAAGGTGTGTAGATGCAAAGGAAGCATCTAGGCTATTAGAGGAAATTCATGCAGGGACCTGTGGTCCACCTATGAATGGCTTTGTTTTAGCAAAGAAAATACTCCGAGTTGGTTACTTTTGGATAACTATGGAAACAGACTACATCCAATATGTCCGAAAGTGCCACCGCTGCGAAATACATGCAGACATGATAAAGGTGCCTCCAAATGAGCTTAATACAACAAACTCATCGTGGTCGTTCGCCGACTGGGGAATGGATGTTATCAGACCAATCGAACCTGCCGCATCAAACGGGCACAGGTTTATCCTAGTAGTGATTGATTATTTCACCAAGCATCTTATAAGGCAGTGACTAAGAAAGTCATGGCAGATTTCGTCCGCGACCATATTTGTGTCGGTTCGAAATTCTAGAGTTAATCATTACTGATAATGGTTCCAACCTCAACAGTGATTTGATGAAATCTATGTGTGAAACCTTCAAGATCAAACACAAGAATTCTACAGCCTACAGACCTCAGATGAACGGAGCCGTAGAGGCCGCCAATAAGAATATCAAGAAAATACTAACGAAAATGATAGAGAAGCATAAGCAGTGGCACGAGAAGCTATCATTTGCTTTATTGGGATACCGCACCACAGTCCGTACATCGACAAGAGCAACCCCTTATATGCTGGTATACAGTACAGAGGCAGTCATTCCCGTTGAGGTAGAAATTCCTTCCTTAAGGATCATACAAGAAGCAGAGCTCGACGACGTAGAGTGGGTGAAGAGTCGTTACTAGAAAAATAGCTCTTATAGACGGAAAGAGAATGAATGCAGTTTTCCATGGTCAGCTCTATCAGAACAGAATGTCCAGAGCCTTTAACAAAAGAGTCAAGCTAAGACAATTCACACCGGGGCAGCTAGTGTTAAAGAAAAATTTTCCGCATCAAGATGAATCCAAAGGGAAATTCTCTCCTAACTGGCAGGGTCCATACATGGTTCATCGGGTTCTGATAGGAAGAGCCCTCATACTTGCAGAAATGGACGGAGAAGTTTGGACAAAGCCGATAAATTCAGACGCAGTCAAGCGATACTATGTATAATCTTTATGCTTTCCTTATATGATGTAATTTGAACTATGCCTGACCTGATTCCCGTTTAAGAGGAGATACATAGGCAGCCCTATGGGTTCAGTCACAATTCAATAAAATTTCCATTTCCCCCGCTATTGGAAACTGGGGCAGAATTTTGAGGAGGACCCTCAAAATTCCGAAGTCGATTCCAGCCATTTATCATTAACAGTCATCAGAAGCAACAACCCAGTAAACTGGGGCAGAATTTTGAGGAGGACCCTCAAAATTCCGGAGCAAGGGAAGTTGCAATGTCTTGAACCACGTCGCAGTCGTTAGTTCATCTAAAGAAAACTATTCTTAATTATGTACTTATGTTATACTTTTACTGAATCATGCATGTTTATTACTAAATTGCCTTGTTTAGCAACGCTACCCTAGTGATATATACGGTATCGCTGGATCAAAGCCGAGAAGGTCAAGCAAAGCCATCGGGGATACGAACTAACCTTTTCCCCTTTACAAACTCACGATTTTTCTTTGGATGTAGGCACTTGAGTTGCAAGATCATCAAATATACTATACGCTCACTCACAAAGTTCAGGAATACAACTCTCTGAACCGTTGCACTTGCTCGCAACTGCTATCCGCACAATAGTGTCCCCAGCAGGCACAATATCCCCAACAATCACGATACCGCAATCCGCTATCAGCTAAGAAAACTCTATTGCCATTTGCCATTTTTACTTCCTGCATAAGGCTACCATTCTACCTTCTGAGACTAAGCTCTATCTCCATCTGCATTCTTTGCATTGCATAAGGCTACCATTCTGCCTTCCGATACTGAGCTCTGTCTCAATCTTCATTCTCTACATTGCATAAGGCTACCATTCTGCCTTCCGAGACTAAGCTTTGTCTCCATCTGAATTCTCTGCATTGCATAAGGCTACCATTCTAACTTCCGAGGTTAAGCTCTACCTCCATCTACATTCTCTGCATTGCATAAGGCTACCATTCGGCCTTCAGAGGTTAAGCTCTACCTCCATCTGCATTCTCTACATTGCATAAGGCTACCATTCTGCCTTCCGAGGTTAAGCTCTACCTCCATCTGCATTCTTTGCATTGTATAAGGCTACCATTCTATCTTCCGAGACTAAGCTCTGTCTCCATCTGCATTCTCTACATTACATAAGGGTACCATTCTACCTTCCGAGACTAAGCTCTATCTCCATCTGCATTCTCTGCATTGCATAAGGCTACCATTATGCCTTCCGAGGTTAAGTTCTACCTCCATCTTGCATGGCTGAAAGATCGCTACTTCATTTACATCTTGCATGGCTGAACGATCGCCACTATATTTACATCATGCGTGGCTGAAAGATCGCCACTTCATTTACATCTTGCATGGTTGAAAGATCGCCACTATATATCGCCACTTCATTTACATCTTGCATGGCTAAAAGATCTCCACTTCATTTACATCTTGCATGGCTAAAAGATTGCCACTTCATTTACATCTTGCATCGGCTGAAAGATCGCCACTTTATTTACATCTTGCATCGGCTTAAAGATCGCCACTTTATTTACATTTTGCATCGGCTGAAAAATCGCCACCTTATTTACATTTGCACTGGTTGAAAGATCGCTACCCTATTTACATTTGCACTGGCTGAAAGATCGCCACCTTATTTACATTTGCACTGGCTGAAAGATCGCCACCTACTGCATCTCATAGGTTGAAAGATCGCCAAATCATCCAAAGACGTCATTGTTCAGAGGCATCATTCTCATGGCCCGAGAGCACTATTTCATGGCCTGAGGACCCCTTTTATCTTTTGCATGTCATTATTCAAAGGCGTCATAGTTTGGAGGCATCATTCTCATGGCCCGAGAGAACCATTTCATGGCTTGCGAATCCTTATTATACGCTTCATGGCCCAGGACGTCATGGCCCAGGACGTCATGGTCTGAGGACGTCATCCTAACCGTCCAAAGACAACATTTCATGGTCTGACGGGAACTTGCATCATGTTTAAATTTCCACACAACATATTGTTCATCTGCAGGTAAACCGGAGAGAAATGGCCTCTCAGCAGGAGCAATCCCGCTCCAGTTCCTGCAGCCCCATTAGGCCTTAACCATCCAGCCCAACCTAAACATTGCGTCCGTTCTTGGAAAACCTCCATCGGCATACACCGCCAACGGATCCTGAATTACATATGGCCTGATTCCTATAAGACCAGGGATATGTAGGCAGCTTAGGAACCAGAGCACGGTCAACCTTTTCAAACCATTTCGTTCAGTCAAAATTGGCCATCATATCTTTACCCGACAACTTTTTCATCCTTCCCGGGTAAAGAGGGGCAGCTGTTGATACCCAATTTTTTTTCTATATATTTTTTATATACAAAATACTTTCTAAATAGCATATGTATACATATATAAGCATGTCCAAGTGTTTCATTATTTTTCCAATTTTTAATAGATTTTTAAATCAATTTATTGCCCTATTTTAGCAGTACAAAAACCAATAATTATTCCTCAAATTATTATTTTGGTGATTAACTTATTGTATTCTCATGTTTATACCAAAATATAGTTAAGGTAATTTTTACACATTTTTACAAATTTATTTAGTATTTTTAAAGCTAAATTGCATATAATTGTAATTTCAGCCTATTGTAAGATTTAATTGCGTTTATAATTACAAAATTGATCCCAGTATTTTTAGTTTAATATTTGTGTATTATTAATTAATTTAGTACCTTCAATTTGTTTCCAGAAATCATTTTGCTATTTTTTATAAAAATAAAGAGAGAAAAAGTGGTTATTTAATACTAGCCCTACCTATTTAAATTTTAGCCCAAATCGACCCCCCAATTAACACCAATTTCAATTTCAAATGGACCGGCCCAATTCCTAAACTACCCGCCCCTGATCCAATTAAGTTCAACCCGCCCGTCCCCCTATTAAATCCAGGCCGTTGATCAAAATGATCAACGGCCACAATCCTTCCTTTCATTTTTTAATCCACCAACACCCCTTAACCCTAAATCATTTCACCTATCCAACCGCTTCTGAAACCCTCCCATCTCTCAAAATACTCTCGAACCTTCTCTAACCCTAGCCGCCTCCCATCCCTTCTACCTTGAAACCCACCGGGATCCATGGCTTCTCAGGCTATGGAAGTCTTATACTCACTTCCCCTTGCTCTTACACACCTGATACCTGAAGATTCGAGGCCAGGCCTCGAAGGTTTTCACCAGACCTCTGCCGATTCAAGGTTCCAGAGTCATCGCCGGCTTGCTCCGGCGTACCATGGTGTTTTGAGCCTGGTTCTGACCTCTCCGACTCAGATCAGTGACCTTTTCAAAGCCTTTCTCATTTCTAGGGTTCTTCTGAAACCCTAACCCTTCGAGGTTTTCTCCGATCTTTTTAGATCTATTGTGTATTTGTGCTCTCATTTAGTTTTCAAATTATCTCCCTAACTTTTCTTTCGAAAATTACTTTTCAAAGTCTTTCTTTTACGATTTAGGGTTTTCTGAAAATGCTTAAGTGTTTCTCTGACTTTCTTTCCCTTTTCTTTTGTGTGTATTTGCCTCTATTGTGCTCTATGTTTTCCTTCTACCATGTATGTTCTTCTACTGTGCTTTCTATATTCCGTTCTTGTATGTTTTTCTACTGTGCTTTCTATATTATGTTCTTGTATGCTTTTCTACTATGTCCCGCTATTTTCTTCTACTATGTTCTAGTATGTTTCGCCTATTGTATTCTTCTACCGTGTTCTTAAGTGTTCTTACTATTTTTCTTCTATTGAACTTTGTTTAAGTTTCTTTTAAAAGGATCTTCTTAAGCATGCTTTCTTCTACTGTTCTTATCAGTCTTTTCTCATCATGTTTCGAATTAGTTTCTTTACTCTGTTTGCCTTGAACCCCTCTACTGTATTTACATGTTATTCATGAGTTCTGTTGCTGGAAGAAGCATGTTAGAAGTTTCAGTTCTTTTCTGAAACCTCTAAATATGTTTTGATTCGACTACTTGCCTCCTCATCTCTGTACTTGATTCAAGGTGGAAATCCTAGAATTTGGGGGTTCTACCGAGGTTGATTGAACTAGGGTTTTATTTTAGAACCCTTAACTCTTTCAGACTGACTTTGAGTCTCTGAACTGAGTTTGGACATCTTTGTTTTCATACAATACTGAACTTTTTGCTAAACTGTTCTACACTGGATTTTTTCTACTAATTTACACGACAGTCTTCTTTCATGCTCACATGCTCCTTATATATGATGAATTTTCCTATAAATGGTTTTCAAATTTGCAATTAGTGCAAACTTCCTTCTGAATATAGCTTGATTGATTTCTTTCCATCTTTTACTGATTTCCTCTGTTACTCGACTTAAGTAAAACCCTTCTTCATCTTTTCTGACTTGGTTCATTCATACCAAATCTCAGACCTTGTGATTTACTGGCTATTAATTGACTCCCTTACCTTATTGTCACAAACAGTGTATTGTCAAAACCCTGTCCTTAAATAACCTTTATGTATTTTCCCTCAATTGAATGCTTTACACAAAGTGTTTATTCAATTCCTTTCCTTAAATGATTTTACTCGTTTTGAATCTGAATCCCTTAATTAAGGGAAGCCTTGTGTAATTGATTAATAATCAGTTTTCAAACTATTTTCTTACCTTATTTCTGCCTGCTTTCTACACTATAAAAGGCACGACCCTTTTTACAAACACACACTTCAGACTTCACAATTTCACAATCTCTTCTAAACTCACACTTATAGTATTTTGTCTTCCTGTTTGCACTTTGACTTTTACAAGACTACTGCTTTTTCTACTTATTTCTTTGAAACTGGTATGTCCTAATTTAAGTTTCAGCATCACCCCAATGTGTTTACTTACAGTCTTTGTATCCATGTCTAGTTTATTGTTTTCTGTAGAGTTCGACATTTAGCTTAGTATGCATATGTTCTACTGCCTGTTTCTGTTGTGAATCTTTGCTCCCTATCCCATTACCCCTATGTGTTTGTAAACGGTGGCTTAGGGCATGGAAATATGAGTTGTTTTCCATGAACTGAGCTTTGATCCAATGGGGTCTTAACCTCTAAACAGGCTGGAGGGTGTGCCAGCATATCCCATTGTTGGGTATACCCATCAACCTGCTCTTCTTGTGCTCTCGCAATCCCCCATTCCTTATATCCCTATGTATACTGTTTCCCTTTCTTTTTTCCCTTTCAGAATTCTACACTTGCACTCTCTCCTAGTCTCTAAGTTCTGGCCCCCTCTTGTGAGCCTTGCCTTGGGACCTTGAGTTCCCTCTAAACTTGGACACCTGAGGGTTGGCCCTTCCACACTGCACTATGGCAATACATTTAGATGTAAGCACTGCCCGGAGTTCTTATGAAACTCTTAGGAAACTCTGACACACCCAAGTGGTAGAAAGGCTTTGAAATATGATCTTTGGAGTTGGTTTACTTCATACTTCAGACAGGAAGTCTAAATCAGGCTCTCCTTGGTTGTAATTTTCAACTTCTGATGTATTTTCTTTACTTTATTTTTTCTGGACTGTAATAACTTTGTAATAAACTATTGGGGATGTCTAGTGAAAAATGGGAGGAATAACTATGTGTGTAAAAGGGGTAGATATCCCGCTCATAGGGAATTTCTGATCTCTGCATATCACATAGATATCCTGCCTATAGGAATTCTGCGCTTTCATATGTAGATACTATGCTTATAAGGAATTCTGCACACATATAGATATCTTGCCTATAGTTTTTCTGAAATTCTGCATTCTCATATTAGATGACCTTACTATAGGAATTTCTGCACTCTCATGTAGATACCATGTCTATAATTACTCGAAAATCTAAATTCTGCATATGCATGTAGAAAATATGCCTATAGGATTTTCTGAATCTTGCATATCCATTTATCATTAGACAAACATGTTAGGTCTTAGTAACCAACTGCAATTAGATATCATGTTCATATAGTACAGTACCTAGATATCATGTTTGTAAGATTTCTGCATTTCACTATGTCTATGAAGGTGTTCTAAAATCGACAAACGCATAAAAACATGCCTATAGGAGCTTTAATCGAATCTGAATCACCTTACTCGTTTATAAGCCTAAAATCAGCAGTAATAATGCATTACCAGTTGCAGAACTGGCGATCTTTTGCTGAAAAACTCGCCTTTCTTTCTTCAGTATGTAATCAATTCACTTCATTGTTTCTGGAATCAGTAGATATCATGCCTATAGGTCTTCGTCCAGCACTTAGGCAAGCCATAAGGTGAAAGTTTATAAACTGAATCAGATTTTATATGATACAACCAGCAGGCAGGCCTGATTCGGGCTTCTTATCTGAACTATGTAATAAATCAGTCTGCCTCGACCCTTTAAGTTTTAATCAAACCCTAAACAGTACATGCAAGTCGTGTTACATTATGTGCTTTCTTTGGTTTAAAGGAGGTCTGTTTGAGCCCTTGTATTTGTTTATATGCTTCCCCAAACTTGCTATATGTGTTTTGTTTGTCGCCTTATTATTTTACCTTTTGAAATCACAAATAAGCCCAATACCTCCTCCCTCTAAGATTAGTAGTCCCAAGTGCCTCCGGGGCTGATAGGATTAGGGCGGGTAATAGCATGCAATAAGTAAACGAGATCATTCCGTGCTTTAATACCTTAACGGGGTGGGAGAGGTTAGATATGGATATGATGACCACGCGATAACATCACGTGTACCCCTCACTGAGGAGTGATTACCGGATGTTGTGTGGGGTGATCCATATTATTAATAAACCTAGGACCCCCCCCCCTTCCCTTTGTTTTCTTTGTTTCTTTTAAATCTTTTATAACTATTTCTTTTAAGAAAATCAACTCTTTTTAGTTCCTTTTTCTTACTTTTGTTTAGTTGTAACCATTACGTGAAAATCCCTTCTTATTTGAAGCCTTTATTTGCCTATGTGTTATTTGCACTTAAGCCACAACAATAGTTTGGTCACGAACCATACTAGTGGATTCTGAGGGGTGCCTAACACCTTCCCCTTGGGATAATTTCAAGCCCTTACCCAATCTCTGGTTACTCAAAACAAACCTTTTTAGTGTCCTAATGCACTTTAATCATTAGGTGACGACTCTTTTATGCAAACCCAATTGACAAAAGGAACGAGTTGTCCTCTCAAATGTCATAAACCCGATTTCGCGAGAAAAAGCGGGCGCGACAGCCTTTAGATAAACAACTTTAACATAGTAATCAGGTAGCAGGAGATGATAGTTTGTGCCCGCGGAATAATATGAGCAACTTTTACCTCAAAGGAGTTGCGACTATTATTTATGTTGCACGGGGTGATCCTTTAGGTTAAAAAATTTAAGACCCCCTTTCTTTATGTACTTGTTATTTACACATAGTCATTTAACATAGATCAATGTAGTTGTATCCTTGTAGTCGTTAAGATTTGTGCCGATTGTCATGTGTCATAATAAGACTCTTCGACTTCTAAATTTCCCTTTATTTACTTGATCACCTAGCCTAAATACATAATCTACATATTTTAAAGTTCGGCCGGGACCCATAGTTGTGGACCCCAAAGAGTGCCTAATCCTTCTCTTTGAGGTAATTTGAGACCTTACCCGATCTTTGGTGACACGGACTAGTCAAACAGAGTTATTTGCAAATAGGTTCCCTAACGCGCCTTATAATTATTAGGTGGCGACTCTTCTCTTTTAATACCCATTTAAAAGAGTTGTCACACGTCGAAATCCGCTTTCGTGAAAAAATGGGGCGCGACAAGCACGACCAATATCATAAGTAAGAGAAACTCTATAAGAAAGACTAGTGAACAAATAACGGATATATGTATGATATTGTCCAAAAAGCCTAAAGATATCAGCTCTGCAAGTATTTCTAGGAATACCTTTAAACAAAAGGTTATAAATTCCTTGAATATAAGTAATAAGATATGGTGAAGCAGCAAAACTAAAAGGTAAAGTTTTTATTGGCTGGGTGGTTATCTACCATATTCCTACAAAGTTGACTCATTCCCCCTTGCTTACCTCCGGTCTCATGCTTATAAACTTCCTTACAAATTTGCATCTTCATAAACTTTATCTTCTAGTCTTTCAAAAAAATTCCAACACTTACTTCTTAATCTTCGATACTTCTTAATAGAGAGCGAAGTCGGGTGTATTACAACGACCTCCGCCCCTAGTATTTGACTAGCAGTACCGGGTGTAGGTGGTGTTGTTTCAAGATTATCAGGTGATTGAATATCATTTAAATTATCACCTATACCATAATCTTCTTGAAATTGCTCATAATCTACATTTAAATTTCAGAAATATGTGTAAAGCTACTAGAAGAACTAGTACCACCTCTTAATCTTTTAGGATTTTTACTCTTATTACTACCATCCCTACTAGTACATACTTTTTTGACTGCTCTAAATATATCCATTATGTAAATTAAATTAAAAAACTTAATTAATAATTCTAAATAATAAAATAAAAATATACACCAAAAAGAGAAATAGATAGAACGAGTGTACCGGGAGTCCGGATACCGCAACTAATTTGATATAATACTTCAACTGATATTTGATGATATTGATACCACACTTCACTTGAATACTTGATATTTGATAATTATATTTTTGTAGTGGCTAAAGTAAATATTTGATGAAACTTGAAATAATAAGTAATTGACAACTTGAGAGCAATAAACAATATTATCAAGAGCGAATTGAGAGAGAATTAGAGTAATAAGAGAGCAAATTATGAGAAAAAATAAAGAAAATGGGGGAGAGGGGGATATTTTAAGTTTTTAAAAGGTTAAAATTGTAATTTATCAATTTTGTGGGGGCTATATTATTAAGGGGGGGGGCCTAAATGGCTAAAAATGCAAAATATGGTCGTTTCCCAATGCTCATTTTTGAATTTGACTGTT
This sequence comes from Nicotiana sylvestris, assembly GCF_000393655.2. Taxonomy (NCBI): domain Eukaryota; kingdom Viridiplantae; phylum Streptophyta; class Magnoliopsida; order Solanales; family Solanaceae; genus Nicotiana; species Nicotiana sylvestris. The sequence goes on from NC_091060.1 coordinate 148,774,220, forward strand.
GGCAATAGTTAAAAAATTTTTTATATAAAGGTAATCGGGTTGGACCGGGCTGTAGCCCGGTAAAAACTCGATAGTGGGTTACCGGGCTAACCGAATTCCGGGGCATTGGTTATCAAAAAGGCCTGCCCCATCCGGATACAGCCCTAACCCTCCCCGACCTGTCCCACCTCCTAGCAGGTGGATCGGGCTGACTCGGACTAAACCGGGTTGTTAGGGAGCTGGCCCGGACCGTTTAACAGGTTTAGTTTTAATCCTTCAAATTTCCTTAGTTAGAGTCAGTGAATTTTTGATATGACTCAAAATTAATGATATTTGACTTAAAATATCGTTTTCTGTAATTTGATATGAGAAAAGAAAAATTCAAGCAAGAATAAATATAGGACTAATTTAGTTTTGAAAGTTGTGACATACTATTTGATTAGAGTTCTTGGAATTGGAATAAATTCGACCATGGACAACGAAATTTGGTGATATTCTCCATCTAATGAACGGGGAGCTTGTTTTAATATCATGACAAAACTGTAGAATGTAGGATTAATAACTTCAGCATGCATTAGCATGAAGTTTTAGCTTCAACGTGAAACAACTTCATGCAAGTGTGATTCTGAAGATGAATCTGGACAAGTTTCTGGTTTTTTGATAAAGGTGCTGAGAGGAGAGGGGGAGATCTTTTTCACGAATGAGGTTGCAGATCACGCGATTAATGCGTGATACAGGTTTTATATCTTTTGTCAGGGGTATAATTGTCATATTTGTGCGAATTTTTTGTCAGCTGGCTACCAAATTAATAATTTTTTAAAATATGGTGCATGTTAAAAGGTGTCATAAATATAGGGTGCAGATGCAAATCCCCCTTGTGTTTTGGGCTATTTCACACATATTAAGGGATTCACATTTTAGCATTAATTAACAATCAAATTGACCATATTAACCTTAATTTATTCATTGAAAATATAACAAATACTCTAAGCTCTTCACTCCAAGCGCAACTTTAAAAAAAGAAGTTAATTTCTTTTTGATATCTGAAAATAAAATATTATGGATCACAAAAAAAGGCCGAAAAGTCAAATAAAGTGGATCAGAAGGAGTACACTTTTAAGAAAGTACCCCTATATAATTTTGAGACAAAATAATAATTTTTTTTAAAAATAGAACTTGTAAATTGGACCACTAGAATGTCATATAAATTTAATTTTGTTAAGAAGAGATGGATTCATAAACTCTAGGACGCAAGTTTGGCTTAGGTATATGTCTAATGGTCGTCCTAATCACATGTAGCTTTAGCAATTTATATGTCCGAAGAATGACTTTTTCAAAGAATTGCTCAACTTCAGTTTAATTTCACATTTATTTAAAGGATTTAATTCACGTATACTAGCAGTATAACTTATTTTATACTGTCGGTGCATAATATATTTGTTATAGCGGGTCACTTGGATTATTTTTTAGGTAACTGTTTCGTATTTATCATAGATAGTTATATATAATTATCTTTTATACGACCTGATAGTATTATAAAATATTATTTAGATTATCCGTGTATAAACGTTGAACTCATAGTCATATTAAATTAATATTACGTGAGATGTGCTTGACAATCCTTTAGGACAACATTCTATATTTATTTATTTTTTTGCACTTTCTAGTATTTGAAACTCACCTATTCAACTAATTCGGATTCTTCAATGTTTATTCAGAGTATAAAGGATATTAAAATGAAACCTTTGGGAATCATAACTTGTGGTGAAGAAGCACTTAATAATTATATTGGCAATGATAAGTCATTGGATTCTAGTGGTTAGGAATGAAAGATTCTTGAGTTGGTATATTGCATGAGCTGTTAAAAATTTCTTCAGAGCTAGCAGAATAGCAACTACTAATAATAACAAGAAAAAGACACTTATTAAAGCCAGAGTGTGATTATAACTTTTTTTTTCTAAACTCTTTAAATTTATCTTCAAGAAAAATAATTAAACATGTCTATGACAATTTCATCAAAAATTAAATCACCAATCACCTTATCTATTTCCCTTTTCTCCTCAAGTCCACTTGACTGTTCAAAAGAATTCAACAGATCAAAATGCATTAAGTTTTTAATATTAGTTTCATTTATAGAGTCTTGACTCCATAACCTAATGTTCTCCAATAGAAGCTCCCAAAGTTGCTCAGCTCCTAACATTCTTTGAAATCCTTCTTCTTCTTGAGGATCTTTCCTTTTCTGATTTTCCACCACTTCCTTCACACAGTCAAAAAGGAGCTGTTTTGATTGTTGTATTGCTTTCTTGTTATTAATGTACTGAAACTCAGGGCTTGTTTCCCCTGATTTAGAAACTGATTGGGTTGAAAATTCCTCTTGTAATTTCTTTGGCTTGAGACATTCTTGTTCTGTTTTTGTTACATAAAAGTAGTTAGAGTTAAGATGTATATTTACACTAAATTCTAGTATATGATTAAAGAAAGTTGCTATTATAAAAAATATTACTTAGCTTGTACTTACTTTTAAGATCTGGGGATTCGTCATCAGAAGATTCAGTTTCTTCTAACACTGACACAGGGCTGAGTTGCTTGCTTTCTTCAAGAAAATCCAGTCTTAGCTTTCTGTCTTCACAAACCTGTTACCTTATGAACAACCAATCTGAATTTATAGCAGTAAAGTCACTAAATTATTCTTTATCACATTAAAATTAATCTCACGTATGGTCAGTGGCGTAGTTACATACATTGAAGAGTGGTCCGGAAAAATTATACTGTGTATATATATAGCAACTTATATTGTGTATATAGGTTAAACATTACTTTTTATATATGTATATTAAATTTTGAACACCCTTTGCGAAATTCTTGGCTTCGCCACTGCGTATGGTCACTGATTTTTTCAAAGCCAAAATCTATATTTTGTCACATTTAAGTTAATTTTAGCGTATGATCACTGGATTTTATCGACTATAACAGTAAAGTCACAAACTACTATTAAGTTTCATATGCATGTTTAGTTGCTACAAAACCAAGTCTTTACCTGTTTTTCACTGAGGAAGTTGTCATCTGCAGCTTGTGGTGATAAATTCTCTACTTCTTCTACATCACTAGTATCTGAACAAGAATTGAACACAGTAGTACTGCTTGCTGAAGAAAAGTTATCGTCATTTGCTTTAGTATTGCCTTGGCCATTCTTGATTGTAGCATTATTGTGTTCTTCACTTGCCAAATTCTTGATTTTTTGGTTATGGCTAATGGTAACAAGCTTATTCAACACAGATTTTACAAGCTTAGAACAATTAGGAATAACTTTCCTTTTCTTGTTTGTACCACAACTGGCTGATTTCTTCAAGAATTTAGTTGTAGAATTTACAGAACAGCAGCGAAAATCGCCATTTGAGTTTGAGCTAAGGGTGTGGCCTCTTTCAAGAAGGTAAAGCTCTAAGGTAAAAGGTTCTTGTTTTTCTTGTAGGAATTCTCCTAGTTGTTTTGACATGTTTTGAACCATTTAGGTTGTAGAACTGTGGGTGCTAAAAGTAGAAATGAACTTGAACAAGTTATAATGTTGAAAGAGTTGCTGGTCAGGGCAAAAGGATAAGGAATTGGGCATTAATTGTGTTAAGCATCTGTCTCATTTTTGTGACAGAATAAGTGTTTGGATCAGAGAGAAATAGAAGAGAAGCACACTGCAGATTTAAATTAAGGGGATGGGGCATTTGAGAAAAGACAATAACATGATTCGCTTTTGTGAAAAAAATGGATTTTGATATTAAAATTTTTACCTAACCTTGTGAGACCATGCAATATGAAGTCAATATGCTAGGTATTTCTATAGTTAAAGCCACCAAGCCTCAAGAAGGCGGGTGTGCCCTGGTGGCCCCACCTGAAAGAAAAAATATTATTTAAGTTATATACAAAGATGACGTAAATTTTTTCACATTATTAGTGCAATTTAATGTGTTATCTGATTTTTTACACTCTCAGCATAGTTTAATATGTGATAACAAATTAGTTACAATTTTTATCAATTTTTTTTATTTATAGTTACTTTATAAATAATTTGATCATCGTATAAATATTCTTTTATACTACCAATGCATGGGACTTAAACTCAAAGAAAAAGCAAACAAAGAGACATGAACTTACTATAGTATGTGTGGTCCTGATAGGTTTTGGTTTTATTCAAAGAGCAACCTATCTAAAAAAAGCAACAAAGGAACAAAACGAAAATTGATGACTTTTGCATGGGAAGTTTAATTTGAACGTGACTGGTTACTGATTTGTCTAAGCAATAAGCTAAAGGAAAGATGAATATTTGTACTGTAGATAATTTTTTTCAGCATACTATAAAATATATTGAACACAAAATTTTGGAAATGTTCATTCATAAGTCATAATCAACAAAATTGGGAATCCAGTTAAGTAAATAGCGGGATAATTTGTCTCTCCTATATATGCATGTGCATCATCCTCAAACTTCGTTTTCATGTCCCCTTATCTTTTTCCTCTAGCTCTTTAATTTGACAAAAAAATTGGTGGGAAAATGTATGTGCTTTTTCTACTATATTTTGGGAAAGCCACATGGTAACATAAGACTCAAACCTAATTCGTTTCAACATTTTAAATGACTTCATTTTATTATGTAATAATAAATACTGTAATAGTAAAATCATGGTAAGTTTTTTATGAAAGGTGAAATAGCCATTTAATATACTATTCAAGGAGAAAAAGACGCTCGAATATGGAGATAGTTGCCTCCAACTAGCTTGAAAAACTATGTAGGGAGCTTTTTTCCCTCTAATAAACCTTAAATGTGAATTAGTTAGGCCAATAAATTTCGACTATCAAATGATTAATAAAAGAGTTAGTTTGAAAGACTGCCCAAATATATTATAAAAATATATAATCGTATCTCTTTCATGATCAATTATTTTCTTGTCCGTATTATAAACTACTAATTTTAGTATACGTGCGTTGCACGTGTGTGTAGTGTCTATCAATTAAAAATATATATATATTGACGTTAAAATAAAATAAAATATTTGTTTAAATGATGAAACTAATTTTTCTCACACTAACATAGTAACTGTATTCAATATCTTTTGAATTAGTAATTGTATTCAATATCTTCTGAATATGCATAGATGATGAATTTAGTTAAATTAGTTGTACATTATTTTATAATTTTACGTATCTTATACTCCCTTCATTTCAATTTAGATGACTCGTTTGGCTTATCGAGAGTCAAACTGTGTGGCGTTTGACCAACATTTTAAATATCTTTTTTTTTATCGTATTGACATGAGATAAATTATAACTTATAGTATTTTTACTATAGTTTTTGAATATTTAAAATACTAAGTTGAACTAATCTAATTTTGCTTCAAAGTTTAGTTAAATTAATTCTCAATAAGCAAAAATGTGTCATCTAAATTGAAATAAAGGAATAATATGATTTAGAAATATGTTAATCACCTGACATCTCTTTATGAATACATTTTGTCTTCTATTATTTCATCTTTTATTCCTTAAAGTTTGTATTTCAATTTAATTATTAATACTATAGCTGATTTTGTTTTATGTTCTAATTTTTTTAAATTCAAATACTTAATTATCGTTTTTAATCAATAAAAGAAATAATTTATTTTTTGAGGATTCAAATTATTAATATTAATTCATACCATATATTAAGTAGTTAATGATAGCTATATTTTTATCCACGAAAAATCTTTGTCAAATGATAAAAAATCAAAGTTTTGTATTTTATATGTGTCGTAGGTTTAGTAAATGACTTTTGTCAATCACTTTTCTTTCTCTCTTTGTCTTGCTATTATCAATATTTTTGCAATTATTTTTTCTAATTATGTTTTAAAATCTATATTAATATTTATATCTAAATAAATTATTAATCGAATAATAAAATTAATAGTTAGTGGACCAATCTCACGTAGAGTACTCATAGCATTTCTAGGTTGATTACTCATTTGGGATAAATGACAAAGCAAAATGCTTCCTCTTTCTTTAACTTTTTCTTTATTTTCTTTGTTTACATCATAATTTTTTACCTAAAAGTTAGCACAATTGTACAATCTGTTTTGCACTAAAAAATGTTCAAGTGGAGAATATTCATACGCATAAAGATTTAGCGTTATTTAATCATACTTTAATTGTAAAATTAATATAAGGTAAAACTTTAATAATTTTAAAGTACTATTTATAAGGACCTCTTACTTAATCTAATTAAGGAAAAACTTAATAAGTAATAAATCCGATTTAGCTTAAAACTCATAGGTATTAACTAGGAGAATAATTAAATGACTATTTTGTCTAGTATATTTTATTTTAAAAAGGATAAAAAAGACGACATTTCGCTAAAAACTTTCGTGCTTTTAGGATATGCGCGAGTACCATATATCAGTATATATATTTCATTTTAAAAAAATCATAAATATTATTAAACACAACATGTTTGAATGATAAAATAAAATTTAGAAAATATAAGTTTTTAAAATGATGAATATTAATTCTATTTAGTTAATAAAGCAGTGAATCAGGTAGCTAAGCATGATAACAATGTAACAAAGATAATATTGGAAGCTCAATTCTATTATGTATCCCTTTCTTTTGTTTTAATTTTGTATCAACGTGATCATTTAAGTAACATGTATTCTAAAGAGGTCAGCTGCAAAAAGAAAGAATTAGCGATGAACAACATATGTAGTTACAAAATAAAAATTCATCACTAATTCTATTTTGCGATGAATTAGCTACACATTATCCAAAGATCCTATTAGCTACAAGATGAATTTCGAGCTAACTCTTATTTTCGGTAAATTATGTAAAAAAATTTTCTTAATAATATTATTAGTTTCATTTTTACCAAAAAACAAAGTCTTTTTCATCTATTTAACGGGAATATGTATTAAATGTAAATGATATTTCTAGCTTTGGTTCTATTTCATTCTTAACAAATGATAATTTAAAAAATTTCATAAATAAATCAGTACTATTTTTTCTAATAATAATCATTATTATTTCAAAACCTAATGGTAGATAATTTTAAGAGTAGAAAAAAGGGTTTAACTACCAAGCTTCTAAAGAAATATGATTTAAATTTTAACAACAGCAAATTGTTCATATGAAAGGAAAATAAATGTATATCATTGATCTCGTATGATTAAATATAAGGACATAGAACCAAAAAAAAATAAAAAAATCGTGAAGTTTCCTTGTTCGAAAAGAAACTTTCCTCCTACTTTTTTTTATATATATTTTATTTACTTAATATTTTGTTTCTTTATTAGGAAAAGATCTCCAACAGAAAATTATATTGGAAAACAACTTATTTTATTTCGAACTCCTAAATATTAGGTAAATTTTTTGATTTTATAATTTTATCCAATGTAGAATATATTTTTAAAGGGTAAAAAAGGCGAACAACATTTTGCTAAGGGTCTTCGTATTTTTAATATAGTATAGATATAGATAGATAGATATAGATAGACAGGCTCATGTCGCGATAATAAGACCCTTCTAAATATCTTTTCGTATACACACATATGTCCACTTAAACATCTAATGATTTAAACTTCATAGACTCTTTAACATTTGTATGGATTCTCAACTTTAAACCCTAAAAATCCTGGTCGAGCCTAATCAATAATATGTGGTTCTATGTGTGAGAATGAATGCAATGAACATAAAGCTTCAGCTACTTTGATTCTTATGCACCAACAAACAATGAATGTCTATGATTTTCAGAGCATATCTTTTTCCTCAATAATTGTAGACAAGGCGCTGTTTGTTTTCGTTATTATAAAATTAAACCTCAGTTTGGGGCTGAATACGAGGAATTCTGCCAAAATCTTCCATTTTGTCTCATATTAGACGAATATTAAATCACCATCCTCTTCCCTTTTCTTTAGCTTTTAATTTGCCTACATTTCTTCCTTTTGTGCAATAGTGTATTGTGAATTTATTTTCATTTTGGGGGTTGTTGAATTGATTAAGTATCACCAAACGTATCAAGAAATTTAATATGATTTCTTGTGTCTACTCTCCATCCACGGAGATAGATGTATATAAAAAAAACTTGTCTTTCAATCGAGAAAGTTTGGAACCCAGTGTTGCGACCAAAAACACTCACGCAAGTGCACGTGATCGTTACGTAATAGAGTAGTGAGTAGAGTATCGTTCCCACGAAGACTTATGATTAACTATTGACTAATTCAAACTCAATTAATTTGTCTATTCAAGAGGTTTTTTTCACAAAATAGAGATGTAATTGTTTTACTACCTAACTACCAAGCAATAATCTAACTAGAGCAATTAACAAAACAAATAACAATTCTGAGTAACAAACAGTAGGAGAGGATATTCCAGGGTCACAGGCTAGTTAACAATCGTGTTATGTTCTTAGCTTAAAATGACTAATCGATTTACCTGAATTGTTGATTGACAGGGTTAATGTTACTCATAAGAATCTGTCGAGTCCTTACTTGCCTATTCAAGTTAACTCAATGCATATATGTCTATGGAATTAAGATTATCAAGAATGCATTTACAATTCATGTATTTCAACCAAGCAAGGCAATTGGGTATATGTCTATCCCAATTGCTAATCCGTTCCCCGAGGCCCGGGTTCAAGAACTTGCTCTATTTAATTCTATATGCAATCTAAAGTTCCTACTTTCGAGTTAAACTAAAGATTCGTAGATAGTATTTCACTGTTAGCTACTTAGCAAAATAATTAAAAACAGAATTAAATAAACAACTCAATATGATAAACCAACTTTGTCAAATTAAACTTCAAACAACAACATTCATGTTTCACCCATGACCCTAGAACAATGGGTTTTAGCTACTCATACTAGTGTTCATCACAAATAGGTTCAATTTCATCCCAAATAGCAAAAACCAAGAGAAGAAAAGAAGAACTTGACGGTCAAATCTCCTTCTTGCCTCTTGCCTCTCTATTTCTTGCACTAGACTCTGAAAAACTTCTCCTTTCTTCCTTGGGCGAGCTTGACTTTATATAGGTTAAGTGAGTTTTCCTCCAGATTTCCAATTCTGCCCCTAAATAACTCTTCCCGGATTTTGTACTAGCGCGACCGCGCACCTGGACGCGCATCTGGCCGCGGTAGTTGGCTGAGATTCTGTCATGGACGCGCTAAAAGGAGCGCGGTCGCGCACCTGGACGCGCATGTCCAGTTCGGTGTTTCATCACTTCTGTTCCTCGTCTTCAAGCGTACTCAGCTCTGAGGGGTTTTTCTTGCTCCAAAATGGTTCCAATCACAACTGTTTAAGGCATCACCTAGGCTCCTCATCCTGCAATATATACAATTCACAATTAGAGCCTATTTTTCATCAATTAATCATATTATGATATTGGAATATAATCAAGTGGGAGCATAAACAATCGCCAAATTACCTAGATTTAACCTATTATCACTCAGCTTTAGTTGGATAAAATCAGTACACTAAACATCACAATCTAACTTGTTTTTGTTAATCTTACTAGCCGAGGGTTTGTCAAAAATAGCCTTACTATCTGTACAGTATACAAGATAGGCATAAGGCTGTGTACTTATTTCGTTCTCCAATCTCAGATCACACTTATGAAATTACACCGGGTCTATTATTGTAGTTGCTAAAAGCTCAACTCTTCAAAGTTCTTTTCAATAATGACAGTCTTTGATTTGGCGTTAAGAGAGACGTGACTATACGAAATGACCAGCGTAAGATATCTAATGGGACTTCTCTTTTAAATTTCATTAATATTTGACGAGGACACTTATGTTTCTTTTTCCCTATTTTCCGTCTCTAGCGAAATTGCAAGAAAGTTCAGGGAAAGACAATGATATAATTGAGCTACAATATTGAACATGAGGTTATAGAGAAGACACGTTATACATCAATCTTCATTTCCTTCCAAGAATAAGATGCCTACATCTAGAAGAAAAGAGAACTAAACGCAAAACAGTAAGGTACAAAAATACCCAAGTCTTCAAATCATTTACTCATACCGTCGGTAAACTCGTGACCTCGCGTGAACATAATTGAATTCAAAAATCAAAAATTTTACTAATAAATGAAGAATATTAGCAATATTACCTACTATACTTTTGGGACAAATTGTCGCAACTTTAACATAAATGTATATTTTTTTTTAAAAAAAAAAAAAAGAAGAAATGTTCGCAATAGTATAGTAGCAACGCGAAAACTTAGTGGCTAGAGATGAAACATTCTCTGAACAGATAGAAAGAATCCTCAGCTTATTACGCCTTGTGCAGATTACAGCAGTTAGAGCAGACAGAGTTATGGGCACAGGAGATGCTTTGGTAATGACGTAACCATGGAACACCATACTGTTTCATGTGCACTTGTTTCAAACTTCAAACATGAAAAGACAAACAAAAACCAAATCTGCAGGTGCTATCTTCATTTCTGCTCACGACAAAACTATCAATTATTTGTCTCAGTAAAACCATCCTGCGCTAAAAGACAAACAGAAACTTGAGGCGATGAAGTTTTTTCCTGTTACCATTATAGACCTATGTTCCTGTTACCATTATAGACAAGTGACAAGTGCTAGGTGTTTGTTGCATCACAAATTTGTATGACTTACATTTCTTTTGATATAATTCAAGGGTTTTTTAGTTTCTACATAAAGAATTTTTTTGATGAAGTCCCATTTGAGACTAGGTTATTCTAGTCCCTTGTTTGAAACCGTAATGATACAAATTCTAATAGAGAATATAGGGACATTTGGTTTGTTCTGTCACCATTTGCAAGATATTTTTATTCGAGCGAAGAGGGTTTTCGAGGGTTATGTAAGTACACAATGGTGTAATCTTGTATGTCACTATGGTCAATGCATTACACAGGAGTAGTACAGATAAATAATTCAATTCATAATGGGATCCTGAATAGTATTTAGTTACTTGAATACAAAGCAAGAAGAAAGAATGAGACTACAACACCAAATTGTGCATGACTTGGGTTGTGTGACTTAAAATTGTGAATGAAACTCAACTCTCATAATCCAGGAGATCTGGATATACTGAAATTGGCTTCTGTGACTTAAAATTATCAATCACAGATTTGAAGTCACTATGAAGCGAGATGATGGATCTTTGTCGACATGCAAAAGCAACACTAAACTGTTTAATCTCGTCTTCGAGGTTTTTCCTCCTCGTTACTTCAGCATTCAAATCCTCCCATACCTTTCCCTTTTGGTTAGTAACCAGTTCTAGCTTCTCACTTGAAGTGGAAACTTTTCGCATCAACACATCCCTCTCTTCTTTCAAGAGATGAAACTCCCTTTCTAAGCTATTATATCTATCCCTGGAAGCGATAAGAAGCTGATTATTGAGGTCCAGCTCCTTTTCCAAGTTCTGGTACTTTGCCTGGATTGTTTTGATATCTTCATCCAGCTTCCTCTTCCAAGAAGCAATTTCTCCACCCAGAGTGCAGTCCTTGATCATATTAAAAACGTATACTTAAAGAAAGGAGGAAAAGCGTCTATAACTATCAAGATGGTTAAGCTAAAAACATGATTCCCCTTGTGGATTAACTACTGAAGATCATGGACCTCGGAACTTAAATTATCATGAGCCTTGAACTTAGCAGATAATATCCCATTGTCAGAATCGAAAAGCATGTAAGAATTAACAAGAGAGACCTTGAGAACTGTGACTGGGCAGCTACCTTATTTTGGGAGCTGAGTGGCTGATTCCCTGAGTTTTCATCCTCTGATAATACAAGTGATGAAATTGTTCTATTCAACTTATCATAAAGCCTGATACGTTGCGCTTCAATTGAAGAATTATTTCCAGCAGAGGACTTATCGCTGTGCATAACTACCGAGAAGTGAGATTCCAAAGTTGCAAAAAGACAAGTACCAATTTCACTTGTTGTCGAGAGCAATTTGGCCGTTGCAGATTTCTCATTAGCTACAAAATTCTGTTCAAAGGACAATGGAAAGAAGACATACATAAGAAAGAGAACTTCACCAGCCACAGAAATTTGCCGAACTTACACAATATGTAGGCATTACCTGTAAAACTGAAAGGACATCCTTGTATATATCTTTACAAGTTGTGACAGACTCGCACAATCTTTGAGGGATCTCACGGATCAAGAGTGCCTCTTGCTGAAGTTCAGATACCTCACTCATTAGCTGTTTATTTAGTGATTCTTGTTCTGTATGGTGTCTCTGAAAATTAAAGATTAAGGGATAAGCTGAGAACTAGTTGCAGCATAACAAGCAAATAGTTTGTCTCATTTCTCCTCAAAATGACTTGTTATATACTTCAGTAAGTCATGTCGTTCAAAATATTGTATCTCTTGGAAAAAACTAGGACCAGGAAGGATTAATCTATTGAACATCTCAATCTGGAAAAACGTCTTAAACAGTTGAATGCTAAAACAGGTGGGCGGTGACTGGTCAACTAAAACAAGCTTTAAGTAAAAAGAAAATGATCTCAATAGATACTAACCCTAAGTTCATCTCTTTCCTCTAAAACAAGTTCCAACTGCCTTCTGAGATTCTGTGCCTCCTGCTTGTAATTCTCTGGTGACAAACCCTGGTAGAAATTCTGGTAAGTCTTACAAATATGTATGTACAAACTTTGTTTATAAGAGTAAAGATTACTTAAATAATTGAAGGACAATTGAAACTGGAAATCATAACTTTCAATATAGTTAAATCCATGTTAACAACTATCGGTGAAAGAGATGATGCCCCATTTTCCACCCCCTTCCCTCTGAGCGCTTAGAAATAAGTTATAGATAAAGGGTGAGAACGTGCAGAAACTCATGCTAAACTATTTGCCTATCAGATTTGTAAAAGTTCAAGAAGGGTGCATATAACTTTCCCAGTGTAACTGAAATAGAGTAAAGCAAGTTGGCTTGCATTTTGTTGGGGAAGAGAGAATAAAAATATAATGGGTAACAACGGCATAACTAATAGAAGTAGGAGATAGTTTTGAACATTTTGGTAAGAAGTAAGATCGCAGCATATGTATGCGAAAGTAGACTCACATCATTTTCATCATTGGGTAAAGATGATTGAGCTTTTACAGCAGGAGTCATGTGAAGTGAATCAAGATCAACCACAAAGCCTTTATTTATTTTCATCCAGGTGTCTTCATCGGCAAAATTGCTAAAAGCATCTGGCATAGGGCTGTATTCTAGCTGCTGAGACCGTTGTGATCTCTTAGCAACAAAGGCACTGGGACCTGCCTTCAAACAAGGGGTACTATAAGCATCTTCCTGGCAAGTGATACTGCTACTGCTTTCTTCCTGGTTGGAAGAATGGAAATTAAACTTCAGTCAGCACCATACATATAAAAAAACAGAGAATTGTCATTCAAATTAGAGCTCTCCTATAAAAAGCATGAGGGAGCCCTTATCTACTTTTTCGTAGTCAAAATTCAATTAGAACTACAAGTTCATCAGCACGATGAAAGTAGGAAGTGCCAGAATATGAGAAAATTTTAAGGTCACTCTCTCTCATAAGAACTAGATATCCAAATTTTGACTCTCATACACTTCTACTGTACAAACGTTGTGGCGAACATTTATTTCTTCTGTGTGAATCATTTTTTGAGGAACGAAATTCAGAACATAAAGGGGTTAAAAGAGTAGCAAACGGAGATGACAAATGTTAAATCCACAGATATGTGGAAGGAGATGGGCACTGGTAATAACCGCACAACATCACTCTCATGTATGGAATGCCTAACCATATACACTCAAACTAGAAAAGCACAGTACATTCAGAGATGAAAAAGAAACAGAAATCAGGACAGGAAAGTCCGAGCATCTCATTGTGTCACAAGTGGAGCGTCCACCTGATATTCTAAAAAGGACCTGAGCTCGGGACGAAGTGACAAGATAGTCTAATGAAGTCCACAGCCGCGCAATTCACATATTTTACCTGTGTAGCATGTCCATTAGAGTCTGAGATAGATGCAAGATTACTGAGATTATGGATTTTTTTCTGTTGCTCAAGGATGCACTGCTCTCGCTCTTTCTGTGATCTTCTCTCTTCCTCCAACTCCATCGCAAGCTTTTCTCGCTCGTGTTCGTACTGATGAATGAAAATAAGGAGTCATGAACTATCTCAATGTAAGATAAGATCAAGCTTCTACCTTTAACAAAAGAAAGTAGTAATAATAATTACCTTCAGTAGGTCATTTCTGAGTTTCAGTATCTCTTGCTCGAGCACCTCGGAATGTGATCCCTATGTAAGAGGTTTCATCCCGTTTAAGATATTGTTATGGAGTTATGAATATGAAGCCTGAGAGACATGACAATCACCTGAAGTTTCATGCGTAGCTCCTCTATTTCCCGCTTTTGCCGCTTCAGTAAGGCTCCATCAGTTAATATCTACAAAGTAGTTGAACTACAATAAGCTCTGCCTTAAAGTCAAAGAAATAAGCTAGTAACTAATAAGAAGTCTCATCATTTGGTTCCACTGGGCAGAAAATCTGCAACAAATAAGAAGTCTCATGAAACTTCTCATAGGCAAGCAGATGAAATTACACGTAACCAGTTCAAGAATGCTCTATACTACTTGCAGGCAAAACTCACCTTCCTCATGCGTTAAAAATAGGTGCTTGAATGGATGTTTAAACTGTTCTGTCAATTAGGAACTTTCAGAGAGATAAATCTTATCAGAAAGGCAGAGATTGCTAACCCTTGGTCATGACAGCTAAAACAATGGAGTGCCTAAGTGCTGCAATTTCATTATTGACATTTGAACTGCTATCACTTTCAAGCAGTAAATAGAGTTTTCTCGATACATACTGCAATTTCAAAAATTAGAGATTTACCATCCAATATCTTATTAGTTATATTTCGCTCTTTCTCTGTTAACAAGCATGCCTGGAGCGTAATTTGAAATCTCTGAGTGCAAGCCGTAGTGTCTTAGCAACTAATATCAAATTAACCTGTTATACTAACAAGAATACTTCTATTTACAGGAACACACGCGACCATTTAATCTCATTAGGTGTCTCTAGAGTGGATCATAAACAAGTAATTACATAATAAAAAAATAGTAAACGGAACCGACCTCATTCACTTGAACACAGTTGGTGATCCGTTTAGCTCTACTAGCAAATTGGAGCGTTCCCTTTGATTCCTCTACGTGAACCTGGACACAAGCATTGAACTCTTTAAACTTATATACAATTTGATTTCTGTTGTCACAACATGGGTAATAATAACTAGGTTACCTCTTCTGGTGCTATTGTGCAAATTATTGAAGTTTTAGCATTGCCACCTAGAGCAGGTTGAAGAATGCGCGTGAGCTTACTGTCACGGTAAGGAATGTGTCCCCTGCACAAGTAGATAATCAGATTAGTCTCACACTTATTCTGTGCATGAACATGTATTCAACAGAGTTTCAGAAAAAATTTACCTTTGTTTTATGCCTTCACTTAGTTTATTGATAACGTTACCAAGGATCATTAGGCTCTTGTTAATGTGCTTTCCTTCCTTAAGACGAACTCCCCCAGCTCCAGTTTTGGCAATCCGTTCAGACCCAGCTAAATCTACCAAATTCTAGATTCAAGATTGAGTTGACAAATTAGACAATTAAATTAAGTAAACACTATAAATGAGGGTAAAGGGTAAGAAAGGTCAATGACCTGAATGTTAAAAAATATAAGAACGTTTTGGATTCGGGATTTAGGCTCTCCAGCCCTATGGGCTTCTTAATACACTACAACAATTCAAAACTAACTGATATGCTTTTTACTTCTTGAATTGCACCAAATAAAGCCATTAATCAGATGATCCACAGAAACTTGACATTCAAAATGACCTACACAGAGATACTTCTGCAACAACTACAAATTTATAAAATTCTCGAAATTCCTGAGAGATCTATTACTCCTCAAAGATCTCATTTTTCGAATTTGTTTTAATCAACTCTGAGAATTTTATAATAAATGATCCCAAGAAGTGTATATGGCACAATAAATTGATTCCATAGAACTTGAAGAAATGAATACCAACCAAAACAGAGACACGAACAGCATCGTCTGGATTATGCTTTCCTTTGCTTTCAATTACCTAATTTAATAGAAAAGAAGGTGGAAAAGAATCAATTCAATATTCTCATATAATAATTGGAGTCAATATACATGAGCATTCAGAGGAAACATAACCAATTTACAATTCATTCAAGATTATTACCATCCTGAAGATGGTGTGAGATCTACTGCTTCTAACATTCATGTTAGTTTCGCCAAAATGTCTGTTAACTGCAAAATTTATTGCCACATGAAGTGCATTGGTAACACAGATTAAAAAAAACTATAATAATTATAACAATCAATAAAGAGTAGACTAATTATATAAAGAAAAGTGTCATTTATTATTCTTCATGATGTCAAACCTTCTCCGCGCTGAATAAGCTCAAGTACTTGTTCAGCATCATTTACTATTTCCTCCCTCAACCCTGCGACAAAAACTCCACGCTGGAAGATAATATACATTAAGTTTCCCTGACACAATAGACTTGTGAAAGTATTACATGATGTGAAAGTATATCATTTACTGCACACAACTTACATCCAAACTTTCATGAATCTGCAATTTCTGGTTCTCTACAGCAAATAGATCATTAATGTCTTCATTGTAGATTTCCATATAAGAGACTCGAATCAGAAACTCCCTATTAGTCGTCTGAAAAAATGAACTGGAGTAAGTAAAAGAAAAAGAAGCTTCATGTGCAAAACCCCAATAAAGAACATACTATTGAGATGTATATTTATGTATCAGTTACTTAGTCCCTATATTAGTTTGTTGCTTAGCTGTCACTTAGTTGGTATATTAGTTGATAGTTAGTTTTGGATATTCTTTTGGTAGTTTGGTGAGTGGAGCTGTACACGTGTACATGTATATAAACTCTACAGCACACCAATAACAGTTCAGTTTTCATTCTCTCAAAATATCTTCTCTCCGATTTTCTCTCTACAAACTTTCCAGACTTCCGCCATTAGAGCTCGAGTTCGAGCTCAATCTATCTGCTGCTTTTGCAGCTTTACACATACCAGGGTAGAAACTGGAGAAAAAAGAAAATAACTACTCTATTTTCTATTCATAACAGAAGTTATAGTAGTAACAAATAAAAAGATAAAATAAATACCATCTCAATTTTCTGAAATATGTCATTAACTGCACGCTGGATGATTCCTGGATCATTCTGAGTACCATTCATAGTAAAAGTTTTACCACTACTGGTCTGTCCATATGCAAAAGCAGTTCCTGAACAAAAGTTCAACTACAACATAAGGACCTTTTGAGTTGAGTGAAGTGTAGTTCAGAGATTTTTCACATGAGACTAATAACAAGCACCATCTCTTCTCAAAACCAGAAAAGTTATTACCCAAAATTAGCATTAAGAAGTCTATTATGACGGGCTAATTTATTATGAAAATCCTCCAATGAGTTTTGTGATTTCCGTAAATGTTGATCCACAGATA
Organism: Nicotiana sylvestris; assembly: GCF_000393655.2. Lineage (NCBI taxonomy): Eukaryota > Viridiplantae > Streptophyta > Magnoliopsida > Solanales > Solanaceae > Nicotiana > Nicotiana sylvestris. The sequence continues at coordinate 148,791,697 of NC_091060.1, forward strand.
ACACATAGATTAAGTTCTGCTGTATCTTCCTTCTGAAATTAACAAATTTGTCATGAAACCCAAGTGCAGTCAACTATCAGTCCCAGTCTTTCCAAAATTTTGGAATTTGGTACACTATTCCCTAATAACCTCAAAATGTTTTACCTTTAAGCAAAACAATTAAGTTCTACGAAAGAAAATTATTTAAAAAATAAACTGCTATAACTGCCTCGAAGCAAAATTAAAATCAAACATGTATGGTAAAATTCGTCCTTGATTAACACATTAAAGCATATACATTTCCTTAAAGCTGAAAGGAGCTCACACATTAAACAAAACACATTGGCGAGAAAGCATACCGTTGAAACCTTCAAGAGCAGCATGAATAATGTCCTTAGTAAGAAGGTCATAAACCCTAGCATTGGAACAATCCTGATCGAACACATGATCTGCCAAAAATCACACATTTTGGTAAAACTTACTTCAAGTTCACACACACATATGTAATCGAAGATAGACAGTGAAAAAATTAGATACCAAAAGTGTAGGAGGCGCCGGAGATCGGAGTGCCGAGAGACTTGTGAAGAGAAATGCGATTGTCTTCAACCTTCCAGAAGGTTCCATTGTAGTTCTCTTCGTTACTCCTTGCAGGTCTCACTCTCACTGCTACGCACACCTTCTCCATATCTTGCTTTAACACACAGACAGTGAACTGAAGCTGGATATGATTTGGTTCGGAGAATTGGGGATTACAGGCTTGAGACGGCTATGGCCTTTAGGAGGGGCTTTCATTTGAATTATTTCTAATCGTTGTGATTTGAATTTGCATTCTTTTACATAAATGCCCTTGATATTGTTTAGAATTTACGAGTCGGTTTGATGGGCTGATGAAAAATGTAAATATGTTTTTGGGCCATAAGGTGTTAGGGTAGGCCCAACGGGCTCATTTTCATAGGAAAATGGGGTATTATCACTTTTAGCCCACGCTAGAAATTATTTATATTTAATAGTCGAAAAAGTATATAATTTTTGTATAATACAAAATAAATATTTTTTTGGCTATTATTTTGAGAACGGTTATACAGCGTCATTTTCCCTAGAAAAATCATTTATTCATATTTTTATTTTTTCTTATGCATTTATGGTCCGTGCGAGGCTTTTTTTAGGTCAAATATAAATCAGCCGAACTACTTGCATTCGATAGTCAATATAAATAAATATATATATATATCATTTGTATCTGCTATAGAGTGGCTAAAATATGCAATTAAAAAAAATCTTTTTGGGGTCCATGTGAGGATTTACAAAGGTTTTACCTCCTTAATACACAGTAGGGGTCGCTTACTCCCCAAAGATGAGAGATAATCTTAGCATAAAATTATATATAATACTATTATATCGTCTGATTTTTGTCATAAAAACTCTTAATTAGGAATATAACATTTGATTATCAGTGTGATTTTCTTTAATAATACAAGAACAACCTTTGCGATAATTACATACTTGAGTATTTTATGTGTGATAGGATATGAAGTATGAATGTGTATTATTGTACGTTATACATGGATAAGCGAATCTTTTAAAAACTAAAATTGTTGTTGTATCAAATAGTTAGAATTTGCAATGCGCCTCTTCATCCTCAAGATTGAGTGGTTTGCTTTCAACTCTCATCAAATAGCATATATACTTAACTGCTAGTGATGTCGACGCTATATCTACATAAAATTTGACATTTCAGTCAAACCAAAAAATTTGACATTTCAGTCAAACCAAAAAATTTGACATGACTTGGGATAGTATGATGAAGAATACAAGAAAATATCTTGGTTAGGTACTCTTTGTATAATCCGACACCTTTTAAAACAAAAAAAGTAAGTTAATTCCCCAGATTCTTTCTTAATCCGTGGACCAAACCAAACGAGTGAACTAACTCATCCGTTCAATTATCTTTAATCTCCCTTATCTCATTTATTTTTGTTTTCTTTTTAAATCAGTGAGGAGACATATATACTATACTTTTTATTACCAACAAGGAACCTAATTAGAAGCATCTTCAAGGCCCTATGAAAAGTTGCCTTATCACCAGGAAAGTGCAATATCACAAAAATATGAAAAAAGGCAAAGCAAAGGAAGAGATTGCAAACCACTGAGGTACAAACTAAAGTAAACAAAGACACGTACATCTCTGTTGCTATCAACTTTATTAGGTGATAAAATCAACTTTGTCACTCAACTCTTCCCAAACTAGTCAAAAGGGAAAAATAAATTGACACTTTCAAGAACCTTCTTTGTTGAGCTACCAAAAAACTTGGAAATGAAGAAAAAGACTGACTAGAAAATTATTAAGACATGGCCCCACAAAGATGGACCTAGAGTTTAAAGTCTATGGAGTATATTATTTGTCATTAAACTCACAATTTATTCTAGCTACTTAATTCGTAATTAAATATTTATAGGTTGTTAATAAATTTTCTATTATAAATATATAATTTAAGCAAAAGCTAACGAGTTTGTCTGAATCCGTAGCTAATATTGTGGCTCCACCCATAAGCCCATGTATTGATGAAAAGGAAATGACACTGTATAACTGCTTTTATATATAAAAAAAAAATTTATATACTTTTTTGAAATGTAAATAATTTCTGGCGCGGGCTAAAAGCAGGAAAAAAAAAAAAAAACCCGGCTCGCGGCTCCCCAGGAAATTGGAAGGAAATAGCAGCCGAAAAGGCCAAAAAGTGATCATATATAGATAACAATATTAATTAATACTAATTCATGAAACTAAAACAACCGTTTAAAAGTAGGTTTGAACAACGTCTAAGGTGTCTTTTATATGATTGGTTCAGGGAAATGCTAAGGGTACATCTAAGATTGATAACTAACTACTTATGCAATTTGTGGTCTTTGTTTTACTCTTTATGTTATATCAACTTTATCTTTTCTTTTTCTCTTTGGACTTAGGGAAAATGATTTGATTTGATGGGGGCAACAAATCTATTCCCATTCATACAAATAACCTTCATATATGTTAGTGGTTCGTTAAAGAAAATCATAGGAAATCTCCTTATGCATGCATGCATGCATATATTCATTTCATTTTCGTCTATTTAAGATTGAGAATAAATACAATGTATAAACCTATTTTAGAAAGATAACTCTTCCACTCAAGCGCTTGAAATAGTTTTAATTAATTATTTTTTGGTATATAAACTTGGCACGATATATATACTCCAGTTTCTATTAAAGTTGAAGCTGTTTTATTTACGCGGTAACTTTTTGAACATTTCAGTTCCAACTTATCGTGAATTGATAAATAAAACCAAAAACTTTGTGTGCCGACATATAAAGGTTTTAAGACTATGTACGAAATGTCAGCGTCAAAACCCAAAACGAAAAGAAAACAGGAAAATTTTTATTTTGTGTCTTGACACTAGTTTTGTGAGACCTCTTTTTTGTTTCACAACTGTGTGGGTCCCAAAATTTGTTGGACCCAGATATGTAAGATATGGATCCACAAATATGTGAGATAAAAAGAGACCTCACACAATTAATGTAAATTGTGTGAGGCACAAAATAAAATTACTCAAAGAAAACGCATATAGGAGTTGTGTGATAGCTCCTTCTGGTTTTTGGGTCGTGGTATTTTCTGTATTTTCAGGAATTCTCGGAGTATTGGAGACAAGTTGGGCGCACGAGCACTGGCAAAGGAAAGCAACCTGGGCGAGTGTCAGCAAAGGGCGGTAGGAAGTGGTGCGTAAGCGTACAACTACATCGAGTACAGCAAATCAGCCACAAGTTTTGTTATTGGGAGTTGGTACCTCCTGTTTTACTGTTTCCCTTTTGGTGTTAGCTAAATTACTGTTACTTTACTTCGCAATAGTTAAACCTTTCAACTAGGATACTAGTTACCACTTGTTTCCTTCTAGTTTGATTTGTTGTCTGTTGTGTACTAGCGAGTCTTCCTTAGATTATTGTAGGTGTAGTGGCTGCAGTCTGGGATGATAGAATAAGGGCATGTCCTCGGGTGGGGCAGAGTGGGGGGCTGGGGTGTGGGGGTGGGTCGGGTAGCAGGGGAGGTAGAGGGGGCAAGGGAGCCTATAGGTTGAGAATCGGGTCATGGAACATAGGTTCACTAACGAGTAAATCCATAGAGTTGGCGAAAATCCTGCAGAAGAGGAAGATTAATATAGCGTGTGTCCAGGAGACTAGGTGGGTCGGATCGAGGGCGAAAAACGTGGATGTGTATAAGTTGTGGTACTCTGGTGTCCTGAGGGGTAAGAATGGAGTGGGTATCCCGGTAGATAGCCATCTTAGAGAGTTCGTGGTAGAGGTCAGGCGGGTGAATGATAGACTAATGACTATTAAGTTGGTGGTGGGTGAGGGTACTTTAAATGTCGTTAGCGCATACGCACCGCAAGCAGGCTTGGATGAGGATATTAAGAGGCGCTTTTGGGAGGGGTTGGATGAGATTGTTCGTAGTATACCGCCTTCTGAGAGGTTTCATAAGAGGAGATTTCAATGGTCATATTGGGTCATCTGCAGGTGGGTACACTGAGGTGCATGGCGGCTTTGGTTTCGGGGAGCGGAACGGAGGGGGCATTTCGCTGTTGGACTTTGCCAAGGCTTTCGATCTCATTGCGAACTCCAGTTTTACGAAGCGGGATAAACATTTGGTTACTTACCAAAGTTCGGTGGCGAAGACTCAGATTGATTATCTCCTCCTCAGGAGATGCAACAGAAGGTTGTGCGAGGACTGCAAGGTTATCCCAGGTGAGACCCTCTCAACGCAGCATAGGCTTTTGGTGATGGACATTTGTATTAGGATAAGGAGGAAGAAGAGGTCAGTACAAGGACGCCCCAGGATTAGGTGGGGCGCCTTAACTAAGGATAAAGCTAAGGAGTTGGAAGGAAGGTTATCGGCAATGGGAGCTTGGAGAAGTAGTGGGGACGCAAACACAATGTTTTCGACGACAGCGGACTGTATAAAAAAGGCGGCGAGAGAGGTGTTAGGGATATCTACGGGCCACAATGGTGGCCACAAAGGAGATTGGTGGTAGAATGCAGTTGTCCAAGGTAAAGTGGAAGCAAAGAAGGCGGCTTACCTGTGGTTAGTAGGGAGCACTAACGAGGAGGAGAAGAGAGAGAACAGTCAAAGGTATAAGGTAGCTAGGAAGGAGGCGAAGATGGCAGTGACGTAGGCTAAGACGACAGCTTTTGCTCGTCTGTATGAGGAACTAAGGAACAAAGGTGGGGAGAAGAAGTTATTCCGACTCGCTAAGGAGAGAGAGAGGACAACTCGTGATCTGGACCAAGTGAGGTGCATAAAAGATGATGACGGCAAAGTTTTGATGGGAGATGACCAGATTAAGAGGAGGTGGCAGACCTACTTTCATAAACTTCTAAGTGAAGAAAGGGATCAGGATATTATACTTGGGGAATTGAGGAATGCCGACAGTCACCATGAATTAAGTAATTGTAGGGACATTGAGATCGATGAAGTCATGGAGGCAATGCGTAAGATGAGAAGGGGCAGAGCTACCGGGCCAGACGAAATTCCGGTTGAACTGTGGAGGTGTGTGGGTAGAGCAGGCTTGGAATGGCTTACTGCATTGTTTAGTGTTATATTCAAGACTAATAGGATGCCTGAAGAGTGGAGGTGGAGTACAATGGTCCCGTTGTATAAGAACAAAGGTGATGTCCAGAGCTGTAACAACTATAGGGGCATCAAATTACTAAGTCATACCATGAAAGTTTGGGAGAGAGTGGTAGAAATGAGAGTGCGAAGGACGGTGTCTATTTCAGACAACCAGTTCGGGTTCATGCCGGGACGATCTACCACAGAAGCTATCCACCTTATTAGGAGGATGGTGGAACAGTACAGAGATAAGAAGAAGGATCTCCACATGGTGTTTATTGATCTGGAGAAAGCGTACGATAAGGTTCCTAGGAAGGTCTTATGGAGCTGCTTAGAGGATAAAGGGGTCCCGAGTAACTATATTAGGGTGATTAAAGACATGTATGATGGAGCTAAGACTCGGGTTAGGACAGTAGGAGGCGACTCTGAACACTTTCCAGTTATTCCAATTTATGTGATGCATTTTCCATTTTCATCTCCAATAAAGAATGATATTTTTTATATTTAGAAATAATTTAACTTTAAGCTTTCGATTTTAACCATAATACGATGATTTATAGCCGCTCAAATATCTGTGAGTTTTTTCAGACTAGCTTCAAATGTCTTTCTTTATTTAAACTATGTGTCCAATCAAAGTGAATCACATAAAATGGTACGGAGGGAGTATCAAATGTGTCTGAATATATAAATGATTTAGTAATGAAATAAATAGACCCCAATAAAGTGAATTGTATATAAAGGTCTCCTATAGCCAATCCCAAGTCCCAACTAGTTTGTGATTGCGATGCACTTAACTGATTTATTTAGTGCACATTCTAAGAAAAAATTGATGAATTTAATATAAAAGAAAGGTGCATTACTTGTCACAAATTTGCTTGGGAGTAGAATTTTCTTCCAAAGCTTTAGTCTCAGTAGCCGTGCCATATTCATCAGTACCACACATGTATATTGCATTGTAATTCCGAAGCCTACAGTATCTCGCGAACACGTCCGCACTCAACACACCTACAATAAACAAAAAAAGAACATAATTTGAATATAAAATGAGACATCAAAAACAGAGCAAAGAGAGGGAAATAAGGATTGAATTGCTGAGATTAATTACTTCCGATGATGTTTCCGAGGTGAGGAACGTTGTTGACGTATGGCAAAGCGCTTGTGATGAGGATATTCCGTTTTCCCGGTATCGGAAGTTTCGGAGTTGTCGGCGGCAGATAGTCGCCGTTGCCGGCGGTGGAAGAATCGCCCATTTCCGTCTAGGGTTTTAGATTGACTAGGGGTTTTTTGCTTGTTGGATTGCTTCTCTTGAGTTTTTGGGCCTTTGATCTTAATCTGCTTTGGTTTACTTTTTAAGTATGAGAATTTTACCATGAAGGAAGGAGAAACCATCCAAGAGATGTATACAAGGTTCACCACACTGACAAATGAACTAAAGTCTCTTGGAAGGGTTATTCTTGAAGAAGACAAAGTTGAAAAGATTTTGACAAGGGTTCTGCTAGTCTCTTGAGAAAGCAAAATCACTGTTATTCAGGAATCAAAGAATATTTCTACCCTCAAGCTGGATGAACTAATTGGAAACCTCACTGCCTATGAACTAAGAAGGCAAACCATGAAAATGGATGCACCCAAGAAGGAAAAAAGTCTGGCTCTTAGAATTGCTGAAGGTTCAGATCAGGAGGATGATGAAATGGCTATGATCATAAGAGATTTCAAAAAGTACCTGATGAGAGGAAAAGGTTCTTCAAGAGGTACAACCTTCAACAAACCAAGGGCTCTTGGGAAACAGACCACTGAGGGTTGCTACAAATATAGTAAGACTGATCACATGATCAAGAACTGTCCTCAATTGGAAATTGAGTGGAAGAAGAAAGGGTTGAACGAAGGAACAAGAGAACAGGTTCAACCAAGAAGGAACAAAGGATCAACAAAGGCTATAGTTGCTGCCTGGGGAGAAACATCAGATGAGGACTCGGAAGATGAAGCTGGAGATGAACAAGCACTTATGGCCATCGGAGAATCAGATGATGCACAAGAGGTAAATATCCTTCATTTCAAAGACAAGATTAAATTCTTGTCTAAAGAAAGGTTGTCTGAGCTATTGCTGGACTTCATTGATGAGTCTGAAATAATTAACAATGAGAAGGAAGATCTGTCTAGGGAATGTGTGATCCTAAAAGCCAAGTGCAAAAACCTAGAGTCTAGGGCTAATGAGAGTGAGAGTAAAAATGCTGAGTTGAAGAACCAGGTTCTTGAACTTGACACCAGTATCCTAGAACTTAGATCCGAGAACTTAAAATTGAAACTAGGAACAGGTAAGAAGAAAGATGACCACACACATCTCACTCTAGAAGAAAACTTGGGAAAAATGAAAGATGAGTTGTACAGGAAGGATGAGTAGATAAAAGTCTTAAAAGAAGATATAGGGAAGGTAAAACATGAACTAGACAGAACTTGCAAATGGAACAAGGCTTCTGATGCACTTTCCTAGCTACAAGAACATCACAATATCAACAAAAGAGGACTTGGCTATGGAACTCAAGCACCTAAGTGGGATCCTAAAAGCAAGTATCTCACTCTTCCTTAGAACAAAATCTGCACACACTGTGGTAAGACTGGCCATTACAAATATGAATGTAATGCAAAAGAAAAGGCCAGTCAAACGAACAAAACTTTTGTTCAAGAGAAAAATAGGCTACCTGGTTGGGCCAAAAAGAATTTCATTTATCCCTTTGCCTATAGAAAGGGACCCAAACTAGTTTGGGTTCCTAAGACTAACCCTTGATTTCGTTTTGTAGGTCCAAGTGAAGGGAAGTAGTCAAATATGGTACATGGATAGTGGCTTCTCAAAACATATGACTGGAAGCAAAAACCAGTTCCTTTCACTTGAGGACCTAAAAAGAGGTAATGCTTCTTTTGGAAATGGGAAGAAATGTGAGATTATTGGGGTTGGAAAGGTAGGTAAGACAGATTCTCACTCCATTAAGAATGTCTACTTGATAGATGGCTTGAAATACAACCTGATCAGTGTGTCACAACTATGTGACAGAGGTAACCTTGTAGTATTTACCTCTACTAAATGTTTTGTGATTAACCTTACCACTGACAAGATTGTTTTGCAGGGAAAAAGAGTTAACACTATTTACATTGTAGATTTGTCTACTCTTTCAGAAAATGAACTCACCTGTCTAAGTATGTTGGATAATGATCCCCTCATGTGGCACAAAAGACTTGGTCATGCTAGTCTAAATCAGCTAAACAAATTAGTCTCTAAGGACTTGGTGATAGGGTTACCTAACATCAAGTTCAAGGAAGACAAAGTTTGTGAGGCCTGTGCAAGGGGAAGCAGGTAAGATCATCCTTCAAAATCAAGAAAATGGTAAGCACAACAAAGTCGTTGGAACTGGTCCATATGGATCTCTGTGGTCCAATGAGAACCATGAGTAGAGGTGGAAAGAAATATGTAATGGTACTTGTTGATGATTATTCTACCTTTACCTGGGGTACTATTTCTAACATCTAAAGATAAAGCATTTGACATGTTTACTGCTTTTGTTAGAAAAACTCAGAAACAATTAGGAAATCAACTTGCATCCATTAGGTTTGATCATGGAACTGAATTTGAAAATACTAAGTTTGTTGAATTCTGTGATGAGAATAGTATAGATCATAGCTTCTCTGCCCCTATGACTCCTCAACAAAATGGAGTAGTTGAAAGAAAGAACAAGACTCTTGAAGACATGGCTAGGACTATGCTTCTTTTTAGTAAACTGCCCCACAGCTTCTAGGCAGAGGCTGTAAACACTACATGTTACATTATCAATAAGTGCATGACTAGACCTCTTATAGAGAAGACTCCCTATGAGTTACTTAAAGGGAGAAAACCAAATATATCCCATCTTAGGACATTTGGATGCAAGTGCTTTGTGCACAATAATGGAAAAGACTCCCTAGGTAAGTTTGATCCCAGAAGTGATGAGGGAGTATTCTTGGGATATTCTTCACATAGCAAAGCATATAAATTGTTCAATAAAAGAACTTTATGTGTAGAAGAAAGTATGCATGTAGTGTTTGATGAAACTAACATTCTTTCTGAGAGACAAGAACATGAAGATGAAGCCATTTGATTGATAAAGGATTTGACTGAATCCTCAGCACAAGTTAAAGTGACACCAAAAGAATGAACAGGTGATGGAACAGGTTCTTCCATTCAGGGTAACCTGACAGTAATTCTCTAACCCTCCGTATATACTTTTGTCTAACAAAAGAGTTAAAAAAAATCCTACCATAAGAGTGAAGAAAGCAAACTCAAACTGCAGGACTACAGTGGCTAAAGCTTGAGAAAGCAAACTTTAAGTTTTTTTTTTGTTCATTCTTTTCATATAAAGAGGTAAATAAACTTTCAGTTCCGAAAGAAATATATAAAAAAGTATAAATTTAGTAAATTATTTTCAGATTAGGCATATTATTAAACACCTTGTAGGTATAGATTTTTACATCTCATAACCGTAGTATTAGTTCATCCAACTATCACTATTAACAAATAATTTATTCCACAATCGTTCCTAACAAATTTATAACTTCCAACAATATATGCATGACCATCCATTCACACCCAACCAACAAATCTTATTAAATAATCACCTTTCAATCTCTACAATAATTATGTATTTATATTGGGAACTTATGGCTTTCAATCACCACACCAAGAGTTCAAATACTTAATTCATACTCATATTCCCATAATATAACCATATATGTAAGTCTAAGGGTGTAGGATTTACCTTTTGGAAGAAATCTTGCAAACCCTCCTTTGAGTTCTTGAAGGAATTTCTTGAAGATCTATGTGTTTTATGAGTAGATTTCATCAATACTAGTGTAGGAATGATGGAATTTTATACCAAGTTAATGGAGATTACTTACCTTGAAGATGGGAGGGGCTGGAGGTCTTGAGAGAGTGGAGTAAGACCCTAAGAGTCGTCCAAAAGAAATGGGAGAAAATGTATCCCGAAATTGTGTTTATTAGCCCAGATTTCGGATGTTGCCTCGGATTCTTCGCATCCCCACTTCACTCCTCTCAGGAGCTCGGATGCTGACCCGGATGCTATGGCAGCACTTCACTGCCAGCTCCTTTTTTGGATGCTGCCTCGGATGCTCCGCATCCGCGTAGTCCTCCGTCAGCCTTTGGTAATTTGGTCATAACTTCTTGTAGGAAAGTCCAAATGACAAACGGTTTGATGAGTCAGAAACTAGACTCAAAGAGATTTAATTTGATAGGTTGAGCATCACACAAAACCTTATATAAATGTAGATATGCATGTCCCAAGTGTGGTCTTGTGCGTACTCATTTGGAATTTTAGTCTATCATGTAATTTTCTAACTTGGCTTAGACTTATACGCTTATTAACATATCCAATTGATATCCATTATATCATGAATCCTCATTTTCACACAAAATAAAAAAATTAGCCTACCTTGGCACTACAAAATCTTAAATTACTTAGCAAAATTTTCCGGGGCTTTACTTTCTCCCCCGCTTAGGATCATTCGTCCTTGAATGATAAGTGGAGTCAATCCGCAAATACTTAGAATAACTTATCTCTTTTCTCACACCTCTTTAACTCCCAAATTTTGACTAACTCCCAAATTTTTCAGAAATTTTGGCAGAGTTTCCCTTATAACTGGGCCTATCCACCTGTTAGAGAATCCCAGAAACACACCTCAACAACATATATGTTATCAAATGACGCAACAGAACATAGAACAACACCAATTGTAGCCCCATAATGAACATATAATTGGAAAAGAATGCCTTTACATTAGCTGAACAAGCGATACAAAATTTATGTAAAACAACTTATAGAACTATTTCATTGTTATTCAAATAAACGAGGGTACTTCTTTTTCATTTCTTTATCACCCTCCCAAGTGGCTTCCTCAATTTGCTGGTTTCACCATAACACTTTCATGGAGGCAATTTCTTTATTTCTCAACTTTCGAGCTTGCCTGTCAAGGATGACAACTGGAATTTCTTCATACAACAAATTTTCATTATCGTCAATAGTCTCAATTGGTACAATAGAGGATGAATCTCCAACTACCTTCTACAACATGGACACATGGAATACCAGGGGTACTAATGACATCTCAGGTGGTAGCTCAAGTGTGTACGCCACCTGACCAATCTTTTGAATGATTCTGTGCGGCCCGACATATCTTGGACTTAACTTTCCTTTCTTTCCAAAACGCATGATACCCTTCATGGGAGAAACCTTCAAAAATACCCAATCATCTTCCATGAATTCCAAATCTCTTCGACGAACATCCGAATATGACTTTTGACGGTTCTGAGCAGTTTTCAACCGCTCCTTAACAATATTAACCTTCTCCATAGCTTGATGCACAAGGTCTGGCCCTATCAATTCAGCTTCCCCATCCTCGAACCACCAATGGAGATCTACATCTCCTACCATACAATGCCTCAAATAGTGCCATCTGAATACTAGCATGGAAGCTGTCGTTATAAAAAAAACTCTATGAGTGAACAATGATCATCCCAGCTACCTTTGAAATCAAGAACACAAGCACGCAACATGTCCTCAAGCGTCTGAATAGTCCGCTATGCCTGCCCATCAGTTTGTGAAGGTTGTACTTGAGTACCCAAACCTTGCTGAAATTTCTTCCAAAAGTTTGCCGTGAATTGAGCCCCTCGATCTGAAATGATTGAGACTGGAGTGCCATGCAACCTGACTATTTCTTTGATATATAACTGAGCATACTATTCCGCTGTATTGGTAGATTTAACTGGCAAGAAGTGCGCTAATTTCGTGAGTCGGTCCACAATCACCCAAATTGAGTCAAACTTGCGAAAAGTGCGCGGTAATCCTACCACAAAATCCATATTGATCATTTCCCATTTCCACATTGGAATTTCTATGCTTTGTAACAATCCTCCAGGCCTTTGATGTTCAACCTTCACTTGCTAACAGTTCGGCCATTTTTGCCACAAAGTCTGCCACATCCTTTTCATATTATTCCACCAATAAACTTCTTTGAGATCATGATACATTTTTGTAGAACCTGGGCGTACAGAATACCTAGAAGTGTTAGCTTCTGCCAAAATCCTTTCCCGAAGACTATCCATATCTGGAATACATAGCCGCATTTGGCACCGTAGGGTACCATCACCAATGCCAAAAGAAAAAGGTGTGGTCTAATGTTTATGAATTCCCTCCTTCAGCTGCGCTAACAATGAATCGTTGTAATGCTTTTCTTTGACCTCCGCTACAAGCGACGATTCAGCCTTATTCTGCACAATTACTCCCCCTTCACTAGAGTCCGCGGGACGAACTCCCAGACTAGCCAACTGGTGAGCCTCCCTGGCCAACAGCCTTTGATATACCTTCAAGTGAGCCAAACTTCCAATCGATTTTCGGCTAAGAGCATCCGCCACAACATTGGCCTTTTCCAGGGTGATAAAGAATACCGATATCATAGTACATAATTAACTCGAGCCATCTTCTCTGTTTCAGATTCAACTCCTTTTGTTTGAAAATATATTGAAGGCTCTTTTGGTCCGTAAATACATCCACGTTGACCCCATACACATAATGTTGCAAAATCTTTATACAAAAACTACTGCCGCAAGTTCTAAGTCATGTGCCGAATAATTCCTTTCATGATTCTTGGGTTGCCTTGAAGCATAAGCTATCAGCTGGCCATGTTGCATCAATAGTGGACCATTTATGTCATATTTCTCTTACATATGACCTCATAGTAATTGAGTTCTTCAATAAGTTCCTTGATATGGTTACAATATTTTGTGAATACTTGCATCTTGCTCTTCTAAATTCTCAACAAAAGACATTACTGGATGATTTTTCTTATAGGACCTTTTATTTCAAAGAAATCCTATCTTCTAGACTTTGCACACACCTTCATATCATTAACATGCACGACATTGCATCAAATGTAATGTAACCTTGTGCTCAGACCTTTCCTAGACACTCTTTTTCCTCCTTATGAATATGGATATGGACTTAGCTGGAGAAAAAAGACTGCTACAACTCAATGAACTTGATGAGTTTTGGTTGCATGCTTATGAAAATGCCAAGTTATATAAAGAAAAGACCAAGAAGTGGCACGACAAACACATCCAACATCGTGAGTTTGAGCCGGGTCAAGAAGTTCTCTTGTTCAACTCAAGGCTAAAGCTTTTTCCTGGAAAGCTTAAGTCCCGTTGGGCAGGCCCTTTTGTTGTAGTAAGTGTAACTCCTCATGGAACAGTTGAACAATTCCGCGCGAGTCCCAAATTTTTGTGTGCTATAGCCTATGCCTTCCGCCTTGGGCCGGATGGATCCGTCGTGGAATCGCCTAATATTTGTCCCGGACATCAAATACGGCATAAGAAACAATTTCTACCCACTCGAAATGACCACATTATATTTTTTGGCATTTTACAGCCATAAAATGCAAATCCGCGCGAGTCCCAAATTTTTGTGTGCTATAGCCCATGCCTTCCGCCTTGGGCCAGGATGGATCCGTCGTGGAATCGCCTAATATTTGTCCCGGACATCAAATACGGCCTAAGAAACAATTTCCACCCACTCGAAATGACCACATTATATTTTTTGGCATTTTACAGCCATAAAACTGTAGAATTTAAGAAACCACTCCACTTCCCTTGTGAACATTCTCATGATCTCTTTTTACTGTTAAACACTTCCCAAAACACATATCAATACCCTTCATACATATTCAATTCAGAAAGAGCCACTGGCCAGAACAATATGCTGGTACCATCTTTTCTTTCTAACTGGAACATTCATTCCCATTCTATTTTGCTCATAGTGCATAATTGATAGCCTTATTTTGCCCCACACTTGTCTACCTCCCGTGAACTTGTAATAACATTGTGCCTGGTTTAATGAGTTTATTATACCACAACTTCACCAGCAGTAGTCTCACTTTCCATTGTATGTAGACATGAACTGTCTCTAGATCCTTTAGTTGATATTCGGTGTCACCCAAGTCGGTTGCATTACGGTTAATCCTTTATAACTTTTATTAACACTTATACTCTAAGCGAGTCCACCATTCTGATACAAGATATTTTATGATAACCATGACCATCTCAATTTATAGGTTTTCTTCCCATTTTTTCTCACCTCATTCTTCCTAGCTAGTGAATAGCCATGCATTCTTCCATATGTTACGTGGTCTTTTACCTTAGTTATTTCATCCCTATTACCTCTCAACTCTTGTTAGGATATCCGTGGGAAAGTGTGTTCATCCGCATATCACTTAACACTTCTTTGCTTGTAAATATTTTTTTTAGGCTCTCCATCAAGCCCAAATACCCTCTTGGGTTATTATAGCATCACATTATTTCTCCCACTCGTTCCACCTTTCTTAATGCCTTGGTACTTTGGTTAAATCACAGATCTATGATTAACCCATTCTAAAAACTCGCAACCTTCCACATTTAACCTATAGTACTTCCTTAGGTTCCATTGTTCCTGACCCTCTAACAAGTATAAAATCTTTTTACAAATATACTCTTAGTTTCTAGGATCGTTGACCCTATCATTCATATTGCCATGTATGAAAATTTTACCTTCCTTAACCTTCCACCTTTTTTTGGGGTACTAGTGGTCTACCATTAGCATATCCTTTCAGATAATCATGTTATCCATTATTACTTTTCTAGACTACGCATGTCTTCAATAAAATATTCAAACATCATAGCTACATGGTCGTACTCTTGTTTCGTTGTATTTAAGTGGCCTTACTATGGCCCTTCCTCCCCCACTTAGGGCAAATGTCCCGGATTTCTATACAAGTCTTGAATTTGGCAACTTCAGGGACATATGCTCATGTCTCTATCTATCATATATATGTTCGACTATTAGGGAGATTTAAGTCACCATGGTATTAACCTCATAAGTTCTCTGCTCTTATTTAGCCACACAAGCTTGGAATTCTAATTCCTCATGTCAATATCCTTTAGGAGTGTAATATCACTTCGTACACTTCTAGATTTTTATAAAGTTCGTTGTACATGGGTCTTCTCATCATGGGTTCAATTGACTCTCCTTTCATAACTTCTTGTCTCCCGCGAGAGACCTACATGTTTGTCATTACTCTCCTGGTCATGCCTTACATATACCACATGCTTATATAACAAATTTTCTTTTACACCTTAGGATCATATACATACTTCCCACACTATCCACATGTGCCATATAAGCTCGCATCTCATTTATCAAGTCAATGTCTCCTTGGAGGTGGTAATCATTTTTAACACTTTTCTCGAGTAAAGTATGCTTCTGGTACTATGTACGTATCTCATATATTCGTACCATTCGTTCAACACGATACATATGCCATCTCTTTAATATTCAGGCCTTTGCCCATTTGCCATGTCATATGACAACATTACTTGGAATAGACGAAAGATAATTTAAACTTACCTTGAACCTTAAAGCACGTGTTAGAAGACAATCTCATAGTCAAGCTCTATCGCACAATTTGGAGTGTTGAAGAAGGATAACATTCCTAAAATGTCCATGTAGCCTCCAACTTGGAGATGTGGTCGACAATACCCCGATAAGAAGGACTCTACTAGACACGGCTCCGAGACATCCTAGGATACTTAAAAACCTTAGGCTTTGATACCAAGTGTGTCATGCCCCAAAATCCGAGGAGCGCGACCGGCGCTCAACCGAGTAAACCTGACTGAGCAAGCCTGTTAGGTTTCATACTACCCAAATTCGTCTTTGAATAAAGAGGAAATGTACACCATTAATCAAGCTCTATAAACATGCCATTAACAATTCCATTTCATTTCCATTAACCACTTCGTTCACAATTTTGAAGATATTACAAGTTTTATACATCATTGCCAAACATCAATATTTCCACTTTAATTCCAATACCCGACACTACCCACAACCTAACAACGGAGCTTCTAAATACAACTGAAGAGTAATATGGAAATACCGGCAACAAGGCTCTAACTATACCTTAAATACAATGTACATGATAAACAGATAACACAAGACCCCGAAACGAAGTGGGGCTCACCAAGTCAGCTGAAAGGATGATGCAGCACTAGCTGCGACCAACACTGCCTACTATAGAAACACCTACATCCATTTAAAGACATAGCACCCCCGGCAAAAGGGACGTTAGTGCAATCGAATAGCACTAGTATGTATAACTATACACCATCTAGTTAGAAAGAACTTCCATACCAAACATAAGTAAACCACAAGTATAACTCAAAAGATTCAAACGATCACAACATTATCAAGGTAAAAGAATAATACAATTTTCACATTTTGTTACCATAGCCTTTAGTTTGGAGCATTTCATATTGTTCATCATTGTTCATAATACCACCACTAGCTTGAGCGGAGTCCGATCTCGACCCGATCGACTAGGTTGCCTCATTAAAGACATACACTTCAATCACAATCTCATTTTCCCTTTTTATTCGGGATTCAATATCAATATAATACTACCATGTGTGCGGTATGGGATCCGATCTCGGCCCGATCGGCTAGGTCGCATTACTAAGGCATTTCCCTTTTTCCATCAATCATCTCAAATCAATCTTTGTTTCACATATGTCATTTCATAGACACTTGGGGCCACAACTATCACGTCATATATTTGGAACTAGGCCACATTTCACATCATTCCCAATTTCAATGTTAGATTTGTAATTTAGGATAATATGTGCACACAAGAGCAAATAAAATTGTAAGCATAGATGAGACTTCACATAGAGGACACAACATATGTAGCTCCAATCTCAATTTAAGGTCTAAGCATTTCAGTACATGATTCATATTCATTCCAGCTATCAAGAATAGCACATTTATCATATTGAGACATATCTTTCACTCATATAAGGTCGCAACCCCAAATTCATGTGAAATAACAATCAACACAACAATTCAACTTTGATCTTACCATATTTACACAAACACCGATGGAGCTCAATTTCTAAAAGATGGGGTTTTGGCCATACGTACCTGAAATTTGCCCCTTAATGATACTACAATGATCCAATACACTTAAACAACTTCAATCTACAATACAACATTCAATAGAGCCATTATTAGTAATAAATTCCATAACTTATGCCATTTAGGCATGTTATCAAACACCGTGTAGGTATAGATCTTTACATCTCATAACCGTAGTATTAGTTCATCCAACTATCACTATTAACCAATAATTTATTCCACCATCGTTCCTAACCAATTTATAACTTCCAACAACATATGCATGACCATCCATTCACACCCAACCAACAAATCTTATCAAATAACCATCTTTTAATTTCTACAATAATTATGTATTTATATTAGGAACTTATGGCTTCCAATCACCACACCAAGAGTTCAAATACTTAATTCATACTCATATTCCCATAATATAACCATATATGTAAGTCTAAGGGTGTAGGATTTACCTTTTGGAAGAAATCTTGCAAACCCTCCTTTGAGTTCTTGAAGGAATTTCTTGAAGATTTATGTGTTTTATGAGTAGATTTCATCAATACTAGTGTAGGAATGATGGAATTTTACACCAAGTTAATGGAGAGTACTTACCTTGAAGATGGGAGGGGTTGGAGGTCTTGCGAGAGTGGAGGAAGATCCTAAGAGTCGTCCAAAAGAAATGGGAGAAAATGAATCCCGAAATTGTGTTTATAAGCCTAGATTTCGGATGCTGCCTCGGATGCTTCGCATCCCCACTTTACTCCTCTCAAAATCTCGGATGCTGACCTGGATGCTCTGGCAGCACTTCACTGCCTGCTCGTCTTTTTGGATGCTGCCTCGGATGCTTCGCATCCGCGCAGTCTTCCGCCAGCCTTTGGTAATTTGGTCATAACTTCTTGTAGGAAAGTCCAAATGACAAACGGTTTGATGTGTCAGAAACTAGACTCAAAGAGTTTTAATTGGATAGGTTGAGCATCACACAACACCTTATATAAATGTAGATATGCTTGTCCCAAGTGTGGTCTTGTACGTACTCATTTGGAATTTTAGTCTATCATGTAATTTTCCAATTTGGCTTAGACTTATACGCTTATTAACATATCCAATTGATATACATTATATCATGAATACTCATTTGTACATAAAATAAAATAATTAGCCTACCTTGACACCACGAAATCTTAAATTACTTAGCAAAATTTTTCGGGGCTTTACACAAAGCAAGACAATTTTTTAGAGCCAGAAATACAATATATTTTGATTTTCCAATATAAATTTTTACCACAGAAAGTCTCAATTTTGTAAGGCCTCATTATAATTTTAACAAATAATATTATCTAAGTTTTTCCTTCTTATAAACATGATATATATCTCTGGACACCACGGACCCTCACATTTTCAAAAATTTCAAGTCATTAAGGAGATAATCTTTTTACAACTCATAAAAAGTTCTACTTTATAAATAACAAGCTAACAATACAACTTCACCCAAAATATTTTATCTCCAAATTAGAAAATATACATGACCAGAGATATCAAATTCATGAAAAAATGTCACCAACCTTTAAATAGTATATAAATATAAATATCATTTATTCTCGTGATCTCAAGCAACATAAACAAATTGTCCTTTTGACATGTTCGGAAATTTCACAACTACCGAAATAACTAATATCATATTGCCTCTTCAAGATGTTAAAAGAGAATATTTGAAACACTCTAGATCAAGATAACTACATAATTAATGCAGTATCTCTCACTATGCAAAATGCACATACAAAATTACAAATACAAATTTACATCAGCAAATAATGTACAACTATAAACACATCTAAAATTGAAAGGACATTATATGTATCATCTTGAGGTCAAAGTTTATCTGCCTATTATATTCTCGAGAATAAGCAGAAAATGACATAAATTTAGTATTAGTCCAATTATGCGTACATGGTAGTTAAATATTAAGTCACACAAAAATATGTAAAATGGAACAAGCTATCGTGTTTAAAGTAGTAACGACCTGGCTGGTCGTTTCGAGAGTTATAGCCTCGTTTTCCTATTTCTGCTTCTTTTTGTGTTCTTCAGCTATATTATGATATGTTGGGTTAGTTGGTTCGGGTATAGAGTGGTTTCGGAGAGGGCTTGAGACGGTTAGTCTCTTTTGTGAAGGTTTAAGTTTGAAAAGTTTACCGGATATTGAATTATGTGTAAACGATCTCGGACGTGAATTCTAATGGTTACGTTAGTTCCGTTAGGTGAATTTGGACTTCGGAGCGCATCCAGAATGTGATTTGGAGGTACATAGTAGAATTAGGCTTGAATTGGCGAAAGTTGAAAATTTGACGATTTCGGTCGGCAGTGGAAAAATTTGATATCGGGGTCAGAATGGAATTCTGGAAATTGAAATATGTTTGTTGTACCATTTTTGACATGTGCGCACAATTTCAGGTCATTCGGAGGTGATTTGATGGGTTTCGGCATCTTTTGCGGAATTTAGAAGTTTAGAAGTTCTTAGGCTTGAATCCGAGGGTAATTTGGTATTTTTATGTTGTTTTGAGTGTTCCGAAGGTTCAACTAAGTTTGTATATTAATATATAACTTGTTGGTGTGTTTAGTTGAGGTCCCGAGGGACTTGGGAATATTTTGGGTGATTGACGGAATACGTTTGGAATTTGAGGAATATTGAAGTTGAACTCAGCTATCATAACCGCACCTGCGTAGTGGGAACCGCAGGTGCGAGCCCACAGAAGTAGAGAAAGAGCCGCAGATACGGCCAAGGCTAAGGTAGGCAGGAGCCGCAGGTGTGATGGATAGGTCGCATCCGCAAGACCGCAAGTGCGATATTTTGACCGCAGATGCAGATTTGAGAGAGTAAGTGGAATCTGCACCTGCGATGTATTTTTCGCAGGTGCAACGTCACAGAAGCGACAGTGGGACCGCATATGCGGTATCTCTGGGCAGAAAGTATAAATTGCACACTTAGCGAATTTTGGTCCACTCTTCACCAATTTTGGTCGGTTTTGAAGCTTTTGGGAGCGAATTTCAAGAGGGATTCAAGGGATTTTCAGTGAGGTAAGTTTCTTGAGCCCTAATACTCATATATGTGATGATTTTTCGTTGTTTAATCATGTAATTAGTGGAGATTAGGGGTGAAAATGAGGGATTAGGGCTTGGGATTTTGGAGAGTTTGATTTGAGGATTTGAGGGGCCAAATGAAGTCGGATTTTGATGAATTTTGTATGTATGGACTCGTGATTGAATGGACTTTCTAGTTTTGTGATTTTTGTTGGATTTCGAGACGTTGGCTCGGCGGGCGGGTTTGGGTGAATTTCGGGATTTGTGTCCAATTAAGTAAATTTTCATGTGGAATTGGTTCCTTGGCCTATATTGATTGCATTGTATTGTGTTTTGTTAGATTCGGGACATTTAGAGGCTGATTCGAGGGGCAAGGGCATCGCAGAGTAGGATTTTGGCTTGATTGAGGTAAGTAACGCTTTGAAACTTAGTTTTGAGGGTTCGAAATCCTGAACTATGTGTTATGTGTTTAGTATTGAGGTGACGTACATGCGGGCGTGCACCTTGAGAATCGTGACCTGGTTCATTCCATGGCACCATTTAGTAACTCTTTATTGCTAATATCTGTGTTCATATCATGTGATTAAATAAATGAGCTGTAAATCATGCTAGATATCATGTTAGGGCTCCACACCGATACTATTGGGTGAATCAATTGGTTTCTAGTTACCTTATATCAATGAAGATATAATTTCTGGGCTGTTGTGAACCATGGGAATGAAGGCCTGGCCTGGCTGGGTGCATCTTTGGGTCTGCTGTAGGCTCACTATAGTTATTTATTTCTGTAATTTATGCCATTCATTTGGGTATGTAATAATGTTGTAATAACAACTGGGGTATTTGTGATGACCTTCCAAAAGGTCATCACTTGTTTTAGAAAGGAATTCCGCATTCCGAGGCCTTACAACCTCTTCTTTGTCTTACCTCGATTTGCGTGCGCAGTCCGAGCATGTATCCGGAAAGCCATTATGTGAAAATCTGTGGAAAATATTAAATTTTGTATTTAAAATGAATTAAGGTTGACTTTGGTCAACATTGTGGTTAAACGGACCCAAACCCGTGATTTGAAGGTCCTGGAGGGTTCGTAGGAAAATATGGGACTTGGGCGTATGCCCGGAATTGAATTCCAAGGTCCCAAGCCCAAGAAATAATTTTTTTTAAAAAAATATTTTCTGGAAATATATAAGAGTTTTTGGAAATGGAAGGTGTTTGAAACTGATGGTATCGAGCCCGTATTTTAATTCCAGATCCCGGTACAAGTTTAAAATAATAATTTGGTTAAATCTGTAAAATTTGGTAAAAATCGGAATTGGTTTGGTATAAAACGGACTTAAGGTTGAGAAATTAGAAATTTTGGTGTTCTTGAATGATTTCATGAATTTGGGGTTTAATTTATAGTTGTTGATGTTATTTTGAGGATTTAATTGCACGAGCAAGTCCGTATGATGTTTTTAGGTTGGTGTGCATGTTTGGTTTGGAGCCCCGAGGGCTCGGGTAAGTGTAACTTTTGGATTGGCCACAGAGCGAAATTTGGACTTAGAAATTGCATGTTTTCAGCTGGTATGTGTTACAGGCCCTGATCTCGCAATTTCGAGGTCAGGTGCCGCAATTGCGAGGTCTATGAACTTGGTAATTGCGAGGGGATCTTCGCTAATGCGAAGTAAGCCCTGGCCAGCCTTGCTCGCAATTGCGAGCATCCCTTCGCAAATGCGAAAACCCCCAGAAATCCCCAGTCGTCGCAAATGCGACAATCCATTCGCAAATGCGAGTTCACAATTGCGAACATCGATAGCAAATGTGAGGATAGCAGGTCCTAAAGAGGTTCTCAATTGCGAATCCTGGTCGCAATTGCGACATCTGCAACCTGCTAAATTCTAATTTAGCCAAAAATTTCCCATTTTCAAACTCTTTCAAAACATAAACCCTCTTGGGCGATTTTCCAAAGAAAAGTTCTTCTCCAAATTGATTGTGAGTCATTTCTAACTCGTTTTCTTCAATCCTTAATATCTTTTCACATGATTTCAACTCAAAATCAAGGGTTTTCATGGGGAAATTGGGTGTTTTGGGTAAAACCTAGGTTTTTCAAACTTTGAGGATTTGGACTTCGATTTGAGGTCTGATTTCATAACAAATTACATATTTGGGTTCGTGGGTGAATGGGTAATCGGGTTTTGGGTTCAAACCTCGGGTTTTGACCATGTGGGCACGAGATCAATTTTTGACTTTTTGGGGAAAACATTGACCAAACTTATTTCCATGCATTAGAATTGATTCATTTAGCATTTATTTATATAATTAAGTAACGTGTGGCTATATACAAGCGAATTGGTGGTGGAAACAAGAGGTAAAGCGGTAGTTGAGGCTTGAATTGTGTTCGTGGCATCGAGGTAAGTGTTTGGTCTAATCTTAGCCTAAGGGATTAGGAGTTGTGTCTTATTTGCTATGTGTTAATTATGGAGTACGACGTATAGGCATGGTGACGAGTATCTGTACGTCGGTGTCAAGCATACCCGTGGGTGTAGTGTTGTAATTGTAGTGACTCCGTTGAGATTTATTCATACTTAAAAATGTTGATTATTAATGTTGGTTCCCTTGTCGGGATGTTATTGTTTATAATATTGTCTCCCTTGCCGGGATGTTATTGTTATAACATTGTCTCTCTTGCCGGGATATTATTGTTTACGATATTGTTTCCCTTGCCGGGATGTTGTTGTTATACTCTTGTTCCCTTGCTGGGATTCTTTTGTGATTGTTGTTGATTTATAAATGGGATCGGGTGGCATGCTACCACGGAAATATATGAAATGGGAGCGGGTTGCACGCCTGCAACGAGATATATAAAATGGGAGTTGGTTGCACGCCTGTAACAAGAAATATGAAATGGGAGCGGGTTGCGCGCCTACAATGAGATATATGAAATGGGATCGGATTGCACGCCTGCAACGAGATACACGAAATGGGAGTGGGTTGCACGCCTGCAACGAGATATATGAAATGGGATCGGGTTGCACGCCTACAACGAGATATATGAAATGGGATCGGGTTGCAAGCCTGCAACGAGATACACGAAATGGAATCGAGTTGCACGCTTGCAACAAGATGTGAAATGAAAGTGAATTCTGTATTTGTTTTCCTTATCCTTGTTAGCAAATGAGATTTTGGTTTCTTTATATTCCTCTTGATATTCTGTTGTTATCTGTTACTCCACGAAGCATGTTTTTCCCCTCCCATCTTTAACTGTAATTATCTGCTTTTATTTTTCCGTTGTATATGATTTAACTGCACAGGTTTATTTGGTAGTCTAGTCCTAGCCTCGTCACTACTTCATTGAGGTTAGGCTAGGCATTTACCAGCACATGGGGTAAGTTGTGCTGATACTACACTCTGCACTATGTGCAGATACTGGTACCGAAGCGTTTGGACCGTAGTGAGGTTGTTGCCTTCAGTACAACAGGTGACCCGAGGTACTCTTGCAGGCGTTCGCGGGCCTTGACGTCTCCTTCTATCATTTCTTTTCTGTTTTTACTTATTCACAGACAAATTCATGTATTTCTTTTCAGACCTTATTTGTAGTATTCTTAGACAGTCTGTGAAATTGTGACACCAAATTCTGGGTATAGTTGTATTTAGACTTTCGCAGTTTGTATTAAGTTAAATTATCACATTTTGTATTCCGCTTAATTATTACCGCTATTTGTATGATATATACTCATCACTGATAATGGTTCAAACTGAAAAGGTTAAGTAATTAGAATAATTTGCCTTGCCTAGCTTTTACCAATAAGCGCTATCACGACTTCCGAGGGTGAAAAATCCGGATCGTGACAGTATTAATAAATTGGAAAAAGGGGGCTTCTTAATGCTTGCATAAAAATGGGTAGAGATCCTGCCTATAGGTGCTCTACTTTGCTCAAATGTGTTATTATGCACAAATGCGTTAGAAAGCTTACCTATAGGTTCTATACTTTGCTCAAATGTATTCTGCTTTTACCTGTTAGAAACCATGCATATAGGACATTAAGTGACTAACATCTCGATGTGTACATGCATTATGTTGTGTAGGAATCTCTTAATTTACATGCTACCTAATCTGTAATTTAGATACCATGTCTATAGGATCTAAAATCAGTCTCAATCATGACTATAGAAATCCTGCCTATGTAGACATGTAATTTTTTATCCTCCTCGAGATTTTATACATTTTTAACATTTAAATATTTAGTTTAGGTTTAATATCGCTATTTTAAATAGTTTTGATTCTTTTTCTTTATTTTATCACAAAAAATAAAAATTACAAAAAATATTTTTTTCATCTTTAGTTTAAAGTCAATTAGTATATTTATATTTATAGTATTTTAATTTCACCGTGGCTTTAGCCTATTCTTCCTACTTTTTATTTTATTATAACATTTGAAAATACAAAAATTAGTTTCACTTTTAGTATTTAGTTTTATATTAGTTTATTTTAATTAAGAGTGATTTTTACACTTTATAGATATATTGTATTATTTGATCTTCTTAGCCTAAATTCAAACCCAAAAGACATGGTCCATCCCAATTTCCTAAGTCCAAGCCCATTTACACATTCTCTTCTTATATCCTAATTAAAAATAACTCTAATAACCCCTAGACAATCTTCAACACCCTTCTCCTTCATCTTCCTTAACACAAACCCTAGAGAAGAACCCTAAGGAGCCGCCGTCAACCTTCCTCCTCCACCAAACCCGCCGAAAATCCGCACCCTCACCACCACAACCTCACACCAACCAGCGACCTCTCATCCCGTTCACACTTCCAGCTGTTGCGCCATCCCCGCCACCAGAACTTGCAGAAAACCAGCAGCACCCACAAACAACCACCCTCCAGTCACTACACACACATGACCCATCTCTAACCAAACCAGTCGCCCACTTAGCCCTATCTCCCAGCAGCTTCAACACACACACATACGAGCAGAAACCGGCAACCACTCTCAAATCTACACCTCCCTTCACCAACCGGCCACTCCTCCCTCACCTCACCTCACAATCGCCGGACCTCCCACGAGAGTGCCACCAAAACCCACAAAAACCAACAGTAGCTCTGAGGAAAAAAGAGAGGAGAACGGAGAAAAAGGAACGACGAAATGGGGAAGGGGATTTCTGGTCTTAAAGTCTTTCACTTTTTTAACATAGAAATAAAGTTCCTTAAGATAATTGTTTAGATAAAAAGTCAATAGAATTGAATACAAGAAAATATATATATATATATATAAAGAACAAGTCAGAATCGTAGAGCTCCATTTTAGTTGGAAATAGATTAACCAATTCTCGCCAGTTCGAGTTCTTGTTGCCGATCGAGTTCTCCGTTCGATTTTTCGGTCCAGGCCCTATTCCCAAGTTTCATTCAAGTACTTGTACGCGATCTCATGCATTTGCATTTCAAATCTTTCAAACAATCACAGTCAGATTTTGTTTCTGAGATCCATTTCTAAATCTTGTGCTTAATTGATTTTAATGTTCTTCCTTGTGTGATTTGATAGAGAATGAAGTTCTGGTTGATTCTAGTTTACCCAGTTGTGTGCATATGGCTATTTTATCTTGCACTGGTATATTAAATGTTTATTAATGTCTGATTTCTTAAACAAACAAAAATGCTTAGTGGATTAGCCGTGAATTGATTTGGGGCCGGGGTTTGAATATTATAAGTGTTGATACCCAATTTTTCCCTATATATTTTTTAATATGCATAAATACTTTCAAAATAGCATATATATGTATATATATATAAGCATGCACAAGGTTTTTATAATTTTTCTATAATTTTAAAGATTCTAAATTGATTTATTTCCTCCCATTTTACTCATAAAATCCCCGATAATTACCCCTCAAATTATTATTGTGGTAATTTAGTCATCTAAATTATATATTTAAGCAAAAATATTGTTAAAATATTTTTAATGCATTTTTATCATTGCATTTTTGTATTTTTAAAGCTAATTTACATATAATTATAATATTAGCCTTACTAATGTACAATTACGTTTTAGATGCATAAAATTGATCTTCTATATTTTTAAATGTTAAATATATATTTTAAATCATTTTAATAAACAAAATTATTTTCTAGGAATTATATGTTATTTATTATAAATTATATGGGGATAAATTGGCTATTTAAAATCTAGCCAGATTGCATTTAAATTTTAGCCTCAATTTTAACCCAACCCCAGCCCAATTTCGGATTAAATAACCCGACCCAGACCCTAATTACCCCTATCCAACCCAAAACCTATCAAATCCTAGCCGTTGATTTAAAAGATCAATGGCCCTTGTTCGTTCTTGCCTTTTTATTCCAAACGACCCCCAACCCTAACCATTTTTTCAAATCCACCGCCCTAAAATCCTGTTTTCTCTCAGTAACTCTCAACCAAACCCTAGCCCTTCAACCGCCGACCTCTCCTCTCCGGTCATCTCTGGTGACCTCTCATCGTCTCCTAAGCCTCCAATGGCTTCTCTCATGCCATGCCTGCCTTCTCTAAGGTCTTCAAGGACCCAGGGCCATGCCGACTTGCATCTAGGGTTCATCACTTGTCTGTTCTTGGCTACTCCAGTGTGATTTCGAATAAAATCATGTTGTATCTAACACGATCCTTGGGATTCTAGACAGGTTCTTTCATCTCTCTATGGGTTTCTTCTAAAACCCTAATTTCTTCCTATATCTCTTAGATCTGTACAGATCTAAGACGATTTGAGTTTGTTTCTTTAATGTTTTACACTGTCCTTGGAACTCTTTTGCAAGAATCATTGATTTCAAGTATTTTTCACCTTCTTCTAAAACTTAGGGTTTCAGAACTTCTTTTAAAATTTTGTTTAACTGATTCTTTGTGTTTAAACTTCTATTTCTTGCATATTTTTGACTGATCTTATGATTTTACTACCTCTTCAACTCGTCTATGTTGAAATCCCTAATTTTCTAAGTTTCTTCGTTTGGTTCTGTGTATTAACATGACTGATCAATTCTTCTTTGAGTTTCTGTGACTATCTTGCCTCGAATATGTTCCTACTATGTTTTTAGCCTAGCTTATATCACATCTATGTGCTTGTGTCCATCTTGATTGTTCAAGACTTGCTTCTTTCTATCAGTGTTGTTTAACCTTCATGTTTGCTATGTCTGGTTGTTCTTATCTCACTCTATTTATATGTTGAACACTGAATCATGATTTTCTCTTTGATTGATTCTGGATTCCCTATTTCATGGTTTGATTGGAAGACCTTCCTTATTCCTACTCTTTCTATTCAAATTGATTGATTTGCTTACCTTGTCTGCATTAGTATTTTATTCGTACTGATTATCTGTTTAATTAGAGTTTTCTGAACTTAGCCCTAATTGTTTACCCTATACTTACTAAATTTGAAATCTTTCCTTATTGGTCATACATTGATTTCTTTCCTTATTTGTTAGTTGTTCTTACCGTTTGAACTGATTCCCTTAACTTATGGGAATACTTGTACTGATTTTGCTCTAATTGGTTCTGAGTTCCATAATTACTATACTATTGTGATTATTGCCTTATTTTACCTAGTTTCGAACTACTATATATACATACTTTCTTATTGACACAAACACGAACACATTAGTTCAAAAACTCCTCCTTTCACACTAAAATCTTTCTGCTCTCTTTTGTGTTACTTACTACTATCTAAAGTCAGCCGACTGCAAGCCAAGGCTAACTACTGGTTTCTCTTTCACTTTGTGCTTACTATCCCCTTACTGGTATGTTCCAATTTTAATTCAAGTCCCAAAACAATATGCTTCTCCTATTACTTCAATTTGTCATGTTTCTAATATGCTTCTATCTATGATTTTGTTGTTCAACATGCAATTAATATGTATATTTCACAGTTTTCTTTGTTGCATGCTATATACCCCTTAGGATCCCCTTCTAGTATGACCCAATGTGACTATGTTTCTCTGATCCCTGGCATGCGCCTTCCGGTATGAAGTAATTGGCTATCATAAGCCTATTGATTCTGTATTAACTCTACAATTCATGATATATTTTAAAAGCCTTGACCCCTTTTAAGGCTCCTTTGATTCTGTACCTATGTGCATCTGTGCTTACTATGTACCCTATGCTTACCCCAAATCCCCATTACCCTTAAGTGGATGTGTGCACCTGTTTGACTCTATGTATTGAAATGCTGATGAACCTCTTTCTGGTTCTGTATTTGGTTTGACTGATTGTTAGTCACCTTACCTTTTTAATCTATCTTATTTAGTAACTCCCTATGTGTTTTCTTACAAAACTATTTCAAGCAAATCTTGTTATAACTCTATTTTCTCACTAAAACCTTTCAAACTGTGTCAAACACTCTCACTCTACTCCTAAGTCACTAGGTTCTGCCCCCTCCAGTGTGTGTACTGCCTTGGGATCCTCTTGAGAACCCTCTGAACTCAGGCACACTGAGGTTGGCCCTTCCACACTACACTTACTCATTTGGTTACAAAGTCTGGGTGTGAGCACTGCCCGGGATCCTTGAGATCCTTAGGAAACTCTGACGCACATAGATAATGAAATTTTCTATTAAATTGGCATTTGAGGCTATTGTAGGTCTTGGGAAATCACTTGGACCTGCTTCAGACTCCCTATAGTGTAACTTCTTCATTTCTTTTTTATCTATTTATGTAATTCATTCATCTGGTTTGTAATAATTTGTAAACGAATATTGGGGTGACTAGTGAAAAAGGGTGGGTAGTTACATATTTGTGGGGTAAATGGGTAGAAACCATGCCTATAGGATTTTATACTTGATATATTTGCCTTACCATGTTAGAAATCATGCCTATAGGTCTCAAATGGTTCCAATAATAGAAAGCATGTTTATAGGTCTTAATATCAACTTCACAAGTAGATGTCATGCCTATAGGATATGATCCAACTCAACTTTTGTTATGACGGGTATTTACATGTGTTTTCATTTGTTATCATGCCTACAAGTTTCTAACATCAGCTCTTAACAATTAGATACCATGCCTAAAGGGAACAACGTCAGAAATTCTGCCTATAGATCTAAAAATCAGTTTAGTTTAAATAAGTTATTCCAGTTCATGATTAGTTTACTTTGAAACTGGTCTAATCAGTGGTTTGTTTTCCCTGAAATGAATTCTTCCAAAAACTGCCCTAATCTGTCACTAGGCAACATGCCTATAGGAACTCAAGAGTTTGTTTTAAAATCTGCCCACTATTTTACTATATCAAATGTAGTATCATGCTCTTAGGATGCCACTATCCAGCGTTTAGGCAAGCCTATAGGGTAAGTATAAATTCTGCAACTCTAAAACTATTTCCGCTACTTAATGTTGTTCTGATTTTAACAAGCTTAAAATCAGTAGGTAAACGTATAGGGCCATCACTTCTGAGTTAATAAAACAAAAATGCATATCTCATGTGTTCTGATATTCGCCTAGACATCATGTCTTAGGATACAGTTTAACAATATTGCTCTTATTTGTGTTTGAGTCGTGTTGTTTACATGCATTATCTGTGGAGGTGAACTTGAGCCTCTAATTGCTTCTTTTTTGCCTTATGTCCTAAGGTCCTATTTGTTCTTACCTGTCTTCTTAGAGGTCAGATTTAGAGGTCCTAAAATACCTCCAGGGCCACAAGGAAGGGACGGGTAGTGCATGCGTAGGCATCGTCAAGTTTACTAGAACGCTTTAGGCTAAGACCGCGGGGTGGGAAGGGTAGATATGGGATATGATGATTATGCGCTAATGTCACGTTTAGCCTCTCATTGAGGAGTGTTTATCGGACATTGTGTGGGGTGATCCTGTAGGCTAACCAACCTAGGACCCCTCCTTTCCCAAAATCCCTTCTGTTTAAAACTTTGTTTATATACAACTTGTTTAAAGCCTTTGTCTTATTATTTAATGTTATACCATGTCCAACGTGCTTTACTTGTAAATTATTTGATTCAACTATTTATTTATTAATGGACTAATTCGTGAGTACAAGTTTTGCCGGGACCCACCATTGTGGACTGAGAGGGGTGCCTAATGCCATCCTCTCAAGGTTATTTCGAGACCTTACCCTAATCTCTGGTAATGCAAACTAGTCTAAGAGTTAATCGCTCTAGGTGCCCTAACGCACCATAATCCGTTAGGTGACGACTCTTCAAATACCCAATTCCCAAAAGAAAATGAGTTATTACCCCCATTTAGGCTCTTACCATAACGAACTTATCTTTTTACAAATTAGTCCAAGCATGCTTTATCCCATACCATTCTCCCTTATTTGAATCTAACTGTCCATTTTTAAGCATTTATGGTTCTTTATCCCTGGAACTGACTTGGCTCTTTATTTTCTTTTTCCTTGTAACTTCTTTCAATTATTTAAATGTTGTATTTATTTTTCCCTACGTGAAAATACTTGACTACATGTTATTAATTGCTGCATAAATCATGCTCCACATCATATTCCACTCGTGCGTATCAAATCCTATAGCAATGCTTTAATGAGTGGTTGCGCTCTTCCTATTTACTACACTTAAATTCGGAAAGGCTTATTTGCGGTAAAACCAATCGATCAACAGTGTAGTTGACGGTTCCGTGCCTTCCCCCTCGAGTTGTCCGCTTGAGGGTACCAGTCTAAAACCACATAGAAACCTTACTCTGGTTAAAATTGTGCATGCATCATGGTCAAACCTAGTCGGATCAGTTATGTTGTCCACATAATGATCCTTTAAGATAAGCCTTATCCAAAGTCCATCGGGTTTTCCATAATCCCAACAGACACAACCACGTTATGTGCATTAATTTGAAAAACTAAATGTCGACATGTTGATCATAAATGTATACATAGTCGAGTCCAGTGGGGGTAAGGTCTAACCCTTTTATTTTGCAGAAAATGAGGCACGAGGTCCCCAGATTCGGTATGGTTAGCAACATCCCACCATTGCTACTAGATTGGTGGGAGGACCTTTTCTCAAGTGACAAGAAACATGTGAGAAAGTACCTGAGTAACCTGCCTTCCTTGCTAGATATTGAGCCATACAACAAACTGATCGAGGCTACCACTTTATTCTGGGATAGCGAAAGGGCTGTGTTCAGTGACATAGAAATGACACCACTTCTAGAGGAAATTGGAGGGCTTGCGGGATTGACTTGGGACAGTCCCGGGCTATTGGTACCAGAAAACCGTACGTGCAGGGGATTTTTGAAGATGATGGGGCTGAAGAAGAATGTCGACTTAGTGTGCTTGAAGGAATCTTACATACCTTTCGAATACCTATACGAGAGGTATGGCCATAGCAAGTCTTTCCGTACTTACCACAATGAGATCTCTCTCACTTCTCTAGGTCACATCCACCGCAGAGTGTTTGTATTCATTGTGTGCTTCCTAGGTCTGATAGTGTTCCCAATGAAAAAGGAAAGAATCCACACTAGGTTGGCCATGGTCGCCAAGACTTTGATGGAAGGGATTAATGGATAGACATATACCATAGTCCCCATGATCATAGCCGACATCTATAGGGCTCTGGAGCGCTGTCAAAGAGAGGTCAAGCATTTCGAGGGTTGTAATTTGTTGCTGCAGTTATGGTTGTTGGAGCATTTCCAAAAGGGTCGTTATCGCCAAGAATTTCCGCGAATGGCTTGGAACGACCATATTGCCTTCCATCACCCTAAGTAGATGACTTACATTCCAGATAGATTTGCTCATCCGGAAAGCGCCAAAGAATGGGTAGAGTTCTTCGACAATCTGACAGAGGAACATGTGTAGTGGATGTTTGAATGGTTCCCAACAGACGAATTTATTATCAGATACAGGGATGCTCCACACGTGGTGATGATTGGGTTAAGAGGGATATACTAGTATGTCCCTATGCGAGTTGTGAGGAAAGCAAGAAAAAAATAGGTTGTACCAAGGGTTGTCAAGATAAGTCATTTTAGGGCAGATTTTCAAGACGACGATGTCCCTTACAAGTGCCAAGCTCAGCACATGTGGCACTGCAAAATCATTGTGGAGAAGAATGTCGTTGAGCCAGACAGGTATCACGCAGGGTACGAGCCTCTCTACTTGGCATGGTTGGAGGACAATCTGAAAGGAATGGTGACACCAAGGGCCGGTCGAGGGAACAGAATCATAGATTAGGAAGCTGAAACTCAATTCAAGTATAACAGGCTACACAAGAGGGTCCACGGCTCTGAGAATGAGCACCGGGAGATACATGAGGGAATGCGAGGTTGATAGAGGAGTGGAAAGAAATGGCAGTCACTTCCAACAGGAAACTAGAATATCTGGAGCGATGAATATTGGGACTGGAAGGTAAAGTCATAAAGAGGATTGAAAATTTCCAGAACGCTGAAGGAGCTGAAGGAGGACATCTGGCTAGAGCCTATTTGCTGCTGGGGCTGTGCGAGCTGGGGGATCTATATAATGGAGTCCCGAAGATCGAATCTGCGGAAGGTCCTTCTGGGACCAAATAAGCTAGATTTATTTGCTTTTCCTAAATGTAATAAGGCCAAGTGCTAGTAGTGACTTATTTTATTATTATCTTAGTGTTATTTTGGGATTCGTCTATTTTTTATATTATGCAATGAAACATTTATTAGCATTAAAAGTTCTCCAAGTTTATTTATCTCTAGGCCTACCTCGGGCACAACGAGGTTCCCAAAGTAGGACAAGAATTTACATTTCCGCAATATGTATTTAAATACTACAAATGTTTTAGGATCCTCACTGACTTGTTACCTTTTTGTTTTCGCTAATTTTTACTGTTATTCCCATCTCCTTAGGTTGGTTCACTCATACTAGCCTCGTTAGTATATCACACCAGATCTAGAGGCCCTTCATCTCCTCCTCCTCCAAGCAACACAAAAGGCAAAGTCAAAATAATAATGGACGACTTAAGTGGTATCCGAAAGGAGAATATTGAGAATGCAGAGACTTCAGATGGCTATAGTACTCCGGCCCTAAATGATCTAGTCTTGAGATTGGAATAAAAGATACTGGAATTGCAGGGAGAACTTGAGCAGGTTCGTAACTTGGCAAACTTGTCACTCACCCTCAATGTCCCCAATATCCACCAACAAAACACAAAGAACCCAGCACCTCCTCAGAACACACAAAACCAATAGCCACAAAATCCCACCGCACCAAATCAATATGCAACTCCACCCCAAAATATCAATTCGTTTCCAATACCAACTCCACCGCAACATCATCATCAACCAATTCAGTACCCACCAAACACCACTTACCACACTCCCCAAAACACACCACAACTCATTCTCGATCCACAAAACTCTACCAATGACCATCACTACACCCAAGTTCCTGGCACCCATCAAAGCAACCCTATATATGTGGAAACTATACCTCATTCTGCCCAACCAACCTCCTGTACACCGAAATCTTCTGAGAAGGACTTGCTCATTAAAAACATGGCTGAAGAACTCAAGAAGTTAACAAGCCGAGTTCAAGGTGTTGAGGGCGACTGAGGAATAGAAGGTTTGAACTATGAAGATCTGTGCATACAGCCGGATGTCGAACTGCCAGAGGGGTACAAACCTCCCAAGTTCGAAATGTTTGATGGTAAAGGTGATCCCAGGGTTCATCTAAGGACCTATTGTGACAAGCTTGTCAGGGTCAGGAAAGATGAGAAGATCCGGATGAAACTCTTTATGAGGAGCCTTACCGGGGATGCTTTGTCTTGGTATATTAGCCATAATCCCAAGAAATGGTCTAGTTGGGTAAGCATGGCATCAGATTTCATGGACCAGTTTAGGTTCAACATAAAGAATGCACCAGATGTCTTTTACATTCAGAATCTTAAGAAGAAACCTACTGAGACTTTTCCTGAATACGCTACTTGTTGGAGGTCGGAAGCGGCCAAGGTCAGGCCCTCTTTGGACGAAGAACAGATGAATAAATTCTTCGTCAGGGCATAGGATCCACAATATTATGAGAGGTTGATGGTTATCGAAAATCACAAATTTTCTGACATCATCAAACTTGGAGAAAGAATCAAAGAAGGAATCAAGAGCGAGATGGTAACAAACTTCGAGGCCTTGCAAGCCACGAATAAGGCACTACAATCAGGGGGCATATCGAAGAAGATAGATGTTGGGGCGGCAATGGTGGCCCAGGGACCAAAATATCCACTTACCTATCAGACACCTCCACCCACATATCAGATACCTCCACCCACATACAAAGCATCCCCACCTACATATCAAACTTCATCTCCCAGATATTCCCAACCAGCCACTGTCCATCACACCTATAACTCTCAACCATCCCACTTCCAATCACTACCAGCTCGCCAAAATTATCCAAGACCAAGACCCAACTTCGACCATAAGCCACCCAGACAATACACTGCCATCGCTGAGCCCATCGACCAACTGTATGAAAAGTTGAAAGCAGAAGGTTACGTCACTCTTGTTCCCGCTGTGGCATTAGAAAATTCATCCCAATGGGTCAATCCAAACAAACTTATGTGTACCATTCTGGTATGAAAGGGCACACCAATGCTGAGTGCCGAACATTGAAGGATAAGATCCAGACGCTAATTGACAACAAGTCCATACAAGCAAAGGAAGCCGTACCTAATGTCCGCAACAATCCCCTCCCTGATTACAGAGGTGATAGTGTACATATGATAGAGACAAATGAAGAATGGTACCCTGAGGGGTCGATCAGGCTTATTCGAGAAGGCGATGACTTTAAGGCTGCAGTCACACTTACTCCTATTGTGGTTCGGACTCAGGCACCAATCGAGGTTGAGGTAACTACATCAGTTCCATTCGAGGTGGAAGTGGCTCCACCCGTAGCCACCCCCGCTCCATTTGAAGTAGAAGTGATCACACCTTTCACTGTGACAATATCAACCACACCCCATTCAAGTCAAAAGCAATACCCTGGGATTATGTCACCGAGGCTCGGCGGAAAGGGAAGGCCAAGTTAGAGGAATCTGATGCTGCACAAGGAATGACTAGAACCGGAAGAGTTCTCTCGGAGGAAAGTGCAGGCAAAGGAGTACTCTGTCGTTGACCATCTGAACAAAGTCCCTGCTTAGATATCTATCCTGTCACTATTGTAGAATTCAGAGGCTCACAATAATGCGTTAATGAAAGTGTTAAGCGAGGCTTATGTACCCAATAACATCACCAATGGAGAAATGGCCAACATGGTTGGGCAAGTACTAGAAAGCCATAAGATCATCTTCTACAAAGATGAGCTACCACCTGAGGGACTGAATCATAATCGAGCATTATATTACGGTGCAATTTGAAGACAAATTCATTGCTATGCTCTTGGTAGATGGAGGTTCGAGCCTAAATATTTTGTCCATTGGACACTCTGAAAAGGTTGGACAAAGGTTTCCATGAGATACGGGTAGGAAGCATGAATATGAAGGCTTTCGATGGGTCACAGAGGGCCATGATCGGGGAAATCAACCTTTGCTTGCAGATGGGGCCAACTTGGTTTGGCATTGAATTTCAGGTGCTTAACATACCAGCCTCATATAATCTTCTGTTAGGCCGGTCAGGGATCCATGCCGCTGGAGCCGTGCCTTTCACACTACATCAAGTCGTGAAGTTTGAATGGAACCGCCAGGAGGTAATCATTCACGGAGATGGAAGTAACCCCATCTACACTAGTCAATCCATCCCGGCCATCGGACATAGAAGAAGGCTAGGAGGGGAAACCTATCATCACATTGAACGGGTCAATGTCGTCGAAAAGGATAAGTGGTGGAGTAACAAAATAGAAAGCATACTAGCATGGTCTGGATATGAACCCGGCAAAAGGTTGGGAAAGAACCTCCAAGGTATCACTAAACCAATACAGCTAAAAATTATGGTACCACCTTTGGGCTCGGATACCAGTACACATGGCAAGAGTATAGGATTGGTCGCCTCCATGGCATGGACCGTATTACCCTCTTGAGCAGTCAGTGCTACGTTTGGAACAAGCTTTTCACCAAGCTGATACGATATGGGGGAATACAGAAGAAGAAACACTAGTTGGGTTGAAGAATTTGTTCTTGGAGGATGAAGACATGGACTGCAGTGCCATAATTGAGGAGGAGGAGGAAGAAGAAAACCTCACTATTCAGACTGTAAAGAAGGGAGTTGTTCTCAGAAACTGGACCTCCACACCATCCCGAGCCCGCCGAGTCCCTGGGTAGCTTGGCAGAATTTACTTCTATAAGCCATTTTAGGCATTTAAAATTTCTCATAATTTTGTTTTAAGTTTTACTTGTTTCAAAATGAATGCTCGATTCGTCGAGCCATACATTGTTTAGACAAATTTCAAGTTTTAATCAAATGCATTTGCTTTTTATTATTCACTACTATCTTTACATTTTTCCTCTCTACAACAGTATTATTACTTTTCCTGGTGAACCAGTGACTGTGACATGTAATGAGGCAACACAACATGAGAATAGTGATTTAGAGGAAGAAGATGAGATACCCTAAGAAGTTGTCAGGGAGGTTGAAAATTTTGAGAATAAGCCCAAGTCCAATCTGGACGAGACCGAAGCCATAAATTTGGGAGACGCTGAGACCGTCAAGGAGACCCGCATCAGCATTCACTTGTCACCAGCTGAGAAGGACGAGTACATTAGTTTCCTAAAAGAATATGAGGACATTTTCGCATGGTCATATGATGACATGACCAGTTTGAGCACTTCCATAGTGGCTCACAAGCTGCCTATTAATCCCATGTGTCTGTCAGTAAAACAGAAACTCAGAAAGTTCAAACCAGACATGAGCCTGAAATTCAAGGAGGAAGTTACCAAGCAAATCAAAGCAAAAGTTCTCAGGGTGGTTGAGTACCCAACCTGGTTAGCTAACACTTTTCCAGTTCCAAAGAAGGATGGGAAGTGAGAGTATGTGCTGACTATCGGGATTTAAACAGAGCAAGTCCTAAGGCCGACTTCCTACTGCGAAATATATACATTTTGATCGAAACCTACGCTAAGTATGAACTCCATTCCTTTGTGGATTGCTTCGCGCGCTATCACCAGATTTGGATGGATGAAGAAGATGCAGAGAAGACAGCTTTCATCACACTATTGGGTGTATATTGTTACAAGATGATGTCATTCAGTCTGAAGAATGCTGGGGCCACTTACATGAGAGCCATGACAACTATCTTCCATGATATAATACACAAAAATAGAGGTATATGTGGACGATGTCATTATCAAATCCAAGAGGGCCGCAGATTACATAACAGACTTGAGGAAGTTCTTTGACAGGCTAAGGAGGTAGAACTTGAAACTAAACCCCACAAAATGTGCATTCGGGGTTCCCGCAGGAAAATTACTGGGATTCATCGTCAGTCATCGAGAGATCGAGCTGGATCCGTTTAAAGTCAAGGTTATTCAGGAGTTACCATTACCTAAGAGCAAAAAGGATGTGATGGGCTTCCTAGGACATCTCAACTATATCAGTCGTTTCTTAGCACAGTCCACAGTTATATGTAAACCTATCTTCAAGATGCTGAGGAAGGATGCCGAAACAAGCTAGACAGAGGATTGTCAGAAAGCTTTTGATAAGATCAAGGAGTACCTGTCCACACCACCAGTTTTGGTCCTGCAAGAACCAGGATAACCTTTGCTACTATACCTATCTGTGTTGGATGGAGCCTTCGGATGTGTTCTAGGACAACATGACGAGACGGGAAGGAAGGAGCAAGCCATATATTACTTGAGTAAGAAGTTCACACCTTATGAAGCACGGTATTCTCTGCTTGAACGCACTTGCTGCGCTTTGACCTGGATAGCTCAGAAATTGAGGCACTACTTCTACGCCTCACTACATATCTCATATCTAGGATGGACCCTCTGAAGTATATATTCCAGAAACCCATGCCGACCGGGAAGTTGGCTAAGTGGTAGATACTACTAAGTGAGTTCGATATCGTCTATGTAACTTAAAAGGAGGTCAAGGGAAAAGCATTGGCAGATCACCTTGCTGAAAATCCGGTGGGAGGAGAATACG
Organism: Nicotiana sylvestris; assembly: GCF_000393655.2. Classification (NCBI taxonomy): domain Eukaryota; kingdom Viridiplantae; phylum Streptophyta; class Magnoliopsida; order Solanales; family Solanaceae; genus Nicotiana; species Nicotiana sylvestris. The sequence goes on from NC_091060.1 coordinate 148,830,394, forward strand.
AACCCTTGAAAATGTAATTTCCTAATGAAGAAGTATCATTCGTAGGAGAAGAATTACCGAAGCATATGACGGTTGGAGAATGTTCTTTGACGGAGACGCAAATTTCAAAGGAGTGGGCATTAGAGCAGTTTTGGTATAAAAAATGGGTCAGCATTATCCGGTATCTGCTAAACTCATATTTCCCTACACTAACAATATGGCAAAATATGAAGCCTGAATATTAGGGCTCAAAATGGTAGTCAACATGAACATTCAGGAGTTGCTGGTGATCGGTGATTCAGATTTTCTTGTGTACCAGGTACAAGGAGAGTGGGCCACCAAGAATTCCAAGATATTGTCATATTTGCACCATGTGCAGGAATTGAGAAAGAGGTTTACAAAGATAGAATTCCGACATGTGGCCAGAATTCAGAATGAGCTTGCCGACGCATTGGCCACTTTGTCATCCATAATACAACATCCAGATAAGAACTACATTGATCCCATTCCGGTGAGGATCCATAATCAGTCGGCATATTGTGCTCATGTCGAGGAAGAAGCAGATGGAAAGCCTTGGTTCCATGACATCAAAGAATACTTATCATAAGGAGAATACCCGGAGCACTCAAATCACACTTAGAAACGCACGCTCCGGAGATTGTCAAATCACTTCTTCCACAGCGGAGGGAACTTATACAGAAGAACTCTTGGTTTGGGTTTACTAAGATGTGTTGATGCAAAGGAAGCTTCTAAGCTACTTGAGGATGTGTATGCTGGGACCTGTGGTCTACACATGAATGGTTTCGTCTTGGCTAAGAAAATACTCAGGGAAGGTTACGTTTGGATGACCATGGAGATGGATTGGATTCAGTATGTCCGCAAATGCTTTCAATGTCAAGTGCATGCCGACATGATAAAAGTGCCGCCAAATGAGCTTAATGCAACAAGCTCACCTTGTCCATTCGCCGTAGATTTTGTCAAGGATCGTATTATCTGCCGATACGGAGTTCCCGAGTCCACTGTTACCAATAACACCGCCAATCTCAACAGTGATATGATGAAAGCTATGTGTGAAACTTTCAAAATCAAGCACAAGAATTCCACAACCTACAGACCTTAGATGAATGGAGCCGTAGAAGCCGCCAACAAAAACATTAAGAAGATACTAAGGAAAATTATAGAGAACCACAAAAAATGGCATGAGAAGTTACCCTTTTCTCTATTGGGGTACCGCACCACGGTTCACACATCAACCGGGGCAACTCCCTACATGCTGGTTTATGGTACCGAGGTTGTCATCCCAACCGAGGTAGAGATTCCTTCTTTAAGAATCATACATGAAGCTAAACTCAGCGATGCAGAGTGGATAAGGATCCACTATGAACAATTGGCCCTTATAGATGGAAAAAGGATGAACGCAGTATGTCATGGCCAACTTTATCAGAACACAATGTTCACAGCTTTCAACAAAGGGGTCAAACCAAGGCAATTTGCACCAGGTCAGTTGGTGCTGAAGAAGATCTTCCCACATCAAGATGAATCCAAAGAGAAATTCTCACCCAACTGGCAAGGTCCGTACATGGTTTATAGGGTGCTAACAGGAGGAGCACTCATACTCTCGGAAATGGATGGAGAAATTTGGTCAAAACCAATCAATTCAAATGCAGTCAAGAGATACTATGTTTAGATTATTTACATTTCATCGTCTGATGTAATTGAACTACGTTTGACCTGATTCCCATTTAAGAGGGGATACGTAGGCAACCTTATGGGTTCGGTCATATCATAATAAAATTTTCATTCCCCCCCAAGACCAGAAACTGGGGCAGAATTTTGAGGAGGGTCCTCAAAATTCCAGAGTAAGTCCAACCAACGCCAACATGTGTCAGATGGTCAGTAACCAGTTAAGAAACTGGAGCAGAATTTTGAGAAGGATTCTCAAAATTCTGAAGAAGTTTGGGCAAGATCCATTATCCGCAAACGGTCAAAGATCATCTACCAAACTGGGGCAGAATTTTGAGAAGGACCCTCAAAGTTCCAATATGAGAGAGTTGCAATGCCTTCGAGATGTGTTACAGTCACTAGTTCATCAAAAATTACTTGATATATTAATACGTTTCCAAAACAACTCTATTTTTATCAATAATTGCATATTTTTGAAAACTCTATTTCCATAACAGTCAGGTGTCACCCAGGGGAACTCGAAAGGCTTTCAGAACGGAGCAAAGCAAAGCCAGCCGACAGGAGCATGAACCAACCTCCCCCCACAAAACTTATGATTTTTCTTTGAACGCATGCACATTTGGCATAACGATAGCATTTAAAAAACATGTATACACAAAGATAATTCACTATCAATCAGGCCATCAAACATTGAATACATCTCTAGCTAAGACATACACTACTCTTATTTGCTGCTCACTCTTTGCATGGGACTAATCCTTGTCCCCCATATTTGCATTAGACTAATCCTTGCCTCCCCATGTTTGCATGAGTCTAATCCCTGACTCCACACTTGCATGAGGCTAATCCTTGCCTCCCTATCTGCATGAGTCTAATCCTTGACTCCATGAGGCTAATCCCTGCCTTCATACTTGCATGAGGCTAATCATTGCCTCCATACTTGCATGAGGCTAATCCCTACCTCCCTATTTGCATGAGTCTAATCCCTGACTGCACATTTTCATGAGGCTAATCCTTGCCTCCCTATCTGCATGAGTCTAATCCTTGATTCCATGAGGCTAATCCCTGCCTCCATACTTGCATGAGGCTAATCCTTGCCTCCCTATTTGTATGAGTCTAATCCCTGACTCCATGTTTGCATGAGTCTAATCCCTAACTCCACACTTGCATGAGGCTAATCCCTGCCTCCCTATTTGGATGAGTCTAATCCCTGACTCCATACTTGTATGAGGCTAATCCTTGCCTCCCCATTTGCATGAGGCTAATCCCTGCCTCCCCATGTGCATGAGTTTAATCCTTGACTCCATGAGGCTAATCCTTGCCTCCACACTTGCATGAGGCTAATCCTTGCCTTTCTATTTGCATGAGTCTAATCCCTCACTCCCTATTTACATGAGTCTAATCCCTGACTCCATACTCGCATAAGGCTAATCCTTGCCCCCATACTTGCATGAGGCTAATCCTTGCCTCCCCGTCTACATGGGATTAAGCAATGTCCCTATTTGCACGAATATTGCTCTATTTCTAAGTACTCTTTATTAGCTTTTCAATCGGGCAAAGCTCTGCCCTACATTTCACAAGACTAAGCATTGTCTTGATAACATCATGACTATTGCATATCATGGGCTGAAATATTGCCAACATATCCAAAGGCATCATAGTCTAGAGGCATTATCTTCATAGCCGGAAGACACCATGACATGGCCTGAAGATCTCTCAAACTTGCATATTATTATTCAAAGGCGTCATGGTTCAGAGGCACCATCTTCATGGACCGAGAACATCATTTCATGGCCTGCGAATCCCTCGCTAAATAATTCATGGCCCAGGACGTCATGGTCTGAGGACGTCTTCTTTAACCGTCCAAAGACAACCTTCATTGTCCAACGGAAATTTGCATCATGTTTAATTTTTCTCATATACATGCTTGTAGCATCTTTTATCTGCAGGCAACCAGCAAGCAACCGCTATCCTAGAAGGAGAGATCTCGTTCCAACTCCTTCAACTGTTTCGAGCTTTAACCGCTCACCATAGCCGCTTTGGCACCTCGTGTCCGTTCTTGCAATGATTCCAAAGCATCCCGCCGGTCAACATTGGCCATTATTTCTTTACCCGAAAACTCTTTCATCCTTTACGGGTAAAGAGGGACAGATGCTCAATTTTTCTCTATATATTTTTTAATATGCATAAATATTTTCAAAGTAGCATATATATATATATATATATATATATATATATATGCATATATAAGTATGCACAAGGTTTTAATAATTTTTCTATAATTTTAAAGATTTTAAATTGTTTTATTTCCTCCCCTTTTACTCATAAAATCCCCGATAATTATCCCTCAAATTATTATTATGGTAACTTAGTCATATAAATTCTATATTTATGCAAAAATATTGTTAAAACATTTTTAATGCATTTTTATAATTGCATTTTAATGCTAATTTGCATATAATTACAATATTAGCCTTATTAATGTACAATTACGTTTTATATGCATAAAATTGATCTTCTATATTTTTAAATGTTAAATATATATTTTTTAAATCATTTTAGTACAAAAAATTATTTTTTAGGAATTATCTATTATTTATTATAAATTATGTGGGGATAAATTGGCTATTTAAAATCTAGTCAGATTGCATTTCAATTTTAGCCTCAATTTTAACCCAACCCCAGCCCCAATTTGGATTAAATAACCCGACCCTGTCCCTAATTACCCCTACCCGACCCAAAACCTATCAAATCCTGACCGTTGATCTAAAAGATCAACGGACGTCATTCGTTCTTGCCTTTTTATTCCAAGCGACCCCCCCAACCCTTATCATTTTTTCAAATCTGCCACCTTAAGATCCTCTCTTCTCTCAGTAACTCTCAACCAAACCCTAGCCCTTCAACCGCCGACTTCTCCTCTTCGGTCATCTCCGGTGACCTCTCATTGTCTCCTAAGCCTCCAATGGCTTCTCTCATGCCACGCCTGCTTTCTCTAAGGTCTTCAAGGGCCCAGGGCTATGCCGACTTGCATCTAGGGTTCGTCACTTGTCTGTTCTTGGCTACTCCAGTGTGATTTCGAACAAAATCATGTTGTATCTGTTACGATCCTTGGGATTCTAGATAGGTTCTTTCATCTCTCTATGGGTTTCTTCTGAAACCCTAATTTCTTCATATATCTCTTAGATCTATACAGATCTAAGACGATTTGAGCTTGTTTCTTTAATGTTTTACAGTGTCCTTGGAACTCTTTTGCAAGAATCGTTGATTTCAAGTGTTTTTTACCTTCTTCTAAAAATTAGGGTTTTAGAACTTCTTTTAAAATTTTGTTTAACTGATTCTTTGTGTTTAAACCTCTATTTCTTGCATATTTTTGACTGATTCTATGATTTTACTATCTCTTCAACTCGTCTATGTTGAAAGCCCTAATTTTCTAGGTTTCTTCGTTTGGTTCTGTGTATTAGCATGATTGATCATTTCTTGTTTGAGTTTCTGTGACTATCTTGCCTCGAATATGTTCCTACTGAGTTTTTAGCCTAGCTTATATCACTTCTATGTGCTTGTGTCCATCTTGCCTGTTCAAGACTTGCTTCTTTCTATCAGTGTTGTTTAACCTTCGTGTTTGCTATGTCTGGTTGTTCTTATCTCACTCTATTTATATGCTGAACACTAAATCATGACTTTCTTTTTGATTGATTCTGGATTCCCTATTTCATGGTTTAATTGGAAGACCTTTCTTTAAACCTTCGATTCCTACTCTTTCTATTCAAATTGATTGATTTGCTTACCTTGTCTGCATTAGTATTTTATTCCTACTAATTATCTCCTTAATTATTATTTTCTGAACTTAGCCCTAATTGTTTACCTTATACTTACTGAATTTGAAATCTTTCCTTATTGGTCATACGTTGATTTCTTTCCTTATTTGTTACTTGTACTTACCGTTTGAACTGATTCCCTTAACTTATAGGAATACTTGTACTGATTTTGCTCTAATTGGTTCTGAGTTCCATAATTACTATACTATTGTGATTCTTGCCTTATTTTACCTAGTTTCGAACTACTATATATACCTACTTTCTTATTAACACAAACACGAACACATTGGTTCAAAAACTCACTCTTTCATACTAAAAGTTTTATGCTCTCTTTTGTGTTACTTATTACTGTCTAAAGTCAGCCGGCTGCAAGCCAAGGCTAACTACTAGTTTCTCTTTCACTTTGTGCTTATTATCTCCTTACTAGTATGTTCCAATTTTAATTCAAGTCCCAAAACAATATGCTTCTTCTATTACTTCAATTTGTCATGTTTCTATTTACTTCTATCTATGGTTTTATTGTTCAACCTGCAATTAACATGTATACTTCACTGTCTTCTTTGTTGCATACTATATACCCCTTAGGAACCCCTTCTAGTATGACCCAATGTGACTATGTTTCTCTGATCCCTGGCATGCACCTTCCAGTATGAAGTAATTAGCTATCATAAGCCTATTGATTCTGTATTAACTCTATAGTTCATGCTACACTTTAAAAGCCTTGACCCCTTTTAAGGCTCCTCTGATTTTGTACCTATGTATATTTGTGCTTACTATGTACCCTATGCTTACCCCAAATCCCCATTACCCCAAAGTGGATGTGTGCACATGTTTGACTCCATGTATTTAAATGCTGATAAACCTCTTTCTGGTTCTGTATTTGGTTTGACTGATTGTTAGTCACCTTACCTTTTTAAACTGTCTTATTTAGTAACTCCCTATGTGTTTTCTTACAAAACTATTTCAAGCAAATCTTGTTTTAACACTGTTTTCCCACTAAAACCTTTCAAACTGTGTCAAACACTCTCACTCTACTCCTAAGTCACTAGGTTCTGCCCCCTCTAGCGTGTGTACTGCCTTGAGATCCTCTTGAGAACCCTCTGGACTCTGGCACACTGGGGTTGGACCTTCCACACTGCACTTACTTATTTGGTTACAAAGTCTGTGTGTGAGCACTGCCCGGGATCCTTGAGATCCTTAGGGAACTCTGACGTACCTAGACAATGATATTGTCTATGAAATTGGCATTTGAGTCTATTGGAGGTCTTGGGAAATCACTTGGGTCTGCTTCAGGCTCCCTATAGTGTAACTTCTTCTTTTCTTTTTATCTATTTATGTAATTCATTCATCTGGTTTGTAATAATTGGTAAACGAATATTGGGGTGACTAGTGAAAAAGGGTGGGTAGTTATATATTTGTGGGGTAAATGGGTAGAAACCATGCCTATAGGATTTTATACTTGATATATTTGCCTTACCATGTTAGAAATCATGCCTATAGGTCTCAAATGGTTCCAATAATAAAAATCATATTTATAGGTCTTAAAATCAACTTTACAAGTAGATGCCATGCCTATAGGATATGATCCAGTTCAACTTCTGTTATGATGGGTATTTACATGTGTTTTCATTTGTTATCATGCCTACAAGTTTCTAGCATCAGCTCTTAATAATTAGATATCATGTCTATAGGGAACAACGTCAGAAATTTTGCCTATAGATCTAAAAATCTGTTTAGTTTAAATAAGTTAATCCAGTTCAGGATTAGTTTACTTTGAAACTGGTCTAATCAATGGTTTGTTTTCCCTGAAATGAATTCTTTTAAAAACTGCCCTAATCTATCACTAGACAGCATGCCTATAGGAACTCAAGAGTTTGTTTTAAAATCCGCCCACTGTTTTACTATATCAAACGTAGTATCATGCTCTAAGGATGCCACTATCCAGCGTTTAGGCAAGCCTATAGGGTAAGTTTAAATTCTGCAACTCTGAAACTATTTCCGCTACTTAATGTTGTTCTGATTTTAACAAGCTTAAAATCAATACGCAAACTAATAGGGCCATCACTTCTGAGTAAATAAAACAAAACTGCATATCTCATGTGTTCTGATATTCGCCTAGGCATCATGTCTTAGGATACTGTTTAACAATATTGCCCTTATTTGTGTTTGAGTCGTGCTGTTTACATGCATTATCTGTGGAGGTGAACTTGAGCCTCTAATTTCTTCTTTTCTGCCTTATGTGCTAAGGTCCTATTTGTTCTTGCCTATCGCCTTAGAATTTTCTCCTTTTTAAGCACCTTAGGGGTCGTCTAGAACTGTCCAGATTTAGAGGTCCTAAAATACCTCCAGGGCCACAAGGAAGGGACGGGTAGTGCAAGTGTAGGCATCATCAAGTTTACTAGCACGCTTTAGGCTAAGACCGCTGGGTGGGAAGGATAGATATGCGATATGATGACTACGCACTAATGCCACGTGTAGCTTCTCATTGAGGAGTGTTTACCGGATATTGTGGGGGGTGATCCTGTAGGCTAACCAACCTAGGGCCTATCCTTTCCCAAAATCCCTTCTGTTTAAAACTTTATTTTGTGTACAACTTGTTCAAAACCTTTGTCTTATTATTTGATGTCATACCACGTCCAACGTGCTTTACTTGCAAATTATTTGATTCAACTATTGATTTGTTAACGGACTAATTTGTGAATATAAGTTTGGCTGGGACCCACCATTGTGGACCGAGAGGGGTGCCTAACACCTTCCCCTCAAGGTTATTTCGAGCCCTTACCCTTATCTCTAGTAATGCAAACTAATCTAAAAGTTAATCGCTCTAGGTGCCTTAACGTACCATAATCCCTTAGGTGGCGACTCTTCAAATACCCAATTCCGAAAAGGAAATGAGTTATTACCCCCATGAATGTCGAAACTCAGACTTTCTCCGTGGAGGAAAAAAGGGGGCGTGACAATAAGACAACTAAAAGAAATTGGGCTGGAAATGAGCTCATTGATAGAACGTTTTTTGTCTATTATCGTGATTGTGTATACGTTCGTGTAACATAATTATGATTCTTAAAATAAATCTAGGTATGCGTTCGCGCAACTTCGGCCAAATTTTCTTAATAATAATAATAATGCGTGATTAATTGTGGACACATACGTGTGACATGATTCTTGATGCGCCAAACGAAATGAGTACACGTACGCGTGACTCGTTTCAGTTTAATTTCTTAATTTAGAACTGTAAGGGTAAAATTCACATAGGTTCTAAAGTACCTAACTAAACAATTTATTTAAGCCAGGTATGATTAAAGCGACTGTGTTAATACCACGGAACCCGAGAATGCCTAACACCTTCTCCCAAATTAACAGAATTCCTTACTCGGTCTTCTTTGTTCGCAGACCATAAATAGAGTCAAACTTTCCTCGATTTGGGATTTAAAATAACCCGGTGACTCGGGACACCATAAATATTCCAAGTGGAGACTCTGAATAAAATAAATAATCCCTCTTCGATTATGTCACTTTAATTGGAAAAACTTCTTTATATCCCTTTAGGGTAAAAAAGGAGGTGTGACAGCTCTGGCGACTCTGCTGGGGAAAGAACCCAGAATCTCTGGTTCATGATTCAGAATTCGATCTTGTTAATATGATCTATGCTTGGCTTTATTGTTTGTTGATATTATTGTATTCGTTGACCTAATGTGCTAATTGCCGCTTATTTACAGTTTTGATATTATTCGAACTGTATAAACTACCTTCTTACGTCTCCCTTTTAAGTCTTTCGAACTATTGGTGCACATGTACGCGTGGACCACTTTTTGTTAGGAGTCATACCAAATAGAACGAGGCTAGGCCAGTAACTAGTCCGGGTAGACTTTCGTGCTCCCGATACGTTGCCCCTACCTCGGCTCGAGCTGAACGCTCGGGTAAGCCAGGTCTAGAACATAACCCCTGGTTTAAACCTAGAATAACATAACCTCATGCCGAATCCCTAGTAGGAACATTGTTTGCATCATGTGCATTTGACTTTGGGGACTCAACACAAGGGTTGGGTCCGTCTAGGACAAGTGTATCCAAAAATAAAAGACCATCCTGATGTATCTTATGTGCTACATGTTGCATTCTTCAAGGGTAAAAAGGGGACATTTGGCGGACCAATGATGGTTAAGGGTAAATGAGAGAGAAAAGAGAGTGAAGTGTGAAAATAAAGCAAGTAGGGCCCGGTTATGTTTTTCTTTCACATTTTTTAAGAAAATGACAAAAAAATAGAAATAAATGAAAAATCCCCAAAAATGATTTTGCACTTTCCCATCATTTTCCAAAAAACAATAAAGAAAATCCAAAAAGAGTTTATATGTTTCATCATTTTTCAAAAAAAGAAAAAATTGTTTTCTCCAAATCAGTTATTTTTTTATTCTTGCCCATATCTAATCTTCCAGAACTACGCATACCTGATTCTCGTCTTTCGGGGCGGGATATGTAGGCAGCCCATATAGGGTCCAGTCTTCTTAGTGAATCTTAGGTTCTTGGCTTCGAGGGTCGTAGCCAAATCTTATATCTTTAGCCACTTTTGGCCATATTGGCCGTTTTGCAAAATAGGACTATTTTTGCAAAGTGGCTTGTTTAATTATTTTTGGAGAGTCTTCAATCCACAATAAGTTGTCTCCTTATTTTAAGTCCCGTCCTTCTTGAATTTGCATATCTAGCCACTTTTAGGCCGCGTCAATCGTTCTTACAAAATGGGGCCATTTTCGCAAAAGCAGTTGTTAACCCATGTCTTAGTGTCCTTAGTCCACAACAAAGTGTCCTCTCTATTTAAGGTTCATTCTGTTGAACTTGCATGTTAGCCATTTTTTTGGCCACATAGGCCGTTTCTACAAAATGGGTCATTTCTGCAAAGTAATTTTTCCATGTCTTAGAGGTCACTTTTGTTGAGTTTGCACTTCTAGCCACCTTTTGGCTGCATAAGCCATTTTTCAAAATAGCCTCCTTGCATGTGTCCAATAGGAAGTCTTATTATCTAACACAATGTTCTAAGTCTTTACTCTATTTGGTCTTATTTTTCTCATACAGGTGTGGATCTACTTACTAGAGCTTAAGCGATAGACACCCAAGGACCCTCTTTGTCAGGACCGTTGCATCCAGGAGTTGCTTAAGGAGATTTTTTATTTTTATTTTTATTTTTTGAGTCTGTTTTTTTTTGTGGTCTTGTACTTTATAGTCATGTTCAGTAGCACTAATTCTTTTAGTTGGTGTTAGAGTTTGTCGTAGTATAGTTGAGTTTGTCAAGTCTCTGGTTATCGTATTTCCTGTTTTATATTTGAAAACCGAAAAAAAGTTATAAATGAAAACTCAAAAAGATTTTTGTTTTTAGTTTATTACATTTCCAGAACTACGCTTGATCTGCTTCATGAGGGACATGATACGTAGGAAACGGGGCAAGAAGAGTGAAATTAGGATGATGTCATCTGACCTTCGTACCCTCGAAGTCATTTTAGAACCAACAAATGTGACTAGGTGCATTGCATATAAAGTGAGATTATCTTATGTTAAATTCCCTAAAGCTAACATGATGACTTTATTTTGTTCCTCTTTGTTATCTTCATTATGGCAGAAGGGTGGTTGGTTTGTGGTTCTTAAAGTGGTAACTTTTCTCTACAACATAAAGTCGAATGGCAATGGCAGATGACAACAGAATTGAGTTGGTTGATACTGGTGCCAAAAATCAATTGGTTAAACAGGACAATGGGTTGGTTGAAGAGGTAAGGATGTTAAGACAACACATGACGGACATGTATCAGGCTTGGATGATTGGGAAGGCACCACCCCCGCCACCACATAGATTCCTAGATGCTACCCTTACCCAAACTCCGGTCATAGTGCCAGATGATTCTCCATACTCTCCATATTCTCCCACTTATCACAGATTTCCCAACCACCCTAGTAGCATCATCACTCGTCCTCTAACTACCTTTCCCGTAAACTGCCCTCCTGTCATATCCACTATCCCCACGATCACAACTTCTCAACAATCTTCCCTTCATAAATCCAATAATGAATACCCACTCAAAACTCATGATGCCCAATATTATCCCTCAAAGGTTGCCCACAAGGTCCCTGACTCATACAATCATAGCCCTCGGATTGAGCCTCATTTTGAAAATGAAAAGTTCACAGGAAAAGAAGGGCGAGAGGAGATATCCAGGAAGCTGAAAGGTATATAACAGTCCTTAAGGAGCATGCAAGGGATGGGAAATCAGATTAACATGTCTTACAATGATTTGTGTATGTTCCATGATGTTCATCTGCCCGAGGGGTTTAAAATGCCAAAGTTTAACTTATATGATGGGCGTGGAGATCCAACAACCCATATGAGGGGTTATTGCAGTGAAATGAGAAGTGTTAGCGGGAAAGATGATTTGTTAATGGCGTATTTCAGTGAGAGTTTGAGTGGGGCATCCTTGGAATGGTATACTCGTCAAGATGTCAAGAAGTGGCACGCATGGGATGACATGGCTCAAGATTTTGTTCGACACTTTTAGTACAATCTAGACATTATCCCAGACCGCTCCTCCCTGTCTAAGATGGAAAAAAAACCCGAGGAAAGTTTTAGGGAGTTTGGGCTCAGATGGAAGGAACAAGCTGCTCGGGTCAGCCCCCCAGTTGGTGAAGAAGAAATGGTTGAGCTTTTCCTACAAGCCCAAGGGCCTACCTACTTCAGTCATTTGATCCCGTCCTTGGGTAAAACTTTCAATGATATGGTAAAAATGGGGGAGGTGGTAGAGGAAGGAATCAAGTCAGGCAAAATCATGAGTTATTCAGAATTGAAAGATACTATAGAAGACATTCAGAACATCTCAGTAAGTTTGGGTGGAAGAAAGAGAAATAGAAAAGATGTTGTTGAGCCCCTCCAACGACAGGATCTAGTGGGCATTCCTACTCAATGCTTTCATCCTCAATATCGATCACATGGATCTCCCTATGCTCCAGATAATCCTCACCAATGCTACTTTCTTCCACAAAATCCCCAAAAATCATACCTCACCTTCCCAGTACTCTATCCACAATGCACCGCCATATGCTCCATACCCACGAGACCTACAATGGCCTGCACCACCTCCACAAATGCCTTGCCCGCCTCCTCAAGCATATCAACCACCTACCCGAAAGTGGTTCCAACCAAGGCCAGAGTTCAAAATAAGAAGGCAACAACAAAGAGAAAAGTCTTTCACTTCTATTGGAGAATCATATGCCAGTATGTTCCAAAGGCTGAGGCAATTGGACATGTTGAAGCCAATCAGATAAAAATGCCAAACCCTTTTCCAAAGAATTTTGATTTTTCTCAAAGATGCGCATATTGCTCTAATGTCCCAGGGCACAGTATAGAAAAATGTTGGCATCTGAAAAGAGCAGTCCAAAAGCTTATTGATGTAGGTGACACTAATGTGCAAAATCCAAATGCAGCGTATACTAGCCAAAGTCCATTACCTTTTCATAATGATACGCATATAGTGGGCATGATTTGTCTTGAAAAGGAATATGAAAACTCTTCTGAGTTCATTGGAAGGCCACTTGCTGCAACGTTTTCAGCGCTATCAGTCTCGGTTCCAGAAATGAGTTGGTAAAAGGGACCCAAAAGTAATTTGCTAAGGTCAATGTGATGGAGACTTATGAAGGTCCTAGTAATGTTGATGCAGAACTTAGTGGCTAAGATGTCGAGCTTGGTAATTGGAAATATGCTCCTTTCTTGGCTAGCCGGGGAGGAGTCTTGGTGGTTTATTTTGTCGTCATTTTTGTTGTCCGGGTTATTTCGGGGTTGTAATCCGGATATTGTCTTGTGACTCAAACCTTTCTATCCTTTTATTTTGTCTAGTTCATTTAGTCGTAGTAACTCGTTTAACGCTATCTAGGTTTGTTCCAGGGTTGTAACCCAGTTTAGTTTGCTTGTTTCATTGTTTAAACCCTTTCACTGTCTGTCTAATGCAATTTCCTATTTTCTGTTATTTCTAGTAGGTTTTTATTTAGTTCTCTTTTCCTTTTATAGTCTTTTCATGATGATTCTAGTGACATGACATGCACGCGTAATTCTCAGCCTGGTCTTAAAAGTTAGTCTAATCATGAAGCAATGAAACAATTTTGAAGATGATAGAGACATTTGAAGGAAATAAGTAAAGATTTAGATATCTTGAGATCATTTAAAGCCCGAATTGTGTGAAACTGGGGTAGATAGTTTGAGAAGTTAATAGGATGCCAAGAATTTGTTACAAGAGAGTGCATCCCGAACAATTTGAAGCGAGCAGTTTTGAGCTCAAGTGCACCTCAATTCACAAGATAAAGTCAAGAAAGTTTGCTCCAAATTGACGGAGGATATCCATTGTGAAGAAGAAATCACCCAACGAGAGTTCGGTACTTGACAAGGCACTAAAAAAATGTGGAAGGCATATCAGTGATATCAATGCCGAAGTTGCAAAAGAAATGTTGTACTTGGCATTTTCAGGGATTGGGAGGTCCTCTTTCAGCTACCCAAACAATTTATATCATTCGGTACCTATTTTGAGCCTATACTAATTTTCTTGACCTCCCCTCTTTTGGAATTAAGTTAGAGTCATAAAAACAAATCCATGCCTCATAAGGTTTGTTTTAGAAAGTTCATTCCAAAAAAGAAGAAAAAGAAAAAAAAAGGAAACACGAAGTGAAAAATAAGAAAAAAAGAATAAAAAGAAAGTATTCTTTTGAACTACGTTCGACCTGATTCTTGTCACCACAAGATGCGTAGGCAGCCTTAAAGTTCGGTCATACCAAATAAAATATTTCATAATCCCACAAAGCCAAGAGAGTGGTAGTTTTCCGTAGAAATTCCATTTCAGAAAAAAAAATCAAATTCTCTTATTTTAGAAATTGGGGCAAAGTTTAGAATGGATTCCAAAAGTTGTAAATAAATTAACTCTGTTGTCTTAGTTATTTTGAGCCTTTATGATATCCCTTCTTTCTAACTATGTCCAAAAGCCACATTACAGTCCAAAAGACCTCCCAAATAAACTTTGAAAGTGTCGAGTCAGACATGCCAGGAACATATGGTATTTTTACCATGGTTAATGCCTTGTCATTTGTAGAATCAGAGGAAATAAGAAGAAAAGAACAAAATGAGATAGTCTTATTGGTGAAAACCTTCACAGGCACCATGAGGCAATGGTAAGTTGAGAGAAAGAACAAAATAAGAGAGACTTTATAGTGAAAACCCTTCGGGCACTACAACTCGAATAAGGACCGTGAATCAGATAGGATAATCGGAGCATTGAAGCCCAAATTTCACGACTCAGAGGTACAACAATAGTTGAACGTAAGACTTGCTTGACAAATTAGGCCACTTAATCCAAAGGTGCATGTCATGGTAATTAGAGTTGGTATCCACATCTGATAAGTTTCTACTTTGTAATTTTCTTGTTAGGTATCATCTCTTTCCATTGTCCCTTACTCTGTTTCTTTTGTTTTGTTTACTTCCTCTTCTTGAGTCTATTTGGTCAGAACAAGTGAGAAATGACTTCAAAATTTGCTACCAACTTTCCAATTGCATAAAATGGAATCTGGCTAGCACATCAAAATGGCATAAGTCAGGAAAGAACAGTATGCGCACTGAGTTGGTAACAATCAACATGCTTTGGGATCATGTGAAATGAAAAGGTCCGATAAATGTCAATTCATGAGCAAAATGCAATAGATAGAGAATATTGGGCTCGAATGGACCGGAGGTGTTTTCTGTGATAAGGTCTGAAAGAAAATGGTTAGTCGATAACATGCAAGGTCTTCCAGGTTGAAATCAAAGTTATCATGGCAAGTGCAGAAGCAGCCGCCTTTAAGGTCAAGGCCACAAACCAACCACCGTGTTTTAAACTCACAAGTTTTCTTTGTTTGAAACATGAATGAAAACTATATTCTTATCTAAGCTCGGAAGCTTGAATTTTTCAGGTGTAATGCCCCAATTCTGCCTACGCAAAGGCTATTGAGAAGATCACACATCACCCCTAGGAGAAGCATTTCCTGGTCTGGGTCTTTCAGGTTATATTTTGTTTGAGGAGACGCACTTCCTAAATTGAGTTTTATCCCTAGGAGATGCACTTCCTAGTTTGGTTCATTCAAGTTTCACCCCTAGGAGATGTACTTTCTAGTCTAGGTATTTCAGGTTATACTTTTGTTTTAGGAGACTCATTTCGTACATTGAGATTTTACCCCTAGGAGATGCATTTCCTAGTTCTGGGTCATTTAAGTTCATTCCTAGGAGACTCACTTCCTAGTTTTGGTCATTTAAGTTCACTCCTAGGAGACGCACTTCCTAGTTTGAGTCATTGAAGTTTCACCCCTAAGAGATGCACTACCTAGTCTGGGTTTTTCAGGATATACTTTTAGGAGACACACTTCCTAAGTTGAGATTTCACCCCTAGGAGACGCACTTCCTAGTTTAGGTCATTTAAGTTCACTCCTAGGAGACGCACTTCCTAGTTTGAGTCATTGAAGTTTCACCCATTGGAGACACACTTCCTAGTTTGGGTCATTTAAGTTCATCCCTAGGAGACGCACTTACTAGTTTGAGTCATTGAAGTTCCACCCCTAGGATGCGCACTTCCTAGTCTGGGTTTTTCAGGATATACTCTTAGGAGACGCACTTCCTAAATTGAGATTCATTCCTAGGATACGCACTTCCTAACTTTGGTCATTTAAATTCATCTCTAGGAGACACACTTCCTAGTTTGAGTCATTGAAGTTTCACCTGTGGGATGCGCACTTCCCAGTCTGGGTCTTTCAGGATACACTTTTAGGAGACGCACTTCCTAAATTGAGATTTCACCCCCAGAAGATGCACTTCCTAGTTTTGTTCATTGAAGTTCTACCCCTAGGAGATGCACTTCCTAGCCTGGGTCTTTCAAGTTATATTTTTATTTTTAAGAGACACACTTCCTAGCTTTGGGTCATTTAAGATCATTCCTAGGAGACGCACTTCCTAGTTTGAGTCATTGAAGTTTCACCCCTAGGAGACGCACTTCCTAGTCTGGGTCTTTCAAGTTATATTTTTGTTTTAGGAGATGCACTTACTAGTTTGGGTCATTTAAGTTCAACCCTAGGAGAACTTCCTAGTTTGGGTCATTTAAGTTCAACCCTAGGAGACGCACTTCCTACTTTGGTTCATTCAAGTTTCACCCCTAGGAGACCCACTTCCTAGTCTGGGTCTTTCAGGATATACTTTCAGGAGACTCACTTCCTAAATTGAGATTTCACCCTAGAAGATACACTTCCTAGTTTGGTTCATTCAAGTTTCACCTATAGGAAGACGCACTTCCTAATCTGGGTCATTCAGGTTTTATTTTTAGCAGACACATTTGCTAGTCAAAGTTTTCTTGGTTTTACTCACAGGAGACACAAATCCTAGTCGAGTCTTTAGTTTACACTCATCATTGCATCAATAGCATAAGCAGTTTACAATTTTTGCTAACAACTCACAAATCTTCCTAGTGCAAACTGGGGCAGAAAATTTCGTTTGTTTTGTTATTTTGATTGCAGGCACCCACCTGAAGAACAAAGGAATTCGTTTCGGAATTATTTCAAGTTTCAAGTCAGTAGCAGGCGCCCACCTAGAGAACGAGGGAAGTTATTTCAGAATTCAATTCGAGTTAGAAGTATCAGAAGCTCACGGCAAGAATGCGAGTCAACAGTCCGAGATGACCAATAGAAGTAGTCTCAACCAGAATAAAAAAAAGTGAATCCAAATGCAAAGCAGAGAAAGATGTGAACTGCTCAGGATATGGCCGAACTCATGAGCACTACATGTCCGGTTTTGATCCGAAGAAGTCATGGAAGAATGAACCAGCACCTACAGCTAGCAAGGATCAAGGTTCAAATCAAAAGTCTGCATGAAGAACCATTCAAGACTCAAGATTAAACTTCAGAAGACTTATAGATAGGAATCTTATAACTCATAGCTGATAGGCTTAGTTAGTCTTTTAGATTTAGATTTTGATGTAATAACAGGACCGCAGACCGGAACCTCGACGGAACGGCACCTCAATCGGCTCTCCACCTCGGTATACTCCATCAATGTTCCTACTTCTGAACTACACGTGGCATGTTTTCTTTATAGCCAAGGATATGTAGGCAGCTCAGATACCAGGGCTCGGTCACATTCTCCTTTCAGTTAGCTCTTGGTCTCTCTAAATAAGGGTCGGGTCAAAAACCTTGTCTCGTCGTTCTTTGTCTGAAAATACTTCGTGTTTTCAGTCAAAGAGGGGCAACTGTAGACATGTAATTTTTGACCCTCCCCGAGATTTTATACATTTTTAGTGTTTAAATATTTAGCTTAGGTTTAATATCGCTATTTTATATAGTTTTGACTCTTTTACTTTATTTTATCACAAAAAATATTTTTTCATCTTTAGTTTAAAGTCAATTAGTATATTTATATTTATAGTATTTTAATTTCACCCGACTTTAGCCTATTCTTCCTACTTTTTACTTTATTATAACATTTGAAAATGCAAAAATTGGTTTCACTTTTAGTATTTAGTTTTATATTAGTTTTTAATTAAGAGTAATTTTTACACTTTATAGATACATTGTATTATTTGGTCTTCTTAGCCTAAATTCAAACCCAAAAGATATGGTCCAATCCAATTTCCTAAGTCCAAACTCATTTACCCATTCCCTTCTTATATCTTAATTAAAAATAACCCTAATAACCCCTAGACAATCTTCAGCACCTTTCTCCTTCATCTTCCTTAACACAAACTCTAGAGAAGAACCCTAAGGAGCCGCCGCTAGCCTTCCTCCTCCACCAAACCCGCCGGAAATCCGCACCCTCACCACCACGACCTCACACCAACCAGCAACCTCTCATCTCATTCACCTTCCCAGCCATCGCGCCATCCCCGCCACCAGAACTCGCCGAAAACTAGCAGAACCCACAAATTACCACCCTCCAGTCACTACACACACACGACCCATATATGACCAAACCAGCCGCCTACCTAGCCCTATCTCCCAGCAGCTTCAACACATACACACATACGAGCAGAAACCGGCGACCACTCTCAAATCGCCACCTCCCTTCACCAACCAGCCACTTCTCCCTCACCTCACCTCCCAGTCACCGAACCTCCCATGAGTGCCACCAAAACCCGCGAAAACCAGCAGTAGCTTTGAGGAAAAGAGAGAGGAGAACGAAGAAAAAGGAACGACGGAATGAGGAAGGGGATTTCTGGTCTTAAAGTCTTTCAAATTTTTAACATGGAAATAAAGTTCCTGAAGATCATTGTTTAGATAAAAAGTTAGTAGAATTGAATAGAAGAAAAAATATAGAGAGAGAGAACAAGTCAGAATTGTAGAGCTCCATTTTAGTTGGAATTAGATTAACCAATTCTCGCCAGTTCGAGTTCTTGTTGCCGATCGAGTTCTCCGTTCGATTTTCCGGTCCAAGCCCTATTCCCAAGTTTCAGTCAAGTACTTTTATGCGATATCATGCATTTGAGTTTCAAATCTTTCAAATAATCGCAGTCAGATTTTGTTTCTGAGGTCCATTTCTGAATCTTGTGCTTAATTAATTTTAATGCTCTTCCTTGTGTGATTTGATAGAGAATGAAGTTCTGCTTGAATCTAGTTTACCCAGTTGTGTGCATATGGCTATTTTATCTTGCACTGGTATATTAAATATTTATTAATGTCTGATTTCTTAAACAAACAAAAGTGCTTAGTGGATTAACCATGAATTGATTTGGGGTCGAGGTTTGAATATTATAAGACAAACTAAAAGAAATTGGGCTGGAAATGAGCTCATTGATAGTCAGATTGACATAAGGTTTCAAAATATGGGCGAGGGAACATTGCAATTTCTGATGCTATTTTGTTCAAAATTTGAATAAGTTAAATAACTCATGAACACCGCTAGTATACTTTTAGGCACGCTTTTAGTCTATTATCGTGATTGTGTATACGTTCACGTAAAATAATTATGATTATTAAAATAAATTGAGGTATGCGTTCGTGTAACTTCGACCAAACATTTTCATAATAATAATAATAATGCGTGATTAATTGTGGACACGTACGCGTGACATGATTCTTGACGCGCCTAATGAAATGAGTATACGTACGCGTGACTCGTTTTAGGTTAATTTCTTAAGTTAGAGCGGTAAGGGTAAAATTCACATAGGTTCTAAAGTACATAACTGAACAACTTATTTAAGCCAAGTATGATTAAAGCGACCGTGCTAAAATCACGGAACCCAAAAATGCCTAACACCTTCTCCCGGTTAACAGAATTTCTTACTCGGTCTTCTGTGTTCGTAGACCATAAATAGAGTCAAACTTTTCTCGATTTGGGATTTAAAATAACCCGGCGACTTCGGACACCATAAATATTCCAAGTGACGACTCTGAATAAAATAAATAACCCCTCTTCGATTATGTCACTTTAATTGAAAAAACTCCATTATATCTCTTTCGGGTAAAAAAGGAGGTGTGACAACCTATAGGGTCTAAAATCAGTCTTCATTATTGTCCTGATCGTTTCTTTCAAGTGCTAATGTCGAATTTTCAACACTGTGCTAATTATCATTATTAGAAACCATGTCGATAGGACTCGACTAAGTAGTTCTGAACATATTTATGTGATACCATTGTTAGTTACTGCACGAATCACCTAGATATCATGCCTATATGCTTAATCTCTTATATGTATAATCAGTAGGCAAATGCGTAGTCTTTCAGAAATCATATTAAGAAATTGGC
Source organism: Nicotiana sylvestris (assembly GCF_000393655.2). Lineage (NCBI taxonomy): Eukaryota > Viridiplantae > Streptophyta > Magnoliopsida > Solanales > Solanaceae > Nicotiana > Nicotiana sylvestris. The sequence goes on from NC_091060.1 coordinate 148,850,637, forward strand.
TTCCATATATGAAACTGCATGCCCATTAAATCCAGAATCATATTGTCACGACCCAAAAACCATTGACGTGATGGCACTTAACTTGACCCGCTAGGTAAGCCAATTAACCAAAAGAACCAAACCAAATAACTTAGAGAGAAAGGGGAAGTTAGAATTTATTTGAAATTTCACAAATTTACACAAGAACTAGTAGTACAAGTCACGAGCTTCTAAGATTTGGAATTTCAAAATTGATACAAATAAATACACATTCTGTTTGAAGATTACATAAACAGATCAACAGTTATCTAAACTACCAAGGACAAATGGCAGTTATATCCAAATGCACGAATGTCTTCCAAATCAACATCCGACATCACCAGCAGATCCGCTCCAAAATCTGCATGGGTCGTGCAGAAGTGCAGTATCAGTACAACCGACCCCATGACTGGTAAGTATATTGTCTAACCTCGTCGAAGTAGTGATGAGATTTTGAGTTAAAAGATGCAAATTATTATAATTTGTACGTTAGTTTAACAGTAAAAGTAGTTCAAAGCATGATAGGTAAGAATATCACATACAACTCGGCGAAACAGTCCACAATTACAAAAAGAACCATAGTAGAAGGTTTACGATCTTTCCTGGTACGAGAGGTATATCCAAAATATCAAGTCACGTGGCACGGTAACACCCTTCGTGATCCTATCGCATCCTCACCATATATAAATAAAGTTGTGTAACAATTCAATTAGCACGGCAACATCCTTCGTGCGTTCAACTCATCTTTCCAAATGATCATATAACAGAACCAACCATATGACAGAAGCATAATAACATGGATTACAAAGTAGGGAATATGCAAGAAACCACCATGGAAAAGGATATACATGTGGGCAACAATAATGAACTAAACGGAAAGCACTTGAGCAATAACAACTGGAAAGCAAGGAATGTCATATTCAATTAACTAGCATATTGGAGGTTTAAGTACAATCATAACAATTAAGACGGACACGCATGATCTTTGCAAGTTAACAAGTAACGGCATGAATGACAAGCATGGTAAAAGACTTAAACTAAAATGCAACAAAATAGACACATCATGAATATGATTACAAAAGCAAGAAAATAGGCACGATATTAGGAAGTTAAGCAAGTAAAAGACATGGACAGTGCAATAACAATTGAGGTAAAGGTCAAGTACAGGACAATAACAACAAGTCAGACAAAATACGTAATTACAACAGTAACAACTCAAGGTAAGGGCACAACGTACACATGGAAAGCAGATATTACATCATAATGCATGCCCCTCGTCCTCACTTGCGCGGAAACACCCTTTGTGCCATGACCTCACCATAACATACAATCATAACAATACAAATGAAATGGCACTGCGTCACCCTTCATGATTTTACTCTCAATAATATGGCACGACATCACCCTTCGTGCTTTTACTCTCAATAATATGGCACGATATCACCCTTCGTATATTTACTCTCAATAATGTGGCACGGAATCACCCTTTGTGCTTTTACTCTCAATAATATGGCATGGCATCACTCTTTGTGCATTAACTCTCACAATATCGACAAGGCATCACCCTTCTTGCTTTATCTCTCAAATCATGGAACAGCATCACCTTTCATGCATTAACTCTCATAATATCGACACGGCATCACCCTTCGTGCATTAACACTCACTCACAATATCATGCACGGCATCACCCTTCGTGCTTTACACTCTTCCTCACCCAAACAATAGAAATAATAACATCCCAACAAGGGAATCAACAATAGAAACAATAACATCCCGGTAAAGGATTCAACAATAGAAACATTAACATCCCGGCAAGGGAATCAACTATAACCAATATCGTTTCAACAGTTAGCTTCACAAATTAAGTCTCAACTTGAGTCAATACTCAACAATGGTTCTACAATCCTCAAGAACCATATTATTCCAATACTTTCACATATCCAATAAATGATCCAAAACACAAGTATAGAGTCTAGCATCTCAAGGATATCATTCATAGTAGTGTAGTATTGATTTCGCATAGGGATGGCCGAATTAGATACATTAATGTATTCATACAATTTCCATCAAGTTTGATCAAGTTATAACAAAATACGTCTTGATATCTACCGCTTAATATTATGTTCTTAATATCTAAGAGTCAAGTGAGGCATTTAACAAAATGTCACGAAATTCTACAAACACAAATATAGCATAATCCACCCCCTCCCCCCCTCCCCCGAGCATGATTAACCCTAGCACATACATATACGCTCGTCACCTCATATATATATCACCCTGCATGTAGAAAACAATGGCAAATAGGAGGAAAAATTCCCTCAACAAAGTTAGGCAAAATACTTACCTCAATTCGGCTATTCTAACACTCAATTTAGCCTTTTCCTCTACAAATTCATCTCCGCTCATCTCAATCTAGCCCAAGACGACATGAATACATCACACAATGCAAAAGAAACAATTTTCAATTAATAAAGCTATGATTTTTATTCAATTTCTAAAAAGTCAAGAAAAGTCAAACCCCTGACCCACCCAGTCAAAACCCGGGTCCAAAGGCAGGTCTTGACTACCCATAGCCCTACAAGTCCAAATATGTGTTTTGTTTTCAAATTAGAGTCTTATTCGACTATTAAATCTCAAATTTTCATTTTCCAAAACTTTGATAAAATCCCCAATTTCTTCCATAGTTTTCCCATGAATTTGATGTTAAATCTTGTATAAAATCATGAAATGTAGTTGGAAATTGATTAAAGATACTTACTCAATGATTTGGCATGAAAATCCCCTCTAAAAGTCGTCTCACCTGGAAGCTAGGGTTCAAAAATATGAAGAATGAAGCAAAAACCCAGAATTCTCAGAATTTAACAGGCTGCAGATGTCGCATTTGTGACAGGGGGTTCGCAAATGCGGAAAAACAATTGCAATTGCGAACATGACAGACTCCTGTTGAAGTCGCATTTGCGACTAAATCTTCGCAAATGCGAAGTTCCTGATCTCGCAAAAGCGGCAGCCTCATCGCAAATGCGAAGGTTTCCCAGCTGCCCAGGCTTCGCAAATGCAAGGTTCCTTCGCAAATACGATGGTCGCATTTGCAACCAGATTATCGCAAATGTGAAGAAATCACAACCAGCAATCAGACATTTATAAAAAAAAATCATTCCGAAACTCACTCGAGTCCTCGGGGCTCCAACCCAAATATACACACAAGTCTAAAAACACAATACGAACTCGCTCCCGCACTCAAATCATCAAAATAACTTCTAAAACCACGAATCGGAAGCCGAAGCACATGAAAATCAAACTTAAACATCAAGAACTTCTCGAATCATATCAAATCAACTCTGAATGGTGCCAAACTTTGCAGCCAAGTCCCGTATGACAAGATGAACCTACTCGAAGCTTCAAATCACACATGGTAACCTCGAAACGATGAATCACACCTCACGCAAAAGTCAATGAACTTTGAAACCTCAACTTTCACAACTGATGCTGAAACCTACCAAATCACCTCTGATTGACCTCAACTTTCGCACACAAGTCACATTAGCCATTACGGACCTATTCCAACTTTCAGAATCATAATCCAACCCCAATATCAAAAACTCCACTCCCGGTCAAACTTCCCAAAATCCAACTTTCGCCATTTCGCGCCAAATTTAACTACGGACCTCAAAATCACAATTCAGATGCGCTCCTACGTCCAAAATAACCCAACGAACCTAACGAAACTAACAAAACTCCATTCTGAGGTCAAATGCTAAAAGGCCAAACTTGGTCGACTCTTCCAATTTAGAACTTAAATCTTGAAGTTCATTCCACCAAATTGATTCCGAACAACCCAAAAACCCATACCGATGATTTACGCAAGTCATAATTCCTCATGCGAAGATACTCAAGCCCTCAAAACACCGAGCGAAGTGCAGATTCTCAAAACGACCAGTCTGGTCGTTACATCCTCCACCACTTAAACTCATGTTCGTCCTTGAACGTGCTAGGAGTCGTTCCAAAGCTATCAAACCACGGCGTAACCATACTAAGCATAAACCCGAGGGTGACCCCACGTCACCCTGCTCTACAAGGCCGAATCCCACAGTCACACAATGTATAAGTCTGAACAAGCTGTATCAAGTCATAATCATAACACAAGATGAAATCATATGATATACCCCATCACTTAGACACTCACAGTAGGAACTGATGACCACCAATACTGTCCAAACACAATTTGGTGCCTATAGTAAACCTCATACTGATTAGAACCTCGTTCAAAACCTTCATACCCTACCGATGATGAAATAAACACGCATAACTGCTCAACCACCCATCTGATCAATAAGCCAAGAAACTCACTTGCCCGACTAGGACCATTGCCCAAATCCTCAACAAATCATAGTGTTATTCTTCCAAACCTTCCTTGTCCCAATACCATAGCGCAACCTCAGTTCTAGAAACCTCATCTAGCCAATACAAGCAGCCACACCGACAAGTACCAACAATAAATATATGGAGCCTCACACAACCCGGTTCCGAACATGAACAAGTAATAATTCAGACAAAATAGATAACAATAAGAGAAATAAATAAGAAAACTGCTAATCAAGTTAAGCAGACATGGAAATTTAAGCATTTTATTAGGAACTGTTCTCAACAAGGTGAAAGCGAAATACACCAAATAGAAATAAGGAGTTACTTCTTCATCACTGTACCATTGCGGCGTGCAACCTGATCCCATCATATCAATTCACATAGGGTACCCTTCGAGCCATAATACTTGGGACCACTGATCACATGTGCATCAACATCAAGCACAACAGAGTGACAAAATATAACTGTGGGAAAAATTATTAGGGACAAACAATAATGAGAAGACAAGCGCAACTATGGTGCAATAAGCAAATCAACATCACAAAGGCTATCTCGCCCAAAATGCCATGAGGCATAAACTGAATCACAGTATGGGTATGAAGGATCATGTAAACCTTAGAACACACCATAGAATGAGAGAGAGAAACACGACATACACCCAGGCACGAATAATAATCCACTTCGCCCAACGATGTACATAGGGCACCAACTGTGCAAGAGCAAGCAAATCCAACATGATATAGAATACGCACCCTACTAAGCTCAAAATAATCCCCAGACCAAATTCCGATCATTCTCAAACATGTAATAAACCTTCCAATAATTCTATAACAACCTTTCCATAAAACCTACTATTGATCATCCAATCTTTTACATTTTCTTCATAACTCGCAACCAAGGAATAGTCCGCCAACAAGAACATTCAATCTCTCAGCCTCAGTATACCAGAATTTCATACCCAGTATCAACACCGCTACTCAAATAGCTGACACGAAATTCATACCCCATCATCTCACGGAGAAACACCCATAAGTCAAAACAGAATGCACCTGTCAATAAGCGCTCTGGGGAAGACACATAGTGCCAGCAAAACCTTGGACATCCGAAATTGTCCGAGACATCAGGAACTTGTATCCTTCCCTCCAATACTAAACTGCAACCTTGTACATGCACTTTTCAACCCCACACGGCGCATCGCCTCTAACATGCTAACTCGTAACACTACGAAAATCTCATAGTTAACTCTGAACCATAAGCAAATTGAACACCTCATCAACCGGGAATCTTTTATTTGACCCAATCCAGGAAAACACCACCATATGCAATATAGCCTATATACCTGTAGAAAAGATCAACTCCGACCATAATCATAACCATGATGAATTCTTCGGAACTCATTAACACATAATCGCGGTATCAGAATCAATCCTCTCTCACACAAACTAGTCACGCAGACTGACAACCTGAAAATAATTCAATTCAATACGCCCACCCTGAGGTAACCTCCTAGGAACACAAAGCCATTTCTTGCATCACCCCAATATTGACTTGTAGACCTTTCTTGGCAAGGAAATACTGCGAATCCGATTACTATTCGCTACACCATAGACAAATTCAAAAGTCCCTAAATCCACTCATCTTATTCTGATCTTTAATACGCAACTAATACATATTGAGAAACCCGTGCTTCACCAGTATATGCCCATTTAAAGAAATAACCATAAAAGCTCTCGGTCCGAAACGGATACAGACCATGATCCTACAATCCGATCGTCATTAGCAGCCTCCACCACTTAGCTCGAAGCCATAGAACACCTCAACAGCAACCCAAAGTAACATATCTCCACAGCATGCCTCGATACTACATGACTATTTAGTTGAATACTTCAAAAACCCATGCAATAATGATCATAGAACACCCCGAAGACTCTGACAAGCGCTTACCCATCCTTACAATAGCCTGGACACCAACCAATCTGCCCAAATCTGTGCTCACCAACCAGATATATGAACCCGCCTCTTACCACAAATGAACGACTAGAAGATTTAACACTACTTCTGCTTCTGAGGATAGATAGCACATTGCGATGTTAATCAAGCATCCATAGCCCATCGTAATCCATCTGTAGCATCACCGATCGTCAACACAAAGTGAATACTGAGAGCACAACATCACATATGAGCGATCAGGAAGAATCAAAGTCGTAGATTTCAAGCTAAAGAAAAGCGGCACGATAAGAGAAGAAGAAAGGGAAATTTTTCCTAAATGCCCTATAGCCTTCCGAGGATAGGTATGGATGTCATCATACCATTCCGCCAGACTCTACTAGAGACCTGCTCATGACTCGTAGAACCTACAAACCTAGTGCTCTAATACCACCTTGTCACGACCCAAAAACTACTATCGTGATAGCACCTAACTTGACCCGCTAGGTAAGATAATTAACCAAAAAAACCAAACCAAATAACTTAGAGAAAAAGAGGAAGTTAGAATTTATTTGAGCTTCTAACAACTGGTAGTACAAGTCACGAGCTTCTATGATTTGGAATTTCAAAACTGATACAAATAAATACACGTTCTATTTGAAGATTACACAAACAGATTAACAGTGATCTAAACTACAAAGGACAAGTGGCAGCTATATCCAAATGCACAAACCTCTTCCAAATCAGCATCCGACATCACCAGCAGCTCTGATCCAAAATATGCACGGGACGTGCAGAAGTGCAATATCAGTACAACCGACCCCATATACTGGTAAGTATTTTATCTAACCTCGTCGAAGTACTGACAAGATTTTAAGTTAAAAGATGCAAATTATTATAACATGTACGTTAGTTTAACAGTAAAAGCAGTTCAAAGCATGACATGTAAGAATATCACATACAACTCGGTGAAACAGTCCACAATTATAAAAAGAACCATAGTAGAAGGTTTACAATTTTTCCTGGTACGAGAGGTATATCCAAAATATCAAGTCACATGGCACGGCAACACCCTTCATGCTCCTATCGCATCCTCACCATATATAAATAAAGTTGTATAAAAATTCAATTAGCACGGCAATATCCTTCGTGCGTTCAACTCATCTTTCCAAATGATTGTATAACAGAACCAACCATATGACAGAAGCATAATAACAGGGAATACAAAGTAGGGAATACGCAAGCAACCACCGTGGACAAGGATATACATGTGGGAAACAATAATGAACTAAATGGAAAGCACGTGATTAATAACAACTAGAAAGCAAGGAATGTCATATTTAATTAACTAGCATATTAGAGGATTAAGTACAATCATAACAATTAAGACGGACATGCATTATCTTTGCAAGTTAACAAGAAGGGCATGAATGCCTAGAATGATGAAAGACTTAAACTAAAATGCAACAGAATAGGCACATCATGAATATGATTACAAAAGCAGGAAAATAGGCACGGTATTCGCAAGTTAAGCAAGTAAAAGACATGGACAGTGAAACAACAATTGAGGTAAAGGTCAAGTACAGGGCAATAACAACAAGTCACACAAAGTACGTAATTACCACAGTAACAACTCAAGGTAAGGGCACAACGTACACACGAAAAGCAGATATTACAATGTAATGCATGCCCCTCGTCCTCACTTGCACGGAAACACCCTTCGTGCCATGGCCTCACCATAACATACAAGCATAACAATACAAATGAAATGGCATGGCGTCACCCTTCGTGCTTTTACTCTCTATAATATGGCACGGCATCACCCTTCGTGCTTTTACTATTAATAATATGGCACAATATTACCCTTCGTGCTTTTACTCTCAATAATGTGGCAGGGCATCACCCTTCGTGCTTTTTCTCTCAATAATGTAGCACGCCATCACCCTTCGCGCATTAACTCTCACAATATTGGCACGACATCACCCTTCGTGCTTTAACTCTCAAATCATGGCACGACATCACCCTTCATGCATTAACTTTCATAACATCGGTACGGTATCACCCTTCATGCATTAACACTCACTCACAATATCATGCACTGCATCACCCTTCGTACTTTACACTCTTCCTCGCCCAAATAATAGAAATAATAACATCCCGGCAAGGGATTCAACAATAGAAACAATAACATCCCGGCAAGGAAATTAACTATAACCAATCTCGTTTCAACAATTAGCTTCACAGAATAAGTCTCAACTTGAGTCAATACCCAACAATGGTTCTACAATCCTCAAGAACTGTATTATTCCAATACTTCCAAAAATCTCATAAATTATCCACAACACAAGTATAGAGTCTAGCATCTCAAGAATATCATTTATAGTAGTGTAGTAATGATTTCACATAGGGATGGCCAAATTAGATACATTAATGTATTTTTACTATTTCCATCATTTTTGATCAAGTTATAACAAACTATGTCTTGATATCTACCGCTTAATATTATGTTCTTAATAACTAAGAGTCAAGTGAGGCATTTAACTAAATGTCACAAAATTCTACAAACACAAATATAACATAATCTACCCCCGAGCATGATTAACCCTGAAACATACATATACGCCCGTCACCTCATATATGTATCACCCCCACATGTAGCAATCAATGGTAAATAAGGAACAATTCCCTTAATAAAGTTAGGCAAAACACCTACCTCAATTCGGCTATTCCAACACTCAATTTAGCCTTTACCTCTACAAATTCATCTCTGCTCATCTCCATCTAGCCCAAGACGAGTTGAATACATCACACAATGCAAAAGAAATAATTTCATTTAATAAAGCTATGATTTTTATTCAATTTCTAAAAAGTCAACAAAAGTCAAACCCCGAACCCGCCGGGTCAAAACCCAGGTACAAAGGTTGGTCTTGACTACCATAGCCCCACGAGTCCAAATATGTATTTTGTTTTCAAATCCGAGTCTTATTCGACTCTTAAATCTCAAAATTTTATTTTTCAAAACTTTGACAAAATCCCCAATTTCTTCCATAGTTTTCCCATGAATTTGATGTTAAATCTTGTATAAAATCATGAAATATTGTTGGAAATTGATTAAAGATACTTACCCAATGATTTGGCATGAAAATCCCCTCTAAAAACCGTCTCACCTCGAAGCTAGCGTTCAAAAATATGAAGAATGAAGCAAAAACATGGAAGTCTCAGAACTTAACAGGCTGCAGATGTCACATTTGCGACAGGGGATTCGTAAATGCGTAAAAACAATCGCAATTGCGAACATGAAAAACTCATGTTGAAGTCGCATTTGCGACTAAATCTTCGCAAATTCGAAGTTCCTAATCTCGCAAAAGCGACAATCTCATCGCAAATGAAAAAGTTGCCTAGACGCCCAGGCTTCGCAAATGTGAGGTTCCTTTGCAAATGCGATGGCCACATTTGCGACCAGATTATCGCAAATGCAAAGAAACCAGAACCAGCAATCAGAAATTTATAAAAAAATCATTCCGAAACTCACCCGAGCCCTCGGGGCTCCAACCCAAATATACACACAAGTCTAAAAATACAACATGAACTCGTTCCTGTACTCAAATCATCAAAATAACTTCTTAAACCACGAATCGGATGCCGAAGCACATGAAAATCAAACTTAAACTTCAAGAACTTCTAGAATCACAACCGAGCATCTGAACCCTATCAAATCAACTTCGAATGGCACCAAACTTTGCAGCCAAGTTCCGTATGACAAGACGAACCTACTCGAAGCTTCAAATCACACATGGCAACCTCGAAATGATGAATCACACCTCAAGCCAAAATCAATGAACTTTGAAACCTCAACTTCCACAACTGATACCGAAACTTGCAAAATCACCTATGATTGACCTCAAATTTCACACACAAGTCACATTAGCCATTATGGACCTATTCCAACTTCCAAAATCGGAATCCGACCCTGATATCAAAAATTCCACTCCCGGTCAAATTTCTCAAAATCCAACTTTTGCCATTTCGCGCCAAATTCAACTACATACCTCCAAATCACAATCCGGACGTGCACCTACGTCCAAAATCACCCAACGAATCTAAGGGAACTGATGAAACTCCATTCCGAGGTCAAATGCTAAAAATCCAAACTTGGTCGACTCTTTCAATGTAGAACTTAATTCTTGAAGGTCAGTCCTCCAAATTGATTTCGGACAACCCGAAAACCCATACCAACAATTTATGCAAGTCATAATACCTCATGAGAAGATACTCGAGCCCTCAAAACATCGAGCGAAGTGCAGATTCCCAAAACAACCAGTCGGGTTGTTACACACATAGAGATTATGGTTATAGGATTCAATAACTTTAATTAATATAAAATCTGCAACTGACAAATGCTCAATGTGTTTGCGTGCATTCGTTGTCAAAGTGTGGAGGCTAACTTGAGCCCTTAACTGCTTTTATATGAAGTCCAACTTTTTTTTCATGTCGATTAGTTTTATCATTTTGAGCAGCCTAAGTTGAAGTCTAGAACTACCAAAATAGAGGTTCAAAGCCTCCTGGACCATAGGCATGGGACGGGTAGTGCACGTATAAGGTACAGTTTAGAATCAACTAGTGCGCCTTAGGTAACAACTTAAAGATAGTAATTAGGTAGCAGGAGATGAAAGTCTGTGCCCGCAGAATAATATGAGTAACACCCCATCTTGAGGGAGTTACAAAGTATTATTTATGTTGCATGGGGTGATCCTTTAGGCTAAAAAATTTAGGACCCCCTATCTTGTCTTTAAATCAATTATTTGCGCTTAATAATGAACTTCGCAAATCCCTTGTTTTCTTATCTTTGATCACATAGACTAATTGATATAGTTGAGTTCGGCTGGAATCCACAGTTGTGGACCTCGAAGAGTGCCTAACACCTTCTATTCGAGGTAATCGAGCCCTTACCCGATCTTTAGTGACAAAAACTAGTTAAATAGAGTTATTTGCAAAAATAGGTGCCCTAATGCACCTCAAACCTGTTAGGTGGTGACTCTTTATTTTAGCACCCTTCCTTAAAAGAGTTGTCACATGTCGAAACTCGATTTTGCAAGGAAAAAGGGCGCGACAGGAGCCCCTCTGGAGTTTGTAACACTCCCCCAGTAAGCGCAGATGATATTATTGAGGGATAGATCTTCCCTGGACATGGATCTTGTTCGAAGTATTTATACCTGGAGATGGATCTTCTCCATAGGTTTGGAATGGCCTTCCTCGGTACTGAGTGACTATTGTCAATGATATGTATCTATTTTGGGATGGATCTTCCCTGGGTCGGATGGTCATATACAGTATGTTGAGCACTTGAGATTGGAGGTACACGGTACATTTTCATGCATTCTGTGCATTGGCATGTAGATATTTGCTGAACTTTATACATCACATTGTCTAGATCTGTATTTACTTTATTGTTGAGCTGAATAATTGAATTGAAAGCATGCCTACTTTTCTGCACAGTTTATTCTGTTTACCTGTTGAGGTTAAATTCTCACTATCTAGCAGTCCATTGTTTGGACTTGTTATTTACTGAGTTGGTTTACTCACGTTACCCCATGCACCTTGTGTGCAGATCCAGGTATCTCTAGCCATAGTAGCGGCTGTTGACTATTCCAGTTGCAGACTTTCATCGGAGATAACGAGGTAGCTGCCTGGCGATCGCAGTCCTGTTTTTCTCCTTCTTTATCTTTCCTTTAGTGCACTTTGGTTACTCTCAGATTATGTTATTCTTGCTATCTTTCAGAATAGTTTGTAGTAGTTGCGCATGACTTAGCGACACCCTGATGTCGAGCTATTTATTTCCGCATTTTGTTTTCGAGTTGAACTCTTTTATGAAATTTCAGTATGAAAAAGGCTTTTATCTATCTTTTAATGAAATATTGAATTGTTTTGGGAGTGTGTCGGCTTGCCTAGTTTCATGATAGGTGCCATCATGACCGGGTTTAGTTTTTGGTCCTGACAAGTTAGTATCATAGCCTAGGTTACATAGGTCTCATGAGTCATGAGTGGGTGTAGTAGAGTCTCACGGATCAGTACGGAGATGTTTGTACTTATCTTCGAGAGGATGCAGAAACTTTAGGAAAAAACTTCACATTCTTGAATTCTTGTTATGCGAATCTGTTGATTCTGGTAACTAAACTTCTACTATTCTATTCTCTCACAGATGGTGAGGACACGTGCTATCGGTTAGGATGGATGGCCACCAATACCACCAGTTGGGGCAGCGAGAGACTAAGGTCGCGGTCGAGGCCGTGGTAGGGGCATAGGTGTAGCCCGCACAGCAGCTAGGGCAACACCTACAAACCACCAACCACCCCAGTTCATGATTAGGTCCCAGTTGTGGATACACCAGTGGGACCAGCTCAGGCAACAGCTGTGCCTATTGTTATCCCAGGTCTTTAGGAGTCCTTAGCTCAGATTCTGATCGTGTGTACCAGTCTTGCTCAGGTGGTCGTTGTTTCTGCTATAGCAGCTACTTCCCAGGCCGGGGAAGGCAGTCAGACTCCTACCGCTCGTACACCCGAGTAGGTTATGCACGAACTTCAGACACCAGAGGCACCACCAGCCCAACCGGTTGCACCTGCTCAGGATTATATGGTACCATTCATGCTTAATGATGAGCAGCGTAGATTGGAGAGGTTTGGTAGACTTCATCCTCTGACTTTCAATGGTGTAGAGGGCGAGGATTCCTAGGGTTTCTTGGATAAATGTTAGAGGATTCTCCGTACAGCGGGTATCTAGAGATTAGTGGGGTCTCGTTCACTACCTTTCAATTCTCTGGAGCTGCCTTTACTTGGTGGGAGTCTATGAGAGGTGTAGTCCTGTTAGTGCAGCGCCCCTTACTGGCAGCAGTTCTCCATTCTCTTTCTGGAGAAGTATGTGCCGCACTCCCGCAGAGAGGAGTTGCGCAAGCAGTTTGAATAGTTGCGTTAGGATGATATAACTGTGAAGCAGTATGAGATGATATTTTTTGAGTTAGCTCCTCATATTGTTTGGTTGGTTCCTACAGACAGGGAAAGGATCGAGAGGTTCGTGGATGGCCTTTCATATCATCTACAGAATTTTATGACCAAAGAGAAGGTGTCTGGTGCTTCTTTTGAGGAGGTGGTTGACATTTCCTGAGAGATAGAGTCGGTTCGCCACCAGGAGCAAGTTGAGAGGGAGGCCAAGAGGCCTCGGGGATCTGGTAGTTTTGGTGGTGTTCCTTCTGGAGGTCAGTTCCATCACGGTAGAGGCCATCCATTCAGACATGCTCAGTCAGCTCGTCCAGGTCACCGTGATGGATCATCTAGCCATGGTCCTCACAGTTCTCATTAGGTCCACTAATCTCTCAGTGCCCTTCCAGCCTAGAGTTCGACTCACGCACCATCATCTCAGGGTTCATCTATGCCTAGTTATTCTAGTGGGTATCCCAGTGCTCGGGGCTCCCTTCAGTCCCCACCGCTATTTGCCGGGAGAGGTTTCTTTGAGTGTGAAGATTTGGGTCATATCAAGAGATTTTATCCCCTCCCCCCTACGGAAGGTTCATCTCAGCAAAGGAGTCAGCCTTCGGCTTCAGCACCAGTTACTTCCCCACCCTCCCAGCTAGCTTAGGGTGGAGGTCAGTCAGCTAGGTATCGCCCTAGAGGGGGAGGCTAATGTTATTGCTTCAGATGCTGTGATCACAGGTACTATCTCAATTTTCCACAGGGATGCCTCTGTATTATTTGATCCTAATTTCACTTTTTCATATGTGTCATCATATTTTGCTTGTTATTTGGATACTCCCCGCGGGTCTCTTATTTCATCTATTCATGTATTTACTCCTATGGGAAATACTATTATTATGGACCGCGTGTATCGGTCTTGTGTGGTGACTATTAGGGGTTTGGAGACTCGGGTAAACCTTTTGCTACTTAGTATGTTTGATTTTGATGTGATATTGGACATGTATTGGTTGTCTCCATGTCATGCTATACTGGACTGTCACACTAAGACAGTGTCGTTGGCTATGCCGGAGGTGCCATAGATTGAGTGGTGAGGTTCGTCGGATTATGTTTCCAGTAGAGTGATTTCATACTTGAAGGCCCAGTGGATAGTTGGGAAGGGTTGTCTTTCTTATTTGGACTTTGTAAGGGATGTTAGTGCAGAGACTCCTACTATTGATTCGGTTCCGGTGGTGAGAGATTTTTCGGATGTGTTTCATGCAGACCTGCTAGGTATGCCGCCGGATAGGGATATTGACTTCGGTATTGATTTGGTGCCGGACACTCAGCCCATTTCTATTCCATCGTATCGTATGGAACCGGCAAATTTAAAGGAATTAAAAGAGCAGCTTCAAGAACTCCTTGATAAGGGGTTTATTCATCCTAGTGTGTCACATTGGGGTGCACATGTTCTATTTGTGAATAAGAAAGATGGCACTATGAGAATGTGTATTGACTACAGGAAGTTGATCAAAGTCACAATCAAGAACCAGTATCCTTTGCCTCGTATTAATGATTTATTTGACCAGCTTCAGGGAGCGAGGGTATTCTCCAAGATTGATCTCAGGTCACCAGTTGAAGACTAGGGACTCGGACAATCTTAAGACAGCTTTTAGGACCCGTTATGGTCATTATGAGTTCCTTGTGATGTCTTTTGGGTTGACTAATGCCCCAGCAGCATTCATGCATTTGATGAACATCGTGTTTCGGCCTTATCTCGACTCGTTTGTTATTGTATTCATTGATGATATCCTGGTGTACTCTCGTAGCTAGAAGGAGCACGCCGAGCATTTAATAGTTGTATTGAAGTGATTGAGGGAGTAGAAGTTTTATGCTAAGTTCTCCAATTGAGAGTTTTGGCTCAGTTCAGTGGAATTCTTGGGGCACGTGGTGTCCAGTGAGGCTATTTAGGTTGATTCGAAGAAGATAGAGGCGGTCTAGAGTTGGCCTAGACCGTCCTCAGCTACAGAGATTCATAGCTTTCTTGTTTTGGCGGGCTACTACCATCGGTTCGTTCAGGGATTTTAATTTATTACATCACCCTTGACCAAATTGACCCAAAAGGGTACTCCTTTCATGTGGTCGGATGAGTGTGAGGCGAGCTCTCAAAAGCTCAAGACCACCTTGACCACGACTCCAGTGTTAGTTCTGCCATTAGCTTCAGGTTCTTATACAGTATATTGTGATGCTTCTCGGTTCGGCATTGGGTGTGTGTTGATGTAGGAGGGTAGAGTGATTGCTTATGCTTCTCGTCAGTTGAAGCCCCATGAGAAGAACTACCCTGTTCATGATTTGGAGTTGGTTGCCATTGTTCACGCGTTGAAGATTTGGAGGCACTATCTCTATGGTGTATCTTGCGAGGTGTTTACTGATCATCGTAGCCTCCAGCACTTGTTCAAATAGAAGGATCTTAATTTGAGGCAGCGAAGATGGTTGGAGCTGCTAAAGGACTATGATATTACTATTTTGTATCATCCGGGAAAGGCCAATGTGATGGCCAATGCCTTGAGTAGAAAGGCAGTGAGTATGGGTAGTCTTGAGTTCCTTCTTGCTGGTGAGAGACCTCTTGCAGTTGATGTTTAGGCCTTGGCCAATCAGTTTGTGAGATTAGATATTTCGGAGCCCAGTCGAGTCCTAGCTTGTGTGGTTTCTCGGTCTTCCTTATTCGATCGTATCAGAGAGCACCAATATGATGATCCTCATTTGCTTGTCCTTAAGGACAGGTTCTGCATGATGATATAGAGATGTGACTATTGGTGATGACGGGGTATTGAGGATGCAGGGCCAGATATATTTGCCCAATGTAGATGGGCTTCGGGAGTTGATTCTAGAGGAGGCCACAGCTCGCGTTATCATCCGAGTGCCGCGAAGATGTATCAGGATTTGAGGCAGCACTATTGGTGGAGGAGGATGAAGAAAGATATAGTTGGGCTTGCATCTTGGTGTCTCAATTGTCAGCATGTGAAATATGAGCATCAGAGACCGGGTGTCTTGCTTCAGCAAATAAAGGTTCCAGAGTGGAAGTGAGAGCGGATCACCATAATTTCGTAGTTGGACTCCCACAGACTTTGAGGAAATTCGATGATATTTGGGTGATTGTGGATCCTGACCAAGTCCGCGCACTTCGTTCCTGTGTGTACTACCTATTCTTCAGAGCGGTTGGCTGAGATTTATATCCGAGAGATTGTTCGCCTACATGGTATCCCAGTTGCCATCATTTCAGATAGAGGTACTCAGTTTACATCGCAGTTTTGGAGGGCCGTGCAGTGAGAGTTGGGTACTCATGTTGAGTTGAGCACGTCATTTCCCCTTTAGACGAACGGGCAGTCCGAGTGCACTATTCAGATATTGAAGGACATGTTACGTGCTTGTGTCATTGATTTTGGGGGTTCATGGAACCAGTTTCTACAGCTCGCGGAGTTTGCTTACAACTACAGTTATCAGTCGAGTATTCAGATGGATCCGTATGAGGTTTTATATAGGAGGCGGTGTAGATCTCCAGTAGGTTGGTTTGAGCTGGGTGAGGCTAGTTTTTTGGGTACAGACTTGGTGCAGGATACGTTGGTCAAGGTGAAAGTGATTCAGGATCGGCTTTGTACAGCGCAGTTAGGGCAAAAGAGTTATGCTGACAGAAAGGTTCGTGACGTGTCTTATATGGTTGGGGAGAAGGTTCTACTGAAGGTTTCACCCATTAATGGTGTTATGAGATTTGGGAAGAAGGGCAAGCTAAGCCCTCGGTTCATTGGGCCTTTTGAGGTGCTTCGGAGGATTGGAGAGGTGACTTATGAGCTTGCTTCCACCTAGCTTGTCGGGTGTGCATCCAGTATTTCATGTTTCTATGCTCCAGAAGTATATCGGCGATCCGTCTCATGTCTTGAATTTCAGCACGGTGCAGTTAGATAGTGATTTGGCTTATGATATGGAGCCAGTGGCTATTTTGGAGGGGCGGCTCCAAAAGTTGAGATCTAAAGATATAACTTCAGTGAAAGTGCAGTGGACAGGCCAACCCGTAGAGGTGGCTACTTGGGACACCGAGCAGGAGATATGGAGCAGATATCCACACCTATTTGAGGCTTCAGATATATTTCTAGACCCGTTTAAGGATGAACGTTTATTTAAGAAGGGGAGGATGTAATGACCCGGTTAGTCATTTCGAGAGTTATAGCCCCGTTTCCCCATTTCTACTTCTTTTTGTGTTCTTCAGCTATATTATGATATGTTGGGTCAGTTGGTTCGAGTCTGGAGTAGTTTTGGAGAGGGATTGAAATACTTAGTCTCTTTTGTAAAGGCTTAAGTTTGAAAAGTTGACCGGATGTTGACTTATGTGTAAACGATCTCGGATGTGAATTCTAATGATTTTTTAGCTCCGTTAAGTGAATTTGGACTTAGGAGCGCATCCAGAATGTGATTGGAGGTCCGTGGTAGAATTAGGCTTGAATTGGCGAAAGCTTGAAATTTGGCGATTTTGGTCGGCAGTGGAAAAATTTGATATCAGGGTCAAAATGGAATTTCGGAAGTTGGAGTAGGTTCGTAGTGCAAATTTTGACGTGTGTGCAAAATTTCAGGTCATTCAGAGGTGATTTGATGGGTTTCAGCGTCGTTTGTGGAATTTCGAGGTTTAGAAGTTCTTAGACTTGAATTCGAGGGTAGTGTGATATTTTGATGTTGTTTTGAGTGTTCCAAAGGTTCGACTAAATTTGTATGTAAATATATGACTTGTTAGTTTGTTTGGTTGAGGTCCCGAGGGGCTCGGGATGATTTTGGGTGATTGACGGAACAAGTTTGGAATTTGAGGAATGTTAAAGTTAAACTCAGCTATCATAACCGAACCTGCGGAGTGGGAACCGCAGGTGCGAGCATGCAGAAGCGGAGAAAGAGCCACAGATGCGGCCAAGGCTGAGGTAGACAGGAGCCGCAGGTGCGATAGATGGGTCGCATCTGCGAGACCGCAGGTACAATATTTTGACCGCAGATGCGGATTTGAGGGAGTAAGTGGAATCCGCACCTGTGATGTATTTTCCGGAGGTGAGGTATTGTAGAAGTGACAGCTGGACCACAGATGCGATATCTGTAGGCAGAAAGTATAAATTGCACACTTCGCGAATTTTGGTCCATTCTTCACCAATTTCAGTCGGTTTTAAAGCTTTTGGGAGCGATTTTGAAGAGGGATTCAAGGGATTTTCAGTGAGGTAAGTTGCTTGAGCCCTAATACTCATATATGTGGTGATTTCTCATTGTTTAACCATGTAATTAGTGAAGATTAGGGGTGAAAATGAGGGATTAGGGCTTGGGATTTTAGAGAGTTTGATTTGAGGATTTGATGGGCCAAATGGAAACGGATTATGATAAATTTCATAAATATAGACTCATGAGTGAATGGGCTTTCTAGTTTTATGATTTTTGTCGAATTTCGAGACGTGGGCCCGGGGGGAGAGGGGTTTGGGTGAATTTCAAGATTTGTGTCCAATTAAGTAAATTTTCTTGTGAAATTGGTTCCTTGGTCTATGATGATTGCATTGTATTGTTTTTGGTTAGATTCTGGACATTTGGAGACCGATTTGAGAGGCAAGGGCATCGTGGAGTAGTATTTTGGCTTGATTGAGGTAAGTAACACTTCCAAACTTGGTTCTGAGGGTTCGAAATCCCAAACTATATGTTATGTGTTTATTATTGAGGTGACGCACATGCCAAATGACGGGCGTGCGGGCATGCACCGTGTGAATCGGGACCTGGTTCATTCCATGGCACCATTTAGTGACTCTTTCTTGCTGATATCTGTGTTCATATCATGTGATTAAGTACATAAACTGTAAATCATGCTAGATATCATGTTAGGGCTTAATGCCGATACAGTTGGGACCCGAATGGTTGTTTCTTGCTGTCAACTCATTACTTTCATTGATATTCTGTACTTAGTCTTATTTATACATTTCATATCATGTCTCAGTATCAGTTGTTATTATTTGGCACATCATATCATTGTTCTGGGCTAGTTTCATGACATTGTGAGCTCGTGTGTGAGACTGGAGAGTGATGACTACGTGAGGCCGAGATCCTGATTATGAGTGACAGTTATGGGATCGGGCTGTACGCCGTAGCAGTTATGTTGATAATTATTATGATAGCGCTTGGGCTGTAGGAGCCCTTCCGGAGTCTGTAACACACCCCCAGTGAGCGCAGTTGATATTATTGAGGGATGGATCTTTCCTGGACATAGATCTTGGCCGAAGTATTTATACCTGGAGATGAATCTTCTCCATAGATCTGAAATGGCCTTCCTCGGTACTGAGTGACTATTGTCAGTGATGTGTATATATTCTGGGATGGATCTTCCCAGGGTCGGATGGCCATATATAGTACCGAGTTGTTGAGTACTTGAGACTAGAGGTACACGATAAATTTCATACATTTTGTGTATTGTCACGTAAAGATTTGCTGAGCTTTATACATCACATTATCTAGATCTGTATTTACTTTACTGTTGAGCTGAATAATTGGATAGAAAGCATGCCTACTTTTCTGCACAATTTATTTTGTTTACCTGTTGAGGTTAAGTTCGTCACTACCTATTAGTCCACATGGACTTGTTACTTACTGAGTTAGTGTACTCACATTACCCCCTGCACCTTGTGTGCAGATCCAGGTATCTCTGACCATAGTAGCGGCTGTTGACTATTCCAGTTGTAAACTTTCATCGGAGATAGCGAGGTAGCTGCCTGGCGATCGCAATCCTGTTTTTCTCCTTCTTTATCTTCCCTTTAGTGTATTTTGGTTACTCTCAGACTATATTAGTCTTGCTATCTTTCAGAACAGTTTGTAGTAGTTGCTCATAACTTAGTAACACCCCGATGTCGGGCTATTTATTTTCGCATTTTGTTTTCGAGTTGAACTCTTTTATGAAATTTCAGTATGAAAAAGGCTTTTATCTATCTTTTAATGAAATATCGAATTGTTTTGAAAGTGTATCGGCTTGGCTAGTTCCATAATGGGCGTCATCACGACTGGGTTTAGTTTTGGGTCATGACAAAAGTCACTAGAATCCAATTTTGAGTTCCAAAAGTACGAATACAGCAACAATAATATAGAAAACGTCAACGTGAACAATATACTTAATTGGTATTCTCCATAAGAATAAAGTGGTAAATATCCTTAAGATTGTTGGAAAAAATTGATGATTATGAGGAATAAAAGGTTTAGCTTGAGGCATGTCAATGACACTGTCGTTAAGGATATTTCGCCCACATCGTGATAAATAAAATTAGGCGTATCCCCGGAATTCAACAAGCTCTTCTAGTATAATCTAGGAACAGAAACAACAAAGATTAATCAAAATAAACCCAGCACAATAGAAGAAAATTAGAAGAATTATTTCTCACTTTTTTCACTCTCTCCTCAAAGTAACACATAGGAATATATATATATATATATATATATATATATATATATATATATATATATATATATATATATATATATATATATATATATATATATATATATCCAAAGATCTTAACTTTTGATAGTAAGCAACATTAAGAAAATTATTCAAAGTCATTAAAAGGCGGCTATTCAAATGGGTGTTACAAAATAAAAGCCATTAAGGCTAATAAAATGGTCAAATTTGACTTTGTCAAAATATTAACTTAAGGAAACCCATAATAGCTAGTAAATGGTCAAATTCAATTTGTTAGGATGGAATTCAAGCTTATCAATCATCAGTTACAAATATTAAAGAAATATATTCAAAATAATTAGTGTAATAAAAAATGCATTAACATAATTTTAAAAGAATGAACCTAGACATTAATTTAAATATTTCTGTTTGAGTTATTAAAATTATTTTTCTAACACCCACCCTCGCCCAACCCCTGCCCAACCCCTACCTCACCCTCACCCCACCCTAAATAAAAATATTATTAATAGTACTTTCTTTTCATGTTATAGATAGAATATTTTTTTTTCATTTCAACAAATAAGTATTTTGTTTTCATGATATGAACTTTTTTTTTCGTTTTAACAATAATTACTTTCTTTTTATGATATAGAAAAAAAAATTCTTTCATTTTAACCAAACGATATAGTAAAAAATATTTTTTTTTATTACAACAAAAAGAGTATTTTCTTTTCATGATGTAGAAACAATATTTTCTTATTTCAACAAAATGAGTATTTTATTTTCATGTTGTAGAAATAGTACTTTCTTTTTCAACCAAAAAAAGAGTTTTTTTTTTTAGTTATGGAGCACAAATTTCAACGTCATTTTTGTATAAGAAAGTAAAGCAATACATTAGTTCTTTGGGTTTGTATGAATTTTTAGAATAATAATTAAATTCTTGAAAAAATTAGAGTCGCAAAAATATTGGGTATTTGGAGGGGGGGGATGAGGAGAGTAGCATAAAAAATTATTTTCCTAAAAAAATATTTTCTACTCTTTAACCAAATACTAGAAAATATTTTCCGAGAATTTTTTTTTATTCACCAACCAAACAAAAGAAAATAAATGATATAACCACTCATTTTCCATGAAAATATTTTCGTTCGTACCAAACACACCCTAAATGGGTGATGTTTTTCCATTTTCTTTTACACACGTAAGTTTTTGAATTAAATTACAATCCACAATGAAGAATATTCCAATATATGAGGACGACAAACGATTTACTATCTGAACAATGACATGTTTCTACCTATGTCCGTTGAAGAGTCCCATAAAACTAGCTAAGCATCAAAGTAAATGTACCAATAATTAAATTCTTGTTTTTTCATATATATATATATATATATATATATATAGGTTCGACTTCAGAGCGTTAAGTTCTACCAAACTCCCTAACTCATTGTTGAATATGGGTATTCAAATTTGAAAGAAGTGAAAAAAAACTCTCGACAAAGGGGGTTTAATATATATTATATACCTCTAAAATATAATATTTTACCAATATACACAGTATAATTTTTCGATAAAGGGTAGTCAACTGACCAGCCTTATTAACACCTGGCTTCGCCACTGTGGCCATCGCCAAGTGACAGCTTCTTCCTATTATATTATTGCATATCGCTATTATCTATAGGCTCTAATTCAGGATTCTTTACATAATTACTTTATTTTTTTTATCGCCAATATATTCAGAAAAAGAAGCAGAAAATGAAAAGCAATGGTGATGGCTGATGCTAAACTCATGTTTGTTAGTACAGATAACATATCTTTCGTTTGCATGTACGATGATTTGGTTGCCTAATTTTTTATAGATTTTGTGACATATGTGTTTTTTGGGTAAAACGTAAGAAAAATAACATAAGTTAATAATGGTAAAAAGCTGCCATCCTTGTCTTTCATCAGTGTTTTAACTCCGAGAATGGTTTTTCGGATTTGAATCAAATCTATAGTGAAAAAGTAAAGCTCTAATCTGTGAAACATTGGGGCCCATCAATATTTAGTCCGTATGTTTTAAAAAGCAGCGAGAATCTGTCCTTAAACCTGAATCATTTGCAGTTAGTCGTTAATTAACTATTTTTAATTACCTTTGTATTAATTAATCTTAGCTTCTAATTGCTTGTCTGTTTGTTTTGGTGGTAATTTGATTCTCTTTTATTATCCCGTTTATGTTTCCCTCATATAGTAAAAAGAAATAGATAAAAAAACAACAACAACAACAAAAAATATGGGCGCACTAGTTGAACAAAAAGTAATGAAATGAATGAGCTTCATTAAACATCTTCAGAAAGAAATGTTTATCAAACATGCTTTTGTCTTTAATTTTTTAAGGTTGAAGTTTGGTAATGTGCATGCACCAGTCATCTTACTTAAGTATTTTGCCTATAGAGAATTTAAGAATCATAATATAAGTTGCACTATTTTATACTAATAAGTTTGTTTAAGTGGATTGGACAAGTGTTAAGCCTGTAGATAAAGAACAGACAATTAAAGCCAACTTTTGTGGTAATCTCATTCTTGATTTAATTGTTTGATCCTCATTTTGTATACATTAATTGAAAAGAATCAAATTGTATAGAACACACAGGTAAAGCCAAAATTTGTGGTAGTTTCATCCTTGATTTAAGTGTTCGATATATCCTCATTTTGTATATATTAAATTATAATCAAATTGTACCATGATTTTGTTGTTCTTCCCTTTTTAAAATAATCAAATATGGCTAAATGGAGCAACATGAATAGTGAGAATTCATATAATATATATACTCCAATCTACTTGGAATTGAGATATAGTTATAAGTATTTTAATTACAGGAAACATTTTATGTAAAGAAGCAAGGGTTGAATTAAGAGAACGTGGATTTTAAATATAATAATCTATTTTTTAATTAACATTTGTATTTCTCGTAACTTTATCTAAAAAAAGGGGGGGACTTTTACCTTGGCGCTTTATGCATGGATGCAAAATCAGGTAGTATATAATTACTAACCACCCTTCCAATACCAAGAGGGAACAAATATATAAAAAGACAAACAATCGGATAAAAGAAGAAAGCATACTACTCATATTTACATTCATGATAAAACTACAACCTTAACTTTAATTTACAAAGCTTTTTACTCTTTAACCGTAAGAAAGAGCTTAGCCAATAAAGTAAAAACATTTAAAAAAAAAAAAAAAAAAAGGGGAACAGACACATACTGGCTAGACCTAAGACTTTGTTTGGTTAGGCGTAATAAAATATTTTCAGGAACATTTATACATATACTAGAAACTATTTACGCCTTGTCAAACATAGCCTTAACCAAACTAATTATCACGTAATTAGAGGGCTTAACCACACAATCAGTCAAATCCCTCATCCAAAAATCCATCATCTCCCATGCAAAATGTGCTATTTTTTCTCTATTTCCCTCCTTTTTCTTTTTCAACATGCCATGCATGCATATTATAGTCGGCGATTAACAGACAGATGGACAGACCGAAAGAAATAAGAATAAAGAAAAGAAGACTGAGGACAATTTTGGAATTTTTGAGAAATGATCATGACAACGATTTAGCTTCTTCTTTTTTTGTTTTTTGTTTTTTTTTTTTTTTTTTTTTTTTACGCTAATGAAGATTATTGGAGCTGCATGGGATGCAAGATTTGGCATAAACCGGCTAATTTTTGTTGAAGGACAATAGACTCAAGTATAAGCCGGTCCGTTTCACTTTGAGCTGCTTGACACTGGTGCGTAGCAATGTACAGCCGGTTCTTTAATTCCCGGTTTTCGACTTTGAGCTGGTCCACTTGGTCCGTGAGGTTATCTAAGTGCTTTTTCTTTCGAAATCTGGACCGCCGGGCGGATTCACGGTTTGATACTTTTCTGCGTCGCTTCCTTTCTTCTAGGGTAAAGACCGACCGGGTTGTTTCTGAACCGGACGTAGACTGGGCCGGAAGTTCTGTTTGTAAAAAAGATAAAATTTCATGGATATCACTAGGTGAAAGAACATCTTCAAGAACCGGGAGATGATAGTGAACCGGCTCTTCAAACATCATGACAAGATTTTTTAAAACTAAACCGGAAGGAGAAAGGAAGAGGAAAAGGGAAGAATTGAGGTGCAAGAGAAGGGTATTTATGGAGGAAGAAGAATGACATGTGGGATCCACTAAAGATTGCACTTTGTAAAAGTGTGGGCATTATCGTCCACTAAAAAGTTAATTACTTCACAGTCTTTTGTGTTTTAAGGAGAGAGGGTATTCTTACCTTTTAACTTTAAAAAAAAACAATTATTTTATGGGTTGCCTTTTTCTTAAGATAGACTTTTTTTTCTTCTCTCTTAAACTTTTACTTTTCATAATTTCACTAGTGTCATGATTTGTGGTTAGGTGATGTCGCGTGCAACCAATTAATGCGACGTAGGGGATGCCAACATGGTGAAGCGGGGCTAGGGTTGAAGTCTTGGACTCTGTGGGGTAAAGAATCTAAAGCGGGACAGAGTGAATTTTTTGAAAGCGCAAAACATAAAAGTAGACGGAAATTAATTGTATTTATTAGCTAAAAAATTGATGTGGAATGAGAGCCTCATTCAAAAATGTAAGGTAAAGTTTCGTACAATAGATTATTATAGTCGGCTCTTTTTTGAACTCCGCACGTTATGGGACCTTAGTGCACCGACTGTCCTTACTAATTAATATATATATATATATATATATATATATATATATATATATATATATATATTTATATATGAGCATGTAGAGCATAGAATACGGGTTCCCGAAAACCTAGTAACTCTTGCCTAAATCCTGTATTTATATTAAAAAATTCACTAAATATTTATAAATATCTAACTGTGAACCCAGTTATTATTGCATATTAATTTGAAATTACGGTAGGAACCCATAAGCCTCAAATCCTGGATGTTAGAAACGCCCCTAGACTATTGGAAAAGGTTTAAACATTCTCTTCATTCACCTATTGGACTAAAAATACCCATCTATTCACCTTTTGGTTCACTTATACCCTTTGATCGTTAGATCAATGCTGAATTAAAAATAATTATTATTTAAATTTCACGTAGAAACTTCTTATTGGTCAAAATTAAAATATCTAACTCATTAGAAAGACACACATATCTACCAGTTTTTCGTACTAACCTGCTTCAAACACTAACCTGACCCGAACAAAATGTTCAACTAAAAAAAAAGGCCACACTTCTATCACACTCCAAGGAACAAAAGCTCCATGGAAGTTGCAGCAAACATATAGACATGAATTTACTATCTTTTTCTTGTTATGACATCTAGTTCAATTTACATGATAGACACAGATTGCATTATATTCAAGATGAGTTTAATTTAATTATTTTCACGCAACGGAAAGATCTCAAAGTGATTATTTGGAAGATATCATAAACCGTTGGATTACCCTTAGTTTTTCGTCCCACATTATTGTTAAGAAAATCATTAGCTCATTCATGCTAGGCTTTTCTTATTTGTTTAATTTATTCATGAATCTTTATTAGATGATAATAATATACATGAGATTGATGTAAATCCATGGGTTAGATAGAAATGGAGCATCTTTTTTTTATTTGAACTTTTTATTCGGGTCTGGTTAGTGTTTGGGGTGGGTTCGTCCGAAAAAGGGGTAGATATAGGTGGGTCTTTCTAATAGGTTAGATGTTTTAATTTCGACTAATAAGAAGTTGCGATGTGGAATTTAAATAATTATTTTTTTAAATTCAGCATTGACCGAACGCTCAAAGGATATAAGCGAACCAAAAAAGTGGATGAAAGGATATTTTAAGTCCAATAGGGTATTAAAAAATCCACCAAATATTTATAAATATCTAACTGTGAACTCAGTTATTATTGCATATTAATTTGAAATTACGGTAGGAACCCATAAGCCTCAAATCCTGGATGTTAGAAACGCCCCTAAACTATTGGAAAAGGTTTAAACATACCCTTCATTCACCTATTGGACTAAAAATACCCCTCCATTCACCTTTTTGGTTCACTTATACCCTTTTATCGTTAGATCAATGCTGAATTAAAAATAATTATTATTTAAATTTAACGTGACAACTTCTTATTGGCTAAAATTAAAATACCTAACCCATTAGAAATACACTCATATCTACTGGTTTTTCGTACTAACCTGCTTCAAACACTAATCCGACCCGAACAAAATGTTCACTAAAAAAAAAGAGGCTCCACTTCTATCAAACTCCATGGAACAAATGCTACATGGAAGTTGCAGCAAACATATAGACGTGAATTTACTATGTGGTTTTCTTTTTCTTGTTATGGCATCCAGTTCAATTTATATGATAGACACAAATTGCATTATATTCAAGATGAGTTTAATTTAATCATTTTCACGCAACGGAAAGATCTTAAAGTGATTGTTTGGAAGATATCATAAACCGTTGGACTGCCCCTAGTTTTTCGTCCCACATTATTGTTAAAAAAATCATTAGCTCATTCATGCTAGGCTTTTCTTATTTGTTTAATTTATTCATGAATCTTTATTAGATGACAATAATATACATGAGATTGATGTATATCCATGGGTTAGATAGAAATGGAGCATTTTTTTTATTTGAACTTTTTATTCGGGTCAGGTTAGTGTTTGGGGCGGGTTAGTCCGAAAAATGGGTAGATATGGGTGGGTCTTTCTAATAGGTTAGATGTTTTAATTTCGACTAATAAGAAGTTGCGATGTGGAATTTAAATAATTATTTTTAAATTCAGCATTGACCGAACGCTCAAAGGATATAAGCGAACCAAAAAAGTATATGGAAGGGTACTTTTAGCCCAATAGGTGGATAGAAGATATTTTTAGACCTTTTTCAATAGTTCAAGAGCATTTTTGCTTCTCCGTACATTATATGAATATAATACATATATGCACAAAAATATACTCCTTTGGGTTCACTTTAATTGATTTTTTGTTGTTTTCACACATATAAAAAAAATCACCTTTTAGCATTAATTAAAAATAAAATGACCATATTAACCTTAATTTGTTCATTAAAAATATAGCAAATACTCCTAGGCTCTTTACTCCAAGGGCAGTTTTTGAAAAAAAGAAGTTAGTTCCTTCTTGATATCTAAAAAATCAAATATTGTGGACCACAAGCAAAAGGCTAAAAAATCAATTAAAGTAGATCGGAGGGAGTACTATATTTATCGGCTATTATTTTTAAAACGACTAAAAATATGTATTTTTTGAAACCGCTTATTTTGAAAGTTTTTACTTACAGTATCTTTAAAAGAATTTATTAACTTTTAGGGGAGGAAAAGGGGAAAAGGGAGGGGAATATTACATTGCTGGATTAGTAAATTACTCTTGTTAATGATTATTAAAGTTGTAACTCTAATAATTTTGAAAAGTGTGGGTACTTAATACTAACGTTTAGTATTGAAAGAAATAATAAATCTTTTAATTTGCTAAAAATGGGCAGAAAATTAAAAGGAAAATTTTTCTTGTACTCCTATTAACTTTGAAATTACTAGACATTAGAAGCGGGGCTTCACACCTGATTTTATATGAGATGGCAAGAATTCTTTAGTAATATGGCTTAAGCCAATTTGGGGAGGTTTTTCAACTACTATATATTACTACTAGACACTAGACAAAAAAAATCTGCTAATATGTATTGAATTCACAAGGTGACTCATTCTGTTGATTGATTAATGAAAAATGAATATAATCCAGACCTCAAAAAAAAAAAAAAATGAATATAATCCTATCTCCACGTCAAGCTTTCAATCAATAATATGTTTATCAATAAATGGTGTAGATGACTGTAACTAAGCTAATCAACTGCATACAAAGAACACACTAACCGCTATCAATTAAAGGGATCTGCTTGGGATTGATTATACGTATAGAATATTCTCTTTCTTTTTGTTTTCCCTTCTTTTTGGAGAACTAGCTAACACTTGTGAGAAAGGAGGCCTACGAATCAAAAGGAAATTATAGCCATATCCCACTCTGCTTGTACTTTGTCTCCATGGTAATTGGTATCATATCATGTCAAAGGCTTTATTCAATTAGTTTTGCCTCACCTTTTAGTCTTTTGTTCGACAGAAATAAACTTAAACTATATCATTTTTGTATATTAAAGTTAAATAATATTTTGAGGTAGGATATTAGGAGTGTGTAAGAATTTAGCAAAAGAGTATTGCGGATGAATGAGATTTCTCTACCCCTTAATTAGAGGTTTTAGATTCGAGCTTGGTGAATAAAAAAATCCTTGGTAGGTTACGAAGCATTCCCTTTTCATGGGTCCTAAGTAGCATAAATGTGGATTAGTCAGACCAACAGGTACCAGATACTAGATGGCTACACAAGAAAAGAAAAAAAAGAGGTATTATCACTTTTAGCCCGTACCAGAAGCTATTTACATATGTAGCCGAAAAAGTATATAAAATTGTACAATTTTTGTATATAACATAAATAAATACATACATACATACATACATACATATATATATATATACATACATACATACATATATATATACATATAAATTTTATATATTTTTTTAACTATTATTTCTACAGCAGCTATACAATATCATTTTTCCAAAAAAAAAAAATCATGGTTAAGTAATTAATAATAAAATTATATGTAAAAAAATCAAAACATATATTCTGGTTTGGTGTAAACATCAATATAAATAAGCATTTTCAGTTTTCAAGTTAAAGGGGTTAACAAATTAAGAACACTACGCCTTCCATTACAATTAATTAGTATTAGGGGTGTACAAAGGTCGGATTGGGTCGAGTTTTACAATTACCAAATCAAACAAATTAATTATGTCGGGTTATTAAATTTAAAGACCAAACCAAACCAATAAAATTCGGGTTTTTCAATCTCGTTTTTTCTTGAATTTTTGGGGTTTTCGGGGTTTTTTCGGTAAAATCTTCATAGAACAAAATATATAACTTATGCTCAAAATATTTCTTTAATCCTAGTAAGATACAACTATATAAGGTATTTTTTTAAGAAAATACTACAAAATATGAGATGTGTCATGGCATTATACAAAATATTCAGCAATAAATTAAAGACAATAAAATTATGTAATATAAATATTGCTAATTAAAAAGCCATAATAAAAATAAACATAATCTAAAAGTACTAAGTCATGTTAAAATAAGTAGACTAATAAGGGAGTATTAATTACATGACTAAACGCTAAAGAAAAAATAAAAATAGATTATACATTTTTATCTAAATTATTGTAAAACAAAAAATAGATATTCAATACATTACCGTTCGTAGTATTGAATTGAATGTCTTTTGTTAGCATTAATATTGATTTAATTTTTGTTTGGGTTTTTGTTAGCATTATTTAAGTTACTAATATTAATGGCTATAAAACTTATTGGAACATTCAAAAGTTCTAAGTCCAAATTTTAAATAATATCTTTAAAGATAAAATTATGAAAATAAGTATATTTATATATTAAATATATCTAAATTTCTATATTTGTAATGTCGGATTGGCTTGGTTTCGGTTTGACTTTCTTTAGTTAAAAACCAATTATGGTCGGGTTTTTTTCCCCAACACCAAACCAAATCAAACCAAATCATAATTGAAGTTTTTTTTTCTGGATTTGACTCGAATTATCGGGTTGGTACAGTTTGTCGGTTTCCTTTGTACACCCTAATTGGTATCATCTATCTAGAACGTTTGTACAAGTCTACAAAATTCTTTGTTTACTGCCTCCAATTATATAAGTTCGGCTTTTAAACACTGTTGTCGGATACGATAAGGTCTATTTGTATAACCAAATTGAAGCTGAATTAACTATCATTAATCTGAAAATTGTGAGATTAGATCAAAACTGTCATCCTAATTAAAGTGAGAGTATTATCATATATGAATAGAATTTTGTGTAGAGGACAGGTGGACCCTTTACATGCTTTTTCACTGTAGTGGGGTTGTTCTGTAAAAAAGGGCGAAGAAAAAAAAACGAAAAGGCAAAAAAAAAAAAAAAAAAAAAAAAGAGGAAGAAAAAGAAACGATTAGCTTAATGACGAAGAATCAGACCAAAAAACAGAAACAACAAATCAGATTACAGAATTAACAAAGGACAGTCAGTCATTGCCTACCTTATTCATGTGCCTTTCAGAATACTAGTAAAGCTATTACTGCTTAATTTTGGACACCCATGTGCCTTGTTTTTTAAGGTTTTTTTAATCTAAGCTTTTTGTCCTCTCGTGGTTTGAAAAGCCTACCATTTTTGGTATAAGTTTCCAGTGCTATGATACAATTCATTCTTAAGTTTAAAAAGCATTCAAGAATGAGAAAGTCGTTGGGAGTTCTTATTTGCATTATATTCTTGAAAATTAGATTACCAACAGTTATAAATGAAATTGTGGTATTTGGTATTGTCTTAATTAGAGTTTAAAAAAGGAGTCTACAATTTCACATGATTCTAAATTTATGAAACTCCAAGATTGTACTTTATATAGTATTACCATCCCGAAACATATAAGATTCCCCTGAATACTAAAAATACTCAAATCCGACTATTGTCTACAATAAAGGCGGGGGCCATTGACCCAACCCATACCTTATACACTAACTCTGCCCTTGGTTTATCATATCTTTCTTCATGACTCTTAACATATTCTAATTGTTGATTACCCTTCTGGTGGAGAACACGTTTGGCTGTGGAATTGCTAGATAAAGCTGCTCAAACATAAAATGCATGATCATATGTGGTTTGTTGTTTCCTTAATGTAAATCAGTTTTATAATGTTGTCGACAAAAGGAGAGCTTGTCTTTGTATGTTAGATTGCATTAGCACCAAGTAAAGAGAGCATACAAATGATTAAGTTAATTTAAATTAATAGAATGGAGAATATTCCCATTTCCCAAGGTCAGTTTTTTTAGTTGGGGTAGTTTTCTTTGTTGGCAGTTATTTCCTGTTTTGTCATGTTAAAACACAATATAGTGGAGAGCAGTGTGGCTTGGCTCTCTGTTACTTTGTTATCTATCGTCCTTCATTTGTAGATAAAGTTAACACTGGCACTTGCCCCCATTATACTCTCCCCAAATTGTTTCAAAGCTAGTAGTAGGTTCCATGTGATGAGTACGATAAAGTCATAAAGAAGAGCTACCATTACTTGTTATCCTACTTTCTTTCTATTATCTGGGCAAGTTGGGACTCTATGAAGGGAGACAAGTCGACACTACCTATACAATAAAATGCCCAGTTTTTTTTTCCTTTTCCTATTCTTCTCAAGTAAGAAGATACCCTCTTATTTGTGAAACGTTTAAAATATGGGGGCTAGTGCTAGTGTGGGGACGTGGGGAGTTGAAAGACTTTTACTATTGGAGATGCAGAGAATTATTTTCTAAGGGAAGAACTGAACCTGAATAACCCAATACTTCTTTCTGTTGGTAAGAGATTTCTTAATCATAAATTGTTAAGTTGAGAGTATTTTATATCATAATTAAAATAAAACACATTATCCACTAAGACTGCTATGATAGTAAATTTTAAATAAATCGTTCATTTAAAAAATATTTATATTAACTTTCGTTATGTCTTTATTATAGTCCATAATTGTTTTATAATTATTTTCATAAATATTATTTTTTTCATGTTTACGTGATACAATACTTATTAATTTAATAGCTTAGTATTAGTTATTAACCATTTACAAATAATTAGTTATCATGGTATTGTATGGTGAATTATGTGTCAATTTATTAATTTGTTGAAACTTAAAAATAAATGATGCTAGAGAATTATATTTAAATTGTGAATAATATTTTTATATAAATTCTCTTTCAAATAGAAAGCATATTAAATAAAAGAAGTAATTTATAAAAAAATATCAAATTATAATATCGGAATTCTTTCAAGATTCATTACTCCTTAAGAGATACGTATAAAATTTCGTATCGAATACATTACTTTTGATGTTTGAGTTGTAACGACATTGCAGCTAATCTGCATATTATGATATATGTCATACTCTTCGTATTATTCATGGTTGAATTATCATTTATAAATATTTTAAGATTATTTATTATAATTTTGTGATTTTAATGTAATTTTTATAATTATTTTTTATTTTATACTATCTTAAAATTCTTGAAATTAGTAAAATTTAAAGATCCGTGGGACTTACGCCTCGCCTCGACAGAGGTAAAACGCTTCGCCTCACGCCCCCACCTTTTAAAACATTGCCCAAAATCACTTAAGTGACTTGTACAATTTCATTAACCAGAAAAAGAAATTTCAAAACGGAAAAAGAATACCACGACCGACCCAAACTACTAAAATTAATAAGCAAAAAGATAAAGATAACAAAAACGCATAGTATTCAATATTGGTTCACGCAAACGAATCCCACTATGACCCCAAGATGTCACACAGTTTCGCATTATATCTCAACCCCAACACGCACGACCTCAGTTGTCTATAACGGATCTTTGTACATATATAGCCAGTCCAATCCTCCATTCCCTTGGAATTTTGTGCCTATTTTTACATGGGAGTCAAATCAGTCAACCATGATAGAAGAAAAATAGAGCAATAAATGAATCTCAGGTAGCTAAGCTAAAAACATTTGTTTATAATGAACTACGTAGATAGCAAATAACATGCCAATTCAACACAACAGTTCCATATCTGCTAACATGCCGTGCATGGGAAGCAAATCTTGTGGGGGAAATGGGGACAGGCAACTTATATACATATTATCACCCCTTTTTTCTGTTTCATAATGTAGCAGCCATCTCGCCTTCCTGTAACGTTCTTTAGTCTTCTCCATCTCTGGAGTCAAAAACTTTTCAAGTCCTATTATTCTATTGAGTTTGATGAAGAGATTATACGGCCCTCTTTGAAACCCACAAGGCATTCTTACAGGTTAACTGGAGGACTTCCCTGAAATGGAAACAAGAAACTTCATTCAAGGCTCTACTCATGAAAGGAACTCCAGTGAAAAAAATAACCAAACACGTTAATCTGAAGGAAGAACAATGTGCTAATTGAAATAGCTCTCACCTTGAACAAAAGATCATGAGCAATATGTTCCCAAGGTAATGATATAGACATCAAGCAGCACTTAAGGGGGATCATTCCTTCATCTCGGGTAGCAGAAGCAGCAGCATATGCATGCTTTGCTGCCTCTGATGCAACTGATGCAGCTCGTCTCACAACAGCACTGAAGCTTAATCCTTTTCTAGAGTCGTTATCTACAGAATGATGGCTGAAGTCCTGCTTGCTTTGATCTGATACACAGAGAAGTAAAAGCACGATTATTAACTTTGCAGAAGGTCTAAATAGATCAATCAATATTAGGGCATACAATATTCATTACTTCAGCTGGAAGAAAAAATTAAACAATTTAATACATTTGATAGCAGCTGAAGTGAACAATTACAGTTGCAACATTGATTTGTATCAAAAGAAAATCTTCTAGCTCAAAAAAACGACAGCATAAATGGACTGACCCACTAAAATGCATCAAAGTTGCAAGAATGTCATGCATACTAGCACAATATTCAGGTTTCTCTAATATTCTAAGAAATTATCCAAATAAAATCTAATTACTGGCCTTTTTGAGTTATTGAATCAACTGAGCAAAATTGAGAAGATATAATAAATTACTGTTCAAGTAGTTAACCAACCACCAAGTTTATAGCAAGAAATCAAATGACATAGCCCACAAAGAGAGATCAAAGTTAGTGGTATGATATGATGAAGCAGTAACTGTTTTTCAGTTTACCTACAACACCAGACACAGCTACTTCAACTTCCCCACGTCCTCCAGGGCCTTTCATGTAAATCCTGTCAGTTTTCCCAACAGAATGAAGTGAGAGAAGGCTCCCAAATCCAGACCTTCCAGCTGCGATCAAACATAAAAGGAGTTAACAATTAGATTACCAGAATTCATTTTCCACTTAACTGCCATAAACACAGGACTAGGAAATCAACCTGCAACTGAAATTTGATCATTTACTACATCAACTCTTTCACTTAAAAATCAGAGCATTGCAGAGCTGTGATTGTGACATCAACCCCCTAAATGATCACCACCCCCTCCCCCCACCCCCTCCCCCCCAAAAAAAATTCCTAATCTTTATTTTGAGAAATTATTCCCCCATCCTAATTGATGTGAGACTTCCTATTTTGATGCAGTTCTTAAAAAAAAAAAAAAAATTAG
This sequence comes from Nicotiana sylvestris, assembly GCF_000393655.2. NCBI lineage: Eukaryota > Viridiplantae > Streptophyta > Magnoliopsida > Solanales > Solanaceae > Nicotiana > Nicotiana sylvestris. The sequence continues at coordinate 148,885,573 of NC_091060.1, forward strand.
ACAAGTAAGAAACCAACTTTATAATAAGAAGAAGACAACCACTAAGATAATGCAAGAAAGGGTACTCATTCCACCAATTATATTATTTTTCCAACTTTTTAAAGTCTCAAGAGTTTGAAAAACTTTTACAGATGAATTTAAAACTCGATGCAATGTTTCATTCATTAAATTATCTTTTCAACTAATACCACTTTTGATCGCAAAGAGAGGATCAAAGATCGTAAGGTCATATTATGAAATGCAATCCTCACAATGTTCCCTATCAGTTTCACACCAGAGCAATCTTGTCTTAGTTGCTACACAGGTCATTTTGGTCTAGAAAAAAGTGCAAGAGGAACATGCAAAGTGGAAAAGGTCTATGGTTCATCATTTCACGTTTAAAATTGATTAGGCAGCATAACTAAAAGAAACGAGAAACAATTAGTGTAAATGAAGACCACATGTTGAAATAGCAGGTTTACCATCATATGCATCTCGGACCATTTGATAGCTAACGAAGCCTGAGAAAAGAGTGATCTGGAATCACATTACAAACGGTCAAGAAGCCAACAACTTCACACTACTAAATTTTCATGAGAAGTACGATTATACGATAAATACAAAATAAAGTCAATGTCGAACAAATGAGGACCTGAAAATACATTGTCAAGAAGCTTGCAAGCAAGAGAAAACATAATCAAAACCCTTTCAAACATTTGAAAAAGCAAAATGTAAGTGCTTAATTTTAAGCTGTGCAAGTGAAAGGAAATATGATTGTAGAGAGGGTGGTCGGTAAGACGTCGAATTAGGACAGACGACCAAATACATCATCCCTAAAGGAAAATTTTTTGGAAGCCAAGCAGCCCAAAGACGATATATTCCATTTACCTCATAAAAAGCATCATCACTGGGTTGCTTGGCTTCTCTAAAGTTTTCCTTTAGGAGGCAGGTAAACAGATGAACACTTTTGCATGATTAATAGAAGTGTCTGTCAATTATATTAATTACACAAGTTTCCATTTCTCTAACAAATAATAGAGTAGAATTCAAAATGCTGTAATTCAATTTTACATCATGTCATTACAAACTAAAAGCACCAAAGCAAGAATTACAGATGCTATTCACTTCCAAAGAAAATCAATTTCTCGAACCTTTGAAGTTGGTACTTTTCCAGAACTTGTATCACTCTTTGAAGAATTAGCAGGACTGTAGTCCTGTTGTTTTCTCTCACTTGGGAATGCAGCCCCATCATGTGCATTTAAAAGTACACAATAGCAGTGATCTACATCTGTCAAAACCTGAAAGAAAGATAATTTGCAATGCTTCTATAGTTGTTGTCACATCAAAAAGTGAGAGAGGAAGCAATCATCAGACTCATTTCACGGAATGATGCCTGGATTTCATGCCTCCTCCCAATTTAATGGGAGAAATTAATCTCTGACAAAATTTAAGCAACATTTGTTCTTTCCCGGAAACTAGTCGGGAAACACAAGAATGAGTATCCCAATGTCATCTATTCTACTGCTCTATCAGGGTGTCATTCATGGCATCAATTATCTCTTCATATCAAAGTATTGAAGGATAATGTCAACCTATTGTACCAATGTCTTTAATCGTGCTCCGAGGACAACTCAAATCTTTGAGAATTAAGCAGCAGTAATACTGCTAAGGGGGTTCATACTCCTGATTTATTTTTTTATTTTTTTGAGAAAAGGTAATTATATAGGTGGCAACAATAGAATCGCCAACATGATTTGCAGGACTCTTTGAGCGTGAAGCAAAATTGCATTTCATGAAGCATACCATAATTTTCATCATTTAAAAACCCATGGAAGAGAATCACTAGACAATTAGGATCTGGTTGGCAAATTACCAGATATTCTTCCCAACAGAAAAAGAAACCAAAGTAGTAAAATTGCATAAGGTGGATAGAGCAAAATTAGGATTAAAAACATCTTTGGAAGATCAGATACTGCAAATTTCAACTGTCAGCGACTTGAGAGATGCAGCAAAAGCTTCTAGAATTTCGCAACGTCAAACATGAACACAAGCTATAGGTACAGAATTCTGGTATTATCAAATGAAGGTATTTTGAAGTCTGAAACTTCAAAAGATGTCCAAAATGCCTACTTCATTATACACGGATTACGTGCAAAATGGTAGCCCACCGTGATCCTTCAAAAGGTTACTGTTTGATTGAAAATCTAATGCAAATGAAATGTTAAGTAAACATGAAAACCAACAGTGATTAACGGATTACATGCAAAATGATAGACCACCGTGATCCTTCAAGAGGTAATTGATTGCTTAAACATCTAATGCAAATGAGATGTTAGAGTAAACATGGAAACCAAGAATGATTAACTGCTCTGATAATCCAAATCCAACAGCCTGAAAAGTATCTGAGAATGGGCAACAATCTTTGAACTTCGAAGTTACCAACAAACTTTCTTGTATGTTATACCTTTCTGTGAGTCACTAAAATATATATTTTACCACATAGCAACTTAACAAAAGTGGTGTGAGAGTAGATGTATTACCACTGCATCAAAAGTGGAATCAAAGTCATCAACTGCAAAACATATCTCTGGGTATGCAGAGGTCGTTTCTACTTCCTGATTGTATATCAATAATGTCATCAGAAGATACTTTAATCAAGCATAAAAGGAGCCATATGGATCTCTAGATGTTAGAAATACTTGCCTTCCTTGAGTCCAAGTGAAAATTGATACGACTTGGAGACGCATAGACAGTTTTGATAACCTGAAAAAGCATAGAAATAAAAGATAAACCCAGATTTGCTGTTCACTAATGTGAATCTTTGAGGAAAGAAAACTAAAATAGAATGAGCCAAGCACCCAACATGTCACAAAGATTCTACTTGGCTTGCTACAGTAATAAAAGTGGGAGCAGGTTTTGTTAAACAACTACTGCTTCAATAGTAATGCAAATCCGAGTAATATGAGCACTAATATGAAATTTCTGATCTGCCTACTTGCCTTGTATATAGGAGATAATGGTCTGTCTTTGCCAGTTTGGTAATTCTTAAGGACCTGCTGACTACAACAACCAAGAAAAAAAAAAGGAAAAGGGAAAAAACCATTAAAGAGAATACTAAAAGTTTGCTAAGCTTTAGCTGATACAATAAACATCTGATTAAACAACACTGTACATCCTGGCAAAAGTTAAATTAACAGCATAAGTTCCTCTTTTATCAAAAACCAAATAACAGGAATATTTTGAGAAGATACTCAAAAATTTTATAGGCGTTATTCTGATGATTCCCTTATTAACCAGAGTTCATGAATAACTCAAGAGTCACACAAACTTTCTTTCTCTCGTAAAACACTGAGTACAGTCAAAGAGATATCACAACCATGTGAAATAGAACATTAGACAGCCCATCATGGAACAAAGAGAAATAAGCAATAGTACCTACAAATTGCCACCGTCACACTAAAAGAAGTTTGAGCAATTAAGTTCAAGTAAAAGGAGCGCCTCCAATCAACATCTGATGAACTTGCGCCAGTTAAGTCATCCAACTGCCAGGAAGATAATGAACAATAGAAATTTGTCACCTTTGGAAACATCTTATATCATCTATTATATTCTGACGAAGGTAAATAACTAACTGTTTTTTATCAATCTCACCTTTAGCATAACCACAATCAAATATAAAGTTAAACAAATAATCAATTGTCTTAATTCATTCATCTTTCTTAACACTAGTTTATCCAAGCAACGAAGCTAGAGAAACCATCATCTCTCTCAATTACATAATTTCTATAGCTATTGTCAAATAAAATTCTTAACATCAAAGTTTGTCATCAATGTTGGAGTGAAGAATGTGTCCTTTAGATAATATCAACCCAGGCCCAGGACGCCCATGATTAATAAAACTTGAAGATAAGAAGAAAAGTGAACGTGGAATCTGGATGAAATATTATCTGATCACTGTATCTTACATTTTTCATATCAGAATTTGGCACTTTGCATTACTTAATCAGTTAATAAAATATATATCATGTAAGCAAGTAGAAGATGTTAAACCATAAATTTAGAGAACTTGAGAACCTATACTTTTCCTAAAATATACTTCCTCATTGGTGCTATATAAGTAGGAATAGACTTAAAACGAAAGTGGGACAGTAGTTCAAAATGAATGCAAAACGAAAAGGCAGAATACATAACTGGACCCTTAAACTTGGCCTTTTTTTTGTCACTTGGACACCTAAAAACTTGGCCTTTTTTGTCACTTGGACACCTAAACAACTTGGCCTTTTCTTGTCACTTGGACACCTAAAAACTTGGCCTTTTTTGTCACTTGGACACCTAAACATAGAGTTGTTCCTATCAGGCCCTTCTAACTAAACCACATTTGTGTCAATTAGACACTTTGTAGTGACATGATTGAGTGCGTGGGGAAGGGCGCATGAACATGAGAAAAAGGTTGTTGATTATTATTATATTATTATTATATTCTAATATATTATTCTAATTAAAGCTAACTTTTACCCTACATTCCATTTTTCTTCTTCTTCACGTGAACCCATCATTTTTCCTCTTAATTTTTTTTTAAAAGAAAGTTTAGTGTACATGGATTTGACTATTCTCATTTGGCATGCTTGTTCTCTTTACACGACACTTGTAAGCTACACCAACTTAGACGAGGAATAGAGAGAATAGCGTGATAGTCCAGTGAAATTGAAACAAGAAGAAGTGAGATGAAGTTGAACGGAGGAAATTTTCAGTGAGCTTTTTAGGGCACTAAGTCGTCAGAGCCGACGGTCAGGTTTTCCATTTTCTGAAAATGAGTTTCAATTTGTTTTGGGGTTAATTCTATAAGGTGGAATATTTAAAGGTGTTAGAGGCATACACGCGTTTAATTTTTATAATAGTTTTTCTTAGATGGTCTACAAAGTGTCTAATTGGCATAGATGTGGTTTAGTTGAAGGGCCTGATACGAACAACTCTATGTTTAAGTGTCCAAGTGACAAAAAAGACCAAGTTTAAGGGTCCAGTTATGTATTCTGCCAAAGGAAAATCTACATCATTCTGCAGGATGAAGAATGTCAAGTCCTTTTAGTGTGACATGATCTTAAAACACAAATAGATGGAAAGTCCTCACAGCATACTGCCACATCCACAAATGTTCTGCAACGGTCACTGGCTCCCAGTCAAAAACATAACCAGGATAAGATCTCCAAAGTCTATGTCCCCAAGTAACATATGGACCAAATAAAAAGATAACCAACAAAGAGAAATCATCAGAAAAATTGAATGAGCTCTTACTGACATGCTTTTCTGACTACTAATCAGCAAATTAGGCTACAGCTTTTTGACGAACTTGCGAAATTCTAGTATTTCTATCAGTTGCAAATTGATCAACCATCAACCACTATTTAGAAAGGAGTCAAGGACTACTGCTGCATTGCCTATTTTGAAAGAAGACAACTCATCTTATGATGCAAAACCAAAATATAGGAACACCTTACCGCCACTCCTCCAAGTAGCATTTGGCAACAATAACCTTTTTTTTTTTTTTTTTGCAACAGTTAATCAAGATGTAGGGCGTCCAACATCTACCCCTTTTCAAATCATAGATGTAATTTTCCAGTCCCATATACTTGGATTAAAGTCTCTATTTCAGGCTTAATCCAGAATCTTGAAGTACCTTAATTTTTTTCTTTAACATATAGATCATCAGAATCGACCTTCATGCATAAGCACTAAAGAGAGTTTAGCGAAACAAGAACAAATTATAATCCGTCTTAGCCGTTAGGCTGCGAAATTTCTTAAAATCCAAATTAAACTAAGTCCGGATAACTAAAGAAGAAAATCTAAATGAATTCTAAACCCCTTCAATTACATGAAAGACTAAGCTTGATGATTAGTACAAATTTCCAAGCTTATTGAACTGTAAAGATCATCACATTCTAGTGAATATACAGCACACATTCAACTGATTGACACCTTAAATGGACGGAAGTACTTCAATATGCATGTGATGGAATCTGAATGAAAAACTTGTGTCGCTTTTACCTTAGGTGCCCACCTGCGTACAAAGTATGGCGAGTTCACAGATTCATCTTCATTTGACCCGTGATTCTGCAAATGCTATACACCAAAATATATCCTCATAGTAATTCAATTTCAGTAAACTGTTGTTCAGATTCAGCAGGTTGCACCCAAAAACTCTATAACAAGGAGAAAATGATAAGAAGTGTACCAATTTTTTAACAAAAAATACAAGATCATCTTCCTGACGCCCCCTAGACTCCCTGCCACGAATGAAATACACGTCCATAATGTCATGCCAGAAAATGGGATCTGTTTCAACATCTGATGTTTCTTCATCTTCCACTATGGTTTTCCCTAACATATTTGAATTCTTTTTCACCATACATAGCAAATCAGACCTGCATGAAGTTTGAATTTGAGAAGGCATTTAACACAAATAGAAGCGGACAGTATAACACCCTTCACTTCCCCTATCATACTCTTACGCAATTCACAATAATGTATCACATAAACCTAGAAAATAAAGAAAAAAACCACTGATGAGGAGCAAAACAAAGCCATTTCGAACCTTCCATATTAATCATTCAACGCCGATCAGCTGAAGGAAAAGCCTTACCATCATTTCATTTCCAAAGGAAGTTGAAACTATATTGACTTGAAAACATGGTAATGCATGCCAGAAATTTGTTATCTACTTACCCAATATCAAGGGTAAGTGCCAAAATCAGAAGTTGATACTTCTTAAGCAAATTTGATAAGAAACTGTAAGCATCTTAGGAATCGTTACATTGTGAAATTCAACTTGGCAGATTCATAACTTCATTTAATTGACAAAATAAACGTGAAAGCCTATCAACTCCAGCTACTTGTACCTCCAACTAAGGATTTCATTTCAGCGACATAAGAAAATGAAAAAGATCAACAAGACAAACTTCAACTCCTAATGGTTAACTCCTAATTCAGCATCCTCCCATCGGTAATGCTATTCAAATCAATTTAGCAGGTTCACTATTTCTTCAATAACCAACATAATCGCAAAATCTTCTGTCTCAGGCTACTTGTATATTGTCTAGTACAAATAGAGATTTGAACAGCACAAATTTCAACTCCTAACTCAGTTCCTTCACAATCATAATGCTAGTCAAATAAATTTAGCAAGTTCATTATTTCTCCAAAATTAACACAACCCAAAAGTCTTCACTCTCTAGCTACTTGTACGTTAATGTAATCCAAATAGGGATTTCGACCACACAAAACTTCAGCTCCTAACTCAGCATCTTCGTAATCCGTAATGCAAGTCAAATGAATTTAGCAAGCGCATTATTTCTTTAAATAACATAAACATAAAACATTCTGAATCTCTTAGCTACTTGTACGTTGTGTAATCCAAAATAGGGATGCAAACTGCACAACATTTCAGCTCCTAACTCAGCGCCTTCGTAATCATAATGCTAGTGAAATCAATTAGGCAAGTGCATTATTTTTTCGATACAATACATAAAAACAAAAAATTGTCAATATCTTAGCTACTTATATGTCGTGTAACCCGAATATATTTTTCAAAAGCAAAAAACTTCAATGCAAAACTCCTTGACTCGCCAAAAACTCATTAGTACAAAAACAAATCACCACTGTAAATCCTTCGAGACCTAATTATAGAAATAGAATAACAAGAAGTAAAAGAAGAGCTAAAAGTGTTCAAAGTAGACTCACCGACTAGGGGTTTGGGCTCCATCCCCTAGCATTTTCTTCTTCTTTAGGTGAAAATTCTCCTCTTAACTACGCAGATTGATATAGCAAACTCCGCCACGCAAATTGATGCTGTTTCTCGACGATTGCGATACGTTTCGAGGAGAACGATGCTGTGGAAGTTGGAGAGTAGGAGGAGGACACCTGTTTTGTGTTGTGTTGATCTCAGGAAAGCAGAGTAACTTCTTTGTGAATGAAATTCACTATTTTTCTTTATTTTTTTGGGGGGTACGGGGAGATGTAACTGGAAAAATGTGTTGGAAATGACATTTCAAGTATTCCGTAGCCCGAAAGGATTTGGGAATTAAGTGCTGGTTATTACGGGGTGATAAAAGGTGGTCGAGGGCCAAATTAAAAACAGAAAAAATTTGGAGTAGAATTCAAAAAAACTAAAAAGTGTTATAAAATAAAAGCAATGCAGTAAAATGTAAACAAGAAGAGATAGAGAGAATGGAGAAGTGTTTTCTTCTTTCACTTTTGGTGTATTTTCCTATCTATTACAAGACCTTTATATAGACATTAAATATGAAGAAAATATGTCATGGAATATGTCATTGAACATAGAAAATATGTCATTAACCATTTGAGAGAAAGATCATGGAGGAAGAGTAGACATCCACCATATTTTGATTTTTATCATAACACTCCCCCTTGGATGTCCATAAATAATGTGTCTCGTTAAAACCTTATTAGGAAAAAAGTACACATATTTAGAAATACGCCTTTTGGTTGCCTCGTTAAAAACCTTGCAGGGAAAACCCAATGGGACAAAACCTTGTAAGGGAAAAAGAGTACAACGCGTATTAACTCCCCCTGATGAGAAATCACTTAATGTCTCGAAGACGACGCATTCCAATCTTATATATCAGCTTTTCAAATATTGAGGTTGGTAATGCCTTAGTGAACAGATCAGCCAAATTATCACTTGAACGAACTTGTTGTACATCTATTTCACCATTCTTCTGAAGATCATGAGTGAAAAAGAATTTCGGTGAAATGTGTTTTGTTCTATCTCCTTTGATATATCCTCCTTTCAATTGAGCTATGCATGCAGCATTGTCTTCATACAATATTGTTGGAATATTCTCTTTCGAAGAAAGACCACATGTTTGCTGAATGTGTTGAGTTATAGATCTTAACCAAACGCATTCTCGACTTGCTTCGTGAATGGCTATTATCTCTGCATGATTTGAAGAAGTAGCAACCATAGTTTGTTTTGTCGAACGCCATGATATGGCTGTACCTCCACTTGTAAATAAATAGCCTGTCTGAGATCGACCTTTGTGTGGATCAGACAAATATCCTGCATCTGCATAACCAATCAATGATGGCTTTGGATTCATTTGAATAAAATAAACCCATATCAATGGTCCCTTGGAGGTATCTGAATATATGTTTAATACCATTCCAGTGTCTTTGTGTTGGCGAAGTACTAAATCTTGCCAATAAGCTTACTGAGAAAGCTATATCTGGTCGGAAATTATTGGCAAGATAGATTAATGCCCCAATTGCACTAAGATATGGTACTTCGGCACCAAGAAGCTCTTCATCATTTTCATGAGGTCGGAATGGATCTTTCTTTATATCAAGTGATCTCACAACCATCGGGGTACTCAATGGATGTGCTTTATCCATATAGAATCGCTTTAAAATCTTTTCGGTGTATGTCGATTGATGGACAAATATTCCATCTTTCATATACTCAATTTGTAGACCAAGACAAAATTTTGTCTTTCCAAGATCTTTCATTTCAAATTCTTTCTTCAAACAGTCTACTGTTTTTGGAAGCTCCCCAGGAGTTCCAATGATATTTAAATCATCAACATACACGACGATTATAACAAATTCAGATCCAGACCTTTTTATAAAGACACATGGACAAATTGGATCATTCTTGTACCCTTCTTTCAACAGGTATTCACTCAGGCGATTGTACCACATACGTCCTGATTGTTTCAATCCGTATAAAGATTTCTGAAGCTTTATTGAACAAGTTTCTCGAAAATTTTTATATGCTTCTGGCACTTTAAATCCCTCAGGTACTTTCATAAAAATTTCGTTGTCTAATGATCCATACAAATAGGCTGTAACAACATCCATTAGATGCATATCAAGTTTTTCTTGTACTGCCATATTTATGAGATACCTGAAGGTGATAGCATCCACTACAGGAGAATATGTCTCCATATAATCAATTCCAGGCCTTTGGGAAAACCCTTGTGCCACAAGTCGTGCTTTATATCTAACGACTTCATTTTTATCATTTCGTTTTCGCACAAAAACCCATTTATACCCTACTGGCTTTATGCCTTCAGGTGTTCGAACTATGGGTCCGAAGACTTCACGTTTTCCAAGTGAAGTTAACTCTGCCTGGATAGCGTCTTTCCATTTTGGCCAATCATTTCTCTGTCTACATTCATTGACAGATTTTGGTTCAAGATCCTCATCTTGTTGCATTATTTCAACAGCAACATTATAAGCAAAAATGTTATCGATAACAATATTATTTCGGTTCCATCTTTTCCCGGTTGAGACGTAACTTATTGATATCTCTTCATTTTCATTATTTTTAGGTACCTGGACCTCCCCTAAGGTCTTATCATTTGTTACGTCTTGGGGCTCTTCTTGAGCCACTACCTCTGTGTTATGTTCACTTTGATCACTTGCTCCTTTTCTTCTTCGAGGATTTTTATCTTTAGAACCGATTAGTCTACCATGTTTCAAGCATGGCTTAGACTCATTTGCTTTAATTAATTATTCTGTCGGGATATCAACTCGAATTGGAGCATTAGCAACTGGAATATGTGACTTAGTCACCCTTGGTAGGTTAGTGAATGCATCTGGCAATTGATTTGCAATATTTTGTAAATGAATAATCTTTTGAACCTCTTGTTCACATTGATTTGTTCGAGGATCTAAATGAGACAGTGATAATGCATTCCAATCTATCTTCTTTTTCAGCTGCTTATTTTCTCCCCCTAATGTTGGATATACTGATTCATCAAAATGGCAATCAGAAAATCTTGCCGTAAATAAATCTCCAGTCATCGGCTCTAGATATTTTATAATAGAAGGAGATTCATATCCAACATATATCCCCAACCTTCTTTGAGGACCCATCTTTGTGCGTTGTGGTGGAGCAATTGGAACATATATCGCACAACCAAAGATCCTAAGATGGGAAATATTTGGCTCCTGACCAAAAGCCAATTGCAATGGGGAGACTTTATGATAACTTGTGGGCCTTATCCGCACAAGTGCTGCTGCGTGCAAAATAGCATGACCCCATACTGAAATGGGAAGTTTTGTTCTCATAAGCATTGGTCTAGCAATTAATTGGAGGCGTTTGATCAATGATTCTGCTAGACCATTTTGTGTATGAACATGAGCAACCGGATGCTCAATTGTTATCCCAGTTGAAATACAATAATCATTAAAGGCTTGGGATGTAAACTCACCGGCATTATCAAGACGAATTGTCTTAATTGCATAATCTGGAAATTGTGCTCTTAGCTTTATTATTTGAGCTAACAATCTCGCAAATGCCATATTGCGAGTTGATAGTAAGCACACATGTGACCATCTTGTAGATGCATCTACCAAAACCATATAATATTTGAATGGTCCACATGGAGGGTGAATGGGCCCACATATATCACCCTGTATACGTTCCAGAAATGCAGGGGATTCCATCCTAACTTTAATAGTTGATGGTCTAATAATTAATTTTCCTTGAGAACACGCAGCACAAGAGAATTCCTTAAATTGAAGAATCTTCTGATTCTTCATTGCATGTCCATGTGAATTCTCAATTATTTTACGCATCATATTAGAGCCAGGATGGCCCAACCGGTCATGCCAAATAATAAAATTATCTTGATTAGTAAACTTCTCGTTTACTACGGCATGTGTTTCAATCCTGCTAATACTTGTGTAGTATAAGCCGGAGGAAAGAGCAGGTAACATTTCAAGCACATATTTCTTATCGGACATTATTGTAGTAATATAAATATATTCAATCTTTTCATCATTTGTAGTCTCAATATGATAGCCATTTTGGCGAATATCTTTGAAACTTAATAAGTTTCTTTGAGATTTACTACAATATAGTGCTTCATCAATAGCCAAATTTGTTCCTCCTGGTAGTAATAAATTGGCTCTTCCAGAACCTTCAATTAATCTTGTACTACCGGATATTGTATTAACATTCGCTTCTTTCATTACCAAATAAGAGAAATATCTCTTATCTTTTAAAATAGTGTGTGTTGTAGCACTATCCAGAAGACATATATCATCTTTATTAATCTTGAGTCCAACTGAAGACTGGGGAATTTTCATATTCTTCATAAAAAAGACAAATAATACATCATAAGAAATATGAAAGACAAGCAGGAAAAAAACATTAAGAAATACATTAGAAATGTAGAAACTAGCAACACATGATGCATTAGGAAAATACACTCAAGAAAAATAAACTAGTTGCAAACATAAACATAACAACTTTTATAGCTTCATTCCCCAGTAAGATGATTAGTTCTTCAGTCAATATCCTCAAAGAAGTCCCCAACTTCTAAATGAGTAATATTTGTTAGGCCTTCAAAATCATCATCTTTATATGCAAGATGTGCCTTAGAATCATATTTATTTGAGGGACCTGCTTCATCATCATTATTTTGAAAGGTCAAGTGTGCCTCCACATTATTTTCTTTTTTCTTGAGGGAGGCTTGATAAAGTTTGACAAAATGTTCTGGCGTACGACAAATGCGTGCCCAATGACCTCTCATACCACATCGGTGACACATACTAGCTTTACCTTTTGAATGATTAATTTGAGAACCCTTATTGTTCTCCAATTTATTTCCACCATAATGACGATAATTGTTTCGCCCCCTGCCACGTCCACGTTTACGACCATGTCCACGACCACGGTAATTATTTTGTTTTCTTTCAAACTTATCATATGTTGCTACAACATTCACTTCAGGAAATGGAGCTGACCCAGTGGGACGGGCTTCATGATTTTTCATTAATAGAGTATTATTCTGCTCAGCCACAAGTAGGCATGTGATTAACTCAGAATATTTCTTAAAACCTTTTTCACGGTATTGTTGTTGTAGCACCACATTTGAAGCGTGAAAAGTAGAAAATGTTTTTTCCAATAAGTCCTCATCTGTGATAGTGTCTCCACATAATTTTAATAGAGAACTTACTTTAAAGATAGCAGAATTATACTCACTTACGGTTTTAAAGTCTTGCAACCTTAAATGTATCCACTCATACCGAGCTTTCGGTAATACCGTAAGTTTTAGGTGGTCATATCGATCCTTCAAATTAATCCATAATTCAAGTGGATCTTTTACGGTTAAATATTCAGTTTTTAACCCTTCATGTAGATGATGACGAAGGAAAATCATGGCCTTCGCTTTATCCTGATTTGATGCTTCATTTCCTTGTATAATAGTATTTCCAAGACCTTTAGCGTCAAGGTGAATTTCAGCATCAAGAACCCATGATAAATAGTTCCTCCCGGTGATGTCAAGTGCCACAAATTCAAGTTTTGATAAATTTGACATAGTGAAAACTATCATAAAAGATGAATAAGTTAGAGAAATAATTATAATAATAAACAATTAATGAAAACAAAACGATTAAGGTAAAAGAAATGAAAATAGAGCTATATCATGTTAACAATCTACTATTTCATTTTATTCTTGCCATAAAGTAGAAATTACATACTTGTTTCATTTCACTTTATATTATTGATATATATGTGTTAATAGAACTGAACGTGACTAACATTATTTATATGTTCCAATAAATATAAAGTAATTAAACTATAAAATTATTGCTTGTCAATTTATTTCTCACAGTTCTTCAAAATGCCTTAAAGATATGTTTTGATCTAGGGAGTCCATGAATATTATAAGTATGACATTAGTGCATAGCTAGTTTGATGACTTTGAGGTCCTCTAAGAGTTGAGCACGGAAGGAAATAGTTATTTTATCACTGCAATGTATTTAAACTATTTAAGATGCCCAAGCGCACAAGTAATCTGCAAACAATGAGCATATGATATATACTGTCATAAATAAAATGATTATAATGATACATACCTTAATAAAATATGGCTCAACTTAGCGGGAGTTAAGAATAAAATTAGAGTTTCGTGCTGATAACGTGTTATAAAATAAAAGTAATGCAGTAAAATGTAAACAAGAAGAGATAGAGAGAATGGAGAAGTGTTTTCTTCTTTCACTTTTGGTGTATTTTCCTATCTATTACAAGGCCTTTATATAGACATGAAAAATGAAGAAAATATGTCATGGAATATGTCATTGAACATAGAAAATATGTCATTGAATATGTCATTAACCATTTGAGAGAAAGATCATGGAGGAAGAGTAGACATCCACCATATTTTGATTTTTATCATAACAAAAAGTAGGTTAAATTTTGATTTTTTTTCTCTCCCCAACATTCAAAGTAGTCGATCTTCTTCTCTCCCAACTCTCTCAACTAGGGCGCACAATTTCCCCAAATTTTAATTGATCACCTGCTCCATTGTAAGGCGGTTTGATTTTTTAAAAACTAGACTCAAAGGACTACAACTTTCATCTGTTAGATCATTCTCAAATTCCTTATAGTTTGCAAGATATAAGCTCCCGAAGTACAACAGAAATTTTCTTCTACGTGATCACAATCCTTCCTTCCGCAATCGCTATTCACAAACCCCAAATGCACTTTGCTCTTCGCGAACGTGGCCCAGACCTCCGTTATCGCAATTCATAACGTTGTATCAGTTATCAGCACCTCAAAAAGGCCTAGAAGTGGTCTGAAACTACCCTAAAACTCACCCGAGGTACAAGGGGTCCAATCTAATCAATCTAACAAGTTCATACACCCTAGGCAAAATACATAGGTTACCCTCTGAACTATGGACCAAATCCGTCTTACACACTTTGTGAGTACGAAAACCATCTTACAAATTCAACCTTTTCAAAGTGTATCTGATACACACCTGTTTTGCTACGTGGCTTTTGCGTGCTTAACATAAAAAGATAAGCGCGTAAAATTGTAAATATTTTGTCTAAATCCATATTTTTATGCCACGTGCCATATTAATAATATTTTCCTTATTTTTTTATTTTTATCAAATGAAAAAAGTTGTCAAACTTCTCTTTTGTCTCAGGTCCTTCCCAAACTACCAGGACACCCCCCTCCCTCCCCCTCTCCGGTCTTCCCTTCCCATCGTCTCTTTTACAGTATAATCAACCAAAACTCTGATAAATTTTTTAAAGAAGGTGCTGCAAATTTTCTTTAAGATTGCTCCTCTAAACTTCTCTCTTGCATCTTTTTTATCATTAAAATCCACTAAAACATCCAATCTTTACCTTTAAAAAAATGTATTTCATGAGAATGACTAAAATTCTAAAATTTCCAACTCAGTTTCCTTCATATAAGGGAAGATTTGAGATTTTTATTCATAATGGAGTTGTTTAATTAATGAAAAGAAAAAAATTGATTTTTATTTTGCTCTATTTGGTTGTGTATGAGATCTGAATATGGAGGAGGGAAATGGAGAACATAGGAGTTGCAATTTTAGTTTCTATCTCTTTCATTTTCGATCTTGGTTTTGTTATGAATAAATCATTGTAAAATTAAATTTGTGTGAAGATTAAGAAGTGGTGGTTATGGCTTTTTTCCGGTGGGTTTGCAACGGCGGAGGACAAACGAAGATGCAGGTGTTGGAGGATTTTTTAAATCGGGGATATAAGAATAATTTTAAATATTTTCTCTTAAAAATAATAATAATAATAATAATAATAATAATAATAATAATAATAATAATAATAATAATAATAATAATAATGACACATGTCATGATCTTATTGGTGCGTGACATTACACATATTTTTATAAACTGGTCAAAGAAAAAGAGGTGGGTATTAGAGACACTCTGAAAAGGTTGAGTGTGTAAAATGATTTTCGTGCTCAGAAAGTGTGTAAGAGAGATTTGGTACATAATTCAAGGGGCAACTTATGTATTTTGCCTATACCCTATGCAAGCTTGTCCAAAGGCCCGAAACACGAATTCCAACACCAAAACCAGGATTTGAAGATCAAATCAATTTCTTAAACTCTCTTAACTTCATCTTTGCCGAATGCGTCCGAATCATGCTTAGACATTTTGGACCACAACCAAACTTCGCAAACAAGTTACATTAACAACATGAACCTAACCTCAGTCCCTGGAACAATCATCCGAGTCCAGTAACATCAAAGTCAACTATTTATCAAACTTAAGAACTCTCAAATTATCAACTTCCAACAAATCAAGTCAAAATCTTCTAGGAACCTCCAAATCGAAATCCAAACATACGCCCAGATTCAAATCACCAACCTATTGGAACCATCAAATTATCAATCATAGGTCGTTTACGCAAAAATTAAACTTTAATTAACCCTTCCAACTTAAACCTTTAAATTGAAAATCGCTCTTCCAAATCAATTCTAAGCCTCTCGAACATCAAAATCAATTATACACGCATGTTATAATACAAAATATGAAGTTATGCAAGGTCTCAAATGACAGAACAGAATGCTAAAACTCAAAACGACCAATTGGATCATTATAAAGGAAAAGAAAAAAGTTTATTTTCTGATAAATGATTGTAAGTTGTAATACATTTTAGTTGCAACACGACTAAGAAGTTCGCTATCTCCTTTTCTAATGACTTGAATTAGTAATTATCTTTGGCATGTAACGGATACCGACAAAAAAAAGCTTTAGAAGAGCATATATTCCTCTTAAAGTCACTCATTAATAAATTATGAGCAAATGAGACATACTACGTAAAGGATAAGATAAAAAAGATATATTCTAAAAATGAATAAAGAATCAATAACTACATGCTATGGCATAATATTCGATTGGACCTACGATTCTCATCATTTGAAAGGGGTGACTCGAGCTGAGGTATAACTTTGTATTCATCTTTTATATATATATATATAGTAAATTTATCCCGGTAATAAAAGACCTCATTCAATTTAAATTTTAATACTCCCATCATTTTCTCCTTATTTAAACATTAAAAGAAGCCAAAATGCAAAAATGACTGGAAAGAAAATAATCACAAAATAGGATCCATCTGTCCTAATTAAGTCTCCGAAATCAAACAAGTTTTTATTTTTCCTTTATTTTCTCTAAATTTTACCTTTTGTTTTTATGTGTTCGTTCTTTCTAGTTCTCACACTTCTCTACCCATTTATTTTCAAAAAAAAAAAAGTTTTTTAATCCTTTGGAGAATTTCTCCTATAAATCCAACATACACATCTTCATCACGAAAGCTATTTTGGAAGAGATAATCTATAAGAGCCTAGACTGAAATTCCGAGCTTCAGTCGTTTTGAGAAATAAAGGCATTTTTACTCTATGATTCGAGTTGCTAAGTTTTTCTCGTTAATTTTCCGTTCCTACTTCTTCCTCCTCTTTGCTATCTTTGTCAGTATTTACTTCCTTGCTTTCTTCTATTCACCGACCTAAATAGCTTATCATATCAAAATAATTAAAGAACAAATAAAATAATTAAAAGAGTCGAGGAAAAAAAGCATTAAGAAATAGACTAATGTTCAAAGTCTCAGAATATATACTTATGCACCCTAATTCATTTAGTAGAAATGCCATGCCATGGAAAAGGCATGCAAAGAGAAGGAAGAACTTTAAACAGTAAAAGGGAAAGTGATGTTTAACTATAATTTCATATTTTAGTGCATTACTTACCTTGTATTTTGTTGTTTTAATGCTAAACTATATTATATTTGTGTTTAATTGAATTTATTTTATGTGTAGGAATATTGGAGATGAAATTGTGAGCAAAGCAAATATTTTGGAAGTATATTATATGTATTTAAATGAATGCATGCATTTGTCAGACACAAAGAGTAAAGAATGAATGATTGGAACTCAAAATCAACGAGCGTCAAGGGAAAGTTGGGGAAAGCAAATAAAAAATGAGAATTGAAGCAAAAGTTAGGCAGCGAAGCAGAAGCAGGCGAGGCGAGGGATTCTTCGATGCCAGTGCTGTAGCGAGGTTCACCGCGCAGTAGAGCTCGCACCACGCAATCTGTAGCAAGTTGGAGCGTGTTCCGGGTTTTAAAGCCTATTTTGTCTCCTATTTGATTTTGGACTTAGTTATTTCATCTAGACTTTTCCCTACACATATATATAGTCATTAAACACCATTTTTAGAGGAGTTTTTGCGACCGGGGGCAGGAACATCACGTGGAACAATTTTTGGAGGAGAGAACCATCGAGTTCCTCATCCCTTCATCTTTTCTTTGTAATTTGTTTATGCAAAATACTTAGAAAATTGTTACTACGAATATAAGTATCTAAACTTCTAATCTAGGGTTTGATGGAACCTATTGGAGGATGATATTCTACTACATTTAATATAGATTCATCTTTGCTTTTTCTTTACTTATTCAACTACGTTTTCATTGTGGTTGATTGAAGAGCTCTCAATCAACTGTGCCTATTTAGTGTGTATTGCTTGGAAAAGAGAACATATCTAGGTAGTTATTGAACAATATCACTCCTAACGTATGTGGGGAATCAATACGAAGGGTTTAAAGGTGGGATTAGGAATAACGAAACTTTGGTGCGATCCTAGTGAGCGGTGAATTAGAGCTAGCTAATATAGTTCAGAAGAATACGTCTAGTAAATTGTGGTAGTTACTCGAAAGAAAATTACGGCACTCAAAGTACTCACGATCGGTAGAGAATACTTAGGCGAATTTATTGAAAACATAACGGGGAGGATTCTGACAATAGGAAAAATCACAACCCTAGACTTTTCCAAATCTTGTCCACAACCTTTCCTCTGTTAGCTATAAATTACTGCATTTTAATTAATTTGTTCTTAGTTAGTAAATATTCAAATCGTTATTTAATAGTTCTGAAGGTTGATGATTTGAATTCATGCGAGTCTAGTGGTTGTAATTAGTAGGTTAATTCTCTGTGGGATTCGACTCCGGATGTGTAAACCGGATTATATTTGCAAAGACCGCTAGACCTCTTAGGAGGCATAGTTGGGTGTGATCAAATTTTAGCTCTGTTGCCGGGGAATTTTTGGTGTTATTAATTACAACTAGAAAATGTGCTAGGATTCTTAGTTTAATCAATTTTCTTCATTTTAAATTAATTATATTGAAAGTTTAACGTATGTAGTCTTGGTGTTACCGGTGCATGCCTAGAAACTCCTCAAAAACTGGTGAATTGTTTGAAGCATTATCGGATCCTGAGAAAGTTTTCAAGGCATTAAATCGTGCAAACAAGAAGGACAAATGACAATGGAACTCAATAGAATGAATCAAACTAGATATGGGTGATTTCATTGACGACCAAAACAACCGAAACAATGTGAATGACCCGGACAATCATGGTGGCACCTCTTGTATCAGAAGCAACCTTGTATGATTGGGCACAACCCACCGCTGAAAATCTGGCAATCACAATTGCAGTCCCTCAGATACAAGCGAAGTCATTTCAAATCACAAAAAACATGCTACATTTATTGCAGAACAAGGGACTATTCTCGGGGTCTTACATTGAAGATCCTCAGCAGCATCTGAAAAATTTTCTGTGGATATGTGTCACGCAAAGGCAACCAAATGTGACACCATAAGCAATAAGGTTGTTGTTGTTTCCATTATCAGTGACTGGAGAGGCTCGGACTTGGCTCAATTCGCTCCCCATAAACTCCATTACTATTTGGGAGGAATTTGTTAAGCAATTATTGAATAAATTCTACCCACCCAATAAGACCGCCAAACAAGTTGATGAGATATTGAACTTCAGGCAGAAATCAACTTAAACATTGCAAGAAATATGGGATAGGTTCAAAGGTATGCTGATTAAGTGTCCACATCATGGCATTTTAGATCAGATGTTGGGCAAAGGTTCTATATAGGATTAGCAGACAACTTGAAGGCCAATGTTGATGCTTCAGCAGGTGGAGCATTTTTGAGCAAATCATTTAGGGAATGCAAGGTCTTACTTGATAAAATGGCTCAAAACTCAGCATGGATAACAAGAGACTCTACAATCACTCATGTAGTTCAATCAGTGGCTTTGGACCCAAACAACTCCATAGCCGAGAATATGGCCACTCTAATGACGCAAATGAGTATCCTCATCAAGAAGATTGACGAATCAGGTGAGAAGCAAGTACACATTGTTGACACAACTAATGGAGGCTTATGTACACCATGTATTAACCAAACATATGTATGCTCGTGGAGTGGTGAAAGTGACAACCAGAACTATCAAGAAAATATAAACTATATGGGCAACTATAGAGGACAGAGATAAGGTGGTCAGAAGTGGGGGCAGCAGAATCAGTAATATAGACCAGCACAGCAGCAGTACAATAATAGCAACAATCCTAGATCTATGCGACCGTAGGGTCAAGTTGTGCCTTACCAAAGGCAACGGGGATACAATCAGCAAAATCAGCAGCTAGCTTATCAATAGCCTCAACAACAACAGATAGTGAGACAAGATGATGGGTTGTCTGAAATTAAAGGAATGTTGCAACAACTGATTGGGTCCAATAGAAAAATGCAAGAGAAAGTGGAAGCACATGACTCAGCGATAAAAGGCAATGAAATTCAATTAGAGCAGTTATCCATGGATCTACATAATCGTCCCTAAGGGGCGTTACCTGCAGACACACATGTCAATCAAAAAGAGCAGGGCCCAAATCAGCTTATGGTGGTGAGTCTAAGAAATGGTAGAGATCTTGATATAGAGCAAGAAATTGCTCGCGAAAGCCGACCAACTGAGATACTTGTGCCAGTACCAATTGAGGTAGATTATCCAACAGGGTTAATAGAGGTGACGGTACAATATGCACCAACGGAAACAAGCAAAGAAAAAGAGGTTGCGAAGGATACTGAGTTAGTGCAAGAGAAGGCATTAGAAATAGTGCCCGAGTAGGATCAAACTCAAATCAAGCGACCTCCAGCACCCTTCCCACAGCGATTGGCCAAATATCAGAAGGATGAGCAGTATAAGAAATTCATAGAGATGTTGAAGCAAATCCAGGTGTATATTCCATTGATTGATGCCTTGAGGGAGATGTCTGGTTAAGCAAAATTGATGAAGGACTTGATGTCTCGCAAGTTTGACTTTCAAGACTTGGCCACTGTTACACTAACTCAGACATGTAGTGCTGTCGTGACGAGACCTAAAGTTGAGAAGTTGTCCGACCCATGGAGTTTCATAATCCCATGCACAATAGGCAGCTAGCCAATCGAACGATGAAGAGGCCATCAGGTATACTTGATGATGTACTGGTGCAGGTTGGAAGGTTTGTATTTCCAGCAGATTTTATCATTCTGGACTACCGGGTTGATGAGGAGATTCCCATAATTTTGGGAAGGCCATTCTTGGCCACTAGGAGAGCTCTAATTGATTGTGAAACTGGGAAGCTAAAGATGAACCTGAATGATGAAGAGATAACATTTAATGTGTAAAAGTCTATGCGACGACCCGGTGAGTTTGCAAATTGCTCTTTGATAGAAGCTGTGGATGTGATCATTGAGGAAGATGATGAGGCACTTAATGCAAAGGATCCTCTTGCGGCCTACTTTATGAACTTAGAAGAGGTAAATGGTAAGGACTTGCGGAGTGGGTGTTGGCTCTTGAAGGCTCCATCGATTGAAGAGCCACCACAGTTGGAATTGAAACCACTACCATATCACCTCAGGTATGCTTTCTTGGGACCTAACTCGACTTTGCCTATTATTATCTCATCTGCTTTGTTAGATGTGCAGGCAGAACAACTTTTGCAGGTGTTAATAGAGTGCAAAACTGCAATTAGCTGGACCATTGTAGATATTAAGGGGATCAGTCCGGCCTTTTGTATGCATAAGATTTTACTGGAAGATGGGCACAAACCTTCCAGAAGACATCAAATAAGGTTTCACCCCAACATGAAAGAAGTCATGAAAAGGAGGTGATCAAGTGGTTAGATGCGGGAATCATTTTCCCCATCTCCGACAGCAACTACGTTAACCCAATTTAGTGTGTGCCAAAGAAAGGTGGAATGACATTGGTGCAAATTGATAACAATGAGCTAATCTCAACAAGAACAGTCACGGGTTGGCAAATTTGTATAGACTATAGAAAATTGAACAAGGCCACCCGAAAAGACCATTTTCCGCTGCCATTAATTGATCAGATGCTAGACAGATTAACGGGGAGGTCCCATTTTTGCTTCCTAGATGGATACTCGGGGTATAACCAGATCTCTATTGCCCTAGATGATAGAGAGAAAACGTTGTTCACCTGCCCGTATAGCATCTACGACTTTCAAAAAATGTCATTTGGCCTATGCAACGCACCCACCATATTCCAAAGGCGCATGATGGACATTTTTATAGATATGGTAGAGGAAATAATGGAGGTTTTTATAGATGAATTCTCAGTGGTGGTAAAATAATTCGATGATTGCCTTATGAACTTGAAAAGAGTATTGAAGAGGTGTATGGAGACTAATCTGATACTAAACTGGGAAAAATGTCATTTCATGGTACAAAAAGGTATAGTGTTGGGGCATCGAGTGTCAAGTAAGGGCATTGAAGTGGACCGTGCTAAAGGTGATATAATTGAGAAGTTACCACTACCCACGTCTGTCAAGTCCATAAGAAGTTTCCTTGGTCATGCCGGCTTCTATAGGCGGTTTATAAAAGATTTCTCTAAAATTACTAGCCCTTTGTGTAAATTGCTTGAATAAGCTCACCCCTTTGTGTTTTCTGATGACTGTAGGGTAGCGTTTGAGGAGTTGAAGAATAAACTGGTGACTGCACCAATCATAGTGGCACCCGATTGGGGATAACCTTTTGAGTTGATGTGTGATACAAGCGACTATGCTGTGGGAGCAGCCATTGGGCAGAGAAAAGATAAAGTCATGAATCCAATCTACTATGCAAGTAGAACCTTGAGTGGTGCCCAACTGAATTATATAGTGAGAAAGAGATGCTAGTTGTGGTATTCGCGTTTGACAAATTCAGGTCATACCTGATAGGCTCAAAGGTAATTGTTTATACTGACTGTCACACGAGAGAGTTTTTCCAATTAAAGGACAATCGAAACAAGATTTAGTTATTTATTTCAGAGTCGCCACTTGGGAGATTTATGGTGTCCCAAGTCACCGGTTGAATCCCGAATCGAGGAAAAGAATGACTCTGTTTAACAGTCTGCGCACCAGAAATCCGGATAAGGAATTCTGTTAACCCGGGAGAAGGTGTTAGGCATTCCCGAGTTCCGTGGTTCTAGCACGGTCGCTCAACTGTCATATTCGACTTATTTATCTGATTTTTAATACATGTTGAATCTATGTGCAAATTTTAACTGTATACTGCTTTTATTATTATTACTTTTAACGAGAATTGCAATATCATGAAAATACATCTCGAACCACGTCACATCAATGCACCCGTGGTTGTTGACACATTTCAACTCTGTTGAGATTTGGATTTGGGTCACATAAATGTGCACCCGAGTTTAAGAAGATAACATTGTTAAATACGCACCTAAAGCGACTAGCGTATCATTATTTTGGGTAGGACCGTAAAATTTTGCTAAACAATCCATCCCAAAGTCTAAGTAATTTTACCAACACGTATAGAGGGCCCCGCAGCTTACGATTTTTTTTTTTTGCGAAGCATGCCTCATTTATTTTAAGGATATCCTAAAGTGACTACATTTCTATTAAATTCGTTTCTAAAATAAAAGAGAAAAATTCTAATTAAATACATGCTTAAAAAAACGTAACATATTAATTGCTAGATTAAGACAAATGTTTAACGGAAAAGAAGATTACTAAAATTGAAATTATAAATAAAATACGGAATCGACAAATAATATATTCAAAAGAAACTAATTAGCCTATAATTAGATTAAACTCGCATTATTAGACGAATTGAGTCATTGGGACTAAATGCTTTTCAACTACTTGAAACTAAACCCACCTTAATTACTGATGCTTACGAAAGTTTGTTGAAGCTAGCTCGTTAACTTGAATAACCTATTGGATTAAGGTTCTTATCCTTTCGACATTGAATCGCTCTTCAAATATGTCAAGCCTACGGATTCTATAAAATTAATGGCCTTTTTATTTCTACCTAAAACTGGCAGAACTAAACCTATTCAACACTTACCTCTTCAAACCAAACAAGCCCCCTTTTAAACAAACAAGCTGCCTGAACCAAACCTTAATATCTAATTCACAAAATTAGCCCAAATTCGCGCCTTAACTAGGTATATCTACATGTTCACGATTAACCTATTATTTCAGACTGATACTGGCTCCAATTAGAATTACCTAAACTTGTTCAATTCCAACAACTTGATATATTTATTTAAAACAAAACAAAACCCCAACTATCATACATTGAAACTAAGGAAAATTGTAGAAAAAAAAACAGTTCAGTCGAATATAAATCCTATAGTCCGCATTCTTTATTGAATTATAAAGATAGACTTTAAAACTACCTATCATTTGATTATTAAGCTATCAGTACAACTTAAATACTCGACTATTCGAGCATTGCCTTTCATTTTTTTTCAACAGCTACATGACATTGTGATTCGAGAATGTACATGGTAATAGAACAAGAGAAGAAGAGGAAGATCAGCAGGACAACAGTAAATAACACAACAACAACAACAACAATAACCAACAGGCAACTAGCAGTCCCGAAAACCAATGGAGAAAAACCCAGAAAAAGCAGTTAAATAGCACCAATACGAAACAATGCAACCCGGGAAATAACAGCTCAAGAAAACCACTTAAAACTTCAGTGAAAACCCCAGAAATATTCAGCAATTTGGTCAGAACCAGAATGTATTCAGAAATGCAGAAGATGCAAGGAGACAGTCCTGATTTTTCAACCCTCAATACAGAATCACTATCAAACAAACTCTCAGTTTTCTTCAAAACTCAAAACTCAGCCCCACAATTAAAGCTGACGTTTTTTTTTCAAAATGGGATCAAATTTTCAGAAAAATCCCCCTTTTTCAGTCCTCAATCTGCCCTCTTATACAACCATCTCCCCTTTCAAACTTAGTGCCCGACCCCTTTTCCTTATTCAAATCAGAATTTTTCCACTAACAATCTGGTTTTTTCACTTTAAATTCCACTAACCTTTTCCTTAATTTCAGCCCCCATTACCTTTTGTTCCCCATTAGTGTATTAATTAATACCCCACTAACAAAGCACTAATATCAAAATATTAATCCTAACTATTTCATTCCTAAATCAACCCGGAAAACCCCTGAATATTACTGTCTCCTAATACAACTATTCAACTGTATTAAAATCTTAATTCTGAAATCTGTTTAACTAACAATCAACCAAAACTGATTTGATTAACAGCTATAACCAATTCAGCTAGTACTTTACGACAGAAAATACATCAAATATAAAGGTTCCAGTGATTCAGAACAATGCTCATAATCAAAACAGAATCTGAATTAATCGGATAACTAACAATTTGAAAACTATAAACAACAGAATGCCGAATGATTCAAACTATACGAATAACCTAATCAACGAAGCTTAATTAACCGATTACATATTACAATTGACACTGAACAAATCAGCAACAAAGCAATAGGCAATCAGTATTATTGACAGAATCATAGACTAACAGGAAACTAAATAATCGGCGCAACTTATTAATCGATTACACAATTTATAACACATAATGATTACAGTAAACATAAACAAATAACAAAATTGGACCAAATAAAAGGTCCACTGAAGATGAACAGAATCAATTGACAAAAAGAATTTTAAAACAATAAAACTAAACTAACAAATAAATAGATACATAGATAAAAAAACATGAACACGGACAAAGGAAAGAAGAAAAATACCTCAGAATACCAGAACTATACGGACCCAGGCTCGAAACTCGGACTCTGACACTTTGAGGTCGAACAGACCTTAGTCGAAGTGTTCTCAACTGAGAACACTTCGATTAAGGTCGATTAGATCCCAAATCCTCACTTAATTTGGACGGATTCCATGATTTGGAATTTCTAGGGTTCCTGGTTTTCGATTTAAGGTTCGAACATTTCTAGACAGATTTGAATGGAACCAAAGTCATTTATGGTATGAGGGAGGTCTGGGGGTTGCCTGGTATGAATTTGGGGTTGGTTGGTGTAGGTTTCAGTTTGGCTCGAATCTTCAAATGAAGATTCGAGAAGATGGGAGAAGATTCGAACCAAATGAGTAACATATTTGGAACGGGGGTGGTCAGATGACCTTATGGTGTTAAGGTGGTGGCCGACAGCGTTGTTGCCGCAGGGTTTCAAACGGAAGGATTTTAGGGCGGCTAGGGTTTTGGGGTCCGTCTCTAAGAGAGACGATGAACAGGGCAAAAGGGGGGGTTTGGTTTGGGGCATGGGGTGAGAATTAGGGGCTTATATACAAAGGGGAGGGATGGATCCTGGCCGTTGGATCAGGTGAGATTGATGGCCAGGATCTCTTCACTTAAGGGAACGATGCCGTTTTATTTAAACAGGGGGGTTTGGGTTGGTCTCATACGGGAGTGGGTCGGGTCATGAGGGAAGGCCTGGGATCCATTAGATCAAAAGCAATGAATGGTCCCGATTAAATACAATCACACGACGTCGTTTGGTTTAATGAAAGAACTGAACTGGACCGTTAGATCTATTTGATCAACGGTCCAGATGGAAAATGCCAATACGGCGTTGTTTGGTTGTCTTTTGAGATTAACTGGACGGGCCTCATCAAAACGACGTAGCTCTTGCCCTATACTACGTCGTTTGATGGTTTTTTGGGTTGACAGACCTGGGCCGGGTGGGTGTGTGACTTTTGGGCCTGAACTCTCTTTTCTTTAAAATTGGCCCAGTTCGAATTTACTTCATTTTTTTTTGAGCTCTTTTCCTTTTCCTTCTTTGATTTAATTTAAAAACAATTCCTAATTAAATTGTAAAATCAAAAATAAAACTACACAAATATTAATTAACACTTACAACAATTAACACACAAATTAAAATCTTAAAATAAAATCACACAATGACAACAAATAGAATAAAACGCATATTTTTTGTGATCTTCTTTTTCAGAGCCAAATGACGGTTTAATTAATTCCTAAATGCATAATTAAATCCTAAATATGCATACAACATGTATTTTTTCTTTTGTATTTTTCAATTAACTACAACAAGGTAAACATTTGCGGACAAAACACAAATAATTATCCAAAATGACACGCAAATCCTAAAAATTGTACACCAAGAGAATTTTGTTTTATTTTTTATTTCTTTTGGAGTAGTTTTCGTGATGCAAAAATCACGTGCTCATATCTGCCCCTCTTTGTCCGAAAACATGAAGGATTTTCGTACAAAGATAAAGTGAGCGGATACGAGCGATTTTTGCCCGTTGGAATACTCCGTGTGAAGCATTTTTTGAAAAAAGATTTAACCGAACCTTTGCTTCAAAGGTTTCCTATATATCCCTGGCTAGAAGGGAATCAGGTTAATGTAGTTCAGGAAGTTTTGGTAGCTGGGACTACCATGGAACTGAAATTTTGTTGTTACTGCTGCTGCATGCTGTTGCTACTGCTTACCGATCTCCTTATTACACCGTGCCAAAAGAAAACCAGAAGTTAGACTAAACTAGGAATTACAAAATCTTATCTATCTTCCATTTGCTCTAGTTGCCTTGCTTTCTTGCCGGCTTGTATTTCCTCTGGTGCTTTTCTTTCGAAAACTGCTGGGGATGACACTGGCCTTTTGCCTTTCTGAACACAAGTTTTATCATTCCGCTCCGTTTGCCGGGGACACTGCTTCCTGTGTTGGAGCTTGTTATGCTGGGGATTTTTGTTGTAACCCTCCTCATTACTGACTTCTGATTTGATCTTGAAATGTATTCCTCTATTCTGCAGGCGGGGACGCTCCTGACTCCAACTTGACTTTTCAAAGATAACACAACCTCCATTCTCCAGGCGGGGTCCTGACTTCTTCAACTTAAAAAAATATAACAACCTCCGTTCTACAGGAGGGCTCCTGACTTATCCATCTTAAAATAAACAACCTCCGTTCTACAGGTGGACTCCTGACTTCAACTTAACATTTAACAACCTCCATTCTACAGGCGGGCTCTTGACTCCAACTTTAAAAATATAACAACCTCCGTTCTACAGGCGGGCTCCTGACTTCTCTAACTTAAAATAACAACCTCCGTTCTACAGGTGGGCTCCTGACTTCAACAACTTCTTCAAGATAATTCAGCCTCCATTCTCCAGGCGGGCTCCTGACTTCTTCAACTTAAAAATATAACAACCTCCGTTCTACAGGCGGGCTCCTGACTTCAACAACAACTTAAAAATAATTCAGCCTCCATTCTCCAGGCGGGCTACTAACCTCTTCGGCAACTTTGAAAAATAAATCAGCCTCCATTCTCCAAGCGGGCTCCTGACCTCTTCAGCAACTTTGAAAAATAAATCAGCCTCCATTCTCCAGGCGGGCTCCTGACTTCTTCAGCAACTTTGAAAAATAAATCAACCTCCATTCTCCAGGCGGGCTCCTGACTTCTTCAACAACTTTGAAAAATAAATTAGCCTCCATTCTCCAGGCGGGCTCCTGACTTCTTCAATTTCTTAAAAATAACACCTCCATTCTCCAGGCGGGCTCCTGACTTCAATGATTTCTTAAAAATAACACCTCCATTCTCCAGGTGGGCTCCTGACTTCAACAATTTCTTAAAAATAACACCTCCATTCTCCAGGCGGGCTCCTAACTTCAACGATTTCTTAAAACTGGTGTTTTATTCCTCTGCAAACTCCTGGGATAACACCGATATTTTATTTCACCAATATATCATTTTCCTTCTTCCACGACTATTTCCTTTAAAGCTGGTGCTTTCACTTCCCTGAAACCTGCCGGGAATAACACTGCTGGGGAATTACCTTCCTCCTTTTAACAATGGTGGGGATGATATTGATTCAAAAGCCATTACTTTTAAAACTTTGGGTTATCTTGCTTCTTCCAAGATTGCTTTTCTTTTAAAACTTGTATCTCCTTTCTTATATACTGCTGGGGATTTTACTTCCTTCAAAACTTGTGTTATCTTCTCTCTTTCCCAAA
Organism: Nicotiana sylvestris; assembly: GCF_000393655.2. Lineage (NCBI taxonomy): Eukaryota > Viridiplantae > Streptophyta > Magnoliopsida > Solanales > Solanaceae > Nicotiana > Nicotiana sylvestris. Next base: position 148,914,512 of record NC_091060.1, read on the forward strand.
TGTCTATCTGATTTCAAGAAAATTTTCGTAATGAGAGAAAATTTTCTGCCCCAGTTTGATAATCTTCTTTGTGACCCTGTATTCCTGCTGTCAATCAAAAAGAAATTTGTTAGTTTAAAACGGGGCGAGTGGTCGTGCTACTTCTGCTAGGGATGGTTTTTCCCTTTTCTTTTCCATGCTTTGCTATAAAACTTGCTGGGGATGATACTGTTTGCTGGGGCTGATATTCCCGCTGGGGATGATTTTTCATTTCTCTTCCTTCCCCGCTCTATGTTGTCCGACCATTGTGGAGTTTGGTCGAGAATCTGTCGGAGTTGTTCCTGTATCTCGCAAATCTGTTGGGGATCCTCTTGGATTTTGATCCCTATCTGTTGTTTTTTCTGTTCTTCTCCGATTTCCTTTGTAAATTCGGTCCTCTTGGGATCTGGACCCATTCGTCATTTGGCCTTGCGACAAACTTCTTTTCGCTTTGTCGCCTTATCTTTGGCTTGTCCTATTCGTATTTTGCTTTGCACCATTTTGGCCACTGGTAGTAAGCTCTGACAATTCTTTTCAAAAACAAACTGCTAGGGAGGTAAAGTCTTTAAACCAAGAAATAATAAAGTGAGGATTTCAAAAAATAGAAAAAGAAGAAGTCTTTCTGAACAAATGCTGGGGGAAAAGAAAGTAAAGAACTTATCTGAGATATAACCGATCCCAACGATCATGTCGTGTATTCTGGATTGATCAACCCAGTCTATTCGTGTCAATCAATCTTTCGGATGGACTCATCTTGCTGGGGATAAATAAACACCCAACTCTTTGCCAAACGTGTACCCTTTCCGTCAATCTCGCCTTGTCGCCTCATAGTGCCCTTCGAGGGGTTTTCACTAATAAGACTCTCTCATTTCTCTCAACTCCCGTCGCCTTATGGTGCCTGTGAAGGTTTTCATCGATAAGACTCTCTCATTTTATTTTATCTTTTCAGCTGGGGATTAGAGTGTTGCTGATATTACTCCCTCTGCTGGGGGATTCTTTTCGGCTATCAATTCATTTCCAGTTTATGGTCCTCTTCTCTGCTGGGGATCGGGGTGTTATCCCCGACTTCCGTCTGCCTGACTTGGCACTTCTCGAATACTGATCAGGGGGTCTTTTTTGACATCAATATGGGTTTTCGTGTCTGGCTAAAAGGAAAAGGGGTATCAAAAGGCTCAAAATAATTTTGACGGGTAAAACATTACAACTCTTGGAATCAAACTTTCTTTCCCAAAATTATAAACACAACTTTTGCCCCAGTTTTTTCTTGCTTGGGGATTCTTATTTTTTGTTACATTATGACCGAGTCGTGAGGCGCCTACGTATCCTTCTTTGAGGAATCAGGTCAAACGTAGTTCCCAATTCCTTTGTTTTTCTTGTGACTTTTCTTTTGTCTTTATTATCATTATTTTTCTCTTTTTTTTTCTTTCATTTTAATTACTGATTCCAAAAGAGGGACATGAAAGAATAAATAAGGCTCAAAAGGGGAAGCAAAGGTTAAAGTGTTTGGATAGAAGAAAGAATTGCCTCCGTCATTTCATTCTCCAATAAATGCCAACCACAAACAAACAATAATTACAATCAAAAGAAATCATACATAATATCTCTTAACTGCATTAGAATTGATAGCCATGTCGATGCATTTCCCGTTGATATCTGTTAAACATAAAGCACCATTGGACAATACTCGGGTTATAATGAATGGTCCTTGCCAATTCGGGGCGAACTTGCCTTTTGCTTTGGCCTGATGTGGCAGGATTCGTTTCAACACCTGCTGCCCCACCTCAAATTTTCTGGGGCGCACCTTCTTGTTGTAGGCTCTCGCCATTCTCTTTTGATATAATTGGCCATGACACACAGCTGCCAATCTCTTTTCATCAATTAGGTTCAACTGCTCCAACCAGGCTTTGACCCACTCGTCATCATCAATCTCAGCCTCAGCGACAATCCGAAGGGATGGAATTTCAACTTCTGCCGGTATTACTGCTTCAGTTCCATATACCAACAAATAAGGGGTTGCACCTACGAAGTCCGAACGGTAGTGCGATAACCCAACAATGCAAATGGTAATTTCTCATGCCATTGTTTGGATCCTTCTACCATCTTCCTCAGTATCTTCTTGATGTTCTTGTTGGCTACTTCAACTGCTCCATTCGCCTTAGGACGATATGGTGTGGAATTACGGTGTGTAATCTTAAACTGTTGACATACCTCTTTCATCAATTTGCTGTTAAGATTAGCACCATTATCCGTGATGATCACTTTTGGGACCCCAAATCTACAGATGATATGGGAGTGAACAAAATCCACCACTGCCTTCTTGGTTACTGACTTGAAAGTTTTAGCTTCAACCCACTTAGTGAAATAGTCGATGGTCACCAGAATGAACCTATGACCGTTGGTAGCTGCCGGTTCAATAGGTCTAATGACATCCATGCCCCAAGCAACAAATGGCCATGGCGCTGACATTGTATGCAACTCTGTCGGTGGAGAATGAATCAGATCTTCGTGTATCTGACATTGATGGCATTTCCGCACGAAATTGATACAATCACGCTCCATAGTGAGCCAATAATACCCTGCTCGAAGAATCTTCTTTGCCAATACATATTCGCTCATATGTGGCCAACAAACTCCAGCATGTACCCCTGTCATAACTGTCGTGGCTTGACTGGCATCTATACATCTCAGCAATCCCAAATCTGGGGTTCTTTTGTACAACACTCCTCTACTGAGGAAGAATGGCTCTTTTTTGATCTCCAGTGGCCTGCTCCGGGTATATCCCCATCCTGAGTTACTCTTTGACGTCATAAAACCATGGCTCGCCATCCACTTCTTCCTCTATCATGTTGCAATAGGCATGCTGATCATGAACCTGGATGTGCAACGGGTCAACATGAATTTTGTCTGGGTGGTGCAACATTGATGCTAAAGTGGCCAATGCATCGGCAACCTCATTGTGAACTCTTAGGATGTGTCTAAACTCCACCGATCGAAATCGCTTGCTCAGATCGTGCAAACATTGTCGATATGGTATGAGCTACAAATCTCGTGTTTCCCATTCGCCCTGAATCTGATGCACCAGGAGGTCCGAGTCTCCCAAGACCAAAACGTCTTGGACATCCATGTCTGCAGCTAGTCGCAGACCCAAAATGCATGCCTCATACTCAGCCATGTTATTGGTACAATAGAAACGCAGCTGAGCTGTAACAGGATAATGACGTCCTGTTTCAGAAATAAGTACCGCTCCTATTCCAACACCCTTCGCATTTGCGGCTCCATCAAAGAAAAGCTTCCAACCTGGTTCCTCAGGTAATTCCAACTCATCTATATGCATTACTTCCTCTTCAGGAAAATACGTCCTTAACGGCTCGTATTCTTCATCAACAGTATTCTCAGCCAAGTGATCGGCCAGTGCTTGGGCTTTCATGGCCGTCCTTGTCACATAGACGATGTCGAACTCTGTGAGTAATATTTGCCATTTCGCTAGCCTCCCTGTGGGCATAGGTTTTTGGAAAATATATTTTAGTGGATCCAGGCGTGAAATGAGATAAGTAGTATATGAGGACAAATAATGCTTCAATTTCTGGGCCACCCAAGTTAGGGCGCAACATGTCTTCTCGAGTTGAGTATACTTAACCTCATATACTGTAAACTTCTTGCTGAGATAATAGATGGCTTGCTCCTTCCTTCCTGTAATGTCGTGTTGCCCCAACACGCAGCCAAACAAATTCTCCAGGACCGTTAGATAAAGGATTAACGATCTCCCCGGCTCAGGTGGAACCAACACAGGTGGATTTCATAAATATCCTTTGATCTGGTCAAATACCTCCTGACATTCCGTCGTCCATTCTATCGCAACATCTTTCTTCAGTAGCCGAAAGATGGGTTCACAAGTTGCTGTGAGTTGAGCAATAAATCTGTTGATGTAATTCAACCTTCCCAACAGACTCATTACTTCTGTCTTGTTCTTCGGCGGTGGCAAATCTTGGATAGATTTGATCTTTGACGGGTCCAATTCAATACCTCGCCGACTGACGATGAATCCCAACAGCTTTCCAGATGGAACTCCAAATGCACATTTGGCCGGGTTGAGCTTAATATTGTACCTTTGAAGCCTTTGGAAAAACTTTCTTAAGTCTGCTACGTGGTTTTCCTGATGCTTGGATTTTATGATCACATCGTCCACGTACACCTCAATTTCTTTGTGGATCATGTCATGAAACACAGTGGTTATCGCTCTCATGTACGTTGCCCCAGCATTCTTCAAACCAAATGGCATTACCCGATAGAAATAAGTCCCCCACGGCGTAATGAATGCCGTATTTTCCACATCTTCTTCATCCATCAAAATCTGATGATACCCAGCATAGCAATCTACAAAAGATCCGATCTCACGTCTGGCACAATTGTCGATCAAGATATGGATGTTGGGTAAAGGAAAGTTGTCCTTTGGGCTTGCCCTGTTCAGATTGCGGTAATCGACACACACCCTGATCTTCCCATCTTTCTTTGGCACCGACACCACAATAGCCAACCAATCAGGATATCGAGTGACACGAATAATCTTTGCTTGCAGCTGCTTGGTTACTTCCTCTTTAATCTTCACACTCATATCCGTTTTGAACTTCCTCAACTTCTGTTTGAAGGGAGGGCATGTCGGGTCGGTAGGCAATTTATGAACTACTAAATCCGTGCTTAACCCCGGCATGTCATCATATGACCATGCAAAAACATCTTTGAACTCAATAAGTGTTTTGATCAATTCTTCCCTGATATTTGGTGCAATGTGGATGCTTATTTTAGTTTCTCTGATATCGACTGCATCCCTTAAATTGATGGCTTCTGTGTCATTTAAGTTGGGCCTGGATTTTTTTTCAAACTGGCTTAACTCTCTGTTTATCTCCTCGAAGGCTTCATCCTCATCATATTCCGATTCATTATCATAATGACCTCTTGTATAGTTAGTTCGGAATTAGATTGATCTTTTAGACTAGGTTGAAGATCCATTGTGCATGTCATGTCGTTAAAACCAGTATGAAAAGAACTGTTCAGAAAAAGAAAAGAAAGAAACAAAAATTAAAAATAAAAATAAAATAAGGAATGAAGAAGAAAATTTTCATTTTATTGAATTATGGGATAACAAGGTTTCACACTTTGTTGAGAAATAATAAAAATAAAAAGGAATCTGGATTACAACCCTGGAATAATCCAGAAAACAAGAAGGAAAATCAGAGCCAACTACCAGGACTGCCTCCAAGTAGGAAGAGGAGTAGCTGTCCAATTGTTGACATTGGCCTTAGGCCCCACAAACTGTATGTCTGCCTTATTGGAACTCTCTCCAGCTTCTATCATGTTGACATCTGCAAACATTCTTTCAAAGCCCTCATTCAAATCTCCATCTGGCCCGATCAAGGGTCCAAGAACTTCCGGGACTGGCAACTTTCTGCACCCTGCTTTGACAAATGATCTGGACAGGCGAGGGATTGGCTTAGGAAGGACCCAGACTCTTTTCTTCAACTTGCGGGCCCGCTTTACATCCGCTGCGGTAGGCTTGAATCCAAACCCAAAAGTATCCAGGTTCTTGGGCAAAGAAACTGGCTGGACCATTCTCTGCAGATCAATCCCCAGACCTTTTCCTTGTACAAACCCGCTGTTCAACATCTCTGAGGCTATCATGAAGGTTGCAGCTGTGATTCTGGGAAGTGGAAGGCCCCCACCTTCAGGAATTTTGTCTACTGAGACTGCGTCAAAAACCTGATAAACCCATGGGCCCTTGTCATCGTCGATTTCTATGAAGGGCACAATAGCATCATTGACGACATGTGTACCGTCATCCCCGTGTACCACAATCTCTTGTCTATCCCATTTAAATTTGACCATATGATGCAGTGTAGAAGGCACTACTTTGGCTGCGTAGATCCAGGGTCGTCCCAACAGAAGATTATACGACACCGCCACATCTATCACTTGAAATTCCATGGTGAACTCGACTGGACCAATAGTTAATTCCAGTACGATATCACCCACTATGTCAGTACCGCCCCCATCAAAACCTCGGACGCAGACGCTGTTCTTGTGGATCCTATCATCAGCAACCTTTAGTATGTTCAGAGTGGTCAAAGGACAGATATTGGCACTTGACCCATTATCAATTAGTACTCGAGTAACCACCGAGTCTTCGCATTTTATCGTCAAGTAGAGTGCCCTGTTGTGTTCTGTACCCTCTACCGGTAACTCATCGTCAGGGAATGTCACTCGGTTTACTTTGAAGATCTTGTGCACTATTTTCTCCAAATGGTTCACTGAGAGCTTGTCCGGGACATGGGCTTTGTTCAGAATCTTTATTAAGGCCTGACAATGATCGTTTGAATGGATCAATAAGGATAGCAACGAAATCTGGGCTGGGGTCTTCCTCAACTGCTCTATAATTGAGTAGTCCTGTGCCTTCATCTTCTTCAAAAACTCTTCTGCTTCTTCCTCCGTCACTGGCTTCTTTGTTGTTACAGGAGTGGTCCTTCTCAATTCTGCGGGAACAAAACACCTTCCCGAACGAGTTAACCCCTGAACCTCGCATACTTCTTCCACAACCTCCTTCCCCTTATGCATCACTGTCACTTGACTGTAGCTCCATGGCATAGTTTTCTCACTTGTTATCGGCAACTGCATGACTAGCCTGATAACAACTGGTTCTACGTGGACCCCCTTCACCACTAACACTGGTGTGCTTGATTCTCCCTGCAGCACTGTCCTGATTGACTCTGGCTTTTTCGCAGCAACAGACGAACCTTTCCCCACTACCACAAATGGCTTGTCATCTGCCTTTCCCAACTGGTCGATTTTTCGTTTGGACTGGCACGAATCATCATTACCGTTTGTGAGGGTGTTTTAAGTTTCCCTCCTTCGTGCACTAGTTCGATCATGTGGGTCTCATGGTGCACCGGTAACGGGTTTTCATTGATATTGGGTGCCTCTGGTGCCTGAAACTCCATCCTATTTGTGTCAATAAGATCTTGTATGGAAGTCTTCAACTTCCAACACTTCTCAGTATCATGCCCGGGAGCCCCCGAACAATATTCACAACTTACTGAGGGGTCCAGATTTTTGGGAAGGGGATTTGGCGATTTGGGTTCAATAGGACCTAATAGGCCTATCTACCTCAACTTGTGGAACAGAGTAGTATAGGTTTCTCCCAATGGAGTGAATGTTCTTGGCTTCTGCACCTTTCATTCCTAAAAGCTTGATTTCCACGGAAGCTTGGCCCTAAAGGATTCCTGTAGACCCTTGGTGGTGGATATGTGTTTTGTGGAGGTGGATATGTGTTTTGTGGGGGTGGATATGTATGTTGGGGAGCCTGCGCACGCCATTGCGGGCGAGCCGGAGGCTGGGTGTAAGTTTGGACGTGATGGACGGAGAAATGTGGCTATTGTGGTGGATAATAGGGTTGTGGAGGGTTGTATGGATTGTGTGGATAATTTGGGTAATGGGGTCTGGGTTGGTAGCGAGGGGAAGGACCTCTTGATTTGGACCAAGTACCTGCTTCGACTGTTGCGACCTCCTCTCTCTTCTTTTTTCCGAGAGCACCTCCCGTGCCGCTTTGGATAGCCTGAGTTGTGGACTTGATCACCGAATAACTCATTATCTTGTTGGACCTGAGTCCCTCTTCAACTATGCCGCCCATTTTTACTACTTCATTGAAAGATTTACCAACTAACGTCACCAGGTGACCAAAGTAAGTTGGCTCCAACATTTGTAAGAAGTAGTCCACCATTTCACCTTCCCTCATTGGCGAATTGGCTCTTGCCGCTTATTCTCTCCAACGGAATCCGAATTCCCTGAAGCTCTCTCCAGGCTTTTTCTCAAGTTTTAACAGTGTGAGACGGTCGAGGACGATCTCAAGGTTATACTGGAAATAACCTGCAAACGCTTGTGCTAGATCGTCCCAGGTATACCACCTGCTAGGATCCTGCCTTGTGTACCATTCTAATGCGGACCCGCTTAAACTTTGACCGAAATAAGCAATCAGCAACTCATCCTTTCCACCTGCCCCTCTCATCTTACTACAGAAACCTCGTAGATGCGCCATGGATCACCGTGTCCCTCATATAGATCAAACTTTGGCATCTTAAAACATGCCGGCAATTGAACATCGGGGAAGGGACATAGATCTTTATAGGACACACTGACTTGGCTGCCCAATCCATGCATATTCCTGAAGGATTGCTCCAGGCTTTTCACTTTACGAAGCACTTCGTCCTGCTCCGGATTCTTAGCTGGCCTCTCAGTTTTTGTCGGGAGCTGAAGGTGAGGGGTGTAAGTGTGTGGCTCGGGAGTTTTAAAGGTGAGTTCAGGAGGATAGTATTGATTGTCGTAAACCTGAAACATTGGTTCATCGGGTGATTTTTGCAATATGGCGGGTGTAGGTGCCACGAAAATAGGAACAACTGGTGGAGGAGGGTTTTTTTTGGGTGGTGAAGCTTGGGGATTATAGGAAGTTTCCCCTTGATAGTATTGGACAATGGGGAAGCTCGTTGATGGACCAGTGGAAGGGTATTCCGGAGTCCGAGCTGGTGAAAGGGTAGGAGTAGGGGGAAGTATTGGTGGTGTTTGTCCCTTAGCCCAAGCTAGGTGCATCCCAGCTATCTCTTGTCTCAACCTGTCAACTTCCTCCTTCATCATTTGCATCTCCGACTTTTCCTCCTCAACACTTTTGTCCGAACCAGACATACTTTCCGGAATGGGCCCTTTTGATCTTGTGTGGTAATGGTAATCTGCCAGAACGTTCTAACGAGCTAACTATTTTGAAATTTTTTTCTCTGATATAAACAACAAACTTGTTAGCGTTAGAGTTTAACACATATTGCAATTTCACATTGGGGAATGCAATGTTCCTAGGCAGTTAACCATTTCTAACATGTTTTTGCTTTGACTGCCTGCGTCATTCCGACTTATGTCCTTTCTTTATTCACTTTGCCTCTTCTTTTTATCTTTTAGTGGTGGTCGAATCTTATGTGGATTGCCTACGTATCATGTCCCTGCATAAATCAGACCGGGCGTAGTTCTGCCATAAGTAAAAATAAAGACACAATTTTGCATTTTATTACCAAAATATGCTATTACAAGCTACCCATTTGAAAAAAAAAACAAACGAAATACTGACTCCACACTATTAACATTGTTTGATATGCAAAGAGAACAGAAGGGTAGACAACAGACTCTTAAAAACAAACAAGTGCAGACTTGAACTAGGGATACATTAAAGCCTTAAATTTTGGTGCCCGTGAGGCATTGTCCGGCCTTTCCGCGGGCTTTGGGGCTAGGCCTCTTTGCAAGCTTTTTAATTCCTCCATGATCCGGTGGACATAACCCATGACGGAGGCAAAAAGGGTATCACGGGGCATTTCTTCACATGTTAGGCACTTCGTGGTAATGTAGCGCCCAATCTCATTGATCTTACCCCTGATTCTATCCCTTTCCATACACAACTGTTCTATTCATTGATTCTTTAGTCCCAATACTTGAGTGTTGTCAACGAGCTGATCTTGGAACCTCTCCATTTGTTCTTCCATTCGGGCTATTGAATCATAGCAGCGCTCCCTGTCCATCCTAGCATCTCGGGCTTGTTTAAAGACCCGATCTCTGAGAGTGGAATTTGTTTCTCTCAATATTGTAATGCTCCCTTCATAATCCCTTCTCACTTGCCATAGGTGCTTTTTCCGTGCTGCTGCACCTTTTGCCCATCGGGCCCGCATTCTTGCTATGCTAGCCTTGGATCTTTCCAAGTTTTTTCGGCTTTCAACGACCTGATTCCTTAACCCTGCTATCAGCCTTTTATCGGACCGGCTTCTCCGTTGGTTGTCGGCATCCATTTTCATTTTCCGGATTTGAGCTTTGAGGATCTCGCTTTCTCGGGCTAATTTGTTCTTTTCTCCTTCATCGGCAACAACCTGCACTTTGTTCTCAAATTTCAGATCCTCAATCTGTCGTTTCAGCTTGCCTATTTCGGCCCGGTATTCCCGTTCTTTGGCCAACCAGTCTCACGGTTCTTGCGACGCCTCAATGAACTCTTGAATGTGGGCTTTTTTGGCTAGTCGTTCTAGCTCATCTCTTACAACATCTCTCTTCCTGTACCAGGCAATATAAGTCGGTGAGACTTCACTTCGGGATAGGTCACACACTTGAGTGTTTACCGTTAAATATTGGCATCCATTCCATATAGAACGAACGGCTTCTTCATGAAATTGGCCGTTGATACCAACCTCGACTGCATAAATACTGAGATCTTCATCTGGGTGTACCACCTGGCACCTCCCTAACTGTCTCATCACCCGGTAAGGCGCATAAGGCTGAATGCCTCGGAGTCCCATTAAGAGGAAGTAAGGACCCGTGACGGGCACGTATACAATTTCTTCAACAGGAAGCCAACCCAATGTCCACCCTATTTGTGCTGCTGTGATGGTGCGAAGGCAAGATACCCAGTCTTCAGACCCTTCTGGCAATTTGAGCCCTAAAAACCTCATGTTATATCCTTCAATGCAACCTTCGTTTGTAGATCTATAGCTCATATACTGAGGATGATGACACAAGTGCTCGATCATCCACATTTGCAATAACAAGTTGCATCCTTCGAAAAAATCTGCCCCGACTTTACAGGCTGTGAGAGCTCGGTATATCTTGGCCACTATCATAGGGGACAACGTGCTTTTGTTGTTGGTAATTAGGACCTTGACGACTCCAGCCACCTTTAAATCAATATTTATGTCTTTCCGAGGAAACACCACAATGCCCAAGAATGCTACCATGAAGGCGAAATGAGAAGGGTGGACAATATTTCATCCCATTTTGTCTGATTCCCTCTACTGCAAACCCCGCTTTCCAGATCGTCGAACCCTCCTATATGCGCATACCTCTGGTATATGAACTGCAAAGTAGAAAAACCCCTATCCAATTCAGAGTATGAGACTCCCTTGCTTATCTTCAGCAGATCCATGAACTTGTGCGAATTGACGGCTCTTGGTGCAATCAGATATTTGTGCCTTAACCCCTCAGTAATGTCCATATATCCTACTACCTCTTCTAAGGTTGGGCCGGGTCCCAAAATGTAATCAAGGCCTTTATGACGTCATATCTGGGTCTGACGCTCAACAAACTGGTGAGACCTCCCAGATGTAGTTTGATCTTATCTCGCTCTGACTTTTCCAAATCCTCCCACCACAAGCGCAACTCCAAAGGGATCTTGTCCTAACTGTTACCGGCAAACTTGGACCCGGGCTCATTCTGTATATTTGTTTGGGGTGATTAACACTCATTGGACTCAAAGAAAGAATAAACTAAAATTGACACACAATAAAATAAAACTCCGGTCTTGTCAATACAGCCTTTCAGCACTTCGAAGAAGATTTAAAGGCTGTGTTTTACCAACCGGACAAAACATTGAAAATGACCAAAAGTGGCTATTTTCGCAAAAATAGCCTTCCGGCGTCCTTTTAGGGACATTCGACTATTTTTACAAGAATGAAATCTCCCGACTTATTTACGACGAAAGACTAAAATTTTTGACATTTGTGGCTATTTTGCAAAAGGGGAGGTTGGACCCGATGAGGGTTGCCTACGTATCTCACATCCTGTGAGAATCAAACCGGCGTAGTTCGGGCCACGACAATAAACTAATTCTGATAACAAGACTTGTTTAAACTAATTACACTAAAAAAACATTTTTTTTCACAAAATTTTGGCAGAGTTCGCCAGTAACTTAGAATTATCTCTCTACACAGCTATTTTTTTTTTCTTTTTTTTTTCAATATTTCAGTATTTTCAGAAGCCGGTCAGCATGCAAGTCTAAGGCAAATAAATGCATAAAACACACAGGATGCAGCAGGATGATCTTTTCATTTCAGGCTGCTTGTCCTAGACGGACCCAACCCCTGTGTTGAGTCCCCTAAGTCAAATGCACATGATGCAAATAAGCGTTCCTACTAGGGATCCAGCATGAGGTTTTGTTATACTAGGTTTATCCTGGGTGTTTATTCTAGACCTGGCTTACCCGAGCGGACAACTCGAGCCGAGGATGGGAACTGTGTGCCGGTAAACAAAAGATCATCCGGTTTTGCAACTCCTCCGAATCCTCGTTCTATTTTGGGAAAGGACACTAACAGAAAGAAGTCACGACCAGCGTGCACTCCTCAAGAGAGAGAAGAGAGAGATTTTCATAGCAGTTTAAATATACAGTTCAGATAATATCAAAGCGGTAAAAGCAACATTTAGCACATTAAGCCCAAACATGTAATAAAATCAGATAATAAACAAAGCCAGATACAACAATTATTATAAGCTCAAATTCTAAACCCTGAACCAGAAATTCTGGGTTCGGGTCCCCAGCAGAGTCGCCAGAGCTGTCACACCTCCTTTTTCGCCTTCCAATTAAAGGACAATCGAAACGGGATTTAGTTATTTATTTCAGAGTTGCCACTTGGGAGATTTATGGTGTCCCAAGTCACCGGTTGAATCCCGAATCGAGGAAAATATTGACTCTGTTTAACATTCTGCGCACCAGAAATTCGGATAAGGAATTCTGTTAACCCGGGAGAAGGTGTTAGGCATTCCCGAGTTCCGTCGTTCTAGCACGATCGCTCAACTGTCATATTCGGCTTATTTATCTGATTTTTAATACATGTTGAATCTATGTGCAAATTTTAACTGTGTACCACTTTTATTATTATTACTTTTACCGAGAATTGCAACATCATGAAAATACATCTCGAACCACGTCGCATCAATGCACCCGTGGTTGTTGACACATTTTAACTCTGTTGAGATTTGGATTTGGGTCGCATAAATGTGCACCCGAGTTTAAGAAGATAACATTGTTAAATACGCGCCTAAAGCGACTAGCGTATCATTATTTTGGGTAGGGCCGTAAAATTTTGCTAAACGATCCATCCCGAAGTCTAAGTAATTTTACAAACACGTATAGAGGGCCCCACAGCTTACGATTTTTTTTTTATTTTTTTTTGCGAAGCATGCCTCATTTATTTTAAGGATATCCTAAAGTGACTACATTTCTATTAAATTCGTCTCTAAAATAAAAGAGAAAAATCCTAATTAAATACATGCTTAAAAAAACGTAACATATTAATTGCTAGATTAAGACAAATGTTTAACGGAAAAGAAGATTACTAAAATTGAAATTATAAATAAAATACGGAATCGACAAATAATATATTCAAAAGAAACTAATTAGCCTATAATTAGATTAAACTCGCATTATTAGACGAATTGAGTCATTGCGACTAAATGCTTTTCAACTACTTGAAACTAAACCCACCTTAATTACTGATGCTTACGAAAGTTTGTTGAAGCTAGCTCGTTAACTTGAATAACCTATTGGATTAAGGTTCTTATCCTTTCGACATTGAATCGCGCTTCAAATATGTCAAGCCTACGGATTCTATAAAATTAATGGCCTTTTTATTTCTGCCTAAAACTGGCAGAACTAAACCTATTCAACACTTACCTCTTCAAACCAAACAAGCCCCCTTTTAAACAAACAAGCTGCCTGAACCAAACCTTAATATCTAATTCACAAAATTAGCCCAAATTCGTGCCTTAACTAGGTTTATCTACATGTTCACGATTAACCTATTATTTCAGACTGATGCCGGCTCCAATTAGGATTACCTAAACTTGTTCTATTCCAACAACTTGATATATTTATTTAAAACAAAACAAAACCCCAACTATCATACATTGAAACTAAGGAAAATTGTAGAAAAAAAAACAGTTCAGTCAAATATAAATCCTATAGTCCACCTTCTTTATTGAATTACAAAGATAGACTATAAAACTACCTATTATTTGACTATTAAGTTATCAGTACAACTTAAATACTCGACTTTTCGAGCATTGCCTTTCATTTTTTTTCAATAGCTACATGACATTGTGATTCGAGAATGTACCTGGTAATAGAACAAGAGAAGAAGAGGAAGATCAGCAGGACAGCAGTAAACAACACAACAACAGCAACAATAACCAACATGCAGCTAGCAGTCCCGAAAACCAATGGAGAAAAACCCAGAAAAAGCAGTGAAACAGCACCAATACAAAACAATGCAACCCGGGAAATAACAGCTTAAGAAAACCACTTAAAACTTTAGTGAAAACCCCAGAAATATTTAGCAATTAGGTCAGAACCAGAATGTATTCAGAAATGCAGAAGATGCAAGGAGACAGTCCTGATTTTTCAACCCTCAAAACAGAATCACTATCAAACAAACTCTCAGTTTTCTTCAACACTCAAAACTCAGCCCCACAGTTAAAGCTGAAGTTTTTTTCTTCAAAATGGGATCAAATTTTCAGAAAAATCCCCCTCTTTCAGTCCTCAATCTGCCCTCTTATACAGCCATCTCCCCTTTCAAACTTAGTGCCCGACCCCTTTTCCTTATTCAAATTAGAATTTTTCCACTAACAATCTGGTTTTTTCACTTTAAATTCCACTAAGGAAGCTTTTCCTTAATTTCAGCCCCCATTCCCTTTTGTTCCCCATTAGTGTATTAATTAATACCCCACTAACAAAGCACTAATATTAAATTATAATCCTAACTATTTCATTCCTAAATCGATCCTGAAAACCCCTGAATATTACTGCCTCCTAATACAACTATTCAACTGTATTAAAATCTTAATTCTGAAATCTGTTTAACTAACAATTAACCAAAACTGATTTGATTAACAGCTATAACCAATTCAGCTAGTACTTTACGGTGGAAAATACATCAAATATAAAGGTTCCAGTGATTCAGAACAATGCTCATAATCAAAACAGAATCTGAATTAATCGGATAACTAACAATTTGAAAACTATAAACAACAGAATGCCGAATGATTCAAACTATACGAACGACCTAATTAACGAAGCTTAATTAACCGATTATATATTACAATTGACACTAAACAAATCATCAACAAAGCAATAGGCAATCAGTGTTGTTGACAGAATCATAGACTAACAGGAAACTAATTAATCGACGCAACTTATTAATCGATTACACAATTTATAACACATAATGATTACAGCAAACATAAACAAATGACAGAATTGGACCAAATAAAAAGGTCCACTGAAGATGAACTGAATCAATTGACAAAAAGAATTTTAAAAAAATAAAACTAAACTAACAAATAAACAGATACATAGATAAAAAAACATGAACACGGACAAAGGAAAAAAGAAAAATACCTCAGAATACCAGAACTATACGGACACAAGCTCGAAACTCGGACTCAGACACTTTGAGGTCGAACAGACCTTAGTCGAAGTGTTCTCAACTGAGAACACTTCGATTAAGGTCGATTAGACCCCAAATCCTCACTTAATTTGGACGGATTCCATGATTTGGAATTTCTAGGGTTCCTGATTTTCGATTTAAGGTTTGAACATTTCTAGATAGATTTGAACGGAACCAAAGTCATTTATGGTATGAGGAAGGTCTGGGGGTTGCCTGGTATGAATTTGGGGTTGGTTGGTGTAGGTTTCCGTTTGGCTCGAATCTTCAAATGAAGATTCGAGAAGATGGGGAAGATTCGAACCAAATGAGTAACATATTTGGAATGGGGGTGGTCAGATGATCTTATGGTGTTAAGGTGGTGGCTGGCGATGTTGTTGCCGGCGGGTTTCAAACGGAAGGATTTTAGGGCGGCTAGGGTTTTGGGGTCCATCTCTGAGAGAGACGATGAACAGGGCAAAAGAGGGGGGGGGGTTTGGTTTGGGGCGTGGGGTGAGAATTTGGGGCTTATATACAAAGGGGAGGGATGGATCCTGGCCATTGGATCAGGTGAGATTGATGGCCAGGATCTCTTCACTTAAGGGAACGGTGCCATTTTGTTTAAACATGGGGGTTTGGGTCGGTCTCAGACGGGAGTGGGTCGGGTCATGAGGGAAGGCCTGAGAGCTATTAGATCAAAAGCAATGAACGGTCCCGATTAAATACAATCACACGACATCGTTTGGTTTAATGAAAGAACTGAACTGGACCGTTAGATCTATTTGATCAACGGTTCAGATGGAAAATGCCAATACGGCGTCGTTTGGTTGTCTTTTAAGATTAACTGGACGGGCACCATCAAAATGACATAGCTCTTGCCCTATACTACGTCGTTTGATGGTTTTTTGGGTTGACAGACCTGGGCCGGGTGGGCGTGTGACTTTTGGGCCTGAACTCTCTTTTTTTTAAAATTGGCCCAGTCCGAATTTACTTCATTTTTTTGAGCTCTTTTCCTTTTCCTTCTTTGATTTAATTTAAAAACAATTCTTAATTAAATTGTAAAATCAAAAATAAAACTACACAAATATTAATTAACACTTACAACAATTAACACACAAATTAAAATCTTAAAATAAAATCACACAATGACAACAAATAGAATAAAACGCATATTTTTTGTGATCTTCTTTTTCAGAGCCAAATGACGGTTTAATTAATTCCTAAATGCATAATTAAATCCTAAATATGCATACAACATGTATTTTTTCTTTTGTATTTTTCAATTAACTACAACAAGGTAAACATTTGCAGACAAAACACAAATAATTGTCCAAAATGCTACGCAAATCCTAAAAATTGTACACCAAGAGAATTTTGTTTTATTTTTGATTTCTTTTGGAGTAGTTTTCATGAAGCAAAAATCACGTGCTCACACTGACCATGCTGCTCTCAGGTACCTAATTGAGAAGAAGGAGTCAAAGTCGCACCTAATTCGATGGTACTACTACTGAAAGAGTTTGACTTGGAGATCTATCACCGAAAGGGAATAGAAAACCAAGTTGCTGATCATTTGTCTAGACTTGAAGGAGCTGAAAAGAAGGTTGAGGTAGAAGAGATCATGGAGACTTTCCCAGATGAACAACTTTTAGCCACGAGTCTTGAGGTAACGCCATGGTAAGCAGATATTGCAAATTACCTGGCAAGCAGTATTGTTTCCTTATGCCTTGTCCTTTGTGCAAAAGAAAAAGTTCATTTGTGATTGTCGCATGTATTTATGGGATGGACCATAATTGTTTAGGATTTGTATTGATAACATGATCCAGAGATGCATTCCCGAGACAGACTAACCTTCTGTTTTGCAGGCATGTCATGCTTCCCCGTATGGAGGTCATTTTGGAGGAGTAAGGACAACTGATAAAGTTTTAGAGTTGAGTTTTTATTGGCCGACGTTTTTTAAAGATGCACACTTCTAGGTGAAAAGCTGTGATGAGTGCCGACGGACGGGGAATATTTCCCGCCGACATGAGATGCCCATGAACCCAATTCAAGAAGTGGAAGTATTTGATGTATGGGAAATTGATTTTATGGGACCATTTGTTAGTTCATATAGTAACAATTACATACTGGTAGCTGTGGACTATGTCTCGAAATGAGTAGAAGCCGTGGCACTTACAACAAATGATGCGAAAGGAGTTATTGGTTTCCTTAGAAAAAATATCTTCACCCGATTTGGTACTCTAAGAGCGATCATCGGTGATGGATACAACCAAGCCTTTGCAAAGTTGTTGGAAAAATATGGAGTTCGCCATAAGGTTGCCATTCCATATTACTCACAAACAAGTGGGCATGGGGAGGTGTCAAACAGAGAAATCAAGAGTATTTTTTACCAAAACTATAAATTCTACTCGGACTGATTGCGCGAAAAAATTGGATGATGTGTTATGGGCTTACTGCACTGCTTTCAAAAATCCGATTGGTATGTCACCATACAAATTGGTGTTTGTAAAGGCATGTCACTTACCAGAGGAGTTAGAGCATAGAGACTTCTGGGCGCTACGACAATTAAATCTGGACTTGGAGGCTGCTGGAACGAGCAGAGTCACAGAACTGCATGAACTTTATGAGTTCCGTTACCATGGTTTTGAAAGTACAAGGTTATATGAGGAAAGAACGAAGCTGGTGCATGACAAAAACATTCTAGAGCAAAATTTTAAACCTGGAGATGCGGTATTATTATACAATTCGAGATTGAAATTGTTTCCGGGAAAGTTGAAGTCAAGATGGTCAGGACCATTCCATGTGCAAGAGATGCATCCCACCGGAGCCATAGAAATTGCTTCAGAAGATGGTTCTCGCAAGTTTAGAGTCAATGGGCAAAGATTGAAACATTACTTGGGCATGAATTGGGGAAAAACTAGTATCGGTGATTCATTTGCAAGAGCCAAAAATGTTGAGTGAACAGTAAATTTCGATTGTTTACATTGTGCTGTGATGTTAAATCAGGTGCTTCATGGGAGGTAAACCATTGTGATGTTGTATTCATCATGCCGTGACATTAACTAAGGCGCTCGTTGGGAGCCAACCCAATTCTAGCTATAATTGGTGTTTTGTTTTGTTTTTTGTTATGCACTAACACGTTTTTAGCTACATCTTGGCGCTTGAACAGGTAAAGGAGCATGATGCTTAATGCACAATGAACTAGCCTTCAACCTAGAATTAGGCCACGCATCGCCAGGTCTTCAGTGTGCTAAACAGCTCGCCGAGCGAGGGTTAACGCGAGGTAAACCTTGCGGCACAGGTTGCGTCGCCAGGAAATTTTCTCGCTGTGGAGCTCGCCCAGCAAGGGTTATAGCGAGGCGTGTCTCGTGAGAGCCCTTGTGTCGTCTGTCTCTCAACTCGCGTTTGAGCTCGCCTCTCTAGGTATTTGGCTCGCTAAGGAGCTCATGTCTCCAGGTACGAACATGCCTCCTAAGAAGGATATCGGTAAAGTCAAGGGCAAAGCCACTGCTCCGTCCAAAGCCAAGTCTTCCTCCGCACCTCCACCAAAAAAGAGAAAAGGAGGGGAAGCCACTGATAACTAGGGATTTTAGTCTATTTTATGCTCCTTTTTGCTTGAGTTTTGGACTAAAATGTGTACAAGTATTCCCAAAAGCTAACTTGTTGTGCTTGTTTGTAGTGTTTGGTCAAAAAGAGACAAGGATGTCATAACCAGCTCAAAAAAGGAGTGAAACCTACACAAGTTCAAAACCAAGTCAAAGCAGCGCTACAACGGAAAATTCACCACGGATGCAGAAGACCCACCGCGACTGCGGTCCTTTTATTTCGGTTCGCGGTGGCAAGGTTCAGAGAGATAATTTTTTGGGATTGAAAGCTACCGCGATCCACGATGATTTTATGCGACCGCGGTACCCCTACCGCGACAGCGGTCCTTTGACCACAGTCTGCGGAGAAGAGATTCAGAGAGCCAAAGATTGAAGCTAAAACTTGAAGACCGCAGTTCGCGGTTGATTTTACACGACCGCGGTAGCCTCACCGCTGCATCGATCCATTTTCCGCTGTCAGTGGTACCTCCTTCAGAGGCATTTTGTCCAAAAAATTTGGTTGTGTATAAATATTACTTTTTCAGATTTTTAGGTCATCTTACGTTAGTTGAGCACGTGAAACACCGTTTTTGTCTATTTTGAGAAATTTTATAGCTTACTTAGCAATTAATCTTTGTCTCTTATCGTGTAATTACAATTTATGGATTATTATTCATCTCATCATTTCTTCTTCAATTATGAGTAGCTAAACTCATTATCTAGGGTTGTGGCTCAACCCTAGTGTGGGTATTTAATGAGTCTTTTATTTTAGGGCTTATATATTTATGGGTGATTGTTATTTGGCCTGATTTATACTTTTTATGTTGAATTAGTGGTTGAAAATACTAATTTGTGCCTTTTTGACTTAGGCTCTTCTTGAGAAAGAGAGACTAAGTCTAGGAATTTCAGGCCAACAAGGAATTGGGGTGTATTTAAGAGTTTGATAGCCCCAATTAAAGGATTAAACCTAGATATAGTAATACCCGACTTGAGCCAACATTGCTTGCACAAATTGAACACCCAATTGGGCTTGAGAAAGCTAATTAGGGCAAAGTCACTCTTACTACCGAGAGGTGTAGAGTGAGTAGCTTCGTGCATTGGCTATATCACGATCCCAATTATAGCATTATTGCCCTAAGTTCTAGATCTCGTTATATACTCACCCAGGAATAAGTCACTTCCCTAGTGCCTCTTTACCTATTTAGAAAACCCTACAAAAATATCTACGTAGCTTAATTTCGCATATCACTAGTATAAAATTAGAAGTAACAAATAAATAAGAGTGATTGGAAGTGTAATCAAGAGCACTACATACTGCTAGATTAGATAGGAATCCAACTCCAAACATTGTATTAGCTCCCTGTGGATTCGATCCTGACCTTCTCAGGTAAAAGCTGCATCGACCGCTCTTGCCACTCTGTAGTGGTGTAGGGTTGGAACCGATCACTTTTTGGTGATGTTGCCGGGGAACTAACAATTTTGGCTATCTATCTAAATAGTTTTGTGTATTGTTTTTATTTCCTTCTGTGATACTAATTTGTGTGTGTCGCCAATTCAGGTACAAAATGGCGAACAATAACAATGACCCTCTTGGAAATGCTATTCCGGGGGAGGAGGTAGATGACAATATTGATGATGAGGTACCTATAGTCCCTCAAGCTCAAAGGAGAGGCCGCTAGGCCAATGATAATATTCCAGACCCTCCCCTGCCACCTCCAAGAGCGGCTCCTCGGGTGTTTCCAAACGAAGGAGATGCTAGTGCAATTGTCCCACCCCGGATCTGGGCGGGCAATTTCCAAATTACAAATATGATGTTGATTTGTTGGAGAAACGAGGGTATTTCACCGGTGCTCCCCATCAGAATGCTTATAAATATCTTAAAGGTTTTGTGGATACCTGTTGGGGTAGCAAGCAAACAAATGTATCAGAGGATGCACTTCAGTTGAGATTGTTCCCTTTCTCACTTAGAGGGAAAGCTTTGGACTGGCTTGAAAGGCTTCCCAACCATTCCATCACTATGTGGGATGAGTTGGCAGACAAGTTTATAGCCAAGTTTTTCTCACCGGGGCATATGGCGACTTTGAGAGATGAGATTTTGGCCTTCAAACAGGAACCTAATGAACCACTTCACGAGATCTGGGAGAGATATTGGACAATGGTGAAAGAATGTCTGAACAATGATATGACCGAAGCAATGATTCAGCAGACATTCTACCGTGGCATTAACACGACCAATCAGTGTGTAGTGAACCAACTAGCAGGGGGAAATTTTATGAACACACCTTACGATCAAGCATGTGAGATATTAGATAAGATGGCAGATACTTCCTCAGCTTGGCAAAGTCGAGCTAATGTGCCACAAGGTGACCCCACTATCATCTACTTGCACAAAGAGCTCCATGATCATGCTCAGTCAATAGCAGAGTTAACTACCACAATGAACCAGTTGGCAAAAGCTCAATTGCAACAAGTTCAAGCTCCTAGACAAGTAAATGCTATGGAAGGTGTCAATATGTTGGTCAAGAGGCGACAAAGAGGTCAACAAGGTCAAGGTAGTCCGGATCAATATGACCAAGGTAGTGGTGGTTTCAATCAAGATGAGGGCTATGATGAGTAAAATGAAGAAGTGCAGTATGTGAACAACTACCAAGGACAAAGGGGCAATGATCCTTACCAATAACAATAATGGAGATCCCAAGGAAATTGGGCGAATCAAAACCAACAAGGCAATAGCAACTGGGGGAACAACAATCAAAATTGGGGCAACCAAAACAATTAGGGCAACTGGAGCGGCAATAACAACAATTGGGGAGGAAACAACAACCAAGGGGTTTGGAACAATGGCAATCAAGGGAATCAGGCGCACGTTTTCCAAAGGCCTCCGATGTATCAATAACCAAACAACCCACCTCCATTTCCATCCCAAGGTCCTAGCTCATCAAACAATGAGATGGGAAGGATCGAGATGATGTTTGAACAAATGATGGAGAAGAACGCCGACTCTGATGCCCAGTTGGCATCCCACAATACTCCAATCCGAAATTTGGAGGTTCAACTTGGCCAGATTTCACAGTCTTTGCATACTCGCCCTAAGGGGGCTCTACCTAGTGATAAGGTAGTAAACCCGAAGTGTAGGAACAACACCGGGCATGCAATGACAATGATTACTAGAAGTGGTCGAGGTGGTGGTGTGAATACCTCCAAGTAAAAGGAAATTATGAGTAATGAGATTCAAGTGCAAGATGATGAGGTTCCTTTAGTTGATGAGCAAGTGAGAGAAGAGAATGTGAATGCGGAAGTGAGGATTGATGTACATGATAATGAGGTGGAGACCCAATATGACGTGAACTCGTCTAGGGAACACGTAATAGCCATACCAGAAATGGTAGTGCCCAAGGCTAAGGCTCCCTTGCCAAGGCTTCCTCCACTTTACCCTCAAAGGCTTGTGAAGAAAAAGAATGAGAACCAATTTAGAAAGTTTATTGACACGATGAAGAGCTTATCAATCAATGTTCTTTTGGTGGAAGCTCTTGAGCAAATGCCAGGTTACACTAAGTTCATGAAAGACTTGGTGACTAAAATGATATCCATGGACTGTGAGACCATCAAAATGACTCACAAGTAAGTGCAATTGTGCACTCGATGGATCCAAAGCTTGAAAATCCCGGCGCTTTCACCATCCCGTGTACCATTGGGAGCACGAATTTTGCAAAGGTATTGTGCGATTTGGGTGCAAGTATCAATTTGATGCCTTACTCCGTATTCAAAACTTTGGGTATTGAGCAACGGAAGGCTACTTCAATGAGGTTGCAAATGGCGGATGGTATTATGAAGAGGTCGTTTGGTATTATAGATGATGCTCTTGTTCGGGTGGACAAGTTCATTTTGCCCGCTGACTTTGTGATCTTGGACTGTGAGGTTTATTATGAGGTTCCGATCATATTGGGAAGACCTTTCCTTGCAACTAGGAAGGCCTTGGTTGATGAGGAAGCAGGGGAGCTCACTTTTCGGGTGGGTGATGAAAAAGTGGTCTTTCATGTGTGCAATTCAATAAAGCAGCCCAACAGTACTGAAGTGTGCTATTTCGTGGATCTTGTCACGGAAGTGATAGTTGATGATACTAGTGCAGTGATTAATATGGAGGACCCTTTAGAAGCGGTATTGTTGAACCTTGATGTCAATGAGGATGAAGGACGGGTAGAGTGTGTCAATGCGTTGCATGGAATGAGCTCTTACTCTTATAAGCCTTGAAAGCTCTCTTTGGATCTTGAGAATAGAAAAACTCCAACAACAAAGCCCTCAATCGAGGAACCTCCCGTGTTGGAGTTGAATCCTTTGCCTCCATACCTCAGGTATAAATTCTTAGGCCCTAGTTCAACTTTGCCAGTTATTCTTTCCTCCTGCCTTACTAACATGCAAGTAGATGCCACATTGGCGGTGCTCCAAAAATGGAAGAAGGCAATTGGATGGACTCTAGCTGATATTCGGGGGATAAGCCCTACCTTTTGTATGCGCAAGATTATTCTTGAGGAAGATGTCAAGCCCTCCGTGGAACATCAGAGGAGGTTGAATGAGGCAATGCAAGAGGTTGTCAAAAAGGAGGTGATCAAGTGGTTAGATGCAGGGGTTATGTACCCCATCCCGGATAGTTTTTGGACTTTGCCAGTGCAATGTATGCCGAACAAGGGTGGTATGACTGTGGTTACCAATGCACAAAATGAGTGATTCCCACCAGGACTATCACCGGATGGAGGGTGTGCATGTACTACCACAAGCTGAATAAAGTGACCCGCAAGGATCACTTTCCATTGCCTTTTCTTGACCAGATGCTAGATAGACTTGTTGGGCGTGCCTTCTACTGTTTCTTGGATGGGTACTCTGGGTATAACCAGATTTTTATTGCTCCGGAAGATCAGGAGAAAACCACTTTCACGTGTCTGTATGGTACCTTCGCCTTTTCTAGAATGCTATTTGGGTTGTGTAATGCACTGGCTATATTCTAACGGTGTTTGATGGCCATATTTACTGACATGGTGGAGGACATTTTGGAGGTGTTCATGGACGACTTCAGTGTTGTGGGGCACTCATTTGATGAATGTTTGAAAAATCTTGACAAGGTGTTGGCCCGGTGTGAAGAGACCAATCTTGTGCTTAACTGGGAAAAATGCCACTTTATGGTCGAGGAGGGCATTGTCCTCGGCCATAAGATCTCGAAGCACAGAATAGATGTGGACAAGGCTAAAATTGAAGTGATCTCAAGACTTCCTCCTCCTACTTCAGTCAATGGGGTTAGGAGTTTTCTTGGGCATGCGGGATTCTACCGAAGATTCATCAAAGACTTTTCTAAGGTAGTGAATCCCTTGTGCAAGTTATTGGAAAAGGATGCCAAGTTCATGTTCAATGAGGAATATATGAAAGCTTTTGAACTCCTGAAGTACAAATTGACAACCACTCCCATTATTACCGCACCTAATTGGAGCTTACCTTTTGAGCTCATGTGTGACGCAAGCGATGTTGCGGTAGGAGCGGTCTTGGGTCAAAGAGTAATAAGATGTTTCACCCAGTATATTATGCAAACAAAATAATGAATGATGCTCAAGTGAATTATAGGGTGACGAAAAAGAGGTGTTGGCACTTATGTTCGCAATGGAGAAGTTTAGGCCTTATGTCATGGGTGCCAAGGTGATAGTTCATACCGACCATGCAACACTCCGCTACTTGATAATGAAGAATGATTACAAAGCTAGGTTGATGAGATGGGTCTTATTACTTCAAGAGTTTGATCTGGAGATTGTGGACCTGAAAGGGTGTGAAAACCAAGTGGCGGACCACTTGTCCTGCTTGGAGGAGGAGGGGAGGCCCCATGATGGCCTCGAGATTAATGATTCATTTCCTAATGAGCAACTCCTCTTTGTGTCTGTGAATAGCATGTCTTGGTTTGCGGATGTTGCCAATTTCCTTGTAATCGGTATTGTTCCGTATGAGCTCTCTTCTAACCAAAGGAAGAAGCTTTGGATTACTATTGGGATGAACCATACTTGTTCAAAATCTATAATGATGGTGTGATTCGGAGAAGTGTTTCGGAGGAGGAGCAATTAAGTATTCTGGATGCTTGTCATTCCTCTCCCTATGGTGGTCATCATGGTGGGGGCAAGGACAACTTCAAAGGTGTTAAGTTGTGGTTTTTATTGGCCGACATTGTCCAAGGATGCAAGTGAACTTGTAAAGAAATGTGATGAGTGTCAAAGAGCAGGTGGAATTTCAAAGAAGTATGAGATGCCTCTCACCACCATTCTTGAGGTTAACATATTTGATGTGTGGGGCATTGATTTCATGGGTCCGTTTGTAAGTTCTTGTGGCAACACGTACATTCTGGTGGCCGTTGATTATGTTTCAAAGTGGGTTGAGGTCGTGGTTACTCAACAATGAGGCCCGGAGTATTGTGGCTTTTCTCAAGAAGAGTATCTTTACTCGGTTTGGCACTCCTAGAGCAATCATTAGTGATGGAGGTTCTTATTTTTGCAATAAGGCATTTGACACTTTGCTTGCAAAGTATGGTGTCAATCACAAGGTTTCTACCCATTACCATCCTCAAGCTAGTGGGCAAGTTGAGGTCTCCAACAGGGAGATCAAGAGTATATTGTCAAAGACGGTCAATGCAAATAGGACCGATTGGTCAAAGAAATTGGATGATGTTCTGTGGGCTTATAGAACTGCTTACAAGACTCTGATTGGTATGTCTTTGTACCGGTTGGTGTTTGGAAAAGCTTGCCATCTACCGGTTGAGTTAGAGCACAAGGCTATGTGGGTTTTGAGAAAGTTAAATCTTGAATGGGATGTGGCAGCAAATTTTCGGGTGGAGCAGCTTAATGAGCTTGATGAGTTCCGGTTTCATGCCTACTCCAGTTCGTCCTTATATAAGGACAATATAAAGTACCTTCATGACAAGTATGCTCATGGAAAAGAGTTCAAAGTGGGTGATTTGTTTCTCTTGTTCAATTCTCAGTTACGACTGTTTCCAGGAAAGCTTAAATCAAAATGGAGTGGACCTTTTGAGGTGCTGCTTGTGACTCCATTTGGTATCCTTGATTTAAAAAACAAAAATGGTGAGATCTTCAGAGTTAATGGACACAGAGTCAAGCACTATCTTGGCAAGTTTGATGACAGCCACGTAGTGGCAATGATCCATCTCAAGTGATTGATGATAACCTGCGTCATGCCGCGACATTAAATCAGGCGCTTCTTGGGAGGCAACCCATGTGCTTTTCTTCTTATTTTTCTTTGATTTTCTTCTTAGTGTATGATTTATTTTTGGACTAAATGGCTGTGAGATGTGTATAGGGATGTTGGATACAGTGTAGGACTAATCTGAAAAAAATTGGCACTCTCTGAAGTTTAGACCGCTGCCACGCTCTATTTTTTGCGGTCGTGATGGCCCTACTGCGGAGGCGGAAATTGATCGCCGTCAGCGGTACTAAAAGGTCCAAAATGGAGGTTCTTTGAAGTTTTAACCACTGTCGCGGTGCATTTTTCACGATCAATGGTGGCTTACCGCTGTCGCAGAGCATTTTTTGCGGACCGCAGTGGTCTCAAAGCAACAACCCTTCTAAACTTCACAACCGCGGTCTGCGGTAGGTAAGACTGTGTGGGCCCTGGCTCTTTTCTATAAATAGGCATTCCTAGATCCTTTTACACTTTTCGCCCATTTTACTCTCAAACATCACAACACACTACTCATCCACGCCCTAATTTGCACAAACACAAGAACTGAGCTTCATTTGTTTCACATTTCACATCTGGTAATTCCAATCAACCCTTACTCTTTAATTTTGTTCTTATTTTCTTTTAAATTGATAGTTCTTACTTCTTCTTTTTTTATTAACTTAGGGTTCCATAATGTTAATTAGATTAGGTTTTAATTAGTTAGAAATAGTTATTAACTACCTAGTGGGATTGATAATGTGTTGTTAATGCTAAAATACATGAAAAATTAGAAACCTTAGGTGTTGAGCCCTAATTTGACCTCCGCGGTCTTTTTTTTTTGTGAGATTGTTAAGTCCTAATAACCGCGGTCAGTAGTGACATTTTTTGCTGACAGCAGTGCCTCTCCACGGCCGCGATAGATTTTCCACGGTCTATGATGGTAAAGTTCAGAGAGGTAAACTTGAGGTTCTGCGGCCGTGGTTGATTTTTTGCGGTCCGGGGAGCACTTACTGCTGTCGTGCTCCATTTTTTGCGGTCCGCGATGCTATTGAATTAGAACGTGGGTAGTCTGAGTCCCACATCTCCGCGGATGCAATTCATTTTTTGCGGTCTGCGGTATGCTGTATTGCTCTTGCACTGTCAATTGATATTCTGCACTAACAAATTTCAACTGATTGTACTGGCAGACAATGGTTAAATTTAGAGGACGTGGTGAAAACAAAAGGGTAGAGTAGAGTCCTCCCGTGCTAAGGGACGAGGCATGATTAAATTGACCCCAGTCGTTCGGAAAGCAATTGGAGAAACCAGGAAAACCATAAGAGCTGCAGATAGAGCTGCTTCCCATTCTGAGGGAAATGAGTACTTTCCCTCCCCGGAGGCATTAGAGTCTGATTCAGTTCCAGAATATGTTCCAGTCTTCTCGGGGAGACTTAGGTTGAGATATGAGCCCACACCTCCAGCCTCCCCTACTGCTCGTGCTTCAGTTCATGTTTCTTCTGAGTCGTCTAAGGGCTCAGCAGAGAGCAGTGACAGTTCAGCTTCAACCTCACCTACACCTTCGTCACATGGACAGGATGTAGATGTTGGGGTACCCGATGAAGAGGGAGGGGCTGAGACCCAACTCGGAGGTGTGGAAAGAACTAGAAACCCCGAGGTGTGGCAAAAGAGGTTTGTTAGTGAGCTAGCATACCACAAATTCCAAGAGTGGTGGCCTCTAAGGTCACTTATTCATGAGCGCCAGTTCATAGAGCGGGACCTTCTACCTCACAACCTCAACATGAAACAACAATTCAATGAACGAGTGGGGTGGGATTACTTCACTAGCAGGGTGTCAGAGGCAAATGCGCACTTAGTCAAGGAGTTCTATGCCAATGCCTCCCACATCGAGAAGGATACCAAAATGACTAAAGTGCGGAACTTGAAAGTAAAGTTTGATGGGAAGACAATAAATGAATACCTGGGATTTAATAAGAAAGATGAAGCATTGTACTTGGAAAAGGTGGCACTTGATGAGGCAGCCCGTTTGTGGTTGGCATCATATCTGGCTCTCCCGGGCACCCCCCCCCAGCATGGTTGATAACAGGGGTTCCTATCTTGAGGAAAACCCTAAACTTTAAGACGAAGGAGTGGGAGACTTTTGTATGCAACAGGCTAGACCCCACTACCTATGAAAACACCATGCCGAGCTCCAGGGCGATATTAGTGGTGGCTATTATGGCGGGGTTCCCGATCAATGTCAGGAATATCATGTCTAGGGTGATCACTAGGGTGGTAAATTAGGGTGATAGATCATACCCCTTCCCAAACTTCCTTACAATGTATTTGGAGGTTCATGAGGTGGAGAAAAGAAAATTTGACATGAAGGTGAAACCCAAGATGCCCTTTTCATGGTACAACCTCAAGGCTCCGGACAACCCGAAAGCCAAAGAATCTAAGGGCAAAGCCTTTACTTCTACTGGCCAGTCTGAAAAGCCAGTAGTAGTAGTCACTTCTTCTCAGCCTCCTACTGCCATACCAGAACCTGCCCCCAGACCATCTACTTCCACTCCTCCAGATATTCCATCCTCCTCATCCTACCCATTGACTGCCCACAGATTGAGCCAAACACTCTCCAGTATCAACAACTGGATGCAGGCAACAACTTCTAAGCTGTCTGTGCTCTAGTTCAGTGGCAGCCCAGTCAGTGCCCCCACAGCCATAGGTGCCAGCTTCGGTAGAGGAGACTCTCAAGGAGTTTCTGGACAACCAGAAGAAGCTCCTTGATAACCAAAAGCTGATAATGGATGCTCTTGATGATCAATGGAACACTTAAGGAGTTGAGCAAGTACATAAAGAAGATGAAGAAGACACGGACCTCGAAAGAGTCGGTTAAGGAATTGAGGGGAGAAGTGGAGAAGATGAAGGTAACTGACCATTTGCCTTTGGAGCTACTATTGCATGATCAGCCTCCAGCAGCTCAGATAGAATAGGTTCCGGAGCAGGCGATTGAGAGAGCTCCAAAGAGGAGGAGGGTGTTCCCACATGTAGATGATGTTAAGATTGAGTTGGAGGATATGGAAGGTGTTGCTTCTGGCCATCCACAAGCCCCTGGGACAGATGATCTAGGTGCCCATCCACAGGATCCCATGCTACCACAGGACCCTATGCAGACGGAGGATCCATAGAGAGTTTTCTTCACTCTTTATCTTTCTTTTTGAGCTTATTTTTGGTTAGTTAGCATTGAGGACTATGCTAGCTTTCATTTGAGGGGGTGTCCCTAGTTTGATTTGGTAGTTGGATTGTAAATATGACACTATTTTCTTTCTTTCTTCTTATTTTTCATTTTTGGTATGTGTATAACTTTACCTTTTATTTCACTTTTTGTTATTTTTCGATCTTGGTATATATATAAAGTTACTTTCTCATGTATATATTCATTCCCTCTTTTATATATATATATATATATATATATATATATATATATATATTCATTTAAACCCCTATTGTACATGTTTAGTTTACTTTCCGCACTTTTCTTCATAGCTTCTTTGGCAATTTTCCTCAATAGTATAGCTTCTTATTTCATTTAGTAGCTTCTTCTTCGGTTCGTAGCTTCTTATTTTACAATTTTGTGTGATCAATATGCCTTTGGTTTTCTTAATACCACAGTTCTTTCCAAAGGTGGAGTTTGTGTGAACCGGGTGGCTCTTCCCGATGATGGATGGCATGACAACCTTCTTAAGGGTTTGAGTATGTTTTTTCTTTTCGTTTTTGTGTAAATAGTAGTTAGTGAGCAATGATGCCTCAGGCAAAGCTTCACTTGGGCGTAACACATTTACCTTTGACCTTATGGTTAAAAATAAATTGTTGTGTATATGATGGTGATAGTTGTGACCTTGGGACTCTTGTGTTGGCTAAACAATCATCAAGTGGTTTCTCATAACCATTTGTGTTGCTTAAATCTTAGCTAAGATTGTTGTGGGCCCCTGACTCTATTTCTTTATTAATCCTATAGCTTGTGTGGTGAGGTATTGATTTGCAAGTCCAAGTCCCGTGCCAATGAGTCTAGAACTTGCCCTAAATGTTTGTCTAGGTGAAATCCTAAGTGAAGCTCGACTTGAGAAATGATATAGGCTCACCTTGATCCTAATTGAGACTTGAAAACATCCATAGCCTACCAATGATAATATCCCTAGTCAATCTCGTTGAGCCATAACCCTTATTCTTTCAATAACCATGATACAAGCCTTTATCCGTTTTGAAATGACCCTCTCTTGGCACCCTATCTTTCCTTAGCACAAGGCAAAAGCATAAGTTTGGGGGGCAGAGACGAGGAATGCAAAAGTGAAAAAAGTACAAAATGAAGAAAAGGAAAGGCAAAAAGAAAAGGAAAGAAAAAATAAAAAGTCAAAAAGAAAGTGAATAATGTAGAGGAAATAAAAGGATTCAATAAAAGCAAAATATGAAAGGCATGAAAAGGTTGGAAAGGAGAAAAATAATTGAAATGAACAAAAAAGAGTGACGGTGTGTCTCTCTAACCCCTAAAAAAGAAGTAAATGACTCAAAGAGTCAAGAAAATGTGTGCCAAAATGAAACAAATAAAGTGCTTAAGGGAAGATGAAACCTTTTTAGACCAATATATCCTACCCTGAATAAAAAGCCTTCATTACATTCCCACAAAAGCCCTATATGATCTTGAGTTGAGTGATCTTACATTAGTGGTGGCTCACATAAGGGGCAAACTTATGCTACTTAGATGCAGACTTGTGACTTTCCTTTGAGAGAGATGAGTGTGTTCCCCACAATCCTCGTTCTGAGTACTACAATCTAAAAGTGAGGTTTGCTTATGGAGAGTTGAGGAGTATGAGTTTGGGTTCCACAGAGACCAATGTAACAGAAAGAGTTTCCTTGATGAGTTGAGTCAACTCTTGATGCTTTTGTGTCGCACTATAGCTATGGTGCTAAAAGGTTGTGTATTGTTGATAATGCATTTGAGTTGAAGGTAATTTTTAGTCCCAATTGATTCTTGATGAGGTTACTTTAGGATAGCTGACTTTTCCTTTCTTTTATCTTGAGGAGATGAGAATTACTTTGTTTACTTGAGGACAAGCAAAAGCTTAAGTTTGGGGGAGTTGATAACTAGGGATTCTAGTCTATTTTATGCTCCTTTTTGCTTGAGTTTTGGACTAAAATGCGTACAAGTATTCCCAAAAGCTAACTTGTTGTGCTTGTTTGCAGTGTTTAGTCAAAAAGAGACAAGGATGACATTACCAGCTCAAAAAAGGAGTGAAACCAGTTCAAGTTCAAAACCAAGCCAAAGCAGCGCTACAACGGAAAATCCACCGCGGACGCAAAAGACCCACTGC
The DNA here is from genome assembly GCF_000393655.2 of Nicotiana sylvestris. Taxonomy (NCBI): domain Eukaryota; kingdom Viridiplantae; phylum Streptophyta; class Magnoliopsida; order Solanales; family Solanaceae; genus Nicotiana; species Nicotiana sylvestris. The sequence continues at coordinate 148,945,916 of NC_091060.1, forward strand.
AACCGCGGTCGTTTTATCACGGTCCGCGGTGGTAAGGTTCAGAGAGATGATTTCTGGGATTGAAAGCTACCATGGTCCGCGGTGATTTTATGTGACCGCGGTACCCCTACTACGAAAACGGTCCTTTTACCGCGGTCCGCGGAGAAGAGATTTAGAGAGCCAAAGATTCAAGCTAAAACTTGAAGACCGCAGTCCGCGATTGATTTTACACAGCCGTGGTAGCCTCACCGCTGCAGCGGTCCATTTTTCGCTGTCAGTGGAACCTCTGTCAGGGGCATTTTTGTCCGAAAAATTTGGCTATGTATAAATACTACTTTTTCAGATTTTTAGGTCATCTTACGTTAGTTGAGCACGTGAAGCGCCGTTTTTGCCTATTTTAAGAATTTTATAGCTTACTTAGCAATTAATCTTAGTCTCTTATCGTGTAATTACAATTTATGGATTATTCTTCATCTCAATCTATGATTTCTTCTTCAATTATAGGTAGTTAAACCCATTAGCTAGGGTTGTGGCTCAACCCTAGTGTGAGTATTTAATGGGTCTTTTATTTTAGGGCTTAGATATTTATGGGTGATTGTTATTTGTCCTGATTTATGCTTTTTATGTTGAATTAGTCGTTGCAAACACTAATTTGTGCCTTTTTGACTTAGGCTCTTCTTGAGAAAGACGGACTAAGTCTAGGAATTTCAGGCCAACAAGAAATTGGGGTGTATTCAAGAGATTGATAGCCCAAATTAAAGGATTAAACCTAGAGATAGTAATACCGACTTGAGCCAACATTGCTTGCACAACTTGAACACTCAATTGGGCTTGAGAAAGCCAATTAGGGCAAAGTCACTCTTACTACCGAGAGGTGAGAGTGAGTAGCTTCGTGCATTGGCTATATCACGATTCCAATTATAACATCATTGCCCTAAGTTCTAGATCTTGTTAGATACTTACCTAGGAGTAAGTCACTTCCCTAGTGCTTCTTTACCCATTTAGAAAACCCTATAAAAATATCTACGTAGCTTAATTTCGCGCATCATTAGTATAAAATTCGAAGTAACAAACAAACAAGAATGATTGGAAGTGTAATCAAGAGCACTACACACTACTAGATTAGATAGGAATCCAACTCCAAACATTGTATTAGCTCCCTATGGATTCAATCCCGACCTTCTTGGGTAAAAGCTGCATCGACCGCTCTTGCCAATCTGTTGTGGTATAGGGTTGGAATCGATTAGCCACTTCAAGTCAAGTAGAAGGATTGCAAGCAGCTTCAACTATAGCAGCCACTCGCCCACAACCTGAGGGACAGCGAGAATTTGGACTTAAGAGCATACCCTCAAATTTCAAGGACTGGTACAAGCTTTGTCTACCGATACATATACATCCTGAGGCAGCTGTTCATGAACGTCGCTTACAAGCTAAGTATCAAGCAATCTGGAAAGGTATTCATGATCTTGTGTTGAGCTATATGTTTAGAAACATCGGGGATATCAATGTCAACCTTGTTCGGGAATTTTATGTTGGTTTTGATCCAAATGATCCTAAGCAGTTGGTGCCTATTTGGGGAAGGTTGATCGATTTTTCAGCATCCGCTATATGCAATTTTTTAGGTGCGCCGAATGTTCCCCAGGAACCATTGGACAACTTCATAACCCATCCAACATATTTAGCACTGAGACACACTCTCTATGGTGCAAATTCTATGGCGTCTTGGGTTCAGGACAAGAAAACCAATCGTCATAGGAATTTTCCTAAGAAAAACATGAAGGCAGAAGCTCAAGTGTGGTTGAAATTGATTAACACACAGCTACTACCATGCAACCATGACACTCTTATTAGCCGTGAAAGGACATGTGCATTATACTTCCTAATGACTGGCCAGGAAGTGAATATGGGCCACTTGATACGCTACCAAATGACCCAAGTGAGAACAAGCAAGAGAATTGATAGATTTTCTTTTGCGAACATGTTGATTCAGTACCAGAGAAAAGAATAGGTGGAGGAAGATAAAGCTTTTGATAGAGTCATTCCTCCGCCATATGACTAATGAACGTCTCTAGCATCCGGGTTAAGGAAGAGAATGCTATGACAGGTGCTGAGCGCAATGCTCGAGATGACAGCTTTTTTGCCTATTTATATGGGATGATGAGCCTGCAACTTAGGATTGGGGGATGACCGGCCACTACAGAAGAGAGGGCCATCTTGGAGGAACGTTTCTCGCTTAATGTTGATGCCCAACAGCTGGTTAGGCTTGGTGATGGCTACCGACTCCCGAAGGATGAGAATGCCAACACACCGGAATAGTCCGAGGCCGAGCCAGAGCAGCCAGAGGAAGAGGATAATGATGATGCTGAGGAGGGATTAGAGGATGAGGAGTGGACAGCTGCAGATGGGACCTTCGAAGATGAAGGCGATGACGAGGACTAATTAGGGAGTTTTTCATACCGCCCTACTTGTTTTTTTTGTGAATTTATATATGTACTAAGGAAATTGCATGGATTAAGGCTGGGGTGTGACTTGTAGATATTAGATACACTAATTCCTTTTTGGTTTTAAAAATAAAAAAAGTAAAAAAAATTGGACTTTTTCTGATGATGGATCTCCCAGACAATTTTCTTGAGGGATTTAAGTCTAAAGAAAAAATGACAAAAAGATTTTTCTTTGTAGGCAGTGTAGTATTTCCCCCTTGGTTTTTCTTTGTGTCGCGGTTCTTTTACAAGGATTTTGTTTGAACTGGGTGTAGGTAGCTTTATTTTTCTTTAGTGTAGGAGCCATGGTGAGATGGATTGAATTGAAGCAATATCTCTTGACTTTCTTATGCATTGAGAATAGCGAGTACTTTGGTTGTGACGCTTAGGCTCAGTTTTTTACTCTTGTATGAGTACCTTAAATCGTTTAATCATAAATTTGTTTAACTGCTTTGACTAGAGTGTCTTGATAAATTTAATCCTGAGTGAGTTAATGTGTCATGTGTGTGTGAGGTTTGGGTGTTATTCTGTGCATTGCATTCGATTCCTAGAACTTGCCCCTTGTGTTTGCAAAGCGAAATAGATTTGTTCGTCTTGGAAGTGATATAGACATTTCTTTGCTAAACCAGATATGTATATTTTACCCGCCTAGTTGTTATGTATCATAGTTAACCCCTTTGAGTTTATAAACTTTGTAAAATTAAAGTGTGGGGTGATTGGTTTGGCTTTTGAGTGGAACTAATGAAATAAGGAGAAATGTGCACTGTTTTAAAAAAGCAAGAGCCACGTGAATTGCAAAAGAAAGAAAGAAAAACATATATAGTTATATTGCTGTGAAAAATATTCCTTGATAGTGGTGACTCTTGATGTAATTATGCTTAAAGAAGTATGGAGTTAATATACATTGATGTGAAAGTGAAGCTATGGTTTGACATAAATATGGGGTTTGAATGTTAAAGTATATGTATTAAAATGCTTAGGGAGTTGTAGTCACTCTTATATCCAAATGTATCATATCCGACCCGTAACCTAAATTACAACCAATTAAAGTCCTACTTGATCCTAGACTGAATGAGCTCGATTAGTAGAGTAGTACACTACAGGCAAACCTATGGTGCATTTTTATGGCATATGAATGTGATTTCTGAGAGTGGGTGAATTCTTCCTACTTTGAGTTCCTATGTTCTTAAATTTTATTGTGCATGGAACTAAGCTCTTTTGTTGTGTGAGGGCACTTGATTCATGAAGGAAAGGTAATATCATTGACCTCTATGTTAGAGTAATTGAGTGAGTTGTGAATAATGCAGGGTACTTGTGAGCCAAATTTTGAGGTGAAGATGTTACACTCTTGTCGTTAGTCTATTTTAAAGATTCTTGGTGTGATAAGTTAGGAGAATTGATTAAAAAGGTTGTGTTTATATAATGTGTAGTTTCATTGCTCGAGGACAAGCAACGTTTAAGTGTGAGGTAGTGATGTTTGGCTGTAATTCCATATTTTTAGTGCATTACTTACCTTATATTTTAGTGTTTTAATGCTAAACTATATTATATTTGTGTTTAATTGAATTTATTTTATGTGTAGGTACATTGGAGATGAAATTGTGAGCAAGGCAAATATCTTGGAAGTATATTATATGTATTTAAATGAATGCATGCATTTGTCAGACACATGAAGTAAAGAATGAAGGTTTGGAACTCAAAATCAACGAGCTTCAAGGGAATTAAAGTTGGGCAAAGCAAATCAAAAAGGAGAATTGAAGCAAAAGTTAGGCAACAAAGCAGAAGCAGGCAAGGCGAGGGATTCTTCTCGCCTTAGATCTTGCTACGCCAGTGCTGTAGCGAGGTTCACCGCGCAGTAGAGCTCGCGTCGCGCGGTCTGTGGCGAGATGGAGCGTGTTTCGGGTTTTAAAGCCTATTTTGTTTCCTATTTGGTTTTGGATTTGGTTATTTCGTCTATGTTTTTCCCTACACATATATATAGTCATTAAACATCTTTTTAGAGGAGTTTTTGCGACCGGAGGCAGGAACATCACGTAGAACAATTTTTGGAGGAGAGAATCATCGAGTTCTTCATTCCTTCATCTTTTCTTTGTACTTTGTTTATGCAAAATTATTGATAAAAGGTGCCTATGAATATGAGTAGCTAAACTTCTAATCTAGGGTTTGATGGAACCTATTGGAGGATGATTTTCAACTACATTAAATATAGATTTGCCTTTGCTTTTTCTCTACTTATTCAACTACGTTTTCATTGTGGTTGATTGAAGAGCTCTCAATCGACTGTGCCTATTTAGTGTGTATTGCTTGGAAAAGAGTACATATTTAGGTAGTTATTGAACAACATCGCTCCTAACGTATGTGAGGAATTAATACGGAGGGTTTAAAGGTGGGATTAAGAATAACGAAACCTTGGTGCGATCCTAGTGAATGGTGAATTAGAGCAGCTAACATAGTTCGAAAGAATACGTCTAGTAAATTGTGGTAGTTACTCGGAAGAGAATTACGACACTCAAAGTACTCACGATCGGTAGAGAATACTTAGGCGAATTTATAGGAAATATAGCGGGGATGATTCCGACAATAGAGGAAATCGCAACCCTAGACTTTTCCAAATCTTGTCTATAACCTTTCCTCTGTTAGCTATAAATTACTGCATTTTAATTAATTTTTTCTTAGTTAGTAAACATTCAAATCATTATTTAATATTTCTGAAGGTTGATGACTTGAATTCATGCTAGTCTAATGGTTGTAATTAGTAGGTTAATTTTCTGTGGGATTCGGCTCTGGACTTATAAACCAAATTATATTTGCAACGACCGCTAGACTTTTTAGGAGACATAGTTGGGCGTGATCAGAAAAAAACTAATAACTTTTACACAGAGAAAAAAAAAAAGCCTAGTATTGAGGGGGTTTAACGGTAATTACATATGTTCCTTCGTTAATATCGAACCCCTACACATTCTGACAGTCTTCTTCATTAGCTCTTCCATAAATGAGCCCAGTTCTCAATTCTCTGCCTCTACTGATTTTGCCCGCAATCGCTCAATTCTCATAGGAAGCTGTTGAATCTGAGAGGAGAATTTTTTTTGTTACTTCGCTCAGCTCTCCGGCATTCTTCTTCTTCCTCTTTCTTTTTTCCTTTATTTTTGGTGGATTTCATAGGTGAATTTTTTATTTTCTCTGTTTTATAACCATGTCTATATTTCAGTTTTCAATGTAAAATTTAGGGGTTTTGTGTTCGCTATGTCTTGACGTGAATAGTGAAAGTTAATTTACCGTAGTTGGCACTTGTAAATTTAATCTTGATCTTTTTGCACCTCTGCCTCTCGCTCTCTCACACACTTATATCTGTTACCAATTTTATTTGCAAAAAGTTGATGCGTACTGTTTTCTTGATCACACCTATGTGCGCTCATCTTCAAATGTTCTTTCATTTTTCTTCTGTTTTATTTATTGGTCATAACTTTCTAACTCTAATTTCTCCAAGAACTAATAGTGCAATTCATAATTTGGGGGAATTTAATGATAGATAGGGAAATTACGGATGTCAAATTTTTTCCTATCTCCCCACTTCAAAAAGAGTCATTAGGGTTTGTTTTGCAGTTCTTCTCGGCTTCTCTTGATTAATATATTTCAGCTTTCTCCTCTTTTTGATGTCCAGATTTGTTTCATGAATTCTATCTATTTTTTATTTTACAGTCATGTGTCTTTGGCTCTTCGGTTACAAACTACTCAAATAGAATACAGAAGGACTCTGTAAACAAAAATTATGCGGTCACAAGTGTTTCAATTTTATAGCAGTCAATGGTATTAAGAAGAACTCAATGTGAATAGATGAAGGCTCTGTGAACAAAATTACCAAAGGTCAGAAATAAACTTATGTTCTTCCAATTATTTTGGTTACCTTTTCGCGAAATGACATTGTGGCCACTTAAACTTGCTGTCATATATAAAGGCGATACACAAACTTACACCGTTCCCATTTGAACACTCAAACTCACATATTTGGTAACTAATAAACCTATTTGACTGTTAATCATGCACATGTGGCAGTGACTGAGGTGATGTGGACAAAGAGTGTGCAAGTCACTTAGATTAAATGCGTGAATACAATTATTTTGATTTTAAAAAATCTAAAATATAAAAAAATAATTGCAAATGAAAAAGAAAGAAAATAAGCCCTCACCCCACCTTACCCCCACCCCAAATCAGTAATACCATTATTCCCCTAACCTCTTCCTGTTTCTTTTCCCCTTTCCCATTGTCGTCTGCCCCACACCTTCCCCTTCTTTTCTTTCTCCCCCACTTCAATCTTTCCCCGCCTCTTCCTTTTTTTGTTTCAAACCCAGCGTAGTGAAAAACAAAAAAAAGCAATGAATTTTGTCAAGAAAAATCTGTCAATCCTTTCTCCCATATTAATTCCATCTCTCTTTTTTGTATCCATCTCAGACTAGAAGATAGATAGAGAAAAGAGAAAGACCATTGAAAAATTGTCGAGTTTTAGCTGAAAAATCCCACTTACGGAGTCCGACTGCTTCTCTCTTTTTGATTTCACCATTAATGTCCTCTTTGGACATAGCCTCGCCGGCTGTCTTGATGCCTTGATGGAATTTTAACAGGTTCCCCATCGGCTCTATGAATTGGGGTATGAATTCTATGGATTTTATAAAAAGTGAAAGATGGAATGGATTTTATGGAAGTTCATGGGTGATTGAGGCATGTGGTCAGGTTATGGCTGAGATTTTTTTTCTCGGATTGCAGTGCTAAAAGTTGTAGAAGAAACAGTGAAAGAAGTAAAATAAGAAAGAAATTTTGATAAATTAGTTTAAGGAAAAGGGACCCACAAATGACACATGTAAAATAATAAATGGTCTTAGAATTTGACGTGTTCTTCCTGTCAGGCAATTGAGCTACACGCTCTGACGAAGGGGTTTATTTATACTCAATTGGTTGAGTTGAGGTGCTAAAATGGGAAAATCAAAAGATTATATATTGGCTTTAAAATCTAATACAAGTTTAAGTGGCCACGAAGCCATTTCGCCTTTCATTTATTTATACATTGGAGTTGGCAAAAGACAAGTTACCTTAGATTTTTATCTAAAAACCTACAATAGAGTAGTTTGTTCTAAATTTGAAGATTTAACTAAAAAGAAGAAACAATAGGGTTTTCTGGCAACAAGGCTGATGGAAATCAAGGTGAGTTAGATGAAAAGTAGATCACTGGACGCCATTGGTGAATTCCTTAAATTCTCTGTTTGCTGGGAGCTAGATAGAACATGTAACAAGTTTTAATTTAAAGAAGCAACTTTTTGAGTAATCCGTATATTTATATGACGAGCGTGTAAGCAGATATGTATAGGATTATAGCTGGAAGAATGGCACACAAAAGTATGTCTGAATTGGTTAACAACAGAATTAAGGAAAGACATTAGTATTTGTTTCTTTCTATTGTCCCTCACTTGTGATTTTTGGTAGTGAAACATTACATTTAATAGACTATTCAGACGATTATTGTTTTTTGAATTGGAACTATTCAGACAACTATTTTGTATTTACTCCTTTTAAAAATTAAAATAGGTAAAGAAAATACAGAATAATTTAATGTAATTCTTACCAAATTTAGCCAATTTACTTTCGGGCCTTATAAATAAGATAATTGAAAGAATAAGTTGTTACTTAAAAGCGCAAGAATGACCTCATTGGCAATTGAAGTATTACCGATGAATTGTATGTCACAAGAAAATAATTATCTCCTTTTGCTAGGTAGTGTATTTCGAGTTGGTTCTGAAAACCTTTGCACCAGAAAACGTGAGAGTCTAAATATCATTATGATGCCTTTTATCTTGCATGTTCTTAATTCTTTCCTTTCTGTTGGCTCCATGCAACCAATATATGGCTATGTTAGACACCAAAAGAAATTAAAATTGACAACATAGGTTAGTATAATTAATAATTCTAGAACTTCAAAATTCTCTATACTGTAGGTTAATAAAATTAATTTCTGTATATCCACACGATTCGTCTACTGTACCTTTTAACAATACTGTTCAGTAGACCAAATTCTATTTGCCATAATTTCTGTCATGCCTGTAGTAGTCTCTTGCATATTTGATAGCATCAATTTTCTGTTTACTGACACATTTTGTTTGGAACTGAAACGTTTGAAATATTTGGTGTTTCTAATCCATAGCACGACAGCTTAAATTGTCATACCTGGCTCTTTTCACCAAAACTTACTATGTGAATCTAAGTTTGTTCAGTATGCAGGGATTGAGTCATTGTCCAACAATATAGAGATGTTGCAGCAGCTCCTTGATAGTGTTGACTAATTGGCGATGAATTTCAGAATCCTTCAAGAAACTTCTATGCATAAGTACGTGAATTTCCTCTACTTTGTTCTCAGTATCCCATGAACTGAAGAAACTTGTGAAACAACAACATTAACTTTTCTTTGTATAAAAGAAATTCATATTCTGCTTCGCCATTTATCATTTTTAAATAATTTTGTCTTTAGGAATACTGTTTCTTTTTAACTATTATTTTAGCTTCTCAAAGTAAAAGTTCTTGACAAATGGATCGTTCTGTTTTAAATTATTAGTTACTCGTGAATAAAAGAGTTTCTACGCTACTGTTTGGAAATTTTCTTAACTTAACTATTGATGGAACTAGGAGCATATATGTCGCTTGGTTTTAGCATTAAGATAAGGCCTTCATCTTAAGAGTTGACTTTTGAGCAAACGACCCCAGAATGGAATTTTGATGATTCCAATAGTTTTGTATGGTGATTTTGTAGTTAGGATCATGTTCGGATTTGGATTTGGAAGTTCGTAGGACAATACGGCGCATTTTGGCGAAAGTTGAAAAATAGAAGATTTTTGGAAAGTTTGACCGAGAGTTGACTTTTTGATTTTAGGGTCGGAATCTAATTCTGAAAATTGGAACAACTCCATTATGTCATTTATGACTTGTGCGCAAAATTTGAAGCCATTCCGGATTGATTTGATATGTTTCGGCGCAAAAATATAGAAGTTGGAAGATTTGAAAACTCATAATTCGATTGGATGCGCGATTCATAATTTCGGCGTTGTTTGACGTGGTTTGAAGCCTCAATTAAGTTTGTATTGTATTTTAGAACATGTTGGTATAATTGGTTAAGGTCTCGAGAGTCTCGAATGAATTTCGGAAGGTTAACGGAATGGATTTCGGACAAAAGAAACTACTGCTTTTTCTGCTGCTGTTTTGGACAGCAATGGTGCAATCGAGGAAGCTACTTTGGAAGCTGATATCTCGAATTCTATAAAGAATCTGAAAATTTGAAAAATATGAAAATTGTAGTCCTTTAATTCTAGTTTCTAGAAAGCTAAACCATTCATCATTTGGATATTTGTACATAAAGTTATGATCGATTTAATTAAGGTTGGTAATGCTGTTTTGTAATTTACCTAGAAATTTCTGATGTGAGGAGCCTATTTTGGAAGCTTATATCTCTAAATCCAGAAAGAATCTGAAAATTGACAAAACATAAACGTTGTAGACCTTGTATTCTAGTTTCCATAAAATTAAACCATTCATAATTTGGACATTTGTACAGTGAGTTATGACCGATTGAATAAAGGCTGGTAAAGCTATTTCTGGTGGACTTTAGTGACGACTTTTAGTGACGAAAATAGTTTTTAGTGACGAATGGGCAGAAACATTTAATCACAAAAATCAGCACTTTGCCATTTCGTTTAGGAATTTTTGGAGCTCGATTCTTGGGCGATTTTTGGGCGATTTTCACGTGAAAACATTGGGGTAAGTGTTTCTTATCCTATATTGATTATATTTCATGATTCCGTACTCATTTATATCATGAATTCATGAGCTAGGCGCTCACCTTTTTTTGGCTAAGCCATATCGTATCTTGCTGGTAATGGATTTATTCTTGAATCTTGCTTGGTTTAGGCATTTATGGAAGAAAAAATCAGATTTTTAGCAAATCTTCCAAAAACGAAAATTTAAGATTTGAAAGTCAATCTGATGCCGGGATTTGATAAAATTGGTATGGTTGAACTCGTATCGAAATGGGTGTTCGGATTTCGTAAAAATTATGTCAGGTTCCGAGAGGCGGGTCCCGCGTTGACTTTTGGTTGACTTTTTAAATGTGAAATTTTAAATCGATGTTATATTATTTGGAATTATTTTCGATGAATTTTAATGAAGTTATACAATTAATTTGGATAGATTTGAGCCGTCCGGAGGTTAATTCAAGCAAGAAGACGATTGTGAAATTTCGGCATAACTTCAAAAAGGTAAGTATATGTCACACCTCCTTTTTGCCTACACCCCCGGAAAGGAGTATATAAGGAAGTTTTTTCCAACTTAAAATGACAATCGAAACGGGATTATTTTATTAAAAATTCAGAGTCGCCACTTGGGATAATTTATGGTGTCCCAAGTCACCGATTTTAAATCCCAAATCGAGGAAATTTGACTCTGTTTAACAGTCCGCGATCCAGAAATCCGGGTAAGGAATTCTGTTAACCCGGGAGAAGGTGTTAGGCATTCCCGAGTTCCGTGGTTCTAGCACGGTCACTCAACTGTTATTATTGGCCTAATTATCTGATTTTAAACATTCTTAAACTTATGTGCCATTTTAAATTTTTTAACCGCTTTTATTTATTTTAGGTAGATTGCAACGTCATTTAAAATATGTCTTGAACCACATCACATAAATGCACCCATAGTCCGCAACACATTTTATGTAACATTGTTGAGATTTGGATTTGGGTAACATAAATGCGCACCCGAGTTTAGGAAGATAAATTGTTAAAATAACGCACTTAAAACAACTACGAATTTGTAACTTTGCGAGGGCCATGAAAATTCGCTAAATGGAACGCCTCGATTTCTAAGGATAAACAAAATTAATTAAACGAGGGCCATGCAATTGTCATTTTTGTTCGGCACGGCGCGCCTCGATTTATTAGAAAAAATACAATACTTAATTAAACGGGCCTAAGATGTTTGAGCCTATTCTAGATTAAGACTCAAATTGCTTTTAATGGTCATAAACCCAAGTGAGATCAGCAGGTATTTTAATTACATGAAGAGGTTTGGGCCAGTGCAACTATTAATTAAGAGCTGGTTCGAATAAAAAGAACATAAACCTTAGCATATACAAGGCCCTGGTCGTGAAAGGACCTTAGACTTGGGCCTGGGGAGAGCCCAAGTCTTCTCATGAGTTGACTCGGCATGGAGTCCAGATGGAGCCTCATCAACCAAATTCGAGTAGGGAAATTGGACTCCAAATGACCATTACAGAATCACGAAGAACGAATCTACTGAGTCAACATCGTGAACAAATAAACCATTAACATTCTCGAAATAGCCAAATATATAAAGTTCAGGCCCCTATCAATTGAAGCTGTCAAGCTGTTATTACAATTCCTAAGCAGATTATTCGAATATACACTAACATGATTCCCCAAACTCTAGCACACGTATATTAACATATATTTCACTTTATCTTATTTTCCTTGCCTTAAATCATCATTCCCAAATAACTTCAAACCAGCAGTTGATTTTCAAAATAAAACATTCAACTAATACTCATGTCATATAGCTTAATCTATCAAACAGTAACATGAAATCCTGGACATATCATTAGGCCTCAATATTCATACGAGCTACAAAGGCATAATGGATCTAACACCATACGCTTAGCTAACATTGCTTAATCACAAAATTTAGCTAATGATCAATATTTTTATCAAGTTCCATTTCTCAACAGTCCAAGACCAGCTATAATAGTAAGAATTTCAAAAGCAAGCAACATTTAACTACAAGGGCTCTACTAACTCCAAACAGATGCAAGCTGACTAATAGTTCTCATGTTGAACATACAATGCATCAATTAACTCCAAAAGACTGAAACTGAACTAAAAGATCTAAATATGTAGAAGTCATATTTAGAACTCCAGATTTCATTTCACTTCAATGTCAAGCCTCATGTGAGGTGAATCTAGAAACATGTACCTGGAATATGAAATGAAAGAAAGCAAGGGGAGGTCAGTAGCCAAGCAGCAAAGTAGCAGAACCCAGCAACTAGGAATAACCAATTAAACCAAATTCAAACCCAAGAGTGAGGTGCAGCGGTCCAGAAAACAATTTCAATTGAACAGTGACCTCAACAACCTCAAATCAAACTTCCACAAACCCAAGTTCAATCCATTTTAACCCCAAAATGATTCAGGAATTACTTCAGAGATTAAATTGTAACCAATAAATGCAGAAGAGAATCAATGAAACAGTGATATCTTAGTATTTCCAGTCGTTTTCAATTTTTCTCTGATTTTTTTTCTCTTCAATTTCTGCCTTGAAAGGCAAGAAAACATGCCTTTATAGGCAAGGAAGTAGGGCAGCTTAAAAGGGTTCAATTTTACACTTGAAACCTTTTGGAATTTTCAATTTCGCTCAGATACACAATATTCCCCTAGCTAAATACCCAAAATAACCCTCTGAGCCCTATTAATTACCCTCAGAAAATTCATGGGTCCATTGGACCTAATGACTCAAAACCAGCCTAACTCTTACAGGACCTGGGCTAACTCTCTTCTTTGGGCCCAAGTTTAATTCCGAAATTCAGAAGAAATGAGAAGGCAGAAAAGGCAATTCGGATTTCAAACCCACCATGAACCAAATGTTCTCAATATATCCTAAAATTAAACAACCTAACCTAACAAATTTAAACAAAATGGAAGAAGCTAATAAGTAATATTAAATCTAACTAAAAAGAACCACATGCAGAGATAATCTTGAAAACAGAAGAAAGAGAGGGAAAAACAGAAGAAGCTAGGATAGGAAAAGACCGGGAGAACTGGACTTACCCACTAAGCCAAACGAACCCGAGTTTGAAATAACTTTCCAAAGAATCCCCTACTTTTGGCCGAGATAGACTTCAATCGTGTGTTTTCAACTGAAAACACATGATTGAAGTCCATTTCAACCTCAAAATCTCAAAACCTTGATAATCAACTCTTTTCGGGGTTTTAAGGTTAAGCTTCGATTTGAAATTCGAGGGGCTCCAGGATGATTCGAAAGCAAGTGGTTAGGGATTTGGAATGAGAGGGACTTGGTGGTTATGGGTGTAATTTTGGTGGTGAACGGAGGGGGCGCCGCCGGATTAAGGTGATGGGAATTAGGGGCTGCGGGTTAGGGTTTATGTTTGGGCTCTGAAGAGACGAAGGTGAGAGAGACAAGATGGGGGGAGGGTTCTGAGGGGGGTGGGCTCGTTCGGACATTTATATAGCCTGGGGAGGCTACTTCCCAACCGTTGGATCAATGGAGATTAACGACTGGGATCCGGGGGCAAACAACGTCGTTTGGTTGGGAAATGGGGCTGGACCGGGTTGGGGCGTGGGTTTGGGCTGGGTTAAGCGGGTATTTTGGGGCAAACTCGATTGGGCCTATGGGATTTTCATTAAAACGGCCCAGACCAGCCCTTTCTTTCAATTCTTTTCAAATCCATTTTCCAAAATTCTTTTCTTCTTCTTCTTCTTCTTTTTTTTCAAAATTAAATTAAAATCTAAATCAAATCCTAAAACCTATTTAACCTATCAAAAACACTAATTAAGCCTAAATAATAATTATCATGATTAATTAAACAAGCAAATTTAAAAGAAAACTACTCGAAATTCAAAATTAAAACTAAAAGTGGAAATTAAACTATATATTTTTTTTTTAATTTTTCCATTTTTATAAACGACTAATGTGCTAATTAGTCTTAAAAATGCAAAGTCAAATCCTAAATGCAAATGCAACATATTTTGTATTTTTCATTAATTAAACAAAAATAAAAATGCATAGACCAAATGCAAACAACTATCAGAAAACCCCACAAAATCCACAAAAATTATAAATAATGAAAAGCAGTTATTTTGTTTTTGAATTTATGGGAGTAATTCATATAAGGCAAAAATCACGTGCTCACAGCTGCCCCTCTTTGCTTGGAAACACGAAGAGTTTTCGTGCAAAGATAAAGTGAGCGGATACGAGCTATTTTTGCCCATTTGAATACTCTGTGGGAAGCATTTTTGAAAGATTTGACCGCACCCTGCTTCGAGGTTGCCTACATATCCTTGGCTAAAAAGGAATCAGGTTAGTGTAGTTCAGGAATGTCTGGTAGCTGGGACTACCATGAAGCTGTGATTTCACTGTTGTTGCTGCTGCTACTGCTTACTGAAACCCCTTATTACACCATGATAAAAATAAAAAGGAGCTAGCCTAGACTATGATCTATGCACTATAAAATCCTATCTATATATTCAAACTTGCTCTTGTGGTTCCTGTTGCCTTGTTGACTTGTATTCTCCCGGTGGAATCCCCTTATTGCCGCCTTGCATTATAATCTGAGATGTTTCCCTTTCTCCAGGTGGACAATCGCTGAAACTTGAATGTATTCCATTGTTCTCCAGGCGGGCTCCTGATTGCTGAACTTGAAATGTATTCCCTTGTTCTCCAGGTGGGTGCCTGATTGCCAAACTTTGAAAGATGTATTCCCTTGTTCTCCAGGTGGGCGCCTGATTTCTAATCTTGAAAAATGTATTCCCTTGTTCTCTAGGTGGGCACCTGATTACTGGTCTTGAAAAATGTATTCCCTTGTTCTCCAGGTGGGCGTCAGATTTCCACAAAATAAACAAAACAAAGAAAACGTCTGCCCCGGTTTGGCATGTTACCGAACATCAGTAAGAACTTTGAAAACTGAAACTTGAATTATACTCCCTTGTTCTCCAGGTGGGTGCCTGATTGCTGAACTTGAAAATGTATTCCCTTGTTCTCCAGGTGGGCACCTGATTATTGAACTTGAAAAATGTATTCTCTTATTCTCCAGGTGGGCGCATGATTACTAAACTTAAAAATGTATTCCCTTGTTCTCTGGGTGGGCGCCTGATTGCTAAAACTTGAAATGTATTCCCTTGTTCTTTAGGTGGGCGCCTGATTACTGAACTTGAAAAATGTATTCCCTTGTTTTCCAGGTGGGGCGCCTGATTACTGAACTTGAAAATGTATTCCCTTGTTCTCCAGGTGGGCGCCTGATTTCAACAAAAATGGACAAAAACAAAGAAACTTTTCTGCCCCAGTTTGGAGGCTGGGCATATATGTGATTGTGAACTAAATCATGTTACCAAATATCAGTAAGAACTTGAAAGCTAAAACTCGAATTGTACTCCCTTGTTTTCCAGGTGGGCGCCTGATTGCTGAACTTGAATGTATTCCCTTGTTCTCCAGGTGGGCTCCTGATCACTGAACATGAAATGTATTCCCTTGTTCTCTAGGTGAGCGCCTGATTGCTGAACTTGAAATTCTAAATTCTATTTCCTAAAGGTAAAACTTACGCTAAATTTCATTATCTATGAGGGTCCAAAAAACTTAAAACTAAATCCAATTATCCAGGAGGGTCCTGACAGCTTAAAACTAAATTCCATTATCCAGGAGGGTCCTGATAACAAAAAATTAAATTATATTATCCAGGAGGATCCTGACAACAAAAAATTAAATTCCATTATCCAGGAGGGTCCTGAAAACTTAAAACTAAATCTCATTATCCAGGCGGGTCCTGAACACTTAAAACTAAATCCTATTATCCAGGAGGGACCTGACAACAGAAAATTAAATTCCATTATCCAGGAGGGTCCTGACAACAAAAATTAAATCTCATTATCCAGGAGGGTCCTGAAAACTTAAAACTAAATCCAATTATCCATAAGGGTCCTAACAACTTAAAGCTAAATTCCATTATCCAGGAGGGTCCTGACAACAAAATTTTAAATTCCATTATCCAGGAGGGTCCTGACAAAAAAAAATTAAATCCCATTATCCAGGAGGGTCCTGAACACTTAAAACTAAATTCCATTATCCAGGAGGGTCCTGACAACAAAAAATTAAATTCCATTATCCAGGAGGGTCCTGAAAACAAAAAATTAAATTCCATTATCCAGGAGTGTCCTGAAAACTTAAAACTAAATCTCATTATCCAGGCGGGTCCTGAACACTCAAAACTAAATTCCATTATCCAGGAGGGTCCTGACAACAAAAAATTAAATCCCATTATCCAGGATGGTCCTTAAAACAAAAAATTAAATTCCATTATCCTGGAGGGTCCTGACAACAAAAAATTAAATCCCATTATCCAGGAGGGTCCTGACAACAAAAAATTAAACCCCATTATCCAGGAGGGTCCTGAAAACAAAAAATTAAATTCCATTATCCAGGAGCGTCCTGAAAACTTAAAACTAAATCTCATTATCCAGGCGGGTCCTGAGCACTCAAAACTAAATTCCATTATCCAGGAGGGTCCTGACAACAAAAAATTAAATTCCATTATTCAGGAGGGTCCTGACAACAAAAATTAAATCCCATTATCCAGGAGGGTCCTGAAAACTTAAAACTAAATCCCATTATCCAGGAGAGTCCTGAAAATCAAACGTCAAATCTTATCTTAAGAGTGACAACTTTTACGGTTGAATTATACTACCCTACCGCAAAACTTATGCTAAATGTTGTTATCTAATTGAAATCTTAAAACTAAGTTCCATTATTCATGAGGGTCCTGAAAACTCCTAATTGAGTCCTATCTTGAACCTGCACACTTCTTAGGCAACCTATATTCCTTTGGGATACATTTATGCTAGATTATGCTATGTCTGGATTTTACACTAGGTCCCATTTTTCAGGAGGATCCTGAAGACTTTTTAAATTAAACCCCATTATCCAGGCGGGCCCTGAAAATCAAAAGTTAAACCTGTCTGGTGCTTGGCTTTCCCCTGCGGAGGATTTCTCTGAAACAACCAAAATTTCCTGCCCCTGTTTCAATCAAAGAGAAATCTTGTCAGTTTAAATGTGGTGGTTAGTTGATGGCATTCTTTGCTGAAGGTCTCTCCGCTGCCGTGCTTTGTTTTGATTGGCTCCCTCTGAACTGGCTAAGAACCACTTGACTTCCCGGCTGACTTTCAAACCCCCATGACCTTGGATGACCCGAGTGTTCTATACCCAAACCGTTGTGTTCCATCTCTGACCATCTGTTTGACCCTCTGCATTTCCCACGAAATTACTAAACCGTTTCACCGATGGAACTTCCACTTGACCTTTTATACCCCATTTCACATCATACTACCTCTAGCAATGCCTTGTCTGCCCTGCGCCTTGTGCAACTTTGGAAGTTGGTAGTAAGCTTTGAAATTCCTTCTTATTTGCTTAAACAGAACTAACATTGGTAACATCTTAGAGAAATAAATCCAAAAGAAATGAAATGCAATGACTTTCAGAGTTAAGGATAAGCAAAATCCAAAGCGGGAAGACTTTTTGAAGGGAAAAAAGAAAAGGGACTTATCTGAGTGGAACCGCTGGCACCAATGATCATAACATGCATTTCGGATTAATCGGCCCAATCTGTCCAACCAATCAACTTTCAGTTGCCATACTTGTTGCCCCGGAATTTCCATAACCTGATTTCTTCACCATAACCTTGACCTTGTTCGGTCTGCGGTGCCCTGAAGGGTTTTCACCAACAAGCCTCTCTCATTTGTTTATCTCTCAACTCACTTTCGCCTCAAGGTGCCCGTGAGGTTTTTCACCAATAAGACTCTCTCATTTTTGGTTTCTCTCAGCTTCCGTCGCCTTACGGTGCCCGTGAGGGTTTTCACCAATAAGACTCTCTCATTTTGATTTTCCTGCTTGGGCCAGAGTGTTGCCCTTGATATGAATCGCTTCTACTTGCTCGACTTGGCATCTCTCGAAGACTGATCTGAACGTCTTTCTTTGGACCGTAACGTGGGCTTTTGGATAAGGTTAGAAAGAAATGGTATCAAAGGCTCAAAACAATTCAACTGGGTCCAAAATTACAACTTTTGGAATCAGATTTCCTACAACAACCACAACTTCTGCCCCAATTTCTTGCTTGGGCACTTTTGGATTTTATTTTGATGGGACCGAACCGTGAGGCTGCCTACGTATCCTTAAAAGGAATCAGGTCAAACGTAGTTCATGTCATAGAAATTACTTTGTTGTTGTGATTTTCTATTTTCTCTTTCTTTTCTTTCTCTTTTTTGCTTTCTTTTTCTCTTTTTGTTGCTTTTCTTCTCTCTCTTTTTCTCTTTTCATTCTTTTCTTTCTCTTTTTCTCTTTTCATTCTCTTTTATTTTCTTCTTCCTTTACTTATCTTTTGCACTTGCGTTTCTGAACTTTGCTACTGATTCCAAAAGGGGGTATGAAAGAAATAAATAAGGCTCATGGGGCAACAAAGGATAAAGTATTTAGATAGCAGAACAAAATGCCTTCGTCATTCCAATTTTCAAAACATGCCAAGTACGAACAAATACAATTTAAACAAAGAAATCATACATAATATCTTTTGACCGCATCGTAATTGATGGACATTTCTACACATTTTCCTTCTATATCTATTAAATACAAAGCACCATTGGACAACACTCTCGTTACGACGAACGGCCCCTGCCAGTTCGGGGCGAACTTGCATTTGGCTTACCTAATGAGGAAGAATGCGTTTCAATACTAACTGACCCACTTCAAACTTCCGTGGACGCACCTTCTTATTATATGCTCTTGCCATTCTCTGTTGATACAACTGGACATGACACACTGCAGCTAATCTTTTCTTATCAGTCAAACTCAATTGTTCCAGGCAGGTTTTAACCCCACTCATCATCGTCAATTTTTGCTTCTACAACAATCCGAAGGGATGAAATTTCAATTTCCGTGGGTATCACTGCTTCTGTGCCATATACCAACAAATAAGGAGTTGCCCCTACTGAAGTACGAACAGTAGTGCGATAACCCAACAATGCAAAAGGCAACTTCTCATGCCATTGCCTGGACCCTTCCACTATTTTCCGAAGTATCTTCTTTATGTTCTTTTTGGCTGCCTCGACTGCTCCATTCGCCTTGGGGCAATATGGGGTGGAATTGCGATGCGTAATCTTAAACTATTGACACACCTCTTTCATCAGATGACTATTGAGATTAGCCCCATTGTCTGTAATGACCACCTTTGGTATCCCAAACTGGCAAATGATATTTGAGTGCACAAAATCAACCACTGCCTTCTTGGTTACAGATTTGAATGTTTTAGCCTCTACCCACTTGGTGAAATAGTCTATGGCCACCAGAATGAACCTGTGCCTGTTTGATGTTGATGGCTCAATTGGCCCAATGAAATCCATGCCCCAAGCGACAAAGGGCCATGGTGCGGACATTGTATACAATTCAGATGGCGGAGAATGAATCAAATCTCCGTGTACTTGGAATTGATGACATTTGCGCACAAAACTGATGCAATCTCGCTCCATGGTGAGCCAATAATAACCTGCTCGAAGAATCTTCTTTGCCAGAACATACCCACTCATATGCGGTCCACAGACTCTAGAATGTATTTCGGTCATAATAGTTGTAGCCTGCCTAGCATCTATGCATCTCAGCAGCCCAAGATCTGAAGTCCTTTTGTACAGAACCCCTCCGCTAAAGAAAAAACTGCTTGCCAACCACCTAATTGTTCTCTTTTAATCACCTGTGGCTTGTACTGGATACACCCCCATCCTGATGTATCCCTTGATATCATGAAACCAAGTCTCCCTATCGAGCTCTTCTTCCACCACATTATAATAAGCATGCTGATCGTACATCTGAATATGCAAAGGGTCCATATAAGCCTTATCGAGATGGTGCAACATTAACACCAGAGTAGCCAAAGCATCGACAACCTCGTTGTGAATCCTTGGAATATGCCTGAACTCTATTGATTGGAATCGTTGACAAAGATCCTGTAAGCACTGTCGGTACGGTAGTTGTTTTAAATCTCGTGTTTCCTATTCTCCCTGAATCTGGTGCACCAGGAGGTCCGAGTCACCCAAGACCAAGACTTCCTGGACACCCATATCCACAGCCATCCTCAAACCCAAAATTCATGCCTCGTACTCAGCCATGTTGTTAGTACAATAGAACCGAAACTGAGCCGTAACAGGGTAGTGATGCCTTGTTCCAGAAACAAGTACCGCTCCTATCCCAACGCCTTTCATGTTAGCAGCCCCATCAAAGAAAAGTTTCCATCCTGGCTTTTCAATTTGTTCCAATTCATCAATATGCATGACTTCTTCGTCAGGGAAGTAAGTCTTCAGAGGTTCATATTCTTCATCCACTGGGTTCTCAGCCAAATGATCGGCCAATGCCTAGGCTTTCATTGCAGTCCTAGTCACATAGACGATGTCAAATTCTGTGAGCAAGATTTGCCACTTTGCGAGCCTCCCTATAGGCATAGGTTTCTGAAAGACATACTTTAACGGATCCAAACGAGAGATGAGGTAAGTAGTGTAAGATGACAAATAGTGCTTCAACTTCTGTGCTACCCAAGTTAAGGCGCAACATGTCCTCTCAAGGTGAGTGTACTTAACCTCGTAAGATGTGAACTTCTTGCTGAGATAATAGATGACCTGCTCTTTCCTGTCGGTGACGTCATGCTGTCCCAACACACATCCGAATGAATTGTCCAAGACTGTCAAATACAGAATCAAAGGTGTCCTTGGTTCTGGCGGGACCAATACAAGTGGGTTTGACAAGTACCCCTTTATCTTATCAAATGCTTCCTGACATTCATCTGTCCACTTGACCGCAACATCTTCCTTTAACAGTTTGAAGATAGGCTCACAAGTCGTTGTGAGCTAAGCAATAAACCTGCTGATGTAATTCAATCTCCCCAACAGACTCATCACTTCAGTCTTGTTCTTTGGGGGTGATAATTCCTGGATAGCTTTGATCTTTGACGGGTCTAATTCAATACCTCGGCGGCTGACTACGAATCCCAACAACTTTCCAGACGGAACACCAAACGCGCATTTTGCAGGATTGAGCTTGAGATTGTATTTGCGAAGCCTTTGGAAGAACTTTCTCAGATCTCTGACATGGTCAGACTGCTTTCTAGTATTTACAATCATATTATCCACATAAACCTCGATCTCCCTGTGTATCATGTCGTGGAATATGGTCATCATTGCTCTCATGTAGGTTGCCCCAGCATTTTTCAAACCAAATGGCATGACCCAATAGCAGTACGTTCCCCATGGGGTGATGAATGCCTTCTTTTCTGCATCCTCCTCATCCATTAAGATCTGGTGGTAGCCCGCATAACAATCCACAAAAGAACCAAGCTCATGTTTGCAATAATTATCGATCAATATATGGATGTTCGGCAATGGGAAGATATCCTTGGGACTTGCCTTGTTGAGATCTCCATAATCAGCACATACCCTGGTCTTGCCATCTTTCTTCAGCACAGGCACAACATTGGCTAGCCAGGTGGGATACCAGGTGACCCGAATGACTTTGGCCTCGAACTGTTTGGTGACCTCTTCCTTAATCTTCACACTCATATCAGTTTTAAATTTCCTCAGCTTCTGCTTGATAGGGGGAAATGTCGGGTCGTGGTCAATTTGTGAACCACCAAATCAGTGCTTAAACCTGGCATGTCGTCGTATGACCATGCAAAAACATCTTTATACTCAAACAGTCCTTTAATTATCTCCTCTCTAAGTTGTGGTTCAAGAAGGACACTTATTTTAGTTTCCCGGACATTATCTTGGTCCCCTAAATTGATTGCTTCTGTATCACTCATGTTAGGCTTGGGTTTTTCTTCAAAATGGCTTAATTCTTTACTAATCTCTTCAAAGTCTTCATCCTCGTCATATTCTGATTCACCATCACACTCTATTTCTTGAATTACTATTTCAGAATTAGATTGGCTTTTAAGACTGGGCCGGAGATTCCTCATGCATGTCATGTCATTGAAACCAGCATAGAAAGAACTGTACAAGGAGGAAAAGAAAACAAAAATAAAACTATCAGGAATAAAGAAAAGGGAAATTGCATTTCATTGAACTTAAAGATAATAAGGTTTATACATCCAAACGGACGGAACATAGAATCTGAATTACAACCCTGGAATAATCCAGATAAACTGAAAGAAAATCAAAGCAAACTATCAAAACTCTTTCCTGGTGGGGAGAGGAGTAGCTTCACAATTGTTAATCTTTGCAATGGGCCCAACAAACTGCACATCCACTTTACTCGAACCCTCTCCAGCTTCCAACATGTTCACGTCGGCGAATAACCTCTCGAACTTTTCAATCAAATCTCTATCTACATCAACCACTGAACTGGGAACTGTTGCCACTGGGAGTTTCTTGGTGCCAGGCCTAACAAATGATCTGAAGAGCCGTGGGATGGGCTTTGGGAGGACCCAAGCCCTCTGTTTCAACTTTCTAGCTCTTTTCACGTCCGCAGCTATGGGCTTGAACCTCAAACCAAACGTATCCAAGTTTTTGGGGAGAGACACCGCCTGTATGATACCTTGTAAAGATGCACTCAAACCTTTGCCCGGTACAAAATCATTTTTCAACATTTCGGCAGCTACCATGATTGATGCGGCAGCTACCCTCGGGGTTGGAACGCACTTCCTTTCTGGAATTTTCTCTACCGATACCGTGTCAAAAACCTGATAAACCCATGGCCCCTTGTCGTGCTCGAACTCTATGAACGGAACAATGGCATCGCTGGGAACACACCAATTATCTTCGCCGTGCACAACGATTTCCTGTCTATCCCATTCAAACTTGACTATTTGATGTAGAGTAGACGGGACCGCTTTGGCAGCATGAATCCAGGGTTGACCTAACAGCAGATTGTAAGAAACAGCCACATCGAGCACCTGGAACTCCATGGTAAATTCAACTAGCCCTATTGCAAGCTCAAGCACTATGTCCCCGACTGAATCTTTCCCTCCACCGTCGAATCCCCGAACGTAGATACTATTCTTGTGACTTCTTTCATCATCCACCTTCAACTTGTTCAGAGTGGAGAGAGGGCAAATGTTCGCGCTGGAACCATTGTCAACCAGAACCCGAGTAACCACGGAATCTTCGCATTTCATTGTCAGATAGAGGGATCTATTGTGATCGGTACCCTCTATGGGCAACTCATCATCAGAAAAAGTGACTCTGTTCACCTCAAATATCTTGTTAGCTATATTTTCCAAGTGGTTTACTGATATTTTGTCAGGAACGTGGGCCTCATTCAGAATCTTCATCAAAGCCTGACAGAGCTCGTCTGAATGGATCAATAATGACAATAATGAAATCTAAGCCGATGTCTTCCTCAGCTACTCCACAATGGAATAATCCTGCACTTTCATCTTTCTCAAGAACTCTTTTGCTTCTTCCTCAGTCATAGCTTTCTTTGCCAATACTGGGTTGTCTTTGGAGCTTTTAGCTTATAGCTTTCTTTGCCAATACTGGGTTGTCTTTGGAGCTTTTAGCTTTTCTCAACTCTTCGGGGGTAAAGCATCTCCCCGATCGAGTCAAACCATGGGTCTCACATATTTCTTCTTTAACTTCTTTCCCCTTGTAAGTCACTGTCACTCGTTCATAATTCCATGGGACCGCCCTGCTGTTGACTATTGGTAATTGAGTTACCGGCTTGATAATGACAGGGTCTATACGGGCACCTTCCACAATTACAACAGCTTGTTCGCCACTTCTGGCACAACCACTTTCCCTCTTTCATGTTTCCCTGCAACATCACTTGAGGACCCCTTCTTGACCACCACAGATGGTTCACTATTTGCCCCATTCAACTTGATCGCAGACTTCTTACTTGTTGACTTTTCGAATGGCCTGGCTTCACTGGACCGAATCATCATGACAGTTTGCGAAGGCTTCTTAGGCTCCCCTTCCTTATGCACTATCTCAATCATATTCGTCTCTTGATGAGCTGGCAATGAGTTTTGGTTGATATTAGGTGCCTCCGGAGCTTGGACCTCAATCCGATTAGTATCAATGAGCTCTTGAATAGCTGTTCAATTGCCAGCACTTCTCTGTGTCGTGCCCCGGGTCACTAGAACAATACTTGCAACTCACGGAGTGATCAAGATTCCTCGGGGGAGGATATGGCAATTTTGGTTCAATCGGACTCAGCATACCTAATTGTCTCAACCTACGGAACAAACTGGTATAGGATTCTCCCAATGGAGTGAAAGTTTTCTTCTTCTGCAACCTCTCATTCTTGGTAGCCTGATTGGGCCGGAAACCTGTTCCAGGGAGATTTTGGTAGGCTCTTGGGGGTGGATAGGTATTTTGTGGAGCTGGGTAGATACTTTGTGGAGCTGGCGCACGCCATTGCGCGTGAGCGGGAGGTTGAGTGTATGTCTGTGCATGATGGACAGAGAAATGGGGATTTGGCGGTGCGTAGTAGTGTTATGGTGGTAAGTTTGGTGATAGGGTCGAGGCTGGTTGTAGTAATGTGAAGGGCCCCTGGATCCGACCCCAGCTCCCGACTCAATTGTCGCAACATCCTCTTTCTTCTTCTTCCCAAGTACACCCCCAGTACTATTTTGAATGGCTTGGGTGGTTGTGTTAATTGCTGAGTAGCTCATGATTTTATTAGACTTGAGTCCCTCTTCTACCATGCCTCCCATTTTTACAACCTCATTAAAGGACTTGCCCACTGCTGACACCAAATGACCAAAATAAGTGGGCTCTAAGGCCTGCAAGAAATAATCAACCATCTCGCTTTCTTTCATCGGAGGGTCAACCCTCACTGCTTCCTCCCTCAAACAGAATCCATATTCCCTGAAACTCTCACCAGGCTTTTTCTCAATCTTCGTCAATGATAGACGATCAGGGATAATTTCAAGATTGTACTGAAAATAGCAGGCGAAGGCTTGGGCCAAATCGTCCCATGTGTACCACCTGCTGTGATCTTGTCTGGTATACCATTCCAATGCCGATTCACTCAGACTTTGGCTGAAATAGGCCATCCGTAATTCATCTCTTATGCATGATCCTCTCATCTTGCTACAAAATCCTCTTAAGTGTACTACTGGGTCACCATGCCCGTCGTACAGATCAAACATGGGAATCTTGAATCCTGCTGGTAACTGAATATCCGGGAATAGACATAAATCCTTATAGGCCACACTTACTTGACCTCCAAACCCCCTCATATCTCTGACCGATTGTTCTAAGCTTTTGACCTTTCTGATCATCTCATCATGTTCGGGATTTTTGGGTGGCTTCTCGGTATCTGCCGGAAAATCAAGATGAGGGGTGTAAGAATATGGTTCTGGAACTTTGAAGGTGGGATCAAGGGGATAATACTGGTTGTCGTGAGTCTAGAACAGAGGCTCACTGGAAGACCGATGGAATGCAGCAGGTGGAGGTGCCACAAAAACAGGCGTGACTGGTAGAGGAGGGTGCGGGACTTGTTTGGGTGGTGGAGCTTGTGATGTATGGGAAGTGGTGCCATAGCATTGTTGGTAGAGGGGGAAGGCCGGAGACAAGTTCACAGTGGGAGGTTCCTGAGGTTGAGCCAATGGTGGGATATAAGCAGGGTTGGTGGGATAAACTGGTGGTGGATGCCCCTTTGCCCAGGCCTGGTACATTTCAGCCATTTGTTGCTTTAACTTATACATCTCTTCCTTCAATGCATTAACATCCAATTCTTCCACCTCTTTTAACGGATCGACGATACTTGCCTCCAGTTCTTGGTTGGCCATGTTCAGCTTGTCTTTTGATCGGGTGTTGTAGGAGTGAGTTGCCAGAATGCCAATCAACTAACCACATGTCTGGATCTCAATATATCAACAACAACCTTGTTAGTGATTAGGGTTTTAACAAATTGGTAACCACACATTTTGGGGAATGAATGCACCTAAGCACTTAACCGTTTCTATTATACATTTGATCGGCTGCTTATGTCATCCCGGCTTTTCCTTATTTTCATTTGCAACTTCTCGTTTCATTCTTGCCTTTCCTTGCTTGATCTCACATGGTTTCCGCCCCATGGTTTCTTGTTTTTCTCTCTTTTCTTTTCTTGTTTTTCTTCTTTTTTTTTGGTTATGGTCGAATCCTATGGAGATTGCCTACGTATCATGACGCCACATGAATCAGACCGAGCGTAGTTCTGGGAGATAAGTGTGAAAGTAAATAATAAAATATTTTGGGATTTTTAATTTTTATAAAAAGCAAATGCTTTGATTATAAAGACTCAAAACTAACAGACTCCAAAATAAGCTAACAAACTCTGATGCAAAGGCGAAATACGGACTCCAAAAATAAACTATCATACTCCAACAAAAGAAAATACAGACTCGAAAACAACTAACAGACTCCAGCAGAAAGAAAATACAGACTCAAAACAACTGACAGACTCTCGGAACTGACAGACTGCAGCAAAATCATGATTCAATTGACTCAAAAACAAAGCTGACACTTTTTCAGATTTTCATTTCAAAAGTAAAAACCCAATTTTGCAAATATGGCCTTTCATCACTTCCGGAGGAAGATTTTAAGGTTGTGCTTGCTAACCGGCCAAAATTTTGAAAAGGAGACCAAAGGTGTCTGTTCTTGCAAAAACAGCCTTCCGGCGTCCTTTTGGGGACATTCAGCTATTTTTGACAAGAATGACATCACCTTACTTATTTAAAATAAAATAAGATTTTTATATTTTTGGGCTCTTTTGCAAAAGGAAAGTTGGACCCGATGGGGGTTGCCTACGTATCCCACATCCGGTGAGAATCAAACTGACGTAGTTCGGGCAATTTTGAAAAAATTAAACCAACTTTTTTTTTGTTTTTCTTTTCTAAAAACACAAAGATTTTCCTTTTTTTTCTTTTCTTTAAAAAACACAAAATTTCGGCAAAGTTTCGGTATATTTTGGGACATCGATTTTTCAAAACAGGCACTTATCCCTCTCAGCCTCCTCATTAACTTTTTAAAATTTTCTTTATAAGCCGGTCAACATGCAAATTCGAAACACATAAATGCACAAGTAGCAATTAAGATGCATCATAATGGTCTTTATATTTTGGGTACACCTATTCTAGACAGACCCAACCCCTGTGTTGAGTCTCCAAAGTCAAATGCACATGATGCAAACAAACGTTCCTATTTAGGATCCGGCATGAGGCTGAGTTATTCTAGGTTCAAAATCTGGGTGTTTGTTCTAGACTGTGTACCCGAGCGGACAACTCGAGCCGAGGAGGGGGCTACATACCGGGAACCAAAAGGCCATCCGGCCTAGTAACTTGTCCGAGCCTCTTTCTTATTTCAAGGTGTGACACTAACAGAATAGAGAGTCTCGACCAGCAAGCACATCCCCGAAGATGAGAAGAGAAGGGTTTCGCAGCAGTTTATATATAGTTCAGATAATATCAAAGCGGTAAAAGCATCACTTAGCACATTAGGAACAAACATGTAACAAAAATCAGATAATAGATAAAGCCAAATATAACAATTCGTCAAAGCTTGAATTCTGAACCTTGAACCAGAGATTCTGGGTTCGTTCCCTAGCAGAGTCGCCAGAGCTGTCACACCTTCTTTTTGCCTACACCCCCGGAAAGGAGTATATAAAGGAGTTTTTTCCAACTTAAAGTGACAATCGAAACGAGATTATTTTATTAAAAATTCAGAGTCGCCACTTGGGATAATTTATGGTATCCCAAGTCACCGATTTTAAATCCCGAATCTTAGGAAATTTGACTCTATTTAACAGTCCGCGATCCAAAAATCTGGGTAAGGAATTCTGTTAACCCAGGAGAAGGTGTTAGGCATTCCCAAGTTCCGTGGTTCTAGCACGGTTGCTCAACTGTTATTATTGGCCTAGTTATCTGATTTTAAACATTCTTAAACTTATGTGCCATTTTAAATTTTTTAACCGCTTTTATTTATTTTAGGTAGATTGCAACGTCATTTAAAATATGTCTTGAACCACGTCACATAAATGCACCCATAGTCCGCAACACATTTTATGTAACATTGTTGAGATTTGGATTTGGGTCACATAAATGCGCACCCGAGTTTAGGAAGATAAATTGTTAAAATAACGCACTTAAAGCAACTACGAATTTGTAACTTTGCGAGGGCCATGAAAATTCGCTAAATGGCACGCCTCGATTTCTAAGGATAAACAAAATTAATTAAACGAGGGCCATGCAATTGTCATTTTTGTTCGGCACGGCGTGCCTCAATTTATTAGAAAAAAACAATACTTAATTAAACGGGCCTAAGATGTTTGAGCCTATTCTAGATTAAGACTCAAATTGCTTTTAATGGTCATAAACCCAAGTGAGATCAGCAGGTATTTTAATTACATGAAGAGGTTTGGGCCAGTGCAACTATTAATTAAGAGCTGGTTTGAATAAAAAGAACATACGCCTTAGCATATACAAGGCCCTGCTCGTGAAAGGACCTTAGACTTGGGCCTGGGGAGACCCCAAGTCTTCTTATGAACTGACTCGGCATCGAGTGCAGATGGAGCCTCATCAACCAAATTCGAGTAGGGAAATTGGACTCCAAATGACCATTACAGAATCACGAAGAACGAATCTACTGAGTCAACATCGTGAACAAATAAACCATTAACATTCTCGAAATAGCCAAATATATAAAGTCTAGGCCTCCTATCAATTGAATCTGTCAAGCTGTTATTACAATTCCTAAGCAGATTATTCGAATATACACTAACATGATTCCCCAAACTCTAGCACACGTATATTAACATATATTTCACTTTATCTCATTTTCCTTGCCTTAAATCATCATTCCCAAATAACTTCAAACCAGCAGTTGATTTTCAAAATAAAACATTCAACTAATACTCATGTCATATAGCTTAATCTATCAAACAGTAACATGAAATCCTGGACATATCATTAGGCCTCAATATTCAAACGAGCTGCAAAGGCATAAGGGATCTAACACCATACGCTTAGCTAACACTGCTTAATCACAAAATTTAGCTAATGATCAATATTTTTATCAAGTTCCATTTCTCAACAGTCCAAGACCAGCTATAATAGTAAGAATTTCAAAAGCAAGCAACATTTAACTACAAGGGCTCTACTAACTCCAAACAGATGCAAGCTGACTAATAGTTCTCATGTTGAACATACAATGCATCAATTAACTCCAAAAAGACTGAAACTGAACTAAAAGATCTGAATATGTAGAAGCCATATTTAGAACTCCGGATTTCATTTCACTTCAATGTCAAGCCTCATGTGAGGTGAATCTAGAAACATGTACCTGGAATATGAAATGAAAGAAAGCAAGGGGAGGTCAGTAGCTAAGCAGCAAAGTAGCATAACCCAACAACTAGGAATAACCAATAAAACCAAATTCAAACCCAAAAGTGAGGTGCAGCAGTCCAGAAAACAATTTCAATTGAACAGTGACCTCAACAACTTCAAATCAAACTTCCACAAACCCAAGTTCAATCCATTTTAACCCCCAAATGATTCAGGAATTACTTCAGAGATTAAATTGTAACCAATAAATGCAGAAGAGAATCAATGAAATAGTGATATCTTAGCATTTCCAGCCGTTTCCAATTTTTCTCTAATTTTTTTCTCTTCAATTTCTGCCTTGAAAGGCAAAAAAACATGCCTTTATAGGCAAGGAAGTAGGGCAGCTTAAAAGGGTTCAATTTTACACTTGAAACCTTTTGGAATTTTCAATTTAGCTCAGATACCTTCAGCTAAAAAATCAGAAATTCAGAATAGTTCCCCTTCCCCGGCTTCCTAGAAGCTTCCCATTCAGTTACACAATATTTCCCTAGCTAAATACCCAAAATAACACTCTGAGCCCTGTTAATTACCCTCAGAAAATTCATGGGTCCATTGGACCCAACGACTCAAAACCAGCCTAACTCTTACAGGACCTAGGCTAACTTTCTTCTTTGGGCCCAAGTTTAATTCCGAAATTCAGAAGAAATGAGAAGGCAGAAAAGGTAATTCGGATTTCAAACCCACCATGAACCAAATGTACTCAATATGTCCCAAAATTAAACAACCTAACCTAACAAATTTAAACAAAATGGAAGAAGCTAATAACTAATATTAAATCTAACTAAAAAGAACCACATGCAGAGATAATCTTGAAAACAGAAGAAAGAGAGGGAAAAACAGAAGAAGCTAGGATAGGAAAAGACCGGAAGAACTGGACTTACCCGCTAAGCCAAACGAACCCGAGTTTGAAATAACTTTCCAAAGAATCCCCTACTTTTGGCCGAGATAGACTTCAATCGTGTGTTTTCAACTGAAAACACACCATTAAAGTCCATTTCAACCTCAAAATCTCAAAACCTTGATAATCAACTCTTTTCGGGTTTTAAGGTTAAGCTTCGATCTGAAATTCGAGAGGCTCCAGGATGATTCGAAAGCAAGTGGTTAGGGATTTGGAACGAGAGGGACTTGGTGGTCATGGGATGTAGTTTTGGTGGTGAACGGAGGTGGCGCCACCGGGTTAAGGCGATGGGAATTAGAGGTGGCGGGTTAGGGTTTATGTTTGGGCTCTGAAGAGACGAAGGTGAGAGAGACGAGATGGGGGGATTCTGAGGGGGGTGGGCTCGTTCGGACATTTAAATAGTCTGGGGAGGCTACTTCCCAACCGTTGGATCAATGGAGATTAACGGCTGGGATCCGGGGGCAAACGACGTCGTTTGGTTAGGAAATGGGGCTGGACCGGGTTGGGGAGGGTTTGGGCTGGGTTAAGTGGGTATTTGGGGGCAAACTCGATTGGGCCTATGGGATTTTCATTAAAACGGCCCAGACCAGCCCTCTCTTTCAATTCTTTTCAAATCCATTTTCCAAAATTCTTCTTCTTCTTCTTCTTCTTCTTCTTCTTCTTTTTTTTTTCAAAATTAAATTAAAATCTAAATCAAATCCTAAAACCTATTTAACCTATTAAAACACTAATTAAGCCTAAATACTAATTATCACAATTAATTAAACAAGCAAATTTAAAAGAAAACTACTCGAAATTCAAAATTAAAACTAAAAGTGGAAATTAAACTATATTTTTTTTTAAAATTTTCCATTTTTATAAATGACTAATGTGCTAATTAGTCTTAAAAATGCAAAGTAAAATCCTAAATGCAATGCAACATTATTTGTATTTTTCATTAATTAAACAAAAATAAAAATGCATAGACCAAATGCAAACAACTATCAGAAAACGCCACAAAATCCACAAAAATTGTAAATAATGAAAAGCAGTTATTTTGTTTTTGAATTTATGGTGTAAGCACGTGATTTTTGCTTCACGGGAATTACTCCAAAAAAAAAATCAAAATATATGCATAAGTGTTTCTTGTCATTAGTTGATTTTTATTAAATATTAATTTGTGGGTGTATAATTTTATTTTTTGTTTGTTTTATTTAAGGGTTTTGTTTGAATTAAAGTGGAAAAGAATGGAGGATACCCGGTTTTGGGCCAGAAAATCAAACAAAAATAGGCCCAAAATGAACTGGCCCAATGAGCAAAATGGTCCGCCCCCTTAAAGCGTCCAAACGGCATCGTTTTGTCCCGGTTAAGCTGGGCCATTGATCTCAAGTGGATCGACGGCCAGGATCACACCCCCAGATCCGTTTAACATAACCCGACCCAGTAACCATTTCAACCCAACCCCTCACTTAAACCAAACGACCCCATTTTAATGCCAAACGACCTCGTCTCACCCCTCACCATCAGATCCAAGCCGTTGAGATCATCTGATCTAACGGTCCGGATCCAATCCTCTACTCCGTATATAAACCTTCCCTCACACCCTACGCCCCCAATCCGAACCCCCCCCCCCTTCACTCATCTCCTTCACCAAGCCCTGAACCCCCGAAACCCTAGCAGCCGCCCTAGTTTCCCTTTCACCAGAACCCGGCGGCATGAACGCCGGTGACCTCCTCCTGAACACCCTAGGACCACCTCACTGTCCTGAACATGGATCTGTTACTCCCTAGCCTCGAATCACCTTCCTTCATCTCGAATCTTCATTTGAAGATTCGAGTCGAACTCTGACTTATACCAAACCTCACCATCTTCGTACCAGACACTCCCCTGACCTCCCTCGTGACCAAACCAGGCTTGGTTTGGTCCGAATCTACCCAGAACTCCTAAAAAACCAGATCTGAAGATCCAAAACCTAGAACACTAATAGCCTTGGAATCCGGCCGGTCTTAACAGGGGTTTGAGGTCTAGTAGACCTTAATCAAGGTGTTCTCGTGTGAGAACACCCTGATTAAAGTTTGTTCGGCCTCAAATGGTCGAAGCTAAGTCGGATTTGGGTCAGTTTGGTTTAAACTTTTTCAGTAAGTTTTCCCTTCTCTTTGTTTTAGTTTTGATTGAGTTGTTAGCATGCTTTGTTGGTGACTGTTTGTTATTGTCTGATGTTTTTCTTAATTTCTTCCGTCTCTGTCAAAGACCTTTTTATTTTGTCAATTGTTTTCTGAGTATGTTTTGAACGTATCCTGTGATAAACATGTTCGATTAGGATAGTCGTCGCATAAATAATTCATATAGGTTCCTAGTAATTGAACACAAGTTGTCTGAAGCCCTTTTGGTCCCTGTACGTATTGTTTATATGAACGACTGATTATTACCTATTATATTTAGTATAGTCGACTCGATAAACATCGTCGATTAGTTTTCTATAACTAATTGATCAAATGAACTAATAATGTCACATGACTGATTGAACCATGTCACTAACTGAATGCCCGACACTGTTTGAAATGGGTTTGTTTGCATTGCAAAATGACTGAAAAGATTCAGTCCATGGGCAGTTCTGAATTTGAACTTTCAGAAGTTCAAAATGCCCTGATGTTGCAATGGGTTTAGGGCAGTAATAATCAGGTTTTAACAGGGGTAGTCTGGGGTTTGAAAAGAACAGAAAAAGCTTAGTTTAAATGAGTTGAAAAGTAGGGTACTAAATTAGGATTAAACTAATGCCAATGGGGAACAAGACACAAGAGTATGGGAATTAAAATGAATACTTAACTAAACCCATGACTCTTGATTAAAATAATAAGGCCAAGCGTGGGGAACAAAATGGCTGGCATCAAAAAGATGCTTAGGCATGGGATTTAATAGGTATGGGCAGTCTGCAATTGGCAGAATCCAGGCAGCTTGGCTGCACTAGTTTGTTGGCTTATAAATAAATTGTTTTCAGAACTTAAGAGGGGCTGGAAATTTTAGTCTTGAGAGGGGTCTTGTGAGTTGAAGAAAACTGGAAAAAAAAAGCAGAAAGAAATTTCCAGAAATACTGTAACTGAACACTGTCCAAAAACTGCACAAAGAAACCAAGTTGGTTATCCTAATTGGGGCTGTTATTGTTCCATTAAGAGAAGTCCGTGTATCTTCAGCTGTGATTGCTACTGCACTGAGTTTCTGTGTGCTGTACATTGAGTTTTTGTTTTCCTGAGTGTTTGAAACTGTGTTGGTTGTTTGCTGAGCTTTGGTGGTTATTGAATTTCTGTGGCTATAGCACAAAATATTCTGGTTCTTTTCTCGATTGGTCTTGTTTCCCATCCTGTTTCCTGGGATTATTTGTATGTTGCTCGACCAACGTGTGAACTCCATCTTTGTGGCTGTTTGGTTGTTGCTGTGTTGGGCTGTATTATCTGTTGTTGTTGTGCTTGCTGCGTACCACTCAGCTGATCATTTTCTTCCTCCTTTTGTTCTCTATACCAGGTACACAAATATACTACCAGTGTAACTTGAAAAGTTTGAGCATGAATGTAAAGGAGAAGATCTGCAGATGTTTATATATACATAGACTGTTACATTAAATATCATGAACTGTATAATAATTTTCATTCCTGTTTGGATAATAGAAGTAGCCTGC
Organism: Nicotiana sylvestris; assembly: GCF_000393655.2. Lineage (NCBI taxonomy): Eukaryota > Viridiplantae > Streptophyta > Magnoliopsida > Solanales > Solanaceae > Nicotiana > Nicotiana sylvestris. Next base: position 148,980,091 of record NC_091060.1, read on the forward strand.
ATGCTTAGTATATATCAATGTAGATTAGTTGAATGTTAGTTTCTATATGTATGCTGTTAGGTGAAAATATTCCCAATGCAATGGGTTGTATCTTAGACTTAGTTTAATTGTGTCGTATATTCTTTAATATAGGCCAAGCATGAAAACTATCCACTACTAGTTAAGTTCCCTCCCTTCTGATAAATGGTCTCATATAACTGGTAAACCATACTTTAGAACAAAGAACACCAAGCTTGCAATCTCAACCTCATGAAGGTCGAGCCCAGGTCAAAACAGACCAAGCAGGCCCGCATCAAACTAGCAGTGGCCCAGGTCTGGCCCATCCCGCATAAGCTGGATTTGGGCCGTAATGATCAATCAGCTGTTCGTGCGCGTAATCACGTTTGCTTATTCTGTAAAAGCATTTTGAATCCTGCTATAAATAAGCCTACAAGCATGTAATCAACTAGGACTATCTCTGTTTTCTACTAGTAAAGACAAACGCGACAAGAAACGTAGTTGCTATAGTATAAGGACGAGATGAGCCTCGACAAAAATAAAGAAAAACGCACAAACCGCGGGGCCCTCGTTAAATGTATATATCAAAGTATCCAGTTTCCAAGGTGGGTCGTTTAGCAAATCTCACGACCCTCCCGGAATAATAACGCGATAGCCTCTTTAAGCGTGTATTTAATAATTTTACCTTCTTAAATTCGGGTGCATATTTATGTGACTCAAATCCAAATCTCGACGGATTCGAGATGTGTTTCTAATCACAGGTACATTGATTGTGACGTGGTTCGAGATGCGTGTCCATGATGTCGCAAATTCCTTTTTTAAAAAAACAAGAATGAGACGAGCCTCGACAAACAAAAATGCACAAAAGCTGCGGGGCCCTCTAAATGTATGTATATATTAAAGTATTTAGAATTCGGGATGTGCCGGTTAATGAATCTTTACGACCTTCCCCAAAATAACAAGACGCTAGTTGCTTTTAGGCGCGCCTTTAACAATTTATTTTCCTTAATCGGGTGCACATTTATGTGACCCAAATCCAAATCTCAACCGAGTCGAGATATGTCGATAACCACGGGTGCATTGATGTAACGTGGTTCGAGATATGTTTTCATGACGTTGCAATTCTTGTAAAACAATAATAACGACAATAGCAGTTAAAAGTTAAAATTCACATATATGTTCAATTTGTATGAAATCAGATAATCAAGCCGAATATAACAGTTGAGCGACCGTGCTAGAACCACGGAACTCGGGAATGCCTAACACCTTCTTCCGGGTTAACAGAATTCCTTATCCGGATTTCTGGTACGCAGACTGTAATATAGAGTCATTCTTTTCCTCGATTCGGGGTTAAAATTGGTGACTTGGGACACCCTAAATCTCCCAGGTGGCGACTCTGAAATAAATAAACCAATCCCGTTTCGATTGTCCTTTAATTGGAAAAAACTCCCCTGCACCTGTCGGGTGCGGAAAAAGGAGGTGTGACAGCTCTGGCGACTCCACTGGGGACTCCTATTGACCCAGAACCATCGGTTCAGGGTTAAGAATTCGAGCTTAGAATAATCGTTATTATTTGGCTTTATTTATTATCTGATTTTATTACATGTTTTGTGCCTAATGTGCTAAATGATGTTTTTGTCGCTTTGATATTCTTTGAACTGTATATAAACTGTGTCGAAACCCTTCTCTTCTTACCTTTGGGGATGTGCTTACTGGTTGAGACTCCCTATTCTGTTAGTGTCGTACCCCAAATAAAAGAGGCTCGGAAAGTTTCTAAGCCGGCTGGCCTTTTGGTTCCCGGAAAGGAGCTCCTTCCTCAGCTCGAGTTGTCTGCTCGGGTACACTGTCTAGAATACCGACCCAGGTTTTGAACATAGAATAACGTGACTTCATGCCGGATCCCTAGTAGGAACGCTTATCTGCATCACGTTGCATTTGACTTAGGGGACTCAACACAGGGGTAAGGTCCGTCTAGGACTAGCAACCTGAAACAGAGAAGACCATCCTGATGCATTTTACCTGCTGCATACATATATTTGTTTCAAACCTGCATGTCGACCGGTTCCTGAATCTTGGGAGTGTTGAAAAAAAACAAAAAGAGACCTAACAGTTAAGGCACTAATTAATTCATTTTTGGAAAATCGTTTGTCGAAAAGAAAATGAAAAAAAGAGAGTCTTTATTTTAGTTTGGAAAATAGGTTATTTTATCTTTTTTTGAAAAAATGAAGAGTTATTTTGCCTTGTTTTCAAAAATGGTTTGTCTTGCAATAAAAAATGGAAAAAGAGATGTTTGTTCATATAAAACGTACCCGAACTACGCGGGTTTGATTCTCACCGGATGTGAGATACGTAGGCAACCCTCATCGGGTCCAACCCCACCTTTTTGCTAAAAAGCCAAAAACAAATATAAAAAAAAAATATGTCAAAGATTTTTAATTTTGTCGTAAATAAGTCTAGTGATGTAAATTCCCCCTTTTACAAAAAAAATATAGCAAAAACAAATATGTCAAATTTTAATTGTCATAAAGAAGTCGGGTGCCGCTGTTTTATCAAGACATAGCCGAATGTTCCCGAAAGGGACGCCGGAAGGCTGACTTTGCATAAACAGCCACCTTTGGGTCATTTTTAAGACTTGGTCCAGTTGACCCACACAGCCTTAAAAATCTTCGTCCCCGAGGCATTGAAAGGCCGTGTTTGCAATGTTGAATTTTCTATTTTTGAAAAAAAATAAAAGAGTCATAAACAAGTCCGGGTGATGCCGCTTATGTCAAAAATAGCCAAATGTTCCCGAAAGGAACTCCGGAAGGCTGCCTTGGTACAGACGGCCACCTCGTTTTTTTTTCTCACACAACCTTAAAAATCTTCGTTCACGAAGTGCTGAGAGGTCGTGTTCAAAAATCCTTTTGAGAAAAATCGCATATATTTTTGTTTTTATCAGAATAAGTTTCGTTTGTTAAAATCTTATTAATAAATGTGCAGAATGAGCACGACTCCAAATGAACCCTTTTCAATCATGAATAAAATCCCCCTCCAATTGCGGCTCTGGTGGAATGATTTAGGCAAAGAAGGGCATGACGAAATCAAGAAGTATCTGAAAGGCCTCACGAGTTTGTTGGATATCAGGCCACGGGGAGATATCATAAGGGCACTAGTCCCCCACTGGGATCCTGCGCACAATGTCTTCCATTTCTCGGACTTTGAACTTACCCCAACTTTAGAAGAAATAGCAGGGTATATCGGCAGCGCTGAGACTCCTTTGAGGCACAAATATCTGATTGCTCCAAGAGCTGTAGCAATACACCGGTTTCTGGACTCCTTAAAGATAGTCAGAACAATTCATAACCCTGACTTGGCGAAAGGTTTTTGCAGCATGAGTTTCATATATCAAAGATATGGTCACATAGGAGGATTCGACAAGCCAGAAAACCAGTTGTGCAACAAAAGTAATCGTCAAAAGTGGGAAGAACATAGACGGATTGCTTTCATGATAACTTTCTTAGGACTCTTAGTATTCCCAAGAAAAGACAAGACTATTGACATAAATATAGCAGGGGTCGTCAGTACGTTGCTCACACATAAAGATAGTACGTTGGCGCCCATGATAGTATCTGATATGTTCCGGGCTCTCACGTCTTGCAAAGCCGGAGGAAACTTTTTCGAGGGTTGCAATTTGTTGTTACAAATGTGGATGATCGAACACCTATGTCACCGAGCCCGTTTCTGAGCCATGGATCCACTGAAAAGACCTACATAGAGGAGTTCTATACCAGAGTTAATGAGACCTACCTACCTGAAGGAGTCACAGCATGGACCTCATATTTCCGTACCCTCGACGCCAGTCAAATACAGTGGGCGCTAGGATGGTTACCGATCGACGAAGTCATATACATGCCAGCAGCCAGGCCCCATTTTCTCTTAATGGGACTTAAGAGCATTCAACCATACGCGCCGCATCGGGTTTTAAGGCAACTTGGGAGGTGTCAGATAGTGCCGAAAGACGAGGATCTAAGCACCCAGGTGATTGAGATCAGTCCCGACGGCCAGTTTCCTGAAGCAAGGGTTCGCCAAATTTGGAGCCAATGTCAATACTTAGAAGCAAATACTTGTGTAATGAATCGGGCAAAAGGGGAAGTTTCGCCCGGGTATCAGGCCTGGTACAAAGGGGAGACATCATTTGGAAGGCCGACCAAAAGACCTCACCTGCAAGAATTTGCCAAATCTTCACAAGAGCAGTGGGGCTGGTTGGCCAAAGAGCGGGAATATCTTGCCGAAACAGGCAAACTGAAGCAACAAGTTCAGGATATGAAGTTTGAATGCCAATTACAGTCTGCTGCCCACAAGGGAGAAAAGAACAGATTAATCAGAGAAGGCGAGATCCTCAAAGCTCAGATCCGGAAAATGAAAAAGGAGGTCGATAACCAGCTGAGAAGCCGGGCGGATAAAAGATTGATAGCGGGGTTAAAGGATAAGGTTGCGGAATGCCAGGAAGATTTGGAAAGATCCAAGGCTAGCACAGCAAGATTGCGGAACAAGTGGGCAAAAGGTACAATGGCCTGGAGGCAGCGCCTGCAACAAGTCATAAGGGATTATGAACTGAGCATCGGGACATTAAGGGAAACGAATTCCACTCTTCAAGAGCGGATCTTCAAGAAAACACGAGATGCCCAAGCCGACAGAAGGCGATGTTACGATGCAATGACCAGAATGGAAAGACAAATGGAGATGTTCCAGGATCAACTTGCCAACAATGCGCAAACACTAGGATTGAAGAACCGACAGATAAGGCAGTTGTTCACAGAAAGGGACAACATTCGAGGAAGGATCGACGAGATTGGGCATTACATCTACATGAGATGCCTGGCATGCGAGCAAATGCCTCGGAAGACCCTCCTTGTTTCCATCATGGGTTGCGTCCACCGAATCATGAATGAGTTGAAAAGCCTGCAGAGGGACCTCACACCAAGGGCCGCGGAAAGGCCGAATGATGCCTCGCGGGCCCCTAAGTTGGAAAATTAATCTTTGGTTGAGTCTTGTTTATTTGGCTTTGTTGCTTTTCCATATGTTGTTTTCTTTTCTTTTAGTCAAAACGGGTTAAGAACTGTGGAGTCTGTACTATTGCTATTCCTTGTTTGAAGTAATTTGTAATAGCAAAATTTTGAGAATGAATTTAATGATTTCACAAGAATTTTGTGTTTCTTTACTTTAGGGCAGAACTACGCCTGGTCTGATTCGTGCAGGGACGTGATACGTAGGCAATCCCCATAAGATTCGACCGCTTTTAATAAAGAAAGAAAAGAAAATACAAATAAAATACAGGGTCTCCAAAATACTTTAAAAAGGGACAAATGAGCAAGCCGGGATGACGCATGTTGTTTGAAACAAAGCATGTAGAAACGGTTAACTGCCTAGGAGCATTGCATCCTCTATGTGTTGTGATCAAATCTGTTAAACACTAACGCTAACGAAGTTTGTTGTTGTCTGATCCAGACAGTTAGTTGTTAAAGTATTCTGGCAACACACTCTTACCAAACCAGATCCAAAGGACCGGTAGCAACAAGCATGACTACTTCAGAGAATAGTAACGAGGAAGAAAGGCCGATGGGCCAGTTGTTAAAAGAAGCGATGGAAAAGATTGAAAGGATGAGACTAGAGATGAATGCAATGCAGCTAGCCCTAGCCAAAGCACAAAAGAGCCCTGAGCCACTGGGACACATGCCGGAATACCCTCACTCCGGCCCTTCCACAAGCCTCCCAAATCCCCGTTATCATCAAGAAAGAAGCCCTCATGATTCCCAAGCTCCACCACCCCATCAACCTCTCCCAACACCCAGTATTCCCACTTTTGTGGGACCCACATCAGCCCCTTGCAAAGAACGACCAGTGAGACATTGTTTCAGGCTCACGATACACAATACTATCCCCCGAGCCTACGTTTCATGCTCCCGAGCCACATACCTACAATCCGCACTTGGAAGTACCGGCAGAGACTGAAAAGCCGGTTAAATCCCCTGAACAGGATGAGGTATTGAGAAAGTTCAAAAGCCTGGAGCAGTCCTTCAGGAACCTGCACGGTTTGGGCAACCAGGTCAGCGTAGCATACAAAGATCTGTGCCCTTTCCCAGACGTCCAACTCCCGGCTGGGTTCAAGATGCCTAAGTTTGATTTATATGAAGGGCACGGTGATCCCATGGCACATTTGCGGGGATTCTGTAGCAAAATGAGGGGGGCAGGCGGCAAGGATGAGCTGCTGATAGCTTATTTCGGCCAAAGTCTGAGCGGATCTGCACTAGAATGGTATACCAGGCAGGATTCCAGCAGGTGGTACACGTGGGATGATCTGGCGCAGGCTTTTGCAGGTCATTTCCAGTACAATCTCGAGATAGTCCCTGACCGTCTCACATTATTGAGAACTGGGAAGAAACCCGGGGAAAGTTTTCGCGAGTTCGGGTTCCGCTGGAGAGAACAAGCAGCTAGAGTCGATCCTCCCATGAGAGAGGGAGAGATGGTGGACTATTTCTTGCAGAACATTGGATCCAACCTACTTTGGTCACTTGGTGACAACAGTTGGAAAATCTTTCAACGAGGTGGTCAAGATAGGGGTCATGATAGAAGAGGGTCTGAGGTCTGACAAAATCTTGAACTATTCGGCACTCAAAGCCACAACCCAGGCTATTCAAAGCGGCACGGGAGGTGCGCTGAGAAGAAATAAAGAAGAGGTTGCCACGATCGAGGCAGGCAGTTGGCCCAGGGATGGCAGGCCACACTACAACCAACCCAGACCTCACAGGTCAAACTACCCATACAACCCACCACAAAATTTCTATCCACCTCGAGAACCACATTGTTCCATACACCAGGCTCAAGCATACACTCAGCCTCTGGTTCGCCCGCAATGGCGTGCGCCGGCTCCCTAGAACATATACACGCCACCACAAAACACCTATCCTCCACCGAGGGCGTATAGAAACCCTTCAGGGGTAGGCTTTCGGGGAAATCCAGATGCTAGGAATGACAGGTTGTGGAAATAGAGAACTTTCACGGAGTTGGGAGAAACCTACACCGCCTTGTTCCACAAGTTGAGGCAATTGGGTTTGGTTAGTCCTGTCCAGACTCGAGAACCAAATCCCCCACCTCAGAATTTGGATCGATCAATAAGTTGTGAATACTGCTCAGGGATGCTCGGGCATGATACCGAGAAGTGTTGGAAATTGAGGCATGCCATACAGGATCTTATTGACACCAATAAGATCGAGGTCCAGACACCGGAGGCTCCTAACATCAACCAAAACCCACTACCAGCGCACCACGAGACTCACATGATTGAGTTGGTGTATGATGGAGGAGAGTTGAGAAAACCCTCACAAACAGTGATGATGATCCAGGCCGCCCCGAAATAAGTCTCAACCAGTGGGAGAACGAGGGTACAGTCGCAAGGAGAAGGCATCAAGCCAGTAGTGATATTGGGAAAGAGCCCGTCCGCCATAACAAGCAAACCCGAGCCAAACAGGTTGGTAATATCAGGGATTCCGCCCACACCCGCAGTTGTGTTGAAAGGGGTATGTAGAGAACTGGTCACCATAAAGCCTGTGGTCCAGCTGCCGATGACTGATAGCAAGGCTGTGCCTTGGAAATATGAAAAGGCGGTGGTGATGTACAAAAGAAAACAGGTGGAAGAAGTTAGTTGCGAAGCACAAGGGCTGACTCAATCAGGTCGATGTTTTGCTCCGGCGGAGCTAAGGAGAACCAACCCAACTGCAACCAAGAAACCTGTGTCCGAAGAAGAAGCTGAGGAGTTCCTGAGGAAGATGAAAGTACAGGACTATTCTATGGTTGAACAGTTGAGAAAAACACCGGCCCAGATCTCGCTGCTGTCATTACTGATCCATTCTGAGGAGCATCGCCGGGCTTTGATGAAGATATTGAACGAAGCTCATGTACCCAACGAGATTTCTGTAAACCACCTGGAAACCATTGCCAACAAGATTTTCGAGGTGAACAGGGTGACATTCTCAGATGATGATCTGCCGGTGGAAGGTACGGAGCATAATAAAGCTCTATACCTAGCTGTCAAATGTGAAGACTCGGTGGTAACTCGAGTATTGGTGGATAACGGTTCAAGTGCCAATATTTGCCCATTATCCACTCTGGACCAGCTAAATATTGACCACGGACGAATCCACAAGAACAACATCTGCGTCCGAGGTTTTGACGGAAATGGAACAGCCACTGTAGGGGATGTTGTACTTGAATTGACCATCGGTCCAGTCCTGTTCACCATGGAGTTCCAGGTGTTAGATGCCACAGTATCTTATAACCTTCTGTTAGGACGACCATGGATCCATGCAACCAAAGCAGTACCCTCCACCCTACATCAGATGGTGAAGTTCGAGTGGGAAAGGCAAGAGGTCGTGCTATACGGCGAGGACACGGCGTGCACCATGGGTGGCACCATTGTACCTTTCATAGAGACCGATGATGACAAAGGTCCTGGGGTCTATCAGATTTTCGATACAGTGTCGGCCAACAAAATTTCTGAAGGAGAAATCATCCCGCACCCTAGGGTAGCTGCCGTGACAGTCATGATGGTCTCGGAAATGCTGGGTAATGGATTTGTGCCGGGAAAGGGCCTGGGAGTCGAGCTTCAGGGGATTGTCCAACCCGTCTCCCTACCTAAAAATTTGGAAACTTTCGGATTGGGGTTCAAACCAACCGCAGCAAATAGGAAGTAGGCGCGAAAAATGAAGAAGAGGGTTTGGTTTCTTCCCAAACCGGTGCCACGTCTCTCAAGGTCTTTTGTCAGAGCCAGTGCCGAGGGGTCGCCAGTCCCGAAAATCCTAGGACCATTGATTGGCATGGATGGAGACCTGAATCAGAGTTTCGAGAGGCTGTTCGCTGATATCAACATGATAGAGGCTGGAGAAGGTTCCAGCAGAGCAGAGATACAGTTTGTGGGGCCTGAGGCCAAAACCAACAATTTGACTGTTACTCCTCTTCCTGTCCGAGGGGAGTCTTGGTAGTAGGCTTTGATTTATGTTTTGTTTGTTGTGTTTTGTTCGGATTATTCCAGGGTGTAATCCAAATTTTACTTTTGTCTTGTAAAAGTGTGAACCCTTTTATCCCGCAAGTTTAATAAAGTTTTCTCTTTTTGTCCCATTTTAATTTTTGTTTTGTTCTTTTTCTTTCTGAACAGTTCTCTTTTTACTGGTTCTAATGACATGGCATGCACAGCGGATCTTCGACCTAGTCTAATAAATCATCTGAATCTGACTCAATGATGCAAGAGGTCGTTTGTGATGATGAATCTGAATGTGACGAAGGTGAAGCCTTCGAAGAGATAAACCGAGAACTGTGCCAATTTGAGGAAAAACCCAAACCCAACCTAAATGACACTGAGGCTGTGAATCTAGGAGACGCTGATAACGTCCAAGAAACCAAAATCAGCATCCACATTGAGACGAATGTCAGGGAAGAATTGGTCAAAACCCTCATGGAATTCAAAGATGTTTTTGCATGGTCATATGACGATATGCCTGGATTAAGCACCAATTTAGTAGTTCACAAATTGCCCACTGACCCGGCATACCCTCAGGTCAAGCAAAAGCTAAGGAAATTTAAAACAGAAATGAGTGTAAAGATCAAAGAAGAGGTGATTAAGCAGTTGCAGGCGAAGGTCATTCGGGTCACTCGATATCCCGAGTGGTTGGCCAATGTGGTACCAGTCCCAAAGAAGGATGGAAAAATCAGGGTGTGCGTCGACTACCGCAACCTCAACAAAGCAAGTCCCAAGGACAATTTTCCGTTACCCAACATTCATATCCTGATCGATAATTGCGCTGGGCGCGAGATCAGATCCTTTGTGGATTGCTATGCGGGTTATCATCAGATCCTAATGGACGAGGAGGATGCGGAAAAAACAGCATTTATTACGCCATGGGGAACTTACTGCTATCGGGTAATGCCGTTCGGATTGAAGAACGTCGGGGCAACGTACATGCGAGCAATGACTGCTGTGTTTCATGACATGATACACAAAGAAATCGAGGTGTACGTCGATGATGTGATCATAAAGTCTTGGCGTCAGGAGGACCATGTAGCAGACCTAAGGAGATTTTTCCAAAGACTCCGAAGGTATGATATCAAGCTCAACCCGGCCAAATGCGCATTCGGGGTTCCATCAGGAAAGTTGCTAGGATTCATCGTCAGTCGACGGGGGATTGAGTTAGACCCATCCAAAATTGAATCCATCCGAGATTTGCCACCGCCGAGGAACAAAACAGAGGTAATGAGTTTGCTGGGTAGACTCAATTACATCAGCAGGTTCATCGCTCAACTCATAGCAACTTGTGAGCCCATATTTCGGCTGCTGAGAAAGGATGCTGCGGTAGGTTGGACGGCAGAGTGTCAGGAGGCCTTCGACCAAATCAAAGGGTATCTGTCTAATCCACCCGTATTGGTCCCGCCTAAGCCTGGGAAGCCCTTAATTCTTTACCTGACGGTCCTGGAAAATTCATTTGGTTGTGTACTGGGGCAACATGATGACACGGGAAGGAAGGAGCAGGTCATCTACTATCTTAGCAAGAAATTCATAGTACAGGAGGACCATGTAGCAGACCTAAGGAGATTTTTCCAAAGACTCCGAAGGTATGATATCAAGCTCAACCCGGCCAAATGCGCATTCGGGGTTCCATCAGGAAAGCTGCTAGGATTCATCGTCAGTCGACGGGGGATTGAGTTAGACCCATCCAAAATTGAATCCATCCGAGATTTGCCACCGCCGAGGAACAAAACAGAGGTAATGAGTTTGCTGGGTAGACTCAATTACATCAGCAAGTTCATCGCTCAACTCACAGCAACTTGTGAGCCCATATTTCGGCTGCTGAGAAAGGATGATGCGGTAGGTTGGACGGTAGAGTGTCAGGAGGCCTTCGACCAAATCAAAGGGTATCTGTCTAATCCACCCGTATTGGTCCCGCCTAAGCCTGGGAAGCCCTTAATTCTTTATCTGACGGTCCTGGAAAATTCATTTGGTTGTGTACTGGGGCAACATGATGACACGGGAAGAAAGGAGCAGGCCATCTACTATCTTAGCAAGAAATTCACAGTACATGAGGTCAAGTATACTCAACTCGAGAAAACATGTTGCGCCCTAACTTGGGTAGCTTAGAAGCTGAAGCACTACTTGTCTTCGTATACTACTTATCTCATATCCCGTTTGGACCCATTGAAGTATATCTTTCAGAAACCTATGCCCGCAGGAAGGTTGGCAAAATGGCAAATTCTACTCACAGAGTTTGATATCGTCTATGTGACGAGGACAGCCATGAAAGCCCAGGCGCTGGCCGACCATCTGGCAGAGAACCCCGTTGATGAAAAATACGAGCCCTTAAGAACGTATTTTCCCGACGAAGAGGTAATGCATACAAATAAGTTGGAGTTACCTGAAGAACCGGGTTGGAAGCTTTTCTTCGATGGAGCTGCAAATGCGAAAGGGGTTGGAATAGGAGCAGTACTCATTTCTGAAACAGGACGCCATTATCCTGTTACGGCTCAACTACGCTTCTATTGCACCAACAATATGGCCGAGTACGAAGCTTGCATTTTGGGTCTACGATTGGCTGTGGACATGGATGTCCAAGATGTTTTGGTCTTGGGAGACTCGAACCTCTTGGTACATCAAATTCAGGGTGAATGGGAAACGCGAGATCTAAAGATCATACCATACCGACAATGCTTGCATGATCTGAGCAAGCGATTTTGATCGGTGAAGTCCAAACATATCCCGAGAGTTCACAATGAGGTTGCGGATGCCTTGGCCACCTTAGCATCAATGCTACACCACCCTGACAAAATATATGTTGATCCTCTGCACATCCAGGTCCGTGATCAGCACGCTTACTGCAACGCCATAGAAGAAGAAGTAGATGGCGAGCCCTGGTTTCATGATATCAAGGAATACCTCAGAATGGGGATATATCCAGAACATGCCTCTGGAGACCAAAAAAGAGCCCTTCGGCGTTTGTCGAATGGTTTCTTCCTCAACGGAGGAGTGTTGTACAAAAGAACCCCGTATTTGGGATTGTTGAGATGCATAGATGCCGGTCAAGCCACGACAGTTATGGCACAGGTACATGCTGGAGTTTGTGGGCCACACATGAGCGGATATGTATTGGCAAGGAAGATCCTCCGAACAGGGTGTTATTGGCTCACCATGGAACACGACTGTATCACTTTCGTGAGGAAATGCCATCAGTGCCAGATACATGGAGATCTGATTCATTCTCCGCCAACAGAGTTACATACGATGTCAGCACCCTGGCCGTTTGTGGCATGGGGCATGGATGTCATTGGACCTATTGAGCCGGCAGCATCCAACGGTCATAGGTTCATTCTAGTGACCATTGATTACTTCACCAAATGGGTTGAGGCTAAAACCTTCAAGTCGGTAACCAAAAAGGCAGTGGTGGACTTTGTTCACTCCCATATCATCTGTAGATTTGGAATCCCAAAAGTGATCATCACGGATAACGGTGCGAATCTTAACAGCAGCCTGATGAGAGAGGTATGCCAACAATTCAAGATTACCCACCGCAATTCCACCCCATATCGTCCCAAGGCGAATGGAGCGGTCGAAGCAGCCAATAAGAACATCAAGAAGATACTGCGAAAGATGGTGGAAGGATCCAGACAATGGCACGAGAGATTACCCTTTGCTTTGTTGGGTTACCGCACTACCGTCCGGACTTCTATAGGTACAACTCCTTATTTGTTGGTGTACGGAACTGAGGCCATAATACCAGCGGAGGTCGAAATTCCATCCCTCCGGATTGTCGCTGAAGCCGAGATTGATGATGATGAATGGGTCAAAGCTCGATTGGAACAGTTGAGCTTGATAGACGAGAAGAGATTGGCAGCGGTGTGCCATGGTCAGCTGTATCAGAAGAGAATGGCGAGAACATATAATAAGAAGGTGCGCCCCAGGAAGTTTGAAGTAGGGCAGCAGGTATTGAAGAAGATCCTCCCACATCAGGTCGAGGCAAAAGGCAAATTCGCCCCAAATTGGCAAGGGCCTTATATCGTGACCAGAGTATTGTCCAACGGTGCTTTGTGTTTGACAGATGTCGAGGGGAGATGTGTCGACATGGCTATCAATTCAGATGCAGTCAAGAGATATTATGCGTAATTTCTTTAATTATGGCAATTGTTGGTTTATTTGTTTGTATTTGGCATTTATTGGATAATGAGATGACGGAGGCAATTCTTTCTTCTATCCAAACACTTTTTAACCCTTGCTTCCCCCTTTGAGCCTTAAGTTATTCTTTCATACCACTCTTTTTGGAATCACTAATGGAAAAGACATGAAGGAAAAAGAAAAAAAGAAAAAAAAAAGAGAAAAGAAAAGAAAAAGAAAAAATCTTTAAAGGAAAATGAAAAAGAAGGAGAAAGAAAAGAAAGAGAAGATAAAATCATAAGAAACACAAACCATGGGAACTACGTTTGACCTGATTCCTCGAAGAGGATACGTAGGCGCCTCACGGCTCGGTCATAGTGTGCATCATAGTGCATATATGATGCATAATGTACATAGTGCGCATAATAGGCATAGTGTGCGTAACGCACGTAGCTCAACATAAGTGTAAAAAAAAATATTCCCCAAGCAAGAAAATCGGGGCAGAGGTTATGTTTTAAGTTCCAACAAAGGTTTGATTCCAAAAGTTGTAGCAGATCACCCATCAAATTATTTCATTTTTGATAGCCTTTCTTTAGCCCCGCACCAAAACCAACATCGACGTCCAAAAGACCTCCCGATCAATATCCAAGAGATGCCAAGTCAGGCAAATAAAGTAGAGAATAACACACCGATCCCCAGCAAAGAAGAGGATCATAAGACTGGGAATGAATTGATGGTCAAAGGAATCTCCAGAAGAGGGGGTCATGTCGACAACACCCCGAGTCCTCGAAAGAAATAAAATGAGAGAGTCTTATCGGTGAAAACCTTCACAGGCACCGAAAGGCGACGTAAGATGAGAGATATAAAATGAGAGAGTCTTGTTGGTGAAAACCTTCACAGGCACCATAAGGCGCCGGGAGTTGAGAGAAAAGAGAGAGTCCCATTAGTGAAAACCCCTCGAAGGGCACTATGAGGCGACAAGACAGATCAACAAAAAGCGACCACATTCGCAATGAAATGGACACTCATTTATCATCCCCAGTAAGTCAGACCATCGGGCAAATCGATTGATACAAATAGACTGGGTCGGGAATCTATGGTGCGCGTCATGATCACGGAGACCAGTCATGTCCTCCAGATAAGTTCTTCTGAATTTCTTCTCCCACCAAATATTGGTTCAGAAAGATTTTCTCCTTTTTCTGTCTTTTATTTCTCTTCCTAAAAATTTGTCTTGAAAGGGATTTTTCAAAGCTTACTACCAGAGACCGAAGGGGGATTCATCCAATGCAGGATAACCCCAACAGTCCTAAAAGCTGGCCCCAGGCAATGCAATGTTGTGCCCTGTGGTTTTGGAGGAAGTAAACTCCTAAAGGGAATGGTTTCGGGAGTAAAAGCAGACTCCCACAGCATGTACTGTAAAGAGAAAGCAGAAAAGGGGATAAATTAAAAACCAATCCCCAGCAGGCCGGAAACCCCCAGCAAGCGATTTTGTCCACCAACCAGTTATGGGGACACAAAGCAAGAAAAAGGAAAGAGAAGGAAAAGCATCCACCGGAAAGGCACCTCTTCCCACCATAAGTGAAACTGACTAAATCCTTTTGTCTGCTGCAGGAAAATAAACATTGACGATGGCAGCAAGACGCGATGCCAGGGAAATCACCAAAACCGGGGCAGAAAATTTTCTGCCAATTGTCAAAAATTTCTCGGAAGAACGAGGAAACAATTTCAATACATTTAAGTTCTAGGTCGCCCACCAGTAAAATGCGGGAATACATTTAAGTTCTAGGTCGCCCACCAGTAAAATGCGGGAATACATTTAAGTTCTAGGTCGCCCACCAGTAAAATGTGGGAATACATTTAAGTTCTAGGTCGCCCACCAGTAAAATGCGGGAATACATTTAAGTTCTAGGTCGCCCACCAGTAAAATGCGGGAATACTTTTAAGTTCTAGGTCGCCCACCAGTAAAATGCGGGAATACATTTAAGTTCTAGGTCGCCCACCAGTAAAATGCGGGAATACATTTAAGTTCTAGGTCGCCCACCAGTAAAATGCGGGAATACATTTAAGTTCTAGGTCGCCCACCAGTAAAATGCGGGAATACATTTAAGTTCTAGGTCGCCCACCAGTAAAATGCGGGAATACATTTAAGTTCTAGGTCGCCCACCAGTAAAATGCGGGAATACATTTAAGTTCTAGGTCGCCCACCAGTAAAATGCGGGAATACTTTTAAGTTCTAGGTCGCCCACCAGTAAAATGCGGGAATACATTTAAGTTCTAGGTCGCCCACCAGTAAAATGCGGGAATACATTTAAGTTCTAGGTCGCCCACCAGTAAAATGCGGGAATACATTTAAGTTCTAGGTCGCCCACCAGTAAAATGCGGGAATACATTTAAGTTCTAGGTCGCCCACCAGTAAAATGCGGGAATACTTTTAAGTTCTAGGTCGCCCACCAGTAAAATGCGGGAATACATTTAAGTTCTAGGTCGCCCACCAGTAAAATGCGGGAATACATTTAAGTTCTAGGTCGCCCACCAGTAAAATGCGGGAATACATTTAAGTTCTAGGTCGCCCACCAGTAAAATGCGGGAATACATTTAAGTTCTAGGTCGCCCACCAGTAAAATGCGGGAATACTTTTAAGTTCTAGGTCGCCCACCAGTAAAATGCGGGAATACATTTAAGTTCTAGGTCGCCCACCAGTAAAATGCGGGAATACATTTAAGTTCTAGGTCGCCCACCAGTAAAATGCGGGAATACATTTAAGTTCTAGGTCGCCCACCAGTAAAATGCGGGAATACATTTAAGTTCTAGGTCGCCCACCAGTAAAATGCGGGAATACATTTAAGTTCTAGGTCGCCCACCAGTAAAATGCGGGAATACATTTAAGTTCTAGGTCGCCCACCAGTAAAATGCGGGAATACTTTTAAGTTCTAGGTCGCCCACCAGTAAAATGCGGGAATACATTTAAGTTCTAGGTCGCTCACCAGTAAAATGCGGGAATACATTTAAGTTCTAGGTCGCCCACCAGTAAAATGCGGGAATACATTTAAGTTCTAGGTCGCCCACCAGTAAAATGCGGGAATACATTTAAGTTCTAGGTCGCCCACCAGTAAAATGCGGGAATACTTTTAAGTTCTAGGTCGCCCACCAGTAAAATGCGGGAATACATTTAAGTTCTAGGTCGCCCACCAGTAAAATGCGGGAATACATTTAAGTTCTAGGTCGCCCACCAGTAAAATGCGGGAATACATTTAAGTTCTAGGTCGCCCACCAGTAAAATGCGGGAATACATTTAAGTTCTAGGTCGCCCACCAGTAAAATGCGGGAATACATTTAAGTTCTAGGTCGCCCACCAGTAAAATGCGGGAATACATTTAAGTTCTAGGTCGCCCACCAGTAAAATGCGGGAATACATTTAAGTTCTAGGTCGCCCACCAGTAAAATGCGGGAATACTTTTAAGTTCTAGGTCGCCCACCAGTAAAATGCGGGAATACTTTTAAGTTCTAGGTCGCCCACCAGTAAAATGCGGGAATACATTTAAGTTCTAGGTCGCCCACCAGTAAAATGCGGGAATACATTTAAGTTCTAGGTCGCCCACCAGTAAAATGCGGGAATACATTTAAGTTCTAGGTCGCCCACCAGTAAAATGCGGGAATACTTTTAAGTTCTAGGTCGCCCACCAGTAAAATGCGGGAATACATTTAAGTTCTAGGTCGCCCACCAGTAAAATGCGGGAATACATTTAAGTTCTAGGTCGCTCACCAGTAAAATGCGGGAATACATTTAAGTTCTAGGTCGCCCACCAGTAAAATGCGGGAATACATTTAAGTTCTAGGTCGCCCACCAGTAAAATGCGGGAATACATTTAAGTTCTAGGTCGCCCACCAGTAAAATGCGGGAATACTTTTAAGTTCTAGGTCGCCCACCAGTAAAATGCGGGAATACATTTAAGTTCTAGGTCGCCCACCAGTAAAATGCGGGAATACATTTAAGTTCTAGGTCGCCCACCAGTAAAATGCGGGAATACATTTAAGTTCTAGGTCGCCCACCAGTAAAATGCGGGAATACATTTAAGTTCTAGGTCGCCCACCAGTAAAATGCGGGAATACATTTAAGTTCTAGGTCGCCCACCAGTAAAATGCGGGAATACATTTAAGTTCTAGGTCGCCCACCAGTAAAATGCGGGAATACATTTAAGTTCTAGGTCGCCCACCAGTAAAATGCGGGAATACTTTTAAGTTCTAGGTCGCCCACCAGTAAAATGCGGGAATACTTTTAAGTTCTAGGTCGCCCACCAGTAAAATGCGGGAATACATTTAAGTTCTAGGTCGCCCACCAGTAAAATGCGGGAATACATTTAAGTTCTAGGTCGCCCACCAGTAAAATGCGGGAATACATTTAAGTTCTAGGTCGCCCACCAGTAAAATGCGGGAATACTTTTAAGTTCTAGGTCGCCCACCAGTAAACTGCGGGAATACATTTAAGTTCTAGGTCGCCCACCAGTAAAATGCGGGAATACATTTAAGTTCTAGGTCGCCCACCAGTAAAATACGGGAATACATTTAAGTTCTAGGTCGCCCACCAGTAGAATGCGGGAATACATTTAAGTTCTAGGTCGCCCACCAGTAAAATGCGGGAATACATTTAAGTTCTAGGTCGCCCACCAGTAAAATGCGGGAATACTTTTCAGCTCTAGATTTTGGAATCAGTAACCCCACTTGAAGGCGGAAGATTACCACAGAGATCCCTAAGCAGGAAACAATAAAATCCCCAGCACCAAGAAGCAGAAGGCTGCAAAGGCAAGCGCGCGATTCAAAAGGAAGAAGGAACGCGTCTCAAAAGAAGCAGTTTGGGAACGTTATAGCATGCCCAACATAACAATTTTGATGAAGAAAGCCATACCACTGAAGAAACCATTGAAAGGCTTAAAGAAGAGGGACATGTTCCCAGCAGATCAAGCGAAGTGATGAAAACTGACATTCAGAAAAGGCGAAGGACCAGTATCATCCCCTAAGTTCACAAAATAAAGGCATCGGAGGAAAAGCGTTAGCCGACAAGAAAGCAAGGCAACAAGAACAAGTTGAAGATAGATGAGATATCATGATCCATACTCTAGCTTAGCTTCTTGTTTTTCCTTTCAGAAAATGTAACAAGGAGATCGGTGAGCGGTAGCATCCTACAGCAGCATGCAACAGCGCACAGCAGCAGCTAACACTACAGTCACGCGGTAGTCCCAGCTACCAAAATTTCCCGAACTACATTGACCCGATTCCTGTTCAGCCCAGGATATGTAGGAAACCTCTGAAGCAAAGGTTCAGTCAAACCTTTTTCAAAAAATGCTTCACACGGAGTACTCGGACGAGCAAAAATCGCTCGCTTTATCTTTGCGCGAAAACCCTTCGTGTCTTCGGGAAAAGAGGGACAGCTGTAAGCACGTGATTTTTGCTTCACGGGAATTACTCCAAAAAAAAAAATCAAAATATATGCATAAGTGTTTCTTGTCATTAGTTGATTTTTATTAAATATTAATTTGTGGGTGTATAATTTTATTTTTTGTTTGTTTTATTTAAGGGTTTTGTTTGAATTAAAGTGGAAAATAATGGAGGATACCCGGTTTTGGGCCAGAAAATCAAACAAAAATAGGCCCAAAATGAACTGGCCCAATGAGCAAAATGGTCTGCCCCCTTAAAGCGTCCAAATGGCATCGTTTTGTCCTGGTTAAGCTGGGCCATTGATCTCAAGTGGATCGATGGCCAGGATCACACCCCCAGATCCGTTTAACATAACCCGACCCAGTAACCATTTCAACCCAACCCCTCACTTAAACCAAACGACCCCGTTTTAATGCCAAACGACCTCGTCTCACCCCTCACCATCAGATCCAAGCCGTTGAGATCATCTGATCTAACGGCCCGGATCCAATCCTCTACTCCGTATATAAACCTTCCCTCACACCCCACGCCCCCTATCCGAACCCCCCCCCCCCTTCACTCATCTCCTTCACCAAGCCCTGAACCCCCGAAACCTTAGCAGCCGCCCTAGTTTCCCTTTCACCAGAACCCGGCGGCATGAACGCCGGTGACCTCCTCCTGAACACCCTAGGACCACCTCACTGTCCTGAACATGGATCTGTTACTCCCTAGCCTCGAATCACCTTCCTTCGTCTCGAATCTTCATTTGAAGATTCGAGTCGAACTCTGACTTATACCAAACCTCACCATCTTCGTACCAGACACTCCCCTGACCTCCCTCGTGACCAAACCAGGCTTGGTTTGGTCCGAATCTACCCACAACTCCTAAAAACCAGATCTGAAGATCCAAAACCTAGAACACTAATAGCCTTGGAATCCGGCCGGTCTTAACAGGGGTTTGAGGTCTAGTAGACCTTAATCAAGGTGTTCTCGTGTGAGAACACCCTGATTAAAGTTTGTTTGGCCTCAAATGGTCGAAGCTAAGTCGGATTTGGGTCAGTTTGGTTTAAACTTTTTCAGTAAGTTTTCCCTTCTCTTTGTTTTAGTTTTGATTGAGTTGTTAGCATGATTTGTTGGTGACTGTTTGTTATTGTCTGATGTTTTTCTTAATTTCTTCCGTCTCTGTCAAAGACCTTTTTATTTGGTCAATTGTTTTCTGAGTATGTTTTGAACGTATCCTGTGATAAACATGTTCGATTAGGATAGTCGTCGCATAAATAATTCATATAGGTTCCTAGTAATTGAACACAAGTTGTCTGAAGCCCTTTTGGTCCCTGTACGTATTGTTTATATGAACGACTGATTATTACCTATTATATTTAGTATAGTCGACTCGATAAACATCGTCGATTAGTTTTCTATAACTAATGGATCGAAGGAGCTAGGAGTTTCACATAACTAATTAAACTCGGACACTGGCTGGATGACCTAGTAATGTTTGAAATGGTCTGTTGGCATTATAAAAATGACTAAAAGGGTTCAGTCTAGGCAGTCCTGAGTTCGAGTTTTCATCAGTGCAAAAATGCCCTAATGCTGCAATAGGCAGGGGCAGTAATAATCAAGGTTAACGGGGGTATTCTGGGGTGTTTAAAAAGAACAGAAGTAATTAGTTTAAGTGAGCTGACAAAAAGGGTACTAACTTAGGATTAAACTAATACCAATGGGGGAACAAGACACAAGGGTATGGGGGCTCAAAATGAATAAACAAATGAGCCCATAATTCTGGATTAAACAAAACCAGGCGTGGGGAATAAAGGGAGCTGACACCAAGCATGCTGAGCATGGGCTTAAAAGAGTATGGGCATTCTGCCAATTGGCAGGCAGGGCAGCTCAGCTGTAATGGTGCATTTGGCCTATAAATAGGCCATTTGATAACTAAAACAGGGGCTGAAGTTTAAGGGTCTTAGGCTGGACATTTTTGAGTCTGGAGAGAAAGAAAAAAAAAAACAAAAAGAAAATTTCAGAATATTGTAACAAAACACTGTCTGAAAACTGCTTAGGAGTTCAAGTTAGCCAAGCTGTCTTTGCTAATTGTTGTTGGTTATTTGCCGAGCTGTTTGTGATTGTTGAACTGCTGGTGCTGTTATATTGAATACTCTGGTTTTCTGTTGGTTCATCATTCTGTTTCTGGGACTGCTTGTTTGTTGCTCGACCACTTGTGAGCTTCATCATTGTGGCTGGTTGTTGTTGCTGTGTTGTTGGTGTTATCTGCTGTTGCTGTATTCACTGCATATTGCTTAGCTGATCATTCCTTTCTTCTTTGTCCTCCTTACCAGGTACACAATCGATACCACTAATGTAACTGAGAGTTTGAACATAAATGCAAAAGAGAGGACCTGCAGATTGTTTATATACACGTGGACTGTTGTGTTAAATGTCATGTAGTATATAGTAGTTACATTTTTGTTTGGATAATAGAAGTAGCCTACATGCTTAGTGTATCAATGCAGGTTAATGCATGCTAGTCATGTATGTGTGCTGTTAGGTGAAAAAACATTCCCAGTGTAATAAGTTGTACCTTTAGACTTAGTCTGAGGGTGTAATATATTCTCTAATGTAAGCCAAATAGGAAAACTATCCACTTTAGTTAAAATTCTTTCTCCTTTTGCCAGATTGTCCCATATAAATTGATAAACTCATTTCACAGAACAAAGAATCAGTCCTAGGCCTCAATCTCATGAAGGCCGAGCCCAAATCGAAACAAATCAGTTAGGCCCATATCGAAAAAGGGGGCCTAAGTCTGGCCATCTCGCATGAGCTAGGTTTGGGCCCATAATTTTCGGCTAGTTATCCATAATCGCAGTCACATTTTATTATTCTGTAAAAGCATTTTAAATCCTGTTATAAGTAAACTCGCAATCATGTAATTAATTAGGACTGTCTACCGTTTTCAATTGATAGAGACGAACACGACAAGAAACGTAGTTGCTATAGGATATCCTTTTAAAATAAGAACGAGATGAGCCTCGATGAAAATAAACAAAACACGCAGATGCGGGGCCCTTGTTAAATGTAAATCATTGAAGCATTTAGTTTCCCGGACGGGTTGTTTAGCAAATCTCACAACCTTCCTAAAATGACAACACGTTAGTCTCTTTAGGATACGCTTTAATAAACTTTACCTTCTTAAACTCGGGTGCACATTTATGTGACCCAAATCCAAATCTCGACGGATTCGAAATGCCTCTCTAATCACGGGTACATTGACTGTGACGTGGTTCGAGATGCATGTCCATGACGTTGCAAATTCATTAGAAATAAAGAACGAGGTGAGCCTCGCCAAATAAAAATACAAATTGCGGGGCCCTCAATAAATATTGCTTTAAAAATTGTTTAGGCTTCGGGATGGACCGTTTAGTAAAATTCCACGGTCCTACCCAAAATAAATACGCTAGTCGCTTTAGGCGCGCCTTTAATAATTTAATTTCCTTAAACTCGGGTGCACATTGATGTGACCCAAATCCAAATCTCAACGGAGTCAAAGTGTGTCGACGACCACGGGTACATTGATTGTGACGTGGTTCGAGATACATTTTCACAACGTTGCAATTCTTGATAAAAACAGTAAATGATAAAAGCGGTTAAAAGTTAAATTTTGCACATAAGTTCACACTTGTATGAAATCAGATAATCAAGCCGAATATAACAGTTGAGCGACCGTGCTAGAACCACGGAACTCGGGAATGCCTAACACCTTCTCCCGGGTTAACAGAATTCCTTATCCGGATTTCTGGTACGCAGACTGTAATATAGAGTCATTCTTTTCCTCGATTCGGGATTAAAATTGGTGACTTGGGACACCCTAAATCTCCCAAGTGGCGACTCTGAAATAATTAAACCAATCCCGTTTCGACTGTCCTTTAATTGGAAAAAACTCCCTACGCACCTCGCGGTGCCGGAAAAAGGAGGTGTGACAGCTCTGGCGACTCTGCTGGGGACTTAACCCAGAACCAGTGGTTCAGGGTTAGAAATTCGAGCTCATATAAATTGTTATATTTGGTTTTATCTGATTTTTACATGATTGAGCCTAATGTGCTAAATGCTGCTTTTACCGCTTTGATATTACGTGAACTGTGTATAAACTGTGCCGAAACCCATCTCCTCTCTGAGTCTTCTAAATCATGAAGAAGGGTGTACTTCGTACGACTTCTTTTCTGTATAGTGTCAAATCCCAATTTAGAACGAGGTTCGGACAAGTTGCTAAGCCGGTGAAGCTTCTTTAATATAATTATTAAAAATTTGGATTAAAGAAGGTGTTGTCCTATGATGAATTATTTTTCCATCCTTGTTGTTTTGAGGTTTTATATACCTTGTGTGGAGCCTTGGGCTTTTTGTTGTGAAATTAATTGATTTTGTTGTATCTTTGGAATTGATTGTGGCCTATGGACAATTCGTGATATGAATTATTGTATGGTGTTGTTGTGATAATATTCTGTGTAAATTATTGTGTAATTTGAGTTATTATTATGAGGACATAAATGTGACATTCCATTGTTGATATTACGTGGGTATAAGGGTGGCATTTCACTGTGGTTATGTGTGTTGGGATATTGTCTGGACGGAGTGATAAGGGAGGCTATTGTACGAAGCGATAAGTACGGAGCGATAAGGGAGGCTATTATATGGAGCGATAAGGGAGGCTATTATAGCAGTGATAAGGGTGGCTATAGGAGAGATAAGGGTGGCTATTGTCAGGGATGATATATGATGATGTGGAGTATTGTGTTGGTAATTGTTATGTGATGATGGGGGGATATTGTGCTGGTAATATTTATGTCGTGTTGTGAATTCCTTGTGAGTTCTTTTATATATTATGCAATTTATTTTATAAATTCAGTAAATTTGATAATAGTCAGATATATGTTGAAATTATGAGCCTGTGAATATTGTCGGGCGGATTATGATATGGGCCCGAGGTGTCAGGGAAATATGATGAATTTATTATTGGCATGTGAATTGTCCGTGCAGTTATGATATGAAATATGGGCACGAGGTGCCGTGGTTATATAATCAAAATTATATTGGCACGTGAATTTTCCGTGCAGTTGTGATATGAAATATGAGCACGAGGTGTCGTGAGTAAATGATGACGGTATTGGCACGTGAGTTGTCCGTGCAGTTGTAATAGAAATATTGGCACAAGTTGCCATGGAAATATGAAAATGGGATGAGACCCGTATTTTATGATTTGAAATAAGGTGTCCCATGGTGACTTTTATTTGAAAGAATTATATTCGAAAAATATTATTTGAAAGAATTTTTATTCGAAAGATATTTATTTGGAAGAATTATATTGGAAAGATACTTGTTTGAAAGAATTATGAGAAAGATATTTATTTGAAGGAAGTATATTCGAAATATATTTATCGGAAAATATTATATCCTAAAGATTACTATTGGGAAGATTTATAGGCGAAAGATTAATATTTGAAAATTTTGATTAATTGGTTGTACTTGTATTCATTATTTGCTGAGCAATATATATGATGTTCTTGTTGCCCTGTTGTTTATATCACTGGTTGATTATTGTTGTCATCATTGTTATTTGTTTCCTATTATTTTTGAATGCTATATTGAATAGGTTATTAGACTAGTGAGTGTCTTGACTGTATCTCGTCACTACTCCACCGAGGTTAGTCTTGATACTTACTGGGTATCGCTGTGGTGTACTCATACTATACTTCTGTATATTTTTTATGTACAGGGCCAAGTATTGGAGATATAGGACTCGAACAGAGTTAGAGTGTGAATGCAAGGATTCAAGGTAGAGCTGCTTGGTCGTCGCAATCCTTTGGAATCTTTCCCTTTTATCGTACTATCAATTATTATTCGAGCACTATTGTATATTTAATTTCCTTCAGATCATTTCATATATTCAGTTAGAGTTCGTGACTCAGTACTACCAGTCTTGGGGAGGTTGTATCTTTATTTCCACTGTTGGTTTCGATTAATAAAAAAATTGGTTTGAATTGTTATTCTAATCGGCTTACCTAGTCTTAGAGACTAAGTGTCATCACGACACTTATGGTGGGATTTTGGGTCATGACAGTTACGCTCTTAATTTCTCTTGATGTAGTATCTTGGGTCCGTAGGTCTTTCCAATGAAACAGGAGATACAGTTGAAGCTATACCTATGCCTAAATTTGTCGAAACAAGATGGTTAGGATCAAGCATCTGTTATAAATTTCCACATCGTTCTTATTCTACATATGAACCTCTGAAAATCACTTGCATTTGGATCCTTTTCAGTGACGGGGAAAACATTATGTGTTAACTTCCATACAAATAAGTGCCTTGACAACAAGGCTTGCAACAGAAGACAGACAAGAGTAATGGAACCATAATTAAGTTTTACTCTGTTGTTGTGAAATGTGAAGCGTCAATCTTGTAGTAGACATTCAATACTACATCATCAGGAAATTATAGCTTCATGTACAGCACTTGCTTAGTGCTTTCTTGGAATAAAATCCTTATCCCTCTTTCATAGGAGTTCTCTTTTTGTTATCAGTTGTTGATGCCCCTTAGATGCTAGATAGTTGTAAATCTGATTTGGTATATTTCATGCCATCATATCTTTGTTCCATCATATCTTTATTTGTTGTTAGTTTGAACATATGCATAATGTAATTTTTATGCAATAACGGTTGGGCCCGTGCTTAGCACGGGCTTTATTCGTCTAGTCTATTATTTAGAAGTGGGAGTTTGAGGATACGAATATGGCAGTCCTGAATTATACAAAACGAAGTGTGAATAGTACTCTATGTTTGACCCATAGTTGTTGGTGAAATAACACGTGTCTGGACTTTTCCTTTACCTTACCACGTGTAATTTATTTCAAATACTCCTCTGTTTCAATTTGCAGAGTGCAAACATATTACAACTCCTCTAATTCTCTCTCCTTCGCACACTCTGCAAGTTCAATGAGTTTTACAATTCGTCTGGGCTTCTTTGGATCCTTTGAGTATGAGATTTTTCCTCTGTCTATGTTCATATTTCTTACATGAATTCTGTCTTTTTGTGATTTTTCATGTTGTTTGCCTCAATTTTCTAGCGTCTATTGTGTTTATTAAGTTTTATAAGTTTTTTCCCCGATTTTTTTTCTCCTTGTGTTGTGTTCTGGATTTCTTTGAAGTTTTGTCTATTTTTGTTCGATGTTGGTTTCTCTATTCTTTTGAATAATTTCTTGCTAGATTTTCTATCTCATTTTGATATGCATCTCTGGAAAGAAATATCTAGGTGCATTGTACCACATATACTAGCGTTGTCAGAAAAAGAAATGCCTTAGTGCATGCTCTTTGTTTCTGATCTTGATTGTGTAAATTGGGGTGTTTAGTGGAAAAATTTTGTTCTTTAAAGGTTCCGATTAAGGGTGAAATAGGTTGTATTCTCGAAATTATGAATTATTTTAGGAGTAATTTCATATTTGATCTTCATTCGAAGTATGTATACTGCTTTAATGGCAGACATGAGTGCTATAGGTGTCATGAGCAGCTTTCTTCTTTCACTTGTTCTCTTTCAGGACATTCTTAAGTTTTCAGATAAGAGGGTTGATGATTCATTTTTCCTCCATATTTCGCAAAATTTCATTTGATTGCGGTGCAAAGCTATCCGCATATGGAAGAAGATTTGTAAGGGAAAAAAATAAGTTTCAGTCATCCTGTGTGTTTTTGTCTCTTGGCCATGGATTCTTGATTCATTTCAAAATTTCTATTGTGGTTTCCCTTTGTATGTGGATTTGCTGATTTTCTTCTCTTTTTCTTCTTGATGAGCATTTAGATGTTCGATTCTATTTTTGATAAGATTATTGATTTACAATTTTCACTCGCTCTCTGAAAGTGTCTTTGCATTTCGCTTTGTTTTTCTTTTTAATACTCCTACAGAGTATGTGATTTTGGATATTTGTTTGCTTCTTCTCTTTCTTCATGTATGTAGTTATTTTTTAGAACTCTTCTACGGAAGCACTGAATTGTCATCAAGAATAAATAGTAGTAACAAAAATGGAAGAACTTTGATGCAACAAAAGTGTTTGACAATAAACCTGAAACAACTGAAAGAGCTTTTATTCCTTTTTTTTCCAGTTGTTCTATAACATAAATATACTATCATTTAGCAACTCCAAATCTATATTACTTCTACTAGTCATAATTATTGAACAATATCTTATGTATTATATACTATTTAGTTAATTCACTATGCATAAAAAGCTAATTACTGACTCGGTTCAGAACAACTTTTGCTAGCAGGTAATTAAATGGGAGTTGACATGGCAATACGACCCATTAAAATATAAGTTACCTATGCATGGCTTCATTTAGATGAAACCATCCCAAAGGGCCAGGATAAGAGCTTGGGGAAGGAGATCTACAAGTGTTAAGAAGTCAATTTTTGCTCCATGCTGGTTCCAATTTCGTATTTTATATGCAGGTACTTTGTGATAACAGTGAGATATATTTGAACATGAGTATGTGTCCAATGATATAAAAATATGGGTTAGAGTAGAGTTGACATGTAACCACATAGTTTAAAGGAGCAATGCTTTCAACTTCTCAAGTAACCAAATTCCATAGCTTTCTAGATTAGTTATGAATTCTCGCAAGGCATGTGAACTTGATTTTGGTAACATTTTCATGCATGAAGATGTATTTAAAAGAAATTCTTGCTTGAGATTTTAATGAATTAAATAGATTCGTCAAGCCTTTCGTGTGAGCTTCTCTCAAAGTTACAGTATCCAAATTGATTATAAGCTTAATAATATCATCTAGACATGGGCATCTTTGTCATGTATATGAATGCACATGCTTAATCTTAGCTGACAACTTTCTGTGATGTTTCATATGTTTTCTGTTTTAGTTTCGTGTAAGTGATATTTTGACCTACATTGATGCAAAATATAAAGTTGTGAAGTTTTACATATTTTAGTATATGTACTACGTGAACTTTTCAAAGCCAGATTTGCTTGAGTCACAGGGGAGATGGCCCAAAAGTGGCAAAGTGATTGAAGATGTACAATTTTTCTCTCTTTATATTTCTTTCTTGACTCCTTTTTTGGGGTATGAACAAGTAGTTGCGTTTTCTGTGATCGAAATTTGGACTCATCGCCTGTATTTTCTCCATTTCTTAGAACGATATTGCTTATCCATTTGGAAAGAATCAAACTTGGGTAAGAATAGCTTGCATAAGACTTCACTTTTTCAGGTATTGTTAATATATCTATAGAAGGGAAATAACATGTGATGAACAACAAGAGCAAGAGCCATCAAGAGGGGCTTGGAACTTTTATAGAGAGTAAATAGCTCATTAGAATCCTATGTTGAAATAGATTTTCGGCTTGATATTTTTGAAAACAAGTTGTATCCATCTTCCTTTGATGATAAATTGATCACATTACTGAAGGATAAACTTGGGATAAGAAAACTCTAATGCTACTTGATTGATGCCTTTTATAATGTATCTGCTAGCTGATTTTTGGAGTCCTTTATATATAACTTTGCAGCTTATGATGCTTCATTTTGGACAATATTATTGTTCATATCGTCCAGATTCCACAGACATCATTATGACTAACAACAAATTTTTCGGCTATTATAAAAAGATACTTTTTACCTGTTAATGAGAACTCTAATTTTTTTGCTGATTAATTATAGAAGAAAGAGGTAAACATGTAGTAATAATTTAGTACCTACAATTCAATCAAGTTAGTTTTACCTTATTTGTGATTAGTGTATCTTTTTTATATGTGAAATATAGCTGAGCAACTTTTAATGTACTTTTCCTGTTTATTTGAAAACATCTTCATAAGTTTAGCCATTTTTATAGGAGTTTCCTCTATACTTCGCTATGGCATAAACTGCAATACGCCTCGGATTGTTCAATAAAATTTTGATTTGATTTCTCATTTCATCAAATAAATCTTTGTGCTAATAGATACTATATTTTGATTAAGAGTATAGAGTTCTTATGAACTCCTTTGAGATGAAAAAACCTTTTGTTTATTTTTTAATTAGCAGTTATGATTTCCTTGCTTGCTTACTCAGTAGTTATTAGTGTCAAGTATCACTTGATTATACATATTACAGTTTGTTATGATGATTGGTTCTTTTACATGATAGCATGAGTTATTAATGAGCAAAAATAGTTCTTTCGTATTAACTGTCCTGCCATGTTATGTCGAGGAGATTATCATTTGCAATTATATCTTGCAACATAAATAAGAGACAGTTCTTTTGTTGCTTGATGCTTGGGACATGACAACAGTGTTACAAAAAAATTATATTTTGCCTATTTATTTTTCACTTAGCAGAGATTCGTGAAGTGGTTACAATATCATATGAGGAAGTTAAGAAAAATCAAAAATAATTGTAAGCTCCCCCTAGAAGCTGAAACTGACATGAAATTCACATATGTTACTACCTACTAGAATTATGGGAATCAAAAGAGAAGATGTACAACTGCTATTTTAGACAAAATGGTCAGGTAGGTTTTTGTTTTTTCAAAAGGAACAGGTAAAATATCCAAGAAGTCGAATTCTTCTGATCTACTCAAATGGATTTAAATGATTTTGGTGAAATTTGCTTCCTGTTTAACACGTGCAGCAGTTCCTCTCTCCGTGTGGTATATATTAAATGCTGAGTTTAATTAATTTTCGGTACAACGGGAAAAGAAGGAACCACACCACATTAATTATTCTAGAATCGTCATTCATCTAATTGCTCCGTGTGATGCAATGCACCGTGGCAAGATGCAACGACACATATAATGTTCAAGAGTCCTTTTAATTGGCATTCTGTGGCTGGTATCAAGCGGCGATCCTACTGCTACTATTTCCCTAACTGAGTTCTTTGTAATTCAAAATGATGATGATATGTAGAAATTAAAGAATATAGAAATGCATTCTATTGCAAACTGTTGGTGACGAGCAGTCAATAAACTCATGAGTCCAAAGTGCGAGAGAAACCAAGTGTAATCCACTATGTTACTTAGTTTGCTCATTGCTGCTGTAAAATTTTTTTAATGCATATAATGTGGGGTCCATACCTCACCTACTAAATAAAGAAAAATGTGGTAAAGTTAGATAACACAAATTAGGAGGCTGGAAAATTTGTAAAAATTTGGGCAGCTGGACTTTGTAAATTTTGAACCAATCAGATTGGTTGGGTAGGTGAAAATTGTGCCTATAAAAGGAGCTATTCATTCCTCATTGAAGACACACCAAAACGAGAGAAGCTAAGGAGAAAGCAAAGCAGTGAGAGTAATCCACAGATTGTTGTCTGTGAGATAAATAGTGAGTTGTAGTAATATTGTAGTGAGGTGTCTTTAAATAAAAAGTATTATTTCTTTCAAAATTGTAGTAGTCTCTTGACACTACCAAGTTGTAATATTATAGTGGTTATATTGCTCCGCTCGGGTATTGTATTTTACCCCATTAAAAGAGTTGGTGTCGTTGTTACTCTCTTGTGTTATTATTATTTGCCGTGGATATTATTCCTGGGCGGGATATATTATTTTTTATCCCAACGTGGTATCAGAGCCATGGCGAATAATGGTTTGTTGTCTTTTCAGTACCCCCGTCTTACAAAAGATAATTATGAGAAATGGTGTCTATGTATGAAAGACATCCTTGGCTCTCAGAATGTGTGGGAAATCGTAGATAGAGGGTATGCAAAACCCGATAATGAGGAAGCTCTGCCTCAAAATGAAAAAGAGGTCTTGGCAAAGACAAGGAAGAAGGATCAACAAGCTCTCACGCTCATCCACCAATGTTTGGATAATGCCATGTTTGAGAAGGTGGTAGTATCTGCCACCTCAAAGGAAGCTTGGGGGATTTTACAAAAGTCTCTTCAAGGAGTTGACAAAGTGAAAAAGGTAAAACTTCAAACTCTAAGGGCTGATTTTAAAGCTTTAAAATGAAAGAATCCGAATGCATCTCAGATTATTTTTCAAAAGTGAAGGTTGTTGTAAATGAACTAAGAAGATACGGGAGGACATAGAAGATGTTTGTGTGGTAGAAAAGATCCTTCGCACTTTAACACCTAAATTTGATTTTGTGGAGTGTGCTATTGAGGAGTCTAAAGATTTAGACTCTATGATGGTGGAGCAATTAGAAAGTTCTCTACAGGCCCACGAAGAAAAGATCAAAAGGAAACATGAAGTGCCATTGGAGCAACTTCTTAAAACTCAGGCATCCTTCAAGAATTATGGAGGTGAAACAAGCTATCGAGGAAACAGACAAGGACGAGGACGAGGCGGTCATGGAAGAGGAAGAAGTAATGGTAACAACTCCAACAATGAAGTTAAAATCCACCAAACGTTCAGAGGTCGTGGTCGTGGACAAAGAGGAGGAAGAGGACGTGACTACTACCAAGAAAATAATGGACAAAGGTATGACAAATCAAAAATTGAGGGTTATAATTGTCATAAATTTGGCTATTACTCTTGGGAATGTCGTAGCAATGTTGAAGAAAAGGCTAACCTTGTTGACGACAAGAAAGAAGAAGATGAGTCAACGTTGTTGATGACACTCAAGGAAGAAGACAGAGATGATTGCAGCTCGTGGTATTTGGACAATGGAGCAAGCAATCATATATGTGGATGTAAAGAGAAGTTTGTGGAGATCAATAAAATGGTGAAAGATAATGTGTCCTTTGGAGATACCTCAAAGGTTCAAATCAAAGGGATAGGTACGATTCTGATCTCCTGTAAAGATGGTAGTCACAAGTTAATTCAAGATGTTTATTATGTGCCAAAATTAAAAAGTAATATTTTGAGTTTGGGTCAACTTCTTGAAAGGAGTATGACATCCACATGAAAAATATGCATCTTTGGCTTAGAATATTGGTATATAACTTGTTCGTACTTTTGGTTGAGGTCCCGGAGGGCCTCGGGATGATTCCAGATGGTTGACGGGAAGTTGGGAGTTAGAGTGTGCAGCTGAAGCTGCTGGATTGCTGTCATAACCGCACATGCGGATCTGGGACAGCAGGTGAGGAGACGCAGAAGCGGCTGGGAGACCGCAGATGCGGCCAGATGAGGAAAGGCTAGAAGCCGCATGTGCGGAAGTGTCTACGCACCTGCGTGATCGCAGATGCCGTAAAGTGATCGCAGGTGCGGAAATGGGAAATTAATGAGTTATCGTAGGTGCAAGTAAGTTTCCGCAGAAGCGGGACCGCTGGTGCGGTCCCTTGGCCGCAAAAGCGGATTTGCTGGGCGGAAAACAAGACATTTCGAGGGTTTGAAATCAAAAGTTAGAAAATCGATTTGGAGCTCGGGAGAGGGCGATATTGGAAGGATTTTGAAGAAGAAATCAGTGGGTAACGATTCCTAATCCCTTTCTAGTTGTATTCCTATAATCTAATGTTGGTTTTGTCATTTAATTTCGGATTTGGGATAAAAATTGAGGAAAAGTGGAGGAAAGTTCTTAGTCCTAATTTTGGGGTTTTGATCTAGATTTTGATATCGGATTGGGATAATTTTGGTATAAACGAACTCGTGAGAGTATGAGGATTCTGAATTTGTAAATTTTACCCGATTCCGAGACGTAGACCCGAGGGGCATTTTGGTCATTTTTATTAATTTCGCGTTTTAGCTTAGAATTAATTAGTGGAATCAATTACTTGAAGTTATATTTATATTATGCAATTAAATTGAATAGATTTTGGCCATTTGGAGTCGATTACTCGTGGCAAGAGCGTGGTATCGGGTTGATTTTGAGTCAGTCCGAGGTAAGTGGCTTGCCTAACCTTGTGTGGGGGAAACTCTCCTTAGAATTGGTATTATTGATATTTGAGATGCCTTGTACGTGAGGTGACGAGTGCGTACTTGTGCTAATTGTTGAAAATTCTGTTTCCATTAATTAACTATAGTTGTGCTTCTTTTCCTGTCTATACTACTTGCAATTTAAGCTTACTGTTAGCTTAGGGAAGCATGTCTAATTGACTTACTTGATTTATTTGCTCAAACTGCCTTATTTAGATTTCGTGCAACATGTTAGGTTAGAAATACTTGTTTTACCTTGGTATGGAATTTGAATTGAATTGAGTGTTCTTCGTGTTGCTGCTGTGTATTTACTTTGGGACTAAGGAACGGTATCCCGGGAGATTCCCCCTGCATGTTTACTTTGGGATTACGGATTGGTATTCCGGGAGATCCCCCTGCACTTTTATATTGGAACTACGAGACTGCACCCAGTATATTCCCTCCCCCCAATCGAGTATTTACATTTGGGACTACAGATCGGTATTCCGGGAGATCCCGCACATTATGAGTTGGACTACGGGACGGTATGCTGGGAGATCCACTGGGTATTTATATTTGGGACTACAAGACGGTATCCTAGGAGATCTCCGACTGTTATCTCTGTGTTGAGCTGTATTCCTTTCTGTGATTATTTTGTCTCTGTTGTAGTTATTATTGTTCTTTCCATCATGTATTACCTCTTATTGTTGTACTTAATTATACCGTCTTATTCTACATTGTTATACTTTGTATTTCATTTAACCTCAGTAGGGCCCTGACCTTCCTCGTCACTACCCGGCCGAGGTTAGGCTTGACACTTATTGAGTACCGCTGTGGTGTACTCATGCCCTCTCTGCGCATGTTTTTCATGTGCAGATCCAGGTACTTCGGCTCAGCCCTACCACCCTTGAGGCGAGGCTATTTTTCAGAGAATTCGAGGTATATCTGCCGCGTCTGCAAACTGAGGAGTCCCTTTTTATTCTCTTAAAGTATTAGCCCTTTTGTATTTTCTTTTATTTAGACACTCTGGAGTTAGATACTTGTAGACATTCAAAAGCTTGTGATTTCATGAGATTCCGAGTTTTGGGAAATGTTGGTTCAGTTTTCAGAGTTTGTATTGTATATGCCGAGCGGCATCTTAAATGCTTCGTTATGTAGTTTATGGTTAGTTTTATTCTGTTATTTCTGTTTCCACAATTTGTTAGGCTTACCTAGTCGTAGAGACTAGGTGTTGTCATGATAGTTCCCGGAGGGCAAACTGGGATCGTGACACATTTACTTTACTAGATTCGAAGTCTATCATTGCATTTATTTAATTGATTGTTAATACATTTCAAGAGCTAGAGTCAAAGCTATTAAGTTCAAACAAACCCCTAAAGTCTTAATTATATCCGCCTATGTAGAGGTGAGCTGTTGGTAAATTAAAGGATAAAGGATAGGTCCATGAAAAATGTAGTAAATGGTCTAAAAGACAACATGATACGTGATGATTGGAAAAGTAAATTTAGTGAATGATTAAAGTAGCTTTAGTTTGCTTTATTTTACAAATGTTTACTTTCGTTACAAATTGTATATAAAAATATGGACAAGCATGATCTGTTATTGCTGTCCTTTTGGTGCGTGAATCGCCCACTTGGTTCACCTCTTCGCCATCCGAAACACTCTCTTCGTTTAATTTTCCGTTAATTTCACTTACATAAATGATGATGAAAGAAACTATTAAATATTTATTAAAGATAAATAAATATGTCACGAAAGCTCAAATATGAACAGCTTTACAAATTTAAATTTTTATAATTGTGGAAGTTATACTCTAACAAAATACAATTGTAATGGACATACTAAAACATTTAAGAATTGGAAAGAGTAACGTATATATATAAATTGAAAAGATGGAGTAACAACACGCAAATGTATTCCAAAA
Source organism: Nicotiana sylvestris (assembly GCF_000393655.2). NCBI lineage: Eukaryota > Viridiplantae > Streptophyta > Magnoliopsida > Solanales > Solanaceae > Nicotiana > Nicotiana sylvestris. The sequence continues at coordinate 149,014,383 of NC_091060.1, forward strand.
AACATTGGTGGCCAAGAAATGATGTTAAAATAATTATTGTACCATTAGCGAGATATTCCTTTTTAATAAAGGCAGTTTTCAATCAATTAATTAGCAACTCTTTGGTCGAAATTTCATTATGAAAAGGAATTTGGAGCTACTTATATTATTTTTTTTAAAAGCTAAAGAAGTAGAAAATCAATTACTTAGATGATGTGACCAGGAGAAAACTATTAGTCTTGGATTTTATTAACCTAAAATAGCGAATAGTACGTTGCAATTCATTGGATATTATTTAGTGTCGGTTCAAAGACCAATTAGCCCTTCCTTGCTCAGAATTATTCACCGTCAACTAATATCCAAACCAAAATATTTTTTAATGCAAAGAATAAAATTCCCCAACCAAATTCAAAGAACAGGGATAGTGTTTATGATCTAAGAGATCTATCTTATTATGTGAACAATAATTCAGACTTTGACTGTCAAATGATACCAAATCTTGAACGTTTTCTATGAAATCCGATTCCTGAGGGAAAAATTGAAAAAATGAATGAATTTTAGTCAAAGATCCTCCAATCTGTTCCTTCGTTGCCTCTTAATCTCTTATCATGAATAACATGTACTGTAATAGTGTAATATGAGATGATTTAACAATGATATTAATCTCCATGTATGATGTACCTAAAAGACAGAAATAATAGAATTGGTGCTAATTGCTTGTGGTCAGACTAAATGATAGTGATTAATTATTAATTAAATCACAGACTGTTAATTCAAAATTCATCTTCTATATATTGTGTGTATTACTAGCTAGCTTTAACAATCATTCAATAAGTTCATACTATAACTACACAACTCCTATTAAAAGAGCATAAAATTCAAAAGGACCTTAATTATAATAACAATATTTCAAGATGTTCAAGTAAGCATCAAAGGATTCATGATATAAATCCAAATATTCACAAAACATGAAAATGATATTCCATATCCAAAAATATACTTATGTAATAGCTAGGATTAATATAAAGCAAGCAACATACATTTCCCAGTTGCTCTTTCTTTCTTGATGAAATACCAGCTGCTTACCAAACACTACAATTTTGTAATGCAAGGTATAATGTATCATGACTCTTCCCTTAAGAAAAGGCTCTATTTTTCTTTCCTTTAGTCAATATTGGCCTTCTACTACAAGAACTGCTGGAAATTCCATAATTGCCATCATTATACATCAAAGGCAAGTCGTTTGCATCTTCACCTTCATCCTCATGTGTGGCAATACGAATGCAAGAACACCGTTCCAACGACGCGAAAAACGCGGCGGACACGCCGTTGATGAACCACATAGCCATCCCATCAAGTTTTCTGCAGCCGGGAGTGGAGGAGGACCGGATCCTTGGCTCGACGGAACTTGGTCGGAAACTGAAGAAACCGCCGCAGCTGGTGGTGGTAGCTGCCATGATTTGGATGAGAGAGAGTAGCAGAAGTCACAGGAAGTAGGAAGAGAGAGTGGGTGACAAAGGCAGCTTTTATAATTTGGATTGTATGTGAAGAGTTTTAAATAAAAGAACCTTTAGTTGCTACATGTTCATCAATAATCATTACGATTTTAATATTTACGCATGCCCTTCTTCATCTTTTCTTTTCTTTTAATTTTTTTTTTTTTTTTGACGTGGTGTTACTGTTATGAGAAACACAAAGAAAGGAATTGTCACACACTCACACTATAGGGGTAAAAAAAACTACCTTTACAAAATAAAACAAGCGCAAGTGAAAATTTTAATAATGGCTATATAGAACAAATTTAGCAGAGAGAGGCGGTGGGAGCTTTGGTTATTCCTCATAATCTTTTAAATCTCAATTCTTATTTCTGCTTCCCACTTATCAACCTTCAACCTCAAAAATAGGTATAATTACCCCTATTTAAATATTATAAAATCTATTATGATTAGAAGTTAGAAAATATGTTCCTATTTAATTTTAACTTCAAATCCTAATTAGACATAAATTAAAAAAAATATATATATATATATATATATATATATATATATATATATATACTAAATCTTAAATAATTTATCATTCTTCATCATGGTTTAATTAATCATGCATACACGTTAACGGATGAATATTTACAAACTCCAGCTCATGGTCGTAAGTCGTAACTCGTAAGTAGTTCAACATACATAGTGGACATAAATTGTTGTGTGACGGTGTTCATCGGTCGGTACGGTAGGTTCGATATTTTCAATATTCGATTTCTCAAAATGTTATATCAATATTATACCTAATTAAATTCGGTATAGTTCGGCTTGTTACTTTTCGGATTCAGTTAATTCGGTTTGGTAACTTTGATTTGTTCGGCTTAAATATTAACTGTTGTATTCTTAATTAAAATACTTATAAATACAAATACGAAAATGTTCTAGACTTACCTAACCGTTGACAAAATCGTTATCCAAAACCATCAAGTATCAACTGGTAGAAGTACATAAAGAAATAAATATGATACTTGAAAAAGTCTTATTACTTGCTTAGAGTTAATTGTTGAACTTATTAGTGAATATAATAAGGATTAATCCAACATAAACGAAGTAAGAAACATCCTCAAACAGTAGAAACATTACGTAGCCGACCACAACGTGAAGGCCAAAGAAAAGTATTGTGTAACTTATAGTATATTACAATCACTAATATGTATAATGTATAACTTAGTATATACTATTTTGGTACGGTATTGGTATATCGGTAATATTTTTTTAAATACCAAATATTTTAAAAACTTAAACCGCATACCATACGAAATATCCAAATACCGAAAACCAAATATCAAAATTTTTGATTTTGGTACGGTAATTCGGTATTTACCATAATATGCACGACCCTAGATGAGATTTAATATAATTACATTTGTTTACCCTCAAAATCAGATAAAAATTAAATTTGTAAGTAGTTTTAAGGATACGTGGATAAATTTGACACAAAGCGATGAATTGAATTGTAATTAAAGCGAATAATGATAAAATAAATTCAAACTAGGCGACTTGAACAATTATATCCTTGAAAAAATGAGTCTCACTTGAACTGGATGTAATTCAAATGATATCAGGTACAGAAGAACAGTAGCTTACAGAAAGAAAATAGTATTATATTGCTTTTGGATGCTTGTAACAATGTACCTTACAAATAATCAGGCCCCTTTATATAGTAGGGGAGTCTCACTTTAGGTAGATTTTTATAAAAGGTAAAAAATCCCATAATTTGCTAATTAGCTAGTTTCTCATTGATACGTGCCGAGATTTCCACCGTGATACCCGACATTACAGATATTTCGCCTTTCGTTATTGGGTCCGGCAATATTTCTCGAGCTCATTCGAGGTCAGGGTTGATTCCGGGGTATGGACTCGATGTTCTCGAGAACGGGCATTCTGACCTCGTACCTTGGTTCGATGGGACCCAGGGTCAATCTTTAGAATCACATTTCAATCCCGATCTGTCGTGCAATAGACGAGCCATTCTTGACTGTATACAGATAGTCCCCTCATTTTTCGGAAAGTAAATGATGAGAAACAATATGAGCCCCTGATTCTCGCTCCGATATCCTGCATCAGAAACGACAAAAATGAACAAAAGATCTCGTCATTCACGTCTTAAGGGCATTAAATGGTCGTCAGTTACTGGTTGGTCACTCCTGGTTTTGAACTGTTGTTTTGAAAACTATAAATACCCTCTTCTTCATTCATTCAAACTTTACATTCAAACCTTCTGTAGTCTTGTTCTTAAAAAATCTTTGCATTTCCTAGTACTTGTACCCAGATTTCTTGAGGTCTTTGTAAGAACTTTTGCTTGTCTTCACTCCAAACCGTTAAGTGTACCCCTTTTAAATTCCTCCCCGTCATCTTTTACCCTTTAAAGAAAATGGCAAAGAATTCTAAGAGAGTTCCCAAAAATAAACTGCTTTTTCATCATGGTCGGCCGGAGAGGAACCAACTGCAGAACCTCCTCTTGATGCATTTATTCCTGGTGGGTGCTCGGTGGCTGCCGACTTCAAAGTTGAAAAATCTTCACCCGTTCCGGGCTGGGGTGAGAAAGTATTGTGGTATATTTGCTCGATCACCAAAAGACCCTTCTTACAGTCATAAAGGACTGCAACTAGGCCAGAAAAGACGTGGTGGTTTCAGGCCCGAAGAAGATATCACTACTCACGTTAAGGGATACTTAAGTGTTTACACTTATCCTTTTACGTTGGATCTGTTGGACCCGGTGATCATTAAACTTTGTAAAAGGTACGAGGTGTGCCTTGGTCAGATCCACCCCTCGTTTTGGAGGATAGTCATTCTTCTCCGATTCTTCGTGAGCAAGATTGATGGATGCCCATTCACTATTGACCATATGTTGCACCTATACAGTCTCCGATTCTTTCGAAGGGGGAAGGGAGGGGGAACTGATTAAACTTGTGTGTCGGTTCTCTAAAGCCCTGTTCTAGAGCATCGATGAAGAGTGAGACCGAGGTTGGCTAGGACGATTAGTCCGAGTAAGGACCTCGGACCTGATCCCGCCCAAGGACATGTCGTTCCCTGAGGAGTGGAATACAAAATGTAAGTGAAGTTCCATTTTTTCTAGAATTATTTTTTTGCTCTTTTTTTTTTATTTTTTTATCGATGTTCGATGTCGATGCAGTTGTTGCTAGGGTTCCAGATGCGGTTCCTCGACTCAAGGAATGGGTTAAGAACATTGTTTCACAGAAAAGGTATTCCGAGCGCACATTGCACGAACTTTTGAAGGCCCGGTAGGAGGTCCGTCTTCACGGTGACATTACTTTCTTGAGTGAGCAACACTTGGGTTCCCTTTATGCTATTGAGTTCTTACTTATTTCTTTTTCCTTTGCAAGTCTTTCCACGTACGTCGCCATGAGGCCTCCATTTGGTAACGAGGATAGCCCTGCCGAGTCCCCCACACTGAGGCAGGAGAAGGAGAGGAGAAGAGCTCCGAGTTCGAAGAAACAATCCAAAAAAGAGGCTGGTGCGCAAATCCAAGAAAAACACCAGCGCCTTATAACTCACATTGGGCTCAATCCACCGGTTGAGGGATGAGTCTGAAGAATAAGAAGAGGCTTCCTAACTAGTGGTCTGCATACGAGCCAACACCGAACTGCCTCAAACCAGGGGGGCCGATGAGGAGGCAATGATCGAGGCCTTCGAACTAGAGAGGGGAGAGGCCGATTTGCCCCAAATTAGGGAGGCTGACAAAGAGGCTGTGATTGATGCTCTTCGGGCAGAGGATAATGCCCCGAAGGAAGCACTTGGAGTGATAGATCTCTCTAAGTCGCCCTCATTTACCGACTCTATGATCCACGATGCCCAGAGGTAAAAAGACGCCCATATGAGGGGCCCCAAGGGGTGGTAGACCCCCTCCACAACTTCTTTGAAGGTTTAGATTCTACCTCCTCAGAAGACTTCACTGAGTTGGCTGACTTACAGGTACCGAAGAAGAGTCCATCTTTAGGAACCAGTGGGCCTTCTTCGAGCCCGAAACTAGTAAACTGATTCCCAGCACCGAGTGTAGATCCCGACCGGCAATGGTCCATTATTATGTCTATTTTGAAGGAATCCCGGGTCCTCTATGCCCCCATGGCGGTTGCCAGTTATCTTCGATGCTTGGTGATCGAAGATGATCAAGCAAAGAGGAACAAGATGGAAGTGCCATGCCTGTTCAATGAAGCCCAACACGCGTTAAACCGTGTACTTTGAAAGCCTCTTGACGACTTTATTTATATACTTAGATCAAGTCATAAAAGATTTTAACTCTTTCCTTTGTGTTTGTAGGCCTTGGTGCTTCATCACGAGTATTTTCTCCGATATCGAGAAGAGTTAAACGAACAGAGGCCGAAAATCGAGAGCTTATTGAGAAGGAATGCTTATAAACTTCTCAGTGTGAAAAGTGAAGGGAAGGTCAAGAAACTTCAAGTTGAGTTGGAGGTGGCTCGGAAGGAGCATGCCGACCAGGTCGAGCAGGTAAGAAGAGTACTTGAGGTTAGTGACGATGAATCAGATACGATGGCTAATGGTCCAAACCCGCAGGTCCAACAGAAGCTTGACTAGATCGGGCAACTCCATTCAGAGGTGGATGCGGTGAAAGCCAAAGCCGAAGAATGAAAAAATAACATGGACCGTCTAGCCTCAAAAAAGTAGACCGCCCGGGCATAATTGGCTTCGGCTGAGGTTCAACTTTGAGTTGTAAAGGAGAAGTCCTTGGTGCAGGCCAAGAAAAGCGAGGAGATCCAGTCCCAATTGAGTGCGGCCGTCTCTAATCGAGAAAATCTGGCCAAGGAACTTAAAATGGTTAAGTCGGAGGCTAGAGTAATTAAAGTTGATGCCGAAGAGATGGTGGCCGTTTATAGGCTGCTCGAGTTCGAGCAAAAAACATCATCGAGCACGCTAAGTGGCAATCTCAAAGAGAGGCCCTTGAGGAAATTCATGCTCGGGGTCTCGACTTATCAGCTGAGATTGAGAGTGCTAAAGAGCTTGAAGCCTGGGCTAAAAAACTAGCCTACCCCAAGATGATGAGGATTTCGAAGATTTGGGTGAGTCTAAGGCCGCCGAAGATTCTTAGGGTTACGAGGCAGCCCCCGTGAAGATTAGGCCACTTAAGCTCTTTATAAATGTTTTTGTTATTTACTTTTCGTTTTACCCTTTGGTTGAGGCTGTTTGGCCTCTATAAGAATTTATATCGAGGTTGTTTTGGTCTTTGTAAGAAATTTTTGATATACACATAAAGCCTTTTTTCCCTTCAACAATTTCTGATTTTTTTCGCTTTGTCATTTATATTTGCAAAGATTAAAATTCCTTAGCATGAAATAGTTACGTTATGCTCGGGGGCTCGAACAAACCTCGTCTTTAATATTATTTTGTTTTTAAGGCATCGTGGGGTTTCGGCATGTCCAATTTTTTCCCCCAAAGTACTTATACTTTCTTAGATTATAGTTTGCCGAGGGTAGCTGTTAGAACCGGTTAAGAAATTAAGGCCTTTTTGTTACGGGTCTCGGACATCTTCAAGCCGTTTTAATTTGGCCATAGCCTTTTTAGTTCGGGTGTCGCCCAGTGGCTGGTCAACACGAGTTATCTGGGCTTGCCTAGGGTAGCGTCCCCGAATGGAGATGACCATGGCCTTTAAGATTCGGGCATTGCCTGATAGGTCTTATGCCCCCGAGCTCCGATAGCCCAGACCATCCGAGTTTATTTTCGGATGGTAGTCCCCGAGTGAGAGAGATTGTTCGAACTCGAATTAAGATGGCCCTTGGGCTCGATTCCTTTAGGGGATCGATTGTAGAAAATTCCTTGAGAAATGCAAGAAATATTTTTAAAAAGGAGAAATATTTATCCACAAGGAAGAGACTTCTTTTTGTTCTTGTGTAAAATAGTTATACATACGTACATGCTTTATGCCAGGTCTCGAGAAATCTATGCGGGCATAATTCATTTGGCCATTTAGCCCTTACAATAAGTCCTATCTATCGAGACCCTTCAATCACGAAAGTTTCTTTCCTTGCTAAAGTCGATATCTATGGGTAATGCCCCCCAGTATTCGAGGTTGATCGTAGAGAGAAGCCTCGGATACTGTTTTCGCAATCTTTTTCATCAATTCATAACCAGCCTTTTATTCTAAGCTAGCACGATCCACTATTGCCTCGTTACAACCTTGCTAGAAAACCCATTTGGGACCAAACCCGTTCAAGGGAAAAAAAGTGCAACGTGTTCTTTCGGACCTAAAAATCTGTACCGCTTCTTGTTGGTTACCTGTAAGTGTTAGTCAAAAAATAAGTAAAAAGGAAAAGAACAGGGTCGTACCTTAGCAGTAGTATCGCTTCAAGTTAGTTATGCTCCAGTTATTTGGTAGTTGCTTGCCCTTTATGGTTTTGAGTTTGTAGGACCCCTTTCTGGTGATCTCGATAATTTGGTACTGGTATGGTCCTTCCTAGTTCGATCCCAACTTCCCTTCGTTAGTCGGTTCAGGTGGTATTCTGAAGGTTTCCTACTTGCAATGGTTTTTGTGGGTCTTGATCTAGAAAATAAGATGATGATGGCTCCTTCGGGGAAGGTTTTGGGTGCTTAGTGTGATCTTCCTTAGTACTAAGTCCCTGATATTGAAGTGTCAGAGGTTGGCCCTTCGGCTGTAGTGTCTTTTGATCCACTACTTTTGGGCGGACAACTGGACAAGGGCAGTTTCGCGCCTTTCATCCAATAGCTCTAAACTCATACTCATGGCCTCATCGTTCGATTCCTTGGTAGCATATCGGAATCCTAGTACTTGGTTCATCGACCTCGACCGATATTAGAGCTTCGACACCGTAAACCAACGAGGTGGCCTCGGTACTGGACTTCGAGGTCGTACGTTATGCCTATAGGACTTCGGGTAGGATTACTTCTATTTTCCTTTGGCTTCAATGAGGTTTTGGAGTATGGTTTTGTTGGTCGATTTTGTTTGTCCGTTCCCAGTAAGGTGATAGGGTATTGACATGATCCTTTTGATCTTATAGTCTTTGAGAAATTTGGTCACTTTGCTGTCGATAAATTGTTTCCCGTTGTCGCACACGATTTCGCATGGCATTCCGAAATGACATATAATGTGGTCCCAAATGAAGTCGATGACTTCCTTCTCCCTGACCTTCTCATATACTTGGGCTTCAATCCACTTAGAAAAATAATCAGTCATAAATAATATGAATTGAGCCTTACCGGGTACCCATGGAAAGGGGACAACGATGTCCATTCCCCACTTCATGAATGACCATGTTGACAAAACCGAATGCAGTAGCTCTCCGGGTTGATGTATCATCGGAGCATGTCTTTAACATTTATCATATTTTCGTATGAACTCCTTTGCGTCCCTTTCCATATCTATCCAGTAGTAACCGGCTCTGATTACCTTTCAAACCAATGATTCGGCGCTTGATGATTTCTGCAGGTGCCCTCGTGAACTTCCCTCAGAATGTACTCGGTATCTCCTGGCCCTAAACATATTGCTAGTGTACCATCGAACGTTCTTCTGAATAAGGCTCTATCTTCGGACAAGCTAAATCGGGTTGCCTTTGTACGCAGGGTCCTCGATTCTTTTGGATCCGAGGGCAGTTTCCTAGTTTTCAAATATTCTACATATTTGTTTCTCCAATCTCAAGTCAAGCTCGTAGAGTTTATTTTGGCGTGACCTTCTTCAACTACTGATCTCATGAGTTGTACGACTGCCCCCGAATTGAGCTCGTTATCCTCGACCGACGACCCTAAGTTTGCAAGGGCATCAGCCTCGCTATTTTGATCTCGAGGTAAGTGTTGCAAATTCCACTCCTTGAATCAGTGTAATGTTATCTGCAACTTATCTAGGTACCTCTGCATTCGATCTTCTCTTACCTTGAATTTCCCATTAACTTGGTTCACCACAAGGAGGGAGTCGCACTTAGCTTCGATCACCTCCACCCCCAAGATTTTGGCAAGTTTGAGACCTGCAATCATGGCCTCATATTTGGCCTCAATGTTAGTCAATTTAACAGTTCTAATAGATTGTCTAACTATATTGCAAGTGGGTGGCTTCAATATGATGCCAAGTTTGAACCTCTTTTGTGTTTGAGGTGCCGTCCGTGAAGAGGGTCCAGATCCCCAAAGGTGTCCCTAAGTTTACCAACAACTCTTTTTTGACCTCGCGTATTAGGGCCGGCGTAAAGTCGGCCATGAAATCTGCCAAAATTTGAGACTTAATGGTTGTCCGGGATCGACACTCAATATCGTACCTACTGATTTCCACAACTCATTTGACCAATCATCTCGAGAGTTCAGGTTTATGCATTATATTTCGCAATAGGTAAGTTGTCACAACACATATGGAATGGCACTGGAAATATGGTTTCAATTTCATAGAGGCGCTTAGCAAGGGGAGCACCAATTTTTCTAGGTGGGGGTATTTAGTTTCAGCCTTACCTAGAGTCCTACTAACATAGTACATTGGAAATTGCGTACCTTGTTCTTCATGGACCAAGACTCCACTTACCGCTATCTTTGATACCGTCAAGTACAGGTATAGTTGTTCCTCTACCTTCGGTGTGTAAAGTAGCGGTGAGCTCGATAGATACCGCTTGAGTTCTTCTAAGGTCTGTTGGCATTCTAGGGTCTATGAAAAGTTGTTCTTCTTCTTTAGTAGCGAGAAGAATTGGTGACTCTCATCAGAGGATCTCGAGATGAATCTCCCTAGGGCGGCTATGCGTCCGATTAATCTTTGCACAAACTTCACATTGTCCACGACCGTGATATCTTCGATGGCTTTGATCTTGTCGGAGTTGATCTCGATTCCCCGATTGAATACCATGATTCCGAGGAATTTACCCGATCCAACTCCGAACGCACATTTCTCTGGGTTCAGTTTCATATGGTTCTTCTTCAATATTTTGAAGGTTTCCTGCAAATGCTTTAAATGATCCTCTGCTCGCAGGTGACTTAACCAACATACCATCTATGTAAACTTCCATTTATTTCCCTATTTATTCTTCGAACTTCCGATTTACTAGGCGTTAATAAGTGGCACCAACATTTTTTAATCTGAATGGCATTACATTATAGCAGTATGTGCCATAATTAGTCATGAAAGAGGTTTTTTCTTGATCATCTGGGTTCATTCGTATTTGGTTTTACCCGAATAAGCGTCAAGAAAACTGAGAATCTCATGGTCGATCGTGGAATCGATCATGCGATCGATTTTAGGTAAAGGGAAAGAGTCATTGGGACAGGCCTTATTCAAATCCTTATAGTCTACACACATTCTTAATGTGTTCCCCTTTTAGGGACTACTACTACGTCTTCTAACCAATTCGAGATTTTATCTCTCGAATATATCATATTTTAAGGAGTTTAGATAACTTGTCCTTGATGAACGCATGTTTGATTTCGGACTGGGGTCTCCTTTTCTGCTTGACCGGGTGGAATTTCGGGTCCAGGCTCAGCTTATGAGTGGTTATCTCCGGTGGGATTCCATGTCATATCGATATGGGACCACGCAAAATAATCCATGTTAGCCATAAGAAATTGAATGGGTTTTTTCCTGAGCTCGGGGGTTAACCCCATGCCCAGGTATACCTTTCGATCGTTCGATCGATGTAACTTGTTCTAGCTCCTCGACAATTGATTTGGTGGCATCAAAACCATCGGGGACTATAAAAGATCTGGGAACCCGTAATCATCGTCTTCGCCATTCCCCTGTTTATCCGATTGGGTCGTGGCTGGTGTCGATAATTGCTATGTAGCCTCTTGCTTTGTATCAAAACTTAGTTCCTTCGATGTTGCCACTGTTGATATCGGGATCAGTTCTTTGACTGCAAACATTTCTTTTGCGGCCGGGTGCTCCCCGTAGATTGTTTTGATACCTCATGGAATTGGGAACTTTAACACTTGGTGAAGAGTCGATGGTACTGCCCTTATATTATGGATCCAGGGCCATCCGAACAGGGCGTTGTACCTTATATCTCCTTCGATCATTTAAAACATGGTTTCCTGGATTGTCCTAGCGGTATTCACCGGAAATGTTATCTCTCCCTTAGTGGTTTCGCATTCCATGTTGAATCTGTTTAGAACCCGGACTGCAAACACGATGTGATCTTGTAGGCCGAGATGTTCTACAACCCTCGATCAGAAGATGTCTGAGCTACCTGGATCAATTAACACACGCTTAACTCGAGATTTATTTATGAGTACAAATATTACTAGTGCATAATTGTGGGGTTGCACGATCCCTTCCACGTCCTCGTCATTGAAAGACAAAGTTCCTTCTGGCATGTAATCTCGAGTTCATTTTCCCCTTGTGATGGATACTTTGGTGTGTTTTAGCATTAGCCCTTGAGGAATATCGGCCTTATGATGATGATGTTAATCACGTGTTAAGGTTCTTCTTGCTTGGTTGTTTATTATAATCCCTATTTCTGAAACAGTTTTTGGCTCGGTCACTCAGAAATTCTCGAAGATGCCCGTTATTGAATAGCCGGACCACTTCCTCCCTCAATTGTCGGCAATTCCCCATTCTATGGCCGTGAGTGCCATGATATTTGTATATCTTGTTAGTATCCCTTTGGGCAGGATCATATTGTAGGGGTCGAGGCCATTGTCTTTGATGCGTCTGATACCTGATACAATGGCCGCAACATCGACGTTAAAGTTATATTTCGATAACCTTGGTGCTTCATTAGGTTCGGTAGGACTTTCGAAATTGTTCTTGCTCATAAGTCCTTAGTTGATTTGACCTCGATCACTTCTCCTTTCGCTTCGCATAGAATTCCGCCCGGATCCGTTGCTTCTTCTATCTCCATTGTAAGGCCGATACTAATCCATGTTCGACTTCGATTCATGGTTTATATCTCTCTTGACTCTATCGACGGGTCTAACATGATAAACGGACTCAGAAGGAACCCTTATTTGATCATCTTCAACTCTGATTTTTGATTAATATCGGTTATGCACATCAGCCCAAGTAACAGTCGGATACTCAATTAGATTTTTCTTCCATTTCTGTGATGCCATCGAACTTCGAATATTGAGTCCTTGGGTGAAAGCTTGAACGGCCCAATCATTAGCGACTGGTGGTAGTTCCATCCATTCCATTTGAAACTGGGACACGAACTCTCTAAGCATCTCATTATCCTTTTGCCTTACTTTGAAGAGGTCCGACTTCCCGGTCTCGACCTTGATAGCCCCAGCATGTGCTTTCATAAAAGAGTCTGCAAGCATATCAAATGAGTCAATTGAATTAGGAGGTAAGTTGTGATACCATATCTTAGCTCTATTCGACAGTGTCTCTCCGAATTTCTTCAGCAAGACAGACTTGATCTCATCATCCTTCAAGTCCTTTCTTTGATGGCGCATGTGTATGGAGTGACATGCTCGTTTGGGTCAGTCGTCCCATTGTACTTAGGAATCTCAGGCATGCAGAATTTTTTAGGGATCGGCTTTGGATCCACACTCGGAGGGAAAGATTTTTGAATGAACTTCTTGGAATCAAGCCTTTCAGTATTGGCGACACTCCCTGGATATGGTCGACCTTGGAATTGTTGGTTTCCACCTTTTTGTCGTTTGCTTCAATTTTCTTTTCCCTTGATTCTATTTGTTTCGTCAGCTCCTCGAGCATTTTTATGATCCGGGGTAGGTACCCGACTCGTTCTCATTCGACCTCTCTGCAACCGGTTCTTCCCTGCTGGTGATTTTCCGGGACGGGGTGCGGCTTTGGTTTTGTAATTGAGTTATCACCGCTTGTTGAGCCTGTAAAATTTCGAAGATCATCCGAAGATTTATTCCGTCTCCTCCATTATTTTGAGTATTCTGCACCGTCGACCAAGCTCCACCAAGGATGTTATTCTCGGGGTCAGCATAGAGGCTTATGTCGATAGCCATATGCGAGTTAGCATCCAAGGGGTCCGCAACTAGAATTCCAACGGGATCAACTAGCGGCACCTCATTGCCGGGAGCTATATTATTATTCTCACCGTGGTGACCGGATTCATTGTCATTAGGTAGAGGTGCTAATTGTGAGTTTGACATCTTGAGCTTAAACCTGAAATCAGAGACACTTCAAAGAACAAGTGTAAATTGGTGTGTGTGTTACAAAAATTTGTATCAAATAACCACTATTATCCTTAACCCCACAGTGGGCACCAAACTGTTTACTCTCAAAATCGGATAACAATTAAATTTATAAGTGGTTTTAAGGATACATGGATTAATTTGACACAAAGCGATGAATTAAATTGTAATTAAAGCGAACAATGATAAAATATATTCAAACCGGGCAACTTGAACAATTATAGCCTTGAAAAAATGAGTCTCACTTGAATTGGATGTAATTCAAACGATATCAGATACAGAAGAACAATAGCTTACAGAAAGACGATAGTGTTATATTGCTTTTGGATGCGTGTAACAATGTGCCTTACAAATAATCAGACCCCCTTTATATAGTAGGGGAGTCCCACTTTAGGTACAATTCTATAAAAGGTAAAAAATTCCCATGATTTTCTAATTAGCCGATTTCTCATTGATACGTGCCGAGATTTCCGTCGTGATACTCGACTGGTTACTAATATTTTGCCTTCCATTATTTGGTTCGGAAATGTTTCCTCGAGCTCATTCAGGGTCAAGGTTGATTCCGGTTTCATGGACTCGATGTTCTCAAGAACGAGCATTCTGACCTCGTATCTCGGTTCGATGGGACCCGGGGTTGATCTTTAGTCTAGTACATTTCAATCCCGATCTATCATGCAATAGACGAGCCCGATCTCGACAATATACAAGATTTGAGAGATATTCACCTTATTAACAACTAGATAATATTTTCTTTTGCAAATTAAGTGATAAAAGGATTAAGAAGGCCCCCAGTAGGCCATAGATAAAAAAAATATTTGTTACTCTTTTTACGTGCATAAAGAGCAATTTTAGAGAAAGTAGAAATATAATTAATAAATATGTCACATTCCTCTTACAAGCTCATAGAATAAAATAATGGAGACATGAAAATAATCGTAAGAATGGACAACATGAAGAACCAAATTAGAGTAGAGCTAGGCTTTGGCATGTTTCGAATGCAATTATGAAATCCAAATGTGTACAGATGCATTCATCATAGTGGTAATAGCCATCGATCTCCTTGGCCTTAAATAATTAGTCACAACCTGGCCTACACTGCATATGTCCCATCCTTGAAAGAAGAAATAATAAAATCTCTTATGTTTTGCTCTTTTTTCACATGTTTCAACTTCAACACAAGTCTTTTGCTTATTATTGCCAGAATTAGAGTTTAAGAGTAAATTCAAATTATATACTAATGTTTAATAAGAATAAGAGATGCAGCCAGGGGCGACTCAACACTATTGGATGCCTAAAGCCAAACTAGCAGAAGATGCTTATAACCTTTTTTCAAAAAAAAAAAAAAGAACTTTCTTTTATACTATAATTTACTTAAAATCTAATTTTTTAGCTTTTTTAGATGCAAAATTATGAATAATTATTTTATTATAAATTTCTTCTAATAATTCTTTTTCAAGTGGTAATATAGCTAATACATTCAATCTTTCTTACGCCATGGTTGATTTTAAGTAAGATTTTATCAATTTTAGTTTTAAAAAACTTCTTTTAAATTTCTAGTTTGTGGTCAAGGGCGGCCGGAGGCAATTGTTACAGGAACTAGTATTATTATTCTATATGCAATTTAAGTATTTGAAAAAAAAAAATCAAGTATTTTTATCTGATTGAGTGTATCGACTAAAGTACTACCATCTCTTCTTTTTTGGGATTGTATCAATGATTCAACTTTTTCCTTAAGTTTTGAATAACTAGATTCATACTTTCTATTTGACATATTTAAATATTGATAAATATTAAAAGGATAATATATGCAAGTATTGAAATATCAAGAAAAACAAATGTTAGATGAAAACTAATACTAAAAAGTTGGAATAGAAGAACTTGATTCATTAACTTGATGTGAAAATAAATATTTGTTGCTTTCATAATATAATTCTCATAGATTTTAGCTTGATAGACGAAAAATGCAGAATAATAGGATCCCGTGGAGGCACAAAAAGAAAAATATAATTGTAGTAACGTTTGGTGAGAACTAAAAAATATTTATAAAAAATAAATATTGTGGAAACCATGAAAGAAGGTAGAAAGATTTACCTAATATTTAATGAGGAAAAGACATAATCACTTGATTCCTTTCATAAATTTTGCATTTACATGCAAGGGGCCCAATTTTAAGGAACATAGATATTTTTACTTTTCAGTTTTTACCAAGATATGTAATAAGAGTAAAAATACTTAATTTTAAAAAAAGTTATAAGGTAAAACGTGGGGCCCCCTAAAGTTGGGGTCCTAAAGTGTAACGATCCGACTGGTCATTTTACTTTTTAGAATCTCGTCCCCTAAATAAGACTTCCCGCTTTTGCTTTAACTAATTTACAACCTGCGGGGATGGTTGGTTCGAGATTTGAAAGAGTTTGGGTTGAAATAGGCACACTTGATTCCCTAAGACATTATTAAAAGGCTAAGTTTGACTTTGGTCAACATTTTTAGTAAATGGACCCGGACTTATGTGTTGACGGTCCCGGAGAGTCCGTAGGAAAATATGGGACCTGGGCGTATGCCCGAAATCGAATTCCGAAGTCCCTAACCCGAGTAATGAATTTTTGTTAGAAATTGTTAAACTGAAATTCTAAGGATTTGATGAAATTGAATAATGCTTGATCATGTTGGTATCGGGCCCATATGTTAGTTCCAGAGCCTGCTACAGATCCAATATAACATTTAAGACTTGCACGCAAAATTTGGTGTCAATCCGAGTAGTATAAGCACGCCTCGGTGCGTTAGAAATAAATTGAAGAACTTGAAGTTCATAAGTTTGATTCAATTGGTTTTAGGGGCGTTCCGAGGGTTCAAGCGAGTCCATTTTATGATTTCAAACTTGCCGGTATGTTCGGAAGGGGCTCGTGGGCCCCAAGCATCAATCAGACGAGGCTCGAGTGAAGTTGGAAAAATTGGCAAGGAGCTGAAGCTCCAGCTATCTGTCATAACTGCACCTGCGGTTGGTCAGTCGCAGGTGCGAGACCATAGGTGCGGTCAATTCATCGCAGAAACGGCCAAGGGGAGGAGCCCAGGAACAATAGATGCAGCTCCTTCTCCGCAGAAGCGGCTGCGCATGAGCAGCTCCAATACCGTAAAAGCGGTCCCAGCCCCCAGCCCAATTCCGCAAATGCAGACCCCCTCTCGCAGAAGCGAGACCACAGATACGGTCCCCTAACCACAGGTGCGGAAATCGCTGAAGGCAGTGCCTTCATTTAATACGGGAATGTGTCATTTTTGACATAATTGCACCATTGTTTGGGCGATTTGGGAGCTTCCAAAGAGAGATATTCCACCTAGCATCTTGAGGTAAGTTCATCCCACTTATTTCTAGTTTAGTACTTGAGTCTTGGGTAGATTAACACACAAACACTAAAGAAAAATTATGGGGTTAGATCAAAACCTAGGGTTTTGATAAAAGTTAGATTTAACCACGAAATTTGTTATGAAATGAAGTACAAATCATATATTATTGATTCTTAGGTTATAAAGAACAACTTTCTTCGAAAAATTT
This sequence comes from Nicotiana sylvestris, assembly GCF_000393655.2. Lineage (NCBI taxonomy): Eukaryota > Viridiplantae > Streptophyta > Magnoliopsida > Solanales > Solanaceae > Nicotiana > Nicotiana sylvestris. The sequence continues at coordinate 149,031,513 of NC_091060.1, forward strand.
CGGAATCCGGGCACGTGGGTGGGCTCGGATTTTAGAAAACTTGTGTTTAGTATTGGGAAATTACTTTAATAGTTAGAATGTAAACTTGTGAGCTTGTATTGACTAGTTCCTACCTCGTTTAATTAGTTTTGGATCGTTCGGCTCCAATTGAGGGTTTAAGCACATTCTTGGTATTGGAAGTACGCTTTGGAGCGAGGTAAGTCTCCTTTCTAACCTTGTAAGAGGAAATTGTCCCCATAGGTATAATAATTGAATAAATTGCCACTAAATGCGGGGGCTACATACGCACTAGGTGACGAGAGTCCGTACGTAGCTACTATTATATTAATTGTTCGGGTAGTTCAGGACCCGTATCATGCCATATTTGTGAATGTTATATCCTTTCATGCTAATGAAACCACTTAAGATATGCTAGAGACTTGAAAATGAACATATGTGAATGTATGCACTTGTTTTAACACTTGTATTAATTATTTCAATATAAATATGCCTTTATACACCTTCTTGATGATAGTTGATATTTGTGGATCGGGCCGATCGCCTCGGTAGAAATAGATGCATCTATAGTTCGCGCCATTCGACCCTCTGACAGTGCACAATTTCTTTTCTGCTGGACCGGGCCGTACGACTTCGGCATAACGTATGCATGATATTTATGTGAAATGTTATTCATGACTTACTTTGTTAAATGCTCTAAAATGTAAATGGCTAAGTGTGATACTATCTAGGCATGACTTATCACTTCTTGCTATAAATTGATATTATTTGTGACATCCATGCTTAGAATAAAACTTTATTATATTAGATAGTAGATGACATGTTCTTTTTTGCCGGTGACGTCATGCTGCCCTAGTACACAACCAAATGAATTTTCCAGAATAGTTTAGTAAAGAATCAAAGGTCTCCCTGGTTCAAGTGGTACCAGCACAGGCGGGTTAGACAAGTACCCCTTTATCTTGTCAAATGCTTCTTGACACTCATCAGTACACTTGATCGCAGTGTCCTTCTTTAACAACTTGAAAATAGGCTCACAAGTTGTTGTGAGCTGAGCAATAAACCTGCTGATGTAGTTTAACCTTCCTAACAAACTCATCACTTCAGTCTTGTTCTTCGGAGGCGGCAATTCTTGTATGGCTTTGATCTTTGATGGGTCCAACTCGATGCCTCGCCGGCTGACTATGAATCCCAATAGTTTTCCGGATAGAACACCAAATGCACACTTGGCGGGGTTAAGCTTGAGGTTGTACCTGTGAAGCCTCTGGAAGAATTTCCTCAAATCCCCGACGTGGTCGGCCTGATGCTTTGATTTTATGATCACATCATCTACGTATACCTCAATCTCCTTGTGTACCATATCATGAAACACAGTAGTCATTTCCCTCATATAAGTTTCCCCAGCATTCTTCAAACCAAATGGCATTACCCGGTAGCAATAAGTTCCCCATGGCGTGATGAATGCCGTCTTTTCTACATCTTCTTCATCCATCAGAATCTGATGATACCCGGCATAGCAATCCACAAAAGATCCAATCTCACGCTTGGCACAATTATCGATCAAAATATAGATATTGGGTAGTGGGAAGTTATCCTTTGGACTTGCTTTGTTGAGATTGCAGTAATCAACACATACTCTGATCTTGCCGTCCTTCTTCGGTACAAGCACGACATTACCCAACCAAACAGGATATCGAGTGACCCGAATAACCTTTGCATCTAACTGCTTGGTAACTCCTTCTTTAATCTTCACACTCATATCAGTTTTGAATTTCCTCAACTTTTGCTTGACGGGAGGGAATGCTGGATCAGTGGGCAATCTGTGGACCACTAAATCAGTGCTTAAACCCGACATGTCATCATATGACCACGCAAAAATATCTTTGTACTCGATGAGTGCTTTGATTAACTCCCCTCAGATTTTTGGCTCGAGGTGGACACTTATTTTAGTCTCTCGGTCATTGTCTGTGTCCCCTAAATTGACGGCTTCTGTGTCATTCAGGTTGGGTTTGGATTTTTCTTCGAAGTGAATTAATTCCTTACTAATCTCTTCGAAGGCTTCATCCTCATCATCGTATTCTGATTCGTAATCACAATCTACTTCTTGAACTAATATTTCGGAATCAGATTGATTTTTAAGACTGGGCTAAGGATTCCTTATGCATGCCATGTCATTAGAACCAGCGTAAAAAGAACTGTATAGAAAAGAAAACAAAAAGGAAAACCATCAGGAATGATGAAGAAAGGGAAATTGTATTTCATTGAATGATAAAAGATAACAAGGTTTGCACACTCAAATAGACTGAAAAAATGAAATCTGGATTACAACCCTGGAATAATCCATACAAACTTAAAGAAAAATCAAAGCAAACTGCCAAGACTCCTTCCGAGTAGGGAGAGGAGTAGCCTTCCAATTATTAAGCTTTGTTTTTGGCCCGACAAATTGCACTTTCGCGTTGCTAGAACCCTCTTCGATTTCCATCATGTTCACACTGTCGAACAATTTCTCAAATCTTTCAATTAACTCCTTGTCAGGATTAATCACAGAACTGGGAATTGCTGTCACTGGGTGACTCTTCGTACCGGACTTGACAAATGATTTGGAAAGACGTGGGACCGGCTTTGGAAGGACCCATGCCCTCTGTTTCAATTTTCCTGGCTCTTTTTATGTCCACGGCTGTGGGCTTGAATCCCAGACCAAATGTTCCCAAGTTTTTAGGAAGAGACACGGGTTGTATGTGCCTTGCAGATCTGACCCCAAACCCTTTCCTGGTACAAAACCATTCTTCAACATTTCATACGCTACCATGACTGATGTGGCGTTTACCTTCGGATTTGGGATACACTTCCCTTCTGGAACTTTCTCGACTGACATTGTGTCAGAAACTTGGTAGAACCATGGTCCCTTGTCATCTTCCACTTCCATGAATGGCACAATGGTGTTGATGTGAGCGCACAAATTATCTTCGCCGTGCACAACTATTTCCTGTCTGTCCCATTCAAACTTGACCATCTGATGGAGTGTTGATGGTACTGCTTTAGCGGCGTGAATCCACGGTCGCCCTAATAGCAAATTGTAGGAAACAGCTATATCCAGCACTTGGAATTCCATTGTGAATTCTACTGGACCTATAGTTAGCTCCAACATTATGTCCCCGACCGAGTCTTTGCCTCTGCCATCAAATCCCCGCACACAGATACTGTTCTTATGGATCTTCTCATCTTCTACTTTCAGCTTGCTTAGAGTGGAGAGAGGACAGATGTTCGCACTTGAACCATTGTTAACCAATACCCGAGTAACCACGGAATCCTCGCATTTCACTGTAAGGTAAAGGGCTTTGTTATGCTCAGTTTCCTCTACGGGTAATTCATCATCGGAAAAAGTGACTTTGTTTACTTCAAAAATCTTGTTGGCTATCTTTTCCAGATGGTTTACCGAGATTTTGTCGAGGACATGGGCCTCATTCAAGATTTTCATCAGCGACTGACGGTGCTCATCTGAATGGATTAGCAACGAGAGTAATGAGATCTGAGCGGGTATTTTCCTCAACTTCTCTACAACAGAATAGTCATGCACTTTCATTTTCCTCAAAAATTCCTCTGCCTCTTCTTTAGTTACAGCTTTCTTCACCGGCGTTGGATCATCTTTAGCTCTTCTTAACTCCTCGAGAGTAAAACACCTTCCTGAGCGAGTCAAACCTTGCTCTTCGCAAACTTCTTCTTTGACTTCTTCCCCTTTGTAAATCACCGTCACCCATTCATAATTCCAAGGAACAGCCTTGTTGTTGATCACTGGAAGCTGAATTACTGGTTTTATAATAACATGCTCTGTGCGAGCACCCTTCACGACCACAATAGGTTTACTTGCGACCCCCAGCACTACCACTTTAGCTTTCTCTGGTTTCACTGCAACAATGCTTGACGACCCTCTCTCGACTACCACAGCGGGCTTATCGTCTAGCCCTTTCAACTGGACCACTGATTTCCCACTGGTTACCTTTTCCTTCGAGCTGGTTTCGCTGGAATGGATCATCATTACCGTCTATGAGGGCTTCCTGGGCTCCCCCTATTTGTGCATCAACTCAATCATATGTGTCTCATGGTGAGCTGGCAGTGGATTATGATTGATATTCGGTGCTTCTAGGGCCTGAACCTCGATCCGATGAGTATCAATAATCTCTTGCACAACTGTTTTTAGTTTCCAACGCTTCTCTATATCATGCCCAGGGGCCCCTGAACAATACTCACAACTCACCGAGTGGTCAAGATTTCTAGGAGGAGGATTTGGCATTTTAGGCTCAATTGGATTCAACACGCCCAACTGCCTCAACCTGTGGAAAAGACTGGTATATGATTCCCCCAGTGGAGTGAAAGTCTTTTGTTTCTGTAACCTCTCATTCTTGAAAGCTTGGTTTGGTCGGAAACCCATCCCGAGAGGATTTCTGTAGGCTCTTGGGGGTGGACACGTGTTTTGTGGAGTTGGGTATGGATTTTGTGGAGCCGGCGCACGCCATTGTGCATGTGCCGGAGTTTGGGTATAGGTTTGTGCATGATGGACGGAAAAATGGGGATCTGGCAGTGGGTAGTAATGTTGTGGAGGGCTATATGGAGTGTGGGGGTAATTTTGGTGGTAGGGTCGTGGTTGGCTATAGTAGGGTGACGGGCCTCTAAATCCGAACCAGGCTCCGGACTCAACAGTCGTGACATCTTCTTTCATCTTTTTCCCAAGTACACCCCCAGTGCCACTTTGAATGGCCTGAGTGGTTGCCTTGATCGCTAAATAACTCATGATTTTGTTGGACTTAAGCCCCTCCTCGACCATGCCTCCCATTTTTACAACCTCATTAAAAGACTTGCCAATTGCGGACACCAAATGACCAAAGTAAGTTGGTTATAAAGCCTGCAAAAAGTAATCAACCATCTCGCTCTCTTTCATTGGGGGATCTACCCTTGCTGCTTGCTCCCTCCACCGGAAACCATATTCTCTAAAGCTTTCACTGTGCTTCTTCTCTAGTTTAGTCAAAGATAGTCGGTGTGGAATGATCTCAAGATTATACTGAAAGTGACAAGCGAATGCTTGTGCCAAATCATCCCATATGTACCATCTTCCGTGATCTTGGTGGGTGTACCACTCTGTCACACCTCCTTTTTCCGCCCCCGCAAGGGGTGAAGGAGTTTTTTCCAATTAAAGGACAATCGAAACGGGATTTTTTTGTTTATTTCAGAGTCGCCACTGGGGAGATTTATGGTGTCCCGAGTCACCGGTTGAATCCCGAATTGAGGAAAGAATGACTCTGTTTAACAGTCCGCGAATCAGAAATCCGGATAAGGAATTCTGTTAACCCGAGAGAAGGTGTTAGGCATTCCCGGATTCCGTGGTTCTAGCACGGTCGCTCAACTATTATATTTGGCTTATTTATCTGATTTTTTGTAACAATTAAGAACTTATATGCAAATTCAACTTTGACCCGCTTTTATCATTATTGTTATTATTATTATTTTATACAAGAATTGCAACGTCGTGAAAACGCATCTCGAATCACGTCACAACCAGTGTACACGTGATTTGTTGACGCATTTTGACTCCGCCAAGATTGGGATTTGGGTTACATAAATGCACACCCATATTTAAGAAAATACCCTTATTAAATACGCGCCTAAAGACTACGCGTTGTTATACTCTTAGGTAGGACCGTAAAATTTACTAAACTGCCCCTCCCGGAATCTAAGTATTTTAAAAAAAAAATAAGATTGGAGGACCCTGCAAATTTTTGTATTGTTTATATTTATTTATTTTTAGCTAAATCCTCCCTTCTTTTATGAATATCTTAAAATGACTACATTTTTTATTATTATTAAGTTTGTCTATAAATATAAAATCAATCTCTACATACTTAAAAATAACATATTAAATACTAGTTTAAAACAAATATTAACGGAAAGTAATATTACTAAAATTATAATTATAAATACAATATGGAATTGTCAAATAAATATTTTTTTAAAAGAAACTAATTATCCCATAACCGGATTAAAATCATATTGTTAGATGACTTGAGCTATTGAAATTAATTATTTACAAATACTGAAAATTAGAAACAATCTTGATTACTAATCCGTATTTCTAAAATTTAATTAATTTAACCTTAACTAACCTTGTTTTAATTCAAATCATGTCCTAATACTTGATTCGCAAAATTAATTTGAATTCATGTTTTAACTAAATTTAGCTACATGATTTCGATTAACTTAATGTTGGCGATACTAAAACCCTTATGAATAGTGAACTTAATTAGTTTCGCCAAACTGATTTAATAAAGCCATTTTTACGTTATTTTCTTCTCATTTTAATTATTAGACAGTTTAATCAGTAATGAACATGCTTAAATATATACTACCTAATAATTAGGTTAAAGCAAAGCATTACTTAATACATCGCTACAATATGTCTAGTTATGCAAATCGACGGCGATTCACAGAATAATAATATATGAAATAACCTAAATACAATTAATAAAAAAATAAAAAAAAAACTAAATTAGAAATTTAACATTCCATTCTTCATTTCACCTTACAAAATGCCAAAATTACAGTTGTGTACCTGGTATTGCCAATATAAGAAGAAGAAAATCAGCAACGTAGTACGTAACACAGCAACAACAATAATAACCAGCAATCCAGTCAACAGAAAATCCCAGTGACAGATTTGAAAATCAAGATAAAAATCCAGAAACACCGACAACAAACAACGGAGAGAAGCCAAGGGAATCTTTTCAGATTTGAAAGACTAATTAATATTTAACCCTTAATTTCTGAACCCGTATATCAGAATATTTATCAGGTGTATAATACTCTCTCTTTTAATTTCCAGCTTTTTTTATTTTGTATTTTTTTTTCTTTTTTGAAAGTCTTAATATTTTCGGAATTTTTCTTTCTCTCTCTTTAATCTTCAGCCCTCTTTTTTCTGTCCCTTTTTCTTTAAAATCTGATCAAGTCCCTCTATTTATCCCCATCTTTCAGCATTTTTTAAACATAAAACTCACTATCTTCCCACTCAACCCCCCTTTTAATCCCACTACTTAATGTTTTGTCCCCCACTACATTAAACAAATACCCCATTATATTTTGTCCCCCATGCTTATATTAAACAATTTCATTATTCCCCACCATTATATCTTGTCCCCATTATTGATTATTTTAATATTATTTTAATCCTAATTGACAGAGCACTCAAAATAAATAATTGTTCAGAATTTTAATTCCAAAAATACCCCTCTGACCTTACTAAAATTACCATTTTGACCCTGAAAACATTGTAATTTACCAATCTACCCTGTCACCTATAACAAGTTCAACTAATCAATTCTAACCAAAATATAGCAGCTATAACCAATTCCTAATCAGATTTTATGAACAAACTCAAACTATATGATGAACAACAAGAAACAACTGGAATTATTTTGATTGAACAATCTTTTTAAACAACAAATCTATTTTCAGATTCACCAATATTAGAAAACAAGTATATTCAAATCATGAGCTCAAATTCAAATTAAACTTAAACAAAAATAAACAGATTCAAATCACTAAACTCAAACAATCAATTGATCTTCAAATTAAATCCAACAAAATTACAGCAAAGATACATGATTCAAACTAAAATCAAAAATTTAAAAACTAAAACATAAACTCACATTAAATCACTGAATTAACATGAACTTCAAACAAAAAATGAATTATCATCTCTTAATTAAACAACAAACAGGTCAGATTCAAACGATTTAAACTAACCTCTTCTATATTAAAATTAAATCCTTTTAAATAATTAAACAAACTGAAGAAGATTCAAACGATTTAAACTAACCTCTTCTATATTAAAATTAAATCCTTTTAAATTAATTAAACAAACTGAAGAAATAATTAATTGAACTTCAACTTAAATCTAAAAACATTATAATTAAACTAACAATTTCTATCTAAATATAAATAAGAAAAATGAAACAACTGAGTAAAAATCAAGAACAAGAATCAAACATTTAATGCTTTCAGATCCGAAAAATATCAAACAAATTACGGACAAAATGAAACTCAAACCAACTAACCGGATCGGAACGACGAAGAACTTGAATGAAAACAAATCCGTCCGGAAGCGATTATGGCACCAAAACAATTCGACGCTGAAGACGACCCCGAACGGACCATCGAAGAACTTGAAGAAGGAAGCAGCGGACAGCAGCAGCAGTGAAGGATCAAGAAGACGCAGCAGCAGCTCGTCGAGGCAGCAGTAGCGACAAGGTGGAGCTGGGTTTCGAAGAAGAAGAAGCAACAACGTCCATGGCGACGTGAAGCTGGCAGTAGCAGCACGATGGAGCAGCAGCGACACAGCAGTGAAGGATGAAGAACGCAGCAGCAACAGTGTCGGAGAAGAAGAAGGAGACGCGCAGCAGGGAGCTTGACGAGCTCGTCAATGGCGGAGCTTGGCAGGGTGGTCGACGGACTGCTGTGGTTGGGCGAGTGAGATGGTGTTCAGAAGAAGAAGGGCAGTCCATGGACGAGCTTGAGCTCGAGGGTGGTCGTTCATGGCGAAGCTTCGAGGGTGGTCGTCCATGGCGAAGCTTCGAGGGGGGTCGTCCATGCTTCGTATGTTTGATGTGTGTGTGTTGTGTGTGTGTGTGTATGTGGACGTGTGTGTGTGAGTGTGACGGGGTGAGAGGGAAGGGCTGGAGAGGGTGGTCGTTGGGCGAGGGGGAAGGGCAGCCATGGGAGGGGACTTGGAAGTTTGAAGAAGAAGAATGTAAGAGAGGGGGCGGATAGGATTTTTCAACAGTGAAATTTTTTTTAGGGTTTTGTTTTTGAAATAAAAGATAGGGAAATAGGGGTATTGGGTCTTTGGTGTTATGGACTGGGTCGACCCGGTTTGAAATAGACCAGGTCGTAGGGAAAGGTTGGGTATATTTGGGCATGTGGTTCAAAATTGAAGAAGAGGCCTAATTCCGATTTTCTTTATTTTTTTTTCTTTTACTTCCTAATTAATAAAAGTAAAATTCTAAATTAAATTATAAACTAAATTATCTTATAAAAAAATACTAATTAACTCTAAAAATAATTATTGCACATTTAAATAGCAATTAACGATATAATCACACAATTTAGACGTTAAATGTTAAAACTGCAACGTACATTATTTTTTATGATTTTTTCCATTTTGTAAAACAAATTTGATTAAATATAAAATGCAAACACGACATATTTTATATTTTTATTAATTTAAACAAATAAACATGCACAGACAAAAATACAAATAATTATACAAAAATACCACAAAAATACAAAAATTGCACACAAAGGAAAATTGTTTTATTTTGAATTTTTGGGAGTGATTCTCATATAGGGCAAAAATCACGTGCTCACAGCTGCCCCTCTTTGTCCGAAAACACGAAGGGTTTTCGTGCAAAGATAAAGTGAGCGGATACGAGCGATTTTTGCCCGTTCGAGTACTCCGTGTGAAGCATTTTTTGAAAGATTTGACCGAACCTTTGCTTCAGAGGTTTCCTACATATCCTGGGCTAAACAGGAATCAGGTCAATGTAGTTCGGGAAGTTTTGGTAGCTGGGACTACCATGGGACTGCAATGTTGTTGCTGTTGCATACCACTTTTACTGTTTGCTGACCTCCTTATTACCCCGTGCCAAAAGAAAATAAGAAGCTAGACTAAGCTAAGAATTACAAAATCTTATTTGTCTTCCCCTTGCTCTGGTTGCCTCGCTTTCTTGTCGCCTTGTGTTTCCTCTGGTGCCTTTCTTTCGAAAACTGCTGGGGATGAACTGGCCTTTTGCCCTTTTTTTTGAACATGAGTTTTATTATTCCGTTCTGTCTTCTTGGGACACTGCTTCCTACATTAAAGCTTGTTATGCTGGGGATCTTTGTTGTACTCCCCCTCATTACTGACTTCTGTTTGATCTTGAAATGTACTCCTCTGTTCTGCAGGCGGGCTCCTGACTTCAACAACTTCCTCAAAATTTTAACACCTTCATTCTCCAAGCGGGGTCCTTACTCCTTCAACTTAAAAATATAACGACCTCCGTTCTACAGGCGGGCTCCTGACTTCAATAACTTCTTAAATTTTAACACCTCCATTCTCCAGGCGGGATCCTGACTTCAACAACAACTTAAAATAATTTAGCCTCCATTCTCCAGGCGGGCTCCTAACTTCTTCAACTTCGAAAAATAAATCAGCCTCCATTCTCCAGACGGGCTCCTGACTTTAACAATTTTCAAAATAATTCAGCCTCCATTCTCCAGGCGGGCTCCTGACTTCTCCAACTTTCAAAATAATTCAGCCTCCATTCTCCAAGCGGGCTCCTGACTTCAACAACTTTCTCAAAATAATTCAGCCTCCATTCTCCAGGCGGGCTCCTGACTTCAAAATAATTCAGCCTCCATTCTCCAGGCGGGCTCTTGACTTCAACAACTTTCTCAAAATAACTCAGCCTCCATTCTCCAGGCGGGCTCCTGACTTTAACAATTTTCAAAATAATTCAGCCTCTATTCTCCAAGCGGGCTCCTGACTTCTTCAGCTTTGAAAAATAAATCAGCCTCCATTCTCCAGGCAGGCTCCTGACTTCTTCAACTTCGAAAAATAAATCAGCCTCCATTCTCCAGGCGGGCTCCTGACTTTAACAATTTTCAAAATAATTCAGCCTCCATTCTCCAGGCGGGCTCCTGACTTCTCCAACTTTCAAAATAATTCAGCCTCCATTCTCCAGGCGGGCTCCTGACTTCAACAACTTTCTCAAAATAATTCAGCCTCCATTCTCCAGGCGGGCTCCTGACTTCAACAACTTAAATGTAACACCTCCATTCTCCGGCGGGCTCCTGACTTCTCTAACTTTGAAAAATAAATCAGCCTCCATTCTCCAGGCGGGCTCCTGACTTCTTCAACTTCGAAAAATAAATCAGCCTCCATTCTCCAGGCGGGCTCCTGACTTCAACAATTTTCTCAAAATAATTCAGCCCCCATTCTTCAGGAGGGCTCCTGACTTCAACAACTTCTTCCTTCAAAACTGGTGTTTTATTCCTCTGAAAATTGTTGGGGATAACATCGATATTTTATTTCACCAATATGTCATTTTCCTTCTTCAAAGACTATTTCCTTTAAAGCTGGTGCTTTCGCTTCCCTGAAACCTGCCGGGAATAACACTGCTGGGGAATTATCTTGCTTCTTCCAAGATTGCTTTTCTTTTAAAACTTGCATCTCCCTTCTTGTATACTACTGGGGATTTTATTTTCTTCAAAACTTGTGTTATTTTCTCTTTTTCCCAAATGGCTATCTGATTTTTTAAGAAAATATTCGTAATGAGAGAAAACTTTCTGCCCCAGTTTAATAATCCTCTTTGTGACCCTGTCTTCCTGTGGTCAATAATATTTCCTTTCCCTGCTTTAAATCAAAGAAATTTTTTTTAGTTTAAAACGTGGTGAGTGATCGTGCCACTTCTGCTCGAGATGGTTTTTCCCTTTTTCTTTTCCCTGCTTTGCTACAAAACTTGTTGGGGATGATATTCCTGCTGGGGATGGTTTTTTCTTTTCTCTTCCTTCCCCGCTCTGTGTTGTCCGACTACTGTGAAACCTGGTCGAGAATTTGTTGGAGTTGTTCCTGTATCTCGCAAATCTGCTGGGGATCCTCTTGAAATTTGATCCATAACTTCCCTTGGAAATTTGGGCCTCTTAGGATCTAGACCCATTCATCATTTGGTCTTGCGACAAACCTCTTTTCGCTTTGTCGCCTTATCTTTAGCTTGTCCTTTTCGTATTTTGCCTTGCACCATTTTGGCAACTAGTAGAAAGCTCTGAAAATCCTTTTCAATAATAAACTGTTGGGGAAATAAAATCTTTTAAACCAAGAAATGAAAGAGTGATAATTTTAAAGATAGAAAAAAAGTCTTTCTGAACAAACGCTGGGGAAAAAGAAAAGAAAAGAACTTATCTGAATGATATAGCCAATCCCAACGATCATGTCGTGCATTTCGAATTGATCAACCCAGTCTATTTGTATCAATCAATCTTTCGGATGGCCTCATCTCGCTGGGGATAAATAAATACTCAACTTTTGCCAAATGTGGACCTTTTCCGCCAATCTCGCCTTGTCGCCTCATAGTGCCCTTCGAGGGGTTTTCACTAATAAGACTCTCTCATTTCTCTCCACTCCCGTCGCCTCATGGTGCCTGTGAAGGTTTTCACCGATAAGACTCTCTCATTTTATTTTATTTTTCAGCTGGGGATTGGAGCGTTGTCGATATGACGCTCTTTGTTGGGGATTCTTTCGGCTATCAATTCATTTCCAGTTTATGATCCTCTTCTCTGCTGGGGATCAGAGTGTTGTTCCCGACTTCCACGTGCATGAACTTGGCACTTCTCGGATACTGATCGGGAGGTCTTTTTTGGACATCAATATGATTTTTTGTGTATGGTTAAAAGGAAAAGGGGTATCAAAAGTTTAAAATAATTTGGAGGGGTGAAACAGTACAATTCTTGGAATCAAACTTTCTTTTCACAACTTCTTCCCCAGTTCTTCTTACTTGGGGATTTTTATTTTTTGGTTACACTATGACGGAGCCGTGAGGCGCCTACGTATCCTTCTTTGAGGAATCAGGTCAAACGTAGTTCCCAATTCCTTTGTTTTTTTGTGATTTTTCTTTTGTCTTTATTATTGTTTTTCTCTCTTTTTATCTTTATTTTTAATTACTAACTCCAAAAGAGGGATATGAAAGAATAAATAAGGCTCAAAAGGGTAAGCAAAGGTTAAAGTGTTTTGATAGAAGAAAGAATTGCCTCCGTCATTTCATTCTCCGATAAATGCCAACCACAAACAAATGACAATTACAATTAAAAGAGATCATACATAATATCTCTTAACTACGTCGGAATTGATAGCCATGTCGACACATTTCCCTTCGATATCTGTTAAACATAAAGCGTCATGGGACAATACTCTGGTTACAATGAATGGTCTTTGCCAATTCGGGGCGAACTTGCCCTTTGCTTCTGCTTGGTGTGGCAGGATTAGTTTCAACACTTGTTGCCCCACTTCAAATTTTTTGGGGCGCACCCTCTTGTTGTAGGCTCTTGCCATTCTCCTTTGATATAACTGACCATGACACACAGCTGCCAATATCTTTTCATCAATCAAGTTCAACTGCTCCAAACGGGTTTTGACCCACTCATCATCATTAATCTCAGCCTCGGCGACAATCCGAAGGGATGAAATTTTAACTTCCGCCGGTATTACTGCTTCAGTTCCATATACCAACAAATAAGGGGTTGCACCTACTGAAGTCCGGACGGTAGTGCGATAACCCAACAATGCAAATGGTAATTTTTCATGCCATTGCCTGGATCCTTCTACCATCTTCCTCAGTATCTTCTTGATGTTCTTGTTGGCTGCTTCAACAGCTCCATTTGCCTTGGGACAATATGGTGTGGAATTACGGTGTGTAATCTTAAACTGTTCACATACTTCTCTCATCAAATTGCTGTTAAGATTAGCACCATTGTCCGTGATTATCACTTTCGGGATCCCAAATCTACAGATGATATGGGAATGGACAAAATCCACCACTGCCTTCTTGGTTACTGACTTGAAAGTTTTGGCTTCAACCCACTTAGTAAAATAATCGATGGCCACCAGAATGAACCTGTGACCGTTCGAAGCTGCCGGCTCAATAGGCCCAATGACATCCATGCCCCATGACACAAATGGCCATGGTGCTGACATTGTATGCAATTCCATTGGTGGAGAATGAATCAGATCACCGTGTATCTAACACTGATGGCATTTCCGCACGAAATTGATACAATCATGCTCCATAGTGAGCCAATAATACCCTGCTCGAAGAATCTTCTTCGCCAATACATATCCGCTCATATGTGGCCCACAAACTCCAGCATGTACCTCTGTCATAACTGTCGTGGCTTGACTGGCGTCTATACATCTCAGCAATCCCAAATCTGGAGTTCTTTTGTACAACACTCCTCCACTGAGGAAGAAACCACTTGACAATCGCCGAATGGCTCTTTTTTGATCTCCGGTGGCCTGCTTCGGGTATATCCCCATCCTGAGGTACTCTTTGACGTCATAAAACCATGGCTCGCCATCCACTTCTTCCTCTATCATGTTGCAATAGGCATGCTGATCACGAACCTGGATGTGCAACGGGTCAACATGAATTTTGTCTGGGTGGTGCAACATTGATGCTAAAGTGGCCAATGCATCGGCAACCTCATTGTGAACTCTTGGGATGTATCTGAACTCCACTGATCGAAATCGCTTGCTCAGATCGTGCAAACATTGTCGATATGGTATGAGCTTCAAATCCCGTGTTTCCCATTCACCCTGAATCTGATGCACCAGGAGGTTCGAGTCCCCCAAGACCAAGACGTCCTGGACATCCATGTCTGCCGCTAATCGCAAACCCAAAATGCATGCCTCATACTCAGCCATGTTGTTGGTACAATAGAAACGCAGTTGAGCTGTAACAGGATAATGATGTCCTGTTTCAGAAATAAGCACTGCTCTTATTCCAACTCTCTTCGCATTTGTGGCTCCATCAAAGAAAAGCTTCCAACCTGGTTCCTCAGGTAAGTCCAACTCATCTATATTCATTACTTCCTCGTCAGGAAAATACGTCCTCAACGACTCGTATTCTTCATCAACAGGATTCTCAGCCAAGTGATCTGCCAACGCTTGGGCCTTCATGGCTTTCCTCGTCACATAGACGATGTAAAACTCCATGAGTAATATTTGCCATTTTGCTAACCTTCCTGTGGGCATAGGCTTCTGGAAAATATACTTTAACGGATCCAAACGGGAAATGAGATAAGTAGTATATGATGATAAATAATGCTTCAATTTCTGGGCCACCCAAGTTAAGGCGCAACATGTCTTCTCGAGTTGAGTGTACTTAACCTCATATACTGTAAACTTCTTGCCGAGATAATAGATGGCTTGCTCTTTTATTCATGTAATGTCGTGTTGTCCCAACACGCAACCAAACGATTCTCCAAGACCGTTAGATAAAGAATTAATGGTCTTCCCGGCTCAGGGGAACCAATACAGGTGGATTTGATAAATATTCTTTGATCTGGTCGAACGCCTCCTGGCATTCTGCCGTCCATCCTACCGCGGCATCCTTCTTCAACAGTCGAAAAATGGGTTCACAGGTTGCTGTGAGTTGAGCAATAAATCTGCTGATGTAATTCAACCTTCCCAACAGACTCATTACTTCTGTCTTGTTCTTCGGCGGTGGCAAATCTTGGATAGATTTGATCTTTGACGGATCCAGTTCAATACCTCGCCGACTGACGATGAATCCCAAAAGCTTCCCAGATGGAACACCAAATGCACATTTGGCCGGGTTGAGCTTAATATCATACCTTCGAAGTCTTTGAAAGAACTTCCTTAGGTCTTCTACGTGGTCTTCCTGATGCTTGGACTTTATGATCACATCGTCTACGTACACCTCAATTTCTTTGTGGATAATGTCATGAAACACAGTGGTCATTGCTCTCATGTACGTCGCCCCAGCATTCTTCAAACCAAATGGCATTACCCGGTAGCAATAAGTTCCCCACGGCGTAATGAAGGTTGTCTTTTCCGCGTCTTCCTCATCCATCAGAATCTGATGATACCCAGCATAGCAATCCACAAAAGATCCGATCTCACGTCCGGCACAATTGTCGATCAAGATATGGATGTTGTGTAAAGGAAAGTTGTCTTTAGGGCTTGCCCTGTTCAAATTGCGGTAATCGACACACACCCTGATCTTTCCATCTTTCTTTGGTACCGGCACCACATTAGCCAACCAATCAGGATATCGAGTGACACGAATAACCTTTGCTTGCAGCTGCTTGGTTACTTCTTCTTTAATCTTCACACTCATATCCGTTTTGAACTTCCTCAATTTTTGCTTGACGGGAGGGCATGCCGGGTTAGTGGGCAATTTATGAACCACTAAATCTGTGCTTAACCCCGGCATGTCATCATACGACCATGCAAAAACATCTTTGAACTCAATAAGTGTTTTGATCAATTCCTCCCTGATATTTGGTGCAATGTGGATGCTTATTTTAGTTTCTCTGATATCGCCGGCATCCCCTAAATTGATGGCTTCTGTGTCATTTAAGTTGGGTTTGTATTTTTCTTCAAACTAGCTTAACTCCCTGTTTATCTCCTCGAATGCTTCATCCTCATCGTATTCCGATTCATTATCATAATCGACCTCTTGTATGGTTAGCTCGGAATCAGATTGATCTTTTAGACTAGGTTGAAGATCCGTTGTGCATGCCATGTCATTAGAACCAGTATGAAAAGAACTGTTCAGAAAAAAAAATGAAAGAAACAAGATTAAAAATAATAACTTATAAAATAAAAAATAAAAAATAAAAAATAAAAAATAAAAATAAAGAAGAAACTTTTTATTTTATTGAATTATGGGATAACAAGGTTTCACACTTTATTGAACACAATAAGAAGGAATCTGGATTACAACCCTGGAATAATCCAGAAAACAAACAAGGAAAATCAGAGCCAACTACCAGGACTCCCTCCAAGTAGGAAGAGGAGTAGCTATCCAATTGTTGACCTTGACCTTAGGACCCACAAACTGTATGTCTGTCTTACTGGAACCCTCTCCAGCTTCTATCATGTTGATATCGGCAAACACTCTTTCAAAGCTTTCATTCAAATCTCCATCTGGCCCCATCAGAGGTCCAAGAACTTTCGGGACCGACAACTTTCTGAACCCTGCTTTGACAAATGATCTGGACAGGCATGGGACTGGCTTAGGAAGGACCCAGACTCTTTTTTTCAATTTGCGGGCCCGTTTCACATCCGCTGCGGTAGGCTTGAATCCCAACCCAAAATTTTCCAGGTTCTTGGGCAAAGAAACTGGCTGGATCATTCCTTGAAGATCAACCCCCAGACCTTTCCCTGGTACAAACCCATTATTCAACATTTATGAGGCAATCATGAAGGTTGCAGCTGTGATTCTGGGAAGTGGAAGGCCCCCGCCCTCAGGAATTTTGTCTACTGAGACTGCGTCGAAAACCTGATAAACTCATGGGCCCTTATCATCGTCGGTTTCTATGAAGGGCACAATAACATCACTGACGGCGTGTGTGCCGTCATCCCCGTGTACCACAATCTCTTGTCTATCCCATTCAAATTTGACCACTTGATGCAGTGTAGAAGGCACTGCTTTAGCTGCATGGATCCAGGGTCGTCCTAACAAAAGATTGTACGACACCGCCACATCTATTACTTGAAATTCCATGGTGAACTCGACTGGACCAATGGTTAATTCCAGTATGATATCACCCAATGTGTCAGTGCCGCCCCCATCAAAACCTCGGACGCAGACACTGTTCTTGTGGATCCTATCATCAGCAACCTTTAGCTTGTTCAGAGTGGCCAAAGGACAGATATTGGCACTTGACCCATTATCAATTAATGCTCGAGTGACCACCGATTCTTCGCATTTTACCGTTAGGTAGAGTGCTCTGTTGTGTTCAATACCCTCTACCGGTAACTCATCGTCAGAGAAGGTCACTCGGTTTACTTCGAAGATTTTGTGCGCTACTTTCTCCAGCTGGTTCACTGAGAGCTTGTCCGGGACATAGGCTTCGTTCAGAATTTTCATTAAGGCCTGACAATGATCGTTCGAATGGATTAACAAAGATAGCAACGAAATCTGGGCTGGGGTCTTTCTCAATTGCTCTATAATTGAGTAATCCTGCGCCTTCATCTTCTTCAAAAATTCCTCTTCTTCTTCCTCCGTCACTGGCTTCTTTATTGTTTCAGGATTGACCCTTCTCAATTCTGCGGGAGCAACACACCTTCCCGATCGAGTTAACCCCTGTGCCTCGCATACGTCTTCCACAACCTCCTTCCCCTTATGCGTCACTATCACTTGACTGTAACTCCATGGCACAGCTTTCTCACTTGTTATCGGCAATTGTATGACCTGCTGGATAACAACTGGTTCCACGTGTACCCCTTTTACTACTAACATTGGTTTGTTTGCTACTCCCTGCAACACTGCTCTGACTGACTATGGCTTCTTCGCAGTAATAGACGATCCTTTCCCTGCTACCACAAATGGCTTGTCATATACCTTTCCCGACAGTACCACTGCCTTTCCACTGGTCAACTCTTCATTAGAACTGGCGCGAATCATCATTACCGTTTGTGAGGGTGTTTTTGGTTTCCCTCCTTCGTGCACTAGTTTGATCATGTGGGCTTCATGGTGCACCGGTAATGGATTTTCATTGATGTTGGGTGCCTCTGGTGCCTGAACCTCGATCCTATTTGTGTCAATAAGATCTTGTATGGCAGTCTTCAACTTCCAACATTTCTCAGTATCATGCCCGGGAGCACCCGAACAATATTCACAGCTTACTGAATGGTCCAGATTTCTGGGAAGGGGATTTGGCAGTTTGGTTTCAACAGGACTTAGTAGGCCTATTTGCTTCAACTTGTGAAATAGAGTAGTATACGTTTCTCCCAACTGAGTGAATGTTCTTGGCTTCTGCATCCTTTCGTTCCTGAAAGCCTGATTTCCGCGGAAGCTTGGCCCTAAAGGATTCCTGTAGGCCCTCGGTGGTGGATATGTGTTTTTTGGAGGTGGATATGTGTTTTGTGGAGGTGGATATGTGTTTTGTGGAGGTAGATATGTATGTTGGGGAGCCGGTGCACGCCATTGCGGACGAGCCGGAGGCTGGGTGTAAGTTTGGGCGTGATGGACGGAAAAATGTTATTCTTGTGGTGGGTAGTAGGGTTGTGGAGGGTAATTTGGAATGTGTGAGTAGTTTAGATGATGGGGTCTGGGTTGGTAATGAGGGGAAGGACCTCTATATCTGGACCAATTGCCTGCCTCTATTGTCGTGACCTCTTCTCTCATTTTCTTTCTGAGCGCACCTCCCGTGCCGCTCTGAATGGCCTGAGTTGTTGCCTTAATTGCCGAGTAACTCAGGATCTTATTGGACTTAAGTCCCTCTTCTATCATACCTCCCATTTTCACCACTTCATTGAATGATTTGCCAACTGACGTCACCAAGTGACCGAAGTAAGTCGGCTCTAGAGTTTGTAGAAAGTAATCTACCATTTCTCCCTCTCTCATTGGAGGATCAACTCTGGCTGCCTGTTCTCTCCATCGGAACCCAAATTCCCTGAAGCTCTCTCCGGGTTTCTTCTCAAGCTTTAGCAATGTGAGACGGTCTGGGACTATCTCAAGGTTGTATTGGAAGTGTCCTGTGAAAGCCTGTGCCAGATCATCCCAGGTGTACCACCAGCTCAGATCTTGTCTTGTATACCACTCTAGTGTCGACCCGCTCAAACTCTGGCCAAAGTAAGCTATCAGTAGCTCATCTTTGCCTCCCGCTCCCCTCATTTTGCTACAAAATCCCCGTAGATGTGCCATAGGATCGCCATGCCCTTCGTATAAATCGAATTTGGGCATCTTGAACCTGCTGGTAATTGGACGTCAGGGAAAGGGCATAGATCCTTGTAAGCCACGCCGACCTGGTTGCCTAACCCGTACATGTTCCTGAAGGACTGCTCCAGGCTTTTAAATTTCCGCATCACCTCATCCTTCTCTGGGCTCTTAGCCGGCTTTTCAATCTCTGTCGGGACCTCAAAGTGGGGATTATAGGTATGTGGCTCGGGTGCTTTGAATGTGAGTTCAGGGGGGTAATATTGTGTATCGTGAGCCTGAAACAAAGGCTCGCTAGATGATCTGTGCAATGGGGCTGGAGCAGGCGCCACAAAGACGGGATCATTTGGTGGAGGAGGATTCTGATTGTGTGGTGGAGCTTGGGGATCATAGGCCTCTCTTCCCTGATAGTAGTGATGGCTTGGGAAACTCGTTGAAGGACCGGGAGAAGGGTATTCTGACGTGTGTCCTGGTTGGAGAGTAGGAGTAACAGGTAGTTCCTGCCCCTTTTGGGCTCTAGCTAAGGTTATATGCATTTCATTCATTTCCAGCCTCATCTTTTCCATTTTTTCCATGGCTTCCTTCAGCATCTGATTTGCCGTCTTTTCCGACTCAACACTGTTGTCTGAACCAGTCATGCTTTCTGGTATGGGCCCTTTTGATCTTGTTTGATAATGGTACGGTGCCAGTACGCTTTAACAAACTAACTGGTATTGATTGGAAAAACAATAAACTTGTCAGTGTTAGAGTCTTAACAGATATTGTATTTGCACGTTGGGGGGATGCAATGTTCTTAGGCAGTTAATCATTTCTAACATGCTTTTGCTCCGACCGCATGCATCATCCCGACTTATTTTATGTGTGCCTTTTTCGAGTGTTTCAGGGACCTTTATTTTCTTCTTCTCTCTCTCTTTTTCCTTTTTTTTAATTACGGTCGAATCCTATAGAGATTGCTTACGTATCGTGACCCCGCACGAATCAGACCAAGCGTAGTTCGTGCCATAAGTAAAATAAAGACCCAATTTTACTTTTTATTACCCCAATATGCTATTACAAGCTATTATTTAAAAAAAAATACAGACTCCATACTATTAGCATTGTTTGAAGAGAACATAAGGGTAGACAACAGACTCTGAAAAACAAACAAGTGCAAGATTGAACTAGGGATACATTAAAGCCTTGAATTTTGGTGCCCGCGAGGCATCGTTCGGCCTTTCCGCGGGCTTTGGTGCCAGGCCTCTTTGCAAGCTTTTTAATTCCTCCATGATCCGGTGGACATAACCCATGACTGAGGCAAAAAGGATATTACGGGGCATTTCTTCACATGTTCGGCACTTCGTGGTGATGTAGCGCCCAATCTCATTGATCATACCCCTGATTCAATCCCTTTCTATGCACAACTGTTCTATTCGTTGATTCTTTAGTCCCAATATTCGAGTATTGTCACTGAGCTGATCTTGGAACCTCTCCATTTGTTCTTCCATTCGGGCTACTGACTCATAGCAGCGTTCCCTATCTGTTCTAGCATCCCGGGCTTGTTTAAGGACCCGATCACTGAGAGTGGAATTTATTTCTCTCAATGTTGTAACACTCATTTCGTAATCCCTTTTCACTTGCCATAGGTGCTTTCTCCGTGCTGCTGTAACTTTTTCCCACCTGACCCGCATTCTTGCTATACAAGCCTCAGATCTCTCCAAGTCTTCTCGGCTTTTGCTGACTTGATTTCTAAATTCTGCTATCAACCTTTCATCAGAGCGACGTTTCTGTCGGTCGCTATTACTCTTACTGAATTGGCGAATTCGGGCTTTCAGTGCCTGGTTTTATTTGGCTAATTTGTTCTTTTCACCCTGCTCCGAGGCTACTTGCACGTTGTTTTCAAACATAAGCCTTTCAACTTGTCGCTTCAGCTTTCCGATTTCAGCCCGGTAGCCTTCCTCTCTCACTAACCAGCCCCACTATTTCTGCGAATCATCCGTAAATTGTTGGACATGAGCTCTTTTAGCAGGTCTCTGACGAATCTGGAACCTTTTCCCGAACCAAACATCGTACTTTGGGTCTACCTCACCCTTAGCCAGTTCTCGAACCATAGTCTTGGGCTCAAGGAATCTACATTCGTGCCACAGCTTTCTAATTTTTCCTTCGGGGAACACGACTCCTGGACTCAACTCAATGGCGTGCTTGCTTAGATCCTCATCAGTGGGAATTACCTGAAATCTTCCTAGTTGGCGCAGTACCCGATGAGGAGCATATGGTTGGATGCTACGAAGTCCCATCAAAAGAACATGACATTCCTCGGCCGCCATGTATATTACCTCAGTATCATTCAACCACCCAAATGCCCATTCAACTTGGTCGGCTGTTGTTGACCTCAATTGTGCAAGCCATGCTTCGACGCCTTCGGGAAATATGACGCCTGTCATTCGTTTCTCAAAGCCGCTAATGCAGTTTTTCTCAGTCAACCCGTGGTTCATGTATCCCACTCGGTGATGGAGGTGTTCTTGCATCCACAGCTGGAGTAACAGATTGCATCCCTGAAAGAACTTGCCTCCTTCTCGGCATATAGTTAAAGCTCGGTAGATTTCGGACAAAATCAAAGGAACCACAGTACTGTCGGTTCTTTTGATTGCAACATCGGCCATCCCTACAAGGCCTATCTCTATTTTTTTATCTTTGCGGGGACAGACCACAACTCCCAGAAATGCTGTGATAAATGCCAAAGTACGTCTTGCTTCCCACTTGATTCTGTTCCCAGTGTGAATTAATCCGAGGTTCGGCTCTTCAAAACCTCGAGGAACACCATACCGTTGATATAAGAATTGGAGAGCACAACACCCTTTCGACAAGTCATCATTTTGCACCTTCCGACTAATATTTAGCAAATCCAAAAACCCATGCGGAGATACCGGTCTTGGTGAAAGCAAATATTTCCCCCTTAATTTTCCATTCATTCCCGCATATCCTGCGATTTCTTCTAGCGTAGGTGAAAGTTTAAAGTCGACAAAACGGAATACATTGCGGGTTGGGTCCCAGAACGGTATTAGAGCCTCGATGATATCTGTCCTTGGCTTGATATTCAACAGATCGACAAAACCTCCCAAAACTCTTTCCACTATCTTTTTACTATCATTTTCCATATCATTCCACCACATGTGGAGTTGCAAAGGGACCTCGCTACATACTGAGAACGGTTCATTTTGACTTGTGCTCATCCTGCACATTTATTATGGTGATTAAAGAAGGAAAAACTTTTATTTGACTCAAAAACTATCTATATTCCAAATGACTCGGCTTTCAAATACGGCCTTTGAGGACAAAGATTATTTTTTTTTTTTGAAAAGTAAGACGTCTAAAGAAATATTTTTGAATTTTAACTTCTATTTCTTTTTTTCTTTTTTTGAAATTTCGAAAAAACTTTTAAAGAAGAAAGGAAATATTTTTGGACTATTATTCTGAATTTATGAAAGAAATACTACAAAAGAAAAAAAAATTGAATTTTGAATTTTTAAACAAATAATTTGGATTTTGAGAGATATTAAAAGGAAATATTTTTGTATTATATAATTTTTTTTTAAAAAAATTGAGG
This sequence comes from Nicotiana sylvestris, assembly GCF_000393655.2. NCBI lineage: Eukaryota > Viridiplantae > Streptophyta > Magnoliopsida > Solanales > Solanaceae > Nicotiana > Nicotiana sylvestris. Next base: position 149,054,574 of record NC_091060.1, read on the forward strand.
TCTAAAAGAAAGACTTTCTAAAGAAGCGAGTAATGTTAAATATTTTTGGATTTTTTTTTTTGAATATGGTGGGCCGAAACCAAAGAGGTTTGCCTACGTATCTCACATCCGGTGAGAATCAGACCCGCGTAGTTCGGACTATAAACTAACTAATTTTTGAAAACAAACATATTTTTTCCCTTTTCTTTTATAGCAAAAAAAAATATTTTTCTTTTTCATTTTTTTTCTTTTTTGAAAACAAAGCAAATTAAAATAAAAGACTCATTCCTACACACTTTCTGCTTTTTAGGCAAACAAACAATTTTAAAAGTAAAAATATATATATTTTTTTCAAAAGTTCGACAGTGTTCCGACAGTAATTGGACACTGGTTTTTTCTAAATTAATCATCTAACTCCCCACTTGCTATTTTTCTCTTCTTTTATTTTTATTTTATTTTATTTTATTATTACTTCTTTTTTTCTTTCTTTTTTTTAACATTCCCGAGATTCAGAAGTCGGTCAACATGCAAGACCGAGCAAATAAATGCACATAAAACAAATAAGATGCATCAGGATAAACTTTATTTCAGGTTGCTAGCCCTAGATGGACTCAACCCCTATGTTGAGTCCCCTAAGTCAAAATGCACATGATGAAAATAAGTGTTCCTATTAGGGATCCGGCATGAGGCTGAGTTATTCTAGGTTCAGAATCTGAGCGTTTGTTCTAGACCTGGCTTACCCGAGCGGACAGCTCGAGCCGAGGGGGAGGCAGCGTACCGGGATTACAGAAGCTTCACCGGCTTTGCAACTTATCCAACCTCGTTCTAAATTGGGAATTAGACACTATACAGAAAAGAAGTCACACGAAGTGCACCCTTCTTCATGATTTAGAAGACTCAGAGAGGAGATGGTTTTCGGCAGAGTTTATATACAGTTCACATAATATCAAAGCGGTAAAAGCAGTCAATTAGCACATTAAGCACAGATCATGTAACAAAATCAAACAAAGCCAAATACAATAATTATTCCAAGCTCGAATTCTGAATCCTGAACCAGAGATTCTGGATTAATCCCCAGCAGAGTCGCCAGAGCTGTCACACCTCCTTTTTCCGCCCACGCGAGGGGTGAAGGAGTTTTTTCCAATTAAAGGACAATCGAAACGGGATTTTTTTGTTTATTTAAGAGTCGCCGCTGGAGAGATTTATGGTGTCCCAAGTCACCGGTTGAATCCCAAATTGAGGAAAGAATGACTCTGTTTAACAGTCCGCGAATCAGAAATCCGGATAAGGAATTCTGTTAACCCGAGAGAAGGTGTTAGGCATTCCCGAATTCCGTGGTTCTAGCACGGTCGCTCAACTATTATATTTGGCTTATTTATCTGATTTTTTTAACAATTAAGAACTTATATGCAAATTTAACTTTGACCCGCTTTTATCATTTGTTATTATTATTATTTTATACAAGAATTGCAACGTCGTGAAAACGCATCTCGAATCACGTCACAACCAGTGTACACGTGATTTGTTGACGCATTTTGACTCCGCCAAGATTGGGATTTGGGTTACATAAATGCACACCCATATTTAAGAAAATACCCTTATTAAATACGCGCCTAAAGACTACGCGTTGTTATACTTTTAGGTAGGACCGTGAAATTTACTAAACCGCCCATCCCGGAATCTAAGTATTTTTTTTTAAAAAAAATAAGATTGGAGGACCCTGCAAATTTTTGTATTGTTTATATTTATTTATTTTTAGCGAAATCCTCCCTTATTTTATGAATATCTTAAAATGACTAAATTTTTTTTTAATTATTAAGTTTGTCTATAAATATAAAATCAATCTCTACATACTTAAAAATAACATATTAAATACTAGTTTAAAATAAATATTAACGGAAAGTAATATTACTAAAATTATAATTATAAATAAAATATGGAATTGTCAAATAATTTTTTTTTTAAAAAGAAACTAATTATCCCATAACCGGATTAAAATCATATTGTTAGATGACTTGAGCTATTGAAATTAATTATTTACAAATACTGAAAATTAGAAACAATCTTGATTACTAATCCGTATTTCTAAAATTTAATTAATTTAACCTTAACTAACCTTGTTTTAATTCAAATCATGTCCTAATACTTGATTCGCAAAATTAATTTGAATTCATGTTTTAATTAAATTTAGCTACATAATTTCGATTAACTTAATGTTGGCGATACTAAAACCCTTGTGAATAGTGAACTTAATTAGTTTCGCCAAACTGATTTAATAAAGCCATTTTTACGTTATTTTCTTCTTATTTTAATTATTAGACAGTTTAATCAGTAATGAATATGCTTAAATATATACTACCTAATAATCAGGTTAAAGCAAAGCATTATTTAATACATCGCTACAATATGTCTAGTTATGCAAATCGACGGCGATTCACAGAATAATAATATATGAAATAACCTAAATACAATTAATAAAAAAAACTAAATTAGAAATTTAACATTCCATTCTTCATTTTAGCTTACAAAATGCCAAAATTACAGTTGTGTACCTGGTATTGCCAATATAAGAAGAAGAAAATCAGCAACGTAGTACGTAACACAAGAACAACAATAATAACCAGCAATCCAGTCAACAGAAAATCTCAGTGACAGATTTGAAAATCAAGATAAAAATTCAGAAACACCGACAACAAACAACGGACAGAAGCCAAGGGAATCTTTTCAGATTTGAAAGACTAATTAATATTTAACCCTTAATTTCTGAACCCGTATATCAGAATATTTATCAGGTGTATACTACTCTCTCTTTTAATTTCCAGCTTTTTTTATTTTGTATTTTTTTTCTTTTTTGAAAGTCTTAATATTTTCGGAATTTTTCTTTCTCTCTCTTTAATCTTCATCCCTCTTTTTTTTTCTCTGTCCCTTTTTCTTTAAAATCTGATCAAGTCCCTCTATTTATCCCCATCTTTCAGCATTTTTTAAACATAAAACTCATTATCTTCTCACTCAACCCCCCTTTTAATCCCACTACTTAATTTTTGTCCCCCACTACATTAAACAAATACCCCATTATATTTTGTCCTCCATGCTTATATTAAACAATTTCATTATTCCCCACCATTATATCTTGTCCCCCATTATTGATTATTTTAATATTATTTTAATCCTAATTGACAGAGCACTCAAAATAAATAATTGTTCAGAATTTTAATTCCAAAAATACCCCTCTGACCTTACTGAAATTACCATTTTGACCCTGAAAATATTGTAATTTACCAATCTACCCCGTCAGCTATAACAAGTTCAACTAATCAATTCTAACCAAAATATAGCAGCTATAACCAATTCCTAATCAGATTTTATGAACAAACTCAAACTATATGATGAACAACAAGAAACAACTGGAATTATTTTGATTGAACAATCTTTTTAAACAACAAATCTATTTTCAGATTCACCAATAATAACAAACAAGTATATTCAAATCATGAGCTCAAATTCAAATTAAACTTAAACAAAAATAAACAGATTCAAATCACTAAACTCAAACAATCAATTGATCTTCAAATTAAATCCAATAAAATTACAGCAAAGATACATGATTCAAACTAAAATCAAAAATTAAAAAACTAAAACATAAATCACATTAAATCACTGAATTAACATGAACTTCAAACAAAAAATGAATTATCATCTCTTAATTAAACAACAAACATGTCAGATTCAAACGATTTAAACTAACCTCTTCTATATTAAAATTAAATCCTTTTAAATTAATAAAACAAGCTGAAGAAATAATTAATTGAACTTCAACTTAAATCTAAAAACATTATAATTAAACTAACAATTTCTATCTAAAAATAAATAAGAAAAATGAAACAACTGTATAAAAATCAAGAACAAGAATCAAACATTTAATGATTTCAGATCCGAAAAATATCAAACAAATTACGGACAAAATGAAACTCAAACCAACTAATCGGATCGGAACGACGAAGAACTTGAATGAAAACAAATCCGTCCGGAAGCGATTATCGCACCAAAACAATTCGACGCCGAAGACGACCCCGAACGGACCATCGAAGAACTTGAAGAAGGAAGCAGCGGACAGCAGCAGCAGTGAAGGATGAAGAAGACGCAGCAGCAGCTCGTCGAGGCAGCAGTAGCGACGAGGTGGAGCTGGGTTTCGACGAAGAAGAAGCAGCAATGTCCATGGCGACGTGAAGCTGGCAGTAGCAGCATGATGGAGCAGCAGCGACGCAGCAGTGAAGGATGAAGAACGCAGCAGCAGCAGTGTCGGAGAAGAAGAAGGAGACGCGCAGCAGGGAGCTTGACGAGCTCGTCAATGGCGGAGCTTGGCAGGGTGGTCGACGGACTGCTGTGGTTGGGCGAGTGAGCTGGTGTTCAGAAGAAGAAGAAGAAGGGCAGTCCATGGACGAGCTTGAGCTCGAGGGTGGTCGTTCATGGCGAAGCTTCGAGGGTGGTCGTCCATGGCGAAGCTTCGAGGGGGGTCGTCCATGCTTCGTATGTTTGATGTATGTGTGATGTGTATGTGTGTGTATATGGACGTGTATGTGTGAGTGTGATGGGGTGAGGGGGAAGGGCTGGAGGGGGTGGTCGTTGGGCGAGGGGGAAGGGCAGCCATGGGAGGGGACTTGGAAGTTTGAAGAAGAAGAAGGTAAGAGAGGGGGCGGATGGGATTTTTCAACAGCGAAATTTTTTTTAGGGTTTTGTTTTTGAAATGAAAGATAGGGAAATAGGGGTATTGGGTCTTTGGGGTTATGGACTGGGTTGACCCGGTTTGAAATGGACCGGGTCGTAGGGAAAGGTTGGGTATATTTGGGCCTGTGGTTCAAAATTGAAGAAGAGGCCTAATTTCGATTTTCTTTATTTTTTTTTCTTTTACTTCCTAATTAATAAAAGTAAAATTCTAAATTAAATTATAAACTAAATTATCTTATAAAAAATACTAATTAACTCTAAAAATAATTATCGCACATTTAAATAGCAATTAACGATAAAATCGCACAATTTAGACGTTAAATGCTAAAACTGCAACGTACATTATTTTTTATGATTTTTTCATTTTGTAAAACAAATTTGATTAAATATAAAATGCAAACACGACATATTTTATATTTTTATTAATTTAAACAAATAAACATGCACAGACAAAAATACAAATAATTATACAAAAATACAAAAATTGCACACAAAGGAACATTGTTTTATTTTAAATTTTTGGGAGTGATTCTCATATAGGGCAAAAATCACGTGCTCACACACTCCAATGCTGATCCGCTCAAACTCTGACTGAAGTAGGCCATTAGCAATTCATCCTTTCCTCCGTCTCCCCTCATCTTACTGCAAAAACCTCTCAAATGAGCCATCGGATCACCGTGTCCGTTGTACAAGTCAAATTTGGGCATTTTGAACCCTGCCGGTAGTTGTACATTTGGGAATAAACACAGGTCTTTGTAAGCCATGCTTACCTGACCTCCTAGCCCTCTCATATCCCTGAAGAATTGTTCTATGCTTTTTATTTTTCTGAACATCTCCTCATGTTCGGGATTTTTGGCTGGTCTCTCAACTTCTCTCGGGAGATCAGAACGTGGATCATAGGGGTAGGTTTCGGGAGCTTTGAAGGTGGGCTCCGGGGGATAATACTGGTTGTCCTGAGCTTGGAACACAGGTTCACTCGGGGATCTATGGAGTGCAGCTGGTGGAGATGCCACAAACACAGGGGTGACTGGCGGAGGAGGGTATGGAATTGATTTTGGTGGTGGAGCTTGTGGCATATGAGAAGTAGTGCCATGGTAGTGTTGATAAATGGGAAAACCTGGATCGGTGGTGGGATGATCCTGAGACTGAGCTAATGGTGGGGTAAAAGCCGGGTTGGCTAGATAAGACGGCGGTGATTGCCCTTTGGACCAGGCTTGGTACATTTCGGTCATCTGTTGCTTAAGTTTGAGCATCTCCTCTTTCATTTTATTGACGTCCAACTCCTCTACCTCAACACTAGTGACGACATCCGGGATAGACATGATTTCTGGTATTGGTCCCTTTGATCTGGTTTGGTAATGATAATGTGCCAGTATCCTCTAAATAAACTAACTGCTTGAATTCTTTGGAAAACAACAAACTTGTTAGTTCTTAACACATATGCAATTACACGTTGGGATGCAATGTGCCTAGGCAATTAACCATTTTCTATCATGCATTTGCTTCAGTTGCGTGCGTTATTCCGGCCTCTCATAATTGTGCCCCTTCTTTTAAGCTTCTTTTATTCTATCCTTCTTTATTTCCCCTCTTTCTTTTTTAGTGGTGGTCGAATCCTATAGAGATTGCCTACGTATCATGTCCCCGCATGAATTAGACCGTGCGTAGTTCTGTCAGATAAGTGTGAAAGTAAATAAAACATTTTTTGGGATTTTCAGCTTTCATAAGAACAGATGCTTCGATCACAAAGACTCAATACTAAAAAATTTCAAAAGACTAATAGACTCTGACGCAAAAGACAAAATACAGACTCCGAAATTAAGCTATCATACTTTAAAGAAATACAGACTAACAGAAAGAAAATATAAACCCAACATGACTTACGGATCCGACAGAAAAGGAAATACAGACTCAAACAGAAAATCATGAGTATATCAATGCTCCTGGTGCCCGCGGGACATCATTCGGTCTCGTCGCGGGCCTATGTGCAAGATCCCTTTGAAGTCGGTCCAAGTTGTTCATTATTTGTTTAACAAAGGTCATCACCGCTGCAAAAAACGTAGTGCGAGTCATATCCTCACAAATGTGGCACTTCATAACGATGTAGTCCCCGATGTTTCTAATTCTCTCTCTTATGACGCCCTTTTCTTGTAATAAACGCCCAATCTGCTGGGCCCTGGTCTCCAAAGTTTGCTTGGCTGCATAATTTTGTTCCTGAAATTGTTGCAAGTCTATTTCTAACTGCGCCAATGTTGTATAACAGTGTTCCCTTTCAACCTTGAAGTCTTTTGCCTGCTTGATCATTTTGTTTTCCGTGGTGATGACCCTTTTCTTCAACCCCGCGACCTCATCGTCGTACCTTTCTCTTAACTGCTTAACTAGGCATACCCGTTCATCTGCATTTTTAGCCAATTGTTTTTGAGCCCTGGCTAGTTCACTTTCTGCTTTGTTCAAATAGAAACTACAGTTACTCACTTTCTGTCTTAGGTTAGCTACGAGTTTTTCATCTCTGTTACTTCGGACTGGATTTTCTGCCGCTACTTTCAGTTTTTGAATTTGAGCTCGAAGGGCCTCATTTTCTTTGGCTAACTTTTTCTTTTCACCCTCATCCGCTACTGCTTGTAAGCCATTCTCGAATTGAAGGTCTTTGACTTGCTTTTCCAGCTTTCCTATTGTGGCCCTATACTCATTTTCTTCGGCCAACCAAGCCCACGGTTCTTGCGATGCCTCGACGAATTCCTGAATGTGTGGTTTTTTGGCTTCTGATTCGGCCCTTGCAGTGTTCTTCTTTCTATACCAGGAAAGGTAGGTGGGTGAGACCTCGCCTTTAGATAGGTTCGGCACTCGGGTGCTCGCCGTCAAATACTGGCATTCGTTCCAAATAAAACGAACTGTTTCTTCGTGAAATTGGCCGTCGGAGCTAATCTCAACCGCGTGGATACTGAGATCCTCATCTGGATTCATCACCTGGCACCTTCCTAATTGTCTCATCACTCGGTAGGGAGCGTAAGGTTGAATACCTCGAAGACCCATTAGGAGGAAGTAAGGACCTGTGGCGGGCATATACACAATTTCTTCAACAGGAAGCCAACCTAGTGTCCATTCTATTTGTCCCGTAATGATGGCGCGAAGGCGGGCTATCCATTATCCAAACCCCTCCGGTAACTTGAACCCTGAAACCCTTGTGTTGAATTCTTCAATGCAGCTTTTCTCTGCGGATCCATAACTCATATACTGAGGGTGGTGGCACAAGTACTCGATCATCCACATTTGTAATATCAAATTGCATCCCTCGAAGAAGTATGCCACAACTTTACAAGCTGTGAGAGCTCGATATATCTCAGACACTATCATAGGGGCGAGAGTGCTATTAGCGTTGGTAACCAGGACTTTGACGACTCCAGCCACCCGCAAATCGATATTCCCATCTTTTCGGGGAAACACCACAAGGACTAAGAATGCTACCATGAAAGCGAAACGCCTATGCTCGTCCCATTTTGTCTGGGTCCCTTTACTGCAAACCCCGCTTTCCGGACCATTGAACCCTCCTACATGCCCGTACTTCTGGTATATAAAATGTAGAGTGGAAAATCCCCCTTCCAACTCGGAATATGGGATTCCCTTGCTTATCTTTAGAAAATCCATGAATTTGTGGGAGTTAACGGCCCTTGGAGCGATCAGATACTTATGGCTCAAACCTGCAGTACTTTTCATATAACCTGCTATCTCTTCCAAGGTTGGGGTGAGTTCAAAATCCGAGAAGTGAAACACGTTACGGGCCGGGTCCCAGAACGTAACCAAAGCCTTTATGATGTCTCCTCTAGGTCTTATATTTAATAACCCGGTGAGACCCCCCAAATATAGATTGACCTTATCTTGCTCTGACTTGCCCAGATCTTCCCACCACATACGCAACTCCAAAGAGATTTTGTTCATAAATGTTACCGGCAAATTCTGACTCGTGCTCATTCTGCATGTTTATTGGGGTGTTTAGGCAAACTTTAAGACTTATTTGACTCAAAATAAAATTAACACACATAAAATAAAATCCCGGTTTCGCAAATACGGCCTTTCAGCACTTCGAGAACGAAGATTTTAAGGCTCTGTCAGCTAACCAGCCAAAACTTTAAAAAATGACCAAAGGTAGATGTTCTCGCAAAAGCAACCTTCCGGCGACCTTTTGGGGACATTTGGCTATTTTTGACAAGAAGGGCATCACTTTAATTATTTTCAAATGAAAAAATAAAAAAAAATTGTTCTTTTTGGGCTATTTTGCAAAAAATAAAATAAAAGAGAAGTTGGACCCGATGAGGGTTGCCTACGTATCATACCCTCTATGAGAATCAAACTGGCGTAGTTCGGGCAATTTTGACAACACAAAAAACCAACTCTTTTTTTTTTTTGAAAACAATAAAAATTCTCTTTTTTAAAAAAAAAAAAATTCGGCAGAGTTTCGGTATATATAGGTTTTCAAAATAGGTAATTACCTCCCTTAGCCCTCACACTGCTATTTCTTTTGCAAACTCTTTTCTTTTATTCAAAAATCGGTCAACATGCAAATCCGAAGCAAACAAATGCACAAGTAGCAAGTAAGATGCATCAGGATGGTCTTTTCATTTTTTGTACACCTGTCCTAGACAGACCCAATCCCTGTGTTAAGTCTCCAAAGTTAAAATGCATGTGATGCAGACAAACGTTCCTACTAGGGATCCAGCATGAGGTCTTGTTATACTAGTTTAAAAACCTGGATTTATTTGTTCTAGACCTGGCTTACCCGAGTGGACAACTCGAGCCGGGGGGGGGGGGGGGGCTGCGTACCGGTAACCAAAAGATCATCCGATTTTGCAAATTGTCCGAACCTCGTTCTATTTGGAATAGGACTCTAACAGAAAGAAGTCACGACCAGCGTGCACTCCTCGGGAGAGAGAAGAGAGGGGTTTCGTAGCAATTTATATACAGTTCAGATAATATCAAAGCGGTAAAAATCAACATTTAGCACATTAGGCCCAAACATGTAAATAAGACCAGATAATAAATAAAGCCGAATATAACAATTATCCTAAGCTCGAATTCTTGAACCCTGAACCAGAGATTCTAGGTTCGGTCCCCAGTAGAGTCTCCAGAGCTGTCACACCTCCTTTTTGCCTATACCCCCGGAAGGAGTATATAAAGGAGTTTTTCCAATTAAAGGACAATCAAAAAGGGATTTATTATTAAAAGATTCAGAGTCGCCACTTGGGAGATGTATGGTGTCCCAAGTCACTGGTTGAATCCCGAATCGAGGAAAAGCCTGACTCTATTTAACAGTCCGCGAACCAGAAATCCGGGTAAGGAATTCTGTTAACCCAGTAGAAGGTGTTAGGCATTCCCGAGTTCTGTGGTTCTAGCACGGTCGCTCAACTGTTACAATTGGCCTATTATCTGATTTTAGTACATGTTTTAACCTATGGTTCAATTTTAACTTTATAACCGCTTTTATTTAATTATTTTTTAGGAAAGATTCAATGCCATCTAAAATGCATCTTGAACCACGTCACATAAATGCACCCGCGGTCCACGACACATTTTATCTAACATTGTTGAGATTTGGATTTGGGTCACATAAATGCACACCCGAGTTTAGGAAATTAATTTAAATTACGCGCCTAAAGCAACTACGCCTTTCAAGTTTGCGAGGGCCATGGAAAATTCACTAATGGCGCACTTCGATTTCTGAAGAGTTAAAATTAATTAAATGAGGTCCTTGGGTTTTGGGATTTTATTTAGCATGGCGCACCTCAATTTATTTCAACAGTGTTTCATTATTCGAAGTTGTTATGCTCGGGATACATGAAATGCACCCCCGAATTGAGATTCACTTATTGTAATCATGCCACGGGAACCGTACCCATGACCACAATAATTTATTATTGATCGCGCCTAAAGCAAGCTACGGTGTTCATAAGTTGATATTTCCTAAAGCTTGGGATTAAGGCCGAGAGTTTATGGAATTTATTTGTGAAAAAAACAGGCAGATCTTAACTAAAAGATGGCAAGGCATGTATACTACAATCATTCAACGATTTTGTCCATTCATAAGGGAAATGCGACAATTATTAGAAGGTATAAGATTGAAATCATTTGACTTAAAATGCAACACTGACAGACGAATCATCACATAAAAAAAGAATATATCTACTGCTAAAAGACAAATAATTGGCATTATTCAAACATCTTGACAAATGAGATCATATTAAAATCAATTTAAACCCATATTGTATTAACAAATTGATTCACTCCATATGCTACCCATTTAACACATACGGGCTGATAAAGAGAAACCAAAGACAATGTAATTGAGAAAATGCGATGTTATTACTATTCGTGGGTAAAAATGATCTAAGAAACGGAAAGGGACTTTGTGTGAATATATGACCATTTGGTGATATTTTACATCTACACATTTGAATATTCAGCAAGAACATCAATGTCAAAACAAGGGAGGATAGTTCATTAACATAAATGAAATAGACTTACAGAGTAATTAATGTGTTTACCTCCCAGCAGGAGGTACAAGAACAAGTAACCAACTAAAGCTAGAATGTGAGAAAGAAGTTCAAAACATTTAGCGAAGCAACAACAACTTAGGATCTCAACAACGAAATTACTACATATGAAAATACCTATTATGAATGTCCTTGAAAGTCCCCTTATACATATACACCAATTCAAACCCCATGAAATACAAGTAACTAAGCCATAACTTGTTCTATGTTTCAAACCAAAGCTAATTCTAAAACAAAGAACTTAGCAGATGCACCCAACAATAAGATGATTACAAACCTAGTCATACTCTATTCAACCATAAATATACCTCGCCCAAGCTATCTCCGAACTAAATAATACACATTATGCATGAAATGGAAAGAGACAGAAGTGAGAATTCAATAGCAACCATCATTCAATTTGTTCACATTTCAGAATCAAGCTTCAAACTACCCTTAAGTGGTGTCCATGGAATTGATAAATACCTGGAAGTAAAGATGAAACAAAAGGGTGAGGATTTCAGCAGTAAGAACAGCAGAATTGAGTTCAGATCCAAGGAAATAGTGCCACAGATCAGTTCAAAATCGTGAAATGCAACCAAGGATCCAATTTTGGATTCACAGTAAAACCAACAAACTCGACATCCAAGATAAATGACTGAAACTCAAACTATTTCTAAGTCCAAACAGTTACGAAATTAATTCAAGGAGAGAAAAATTTCAGATTAGCAAATTCAAACTCAATGGAACAGTGCTAAAATTTTCAGCTATTTTTAGATTTTTTTTTCTTCATATTTTTCTCTTAGTCTCCCTCTTTCAGGTCTATGTGTTCTCCCTATTCCTCCCTGTATTCAAAAAAATGACCCCCTTTTAAACTTCAAGCCTCTTTCCCTTTATTTATTAGTTAATCCTCTTTTCCAACCTGTGTATCCCTTTACACTTGTCTTCTTTTTCCTTTTCATCCTCCCCCCATGTTATCTGACTCACAACTTTATCAAAAAAACATTAAACAGAGTGTCATTTCCACTACCAACCCCTTTTCAATTCTCAATTAACCCCCACTAACTTAATGCTTTCTTAATTTAAACAACTATTGCAATTCCAACCCCACCACTACCAAAAGCTTCCTAAGTAGGTGAAATTCCTTTAATCTAAACAATTCCTAGACTACTCCCTAAAGGCTTTCTCTTAGACACTAAACCTTTACTGGAATTCTTACCAGCAACAACCGAGGAAGCAATAGCCGTGGCAGCAGCAATGTGACTCGCAGTTCCAAATTTACAAACCAGGCGCAGAGCGAGCATGTTCTGATGCTCTCTCCCTCAGTTTCAAACATATACACCAACCAAGAACTAATCTTTCACTCAATATTAACAATATCTTGAGTACCCTCTAATATTTAGTTCAATACACAAGCGATATCTCAAAATACCACTAATCTTCACTTCACTATATACAAGCAATATCTCAAATACCCGAGGAGTAAATGACAAACAATATCATGATATAATCTAATTGAAACTATGACCTCAATGGAAGCTCAAATTTTACAAAATGAAATCATATAATATCCTTCTAGCAATTCCAACATAGCTTAAACCAAGAAAAATTGAAAAGAAACAATAGATAGGTATCATGCTATTTGTATCGCATTCAAAATTGACATCAAAATTAGAAGTGAGAGTGGGGAAAATTGAACTTGAGATGGCTTCTTTTAAATGAGTAAAATCAGTGACTACAAAGATAGGTTCAGAGTGAACTGTGCGCAAGACCCGGTGACGAAAACAAAACACGAGCAGCAACTGAATCGGACCTCGAACCGTACCTTGAATAAGCGGCTAGGACTTCGACTCGAAAACCAAACGCCTTGCCGGAAAACTCAGACGATTAACGAAGGTTTCAGCCACGTCCATGGCCTTTCGTCACTACTGATTGCCATTTCCGGCGAGACTTGGTGAACAGAGGAGCTGGTGAGGATGGTCTCGTCGAAGAAGACGAACTTCAGGGGTCGTCGAGTTTGAGTGTAGAGGGAGCGGCTGGCGACGGGGTCTGGGCTCGTTTGGTCGCCGATCTGATGAGAGGCGGAATCAAAGAGTGGTCTGGTTCATCAGTTTTTGAAGAGATCAGGCGTCAATGGAGGGACAGTTGTTTGGGGATGGGGTGGTTCGAAGAAGATGATATGAGGGGGTGGGGCGATAGGTCTATTGCGGCTGATTACTAAAGGGTGTAGGTCTAGGTTATTTTTAAGAGAAATCCGGGTTGGGGACGAGTTTGGGTCGGGTCGTGGGCGGGTTTTGGGCCGGATTGGATTGGGTCTGGGGTGGGTTTTTGTTTTGGACCTGAGATTCTGACCAAATTGACCCAAACCAGATTTTCCTCTTCTTAATTTCTTTTTCTTTTCAATTTTCTTTCTAATTAAAATAAAATACAAGCCTAAATTTAACCTTGGCCAAATTATCCTAAAAATATTAATTAACTCTAAGTAGTTATTATCACAAATAACTAAATACTAAATTAAAAGAAAATCACACAATTTTGACATTAAACACTAAAATGCGAAGTACGTTATTTTGTGATTTTTTTTCATTTTTTGTAAAACAACTACTTACTTAACTAATCCTAATTGTAAAATTAAATCCTAGATGAAAATGCAACATATTTTTGTATTTTTATTAATTTAACAAATAAACATGCACAAACAAAAATGCAAATAATAACAGAAAATATTACAAAAATCCACAAAATTGCAAACAACGGAAAAATTATTTTATTTTGAATTTTTTTGGGAGTAATTCTCATAGGGCAAAAATCACATGCTCACAATACTTACTAGGTACATATTGTTTATGTACTTATACTACGCTTCTGTACTTAATTGTACAGGATCTGAGGTAGGTACATCTGGCTACAAGTCTGGTGTACGTTACTGATCATAGTCTGAGACTTCCACGGTGAGTTGCTCCCTTCCTATGTCGTTCATCAGCTTGATGGAGTCTCTCTTTACTTTTGGTTGTATATTCTATTTTAGACACTAGGATAGATTTACTCTTTTGTATATTCTACTAGATGCCCACATACTTATGACATCAGGTCTTGACACACACATTAGTAGATTATTCCTTTGGGGATTGTATAATTATTTTTGGTACGTTACTAATTATCACTTGTTTTAACCTCAAATTAAGAAATTGATGTACTTGTTTTGGTAAAGTAAAATGAGAACTTATTAAGATTTCCGCGTTGGCTTGTCTGGCAATGGTGTTGGGCGCCATCACGACCTATAATGAAATTGGGTCGTGACATAAAGCTTGGGCTTCAATGGCTTTAGCCAAAAGCCGGCCTGGATATAGTATCAACGCCACAGAAGAAGAAGAAGAAGAAGAAGAAGAAGAAGAAGAAGAAGAAGAAAAAGAAGAAGAAGAAGAAGAAGAAGAAGAAGACTAGGAGGGTATTAAATATTACAATATTTACTTATTAAGACTTAGTGAGTTTTAAATAATTATTATAGCCTTTTTGGCTAAGCTTCTCTTAGGATAAACGTATTTTTTTATTAATTTTTTTTTCAAGTTGAATTATTTAGCTAAATTTTTAGAAGGAAAAAAGTATTTTTGAGTAGAAGCAGAAGAAGTAGCTTCTCCCCAAAAATACTATTTTGAAACTTTGAGAAAAATACATTTAGGAGCACTTTTTAAAAGCTTGTCAAAACACTAATTGTTGCTTAGAAGTATTTTTTAAATTAATTAGTCAAACAAAAATTGCTTCTCTCCAAAAATACTTTTGAGAAAAAATACTTCTCAAAATAAGTTGATTTTAGAAGTTTGGTCAAATAAGCTATTAGTGTGACCAAGTTTTAAATAACAGTGTTAAAAGCGGCTATTGTTTCACTTCAACCGATTATACGGATCCAAATATGTTGTGCTGATCCATTCTTGTTAGGCTTTACAAGATGGGCCAATAATTGGTTTAAGGGATTTTTACATACCTATACACTATTGGAAATTTTATTACCCTCCCTATTCAAGTTTCAATTTAATTACTTCTATATACAAATTTACCAATTATATACACTTTAGGAATTAAATGAGTATCTCTTTATATTAGGAATCAATTATTTCACATCCTTATTCTCTCTCCCTCATGCTCTCTCTCTCTCTCTCTCTCTCTCTCTCTCTCTCTCCAGCGCTTTCTCTCTACGTCTCTCTCTATCTCTCAATCCATAAGTTCAGTAATGTAGAGCAAAAAAAAAAGAGCAGTAATTCCACCGTTGACAGCCATTAAAAAACTTTGAAGCTTTGAAATCGAATTTGGGTTTTCAAAAAATATTATTTGTTTGAATTGGGTGTTGTTGCAAACAATTGGAAATTCTCTCTACGTCTCTCTCTATCTCTCAATCTCTAATTCCAATAATGTAAAGTAAAGGAAAAGAGAGCAACAATTCTAACATTGAAAGCCATTAAAAAGCTTTAAAGCTTTGAATTCGAATTTGGGTTTTCAGAAAATATTATTTGTTTGGATTGGGTGTTGTTGCAAATAATTGGGAATATGGTTTGGAGTTTATATCTCAATTTTGAGGGTGTTTTCGTAAAGATTAGACTTGATTTTGGCTGAATTTCAGATTGAAACTCGAATAAGAAGAAGAAGAAGAAGAAGAATTGTAGTAAAATTATAGAAAAATTATATTCTGTATATAAAATTGTATTATATTGTTTATATATATTTTTTTAATTTAAATATTGTATGAAAGTTGAACAATATTGTATAAAAATTGTATTTAAGTTGTATTGATATTATAGTTGTATATAACTGGATAGAAATAATGTATGAAAGTATAGATAAGGTGTAGATAAGCTGTATAATATATAATTAGTTGTATGAAATTTATTTTTACTATGTATAAATCAGATACAAAATATACAAAAGATATATTGTATAAAAAATATATAAAAATTGTATTTAAGTGGTATGATATTGTAGTTGTATATAACTGGGTAGAAATAATATATGAAAGTTGAAGATAAGTTGTAAACTATGTAATTTATTTTTTATTTTTATTTTGTTGCAAATGTATTAAATTTATACAAAATTTATTTTTTAATTTATATGTTGTACCATGTTGTTATATATTGACCATCATTGATCTAATTGAAGCCCTCATGTAATAATCATGATACTACAGTTCATAGTACATATCAGTGTATGTTTTTGAAATTTCTAGTTCTATTGGGAATTTTGCAAGATGGGAAACCAGATCTACTTCTCCTAATAAAATTGGGTCAAAGGAAAATTTTAGTTTTGCATGAATTACTCGCTACAAATTTCAGTTACGGGCAGCATTCAGAGTTGCTAGTTCTCCTCAAATGCAAAGTTCCTTGTCGTCAAAAGACTTGAAACGATCCTTATTTTGTTTATGTCAATTTCCAGTACTGTTATTACTTCCTTGGGGGCATTTATCTATTTACTTATTAATTCTAGGCCAAACCCAGAAAAAGCAAATTATGCTACAAAATTTAGAGCCGGAAAGATGCAACTGAGTAGGCGGCAAAAAAAGGAAAAGAGGATAGGAGAGAAAAAAAAAGGAAAAGTGTATAACAAAATCCCTTGATTGAGGGCACAAATAATGGATTGAGAGCCTTTTAAGGTTGATTGTATACATTTTGTAACTGTTTGACCCAAAAGATATTGAAACCTTTTTGATTAAATCAATTAAAGAAGATGGAGGGATAAATCTCAGCCAAGTATAATAAACTCTAGAATGAAAGACCCAAAGGATAAATAAGGTAGATAATATTTATTGATCTCGTGGAACCGAATGATTAAGCGTCAAAAATGACAACCTAGAATGTAGAAAGATATTACAATGGGTTCTCTTAGCCAAAAGTTCATCCCTTTTACAAGGGTTTCTACTCACTATATACAAGGACAATCCCTTCATGAACCCTAAAATACATGTCATAGAGAATATTCGAAAATATATTCCTACTACCTCCTGTTGGCCTATACTACTGCAAAGGTCGTGCGTCCTTTAATCGCTATCGATCGTCGCCGTCTTCAACGGCTACAAGACGTCATGTCGTGAAGAACTCGTCTCATGTCGTATTCGACAGTAGTCATGGTCGTCTAAATTTGGACTTATACAGTTAGTCCCTTCGCTTGTCGAGGTTGCGGCTTGGTGCGTCCTCGATAAACAGACATCGCCCACACCTATGGAGAAATTTGGTTTTACGAATCACCATGGTTTGGCTAACAATGAAAGGTTAGTGTGCCCAACAATACCTTGGGTGGTGTGTCTTATCGGGAAATGACGTCACTTCCACGTGCATCATCATTATGCGTGTTTTCGAGATAGAGGCTGATGGTTTGTCGCTTCGATTTCGGTGCCATTTTGCAGCCTTCCGCTTCGATTCTGGTGCCACCCAATCCTATAAATAGGTGGAGGGTTTGTTTTTTCAAAAACTCTTGGCCATTTCATCTCTGGTTATTCTTTCTCATCCCTCCGTGTTTGCTCCAACGATTTCTTTACTTTTCTCTTCCATTCTCCCTTCTTAGTTTTACTGTTGTATTAACACATCTTCCGCCATAGAGATGCCTAGAACACACCGATCTTGTGAGGGGGTTTTTGATGCCACCCGGTTATCCATGGCGCTCCCCTCTGGTGGTGAGGACATCACGGTGGAGTAAGGGGATAGCTTTCCCATCGTGGAGGAGTTACTGCCGAGGCACCCCATGTCTTGAAGCGACGTTCTTAAAGATCCTCATCCTACTCTCGCCTTAGTATTCTCTGAAACTAAGCAAGTCATTGAGATGGTTCCAGCGGGAAGGGACTTCGTATAAGTCCATAAACCGGGGTACTGTGCTTTTTATGAGTACCCCTTTGTGATTGGTCATTCCTTCCCCTTCTCCCATTAGCGGAAGAATTCTGTTGATTTTATCTGGTTTTTCCAGTGCAACTTTTCCCGTACACGCTCAAAATACTCATGTTGTTGACAAAATATGTGGAGTTGGCGGGGTGCGAAGTTACCGTCCACCACCTCTTACACTTGTTTTCACCCAGCTTTCATAGGGGTACTATGGTGCATCTGAGGCACCGAGGGACAAAAGGGCCGGTGGTTGGAACCGATGACCGGGCGAGTCACAAATTTTGGTATAAATACTTCTTCATTAGAACTGAACACATCATGTCTGACCCTGCTAGATTACCGGAGCAGTGGAATGAGAATCGTAAGTGTCGCCACTTTTTTACTCTTTCTTTTCTACTTCATTCACCTTAGTATTTATTTGCGACTCTCTTTTGCAGCTATGGGGAATCCACCCCATCCCATAGCAGGTATAAGGGATTGGGCTGCCCGTCTGCTGCCCCATGCAGCGGAGACTCGAAACTGGCCCGCTTTCGTGAAATGTTTTGGGCCAAAAGTTTCATATGGTAAGTGTCTTCCTCTGTATCACTCTTCGGCTATATAACATCGTCTATTGATACGACTCTTCGGCTATCCCCGTCCCTGTATTTCGTCAGGCTATCGCCTCCGCAGGAATGAAATTCACTTTGGATGAGTCTGCTTGGGAGGGTCATGCTCAGTCGGTACAGGCGAGGGAACCCTCTCGGGATATGGTTGTGAGTGGGGATCCCTTCTCTACCTGTCCATCATCTCGTAGATGAGTCCTCTAATGGGGACGAATTTCGTTGAGAAAAAAAGAGTAGGATAGAGCTTGGGAAGAGCGTGACCATTGATATGGGTAAGAATAGGACGGGTGCATTGGAGACGGCACCGGTACCCATATTTATGGCCGATGCCATCTTGGCGGGGAGATCTCCCCAAACAGAAGGGGTTTATCAAGGAGGGGGGTCTGCGTTCTCCACCGAGGGTGGCGCATCATCCATTGTCGGGCGACGACTCAGGCTCTAACGTCGACCCAGGGGATGTTCGTGAGTTTTTGGAGCATCACACTCACGTAGAGGTCAAATGAAGGGTTCTGATCAACACATAGTCGTTTCTGAGGACTACGAGTTGCTGTCGGACTGTGATCAGGTGGCATCCATTTTTGCCCCTTTTATGAGCTGCCACTGAGAGCGAGTCACTTAAAGCAATAAGTGATGCGGAGTTGTCTCTTTCTAGCATGTCTCTACGGGTAAATGTCTTTCTTTTTATTTCATCGTTGGATCTGCGTTGCCATTTTTGACTTATTTGTTCTAACTTTATTTCTCGTACTAGACCCTCATTATGGAGATCGAGCGTGAGTTTTGGGAAAGGAGGAAGACCACCATCTATGGAAAGATGTCTTCCAAGTACCAAGAATATCGCACCAAGCATTGTGCGATGGTCGACTTCTACAATCAGAATCGCGACTTCCAACTATTACGTGAAGGGCTCAAGCAGAAGGAGGATCAACTGTCGCGTAAGGTCGAGGAGTTGAAGGAACGAGATGAGGACATTATGAAAGCCCGTTGCCCGTAGCAGTGAGCTTGAGGCAACCCTCAGAGCTAGGGAAGATGAGCTCGAGTTAAGTAGGGGAGTAGTGGCTGAAAATGCCGATCTTCAAGCAAAAGTATCCAGTTTAACTACCGAACTGGATATGAAGACGGCTGAGGTCGATGAGCTTAAGGGTGAGTTGAGTGTGAATGCTGATAGATTGGCCCATACTGAGAGGGAGAGGGAGACTGCCGTTTCTGAGGCGGCGGTTTTAGAAGATGCACTCCGTGTTTGTAGGTTAGAGCGGACTAAGGAGATAGAGACGTTTGCGCTTAAGACAGTGGAACTTGAGGGGCGTATTCAAGGGTTGGAGGAGGAACTGTCTGCATTGAACAAGCAAGTGGATTCTTTGAAAGCGGAGAATGTACGACGATAGACGTAACCTTCATCTTATACTCCTGTTGATCCTGTCGTGCTTCGACATTTATATGAGTTATGGGTTCATGCTGAGGCTCAGCTTGATGTGTACAAGGCTCTTCATGTTGATGGGAGGGCATCTGAAGTGGAGTTTCGGGATGTACGCGCCAAGGCTCGTGCAGCTCGTCTGGCATGTGGGTACGATCCTATCTCGCCTGACGGAGATGATATTAATTTTGATTATGCAAACAGGCTCGCCTCCGACTCTTGGTACGAAGTCGTGTATGCCATAGGAAATGATGTGTAGTATTTGTTTTGTACTTACTTTTTGCTTCACGATTTTTGTAAGGGCATCTTTGAGCCCTTTGTAAAGACAAATATTTGTAACATATTTTCTGTAAATTAAGGTTGTTTTGGTCGTACATCTCTGAGTCGTTTCCTTTCTTTGGTTTGTTTGATGACGACTTCTGCCGCAATTACGTCACTCCGATGCTTTATTGAAATGCTAAACTTATTGTAGTGAGTTTAGTTGAACTCTGGTGCCGAAGTAATATCCCATCGTGGTTTGAGTGATGTTGAACTCGTTTTTTGTCGATGGCCTTAGCCATTGGGATGTTACTTTCAAGGTGGTGCCGAAATAATATCCCGTCGTGGTTCGAGTGATGTTGAACTCATTTTTTATCGATGGCCTTAGCCATTGGGATGTTACTTTCGAGTTAGCGCCGAAGTAATATCCCGTCGTGGTTCGAGTGATGTCGAACTCATTTTTTCTCGATGGCCTTAGCCATTGGGATGTTACTTTCGAGCTGGCGCCGAAGTAATATCTCGTCGTGGTTCGAGTGATATCGAACTCATTTTTTGTCGATGGCCTTAGCCATTGGGATGTTACATTCGAGGTGGCGCCGAAGTAATATCCCGTCGTGGTTTGAGTGATATCGAACTCGTTTTTTGTCGATGTCCTTAGCCATTGGGATGTTACTTTTGAGTTGGCGCCGAAGTAATATCCCGTCGTAGTTTGAGTGATGTTGAACTCATTTTTTGTCGATGGCCTTAGCCATTGGGATATTACTTTCGAGTTGGCGCCGAAGTAATATCCCGTTGTGGTTTGAGTGATGTTGAACTCATTTTTTGTTGATGGCCTTAGCCGTTGGGATGTTTCTTTCGAGCTGGTGCCGAAGTAATATCCCGTCGTGAGGGTGGCGTTCTATTTTATTTGTTGGAGTATCGTGGATGCCAGTTTCATTCATACATTGGAGATGCGTGTTGATTTCGTATACATAATGGAGTGATTTTATTCATATGTCGGATATACATGTCGATTTCGTACATATAATGGAGATTCTTTATATCTAGTCCCTTCATTGCTCGGTCTGGAGATGTAATTGGTAGGCGGGGCAATGAAAAATACTTCGAACCTTGAGACGTCCCTCTCGTTGCCTCATTAAAAACCTCCCCGAGAAAACCCAATTGGGACAAAACCCGAGCGAGGGAAAAAGAGTACGACTCGGGCGGCGTTTTTTCAGAAGTGGAAGTACTTGAGGTGGGTGACATTCCAGTTATTTTGTAATAGTTTCCCTTCCATTGTTTCTAGTTGGAATGCTTATTTACTTGTTGCTGCTGTGATTTTGTACGGCCCGTCCAAATGTGTTCCTAGTTTCCCTTTATGCGGATCCTTCGCTGCTTGTGTTTTGGCATTTAGTACGTAGTCCCCGACTCTGAGTGGTCGTACTTTGGCCTTCTTGTTATTATACCTTTCTGCTTGTTGTTTTTGGGCCACCATTCTTATGTGTGCCATATCCCTTCATTCTTCGACCTCATCCAGGTCTTGTAACCTGCTTTCGTCGTTGCTTGATCCACTCTCATTGGAGTATCTCAGGATAGGTTCCCCAACCTCAACGGGTATGACTACATCGGTGCCGTAGACCAATGAATATGGTGTCTCACCTGTGCTGGTCTTCGGCGTTGTGCGGTAGGCCCATAGCACCCCCGGTAACAGTTCTGGTCATAGCCTTTTGGCATCTTCAAGATTTTTCTTTAATATGTTTAATATTGTTTTATTGGAGGATTCTGCTTGACCGTTACAGGGCAGGATGAAATGGCGTGGAGAGTATCTGCTTGATATGCCATTTTTTGAAAAACTCAGTCGTCTTTTCCCGACAAACTGGGGTCCGTTGTGGCAACTTATTTCTTTGGGGATGCCGAAGTGGCATATAATGTTTTTCCAGATGAACGTGATGACTTCTTGTTCACGTATTTGAGCGAACGCACCTGCTTCCACCCATTTGGAAAAATAGTCAGTAAAAACCAAAAGGAAGCGTATCTTACCTCGCCCTACTGGGATTGGCCCAACGATATCCATCCCCCATTTTATAAACGGCCATGGAGAGGTGATGAAATGCAGGAGTTCCCCCGCCTGGTGTATCATAGGGGCGTATTTCTAGCATTGCTCACATTTCTTGACGTACTCCGCGGCCTCTTTTTTCATTGTGGGCCAGTAGTATCCTGCACGAATAAGACACCTAACGAGGGCTCGATTGCCGGTATGGGCGCCGCAGTGGCCTTCGTGTACCTCTTCCAGCATACGTCTTGTCTGATTGGGTCTGAGGCATTTGGCTAACGGGCCACCGAACGTCCTTTTGTAAAGGTCGTGGTTTATGAGATTGTATCTGGCCGCTCATATTCAGAGCTTTTTTGCTTCTTTTTTATCTTGTGGGAGTGTTCCTTCTTGTAGGTATGGTATGATGCGATTATGCCAATCCCAAGTTAAATTTATATAATGTACCTCGACTTGGTCTATTGATGAGTGGAGGAGGGTGACCACGTTCTCCTTGGTGATATTTTTAGTTATTGCTGCCAGCTTGGCGATACCGTCTACTTTGATGTTTTGTGCTTGGGGTATTTGGTCGAATCGGCATTCGTCGAATTATGGCAGTAGTTTGTGGATTTCGATTTGGTATTTCTGCAACCTTTGCTCCTTAATTTGGAAATTCCCAGTAACTTGGTTCACAATGAGTTGAGAGTCGCAGCAGAGGATGACCCACCGAGCACCATGCTTGAGGGCCAATTTCAATCCTGCAATTACGGCCTCATACTCGGCCTCATTATTAGTTATTTCAGGGTATCGTACAGATTGACGAATTAATTTGCCCGTTGGGACTTTGAGTACGAGTCCCAGTCCCGATCCCAATGCGTTGGATGCACCATCAGTGTAGAGGACCTAGAGGTCAGATCGTTCAAATGAAGTGTAAAGTGCTTCTTGTTCGACTTTGGGCAGTATCTTTACGCTGAAATCGAGGATGAAGTCAGCGAGCCCTTGCGACTTTATTACGGTTCGTGATTGATATGTTATATCGTGCTCTCTTAGTTCGTTGGCCCATTTGGCCAGCCGACCCGATAATTTGGGTTTCTGTAGGATACTCCTGAGAGGAAAGGTGTTCACCACCTTTATGGGGTGGCACTGAAAATATGGTCTAAGCTTTCGTGAAGCTACGACTAGCGCCAGAGCCAGTTTTTCAAGGTGGGGGTACCTTGTTTCGGCGTCAATTAAGGTTTTGCTGATATAGTAAAATGGAGATTGCGTACCTTGGTTTTCTCGGACTAGAACTGCACTTACCGCAACTTCAGATACGCTAGGTAGACTAGGAGGCACTCGCCTGAGTCTGCTTTGGCGAGTAAGGGTGACGAAGACAAGAATGCTTTTAGTTTCCTTAGGGCGTCGACGCATTCTGCATTCCAATGGAACCCATTGTCTTTCCTTAATACATTAAAGAATTTATGGCACCTATCCGATGACCGTGAGATGAACCTAGACAGGGCGGCTATTCGTCCTGTCAATTTTTGTACCTGCTTTTTGTTGGTCAGTGTTTTGGGTATTCCTTCGATGGCCTTAATCTATTTTGGGTTGACCTCGATGCCTCTTTGTGACACTAGGAAACCAAGGAACTTTCCCGAGCTTACACTGAAGGCGCATTTTTCGAGGTTTAGTTTCATGCCCTACCGTCTTAATATGTCAAAGGCTTCCTTCAGATGACCGATATGATCTTCTTTCCTTTTCGACTTAACCAGCATATCGTCGATGTAGACTTCCATTGTTTTACCGAGTTGGTTTTTGAACATTTTGGTGACCAATCTCTAATATGTCGCCCTTGCATTCTTTAGTCCAAACGGCATCACTTTGTAGCAGTATGTTCCCTGGTGAGTGATGAAAGTGGTTTTTTCCTGGTCTTCTTCTTCCATGAGGATCTGATTGTAATACGAATAGGCATCCAAAAAGCTTAGCATCTCTTGTCCTGCTGTTGTGTCGATGAGCTGGTCGATGTTGGCAATGGAAAAGAATTTTTCGGACATGCCTTGTTTAGGTTCGTGAAATCTACACACATCCGCCACTTTCCGTTTTTCTTTTTCACCATGACCACATTGGCGACCTATTGAGGATATTTCGATTCCCAGATGGAGCCATTTGCGAGTCGCTTATCGACCTTTTCGCTGACGACTTCATTGATTACGGCGTTGAACTTCCTTCTCATTTTCTGTACCGACGGGTAAAGGGGGTCGACGTTTAACTTGTGGGTGGCAATATCTTTTGGGATGCCTGGCATATCTGTATGGGAGAAGGAAATAGATCGGCATGGTCAATCAAGAACTTATGAAATTTATCTAGTTCCGAGAGGTTGTGCCCAATATAAGCCTTTTTTGCTATCGTTGTCGTCTAGCAAGACGGGATCAAGATTTTCTATCATTGATTCGGATGCTTCCACGATGTCGGGCTGCTTGATAACGTCTGCCTGCACTTCAAGTTTGGCTCCCGACATTGCTGATTAATATGCTTCCGCATTTGCTCCTTTGAGTTGTTGGGTGTGTGCACAATCTTGGGCGATGCGGTAGCATTCTTGTACGGTGTGTTGATCCCTCAAATGTTGAATAGTCCCCATGAGGTAGGAAACTTGATCACTTGATATAGACTGGAAGGGACCGCTCGCATGGGGTGTATCCACGGGTGCCCTATGATGGAGTTGTAAGTTGTTTCCTGGTTCTTGACGTGAAATGTCATTTCCAGGGTGATCCTCCAGCTAGGACGGGTAGCACTATCTCTCTAGAAGTCCGTTCAACTACATTATTAAAACCTGTTAGCATTATACAATGCGGTATTGTTTTATCTTCGAGTCTCATCTGCACGAGGACTCGAGGATGGATAATACATGTGTCGTTCCCGTCATCTAACATTATTCTTTTTACATCAGTATCTGCGATACGTAAAGTGATAACAAGAGCATCATAGTGAGGGAAAGACAAACCATCGGTATCTGACTTATCGGAGATGATACTATCTTCGAGGTCATCATATCGTTCGTGGGTGATTGATCGTTTGAGTTTATGTGTGGTGGTGAACTTGACATGATTGATCGTTGCGTCGTCACCCCCGCCGTTGATCATCTGTATGGTGCGAGTGGGAGAAGGTGGTTTTGGAGGTCCTTGGGGCTGTTCGCGTCCGCAGGCGAAATTAGTTCGTCATCGATCGCTCAGTAGCTCCTTCAGGTGACCCTGGTTTAGCATTCGTACTACTTTCTATCGCAGTCCTATGCAATTTTCAGTTTTGTGACCCCTATCTTGGTGAAATTCACAGAAAGCTCTTGACTTTTGGGTGCTGGGGTCTGACCTCATCTTTTGCGGCCATTGCACCTTTGGACCGAGTTTCTCTAGGGCGTACATTATTTCTGAAGGAGAAACACAAAAATTGTGAGAAGATAGGAGTGGAGGCATACCTTTCTTATGTCGATATAGTGTCGTATATCGAGGAAGAGCATCTGCATGCCGTGGTGGAGGTGGGGCAGACGTCCTGACGTAGGGTTGATGTCTTTCCTGGCCGAGGCAGGACCCCAACTAATCTCTTCGACCGTCATTGCGACGATCTTTCCTTGCTTTGGTTTGAAGTGACATCAACCGTTGGGTCGAGCCGTTGAGATCGTCCTCGTCGGCTCGTACCTCAGCGTAGTAGGCGTTATGGATTTTTTCCCAAGTAGTTGGGGGGTATTCATGAGCCTGCTTAGCAATTTTCTGGTCACTCTCGATCTGTTTCTGTTTAATCCGTTCTGGAAGGCTGCTACTGCCATTCCTTCTAACATATTCAGCAAGCTCATTCTCACCCTGTTGAACCGAGCTAAGAAGTCCTTGAGTCCCTCGTCGTGCATCTGTCTTATGGCAAATATATCATTTACCCTAGCCTTTGCCTTTTTAGCTCCTGCATAGGCGGTGACGAATTTGTCTGCCATTTCCTCGAATGTTGCTATCGAGCGTGCTGGTAGTTGAGAGTACCATATCAAGACTCCCCCTATTAAGGTTTCGCCGAACTTTTTCAATAGCTCCGATGGTACTTGCTCTTTTGAGAGATCGTTGCCTTTTATGGCTATAACGTAGTGGATGATGTGGTCTTCTGGATCGGTAGTACCATCATATATCTTTAAGTAGGGCGGCATTTTGAAGGTCTTTGGAATGGTGTAGGGGGGCGCTTCTTCACTGTATGGTTGCTCGATGAATTGACCAACATCGCGTTTTGGCAGCAACTTTGGAGCGCTTGGTATTTTGTCAACTCTCTCTTGGTGTCCCTTCATATGGTCATGGAGTGCCTTATTCTCATTTTCCATCTCCTCAATTTTCTTTAAAACGCCTGCAAGAGTATCATTACCTACATCACTAGCAACATAAGTGTTACCTATACGGAGGGCATCTTGCTCACCCTCGTTTATCGTGACATCTGCATGTGCCACATTCCTATCATCCCTTTGGGCGGGTTTATCAAGTATGGTGTTTAGAGCACGTGTTAGCCATTATTCTAGCAGTCTTCTTACTACCGATGGTGGCTCTCCCGTTGCAGATGTGGAGGCTTCCCTTTCGCGTGAAGCAGTCACGCTTTCGTGCGGGGAGGTGAAGTATCTCCCTGGGGTGTGATGTTTGGTGTTTCATTTTCGTGATCCTCTCTGCTATCTTCGTTGATGGTGTCTAGGAGGTTGGTTGTGACGCCTACTATGGCTTTTTGCCTTGCATCTCCTTTCCCCGCCATTGTTGGTTTGTACCTAGCTCGGAAGAAGTGATTATCCCTTTCAGGAGTCTAGATGAAACTATAATCTTAGCTAAAGAAATCCCCATAGACGACGCCAAATTGTTTGACCCAAAAGATATTGAAACCTTTTTTATTAAATCAATTAAAGAAGATGAAGGGGTAAATCTCAGTTAAGTATAATAAACTCTAAAATGAAAGACCCAAGGGATGAATAAGGTAGATAATATTTATTGATCTCGTGGAACCGAATGATTAAGCGTTGAAAATGACAACCTAGAATGTAGAAAGATATTACAATGGGTGCTCTTAACCAAAAGTTCGTCCCCTTTACAAGAGTTTCTACTCACTATATATAAGGGACAATCCCTCCTGAACCCTAAAAGACATGTCATAAAGAATATTCGAAAATATATTCCTATTGCCACATGTTGGGCCTATACTACTGCAAAGGTCGTGCGTCCGTTAACCGCTATCGATCGCCGCCGTCTTCAACGGCCACAGGACGTCGTGTCGTGAAGACCTCGTCTCGTGTCGTATTCGACAGTAGTCGTGGTCGACCAAATTTGGACCTATACAGTAACTAAAGTGTGTTTAGGTGGGATAAATACCAAAACATGGATATTTTTCGTAATAAGGTTTTAAATAGTGTATAGGAATGAAAAAATCCTTTGATTTTAAACCCAAGGTGCAAAAGGGAACTAAATAAATAAATAGATAAGTTTCCAGGTTTCACACTGTTAAAAGAGAACATGTGTATGTTGCAAAAACTAGGAAGATAAATGCAAGGAAACAGGTTGGGGGATGATAGGTACAATAAATCTGTTATTTACTACCATTTCGTAATGCATTATGTCACATGAAGTAAATGAAGTGTTCAACAACCCTATTTTCACTTGATGCACGTATCAAACAACTAAATACGTTACATATAATTGTTCATACAAACTTTTGTGAGTTAGTGACAGTTAAGTTAAATACTCCATAAATGTTAAAACATTCATATATTAGAATTAAGCACTTAAAATTTCACAATAAGGAAAAGCAGAATTTGACCAATATTATACCATAATCAAATTTTAAAGTTATCTAATATTACAAGAAGTTATTGATCGGTATTTGGTCATAACATGGTATCCAATCAATAGGTTCACGTATGATGCAACCGAGAAAGTGCTATTTAATATGGTACTTTTGGAAATGCTAAGAAGATGTGTTCTTAATTTAGATCACAAAACATATTCAGTTAAAAGAGTATATAGAATTACAGATTGATGTAATTGCTGGTTTTATTGAGGTCTTTAGGTCAACGAAGAAGAATATAAATCAACTAAATTCACAAGAAATATGTAGAACATAGAAAAATGTATACAAGAAGCAAATGACGAGGGCAAGATTTTACCCAAGTGTTTTATAAGTGTGTTTGGGTCGAGAACTATATTAATGTTAAATTTTGACTTATTCTCTCAAATTATTATTTATCTATATTATTTTCAAACGATATCAACCTATTGTATATATATCTTTTTTTTTTAGAAAAAATTATACTTGCACACACGTGTATAAGGAATATTTTCCTTAAATAATGACACCACTTTTTAGATGACGCTTCCGCCACCACAAGAACCAATGAGATTGTACGACCTCTCTGCTTTTACAAGCACGAACGTGTCATAACACCATACGATGAATATTTTAAATTGTTCCCGCTATATTTTAGTCAACAGATAAATTGTCTAATTAATTACAAGTTTTAAGCTAATTATAATTCTTCATGTCATAAAATAATTCCATTGTCATATTTTTCTCCAAGTAAATATAGACTATGATATGCAATTCAAACTGAATGTCTCTAGTTCGAATTCTAGATATTAAGGTTCGAATTCTAAAGCACTTCCCTTTAGAGAAATAAGCTTTTAATAATTTCTTAATAAAACAGGATTTTGCTAGAACTATGAACTGTAATCATGTTACTTAATTTTGTAATGGACAGTTTGATTAACCATATAAAGATAAGGATTTTTTTAAAGAATTGAATTAGATACTCATCCTCGGCCATAAAAGATTCTCTTAATTAGGAATTTAATATAATTCCCATTTCTGGCATGTACAGTTTTGGCTAGTTCTACTTGCTAACCATTTTATTTATGGATTAATTTCGCACCATGCTAAATACCGCTTGGCTTTATCACACGTCAACAATTTAATGGTAATAGATTTTCAAAGTCCAATCAAATCTTGACATGAGCTAGAGAAAGAAAATCCATTTGCCTATAAATTCTCTTCTAACTTAGCCAAAAAAGTACAACAAAAGAATTCAATCTCTTGGGGTAAAGAAGAAGAAAACATGTCAAAGTTGTGCACTCTCTTTATTGTGGCATTTCTTGTTTGCTTCACTCTCACATTTGCTGCTCGTCCTGATTCTTCGGCGGTGGTGAAGCCCCAATTTCATGCAAGTCAATACATCTCTTATAATTTCTTCTTTATTTGATCCATAAATTAAGATTCTACTGGTTTAATTTTGATTTATGTGTTCTTGATTTTCTGTTTATTGGGTTTTAATGACTCCGTCTATGTGAGTTTCATGGGTATAATCAGTCCTAATCCAGGATAAAGGAGAATGTATTCAAGGGGGTATCACCCCTTTTTCGAAAAATTATATTATGTAGCTAGGTAAAAAATAGTTTTATATGGATATACATTATATATTGACACTCCTTGACTTATTCTTGGGTTTATATGTTTATATTTTGACTCATCTTAATGAAAATTCTGGTTTTGCCACTGAATGCGAACAATGTAAAAATAGTTTTGTAGTAGGTTCGAATCGTGAAATCAGTCACTGATACTTACATCAAAGTATGCTACCTACATAATACCCTTTGCGTACGGTACTTCTATGGATCCTGCGTGAACGCGGTATGCTTGTGCACCGGCCTGCTTTTTTTATTGGTTTATGTGTATATGTTACTCCTAACGGATTATAACAAGTTATTTGCTTTAATTCTTCCGTTACTAATTTAAGCTTATTATAGTCCGTTACATGCTGTGAGTTATTTTAACTCGACGGTGTAAAAAAGAAATTAATGTATAGTCTATTAATTGATTTGTGTTTTGTTTTATGGGCAGATTGCAAGTGAAGGGAAAATTCAGATTAAGGAAGCAAAATGTGAAGGAGTGGAGGAAGAGGAATGTCTGAAGAGGAGGACAATGGCTGCTCATCTTGATTACATTTATACTCAAAGTAATAAAAATCCATAAATTGGATTTTTTGTGTTTTAACTTTCTAATCCCCCTTTTAATTACTAAGTGTGAAAGGGGTTGTAATGGCAGTCGATACTAATAATAAAACTTCTGCCTAGTTCTTTGTTTTTGGTACCCAATCTTTTCATTTCTTCTTTTTTCTCCTCTGTTATCCCTATAACATAGTTAACATAGGCTACATTTTATAACTGCAAATAAATTCACAAGTCAATTATCACAAAGGATAATGAAAAACTAAAACAACCATATGGTCTTAAGAGTTTGCAGTAAAATATAACTCTGATTTATTGTACAATGACTTACACTTTAGCAAACTCATTTATAAACCTTGAGATTAAAAAGAAAAAAGGAAAAAGAAGTAAAAAAGTAGTTTTGATTTGGAAGGTGGAATTATTACTTATTCTTCAACTCACTTTGATGTATATCCGAAAAATTTGACAGCTTGCATCATACGCAAGAGTGGCTCGGTGTACAAGATATTCCGTGTTCACATAAGATTCAAGAAAAGGTCGTACTCTAAGGGATATGATGTAGACAACTTACCCCTGATGTAAGCCTGTCAAACGGTCGGGCAGGCCCGATTCTGGACCGGCCTTGGTCGGTTTTAAACCTGACCGACCCTGATCGACCTGGTGGTAAGGGGGCGGGCCGGGCAGGACTGGGTTTGGACGTGAACCGGCCTGTGCCGGGGAAAATTTCATTACGGGTTAACTGGACCGGTCCAACCCGGTAAGTTCTTGTCAATCTTGAACCGGTTAATCGGACCAGACCGGTTCAACGACTAGTTCAATTTTTTTTAAATACTCTTGACAGTTGGCAACAGTCAACTGTCATTTTGACTGCTATTTTGACTGTTGCCCAATGACTAATTTTCAAGAATAGACCCCTTTTGGGCATCTTTTTTTTTAAAAATAATACTTTTATTATTTGCTAATTTATCTCTTTGAAAAACTATAAATAGACCTCCCACTCTTCTTCATTTCTTCACTCATCTCTCAATTCTCAATTCATGTTAAATCATGCCCCGTGCTAATAGAGTGCGCTCACATGTAAACGTACAAGAGGGGTTGGGGGAGGGTGAATTGTTGACTATTTAAAATTTAGTTGACTAACACAAGTATTAGTTAACTGACCATAGCATAGAATGAAAGTAAGCAGTAAAGAGAAGTAAATAACACACAACGATTTATACTGGTTCGGTATCGTTGTGGTACTTACATTATCACGACCCGGATTTTTCATATTGGGGAGTCGTGGTGGTGCATACTAGTGAAAGCTAGGCAAGCTAATCATTCCAAATATTTTACCTTTTCTATTTTTTAATCCTTTAACAGCTATGAATTGACATTATATAAACAACGAAAATAATAAAGCGGAAGGCGCAAGAATGAAATGTAACAACTTAAGATAATACCGATACAATTCCATAAACATAAGCTACCCAGAACTGGTGTCATAATGTCACAGACTGTCTAGGAATATTACAAATAGGAGTCCGAAAGATAAATACAAAGTTGTTTCTGAAATAAATAAAAGAAACAGTATGGAAAGATAGAAGGAGACGCCAAGGCCTGCGGACGTCTGCAGGATTACCCCGGGTCGCCTTAACCGGTACTGAAACCAGCCGGTTCCCTTTTCCTCTAGCCTGACCCGACCCCTTAACATTCATACCTTGATGCAAACATTAATAACTGATTCCACAATTCGAACCCGTAACTTATAGATTATACGAAAACAATTTTACCGTTACTCCAAGGCTCCTTTTTTGCTTGAATCATCTTCAGGAACTAGAATTTTTTGGTAATGGACATAATTTCCTACCGGAGAAAACGGAGTATTATGTTACTGTTCATGAGTGTGAACTCACATATCCCTCATAAATTCCAGATTCTACCGTTGTAGGCTTATAGCATATTTGACCAAAAGTGATTTTTTTGGGCCAAAAATATTTTTGACAAAAAATGAGGTATTTGGCCAAGCTTTTAGTAGGAAAAAAAGTATTTTTGTGGAGAAGTAGAAACAGTTTTTGAGAAGCAGAAAGAAGTAGCTTATCTCCAAAAGCACTTATCTTAAAAGTACTTCTGAAAAAAATACACGTAGAAGCAGTTTCTAAAAGTTTGGTCAAACATTAATTACTGCTCCAAAGTATTATTCAAATTAATTAGCCAAACACAAACCGTTTCCCACCGAAACATCTTTCATTTAAGCATCTTGTTGTTCACATTCTTTTCATACTTGAGCTGGTTAATTTCAAAGTCTAGGAAAGGAAAAGTCGGTGTCCATACCAGTTTTAGCATTTTTCTTCGACAGATTTGTGCTTGGAAATAACGTTTGTTTTAAAAAATATTATGTTCACTTTCCTATCACCTCATCCTCTTCAGGATAAGGATTACTTTTTAAACTCAAAATAATTTGGATCATTTCTCGATTTGTACGTAGACATCTTTTTGTAGAGTCTACATTAGTTTTTTCTGTGTCATTCCAATTGCACAGAGTCATGCTAATCTTCTCTGTGTCATTTCAATTTTATTGGATATTCCGAAGGGGTAATTCCCTTATAAGTATACTCTCTGTTAAGGGAGATATCAAAGTTTCATTTTTTGTCGTTGCAGAAAATTTTCTAAGCCAACTGAGAAACAACGTATGTGGATGCTGCAAAAGCAAAACAACTAAACAAGTCCCCACAAAATTAGAGTCGATTGAAGCTAGTTGTGTAAATGCGCATAAAAATTTACCATAATTGTGACTTGTATGTATCCTTTGTTGTTGTTTCATGATACCGTAATGTTGGGCTTTTAAGCTTCTGTAACTTAAAGAGGGTGAATGAGAAATGAAGGGAAAATAAAATATTTGAGTTTCCCTCCTTGCCAAAGGGACATTGTCCCATATTGGAGGAAGAAAAGGATTTTGATGGGTATATATACAATTGCTCTTCTTCTAGCTCTTAAAGAGGTAAGAACAAGGCAAGCCTCGCGCGTTGTCGCTGTTTCCCGCAATATTTCAGTTTCACACATGTTCCAATAGCTATGGTTGTTTTTGAAAGGTTGCAAACCTTTTCAGAAATAGCGTCAAATGGTCTATAAATATTTCTTGAATCCCAGAATCTTTACTTACGAAATTTTCTGATCTTCTTCTTCTGCATATAAAAATTCCAGTGTGTTTTTTAGCCTTTGAGTGGTTCGTTGTTCATCGGTTTTTTTGGTACCAACACTCCGGTGAGTTAAATCATTCTATCCTGGGAGGATATATTCCAGCACCTCGGGCACTTGAGGGGAATAATTTCCTTAAGGACACACTGTGTATTCAGTGGGTTCGATTTATTCCTATATTATTTTCCAGAATTTATTTTGTCGTTCTATTTCTACTAACTTTCTGTTTCTGTTTTCATAAAGTTTATTATTTATTGTTTATTACAACAATACAGTTTGGATAACAATCTTATGGAAATTATTTTATTATATATTGTATTCTCTTTGTGGAGATTAAAACCTGTGTGATTTTCTACTCCTTCTGAATTTTACTGTTCTGATTTGAAGATATAAAAACTTCATCAGAATATTAAAATTCAGAAAATGATTTGAAGAACATAAAAACTTCATCGTTTTCTATAAAACAGTATATAAAAACTTCGATTTTTATTTATTATATGTACGATTTATTGTTAATTATTACTGTTCTGGTTTTACCATTAATTGAACTATTCTGTTGTTGATAGTGAGAAATGGTAATTGATAACGGAAATTCTTCTTCGACTGTTGTGGCAACGACGATAGACTCGTCAAGCCGGACTGCAGTTCCACCGGCCGAGAAACCAGGGAAATTTTTTGGAGCCAACTTCAAAGGATGGCAACAAAGGGTGTGCTTCTGGCTTACCACACTTGGTATGCCGAAATTCACTAGTGAAGAACCTCCAATGCCTGCTGCGGACATGCCGGACAACGAGAAATTCATGATTGTTGAGGCGTGGTGTAACGACCCGGCTGGTCGTTTTAAGAATTAACACTCTGATCCCTTATTAACTGCTTTCCCCGTATTTTTTCTGCTATTTTAATTTGCCGGGATGTTTTGCTTTAAATTTCGGAGTATTTTAGGACACTTAGTCCCTAAAAGAGAGCTTAAGCTTTAGAATTTGGACCGTAGTCGGAGCAGTGTGAAGATGGCCTCGGAATGGAATTCTGTCGGTTCCGTTAGCTCCGTTGGGTAATTTCGGGCTTAGGGGCATGTTCGAATTGTGTATTGGAGGTCCGTAGCTTATTTAGGCTTGAAATGCTGAAAGTTGAATTTTTTAAGTTTCCGGTACGATAGTGAGATTTTGATATCGGGGTCGGAATGGATTTTGGAAGTTGGAGTAGCTCCGTAGTGTTGAATGTGACATTCTTGCAAAATTTCAGGTCATTCAAACGAGGTTTGATAGACTTTTTGATCGAAAGCGTAATTTGAGAGTTTTTAGAGTTCTTAGGCTTGAATCCGATGTTAAATTGGTGTTTTGATATTGTTTTGAGCATTCCAATGTTTGGAACAAGTTTGAATGATGTTTTAGGATTGGTTGGTATGTTTGGTTGAGGTCCCCGGGGCCTCGGGTGTGTTTCGGATGCTCGACGGACCATTTTTGGACTTGGAAAAGGATCAGATTTTTCTAGTTTTCGGTTGCAGACTTTCCTTCATCGCGATCGCGTGAGGAGGCTCGCAATCGCGAAGGCTTAGATGAGGCAGAGGGGATTTTTATTCTACGCGATCGCGGGAAGGGAGTGCGAACGCGTAGTATTGGTAGAAGTTGAATCACGAACGCATGGGCTACGCCGTGTTCGCGAAGAGGAAGAAGTGAGGCAACTGAGGAGTGGAAGTTGCTCTTTACGATCGCGTAGAGCTGAGCAGTGCAAGCATCGCGTTCGCGTAGGGAGTATCGCGTTCGCATAGGGTTAATTTGGGGGTCAGTGATGTTTCTCTTCGCGATCGCGTGGGAGTTTCCGCGATCGCGATTAAGGTCGCGTCTGAGCAAAACATAAAGTTCAAAATCGAGGGTTTTGAATTCATATCACAAAATTGAATTGGGAGCTCGGTAGGAGACGAATTTTGGAGGGAGTTTGCGGGTAATGATTCTTAACTCCTTTTTACTTATAACACATTAATCTAAACATGAATTCATCATCTAATTTCGGATATGGGGTGAGAAATTGGGAAAATTTGGAAAAGTTCTTAGACCTAATTTTCTAGTTTTGATTGGGGAGTTGACATCGGATTTGGATAAATTTGGTATGCTTAGACTCGTGAGTGAATGAGGGTTCATAATCCGTAACTTTTACCCGATTCTGAGACGTGGGCCGGGGGACGTTTTGGGCAATTTTCTTAATTTCGCGTGTTAGCTTCGAATTAATTAGTGAAATTAGTTACTTGAAGTTATATTTATATTATGCGATTAATTTGAATAGATTTGGGCTATTTGGAGTCGGGTACTCGTGGCAAGAGCGTAGTTTCGGGTTGATTTTTTAGCCGGTTCGAGGTAAGTGGCTTGCCTAACCTTGTGTGGGGGAACTCCCTTAGGATTTGGTGTTGTTGATATATGAAATGCCTTGTACGTTAGGTGACGAGTGAGTACATGTGCTAATTGTTGAAAATCATATTTTCATTACGTAATATTTTCTTCCCTGTTTATACTACTTGCAATTTAAGCCTATTGTTAGCTAGGAAAGCATGTCTAATTGACTTAATTATTTTACTTGCTCAAACTGCTTTATTTGAACTCCGTACAACATGCTTGGTTAGAAATACCTATTTACCTTGATATGAAATTTGGACTTAACTGAATATTTTTCGTATGGCTGGTGTGTGTTAACTTTGAGACTACGGGACGGTATCCCGGGAGATCTCCCGACATGTTTACTTTGGGACTACGGATTTGTATTCCAGTAGATCCTCCTGCACATTTATATTGGAACTACGGGATTGCACCCGATAGATTCCCCCAGTACTGGGTATTTACATTTGGGACTACGGATCGAGATTCCGGTAGCTCCCCGTGCACTATGAGTTGGATTATGGAACGACACCCGGGAGATCCACTGGATATTTACATTTGGGGACTATAGGACGGTATCCTGGGAGATACCCGGTTGTTATCTCTGTGTTGAGTTATACTCCTTCTATGATTATTTGCTCTGTTGTAGTTGTTGCTACTCTTATTACCTTGTGTTACTCTACTATTGCTTCTTTTCCTTATATATTATTGTGTATGACTGGTAGGGCCCTGACCTTCCTCGTCACTACTCGACCGAGGTTAGGTTTGACACTTACTGGGTACTGTTGTGGTGTACTCATGCCATTTTCTGCACATGTTTTCCCCGTGCGTAGATCTAGGTTCTTCGACTCGGCCCTACTATCCTTGAGGCGAGGCGATTCTTCAGAGACTTTGAGGTATATCTGCCGTGTCCGTAGACAGATGAGTCCCTCTCCATTCTCTCTTGTAATTATAGCCCTTCTGTATTTACTTTTGTTTAAGCATTCTGGAGTTAGACACTTGTTGTTATTCAACAGCTTGTGACTTCATGAGATTTCAGGTTTTGGGAAGTTGTTCAGTTTGAGAGTTATATTATATATGCCAAGCGGAATTTTAAACCTTCATCATGTTTATTCCGCAGTTTTATTAGTTTTATCTTGTCTTTTCCCTTTTTCCGCAATTGTTAGGCTTACCTAGTCACAGAGACTAGGTGTCATCACAATAGTTCACGGAGGGCGAACTGGGGTCGTGACATGTGGAAACAGGCAGATTTTCTTTGCAAAGGTTATATCTTAAGCGCTTTAGAGGATGACTTGTACAATGTCTGAATAGTTCGAAAGAATTATGGGACGAACTTGAGAATAAGCACAAGACTGAAGATGCATGCTTGAAGAAGTTAATGGTTGCCAAGTTTCTAGACTATAAAATGATAGACAGCAAAACTGTTGGAACCCAAGTTCAGGAGCTTCAACTTATTTTTCACGACCTTATTGCTGAAGGTATGGTCGTGAATAAAGCATTTCAAGTGGCTACAATGATTGAAAAATTACCTCCTTTGTGGAGAGATTTCAAGAACTATCTTAAGCAGAAGCGCAAAGAAATGAAGTTGGAAGATCTTGTGATTCGTCTCAAGATTGAGTAAGACAACAAAAACAGCCGAGAAGAAGTCTCATGGAAATTCAATGATCATAGGAGCTAATATCGTTGAGGAGACTGCTCCAAAAAGTAAGAAAGGAAGAGGTCTTCTAGACAGACTAAGGAGCAGAACAAAAAGAAATTCAAGGGCAATTGCTACAATTGTGGAAAAGTTGGTCACAAAGCCCCTGATTGTCTTCTCCCGAAAAAGGATAAGAAGAAGGGACAAGCCAATAAAGTGGAGAAGAATGATGACATTGATGATCTGTGTGCAATGCTTTCGGAATGCAACTTAGTTGGAAATTCGAAGGAGTAGTGGATTGACTCTGGAGCCACTCGACATATTTGTGCTGTCAAATAAGCATTTGCGACTTACTCTAATGCTGGTCCCGAAGAAGAGCTTTCCATGAGAAATAATGCAATAGCCAAGATTGAAAGTTATGGGAAGATATTCCTGAAGATGACTCCGGCAAGGTGTTAACGCTCAACAACATTCTTCATGTTTGTACTATTAGGAAGAATTTAGTTTCTACTTCTTTACTTGTGAAGAATGGATTCAAATATGTATTTGTTTCTGATAAAGTTGTTGTAAGCAAGAATGAAATATATGTTGGAAAAGGATACCTTAGAGAGGGCCTTTTCAAACTCAATGTAATGGTTGTTGACAGTATGAATAAAATTTCAGCTTCGTCTTATTTATTGGAGTAAAATGATTTATGGTATATTCGTTTAGGAGATGTCAATTACAAAACCTTGCGGAATTAATCAATTTAGAAATATTGCCTAAATTCGAGTGTAATAAATTAAAATGTCAAATATATGTTGAATCTAAGTTTGTAAATCATCCTTATAAGTCTGTTGAAAGAAATTCAAGTCCTTTAGACTTAATTCATATTGACATTTGTGATATGAAGTCGACACCGTCTCGAGGTGAAAAAAAGTATTTTATTATTTTTATTGACGATTGCACTCGATATTGTTATGTTTATTTTCTTAATAATAAGGATGAAGCAATTGAAGCATTTAAGAAATACAAGAATGAAGTGGAGAATCAATTGAATAAAAAGATCAAAATAATTAGAAGTAATAGGGGTGGAGAATATGGATCTCTGTTTGTATAAATATGTTCGGAATATGGAATTATCCATCAAACTACTGCACCTTACACACAATCCAATGAAATTGCGGAAAGGAAAAATCGGAAAATAAAGGAAATGATGAACTCTTTATTAATAAGTTTCGGATTACTGTAGAGTTTGTGGGGGGAAGCTATCCTTACAGCTAACCGAATACTCAATAGAGCACCCCATAGCAAAACGCCATCTATTCCATATGAAAAATGGAAAGGAAGAAAGCCCAACTTGAAATATTTCAAAGTGTGAGGGTTTCTAGCAAAGGTTCCTTTACCTAAAAGGGTTAAAATCAGACAAAAAACTGTAGATTGTATTTTTATTGGATATGCTACAACAGTAAACCATGTCGGTTTTTGGTTCATAAATCCGATAATCACGAAATTCATGTTAATACGGTAATGGAATTAGATAATGTTGAATTTTTGGAAAGTATCTATCTGTATAAAATTGAATGCGAGCCATTAAGTGAAAGACCTAAACGACCTCGGGAAAAGAAAAATACTCCAAGTGTAGAAGATCCAAGGCGTAGCAAACGTCAAAGAACATCTACTTCCTTTGGACCAGATTTTGTGATGTTCTTGCTTGAAAATGAGCCTTAAACTTTTAAAACAGCTATGTCATCTTCTGATTCAGCGTTTTGGAAAGAGGAAGTCAATAGTGAGATTCAATCAATTTTGGATAACCATACATGGGAATTGGTTGATCTTCCTCTAGGAAATAAGCCTTTAGGTTCGAAATGGATCTTTAAACGGAAAATGAAAGTTGATGGTACTATTGACAAATATAAAGCAAGACTTGTTATCAAAGGTTATAAACAAAAAGAAGGCCTTGATTACTTTGACACTTACTCTCCAGTAACT
Organism: Nicotiana sylvestris; assembly: GCF_000393655.2. Classification (NCBI taxonomy): domain Eukaryota; kingdom Viridiplantae; phylum Streptophyta; class Magnoliopsida; order Solanales; family Solanaceae; genus Nicotiana; species Nicotiana sylvestris. Next base: position 149,094,061 of record NC_091060.1, read on the forward strand.
AGGATAACATCTACTAGGGTGTTAGTGGCACTAGCGGTCGTGTATGGTCTTAAAATCTATCAAATGGATGTTAAAATAGCTTTCTTAAATAGAGAATTGGAGGAAGAGATTTACATGGAACAACCTGAGGGTTTTGTGGTTCCTGGTAAAGAAAAGAAAGTGTGCAAACTTGTTAAGCCACTTTATGGACTTAAACAAGCACCCAAATAATGGCATGCCAAATTTGACCAAACGATGTTGGCAAGTGGGTTTAAAATCAATGAATGTGACAAATGTGTTTACATTAAAACACTGCAGGTCATGAAGTCATTGTTTGTTTATATGTTAATGATATGTTGATAATGAGTAAAAGTATAGTAGATAGAAATGCTACTAAGCGCATGTTGGCTAGAAAATTCGACATGAAAGACTTGGGAGCCGCTGACGTGATCTTATGAATTAGAATTCATAAGTATCCACAAGGTCTAGCATTATCACAATCTCACTACATTGAAAAAGTACTTGACAAGTTCAAGTATTTGGATTTCAAGATTGCCAAGACTCCAATTGACGTGAGTTATATACTTCAAAAGAATGAAGGTGAAAGTGACTCACAACTGGACTATGCAAGAGTATTGGGAAGTTTGATGTATATCATGATTTGTACGCTATTAGATATAACATGTGCTATTAGCAAACTGAGTCAGTTTACAAGTAATCCCAATCAAATACATTGAATGGCAATGAAATGAGTTTTGGGGTATCTGAAACATACCCAAAATTATACTTTGCATTATAACAAATATCCCTCCATAATTGAGGGATATAGTGATGCAAATTAGATCACCGGATCATCTGAAGTTAAATCACGAGTGGATATGTTTTCACAATTGGGGATGGAGCAGTGTTTTGGAAATCATCCAAATAAACGTGCATCGCCCTTTCTACAATGGAATATGAATTTATAGCTTTAGATAAGACCGGTAAAGAAGCTGAATGGCTCCAGAATTTCTTGGAAGATATTCCATTTTGGCCCAAAACTTTGGCACATATTTGTATACATTGTGACAGTCAAGCGGCAATAGGCAAGGCAGGGAGCGTTATGTATAACAAAAAATCTCGTCATATACGATGGAGACACAATACCGTTAGATAACTACTCTCTAGTGGTATTATCACGATTGACTATGTAAAGTCAAGAGATAACGTGTCGGATCCACTTACAAAAGGCCTATCTAGAGAGGCAGTTGAAAGATCATCAAACAGAATGGGGTTAAGGTCTAGGACAAGTCATCATGGCGGTAACTCCACCTAACAGACTGGAGATCTCAAGAGCTAGGTTCAAAGAGATCAAACAAAATTATTAATGACGGTTCAACATTGTCAAATAACTCAATCCATTCTCGTGATGAAGATAATATTCAAAATCGAGGTAAAGAATTAAAGCTTTTTGATGAGTCAATAAAGCTTCAAGCTTTTTAATGATTTACTAAGTTTGGCAGGATATGAACAGATAGTGTATCTTTAGGATTACACATTTAGGAATCACCTATATGAGTGTGAAGTATAAGCCACTTCAAGGAGAATGAAAGTAAAGACTCATTCTCTAAGCACTCATGAAACCAGGTGGTGTTCATGGCTGGAACGAATACAACCGTGAGAACCATAGATGGTTAAGGATTGATTGTGTGACTTATGTTATCTAGGTACACTACAAAGCTCGACGGTTCAAAGATATCAAATCTACCGATTGACCAAGTATATCCGATATAAGTTTACTACGGAAAGTTTAAAGGAAAATCTACTTATCTAGATGCAATTAATTCTTGCATGTAAAACACACACGCGTCCGTGCATTCCTTTATTTTATAGCCATTCCCCATTAATGTGGGAGATTGTTGGGCTTTAAGCTTGGTGTAACTTAATTTTAAGCTTTGTGTAACTTAAAGAGGGAGAATGGGAAATGGAGGGAAAATGAAATATTAGAGTTTCCCTCCCTGGCAAAGGGACATTGTAACATATTGGAGGAAGAAAAGACTTTTGATGGGTATATATATAATTGCTCTTCTTCTAGCTCTTAAAGAGTTAAGAAGAAGGCAAGCCTCGCGCCGTCGTCGTTGCTCGCTCGCTCGACTCGGCTTCGACTTCGGATTTGGTCAAAGATCGATTGATTAATCTTTTTGGATAAAATTCCTTTCAATTATTTAATTAACTAACAAAAATTCAATCGGAAATAACCCGCAACCCGATCCGGTCTGGTCCGTTTTTTTTTCTGGATTATTTTAAATCCGTTTCCTAACTTTTCCGCAATATTCTCAGCTGTTCCAACAGCTATGGTTGTTCTGAAAGGTTGCAAACCTTTTCAGAAACAATGCCAAATGGGCTATAAATATGCCTTGAATCCCAAAAATTTTACTTACTAAATTTTCTGATTATCTTCTTCTTCTTCTGCACAATATTTTCCATTGTGTTTTACGACCATTGAGTGGTTTGTCGTTCACCAGAGTTTTTGGTACCAATACGCTGGTGAGTTAAATCATTCTATCGTGAGAGGATATATTCCAGCACCTCGGATACTTGATGGGAATAATTTCCGTAAGGATACACACTGTATTCAGTGGGCTCGATTTATTCCTATATTATTTTTCAGAATTTATTTTGTCGTTCTGGTTCTACTAATTTTCTGTTTCTGTTTTTCCAGAAAGTTTACTATTTTATTATTTATTATAGCAATACATATTGGATCACATATCCACCCCACTCCATTTCGGGGACGTTTAATACCAATAATCAATAACACACTAACAGAGTATTATATAATCCTTCTGTAATCATCTCATTAAGGGTAAACTAGAAGTTTAAAGGAAAAAAATTTCTACATATTAAAAGTGGATAGACTAATAGAAAAGTGCATTGCATATATTTGGACAGAGGAGGTACTAATCAGATAAACAAAGACTTACCCCCATTTGTTGAGTTTATCACTAAAGGAAGAAGAATCGGGTTTCTCAAACTGGACACCTTCAAGAGGAACAATATCTTGGCCTACGAAAGTGATTCCATCATCTGAGACGAAACAAGTTGGCCCATTATTTTGATCCACTAGTACTAGTAGTAGTAGTATTAGTTTGATGAGGAGCGCCGGCGCCGGAAGAAGATTCAGCGTTAGCAAGAGTGAGGGGTTTAGGGCGATTTTTTGGGCCGTGAATTGGGTTAGTAGTGGAGACTTTAGTGGGCCGGTGGTGGGAGAAGAGATGAGGAATAGGGTCGGTGAATTTGAGGGAACAACGATGAGTTGCTGATAAAGCTCAGGCGGGAGCTTGGCTTAGAAGGTTCATTGTTTCCACTGCTTCCAATTCATGGCTATCGTTAGATATGACTTCCATTTTTTGAATTAATTGCTAAACTTAGAGAATACAATAAGGATTAATCCAATAAAAATGAAGTAAGAAAAATATCCTAAAACCGTAAAAACAATACGTAGCCGACCTCAACGTGAAGGCCAAAGAAAAGTATTGTGTAACTTATAGTACATTACAATCAATAATATGTATAATGTATAACTTAGTATATACTCTTCCAGTACGGTATTGGTATATCAATAATTAATATTTTTTTAAATACCATACCTAATACCAAATATTTTTAAAACTTAAATCAAATACCATACGAAATACCCAAATACTGAATACCATATACCAAAATTTTTGATTTTGGTATAGTGATTTGTGTATTTACCCCTAAATGGGATATAATATAATTAGATTTGAGAGATATTCACCTTATTAACCACTAGATAATATTTTCTTTTCCAAATTAAGTGATAAAAGGATTAGAAGGCCCCAGTAGATCATAGATAAAAAAGAACATCTATTACTCTATCTGTGCATAAAGACCAATTTTAGAGGAAGTTGAAATATAATTAACAAATATGTCACATTTCTTTTCACGGGCTCATAGAATAAAATAATGAACACATGAAAATAATGGTAAGAATATGGACAACATGAAGAAGCAAATTAGAGTAGAGCTAAGCCTTGGCATGTTTCGAATGCAATTATGAGTCCAAATGTGTAAAAATGCATTATCAGAGGAATTTTTACCTCTTGTAGTAAAGGTTGATACCTTATTTATTTTAAATAAATACCCTTTTAAAAAATTATATTCCATAGCTACTTTTTGATATTTATAGCCAAATATCTATTTATGGTCACCTCCTACCCTTAAGCCATAAAATACACTTTATATTATTTTTCTCTCTCATTCTTTCAGATTTTTCTCTACCCTCTCTCTCTCAACGCCAGTTTTCACCATGAATATGTGATGACCCAAACTTATTTTAAAATGAAATTCTATGTTCCGAAGTCTTAAAAACCTCTTCTAGCATCACCTTGATTTGTGTGCGTAGTCGGAAAGCCTAAATATGAAATTATATGTTCCATTGTCGGGATGTTTGTTTTTATGTTAATGTTCCCTTGCCGGGATGTTTGTTTGATAGTATTGTTCCCTTGCCGGGATGTTGTTGAAATATCATTGTTCCCTTGCCGGGAAGTTATTATGTTGTTTTTGTTCCCTTGTCGGAATTCCTTGTGATTATTGTTGGTTTATAAATGGGAGCAGGTGGTACGCCTACCACAAGATATAATGAAATGGGAGCGGGTGGTACGCCTACCACAGGATACATGAAATGGGAGCAGGTGGTATGCCTACCACGAGATAAATAAAATAGGAGCGGGTGGCACGCTTGCCACAAGATATGAGAAGTGGGATCGGGTTGCACACCTGCAACAAGATGTGAACGGAAAGTGAAATCTGCCTTTGTTTTCCTTATCCTTGTTAGTAGTTGGATTTTGGTTCCTTATAGTTCTCTTGATGTCCTGTTTTACCTGTTATTCCCCGAAGCATGTCTCCCCCTCCCATATTTACTTGTTTGTTTCTGCATTTCTTTTCCGCTGTATATATTTGAATTGCACATGTTTACGTGGCAGTCTGGTCCTAGCCTCGTCACTACTTCGTCGAGGTTAGGCTAGACACTTACCAGCACATGGGGTCGGTTGTGCTGATGCTACACTCTGCACTATGTGCAGATCGCGGAGCAGCTTTTGGACCGTAGCTTGGAGGCTTCCTTCAGTCCACCTGGAGATCCAAGGTAGACCTGCAGACATCCGCAGGCCCTAGCGTCTCTCTCTATCCTTATTTTTCTATTTCATCTTCTTATATTCCAAAACAGTGTATTGTTGTTTTTCTTCAGACCCTGTATGCAGTTAATCCTAGTCTGTTTGTGACAATGTGACACCAGATTTTGGGCGGTTAAGGATTCAGTATTTGTAATAGATACAATTTTCATATATTTTATCGTTGTCTTTCGCTTGAATTTGAATTTTCGCTGTTATCACATTATAGCCTTTTAATTGTTAAATAGAAATAATGGTTAATGAGGTAATTAGATTAAAGGCTTGGCTTGCCTAGCTCACATTAGTAGGCGTCATCATGACTCCTGAGGGTGGGAAATCCGGATCATGGCAAGTTGGTATTAGAGCTCTAGGTTACATGGGTCTCACAGTTCACAGACAAGCTTAGTAGAGTTTGAGGGATCGGTATAGAGACGTCTGTATTTATCCTCTAGAGGCTACAGAGTTAGGAAAAACTTCACATTTATTATTTCCTATCGTGCGATTCGGTTTCTCAATGCTAATTGAATTTCTACTCTGTTCTTTCGCAGATGGCGAGAACACACGCTTCCTCATCCACTGACCAGCAGCCCGAGTCCCTAGCAGCAGCTCCCACAAGGGGTAGAGGGCGAGGCCGAGGCCATGCTAGAGGCCAAGGTAGGGGTAGAGCTCAGGCCTGAGCAGCAGCACCAGTGGCAGAGCCTCAGGTTGATTTTGATGATGAGGTCCAACCCCAGTAGTTCCAGTGGGCCCAACTCAGGTCCTAGAGGGGTTTATTGCTACCCCAGTTCTTCAAGATGCTCTGGTCCGACTAGTGGGCCTTATGGAGAGTGTCACCCGGGCAGGTTTGCTTCCTGTAGCACCAGCCGTCTCTCAGGCTGGAGGAGAAGCCCAGACTCTTGCTACTCGCACTCCCGAGTAAGTAGCTCCCCAGATTTAGACTCCAGGGGTTCAGCCAGTTGGAGCAGTTCAGTCGGGTATGGTAGCTCAGACCGGTGATGGAGTAGCTATGTTTGCCGATGCTTTGTGGAGGTTGGACAGGTTCACCAAGCTTTTCATTACTACTTTCAGCGGTGCATCTACTGAGGATCCCTAGGATTATCTAGATAGCTGCCACGAGGTTCTCAGGAACATGGGTATAGTTGATACCAATGGGGTCGTTTTGCTACTTTTCGCTTGTTTGGATCCGCCAAGACTTGGTGGAGAGATTATTGCTTGGCTAGACTAGCCGGATCACCAGCCTTGACTTGGGAGCAATTTACTCAACTATTTCTGGAGAAGTTTCTCCCCATTACTCAGTGAGAGGCCTATAGGAGGCAGTTTAAGCACCTCCAGCAGGGTTCCATGACGGTTACCCAGTATGAGACCAGATTCATTGACCTAGCTCGGCATGCTCTTGTCATACTTCCCACTGAGAGAGTGAGTGAGGAGGTTTATTAACGGTCTTATTCAGCAGATTCATCTTCAGATGGCTAGGGAGGCTGGGAGTGATATTACTTTCCAAGAGGTGGCCAATGTGTCTAGGATAGTGGAGATGGTTCTATCACAGGGAGGTGGTCATGGGTCAGACAAGAGACCCCATTATTCAGGCAGATTCAGTGGTACCCCGTCTGGAGGTAGGGATTCATATGGTAGAGGCCATCCCCCTAGGCCTTTTCAGTCAGCACTCCAGGTTTCTCACGGTGCTTCAGGTGGTCGTGGTCCTCAGATGCAGTATTTTGATCAGCAGTCCTACAGTGCACCACCAGCTCCTATCAGTGCACCGCCGCTTCAGAGTTTCCAGGGTCGTCAGCCCCAGCAGCCGAGGGCTTGTTTAACTTGTGGCGACACGAGGAACATTGATAGGTATTGCCCTCAAACAGCGAGCAGCATCAGGGTTCCCGTGCCATAGTTCAGGCACCAGTTTTTTCACAGCCCGCCCAGCCAGCTAGAGGTGGGGGTAGAGGTGCTAGAGGTGGAGGTAGAGGTATTAGAGGTGGAGCTCAGGCCGTTAGAGGTGGAGGCCAGCCAGCAGCAGGCCGTCCCTGGATGTAGTATAGGGTAGTGGGGCCCAGCCCCGATGTTATGCTCTTCCAGCCAGGCCCGAGGTTGAGGCTTCAGATGTAGTTATTACAGGTACGATTCTGGTTTGTGATAGAGATGCTTCAATGTTATTTGATCCAGAGTCTATGTACTCATATGTGTCATCTTATTTTGCACCGTATTTGGTCATGCCTAGTGATTCTTTGAGTGATCCTGTTTATGTATCTACACCGGTGAGTGATTCTATTGTGGTAGATCGAGTCCATCGTTCATGTATAGTAATGATTGGGGGCCTTGAGACTCATGTAGATTTGTTGCTTCTAGACATGGTTGATTTTGATGTCATATTGGGGATGGACTGATTGTCACCTTACCACGCTATCTTGGGCTGTCATGCCAAGACTATGACCTTAGTTTTACCAGGTTTGCCTCATTTAGAGTAGAGAGGGACTCCTGGTCATTCGACCCGTAGTGTTATCTCTTATGTGAAGGCTCGACGTATGGTCGAGAAGGGGTGTTTGGCCTATTTGGCATATGTTTGTGATTCTAGTATCGAAGTTCCTTCTATTGATTTTGTGCCTGTTATTCGTGAGTTTCCAGAGATTTTCCCTTCAGACCTGCCGGGTATGCCGCCTGACAGGGATATTGACATTTGCATTAATTTGGCTCCGGGCACTCAGCCATTTCTATCCCGCCGTATCGTATGGCCCCGCCTGAGTTGAAAGAGTTGAAGGAGCAGTTGCAAGACTTGCTTGAGAAGGGTTTCATTAGACTCAGTGTTTCGCCTTGGGGTACGCCGGTGTTGTTTGTTAAGAAGAATGATGGGTCGATGAGAATGTGTATTGATTACCGGCAGTTGAACAAGGTTACAATCAAGAATAAGTATCCATTGTCGTGGATTGATGATTTGTTTGATCAGCTTCAGGGTTCCAAGGTATTTTCGAAGATTGACTTGAGATTTGGCTACCATTAGTTGAGGATTAGGGCATCCGATGTCCCTAAGATAGCTTTCCGCACTCGATACGAGCATTATGGGTTCATGGTTATGTCTTTCAGGTTGACAAATGCCCCAGTAGCTTTTATGGATTTGATGAACCGAGTGTTCAGGCCTTATTTGGATTCATTCGTGATAGTCTTCATTGATGATATTTTGATATATTCCCGCAGTCGGGAGGAGCACGAGAAAAATCTTAGAGTTCTCAAAGTGTGAGTTATGGTTGAGTTCAGTTACATTTCTGGGTTATATTGTATCCGTAGAGGGTATTTAGGTTGATTCGAAGAAGATTAAGGCAGTCAAGAACTGGCCTAGACCAGCATCAGCTACAGAGATTCGGAGTTTCTTGGGATTGGTAGGCTACTATCGTCGGTTTGTGGAGAGGTTTTCATCGATCGCAGCCCCGATGACCAGGTTGACCCAGAAGGGTGCCAGTGCAGATGGTCAGATGAGTGTGAGGCAAGCTTTCAAAAGCTCAAGACAGCTTTGACTACGGCACCGATGTTGGTTTTGCCCACAGGTTCAGGGCCTTATACAGTCTATTGTGCTGCATCTCATATTGGACTTGGTGCAGTGTTGATGTAGGATAGCAAGGTTATTGCCTATGCTTCATGGCAGTAGAAGATTCATGAGAAGAACTATCCGGTTCATGATTTGGAGTTGGCAGCCATTGTTCACGCGTTGAAGATTTGGAGGCATTATCTGTATGGCGTGGCATGTGAGGTGTTCACGGATCACAAGAGTCTTCAGTATTTGTTCAAGCAAAAAGAGTTGAATTTGAGGCTGAGGAGGTGGTTGGAGTTGTTGAAGGATTATGATATCACCATCGTATATCATCCGGGAAAGGCCATTGTGGTGGCCGATGCCTTGAGTAGGAAGTCAGCCAATATGGGCAGTCTTGATTATATTCCGGTCGGTGAGAGGCCGCTTGCTTTGGATGTTCAGGCTTTGGCCAATTAGTTCGTGAGGTTGGATGTTTCTGAGCCCAGTCAGGTGTTAGCTTGCACGGTCGCTCGTTCTTCTTTATTGGAGCGTATCCGTGATCAGTAGTATGATGATCCCCATTTGTGTGTCCTTAGAGACACGGTGCAGCACGGAGGTGCCAAGTAGGTTACCTTAGGTGATGACGGAATTTTGAGATTGCAGGGTCGAGTTTGTGTGCCTAATGTGGATGGGCTCCGAGAGTTGATTTTAGAGGAGGCCCATAGCTCTCGGTACTCTATTCATCCAGGCGCACGAAGATGTATCAAGATTTGCGGCAGCATTACTGGTGGCGGAGAATGAAGAAGGATATTGTTGCATATGTGGCTCGGTGTTTGAATTGTCAGTAGGTTAAGTACGAGCATCAGAAGCCCGGTGGTTCATTTTAGAGGATTGAGCTTCCCGAGTGGAAGTGGGAGCGGATCACTATGGATTTCGTTGTTGGACTCCCGCAGACTCGGAGGAAGTTCGACGCAGTATGGGTCATTGTTGATAGGTTGACCAAGTCAGCGCATTTCATTCCAGTGGAAGTCTCCTGTTCTTCTGGGAGGTTAATTGAGATCTATATTCGGGAGATTGTTCACCTTCATGGTATGCCCGTGTCTATCATTTCGGACCAAGGTACGCAGTTTACCTCATGCTTCTAGAGAGCAGTTCAGCGAGAGTTGGCCATACGGGTTGAGTTGAGCACAGCGTTTCATCCTCAGACGGACGGGCAGTCCGAGCGAACTATTCAAATTTTGGAGAATATGCTCCGAGCTTGTGTCATTGACTTTTGAGGCTCGTAGGATCAGTTTTTACCTTTAGTAGAGTTTGCCTACAACAACAGCTACCAGTCGAGTATCCAGATGGCCCCTTATGAGGCTTTATATGGTAGGCGGTGTCAATCTCCGGTTGGATGGTTTGAGCCGGGAGGGCTCGGTTGTTGGGTACGGATCTGGTTCAGGAGGCCTTGGACAAGGTCAGGATTATTCAGGATAGGCTTCGTACAGCTCAGTCTAGGAAAAAGAGTTATGCCGACCGCAAGGTTCGTGATTTGGCTTTCATGGTCGGTGAGCGGGTATTGCTTCGAGTGTCGTCTATGAAGGGCATGATGAGATTTGGGAAGAATGGCAAGCTTAACCCTAGGTTCATTAGCCCGTTTGAGATTTTTGATCGAGTGGGAGAGGTGGCTTATAGACTTGCGTAGCCGCCGAGCTTAACAACCGTGCATCCAGTATTTTATGTGTCCATGCTTCGGAAGTATCATGGCAATCCACCCCACATGTTAGATTTCAGCACTGCCCAATTGGACAAGGACTTGTCATATGAGGAGGAGCCGGTAGCTATTCTAGACCGGCAGGTTCGTCAGTTGAGATCGAAGAGTTTTCCTTTTGTTCGTGTTCAGTGGAGAGGTCAGCCTCCTGAGGCATCGACGTAGGAGTCCGAGTCCGATATACAGAGCCGTTATCCCCATCTTTTCCCCGACTCAGGTACTTCCTACTTATGTCCTTTCGAGGGCGAACGGTTATTTTAGAGATGGAGAATGTGATGACCCAAGAGGTCATCACTTGTATTAAAATGAAATTCTACGTTCTGAGGTCTTAAAAACTTCTTCTAGCATCACCTCAATTTGTGTGCGTAGACCGGCGCGTAGCCGGAAAGCCTAAATATGAAAATCTGTGAAAATGATATATTTTGACTATAAAATGAATTTATTTGACTTCGATCAACGTTTTGGGTAAACGAACCTGGACTCATGATTTGACGGTCTCAGAGGGTCCGTAGGAAAATATGGGACTTGGGTGTATGCCCGGGATCGAATTCTGAGGTCCCAAACCCGAGAAATGAATTTTTGAAAGAAATTGTTTTCTGGAATTATTTAAAGGAATTTAAAATAAAATTTGATTAGAACATGATGGTATCGGGCCCGTATTTTAGTTCCGGCACCTAATACAGGTCTTATATAGGATATAAGATAAATCTGTGAAGTTTGGTAAGAAATGGAGTCCGTTTGACGTGATTCAGGCCTTAATTGGAAAATTGATGTTTAAGAAGTTTTGATAAATTTCATTGATATTGAGGTGTAATTCGATGTTTCTGGTGTTATTTTGGTGATATGAGTACACAAATAAGTCCGTGGGATATTTTTGAGGTTGTGTGTATACTTGGTTTGGAGCCCCGAGGTCAGGTGAGTTTTGGAAAGGCCACGGAGTGCATTTTGAACTTAGAAAAATTGCAGGATTTTTGCTGCTGTGCCCAGGCCTGCAGGCTTCGCATTTGCGAAGCCTGGCTCAGAAATGCGAGTTCGCAATTGTGAAGGCTAGATCGCAAATGCGAAATCAGCCCAGGACTGATTTGCTCGCAAATGCGAGTACTCCTTCGCAAATGCGAAATCCCCCGTTCAGCCTTGGGTCGCAAATGCGACCCATTCTCCGCAATTCCCAAGTCGCAAATGCGAAGATCCCATTTTCCTTATTTGCGAACCCTGTTTCGCATTTCCCAACATAGCAGAGGTCGGGGTTCGCAATTCCCATACCTGCGACCTGCAACTTTTATACTTAGCCAATTTTAAACTCATTTTTCATATCCTCTCAAAACATAAACACATTAGGGCGATTTTTCAAAAGTTTCTTCTTCTCCAAATCAATTGTAAGTCATTTCTAACTAGATTTACTTTAAATCAATGATTTCATGAGGGAAATTGAGTGTTTTTGGGTAGATCCTAGGTTTTTCAAAAATTAGGAATTTGGACCCCGATTTGAGGTCCAATTTCAAAACAAATTATATAGTTGGGTTCGTGGGGGAATGGGTAATCGGGTTTTGGTTTGAACCTCGGGTTTTGACCATGTGGCCGCGGGGCTGATTTTTGACTTTTGGGCAAAACTTTGGGAAATTCATTTTCATGCATTCAAATTGATTCATTTAGCGTTTATTGTTGTAATCAAGTAACTTGTGACTAGATACGAGCGAATTGGTAGTGGAATCAAGGGGTAAAGCTATAGTTGAATCGTAAATTGTATCCGTGGTATCGAGGTAAGTGTTTGGTCTAACCTTAGCTTGAGAGATTAGGAGTCGTGTCTTATTTGCTACGTGTTAATTGTGGAGTACGATGTATAGGCATGGTGACGAGTATCTATACGTCGGTGTCAGGCATGCCTGTGAGTCTTGTTTTATAATTGCTATGACTCTGTTGTAGTTTATTGTACTTCATAAGTTATTATCAAAATTGTTCCCTTGCCGGGATGTTTGTTTTTATGTTAATGTTCCCTTGTCGGGATGTTTGTTTGATAGTATTGTTCCCTTACCAGGATGTTGTTGAAATATTATTGTTCACTTGCCGGGAAGTTATTATGTTGCTTTTGTTCCCTTGCCGAGATTCCTTGTGATTATTGTTGGTTTGTAAATGGGAGCGGGTGGTACGCCTACCACAAGATATAATGAAATGGAAGTGGGCGGTACGCCTACCACAAGATATAATGAAATGGGAGAGGGTGGTACGCCTACCACAAGATAAATGAAATGGGAGCGGGTGGCATGACTTCCACAAGATATGATAAATGGGATCGGGTTGCACGCATGCAACAAGATGTGAACGGAAAGTGAAATCTGCCTTTGTTTTCCTTATCCTTGTTAGTTGTTGGATTTTGGTTCCTTTTAGTTCTCTTGATGTCTTGTTTTACCTGTTATTCCCCGAAGCATGTCTCCCCCTCCCATATTTACTTATTTGTTTCTGCATTTCTTTTCTGCTGTATATATTTGAATTGCACAGGTTTATGTAGTAGTCTGGTCCTAGCCCCGTCACTACTTCGCCGAGGTTAGGCTAGACACTTACTAGTACATGGGGTCGATTGTACTGATGCTACACTCTACACTATGTGCAGATCTCAGAGCAGCTCTTGGACCGTAGCTTGGGGGCTTCCTTCAGTCCACCCGGTGATCCAAGGTAGACCTGCAGACATCCGCAGGCTCTAGCGTTTCTCTTTATCCCTATTTTTCTATTTCATCTTCTTATATTCTGAAACAGTGTATTGTTGTTTTTCTTCAGACCCTGTATGCAGTTAATCCTAGTTTGTCTGTGACAGTGTGACACTAGATTTTGGGCGGTTAAGGATTCAGTATTTGTAATAGATACAGTTTTCATATATTTTATCGTTATCTTCCGCTTGAATTTGAATTTCCGTTGTTATCACGTTATCGCCTTTTAATTGTTAAATAGAAATAATTGGTTAATGAGGTAATTAGATTAAAGGCTTGGCTTGCCTAGCTCATATTAGTAGGCGCCATCACGACTCCCGAGGGTAGAAAATCCATGTCGTGACAGAATACAACCTCAATTTCCTCTTCGTATCAGCCCAATTTCACAAATTCTTCCTTTTTATTCCAAGATTGCTCAAACCCCAGTTGTTTATACCTTCAAATACAGTGACCCATCAAAGCATTCGTTCTCTTCCGTGGCAAAAACTAACTGGGTTGTGCATTTTTGCACTCAAGGATGAAGACGGAACTTGCTCTGATGACTGAGTTGGAGATGGTCGAGAGAGAAAAGAAGCGACGCCGCGGAGGTGGTGGGAGAAAGTTTGGGAAATTGCTGAAAAATCTTCTTTTATTCTAGAGGTTCGAAATCTGCTATCGATGAGACGACATTAGGGCTGTTCTTGAACAAAGATGACAGAGTTTGGGGCTGAGCAACTTGAAGATTCTGTTAATATATTTTCAATGTATCTCGATGTATTCTATGTATTTCATTGTCTTCTTTTTTCATTGTATTTCAATGTATTCACTGTCTCGCTATATTCCATCAACGTATTCATATTTTTTTTTTAATTAATATAATTTATGTATTTTATGTATTCAGATTTATAATTGTATTTGTTGAGTTATTTTAGGATTCTATCGTGTTAATTGATTCACTTTCTGTTTAAAAATAGCGGAATAGACCATGAATTGCACTATTTACGTTACTGTATTCACAAATACATATCACGAATATAGTCGAATGCAATAATCTCTCTAGGTGCAATCCCCTGTTTCATGTCGTGAATACAGTCGAATACAATAATCTGTATAGCTGTAATCCTGCGTTTCACCCCGAGAAATGCTACTGTATTCATGAATACAGTAGCTTAAATACATCAAATACACTCTAAAAACCTGAAAACATAATTATATGAAGTAATATAGTAAATGGTAGCTACAACTAGCTAATTATAACCACTAAAACATAGTAATTTCTGAAAGTTTCTCTTCATCATAATAGTAATAGCCCTTGATCTCCATGGCCTTAAATAATTAGTCACAACCTGGCCTACACTAGATATGTCCCATTCTTAAAATTAAAGAAAAAATAATAGAATCTCTTATGTTTTGCTCTCTTTTTTCCCATGTTTCAACACAAGTCTTTTGCTTATTATTGCCAGACTTTAGAGTTTAAGAGTAAATTCAAATTATATACTACACTAGCGTTTAATTTGAAACAATCCTACAATAATACGAAGAAGAAGATGCAGTAGCAATGCCATAGAAGAAGAAGAAGAAGAAGAAGAAGAAGCGTAGCAGAAAAATGGAAGGGTATTAAATACATGTATTGACTTATTTAAGAGTGACTAGACTGAGTTTTAAATAACTATTTGACGGACTGAGTTTTAAATGGGGGATTTGCATCTATACCCGCCTTTTGGGTCACGTTTTAACTTGTGCCCGCTTTGCAAAAAAAATTACAAGCGTACCCATTTTTTCGCGTAACTTTAGCATACGGGGCTGAAGCAGCAAATTCAATCACGCAAAACTTCAGCATTCTAGTAGACGGTCATGAAGTAGCAAAGGCAATACGCTGAAGTTTTTTTGTCCTGGATAAGATGGTGAAGTTATTTAGTTCATTTGTAAAAATTTCAGCACTAAAACAGCTGAAGTTTTTTGTCCTGGATTCATTAGTTTTGTCATAAAGCTTTTTCAAAAACTTCAGCAGAAGATACTGAAGTTATTTAGTTCATTTGTAAAAACTTCAGCACTAAATAAGCTGAAGTTTTTTTTGTCCTGGATAAGCTTTTTCAAAAACTTCAGCATAACTTCAGCAAAAAATGCTGAAGTTATTTAGTTCATTTGTAAAAACTCCAGCACTATATAAACTGAAGTTTTTTGGTCCTGGATTCATTAGTTTTGTCATAAAGCTTTTTCAAAAACTTCAGCAAAAGATGCTGAAGTTATTTAGTTCATTTGTAAAAATTCAGCACTACATAAGCTGAAGTTTTTGAAAAAGCTTTCTAGCATACTAGATAAATAATCACCCTATTCTTTCATAGTGTATTACTACTATAAAATAATTATATTGCCAATAGTATCTAAATCATAAATTTTGGACACAATAAACGTGAAAAGAACAGAATTACGTGGAAATATTCACAAATTATTGTTTACTAACTTACGTAATTATTTATAATTTATTTTTAAATAATCTGATAAACACACTTATGACAATCATCCCATGAACTGAAGTTTTATAACAGCACCAACAGCAGCAGAAGAAAGAAGAAGTAGAAGAAAAAGAAGAAAACAAAGGAGGAGGAGAAAGAAGCCTGAAATTGTTTAAAAAGTGGGTACAAGTTAAAACTTTAAAAAAAATAAGTATAGGTTAAATTGGGGTGATCAAATAGGACGTCCCGTGCAATTTTTACGCTTTAAACAACAGTGTTAAATGCGGCTATTTCTGCACTTCAACCGATTATATGGATTTAAAAGATCAAATATGTTGTGTTGATCCATTCTTGGTAAAGCTTTACAAGATGGGCCAATATTCGGTTTTAAACTTAAAGGTTCAACCGATTATATGGATTTAAAAGTTCAAATGTGTTGTGTTGATCCATTCTTGGTAAAGCTTTACAAGATGGGCCAATATTCGGTTTTAAACCCAAAGGTGCAAAAGGGAACATTACTATACATGAAAGAAGAATTAACCTAAATAGCGCTCACTCAACCGACTAAACTAAAAATAGCCATGGAATATAATATATATATATATATATATATGTAATTTATGTATAATATATTTATAACCATGTATAATCTATATATACCTATTAAAAAATGAATAGTGAATTTGACAGGCTATATGTGTAAAGATCCCTACATGAAACTGGAGACAAGTTCAGGCGAGAGAGAGCAAAATAAATAAATAAATAGATAGATAACTTTCCAGGTTTTACACTGTTAAAAGAGAACATGTGTATGTTCCAAAAATTAGGAAGATAAATGCAGGGAAACAGGTTTGGGGAATGATAGGTTGAAGAATGACTCATTCCTAAATTTGAAAATAATTTAGCTTAAATTCTTAATTTTATTCTTAGTGAGAAGCTTTTATAACCACATAAAAATTGTGAACCCTTTTTGAGTTGTTTAGGACCACAAATTCCAAAAAAATTATTTTTTCTTAAACTTCGTGCACAATCAAACAGGTTGCTACAGAGGGAGTACAAGTTTTAAACTAATTTATAATTCGTCGTGTCATAAAAAAATTCCATTGTCATATTTTTCTCCAAGTAAACATGGACTATGATATGCAATTCAAACTGCGTGTCTCTAGACTTTAGATTCTTTTCTGCTTTGAAAACTCATTATGACTTACAAAAACTCTGCCATTCCCCTCCAAGATGTAGCTCGCCGGGTCGGCGTAGCCAACCCCACAAGGGACCTAGTGGCTGAACGCGACCAAGAAGCTCAAAGAGACGGAGCTGAAGCTGCCGCCAAAAGGCAACGCTTCCAAGCCCGTCGCCTCCAAGTCGAGCCACCTGCTCGTCACGACCCCGCTATTGAGACGGCTATTGCCGCCACTGCTGTCAACTTTCCGCTCACGAGAATGTACAACCCTCGTGTATCCACTTACATTCCTTGCTTTGCCACAATCCTGTATTACCTCAATTGCATGGATTTTCTGATGGCTGCCACCAAAAGGTGGACTGACAACTGTTTGGGATGGGTATCCCCCTACTCCCAGATCTACATTTCTGTGCTCTTTTACATTCAAGTAATGAGAGCAATGGAATCCTCGGACACCCTCCGCCTCGGTTCAGACATCTCTCTTTTTCTAAGAGAGTTCCTGATCCTCTACCCCCTGGAGGACCTTAGAGTTCCCGGCCCCCTTGTCTATGGTTTCAAAAACCTATCTTGCTTCTGGCCCAGTGCTGACAATTCCTTCGGGAATGTCTCCCCGCCTCTCCCAGCTGGTCCCAAGACCGAAGATACGCTTTCAACAACGCCTTCGCCAGTCACCTGCCAAACATCAGCCTCCAAATCTCGAAGCTCCGCTCTACCTGAGCCGCTGCTTTGAGAGCTGCCACGACTGAAACTCTGTTTTTCAATGACGTGGACGGCCCCTGCCGCATTGCGACTCTCTTCGGTACTGCCTGTAACCACAGTGCCAACGAGCTGATCAACTTGGCCTCTCCCGGCTTTAGCTTCCAAGCTACCGGTGGCCTCCGGTTATGGCAAGATGCTGCCAACTCCCTCAGCTTCCTCAACCTCCCTGCTAATCTCAACATAACAGAGGATGCTGTCCAGGACTCCTGGATCTCCGCGCTTCGTTTAAAGGAAGATTCTACATGGTTTGGTCCTCTGGCCGCAATGATGTCCAAATACTGCCAGTTTTGGAAAGGCTCCTGCTCCCTAGCTGAATGCTCCCCCAACAGCTCAGCTGCCGGTTCAGTTCGCTGCCTCCTCTCTGGCCACTCCAACCTGTTCCAAGGACCTGTCTGGTCCGCTCAGACTGGAGCCCACACCAACACCCAGTGTGACCACGCTGACGAAGCAGGCCATTACTGTCTGAGATCAACGGCTAACACCCGTTTCACCGCCACCACATCAATAGTCGACCTCCCAAATGCACATTACTATGCTGCTTCCACCTACCAGTTCAACTTAGCTGCCACTGCAGCTGAACAGGCCAACCTTCTTCAAGGACCTTTCTGGACTGTAGTTCCCGACGCGTGGACGAAGATGGACATCTCTGTCTTCCAAGGTGTTCTCACCTCAATCGCTCGAGACTATCACTCGGATGTGCGTATTGATGCTGAACGTGAATAAACCCGTTCCTTTCGCCGTTTTTTCTGCTGCGATCGCCAGAAACCCAGAACTACTGGAGTAGATACTTCACTGTATTCCTTCAGAATTTTTGCGATCTCTTGTTTTGACGTTACTTGTATGTTCTTCTTTTTTGTTTCTGCAAAATTGTAATGAAAATCCAAAAAAAGAAAAAGAAAACCATATAAATATAAGGATTTTTTTTAATGAATTGAATTAGATACTCATCCTCCACCATGAGTGATTCTCTTAATTAGCAATTTAATTCCCATTTCTGGAATGTACAAATTTGGCTAGTTCTACTTGCTAACCAATTTATTTATGGAGTTATTTCGCACCATTCTAACAACCGCTTGGCTTTATCACACGTCAACGATTTAATGGTAATTGATTATCAAAATCCAATCAAATCTTGACATGAGTTAGAAAAAGAAAGCACATTTGCCTATAAATTCTCTTCTAACTTAGCCAAAAAAGAACAACAAAAGAATTCAATCTCTTAGGGGTAAAGAAGAAGAAAACATGTCAAAGTTGTGCACTCTCTTCATTGTGGCATTTCTTCTTTGCCTCACTCTCACATTTGCTGCTCGTCCTGATTCTTCTGTGGCGAAGCCCCAATTTCATGCAAGTCAATCCATCTCTTATATTTTCTTCTTTATTTTATCTATATATCAAGATTCTACTGGTTTATTTTTTATTGACGTGTTCTTGATATTCTGTTTATTGGGTTTTAATGACTCCGTCTATGTGAGTTTCATGAGTATAATCAGTCCTAATCCAGGATAAAAGGAGAATGATTGTGGTAGGTTAATGCGATCAGTGGTGAAACCACTAAAAATTATATACATTATATATTGACATCACTTGGCTTCTTCGCATGTTTACTTCTTTATGTTTTGACTCCTCTTAATGAAAATTCTGGTTCCGCTACTGAACGCGATCAATGTAAAAAAAGCTTTGTAGTAGGTTTGAGTCGTGAAATAAGCCATTGATGCTTGCATCAAAGTAGGTTGCCTACAGTACACCTCTTGGGTGCGGTCCTTCCGCAGACTCTGCGTGAACCCGGGATACTTGTGCACCGCACTATTTTCTTTTTTTTTTGGTAATTATTAGTATGTGTGTATATGTTACTCCTAACAGATTAAGTTATTTACTTTAATTCTTGCGTTACTAATTTAGGTTTATTATAGTCCGTTACACGTTGTGAGTTATTTTAACTCGATGGTGTAAAAAAGAAATTAATGTATGGTGTATTAATTGATTTGTGTTCTGTTTTACGGGCAGGTTGCAAGTGAAGGGAAAATTGAGATAAAGGAAGCAAAATGTGAAGGAGTGGAGGAAGAGGAATGTTTGAAGAGGAGGACAATGGCTGCTCATCTAGATTACATTTATACTCAAAGTAACAAAAATCCATAAATTGGACTTTTTGTGTTTTAACTTTCTAATCCCCCTTTTAGGAACTAACTGTGAAAGGGGGTTGTAATGGCAGTCGATGCTAATAATAAAACTTCTGCCTAGTTCTGTTTTTGGTACTCAATCTTTTGATTTCTTCTTTTTCTCAATAGTTAACATAGGCTACATTTTATAACTGCAAATAAATTCACAAGTTAATTCTCACACAAATAGAATAACGAAAAACTAAAACAACCATAGGGTCTCTAAGAGTTTGCAGTAAGATATAACTCTGATTTATTGTACAATGACTTATAGTTTAACTACTCATTTATATACCTTGAGATTAAAAAGATAAAAAGAAAAGAAATGGAAAAGTAGTTTTGATTTGGACAGGTGGCTTTATTACTCATTCTTCAACTCATCTCGATCCAACTCACTTTAATGTATATCCAAAAACCTTGACAGCTTGCATTATCTGCCGGAAGGGGTGTCAATGGATATTCGAAAACCGACTAAATCGACCGAACCATACCGATTTTTAGGTTTCCTTTTAAGAAATCGTAGGTTTTTATATAAATCTATAACCGCACCGATAATTAGGGTAAGTTTTTTATTTTATAAAAATAAACCGAAAAAATACCGAACCGTACCGAATAAATTTTACATGTGGAAAATATATTTATTTGGTAAATTTATAAAAATAATAATGCACTAAATTTCTTTCGGCCTTGGAATTATGAAAACTATTACAAGCCAACAAGTAATTAAACTCAAAATACTAATTCCTAAAACTTATTATGCTACTTCTACTTAAACTAAGTTATTTCAAGTATCTTTATTAGCACGACACAAAGTATTTTATCGATTATGAGTAGCAAACTACAATGTAATGAATATGTTTCCTTTCATATAATTTAGATTTATCTTTTTGAATATTTTATCTTCTATAGACTTTATTCTTGAGTCCCATCTTGGTGTATCTTTCAACTCGTGTGATTTATATTTTCTTTGTCTTTGTTTTCTTTTACGTTGTTGTAGAATAGTTGATGGATCTATATTCTAGCCATCTTTTTTTTTTATTCATCACCCTTTAAACAGTAAAAATGTCTAGATGAGTTTTGCTAAATCCTATAAAAACGTATGTTATTGCATTCTACTTCTACTAGTGAATTTTACATGATATTTAAAAAAATACCGAACCGTACCGATACCGAAGAGAAACCAACATGATTGGGACGGTTTCGAAAAGTCTAATTTTGGTTATACATAATAGAATAACCGAAAAAATGGTATGGTACAAATTTTATAAAATAATCGTCCGAACCGAACCATTGACACACCTATCTGCCGGAGCAGCCCGGTGCACAAAGTATTCCGTGCTCACGCAGGGATCAAGAAAGGATAGCACCCTAAAGGGGTATTGATATAGACAACTTACCCTAATACAAACATTAATGATTGATTTCACGGCTCGAACCCGCAATCTATAGGTCATACAAAAACAATCTATATGGACATAATTTGCTCCGGAGAAAACATATCCCTCATAAATTCCAGATTCTATCAATGTAGACTTAGAATTTAAAGAAAGTACCTTGTTAGACAAAGGAACACCAAAGATTCTCAATCTAAGACTTTGAAAAGACCAGAGTCTCGGGTCAAAGAGGATGGTCGTTAAAGGAATTTAAACATCTTGTTGTTCACATTCTTTTCATACTTGAGCTGGTTAATTTCATAGTCTAGGAAAGGGAAAGTAGCTGTACGCATCAGTTTTAGTCTTTTTATTCGACAGGTTTGTGCTTGGAAATAATGTTTTTTTTTTTTAATAATATTATGTTCACTTCCCTATCACCTCATCCTCTTCTCAGGATAAGGATCAACAAAGAAGTCAAATGCAGCATATTAACTGGTATTCGGTTATAAGGATTATTATTGAAACTCAAAATAATTTGGGTCATTTCTCGATTTGTACGTGGTTATCCTTGCGCCAAGTCCAATAAGGTTTGTATTGGTCATCCTTGCGCAGATGTCATCCCAATTTTATCGGATGTCCCCGAAGGGTTAATTCGCTTATAAGATTACTCTCTGCTAAGGGAGATGTCAAGTTTCATCTTTTGTCGCTGCAGAAAATATTCTAAGCCAATTGACAAACAACGTATGAGGATGCTTCAAAAACAAAACAGTGAAACAAGTCCCCGCAAAATTAGAGTCGATTGAAACTAGTTGTGTAAATGCGCATAAAAATATTGTTACTGGTATGTACCCTTTGTTGTTGTTGTTTCATGATATGATAATACATTGTGAAAGAATTTGAGCATCCCCCAAAACTTTAGGACGATAGGTAGAGTAGTTCAAACCCTTTATAAGCTACTTTAAATGCCATTAATCTTATTACTCATAGTGAAACATAAAAAATGCCATGAAGAGAAAAGCAATGAGATCTCTTTCTTAGTTTTGCAGCTAGATGTTCAATTTCACCACTCAGATAGTGGGAAAGACTTCATTTGTTCTCCTTCCCATACACTTAACTATATTAACATTATCTTCGTTTCTGAGTTCTCAAAATAAACATAGAGAGAAGATGCGTCCAGCATATTCAAAGTACATGGAATATACTAAACACTGAGGAAAAAAAACATGGAACTTCATGTTACCACTATCAACAGCGCAAGGAACTTGGTAATGCAGGCGAGGGCATTACTTT
This sequence comes from Nicotiana sylvestris, assembly GCF_000393655.2. Taxonomy (NCBI): domain Eukaryota; kingdom Viridiplantae; phylum Streptophyta; class Magnoliopsida; order Solanales; family Solanaceae; genus Nicotiana; species Nicotiana sylvestris. The sequence goes on from NC_091060.1 coordinate 149,116,358, forward strand.
CAAGCTTGATAAGGAGCACCAGATGCTGTAACTGATGTTGTATTGGAACGTGACCACAAGAAAAAGAGCATCAGTCTTACTGGGGCAATAAAACTTACGTTGGTTCATTCTGCTATGCTCCGGTCCGTTTGGTAAACCAATGAACAGTTTAAAATCTTCTTCTGTTTTTTCTTCTATAAGAGCCCACAGAATCTCATCTGATATGAATTCACATAGTACTGAATGATTGCCCATTAGATCAACTCCATTTAGTTTCCTGATGGACAACAAGAGAGAGAGAGAGAGAGAGAGAGAGAGAGAGAGAATAAACGGCGACAACAGCAATAAAGAAACTAAATGAAGATGAGTTACCACAACCATGTCATGTCCAACAAAATCACAGTGAACAGGGTGTTTGACTTTTACCAATTTCAGCTATGGAGAAAATATTATACCAAACATCTCAACGACAACATTCAGTTCAAATTAGTAAGTTAAGGGAAATGGTAGAACTCATAACTGTATAAAGACCAAAGACTAGAGAGCGGTAAAGTTTAAACTACAACATGAAAGTCATATATAACAATATTCTTCCCTGATTGTGATCAAACGAAATAATTACATCAATAAGAGAAGAGCGTTCACCAGTTCCTTGTCTAAATGAAGGAAGAAATGGTTTTTCATATGTTTGAAAATATCACAATCCAAAATGCTTATTAGGAGACCAGATTGTAGACGGACTTGATGCAGATACAAGATATCTTTTAGATTTAAAGGTTAAAAAGTGTAGCTTTCATGATAGTAATAAAGTAGAAAAGAATGAAGGGTATCATGACAAGCAGAGTAAAACAATAATGAGAGATTAAAGTCATCCATGCAAAACGATATTTGCAATCCTCAACACTATAAACTTACACTGAGCAGTGAGCGCCCTTCCCAAAGAAAAGCAAAAGGAAGGAAAAGAAATCTTGAGACCAAGAACAAGAATGCCAACCATCATCATTCTCCTTTTGAATTTGAAAAGGATAGTTAATTTGTAGTTTTAAGTGCCAACAATAATGACTAACAAGTTCAGTTTTTCACAAAATAGTACTATAAGCACAACAGCGAAATATATTGACCAGATTGTACTATCCAAGATACTGTCCGCATAAATCATTCACATATAAACTGTAAAATAGTAGAAAGTTGAGAGTAACATGAGCATTTATCTCCAATTTTGCATTATTTGAACCGATAATGAAGATCAAATACTTCCAATATCAAGCTAACATGTGCATCTGGAAGATAAAGGAATCTTCCCTACAAAATTCGACAGCATAAAGGGCAAATTGTGAATAAACTGCCCTTTCAATTATAGGTATAACAAATGCATATACATCTTTCCCAGACTATAGAACATATAAGCTTCTAATACATTAGATCAAAGGAGATCAATAACTTTTAGGCAGGCAATAAAGTTTGAGTGCTGCTAAGGATATGTAGAAATAACGCAAGGCATATTGTAAGAATTACAGAAGATTTAGCACTGATGTAACTGACGATATCCAGCCCTCTCTCCACAACTTCTCCATGAGCAACATTAACACTTCTTTTCAAGCTCTCTGATAGCTTCCGAGTGAAAAACTCGACAATGGATCTAACGGTTTCAAATGTCACTCTGCCAGTCACGTCAAGCACAAACCTCCTATTGCTTGGAACCGCCAATGTTGATGACACATTAGTCAGCCATCCATTACTTTGTAGATCTATTGGTTGACTCGTATCTTTAATTTTTCTTGTAGGCACTTGCTCAAAAGCCTTTTCATTTGCTTGAGTTAAATATTCACTTTGATCAACAATAGAACAAGCAGAGTTCGAACTCAAATCAGAATCGGATCTAGAAGCTGTCAACACTTGATGAGACGTCTTCACCAGCGTCTCAACAGCCCCGTTACAAAGGGAAACTAGAAAGTCTTTCACATTAGCTTGATGCTTCGGATTGGTCAACCCAGAAAACATATCATCATACACATTTATATGCATCGTTTTATCAAGATAAACAGCAACAGCAGTGCTCACAAATGTCTGGATACAATCAGCTATCATTACTTTACATCTATCACTACAAACCATATCCACCCATATTGGCACTTCTGATGAATTTGACTTCACATTTGAGACCCCAGATTGGTAATTCCCATTCAACCCCTCCTCCGACCGACTGTCCGAATAGAAACCCAAAACCAAATTCCTAGCAAAGCTACCAACAACAACAGAAACAAACCCAGTACCAGCAGTACTCATCATTCTATCCATGACCTTATCAGCAAGACTTGAACTACCAACCTCCTCAATCTCACCCTTACTTTCATTCCCATATCCCCTCAAAATCCCAACTGTTAAAGCCTGAGAAACTCTAATAACAGAATTACTAAACTCCTCAGATCTTGCAATTTTAGACAACTGTCTCAAACTCCTTGGAATTTCATCAGAATCAGACTGCAAAAACTCCTTTAAATCCTTGGACACAACACCAATTGCTTCAGAAGAATCAGATACCATTTCAGCCATTGTGATAAAAGCTCCCAACAGCTTCATAACCCTTTTCCTTTTCTTTACCACAGAGGGCATGTTATATACTTTATATGCACCATAACTAGAAAACCCAACTAATCCAAGCAGAATTATCCATTTCCTCTTCTTTTGAGCATAGGTCCAACTTTTCTTCACCAACTCAAGATCCATCTAAAGATTGAATCTTTATAATACCTAAAAAATCCCCACTAATAAACTTCAATCACTAGCTCAGAAACCCAAGAAAAATTGTTTTTTTTACACAGTTGAAATTTTCAAGAAAACTTAAACAAAACCCTAGAGCTCAAATTGAAGAAACCCAACAGGGAAAGACTGAAACTTCAGAGGTACCAACAATCGAAAATATGGATATGGGCATGAATTTCAAAGACCGAGGTACCTAGGGTTTCGTCTCTGTTTTCTGACACAATTGAAAAATTAAGGGCCAATAGATGAACAGTAATAATGTAAACAATAAATTTTCAATTAATTTGCTGAAAAAAAATTGAAGGGTCGTTAAGGAAACGAACCTGTGACGTTTATGCAGAAAGGGAATTGGGAGAAAGGGAGTGGCTTGTTTGGATGACCAGGCAATGCTGAGTGGGCTATTTTTGTTTGTTTGTAAGAAACTTATTTGAAATTTAATTCTGTCCAGAAAAAATAATATATAATGAAAAGATGAAGAGAAATTGAGTGGAAATTAAAAATTGATTTGGTAAAAGGGAAAGAGAGAATTTCAGAGGAAAATGAAGGAAACTTTGTTTGGATTTTCGGGATGTGGAATATCCACAGGAGCAGTGTCTTTTTAAAATTTAACTACCCGCCGGCCATATTTGCACGTGCGATCACGTGACTTTGATGTCGTCCTAATCTATGGCTTCGATTCTGGTTTGTTCTTTTAATTCATAAGCAAACTTTTGTAAATGACATAATGGATTCAGGATCTCTTGGATATTTTACAACTAAATCACATAAAAAGAAAAAAATATGATAAAATAAATTGCCACGTGATAGAATTTTTTATTTTTGAGCTGCATTTCACCTGTTATAAAAGATTTCAAAGGACTGAAATTGAAGTGAAAAAGAAGATTATTAGCCCTTAGAATTAGCACTTAAAAAGAAATTTAAAATTTAAGATTAATTTAAATTTAAATTAATTAAATTTAATCTAAATTTTCAGTAGACCCTATTTCCGAGGATCTACCAGAAACAATTTATGCCTTCTTAGAATAAGGTTTGTATACACATTACTTTTTCCAGGCTCTATTTATAATGTTTTGGTGAGGAAGTGTGGTTAAGAATAACATGATATTAGTGGATGCAGATATTTTGAATCTAATATTTGGACGTAAAAATTGAATTTTGGTTGACGTACTAGAATTTAGTTAATAAGTCTTTCGATAACCTAACAAAAAGCTAAAGAATCAATGAACTCCAACAACCTCACCAAGTGATACAGAAATTAGCCGAAGGCGAACTAGCAAAAAAGATATCAAATAAAAGTTTCAGCTCCAAAATTGGAATTGAAAAAGCAATTGATATTGGCCAGATGGTGATTGTACCTGAAACTCAAAGAGCATTGGAAGAAACCACCTACTTTCTAAAGGCTACTTTTTTAGCTATTAGTAGGCAGTTGGAGATATTAATGAAATTCTGTTTTGATGAATATCGGTGGTTGTCTATTCATCTTCCATGCTTTTCATCTCAAATACTTAATAATATATTCAATGACATATTTTGTATGTTAAATGACATATTCCATGGCATATTTTCTTCACTTTTTATGCTTATATAAAGGCTTTGTAATAGATAGAAAAATACACACAATTAAAGAAGAAAATCTCTTCCTTTTCTCTATCTTTATTTTTGTTCATGTTTTACTAAATTGTTTTTTATTTCTTGTTCATGTTTTACTAAATTGCTTTTATTTTATAATACGTTATCAGCACGAAGTCTCTAACCTCAAGGTTGAACTCCACTTCTTACGAGGTATATCTATGATTTACTGTCAAAATTATCAAGCCTAATAATTCTTTAGTTTTTTTTTTTCAGATATACATATAAGTATATTCCGCCAAATGAATACTGGTTCCTTTATTTATTTATTTTTCTTGTGATGTTTCATCATAATATAAACTTGAACATCATTTTTTCTTTTACTCATGAATATAGTACTGACAAAGATCGATGAATAAAAGTGTACATTTTTTGAAAAATAGAAATAATCTTTCTAACACAATGGGAAATAGAAATAATCATGAATCTCATGACGTTATAGTAAATATTCCTAGTAATATTCTCATAGCTAAGAGGAGCTAATAAAATTTCATTATCCAGTACATTGGGAACAACAGAAGTATAGACGAATATACCATTATCATTCATTTTGGATTGGTATTTTTCACCTAAATATCATATAGAATCAGAAGAGTTTAGTGTAATCGTTTCTTTACGCTATTATCCGAATAATTTTTAATTATTTATCTTCTTTGATAGTCTTCACTATGTCGAACTTGTCAAAGCTTGAGTTTGTGGCACTTGATATTTCTGGAAAGAACTATCTATCATGGGTTCTCGATGCTGAGATTCACTTAGCTGCTAAAGGCTTTGGTAACACCATTACTCATGGTAATGAGGCATCAAGCCAGGACAAAGCGAAGACCATGATTTTCCTTTGTCATCATTTGGATGAAGGTTTGAAGGTTGAATATTTAACAGTGAAAGATCCACTTGAATTGTGGATTGGCCATCACCTTAAGGCTACGGTATTGCCAAGAGCTCGATATGAGTGGATGCACTTACAATTGCAAGATTTTAAGACCGTAGGTGAGTATAACTCTGATGTATTTCGAATAACTTCCCAGTTGAAATTATGTGGGGAAGTTATAAATGATGAGGATTTACTAGAAAAGACTCTTACGACTTTTCATGCCTCAAATATGGTATTACGGCAGCAATACCGTGAAAGGGGTTTTAAAAAGTATTCTGAATTGATCTCATGCCTTCTGGTGGCTGAGCAACATAATACCCTTTTGCTGAAAAATCACGAAGTCCGTCCCACAGGGTCAGCTCCGCTTCCTGAAGCGAATATGACAGCTAGACGTGATAAGTCTGGAGAAAGACAGAATAATAATAATGGCCATATGAATGTACGTGGGCATGGAAATGGTAAGAGATGATATAATAGTCGTCATCGTGGTGGTCATGGCAAACGAGAAAATAATATAAGTTCTCAAAACAATCCTTCACGAGGCAAAAGCGGTAACTACCACCGTTGTGGCATGAAAGGTCATTGGAAAATTGAATGTCGTGCACCTGAGCATTTTGTCAGGCTTTATCAAAACTCCTTTAAAAGAAAGGCAAATAATGTTAGAGCATCTTCTGTTAATGCTCCAATGGAGTCACATTTGTCCTTTAAAAATAATTTTGAGGCAGGGCCTTCAAACAAAAATGATGACAATGCCGAGGCAAATCTTGCATTGAATGATGATGATTTTCAAGGCCTCGATGATATTACTCATTTGGAAGTTGAAGACTTCTTTGGAGATCAAAACTAATGTTTGATCATTTTACTGGGGAATGCAATTATGTTGTTATTTTTATTTTCGGTGTTTTTGTCTCGTCTGAAGTTTTTTTTTTTCAAGTAGTACTTAAGTTGTCTTATGTTGTCGTTGGTGATGTTAGTTGTTTCCGTATTTCTCATGATGTATTTTTTTTATGAAGAAATTAAAATTCCTCAATCTTCAATTGGATCCAAGATGAGTAATGAAGATTTATGTCTTTTGGATAGTGCTACAACTCACACAATATTAAGAGAAAATAATTTTTTTTTCTTATTTTGGTTATGAAAAAGGCCTATGTTAATACAATATCCGGTAGTACAAATTGATTGAGGGCTCTGGAAGAGCGGCCTTATTATTACCCGGAGGAACGATATTAACTATTGATAATGCATTGTATTGTAGTAAGTCTCAGAGAAACTTGTTAAGTTTCAAAGCTATTCGCCAAAATGGCTACCATGTTGAGACATCAAACGAATGAAAGGTTGAATACCTTTATGTTACTACAATAAAAGCGGGTAAAAGATATGTGCACGAAAAATTACCCGTATTTTCTTCTGGATTGTACCACACAAACATTGGTGTGGTTGAATCACATGTCATAGTAAACAAAAGGTTTACTACTTCTAATGATTTTATCATTTGGCATGACCGGTTGGGTCATCTCGGTTCTAACATGATGCGCAAAATAATAGAGAATTCAAATGGGCACACATTGAAGAACAAGAAGATTCTTCAATTTAAGGAATTCTCATGTGCTGCTTGTTCTCAAGGAAAATTGGTTATTAAACCAACATCAGCTAAAGTTGGGATTGAATCCCCTGTATTTCTGAAACGTATACAAGGTGATATATGTGGGCCTATACACCCTCCATGTGGACCATTCAAATATTTTATAGTCTTGATAGACGCATCTACAAGATGGTCACATGTGTGCTTATTGTCAACTCGTAATATGGCATTTGCTAGATTGTTGGCCCAAATAATAAGGTTAATAGCACAATTTCCAAATTATGCAATTAAGACAATTCGTCTTGATAATATTGGTGAATTTACATCTCAGGTCTTTATTGACTATTGTATAGCCACTGGAATAAAATTTGAGCATCCGGTTGCTCATGTTCATACTCAAAATGGTCTAGCAGAATCATTGATTAAGCGCCTCCAACTAATAGCTAGACCATTGCTAATGAGGACAAAACTTCCCCTTTCAGTGTGGGGACATGCTGTTTTGCATGCAGCAGCAGGCCAACCAGTTATGATAAAGTCTCCCCATTACAATTGGCTTTTGGTCAGAAGACAAATATTTCCGATCTAAGAATTTTTGGATGTGCAGTATGTGTTCCAGTTGCTCCACCAAAACACACAAAGATGGGTCCCCAAAGAAGGTTGGGTGTATATGTTGGTTATGAATCTCCTTCTATTATTAAATATTTGGAGCCTATGACAGGAGATTTATTTATAGCCAGATTTGTTGATTGTCATTTTGATAGATCAGTTTTTTCAACATTAGGGGGCAAAAATAAACAACTAGAAAAAGAGATAGATTGGAACGTATTATCTCTATCTCATTTAGATCCTCGCACAAATCAATGTGAACAAGAAGTTCAAAAGATCATTTATATGCAAAACTTTGCAAATCAATTGCCAGATGCATTTACTAACCTTCCACAAGTTACTAAATCGCATATTCCAGCTGTAAATGCTACAATTCGAGTTGATGTCCCAGCTGGACAGTATGATGGTGCAATTGAGTCTAGGTCACGCCTTAAACGTGGTAGACCAATTGGTTCCAAGGATAAGAATCTCCGAAAAAAGAAAGGAGCAAATGATCAAGTTGATCATAACATAACAATTGATAAGACCTCACAGGAGGTTCTAGTACCTGAAATGATGAAAATGAAGAGATATCAATAAGTTATGTCTCTACGGGAAAAGGTGGAACCGAAATAACGTTGTTGTTAACAATAATTTTGCATATAATGTTGTAGTTGAAATAATGCAACAAGATGAGGATATTGAGCCAAAATCTGTCAATGAATGTAGACAAAGAAATGATTGGCCAAAATGGAAAAACGCAATTCAAACGGAATTGGCTTCACTCAAAAAACGTGAAGTTTTCAAACTAATAGTCCGAACGCCTGAAGGTGTCAAGCCAGTGGGTTACAAATGGATTTTTGTGCGTAAACGAAATGAGAAAGGTGAAGTCGTAAGATATAAAGCACGACTTGTGGCACAAGGATTTTCGCAAAGGCCTGACATTGATTATATGGAGACATATTCTCCTGTGGTAGATGCAATTACCTTCAGTATCTAATAAATCTGGCAGTCCATGAAAAACTTGATATGCGGTTGATGGATGTTGTCACAGCCTACTTATATGGCTCACTGGACAATGAAATTTTTATGAAAATCCCTGAAGGATTTAAAGTTCCTGAAGCACATAAAAGTTCAAGAGAAACTTGTTCAATAAAGCTTCAGAAATCCTTATACGAATTGAAGCAATCAGGAAGGATGTGGTACAATCGCCTTAGCGAGTATTTGCTAAATGAAGGATACAAAAATGACCCTATTTGCCCTTGTGTCTTTATTAAGAGGTCTGGATCTGAATTTGTCATCATAGTTATGTATGTTGATGACTTGAATATCATTGACACTTCGAAAGAGCTTCCAAAGGCTTTAGAGTGTTTGAAGAAAGAATTTGAAATGAAAGATCTTGGTAAGACAAATTTTGTCTTGGCCTCCAAATTGAGCATGTACCAAATGGATTTTCTGTCAATCAATCAACATACACTGAAAAGGTTTTAAAGCGATTTTACATGGATAATGCACATCCATTGAGTATCGCAATGGTTGTGAGATCGCTTGACATAAATAAAAATTCATTTCGGCCTCAAGAAAATGATGAAGAGCTCGTTAGTGATGAAACTCCATATCTTAGTGCAATTGGGGCACTTATGTATCTTGCCAACAATATTCGACCAGATATTGCTTTTGCAGTGAGCTTATTAGCAAGATCCAGCTCCTCTTCAACAAGAAGACATTGGAATGGTGTTAAGCATATATTTAGATATCTTCGGGGAACCATAGATACGGGATTGTTTTATTCTAATGAATTCAAGTAAAAAATGATTGGCTATGCCGATGCAGGTTATTTGTCTGATCCACATAAAGCCCGATCTCAAACAGGTTATTTATTTACATATGGAGGTACTGCTATATCATGGTGTTCAATGAAACAAACAATAGTTGCCACATCTTCAAATCATGCTGAGATAATAGTCATTCATGAGGCTAGTCGGGAATGTGTTTGGTTGAGATCAATGACTCAGCATATTCAGGAAATGTGTGGTTTTCTTATGAAAACAGATAATCCAACTACACTATATGAAGACAATGATGCATGTATTGCTCAACTGAAAGGAGGATACATCAAAGGAGACAGAACAAAGCACATTTCACCAAAGTTCTTTTATACGCATGATCTTCAACAAAATGGTGAAATTAATGTTCAACAGATTCGTTCATGTGAAAATTTGTCTGATCTGTTCACTAAGACATTACCAACCTCAACATTTGAGAAGTTGAGACAGAAGATTGGAATGCGTCGTTTTCGGGAAATAAAGTGATGTTTTCATGAGGGGGAGTAAAATACGCGCTGTACTTTTTTTCCCTTAGCCTAGGTTTTGTCCCACTGGGTTTTACTGGTAAGGTTTTTAACGAGGCAGCAAATAAAACATATTACAAATATGTGTACTCTTTTTCCCTTACTAAGATTTTTTCCCTACAGGGTTTTTTCTTAGTAAGATTTTAACGAGGCACATTATCTATGGACATCCAAGGGGGAGTGTTGTGATAAATATCACATTATGGTGGACAGAGGCGGATGTAGTGTATAACTTATGGGTTCAACTGAACCCATAACTTTCGATGCGGAGTCAAGATTTGTATGTAAAAATTCACTAAAATTGCAAAAATAGTAGATATGAACCCATATTATAATGGGTTCAATGTTAAAAATATTAAAACTGAACCCATATAATTTAAATCTTGGATCCGCCTCTGATGGTGGATGTCTGCTCTTCTTCCATGATTTTCATCTCAAATGCTTAATGACATATTCAATGACATATTTTGTATGTTCAATGACATATTCCATGACATATTTTCTTCACTTTTTATGCCTATATAAAGGTCTTGTAATAGATAGGAAAATACACACAATTGAAGAAGAAAATCTCTTTCTTTTCTCTATCTTTATTTTTTGTTCATGTTTTACTAAATTGCTTTTATTTCTTGTTCATGTTTTACTAAATTGCTTTTATTTTATAACAAATTTCACATTTTGTTCCCGTAAATTTCTTTTCATCCCAAAATACATCTAAAAAGTAAAATATTGTTTTGACTTTCAAAAAGTGAAGTGCAACAAACTTTTTTAATGTGTAAGTGAAGTACAGTACCTTTTACAGTGAGAATGGCACGTTTGACTAATGCTGTATTTTGTCCTGGGCTCGGGCCTCGCGGTCCCGGGCTTCGTGGTCCTGGGCTCTGGCGATTCCGGGCCTGGCGGTCCCAGTCTTCGTGGGCTCAATGGGTGGAACCGGTCCGTGACGGGCCTAAGCCCACATGGTCCTGTGCTTAACGGGCCGGGCTCGTGGGCTTCGCGGGCCTAGCGGGCTCTTTTTTTTTTAAGACACTTTCTTGTAGTATCATGGCTATATTAAAAATATATATGTAGTATATATGTATATCTAATTATTAAAGTGCTTGACGAAAAGAAAATAACAAAACAATAGTAAAACACTAAATTGTCATGCATAATATATTTTCTTGTAGTATATTATATTGTATCTTATATATATATATTCTCTTATATATTTTCTTGTAGTATATATATTGTATCTTATGTATATATATTCGCATAATATATTGTATCTTATGTATATATATTGTATCTTATGTATATATGTTCGCATAATATATTTTCTTGTAGTATATATATTGTATATTATGTATATATTTTCGCATAATATATTTTCTTGTAGTATATATATTGTATCTTATGTATATATATTCGCATAATATATTTTCTTGTAGTATATATATTGTATATTATGTATATATTGTAGCATAATATATTTTCTTGTAGTATATTATATTGTATCTTATGTATATATATTCTCTTATATATTTTCTTGTAGTATATATATTGTATCTTATGTATATATATTCGCATAATATATTTTCTTGTAGTATATATATTGTATATTATGTATATATTGTAGCATAATATATTTTCTTGTAGTAGTATATATATTGTATATTATGTATATATTTTCGCATAATATATTTTCTTGTAGTATATTATATTGTATCTTATGTATATATATTCTCTTATATATTTTCTTGTAGTATATATATTGTATATTATGTATATATTGTAGCTTATAAATAATTCTAAGTATAGACAAAGAAATATTGCGAAAAGAAGCTCATGGGTAGAAGCAATAAATTTTATTACCAAAAAATGGCATATCTTTCTTAGTCATCCTTCCCCCAATGGAATGAGCACAACAAGGTACTAATACCACCATTAGAAGGAAAAAAAACTAAGGAAGATGTGCCAAAATACAAGTTACATATTATTCTATGTATTATCTCTAACAAATCTCATAAATCCTTCAAGGTTCGGAGGAGGTTGCGTTGGTGGTGGTGGAAAAGAAGCTTGTTCATCACCACTTCCGGGCGAAGCCGAATCCTCCGCAAGTTCCGCTATCATTTCTTCATAAGCTTCATCTATCGCCGGTTGTGCTTCTGCAATTCCAAAGTTTCTTCTTTCCGAGCGGATCCAATCTCTAAACAATACTGATTTTTCCAAGCTATCCCTCATAGACGCTCTATGATCACCTATTTGCAGTCTTGCTTGACTGAAAGCGCTCTCTGATGCAACAGTTGAAGCTTGAAAACTTCAATTCAACAACTTCACAATTTTTCACGAAATTTCAACAATAAATTAAGTAATTGTAGTAGAGAGATTGAGAGAGATTGAGAGATATTGATGAATTGGTGAATAAAAATGAAAGAATGAGGGGGTATTTATAGTTGAGAAATGGGGAAAAGTGTAATTATATAAAGTTTGGGGTTAAAATAAAGTTTGGGGGCCAAATGGCCATTTTTTAAACTTAAAAACGGTCATATTTTCAGCCCAAACGGCTAGATTTTAAATATGGCCGTTGGAGAATTTTAATTTTTTTTTAAAAAAAAAATAGCCGTTGAGCCCGCCAGGACCGGCCCAGGCCCGCCTGCCGGTCCCGGGCTAAACGGTCCCGGGCTCGTGGGCTCAACCTTGAAGACCAGCACGTGACGGGCTCAGCAGGACCACCAAGACCGGCCCACCCAGGACCGGCCCACCAGGCCCGTTAGGACCGCGGGCCCGGTCCGGTCCGGTTCAGGCCCGGCCCACCGAGCAGCCCTACGTTTGACTCATTTTGTATATATTTCCTTGTTTACTGCCCAAAGTGAGACTTTTCTGTACCAACCTGAATTAATCGAAAACCAAAACTTGTACCAAACACCGGACAGAAAACAAAAAGCATATCAACTTTAAAATTTTAGAAAAATCTATGCATATGAAATCCAATTAGCGCATGTCTAATTAGAAACGGAACAACAAATCTTTTTGGTTCTCATAGTACCGCAGGAATAAAAAATGGAAGAAATTCAAAAATAGCTAGATTTACAACTGGTCGTTCAAAAATAGCCCAGTTTCAAAAGTAATCAAAATTTAGCCACTTTTTATGTAAAGATAAATCTAAGTGAAAATACTGTTCAAAACCCGGAAAATACGCCAGTATATTATGCTAGAGTTCCAGCATAAGTATACTTGAACTCCAGCATATTATACTGGAGTTCTAGATGTTGGAGTTCTAGGATAAGTTATGCTGAAACTCTAGCATAATCTGATGAAATTCCAACATAAGTCCACTAGATCTCCAGCATAATATACTGGAGTTCCAGCAAGTATACCGGTCCAGCATAATATACTGGAGTTTGGAGCACCGGTGCTCCAATATATTATATTGGAGCCAGCAAAGTATATCGGTCCAGCATAATATGCTGGAGTTCATACACGGGTGCACCGAACTCCAGTATATTATGCTGGACCGGTCTCTGTTGCAGCAAAATAATGGCTATTTTTCATTGACTTGGTAAACGCTGGCTATTTTTGAATGACCAACCCGAAAATTGGCTATACCGTGCTATTTTTACATTAAAAATTTTGAAAAGAGGTCCATCTTATATTTGATTTTGATCAGAAAAGAGCTAAGAGTTCGATAAAGGTGTAATTACTTTTCGAACTACTGAACAAACTGAAGCAAAAGAGTTGGCTCCGTGCTTTTTTTTATCTTTGTTGTTTCCCATTCTTGTATGCTTGATTCACTTTAAATTTGCCACGGATGTGCTGGTTGACGATTGTTTGTATACTTGCCATAGCTGTGCTGGTTGATGATTCTCTGTATCACACTCATAAGACCTTCATAATTAGTGGTAAAAGTAAAAAATCACCCAGGAACTTTCGATGAGAACATTCAGTATAATGAAAAGCATAATGCGTCTTATATCTTTGCCAATTTTCAGGGATTAAATAGATAAGCAAAAGAGGCATGAGAAAAGTTCCAATTTTGCATTTAGCAATTCCTTCTTATCACTCACAATATACCCTCCTTTAGAGAAAGAACGGCAGGCCTATGTAGTAAATAGCATGCCCGGCTATCTGCAGCTGTAATAGATGCATTTCAAGAAGACAGGAAAGATGAACAAGCCAAACAGGGAAATGTTTCAATATGCAATAACAAAAGTATTCATTTCACAGGGGAGAGATGTCACGCTTCATTATATGACACCCACTATATCTATTGCCATGTTACTGGGCAATGTCAAAGCTGCATATGACATTCATGTATATGTACAAATACACACACAGTTTTGAGATAGCAACCATGCCCTCCCTAGGTCACGATTAAACTTTGACCTCAAAACACAAAAAAGAATGGAGATGGATAAAATGTATGCTGCTTATTGCCTTACTCTATACTGTGCAAGCAACTTGCTATCGGTTTTCTGTGAGGTTCAGACAATGAGAATCTGGGATGACCAACCTCAAAAAGTGAGACCCACAACAACCATGAGAAGCGGAGATTGGACTATTGATACACAATTCATGAAGTGCTGACTTCTGCAAGCCAGAACAGGTTAAGATGCAGTCTAACAAGCCTGAACCATGGAGACATTGAGAGTTAGCATTTTTTGCTAGGAGTCCAGATTACTCAGAGGTCGGCATGCAGGTGGGTTCACCTAAGATAAATAAGAATCTCCAGGTAGCTGAAGATAAACTCACGACGTATTAAGTGCTGTGTTATAATCTATTGACACTGATTTGCGTTTTATGGGCATTATGTAATCAGTATCATCTTCGAGATCACTAAACGAAACATCCTCCCCATTCACAATAGCACTGCCCGAATAACCCTCTAACTCAGAGTTGTCTTTCAGCCAGTCATCCTCATGCTCGTCATAATCAAACATCGGTGGTTTAAAGGATGGACCAGCTAACACCTCCTTTTCAATTATTTTGCTTGGAGGATCCTCTTCAATAACTGCCTTGTCAATAAACTGGATCTCTGTATTTTCAATTGAGTGCTTCTCAGTTTCAGTGTCAGAACTAGTATGGCAGGTTGGGGGTTCAAAAGTGAATGTTCTATGGAGCATAGCATATCTAGAGTGAGCATCTTCAGACGAGTTTGATTCGAAGTCGCCACGAGGTGAATACGTGCTCTCCTTTGCGTGAAATGTATCTATCCCAAACCAATCTGACTCTGGCTTTGTTTTCTTTTGCAGCTCTTGCATCCACATAGCCCTCGCTTCCACAAGCTAAGGAAATGAAAACAACAAAGTTAGTGCACATAGATAGCTCATGTGAAAAGTCTAGAATGTATAAGTTGTATCTCTGGAACTGCTCTCCAGATGAACAATTTAGTTCCCTCCCTCCCCAAGAAAAGAAAATCGTCTTCAGGATTCCAATTCCAAAAGCTGTTTTTTTAGAACGCCAAATATACAAGAATAATAAAGGTAAGAGAGAGGGCTAGCTGAGTTCCCATCAAATTTGTTACTCAATGCAATGATAATGCTGTAAACAGGCAGCATGATATTAACAAACCTGAGGTGTAGACAAAAGCTCAGTGTCATGCTTGTTCAGTCTTGAGTAAAGAAGAATAAAATAGACCATCCAAAAGTAACCCTCACTCATATGAGCAGGGCAAAGTTCAATTCTGAGCGCAGCCAGCCTCGGCGTCAGACGTTCAACTGCATATCCATGCTTCAGTTGGGCATCAGAGAGCTCAAAATCTAAACAAAGGAGAGAAACTCAGTTATTGTGCTTGAAAGATAACTAAAGTAAATCAGGACCTCAAGATCCGATCATCCTCAACATTACCTGAATATTATTATAAAACAGATGCTTTAAAAAGTTGTCTTTTTTTGCTACATGATTACCAAGTATTCCCCGTGTCCCAATTACTGATGCAACACACCAATAATGACATTCAAAAATTTAAGTAATTGACATGTATCCTAACAACTCCTTCCTCATCATATTTTAATTGACAATATTGATTGGATATGGAGTTTAAGATGTTAATTTGTCTTGTATATTCCATATCAAAAATCTGTCTTGTATATTATATTATAATTTGAATAAAATATCAGAGTAATAAAGATTTAGTCTGATAGATAAAACATCATATCAAAGTATTAAAACTTAAAGAGTTAGATGAATTTAAAGTTATAAAAGTTGTATATAATATATTACTAGTAGAATGTCATCAAAAACTTTAAGAGGTCCCAAATAGAAAGAATGTCATATAAATTGGAATGGAGGGAGCAACATTCTACATGATGTTCACAAAACTGGAAACATAAGTTCATTTAACCATACAACTTTAAACTTTTAAGTAATATTTAGGAATAAGTTTTAAATTATCACCTTTACATTTTGTTCCAAAAATACTTATACACTGCACAAGTCAGAAGTTTAATAGTTAAACTGTGTGCTATTGGATACCTAGGAACAAATGAAGGTAAGAAACTATCTACTAAAGGCAGTGATCTTGACAACTTGATCATAGGAAGTGAATTAAAAACTCTGTCCAACCAAAGGCATAACATTTTACTTCATTAATGTTTTTATTCTTTCAAAAAATTGAGTAATCAACTTAAGGACTGCTATATGCTCTTTAAGACGTCATTTAAAAGGCCAACCCTTCATCCAATGATATTAAAGGATAGAATATAAAGAGTAGACCTCAAACCATGCTGCAGACTTGTAATCTTGGATACAACATGCGAGTTCTGTTGTTTCAATTACTTGCAACTTTTGCTTCCAATTAAACAGTTACTCACGCGATGTATATCACAAAGGAAAAAGATTGTTACTCACACGTTCACCATTTTGGTTGACCTACTTCCTATTCTAGTCCACCATAAAAATGACATCTTCCTTTAAATGTTAAAGTCTACAATATTCAATGTGACAGATCAACATGCTTTACAGCTTTATATAATGAATTTGATACGAGACCTTTTTTTCCAACTACTAAAGTGTCCTATTTCTTCTTAACTCAAATATAAAAATTCATCCAAGCCTTCTTCATGAAAATGCTGAACCAATTTGAGTACCATCCAGATGTAAATTTTCATTAAGAACACCCACTATGCACTGAACATTGCCTTCATTTGGGACAAAACTTGTTCTTATTTAAATGATTTATAGGTTTATTTTCTTTCCACGTCTTTTGCTTTCATCTCTTCTTTTATTCTTTTTCTTATGTTGACACCATAAAATGCAGCAGAGAAGTCTCTCTCTCTCTCTCTCTCTCTCTCTCTCTCACACACACACACACACACACACACTCAGTGTGTGTGACAGCAATCATCTCTCCAGACAGCACAAAAAACAGAGGTAATGCTCAGATTTTCGTCTTGCTCTGTTCTTCTCCTCCCTTTGTTCATTGTGCTCACTCTCTTCCTGTTTACTCCCTTTCTAGAAACCTGGTGCTGGAGGTTTATTGCAAGAACTAACTTCAAATGCAAAAATTGCTTTAAGTAAATCAGGGTGGACTTAAATTGAGTGCAATTATTGCTCTTCTAGCTGGATAGATGTTTATGTAAGTTACCAGCAGAGGTCGGATAAAGAAAGTCTCTACAAATGCAAATGTAGATTAAGAAAGTCAATTCTGCAAATCTAAATATGATGCTGGAAGCTACAATTAGATATTGAAAGATATGATGACTTCATAATGTGCTAAAGCCTAAGGGAGAATCTCTGCTGCAGAAATTTGCACTTTATTCAGACCACACACTTCATGCTTTTTCCATGAGACTCATAGCCCGTTTGGCCAAGCTGCAAAAATCAGCTTCTAAGTGTATTTTTCTCAAAAGTGCTTCTCAAAAAAGTGCTTTTGGAGAGAAGCTACTTTTTTCTGCTTCTCCAAAACTGCTTCTGCTTCTCCTCAAAAGCACTTTTTTTCCTTCCAAAAGTTTGGCCAAACACGTCAATTTTTGGCCAAAAGTGTTTTTGGCCAAAAAAAAGCACTTTTGGCCAAAAAGAAGCTTGTCCAAACAAGCTATCAATCCCAAGAACCCTGCCACTGCTGTACTTGGGACTTTTGTTTCATCTATCTCTGTACTTTCTTTGTTTGCTTGTAGCATAACTTCAAGAGTTCCAAGTATTCTCAGGGAAAGCTGGTCAGGGAAGGAGGAGGAAGGGGACTCCTATTTTAGTTCCCCCCCTCCCCTCACATTCTTTTTCTGTTGTTGTTGTTGTTTGGGTGGGTGGGTGGGTGGGGGGGGCAGGGGTGAGCAGAGATCTTGTGGGGATTAAGTCACAGGGTACTTTCTCCTACAACAACAACAACAACAATTATGCTTCAATCCTAAAGATGTTGGGTCAATGAAACCTCACTGATCATGTTCCTCCTCTAAATTCCTCTCGGGCCAAAATTATACAACATTAAAAATGAAATATACTGTATGTTCTCTATATTTACTACAAACATAAGAATTTCTAATCTTCTCCTGTTAATTAGAGAAAGAAAAGCAAACAATTTCGTTTTAACTATTATCTCACATAAAGTGTTTAGAATCAGAGACAGGAATAATCAACTCAGAGACATATGTATAGTTCAAGGTATTAATTAGACTCATAGAGTCATCGTAGACAAAATCTTAGGGAAAAGCAAGGACCAAAACAGCCTACTCACAACACAACAGGAACTTCGCATATAGGTACAAGATGGCATAACTTGAGTCATATGTAACTTTAAAAGCTAAAAGTTCTAGGTTCTAGTTAAAACTGTTCCAAAAAATATCCTTGGCTAAGCTTTCTCACTGATCCAAATGAGTAAGAGCTAATGGTTTAATTTACTTGAACAAAGACAAAATTCAGGCTTCACTTTAACACCTGCAAGTTCTCAATTTTTTTTTTTTTACTTCCTCTAACACAACTAAACTATAAACATTTCTAGGCACCTCGCTGAATTTCGTGATTGGATTTTAGACCAGTCCTCATTAGAACAAACCACAAACTCTTGCAAACAGCAATGCACTTATCAAGTGTGTCTAGAAGTTCAAGTTTACCACATAAAGTTCCATACTTCCAAACTAAAAGTTTTCTATACTCGACACTACTTGCCCATATTCTTCTCAATCAGTGAAACTAACTTGTCTACACTAGGCCATAAATTTCGTTGCCCACATAAATTAGCAATAGGAACTTCATCGTAGCCAAAAAACTAAACAATCAAATGACATTTTAGCCAAACCACAATATCTTTAGCAAAACTCCAATACACCAATATAATCAGAAAGGACGATATACAAACCATCAAATTCCTCTTCATCCGCTAACGGAAAATCCAACCAAGTCTCTGGATGATGAGCTATATTCGTAGCAAAGGCTAAAACTTCCTCCGTCACGCCTACAGCATCACCTTCGCTTTCCTCCACTTCACCATCCGAATTCTCAAAATAACCAGCTCCTTCTCCAACATATTCCGCCTCTTCGTCCTCGGATCCAACAATTGATCCAGATTCTTCAATCCGGTTCCGATCCGAATCGAATAAATCCGAATTTCGAGGCGGTAAAGGAGGAGGTGGAGGAGGAGCGAGAAACGAAGCGACGCCCCATAGTTGGCGCGTTAGGGTTTCTGTGAATTCAGATAAATCTTCCTTAACACCGCGGTTATGATTATCATTATCATCACCGGAATTTTGATCGTTATTATAATTATTGGATCGATCTTCCAAATCGATTTCTTCGTAAGTAGAGGAGTCTTCTTCGTCAACGGCGTGAGAAGTAGTGGATGAGTTGGCAGCACGTGTTACGACGTCGTTTTGGTAATTGTGTTTGAATTCTTCCTCATCTACGTCGTCGTCGTCGTCAAGACGGAGAGTGTTGGCTATGGAACGAGCCAACCATGACATGGCTACGCTTTTATGCTGTATAATGTGATTGGATCGAGGAAGAAGAAAGAATAAAGGAAAAGAGATTGTTTGAATTTTGAAAAAGTTTTTGCAGTAGGTGATGAGGATGCTTGATTTGCTGTTTTTCTTTTTCTTTTCTTTTTTAAAAACAATTTGGTATTTAGGTGACGTGGATTTGGGGCCCATATCTAGTCAATGCAAGGACCTACTCCCTCCGTTTCATATTGGTTAATCTACGCGGTATATATAAATCCCTTAAAACACTCCATCATCCCCGACAATTAGGATTATACATTTCCACCAAACATCTGAATTACATATTCCAAATAAACAACTCTCGAAACCTTTCCTATGACCTTTGGGTGCAAAAGGAGGAAGAATGTGAAAATAAAACATTTATTTTGTACAAGACAATTCCTCTTTATCACTTATTTGTTAAATGAAGTATTTCATCTTTTTTGTTTTTCTCTTACATCTATGTAATCAAAAGAAAAGTTAAAATACGGTAAAAATATTTTATTGTGATAAAATATCTAAACTACAGAAATATTAGAATATACTATTCAAACCAATACACCACAATATTCCAATTAAAATTATAATATTCAAATCAACCATGCTACAATATTCTAATTTTGAATACAATATTCAAACCAAACAGACCACAATTTTCTAATATAATACAATATTCAAACCAAACATACGAAAATATTTTAATGTATGATACATTATCCAAACCAAGCATACCAAATTACAATTGATTAATGAAGAATATATTATTCAAACCAACATACCATTATATTCTAATAAAGAATACAATATTCAAATTCAAATATATCACAATATTTTAATTTGGAATACAATATTCAAATCAAGTATACCATAATATTCTAATTTGGAATATAGTATTCAAACCAAACATATCATAATATTCTAATTTAGAATGTAATAGCCAAATCAAACATACTTTTATTTATATTTATTGTGTATATATTATTTTACTTGAAATATTAGCATTCTTTAATAGGACTATAGGAGTAGTATACACTGATTAGTTTACTGTATTTTTTTTATATTGTATAGAAGAAGATAAACTTCCTTTAACAACAAAGGTGCCCATAGTAAGAAAAATATTTAATGGTTAATCCTTTTTTATTCTTTAATTTTGGTCCAAGTTTGAAACGGATAGAGAAAGATTTTCAGTGAATTTGCATTATATATATAGCTTCCTTTAATTAAGGGGACATATTTATTAGGTAGTTATTATCCATTAATTAAATAGGTATGTGGGGTAATTAATTGATGTGTACTACATGTAACTAGTATTAGTACCCGCGCGATGCGCAGGCACAAATCATATCGAATTGTGATTTGGATTATTTGAATTATGTATAAATAACTTTAAAATATAAACCTTCTAGATAAAATTTATAAATAATTATTAGATATTAATTAAGAAGAAAGACATGAAACCATTTAGCAAATCTCATATTGGATAACCTGTTTTCTTTTTCTATATTTATATAATCTAATAGGTTAATTTTAGTACTTGAATTTCGTTTCGTTATCAATATTAAAAATTACTAACTATGTCATGTGGCAATTTATCTCGTTTAAACATATTAAATTATATTATTTTAATAAAATTCTCAGTATTAGTTTATTTTTTTGTCTAAAGCTTAAATAAGTCTTATTCTTTTAAATTTTACACAATTTTTTTAGTTCTTTGCTTATAATTATTAAATTATTTATTATTTAATATTATTATACTTTCATGTGAGTTTTTCGGCTTACTAATTGACTTAATATTTTGCTTATTATCCTTTTAATAATTATCGATAAGTATTATTTTTTATTCTTGAAATTTAATATATTTTACGCTTTTATCCTCTTACTCGAAACTATTTTATTATTTAAATCTATAAATAATATTTTGAAATATTATTCAATTATTTATTTTATTTTATAAATTAATTTGATATATTCTCACATTATATCTATTGTTTTCTTTATACAGTCTCTTCCCTACTAAGAAATTTTTAATTAATATTTTACATGTAATCAAAATAATATCATATTTGACTTTATGTTGTAACTTTGATTAGTATAAAATATTAATATATAAGTTCCTTGATTATTATATTTCAAATCTATTAAGTTTTTTTATATTTATTTTTTGTATTACATGCAATAAAAAAATCTCTTTTAGTTTCAAGATACAAAATTTGACTTTTAATTTTAGTTAATAAAATTACTTATACTAGTTATTTATTTTATATTTTTTCAATTTTAATTCTTATCTAGTAAGACTTTAATTTTTGGTGGTCATATCCATAGTTTGAGCATTCTCATCGTAAATTTAAGAACTTTTTAATATTAAGCAAAATAGTCTTTTCCTTTCATTTCTAATATTTAATTTTTAATTATTTTTTTTACTTTTGCTATTATGTTATCAAATATATGGTATTATCATAGTTTCATATGGCTTTTAATTAATTTGCCACTTTATTTAGTATTATTATCCATTACTATCCTTTAATATAATATAGATAAATTTAGAAATATTTTAATCTTAAAATAAATATCTATTTTATTTTAAAAATATTGCTTGAATTCTTAAGTTTTTTAAATTTATCAATAGTATTTTTAAGTAATTTATTTCACTTTATTTTATTTTCCAAACTAATTCTTAGCATAAATATTCTCACGCTATTTTTAATTTATTTTTAATATTTTTAAGTTCTTATTTTATCTGTTAGACATAAGTTGTGTGGTATTATCCACAATATCATCTTTCTTATCATAATAGATAAATAACAACTTTCTCATCTCAAATTTAAATAAGTTTTATCATTTTTCTTTATGACAAAAGTTTTGATTAATTTCTCTCTACTTATTCCTTATTTTTTCTATTCTATTATTCAATCTTAATATTATTACATTGTTATGTGGTTTTCATTAGCTTGTTGAATTTAATATCTATTTCTACCACACTCATTTTATTATTAATCATAAAGTTAATTTCTTATTTATTTGAACACATTATATCTAATGATAATATTTTCACTATCATTTTATTTCCCGGTGTATTATTTCTAAAAATAATAAAATTATGAAATGAAAGAAAGCAGATTAAGTGGTTAGTTAATAATTAAATTTGGAAAGCTATCAAAATTTATTTAGTATAAGAATGTGAGTCAATTTTAATTGATTTCTACCATAAATTAAATTTTATCAAATCTAAGTTGTTTTAATCCTTATTAAATTTGTCTAAAAATCTATTTAGATTATATCTTAAAAATACTAAGTAGAAATATTTCTATTTAGATTATTTCTCCATGTACTATTTCTAAGTGACTTTTTTGAATATGCCACTTGGCTTAATGTCATGCCTCACTACATTCCTTTTAATATATATATATATATATATATATATATATATATATATATATAATATATATATATATAATATTTAAGTTTTTTCTTATCTTATAAATAACTTTATACTTTATGTAAGATCATATTTTACTGCTTGAAGTCAATAAAGCTTTAATATCTTAAGTAAGTTTTATTTTATATTTTAATTTATTTCAAAGTATAAATAGTCATAGGTTATCTCAATTGACGACTTTCTATGGTTAATCCTTTTTTATTCTTTAATTTTGGTCCAAGTTTGAAACGGATGGAGAAAGATTTTCAGTGAATTTGCATTATATATATAGCTTCCTTTAATTAAGGGGACATATTTATTAGGTAGTTATTATCCATTAATTAAATAGGTATGTGGGGTAATTAATTGATGTGTACTACATGTAATTTTATAATTTAAGTATAGTGTGTTAAGTGGTCTTGTAAGGGGGTATACGATGTAACTTCCCCTTTCATAGGTACTAGTCATACGATACGCGCGTTGCGCGTGTAACCTATCTAAATGAGTATAAATTTTTTAAAAATTATGTAAATATTATTTTTGAATTAAAATAAAAGTATAAATTTATTTCAACAAAAAATATTGATTTTTTATAGCTAATTTAATAAGGAATATCAATTTATACCTTTCGCTCTCTATGTTTTCTTTTAGCTCTTTTAACTACTACCTTAAATTACTTATAAATAAATGTATCTAATTTATTTTCATTAATTTCAATATATAAATTTATCTTATCTATATTTTACTTTTCGAGTATTGTAATTGGATTTGTAATTTAATATGTGTATAAATTTACAATATGTATTCAACTTATTCAAATAAGCAACTTAAAGTACATTATAGTATTTATTACTTTAAATTGAAATACTATTATTATTTTCAAAACGTAAGCATGCCGTATTAAACTTATTTAACTTATTTATATATGTTTTCATACTCGACCTAGTATGTTGTAAGTTGGTCTACATATTATTAGTAATCTTTAATTTTTGAATACTTAAAATTAAATCTAAATTTTATTAGTAGATTTCTAACACGTTTATATACATTTTGCCTAATACACATAAGAAAAAGTCATAATTACTTTACACAATTTATTTAAGGAAATGATTTATTAGTAAATTTTTATTTGGTTTAAAATTCCTAAAATTTAGGAGTTTCTATATATGTAGTTCAAATAAGGGAAGATTTAGTGAACAAAATTTAGTCGATTTTGAAATCCTAAATATTAGTAGAATAATTACACTACAATTATAACTAATATAAAATCTATTTTTAAAGGGTAAAAAAGGCGAATGACATTTCGCTAAGGGACTTCGTGTTAGGATACGCACGATGCGCGTGTACCTTCTATCGATGCGTGTAAAATTATAAAAAATATAAGCCTTTAATAATAAATTTTTTAAAATATATAAGCTCTTGAATATGATAAATATTGAGCCTACTTAGTCAAAAAAAAAAATAGTGGATGACCTATCTAAGCATGACAACAACCAAGATAATCTTGAAAATTTAGTGTTATTATGTATCTCGTTCTTTTATATTAATTTCGTATCAAAATAGTCGTCTAGGTACCATGTATTCTAGGACAAGTTAACTACAAAGAGAAGAAAAATTATCGATAGATAAATTATGTAGTTAAATAATAAAATTCATCGCTAGCCCTACTTAGTGACAGAATCAGTTATATATTATAAAAAACTCTATTAGCTACAAGATAAATTTAGTCTCTAATTCCTGTTTTATAAAGATAAATTACGTAACAAACTTTCTTAGTAATAATATTAGTTTATTTTACCAAAAATAAAATTCCTTACCCATCTATTTATTTTAACATATTTATTGAGGTAATTTAGTATTTTTGTAAATTAAATTATGATAATTAATTTGTTGTCACAAATTAATGGTTACTATTTTATGCAACAATAATTACTATTTCAAAACCTAATGTCATAGTAAATTTTAGCGAATTTAACAACCAAGCTTCAAAGAAAATACTTATGATTTAAATTTCAAAAACAACAAATAAATCATATGAAAGGAAAATAAAGGCAAAAATGGGCTGATTAAACAAGAACAAAGAAAAAAATACCACATAAAAACGTGAAGTTTCCTTGTTGGAAACCAACAAAAATCTTTCCTCTTAATTTTTTTTTTGGATTTGTTTATGTCTTGATATATTAATCCTTATTAGGAGAAGATATCAAACACTAAATTATATTAGAATTTTGTTTATTTAGAACTCCTACATATAAGGAAAGTTTTTTGATTTTATAATTTTATCCATATAAAATATATTTTCAAAGGGTAAAAAAGGCGAACAATATTTTGTTAAGGACCTTCGTATTTTTAATATAGTATAGATATAGATATGAGGTAGTTTGACTCGGCACGGAGTTTAAGAAAAAAGAAGAAAACTTTTGAAACTTGTGGTGTTAAAAGCTTAAGGGATAAAAAGTTTGTGAGGCCATAATATTTGTGTGATTATAAAAGTTTCTCATTAAGGGTAAATGCGTAAAATGAAAGAGTTTAAAGTTGAATTATTTCCAAATTTAGAAATATGTCTTTTATTTTAGAACAAACTAAAAAGGAAAGTACCTTATTTAATATAAGACGGAGGAAGTGTAATATGAGCTTATCTGGTAGGTGACCTGTAATGGTTCCATGGATCGTTTGGTTATGACGATTTGGGCATGGGCCTCACTCACTGTACCAAAGTTTGCTTGGGAAAATGATACTCTACAACTGCTCAAAATAATAGGGCAAATATTTTAGGAATTTTTACCTGTAGCAAAGGTTGATACCTTATTTATTTTAAATAAATACCCTTTTAAAAAATTATATTTCATAGCTACCTTTTGTTTTTTATAGCCAAATTATTTATGGTCACCTTCTACCCTTAAGCCATAAAATACGCTTTGTATTATTTTTCTCTGTCATTCTTTCAGATTTTCTCCACCCTCTCTCTCTCAACCAACGCCACAAATCACAGTACCTCCGCCTTTCTTCTGACGCAAAACCTCCGCCTTTCTGAAACTCGCTAATATCCACCATTATCTTCCTTTTAAAGCTCCTAACTGATACTCTCCGATTCTTAGAAATCTGAAATCAACGCAAAAATCAGAAAAACAGTAGAAAAGTGAGATATAAAATGCTTGGGGAAGTGAAAAGAGAGACCTCACAAACGGCGATGCCATCAGCATTGTTAGAATCATCAGTTTTGGAAGATTTCTTATGAGGATTGTCGCCTTCTGAAGCGTACAAGATTAAAGAAGTAATCAAGGATGGAGAAAAGAAAGTTCATCTCTGAATTATGGAGACAGAAAAAAGGAGAGAAAAGGCGATAAAATGGATGATTGTATTGAATTCCAGAAAAGACAGAAGCCAAGAAAGAATTCTTGAAATCGGAGGTTCGATGATTTTGGATCTTTTGTATATAATTTTGGAATTTTTACCTCCTGTGGGTTATTCTTGAATAAAGACGACGGAGTTTTGGGTCTGAACAACTTGAAGAGTCTGTTACCTTTTTTTATTGTATTTCAATGTATCTCGCTGTATTCTATGTATTTCATTGTATTCATTGTCTTTTTTTCCATTGTATTTCAATATTTCTTGCTGTATTCCATGTATTTCGTTGCATTCACTGTCTCGGTATATTCCATGAATGTATTCATATATTTTTTTAATTAATATAATTTATGTATTCAGATGTATCTATATATTCAGATTTACAATTGAGCTTGTTGAGTTATATTAGGAGTCTATTATGTTAATTGATTCACTTTCCGTTTAAAAATAGTTGAAAAGACCATGAATTGCGCTATTTATATTACTGCATTCACAAATACATATCGTGAATACAGTCGAATACAATAATATGTTTAGTTGTAATCCCCTATTTCATGCCATGAATACAGTCGAATACAATAATCTGTCTAGCTGTAATCCCCTGTTTCACACCGAGAAATGCTACTATATTCATGATAAAGTAGCTTAAATACATCAAAAATACTCTAAAAACCTGAAAGCATAACTATATGAAGTAATATAGTAAATGGTTGCTACAACTAGTTAACAACCACTAAACAAATAGTGGTTTGTGAAATTTTCTCAATATTTTACCACTCCTCTAAACTTGACACGGATTACTAGTTACAGCCTTAAACTATTCGTGGTCTTAATTTGTCACGACCCTAAACCCAGACCCGGTCGTGATGGCGCCTATCGTGTAGACAAGGCCAGCCGACACAACACCTAATTCATTTTAAACAATTAAAATAACATAATTTAAGTCATTAACATGCTAATAATCCCAAAATAAAAGTGAACTAGTACAATTTGCGGAAACCAACACAACCTCACATCGGGGTGTCACCAGTCATGAGTATCTAAACATGTGTCTAAGAGTCTAAAAGAGTTTATATAGTCTATTATAGAACTAGAAATAGAAATTAAGATAGGAGGGAGAAACACTGGGCTGCGAACGCCGAGCAGCTACCTAGTGGACTCCGAATAGCCTACTTGGAGCAATCAACCCTCACTGGAGGGACCTGAAGCTCCTGAATCTGCACATAGGGTGCATGGAGTAAAGTGAGTACTCCAACTCAGTGAGTAATAACAATAAATGAAGACTGAGCGATAAGAAATCACTTAAAACATATCAACATGCTATAAAGAGGCAGAGTAAAACCAATAAAGTGCAATAAAACAGAGAAATCTTATAAAAACACCTTAGTTCAGTATAAGCTTCTTTAAAACACCTTTTTAACAGTTAATCAAGTAAACGAAAAGCAGCGAAGAAAAGATAAACACATAAAATTCGCCCCTCGGGCAAAATGTCAATAGAATCAGCCCCTCGGGCAATAACATGGAACAACACCAGCCCCTCATGCTGTATCACATATTACATTGGGTACCCGCGCTCACTGGGGGTGTACAGACTCCGGGAGGGGCCCCTTACGGCCAAAACTCAATATCAAGCCATCTCGTGGCATAATCAATAGGCTTTCGGCCTCATATCATACCACCTTGTGGCATACAACTCAGGCCCTCGGCCTCATAATCATAATCAGTACAACACTGTTTTGGCGTGCAGCCCGATCCCATAATAATCCTCACAATATAGGCCCTCGGTCCTACTCAATTAGAAATCTCTAAAAGCTACTCGGCCACAGTAAAACATGATGCTCAACCCAAAATATCATTTAAAGTGTTAAAACAGAGTAAATATGGCTGAGTTATGAAAACAGTAGAATATAACATGACTGAGTACATATATAAAATCAAAACAGTGAGGAAATATCAGTAAAAATCTCCTAAGGGTCCAAAACAGTTGGCACGAGGCCCAAATATGGCGTTCAGCCCAAAACATGATGATAGCAAATAGTTTCCAATCAAATACGCGGTAAAACAGTCATTCGAGATGGACTAAGTCATAATCCCAACGGTGCACGACCCCACACTCGTCATCTAGCGTGCACGTCACCTCAATGTAGCACAGCGATATGAAATCCGGGGTTTCATACCCTCAGGACAGCATTTACAATTATTACTCACCTCTATCCGGTCCGAACTCTAGCCCGCGATGCCTTTGCCTCTCGAATTGGCCTCCGGATGCTCCAAATCTAACCAAAATCAGAGCAAAACCATCAAAATATGCTAAGGGAACAAAGCCCATTTGAAAATATCTAATTTATCCCAAAAATCCCGAAATTGGCCAAACCCGACCCTCGGGCCCATGTTTCGAAATCCGATAAAAATTAAATCGATAGAATTCTCATCCTCTCACGAGTCTACCCATATCAAATTCATCAAAATCCGACCTTAATTGCCCATTCAAATCCCCAAAAGAATTCTCAAACTTTTCTTCCATTTTTCCCAATTTCCACTCTAATTTTTCAAATTAAATGATGAAATTCAAGACTAAATCATGGAATTAGACCAAATATGAATGAAGAATACTTACCCCAATTGCTCCACTGAAAATCTTCTCAAATTTCACATTCTCTCGAGCTCTCCAATGGTTTTTTTTGTGATATTGGACTTAAACCCTCGTTTTTAAGATATAAACTGACTGCACAAGTTTAACCCTTCACTAACGCGATAGCTCCGTCGTGTTCGTGAAGCATGATTGCCTCAGACCTAGAAATCCTTCTACGCGATCGCGATGACCCACTCGCGAATGTGGACCTTTACTAATTCAACCATCGCGAACGCGACAGCCTCCTCGCGAACGCAATGAATACTCAGCTCACCCTTCGCGAATGCGAAGAACAAAATTTGCCATCTCAGAGAACACTCTTCGCGAACACGAAGCCCTTACGCGAAAGCGATGAACAAACCTTTTGCAACACAAACCAGCAAAATCTGCCAACACTCAAAACCAAAGATTGGTACGTTAACCACCCGAAACTCACCCGAGGCCATCGGGACCTCAACCAAACATGCCAACATATTCCATAACATCATTCAAACTTGTTCCAACCTTTGGAACGCTAAAAACAACATCAAAACACCAAGTTCACATCGGATTCAAGCCTAAGAAGTCCAAAAACTTCCAAATTTCGCTTTCGATCAAAAAGTCTATCACACCTCGTCCGAATGACCTAAAATTTTGCACACATGCCACAAAGGACAAAACGGACCTACTCCAACTTCCGGAATTCCATTCCGACCCCTAAATCAAAATCTCACCTATTAACCGGAAAACGCCAAAATTCCAATTTCGCCAATTCAAGCCTAAACCTTTCACGGACCTCCAAAATACATTCCGATCACACTCCTAAGTCCCAAATCACCTAACGGAGCTAACCAAATCATAAAAATTCTAATCCAAGATCATATACAAACAAGTCAAAACTTGGTCAAACCTTTCAAATTTTAAGCTTCAAACGAAGAACTGTTCTTCCAAATTCGTTCTGGTTACCCTGAAAACCAAAACTAACGATTTACGTCAGTTATAATACATCATACGGGACTAGTCATGCCCTAGAACTAGCGAGCAAAGTGCAAAATCTCAAAACAACCGGTCGGGTCGTTACATCCTCCCCCACTTAAACATACGGTCGTCCTTGAATGTGCCCAGAGTTGTTTCGAAAACCATCAAATTGTTGTATAGTCTTACCATGCACATACCCGGGGATGATCCCACGTCATCCTATCTCATATAGGTCCGATGACACAATGAAACCGAAATTTTACAATCCAACCTAACCCATAAACCTTAGAACCACATTTCCACTTCTGAAATCATCTACAAGATCAGAATCTCACATCTATTCTCTGAATAAGCCCAAACAAGCTGTAACAAACCATACCCGTAGACTCAAATGCCATTACATGATATACCACATACTCAAACACTCGCTGTGATAACTTCTAATCACAACAGTTGCCTAGAACAACCAAATACCGATAATACCTCTTATCCAATAAAGCCCCATTCCAACACTTCTGTATACTGTCAATGATAACTGAAACATGCAGTAAGTCATAACCTGTGATGACCCAGCTGGTCGTCTTAAGAATTTATACCCCCGATCCCGATTAATTGCTTTCCCCGAGTTTATTTCTGCTATTTTGATTTGTCGGGATGTTCGGTTTTGAATTTCGGAGAGTTTTGGGAAACTTAGGCCCTAAATGAGAGCTTAAGTGTTGGAAAGTTGACCATAGTTAGAACACTGTGAATACGACCTCAGAATGGAAATCTGATGGTTCCGTTAGTTCCGTTGGGTGATTTCAAGCTTAGGGGCGTGTTCAGATTATGTTTTGGAGGTCCGTAGCTAATTTAGGCTTGAAATGCCGAAAGGTTGAATTTTAAAGTTTTCGGTTCGATAGTGAGATTTTGATCCGAGGGTCAGAATGGAATTCTGGAAGTTGGAATAGCTCCGTAGTGTTGAATATGACATGTGTGCAAAATTTCAGGTCATTCGGACGAGGTTTTATAGACTTTTTTATCGAAAGCGTATTTTTAGAGTTATTGGAATTCTTAGGCTTGAATTCGATGAAAAATAGATGTTTTGATATTGTTTTGAGCGTTCCGAAGATTGGAACAAGTTTAAATGAAGTTCTGGGATATGTTGGTAAGTTTGGTTGAGATCCCGGGGGCCTCGGGATGATTTTAGATGGTTGACGGAAAGATTTTTGGGATTTGGAGTGGCAGCTTCAACTGTTTTACTGTCATAACCGTACCTGGGAGTGTGGGACCGCAGGTGCGGAGCAATAAAAGCGGCGGATCAATCGCAAAAGCGGAAATGGGGAGGTTTAGTAGGAGCCGCAGAAGCGGTACCGCATCTGCGGATGGTGAGTCGCAGATGTGGAATCTGAATTTAAGTGAGGAGTCGCAGATGCGACCAGTGTTCCACAAAAGCAGGACCGCAGATGCAGTAACAACTGGGCAGAAATATGAAATTTTGAGGATTTAGTTTCAAAAGTTGGAAATTCGATTTGGAGCTCGGGAGAGGGCGATTTTGGGAGGAAATTGAAGAGGAGATCAGTGGGTAACAATTATTTAACCCTTTCTAGTTATATTCCATCAATTTATAGTTAGTTTCATTAGTTAATTTCGGATTGGAGATGAAAATTGGGGAAAAGTTGGAAGAAAGTTCTTAGACCTAAAATTCGACTTTTGATTGGGAATTTGACCTTAGATTTGGATAATTTTGGTATGCATGAACTCGTGAGAGTATGAGGATTCTGAAAATATAAATTTTACCCGATTCTGAGAAGTGGGCTCGAGGGGTGTTTTGGTCATTTTACCTAATTTCACATATTAGCTTAGAACTTAATTGTAGAATCAGTTACTTGAAGTGTTATTTACATTATGCAATTGAATTGAATAGATTTGGGCCATTTGGAGTTGAATACTCGTGGCAAGAACGTGGTCTCGGGTTGATTATTGAACCGGTTCGAGATAAATTGCTTGTCTAACCTTGTGTGGGGGACCTTCCCCTTAGGATTTGGTATATTTGATATTTGAAATGCCTTGTACGTGAGGTGACGAGTGCGTACTTGAGCTAATTGTTGAAAATCCGGTTTTCTTTAAGTCATTTCAATTGTGTTCCTTTTCCTGTTTCATTTTACTTGCAATTTAAACCTGCTGTTAACTTAGAAAAAGTATGTCCAATTGACTTAACTGTTTATTTGCTTAAACTGCCTTAATTGAATTATGTGAAGCATGTTAGATTAGAAGTACCTGTTTACTTGATAATTACTTGATACGAAATTGAGCTTAATTGAGTATTCTTGTGTTGCTGCTATGTGTTTTACTTTGGGATTACGGGACGACATCTCGGGAGATCCCCTGTACGTATTTATGATTTGAACTGAGGTGCGGGATACAGAGAGATACCTGGCACGTATATTGAGGATACCAAGAGATCCTCGGGATACCAAGAGATCCCTAGCATATATTGAGGATACCGAGAGATCCTCGGGATACCAAGAGATCCGTAGCATATATTGAGGATACCGAGAGATCCTTGGGATACCAAGAGATCCCTGGCATATATTGAGGGTACTAAGAGATCCTCGGGATACTGAGAGATCCCCGGTTATTTCCTTGTAATTGTTTTTGTCTCTGTTTCAGTTATTGAATTCCTTGTTTTCTTGTATTAAATTCTTAGTGTTAGTTTTCGACTGTACTGCTTATCTTATACTGTCATATCTTATATTTTTATTTTATCTCAGTAGGGCCCTGACCTTCCTCGTCACTATCCGACCGAGGTTAGGCTTGACACGTATTGAGTACCGATGTGGTGTACTCATGCCCTTTCTGCACATATTTTTCATCTGTAGATCCAGGTACCTTGACTCAGACTTACCATCCTTGAGGCGAGGCGACCCTTTGGAGACTTTGAGGTATATCTGCCATGTCCATAGACCGAGGAGTCTCTCTCTATTCTCTCTTGTAGTTACAACTCTTCTGTATTTACTTGTTTTAGACTATTCTGGAGTTAAAGCACTATGTAATATCCTTAGCTTGTGATTCATGGGTTTTCGGGTTTTGGGAGATATATATATTGGATTTGAGAGCTATATTTTGTATGCCGAGCGACACTTTTAAAATGTTGTTTTATTACATTATTTCTGTTTTAAATTGTATTCTTCCGCAAATTGGTTTATCTTCTGCATTTTAGGCTTACCTAGTCGTAGAGACTAGGTGCCATCATAATGGTTCACGGCGGGCAAACCAGGATCAAGACAAGTTGGTATCAGAGCTCTAGGTTCATAGGAGTCATAAATCACAAGCCGATTTATTAGAGTCTCACTGATCGGTACAGAGACATCTATACTTATCTACGAGAGGCTATGTAACTATTAGGAAAATTCCACATCATTTGAATTCCTTGTCGTGCGAGATTTGATGTCACAATTCTAAACTTCTGTCTTCTATTCTCTCACAGATGGTGAGGACACGCGCTACCCGAGATGATCAGGCACCCGCGCCCCCTACGACAGCTGTTAGAGGCTGGGGCCGGGGTAGAGGCCGAGGACACGCAAGTGGTGCAGCCAGAGCACCTGCACGAGCTGCCATCGAGGTACCACCAGCAGTTCCAACTGGAGTATAGGCACCTGATACGCCTACTACTACTACTACTCTAGCACTTTAGGAGACTCTAGCACAGTTCATGAGCATGTACACCACTTTGGGTCAGGCAGGGTTGCTTCCCCTTGTTGCAGCTACATCTCAGGCCGGGGGAGGAGCACAAACTCCCATCGCCCGCACTCCTAAGAAGCAAGTGCATGTTGAGCAGGTCTCTAAGATTATTCATGTACAACCTGTAGTCCGAGATCAGCCCGAGGACAGGGCAATGGTTTCCGAGGACGAGCAGCTGAGGCTTGAGAGGTTCAAGAAGTACAAGCCTCATGTATTCAATGGTCTAGCATCGGATAATGCTCTGGAATTTCTAAATGAGTGTTACCGTATTCTTCGTAACATGGGTATATCAAGATCGAGCAGGGTTTCCTTCACTACTTTCCAGCTTCGAGGAGCCGCCTATGAGTGGTGGCACACATATGAGTTGGAGAGTCCGGATGAGGCTACTTCACTGACTTGGACTTAGTTTTCAGATCTGTTCCTAAGAGAGTATGTTCCTCAGAGCCTCAGGGATGCATGGCGCGCAGAGTTGAGCATTTACGCCAGGGTGCTATGACTGTCTCAGAGTATGATGTCCGTTAAACTAGTTTGGCTAGACATGCACTAGCCTTGGTTTCTACTGTTCGCGAGAGGGTTTGCCAGTTTATTGAGGGTTTTATTCCTAATATCAGGTCTAGCACGACTCCTGAGTTGGAGATGGATATTTCCTATCAGTAGGTGGTGAGAATTACTAGGAGGATTGGGGGTATGCATGCTAGGGAGAGAGAGGAGAGGGAGGCCAAGAGGTCTCGAAAGTCGGGCCATTATTCTGGTGCCCGTGCCCCAGCTGTAGGTCGTCATGGTAGGGATTATATGAGTTGCCTGTTCATTTAGCTCTTCCAGCAGCCAGTAGAATTCCAGCTCCTCCTAGGCTTCAGGAGCCTTATTATGCACCTCTGGTTTCTAGCGCGCCTCCTACACGGGGTGCTTTCAGAGGTCAGTCTAGTAGACCTGGCCCGAGATAGTCATAGCCGCCATGTCCACCCAAAGCTTATTTTGAGTGTGGTGACACACGTGATATGGTGAGGGATTTCCCCGGACTTGGGAGGGGTGCACCTCCGTAGACTTCTCAGCCACAACGTGCCCCGCAGACTTCCGAGGCCATGATTACAGCTCTAGTTGCTACCCCACCTGCTCAGCTAGCTAGAGGTGGAGGTCGGGGAGGTAGAGGTCGCCCTAGAGGGGGAGTCCAGGCCCAATACTATGCCCTTCCTGCCCGTACCGAGGCTGTTGCCTCCAATTCTATCATCACAGGTATTATATTGGGTTGTCACAGAGATGCATCGGTTCTATTCGATTCATGCTCCACTTACTCTTATGTGTCTTCTTATTTTGCTCCGCATTTGGGTATACCTAAAGATTCTTTGAGTTCCTCTATTTATGTTTCTACTCCTGTGAGAGATTCTCTTATTGTGGACCGTATTTATCGGTCATGTTTGGTTGCTCTTTGTGATTTTGAGACTAGAGCCGGTTTATTGTTGCTCAGCATGGTAGATTTTGATATTGTCTTGGGCATGGACTAATTGTCGCCCCATTATGCTATTCTTGATTGTCACACCAAAACCGTGATGCTAGCTATGCCAGGTGTACCGTGTGTTGAGTGGAGGGGTACTTTAGATCACACTCGCAGTAGAGTTTTTTTTTTCTTAAAGCTCAGCATATAGTTAAGAAGGGGTGTGACGCGTATCTAGCTTATGTGAGAGATATCAGTATTGATACCCCTTTAGTTGATTCAGTTCCATTAGTACGAGATTTTCCCGATGTGTTTCCAGCTGATCTTCCGGGCATGCCGCCTGATAGAGATATTG
Source organism: Nicotiana sylvestris (assembly GCF_000393655.2). Lineage (NCBI taxonomy): Eukaryota > Viridiplantae > Streptophyta > Magnoliopsida > Solanales > Solanaceae > Nicotiana > Nicotiana sylvestris. Next base: position 149,151,866 of record NC_091060.1, read on the forward strand.
ATTTTGGCATTGATCTGTTGTCGGGCACTCAACTCATTTCTATTCCTCCGTATCATATGGATCCTCCTAAGTTGAAGGATCAGTTATAGGAATTGCTTAATAAGGGTTTTATTCGGCCCAGTGTATCACCTTGGGGTACTCCTGTCTTGTTTGTGAAGAAAAAGGATGGTTCTATGCGTATGTGTATTGATTATCGCCAGTTGACCAAGGTTACAGTGAAGAACTGTTATCCTTTGCCTCGTATTGATGATCTGTTTGACCAGCTTCAAGGCGTACAAGTGTTTTCTAAGATTGAATTGCGCTCAATTACCATCAGTTGAAGATTTGGGAGCCATATATCCCGAAGACTGCTTCCAGGACTCGGTATGGTCATTACGAGTTCCTTGTTATGTCATTTGGGCTTCCAATTCCCTAGCAGCCTTTATGCATGCACCGTATGTTCCGGCCATATCTTGACTCGTTCGTTATTGTCTTTATTAATGATATTCTAGTGTATTCCCGGAGTTGGGAAGATCATGAGCAGCACCTGAGGATAGTGCTCCAGACCTTGAGAGATAAGAAGTTATATGCTAAGTTCTCGAAATGTGAGTTTTGGTTGGATTCCGTGGCATTCTTAGGCCACGTGGTGTCGAGTAAGGGTATTCAGGTGGATCCGAAGAAAATAGAGGCCATACAGAGTTGGCCTAGACCATCCTTGGCTATAAAGATCCATAGTTTTCTTGTCTTGGCGGGTTATTACCGTCGTTTTGTTGAGAGGTTTTCATCGATTGCAGCCCCTATGACCAGACTGACCCAGAAGGGTGCTCTGTTCCAGTGGACGGAAGAGTGTGAGGCAAGCTTTTAGAAGCTCAAGATAGCTTTGACTACAACCCCAGTTTTGATATTGCCTACAGGTTCAGGGTCTTACACTGTTTATTGTGATGCCTGGAGGATTGGCCTTGGAGCGGTTTTGATACAGGATGGTAAGGTGATTGGCTACGTGTCCAGACAGTTGAAGGTTCACGAGAAGAATTATCCGGTCCACGACCTAGAGTTAGCTACCATTGTTCACGCCCTGAAGATCTTGTGTCATCATTTGTACGGTGTGCCTTGTGAGATATATACGGATCATCGGAGCTTGCAGCACCTGTTCAAGCAAAAGGATCTAAATTTGCACTAGAGGAGGTGGTTAGAGTTGCTGAAGGATTATGACATCACTAATTTGTATCACCCGGGTAAGGCCAATGTGGTAGCCGATGTCTTGAGTCGCCGGGTAGAGAGCTTGGGGAGTTTGGCTTATTTACTAGCATCGGAGAGGCCTATGGCAATGGATGTTCAGGCCTTAGCCAGCCAGTTTGTGAGATTGGATCTTTCGGAGCCCAATCAGGTTCTAGCTTGCGTGGTTTCTCGGTCTTCTTTCTTTGATCGTATCAGGGAGCGTCAGTACGATGACCCTCATTTGCTTGTCCTCAAGGACAAGGTCCAACATGGTGATGCCAGAGATGTGACTGCTAGTGATGATGGTGTATTGAGGATGCAGGGTCAGATTGGTGTACCCAATGTTGATGGGCTTCAGGAGTTGATTCTAGAGGAGGCCCACAATTCGCGGTATTCTATTCATCTGGGTGCCGCGAATATGTATCAGGATTTGAGGCAACACTATTGATGGAGGCGGATGAAGAAGGATATAGTTGGATTTGTAGATCAGCGCCTCAACTGTCAGCATGTGAAGTATGAGCACCAGAGATTAGGTGGGTTGCTTCAGCAGATAGAGATTCCGGAGTGGAAGTGGGAACAAATCACCATGGACTTTATAGTTGGGCTCCCATGGACTTTGAGAAAATTTGATGCTATTTGGATGATTGTGGATCGGCTGACCAAATCCGCGCACTTCATTCCTGTGTGTACTACCTATTCTTCGGAGCGCCTAGCAGAGATTTATATCCGGTAGATTGTTCGTCTGCATGGTATTCCAGTTTCCATCATTTCAGATAGAGGTACTCAGTTCACATCATGGTTCTGGAGGGCCATTCAGCATGAGTTGGGTACTCGGGTGGAGTTGAGTACAACATTTCACCCCAGACTGATGGACAGTCGGAGCGCACTATTCAGATTCTTGAGGATATGCTCCGTGCGTGTGTTATTGAGTTTAGAGGGTCATGGGATCAGTTCTTGCCATTGGCGGAGTTTGCTTACAACAACAACTATCAGTCCAACATTCAGATGGCACCGTTTGAGGCTTTATATGGTAGGCAGTGTAGATCCCCGGTGGTTTGGTTTGAGTCGGGTGAGGCTAGACTATTAGGCACAAACTTGGTTCAGGATGCTTTGGAGAAGGTCAAGGTGATTCAGGATAGACTCCGTATAGCCCAGTCCAAACATAAGAGTTATATGGACCGGAAGGTTCGTGATGCTTCCTATATCGTTGGAGAGCGGGTTCTACTTCGGGTTTCGCCTATGAAGGGCGTTATGAGGTTTGGGAAGAAAGGGAAGTTGAGTCCGAGGTTTATTGGCCCTTTTGAGATATTGAGGCGTGTTGGGGAGGTTGCTTATGAGCTTGCGTTACCCCTAGCTTGGTAGGAGTTCATCCGATATTTCATGTTTCGATGCTCCGGAGGTATCACGGTGATCCGTCACACGTGTTGGATTTTAGTTCAGTCCAGTTGGACAAGGATCTATCCTATGTTGAGGAGCCAGTAGCAATATTGGACCAACAGGTTAGAAAGATGATATCAAAGAACATTGCATCAGTGAAGGTTTAGTGGCGGGGTCAGCAGGTCGAGGAGGAGACCTGGGAGATCGAGCAGGATATGCACAACTGTTACCCTCATCTTTTCACTAATTTAGGTATGTCTCTATGCTCGTTTGAGGATGGATTAATGTTTAAGTGTAGGAGGATATGACGACCCGGCCAGTTGTCTTAAGAATTTACGCCCTGATCCCCTATTAACTACTTTCCCGAGTTTATTTATGCTTTTTGATTTGCCGGGATATTCGATTTTGAATTTCGGAGAGTTTTGGGATACTTAGTCCCTAAATGAGAGCTTAAGTGTTGGAAAGTTAATCGTAGTTAGAACAGTGTGAAGACGGCCTCGAAATGAAAATCTGATGGTTCCGTTACGTTGGGTGATTTCAGGCTTAGGGGCATGTTCGAATTGTGTTTTGGAGGTCCGTAGCTAATTTAGGCTTTGAAATGCCGAAATGTCAAATTTGAAGTTTCCGGTTCGATAGTGAGATTTTGATCCAATGGTCGGAAAGGAATTTCGGAAGTTGGAGTAGCTCCGTAGTGTTAAATATGACGCATGTGCAAATTTTCAGGTCATTCGGACGAGGTTTGATAGACTTTTTGATAGAAAGAGTATTTTTAGAGTTTTTGGGATTCTTAGGCTTGAATCCAATGAAAAATAGATGTTTTGATGTTGTTTTGAGCGTTCCGAAGGTTGGAGCAAGTTTGAATGAAGTTATGGGATATGTTGGTATGTTTTGTTGACGTCCCGGGGGCCTCAGGATGATTTTGGATGGTAGACGAAAAGATTTTTGGGATTTGGAGTTGCAGCTTCAGCTGTTTTACTGTCATAACCGCACCTACGAGTGTGGGACCGCAGATGCGGAGCCGCAGAAGCGGCGGATCAATCGCAGAAGCGGAAATGGGGAGGTTCAGCAAGAGCCGCAAAAGCGATAGGCTTTCTTCAGGAGCGGTACCGCATTTGCAGATAGTGAGTCGCAAATGTGAAATCTGGTTTTAAGTGAGGAGTCGCAGATGCGACCAGTGTTCCGCAAAAGCGGGACTGCAGAAGCGGTCATAGGACCGCAAATGCGGTAACAGCTGGGCAGAAATATGAAATTTCGAGGGTTTAGTTTCAAAAGTTGGAAATTCGATTTGGAGCTCGGGAGAGGGCGATTTTTGGAGGAAATTGAAGAGGAGATTAGTGGCTAACAATTCTAGTTATATTACATCAATCTATAGTTAGTTTCATCATTTAATTTCAGATTGGAGATGAAAATTGGGGAAAAGTTGGAAGAAAGTTCTTAGACCTAGAATTCGACTTTTGGTTGGGAATTTGACCTTAGATTTGGATAATATTGGTATGCATGAACTCGTGAGAGTATGAGGATTCTGAAAATATAAATCTTACCCGATTACGAGATGTGGGCCCAAGGGGCATTTTGGTCATTTTACTTAATTTTGCGTATTAGCTTAGAATTTAATTGTAGAATCCGTTACTTGAAGTGTTATTTACATTATGTAATTGAATTGAATAGATTTGAGCCATTTGGAGTCGAGTACCTATGAACGTGGTCTCGGGTTCATTATTGAGACGATTCGAGGTAAATGGCTTGTCTAACCTTGTGTGGGGGACCTTCCCCTTAGGATTTGGTATATTTGATGTTTGAATGCCTTGTGCATGAGGTGACGAGTGCATACTTGAGCTAATTGTTGAAAATCTGGTTTTCTTTAAGTCATTTCAATTGTGTTCCTTTTGCTGTTTCATTTTACTTGCAATTTAAACCTGCTGTTAACTTAGAAAAAGCATGTCCAATTGACTTAACTGTTTATTTACTTAAACTGCCTTAATTGAATTATGTGAAGCATGTTAGATTAGAAGTACCTGTTTACTTGATACGAAATTGAGCTTAATTGAGTATTCTTGTGTTGCTGCTTGTGTTTTACTTTGGGACTACGGGACGGCATCCCGAGAGATCCCCTGTACGTATTTATGATTTGAATTGAGGTGCGAGATACAGAGAGATCCCTGGCACGTATATTGAGGATACCAAGAGATCCTCGGGATACCAAGAGATCCCTAGCATATATTGAGGATACCGAGAGATCCTCGGGATACCAAGAGATCCCTGGCATATATTGAGGGTACTAAGAGATCCTCGGGATACTGAGAGAACCCCGGTTATTTCCTTGTGATTGTTTTTGCCTCTGTTTCAGTTATTGAATTCCTTGTTTTCCTGTATTAAATTCTTAGTGTTAGTTTTCGACTGTACTGCTTATCTTATACTATCATATCTTATATTTTTATTTTATCTCAGTAAGGCCCTGACCTTCCTCGTCACTACCCGATCGAGGTTAGGCTTGGCACTTACTGAGTACCGCTGTGGTGTACTCATGCCCTTTCTGAACATGTTTTTCATGTGTAGATCCAGGTACCTTAACTCAGACTTACCATCCTTAAGGTGAGGCGACCCTTTGGAGACTTCGAGGTATATCTGTCGCGTCCGCAGACTGAGGAGTTTCTCTCTATTCTCTCTTGTAGTTACAACCCTTCTGTATTTACTTGTTTTAGACTATTCTGGAGTTAGAGCACTATGGAATATCCTTAGCTTGTGATTCATGTGTTTCTGGGTTTTGGGAGATATATATTGGATTTGAGAGTTATATTTTTTATGCCGAGCGGCATTTTTAAAATGATGTTTTATTACATTATTTCTGTTTTAAATTGTATTCTTCCGCAAATTGTTGATCTTCTGCGTTTTAGGCTTACCTAGTCATAGAGACTAGGTGCCGTCACGATGGTTCACAGAGGGCGAACCGGGGTCGTGACAAGTTGGTATCAGAGCTCTAGGTTCATAGGAGTCATGAATCACAAGCCGGTTTATTAGAGTCTCGCTGATCGGTACGGAGATGTCTGTACTTATCTACGAGAGGCTATGTAACTGTTAGGAAAATTTCACTTCATTTGAATTCCTTGTCGTGCGAGATTTGATGTCACAATTCTAAAATTCTGTCTTCTATTCTCTCACAGATGGTGAGGACACGCGCTACCCGAGATGATCAGGCACCCGCACCTCTACGGCAGCCGTCAGAGGCTAAGGCCGAGGTAGAGGCCGAGGATGCACACGTGGTGCAGCCAGAGCACCTGCCTGAGCTGCCACCGAGGTACCACCACCAGTTTCAGCCGTAGTCCAGGCACCTAATACGCCCACTGCTACTACTACTCCAGCACTTTAGGAGACTCTGACATAGTTCATGAGCATGTACACCACTTTGGGTCAGGCAAGGTTGCTTCCCCTTGCTGCAGCTACATCTCAGGCCGGGGGAGGAGCATAGACTCCCGCCGCCCGCACTCCTGAGCAGCGAGTGCATGTTGAGCAGGTCCCTGAGATTATTCTTGTACAACCTGCAGTCCGAGATCAGCCCGAGAACAAGGCAGCGATTTTCGAGGACGAGCAATTGAGGCTTGAGAAGTTCAAGAAGTACAAGCCTCCTGTATTCAGTGGTCTAGCATCAGATGATGCTCTGGGATTTCTAGATGAGTATTACTATATTCTCCGTACCATAGGTATATCAAGATCGAGCGGGATTTCCTTCACTACTTTCCAGCTTCGAGGAGCCGCCTATGAGTGGTGGCGCACCTATGCGTTAGACAGTCCAGATGAGGCTGCTTCACTAACTTGGACTTACTTTTCAGATCTCTTCTTGAGAGAGTGTGTTCCTCAGAGCCTCAGGGACGCATGGCGTGCAGAGTTTGAGCATTTGCGCCAGGGTGCTATGACTGTCTCAAAGTATGCTGTCTGTTACACTAGTTTGGCTAGGCATGCACCAGCCTTGGTTTCTACTATTCGTGAGAGGGTTCACCGGTTTATTGAGGGGTTTATTCCCAACATCAGGTCTAGCATGGCTCGTGAGTTAGAGATGGATATTTCCTATCAACAGGTGGTGAGCATTGTCGCACCTCCTTTTTCCGCGCCCGAGAGGGTGCAAGGGAGTTTTTCCAATTAAAGGACAATCGAGACGGGATTGGTTTATTTATTTCAGAGTCGCCACTTGGGAGATTTAGGGTGTCCCAAGTCACCAATTTTAATCCCGAATCGAGGAAAAGAATGACTCCATATTACAGTCTGTGTACCAGAAATCCGGATAAGGAATTCTGTTAACCCGGGAGAAGGTGTTAGGCATTCCCGAGTTCCGTGGTTCTAGCACGGTCGCTCAACTGTTATATTCGGCTTGATTATCTGATTTTATACAAATATGAACTTATGTGCAAATTTTATCTTTTAACCGCTTTATTATTATTGTTTTTAAAAGAAATATGAACATCGCTTAAAACACGTCTTTGGACTGCGTTACATGAAATGCACCCACAATCCGGAACACGTTTTATTTGATGTTTTGGGATTTGGATTCGGGTCGCATGAAATGCACACCCAGGCTTAAGAAAGTAAAATATTAAACACGCGCCTAAAGAGACTATCGCGTTATTATTTTGGGGAAGACCGTGAAATTCGCTAAACGGTCCTTCCGAATTCTAATTAAACCATACATTTTGTGAGGGCCCCGCAATCTATACGTTTTATTTGGCGAGACTCGTCTCATTTTTATTTTTAAAGGATAAACCTACAATGACTATATTTTCTATTAAGTTCGTCTCTAAAATAAAAGAAAATCTCTTAATTATTTACATGCTGAAAAACGTAACTTATTAGTTATTAGTTTACGGCTAATGCGAATGGAAAATTGCGATCGAGTTTGTACAAAGAAAAACTGCTTTCATTTTATATTCTGTTATTCAATAATACTAGAACATGAGATTGACCATAATATCAAAACAGATTAATTATTCTCCGTAATTTAAACTAACATTATTAGATGAAGAAAGTATACATATGCAACCTCATTATTCATTAATCATTCAACTACATCTTTATACGAAGAAAGAAAAATTATATTCAACCACAAATCTAAACAGGAGGAATTCAACAGGAACAAAGCCTGATTAATATTTCATTTTTTGCTTCAAGCCGAGATTGTACAAATGTGTACCTGGAAACAGCAGTACAAGAACAAAAGAAGGAGAAGTCAACAGCAGTAATAACACAGCAACAGCAGATTCAGCAACATCGCAAACCAGTACAGTAGGAATAGCAGAAAACCCAGGAGACTATAAACGACTCCAAGTATAGTGAAGAAGTAAAAGGTAGGAAGGTTCTGACTATTTCAGATCTTAAGCGAGGCAATGAAGCAGTAACTATTCTTTTTCAACTTCAAAACTCTCCAAAATGAATTCTGCCCCTGTATATTCAGTGTATCCAGAATGTATATCGGGTGTATACTTCTCACTCCGCCCCCTCTTTTTTTCTTCTCTCTATCTAGTTTTTCCTCTCTTTTTTTCCACCCTTCTTCCTAAATTTTCTCTTCTATTTATAGCAAAATTTTCGAAATTTTCAGATTTGTTTTTTATTATTTTATTATTTTTTTAATTAAAAGAAATCCCACTTACAAATTGCTTTTATTTTTTTAGAAAAAGAAATCCCACCTTTATTTACTTTTATTTTTAAAATTCCAACTTTAATTACTTTATCTTATTTAAAATCCCACTTTTTATTTTTTTAAAAGAGAATCTCACTTTATTTAACTTTTCTTTAAAAAATAAACCACTATCTTTTCTTTTTCTTTTAAAAATGCTACTTTCAATTACTTTAAATTTTTTAAATTTTCAGATATCTTTATATTTATTTTTTAATTCCAACCTTCTTTTACTTTTAAATTTTTTAAAACTTTTTACTTTTTTTTAAATTTTCTACATTCTTTTACATTTTTTTATTTTTTTATTTTTTATTTTTTTAAAATCATTTCCGAAATTACTATATATATATATATATTTTTTTTAAAATAAAAATAATAAATAAAATAAAATATTTTCGGATTTTTTTATATATATAAAAAAACAAAAAATAAAACTATTAATAGTGATAATTCACTTTTTATTTTATTTTTTATTTTTTTTTGGTTTTGTTTTGTGTTGGACAAAAATGAAGAAGGGGTGTTGGGTTAATGGACTGGGTCGACCCAGTTCGAAATGGACTGGGTCGTAGGGAAGATTGGGCCATTTTTTGGGCCTATAGCTTGAAATTGAAGAAGAGGCCCAATTCCGACTTTCTTTATATTTTCGCTCTCTTTTCTTCTTTTATTTTTCTAAAACTAAATTATAAAAATACTTAAACTATTATTAAGAACTAAATTAAGTTATAAAGGCGCAAATTAACTCCCAATAACAATTAACGCACAATTAAGTATTAATTAAGCATAAAATTGTATATTTGGACATTAAATGCTAAAAATGCAAACGATGCCTATTTTTGTAATTTTTAATTTTTGTAAAACAATTTTAATTACTAACAATTGTAGAATTAAATCCTACATGCAAAATGCGACATATTTTTGTATTTTTTATTAATTTAGCGAATAAACACGCACAGACAAATACAAATAATTCTTCAAAATATCACAAAATTGTACACCAAAGAAAAATCATTTTATTTTTGAATTTTTTGGGAGTAATTCTCATATAGGGCAAAAATCACGTGCTTACAGCTGCCCCTCTTTGCCCGGAGACACGAAGGGTTTTCGTGCAAAGATAAAGCGAGCGATTTTTGCCCATCCGAGTACTCCGTTGAAGCATTTTTTGAAAAAGATTTGACCGAACCTTTGCTTCAAAGGTTTCCTACATATCCTGGGCTAAACAGGAATCAGGTCAATGTAGTTCGAGAAATTTTGGTAGCTGGGACTACCGTTGGACTGCAATGTTACTGTTGTTGCATGTTATTACTACTGCTTACCGATCTCCTTGTTACACCGTGCTTAAAAAAACAAGAAGCTAGGCTAGAGTACAATTTGTTTTTGTTGCCTTGCTTCCTTGTCTGCTTGCATTTCTTTCGGTGCTTTACTTCTTTTGACACATGTACTTGAGTTTGTACTGTGACCTCTTGTTGCAACCTTCTGTTTCCCGGTGCCGGGGAATTTTATTGTTTCCTGCTGGGGATTCCTATTGTAACCCTCTGTTTTATTGTCCTCTGACTTGATTTTGAAATGTATGCCTCTGTTATCTGGGCGGGCTCCCAATTTTAATACTTGAAAATTAAAGACTTGAAATGTATGCCTCTGTTATCTGGGCGGGCTCCCAAGTTCAATGCTTGAAAATTAAAGACTGAAATGTATGCCTCTGTTCTATGGGCGGGCTCCCAACTTCAACAACAACTTTAAAAATGAATGTCATTCCTCTCTTCAACCAATACATCGCCATTCTGTTCTTCAGAGGGGGCTCCTGATTTCAACAACTTTAAAAAATAAAATCCTATTCGAGGGCGGATGAACCCGAAATATCCTATTCGAGGGCGGATGAACCCAAAATATCCTATTCGAGGGCGGATGAACCCAAATATCCTATTCGAGGGCGGATGAACCCAAAATATCCTATTCGAGGGCGGATGAACCCAAAATATCCTATTCGAGGGCGGATGAACCCAAAATATCCTATTCGAGGGCGGATGAACCCAAAAATCCTATTCGATGGCGGATGAACCCAAATATCCTATTCGAGGGCGGATGAACCCAAAATATCCTATTCGAGGGCGGATGAACCCAAAATATCCTATTCGAGGGCGGATGAACCCAAAAATCCTATTCGAGGGCGGATGAACCCAAAATATCCTATTCGAGGGCGGATGAACCCAAAATATCCTATTCGAGGGCGGATGAACCCAAAATATCCTATTCGAGGGCGGATGAACCCAAAATATCCTATTCGAGGGCGGATGAACCCAAAATATCCTATTCGAGGGCGGATGAACCCAGAATATCCTATTCGAGGGCGGATGAACCCAGAATATCCTATTCGAGGGCGGATGAACCCAGAATATCCTATTCGAGGGCGGATGAACCCAGAATATCCTATTCGAGGGCGGATGAACCCAGAATATCCTATTCGAGGGCGGATGAACCCAGAATATCCTATTCGAGGGCGGATGAACCCAGAATATCCTATTCGAGGGCGGATGAACCCAGAATATCCTATTCGAGGGCGGATGATCCCAAAATATCCTATTCGAGGGTGGATGAACCCAAATATCCTATTCGAGGGCGGATGATCCCATTTTCAACATCTTGGAATTGTCTTACCTCCGACTGTTTTTCTCCAAATCTTGTTGTCTTGCTATCTCTTAAAACTTGAATTGATTTCCTTGTTCTTCTGAGAAAATTTTCGACCATGGCAGAAAATCTTCTGCCCCAGTTTTGATGCTTTTCCTTGTTCTCCAGGTGGACGCCTGACTTCTGATATTTCAACTCTTCTTCCTTGTTCTCCAGGTGGATTCCTGATTGCTATTTCAACTGTCCTTCCTTGTTCTTCAGGTGGACGCCTGATTTCTGATAATTCAACTGTTTACCCTTGTTCTCCAAGTGGGCGCCTGATTTCTTCTTCGATTTTTCATCCTCATTCTCCAGGTGGACGCCTGACTTCTTTTTCAATTTTTTCATTTTTTTTAATTATTATCCTAGGAGAAAATTCATCAGACTAGGATTTGATATCTTATCTTAGGAGAAAGATTCATCTGACTAAGATTTTATCTTGGGAGAAAAATTTCATCAGACCAAGATTTTGACTCTAGGAGATAAATCGTCAGACTAGGTCCATTTGTTGTGATCTTAGGAGAAAGATTCATCCGACTAAGATTTTATCTTGGGAGAACAATTTCATCAGACCAAGATTTTGACTCTAGGAGATAAATCGTCAGACTAGGTCCATTTGTTGTGATCTTAGGAGAAAGATTCATCCGACTAAGATTTTATCTTGGGAGAAAAATTTCATCAGACCAAGATTTTGACTCTAGGAGATAAATCGTCAGACTAGGTCCATTTTGTTGTGATCTTAGGAGAAAGATTCATCCGACTAAGATTTTATCTTGGGAGAACAATTTCATCAGACCAAGATTTTGACTCTAGGAGATAAATCGTCAGACTAGGTCCATTTTGTTGTGATCTTAGGAGAAAGATTCATCCGACTAAGATTTGATATCTTATCTTGGGAGAAAAATTTCATCGGACCAAGATTGTATCGGGAGGTAAATTCATCAGACTAGGACTTTTTATCCTAGGAGAAAAATGTAGTAAAGATCAATGATTTGAGAAACTTACCTTCGTAATTTCTTCTTTTCTTTTCTCCTTCCTTTGCGCTGCTTTGTTCTTGCTTGCTGGGGATAATACCACTGTGGGAGTCTCCTTTCTTCCCCTCCTTCAAATTTGTTGTTTTTTTTTCTTCTTTTTTTTTTCAACACTGCTGGGGATAAAAGTGTTATCTTCTTGGGATAACGTTGTTGAGGATAACGCTGCTGGGGAATTTTATCCCTTCAAATCGATGCTTCATTCTTGTGGAAGCTGCTGGGGATGATAATGGCTTTTTGCTTTTCTGAGCACAAGTGTCATCCCTTTATTCTGTCTGCTGGGGATAACTTCCTCCATTGAAACTTATTATGTTGGGGCAACACTGGTTCAAAGACCACTTCCTTGGTGTTATCTTTATTCTTCCCCAGATGGGTACCTGATTTTCAGAAAATTTTCTAATTGAAAAGAAAATTTTCTGCCCCAGTTTGATAATCTTTTTTTTATGGCATGCCTTTCCGTCATCAATGCCATTTCCTTTACCTGTTTCAAATCAAAAATTTGTTAGCTTAAAGCGTGGTAGTTGGCTGTGATACTTCACTCGGATGGCTTTTCCCTTTATCCTTCCTTGCTCTGCGTTCCACAACTTGCTGGGGGATGATATTATTTGCTGGGGATAATCCTTTTCTGCTGGGGATATCCCTCTTCTTTAGTGGCATGGCTCGGAGACTTTCATTTTCCCGACCTTTTAGTTTCGCATGAATTTCCCAAATCATGCTTATTGCTCTCTTTGTTTGTCCACGGGCCTTGGCCTTGAGGTTTTAATAACCTCTTATTTCGGCAAGGATATCCCTCTTGACACTCGTTGATCTTTTTGTCAATTCCCTTTTGCCGGGGATATCATTTTTGATACTAGCCTCACGCTTGTTCCTTGCTGACTATATCACTTGGATGTATTAGTCAGATCTTATCTTGGAAAGCTGATGTCTTATTTTGAAGTCATTTCCCACTGGTTCTGACCAAACAGACTCTACTGGGGAATTTTCTATGAAAGGAGAAAGATAAAAAGGAACAGAATAAAAGACAAAGGAAAATGATGACTCTTTAACAAAAGAAATTATAAATAAAAACCTATCAAACGCAGACACCGACTCTAATGGTCATGACATGCATATGTGGCCTATCCTCCGTCGTCAATCGTCTTTCAAGATCTTCCCTTGACTATCCTCCATCTGATTCCCAATCTTATTCGACTTGTAGTGCCCAAAAGGTTTTCACCATCAAGTCTCTCTCATTTTGGTTTTTCTCTCAGCTTTCATCGCCTTATGGTGTCCGTGAAGATTTTCACCGATAAGACTCTCTCATTTATATCACTTTCCAGCTGGGGATTTGGAGTGTTGCCGGTATGACTCTCTCTGCTGGAGATTAGAGTCCTTTCTGCTGTGGAACAGAATGTTATGTTCGTCGGTAAGATTCTCATTTGTCTGACTTGGCATCTTTTGCAGACTGGTCAGAAGGTCTTTCTTTGGACCGTAATGTGGGTTTTTTGGATAGGCTTAGAAAGAAAGGGTATTAAAGGCTCAAAAACAAATCAAATTTGGGGTTCAAAATTACAACCTTCGAAATCATATTTGTTTACAACAAGCGCAACCTTTGCCCCAGTTTCTTGCTTGGGGATTATTTATTATTATATATATTTTTATTTTTTTTTACACTATGCATATTACGCACATTATGCGCACTATGCACCCTATGACCGAGCTGTGAAGCGCCTACGTATCCTCTTTGAGGAATCAGGTCAAACGTAGTTCCCAATTCCTCTGTTTTCTTCTGACTTTCTTTTGTTTTTTTTTGTTATCATTTTTCTCTCATTTTTTGTTGTTTTTTTTCTTTTTTTTCTTTTTTTTTACCTTCTAGGCTTGTATTTCCTAGTCGTTGCTATTGATTCCGAACGAGGGGTATGAAAGAAAATAAAATAAGGCTCAAAAGGGGTAACGAAGGATAAAGTGTGTAGGTAGCAGAACAAAATGCCTTCGTCATTCCAGTCTTCAAAACATGCCAAGTGCAAACAACATAATTGAACATAGATTTATAGTCTCTTCCGACGGTGCTGGTCTTGACAATTATGTTAACCACTTGCTTTTTCATTTTGTCATTTCTAAAGCACTGCTGGGCGACACTCTCACTCTCATGCACGACCTTCATGCCAATTTGGCGAATCTTGCATTTAACGGTTTTCTTTATGTTTTACTTGCCCTAATTCCACATGACTCGGGCTTCAAATAATCTCACACCGTTCTTATTTCCTTTAAATGGTCTGATCACCTTTCCGAAGTTTTATAATTAACTTTTAAGACTAGGCCCAAACTGTGTGCGCATGTCATGTCCCTAGAATCGGCATTGAACGAAAATGACAAAAGGACTAAATAAAAAGATGACTGGAAATAATAAAAGACCGGCTTTTGTATTAGACTTCCGGCGAAATGGTTAGAAAAACAAACAAAACAACCAGAATAAAATCTTAACACAACATCAACGAGACTTAAACAAACTGATACGACAAAAATGGAAAGATAAGAAGGTTTGACACAAGACAATATTCGGATTACAACCCTAAGAATAATCCGGACAACAGAAATGACAACAAAATAAGCCACCACAAGCTTCTCTCTTGTTAACCAAGGAACGGAGTGTCCTCCCATTTTATCAAAGTTGGCATCTTTAGCCACTGAGCTTTGCAGTATTGTCCAGACCATTTCCAACTTCGATATCATTATCATCGGTTAGCGGCTTTTCGGGATGACTCTAAAATCCCATGTTACCAGGCATCCTCCCCATAAAGTGTGCATCATGATGTGCAGGTAAAGGATTCTGCGCGATATTCTGGGTGTCATTACCTTGGATTACAATCAGATTTTCCTGGATCATCCTTTCTATTTCTTTTTTCAAATCCCGACAACTTTCAACATTGTGCCCCTGGGCATTGGAATGGTATTCACACCTTTTAGAAGGGTCAAAGCTTCTTGCACGTGTGTCCAGATGATTTGGAGGAATAGATGCAATCATGTCGTGATGCTTTAACCTCTCAAATAAGCTTTCATAGGACTCTCCTATTGGTGTAAAATTATCTTTCAACCTTCGTTCCCCTTTATACTTCTGGCTTGGATGTGGGTTATAGGGCACCTGAAAGTTATGTGGAGGCTTCTGGAGATTTTGTGATGCTCGTGCTCGCCTTCTGGGGCGTTTTTGGTGGCCGGGCAACATACTGAGGTGGAACAATAGAGTGTTGTGGGTTCTGAGGGGGATAATATTGCTCAGGGGATTCATAGATAACTTTAGGAGGCTGCTCATACCTTCGAGATGTTCTCCTAGGACCTCTTCTTGACCCTGATGTCATCATGATTTCTTCAATCTTCTCATTTGTGTCGCAAAAATTATCAGACTCAACCCGGACAGCGTGAGTTGCAGCTTTAAAAACTGCTTGACTTATAATTTTTCCTGTCTTAAGACCATTCTCTATTATTTCTCCCATTTTGATTGCTTCTGAAAAGGATTTGCCAACTGCGGACATCATGTTCTGAAAGTAATCTGGCTCTTGCGCTTGAAGGAAGACAGTTATTAGCTCGTGGTCATCCATGGGTGGCTTAACTCGAGCTGCTTGCTCTCTCCATTTAATGGCATATTCCCTGAAACTTTCACTTGGTTTCTTCTTCAGGTTTGAAAGGGAAATGCGGTCTGGGGCAATGTCGATGTTGTATTGGAACTGTTTGACAAATGCTTGTGCCATGTCGTCCCAGACATACCAGCGAGACGTGTCTTGATCCATAAACCATTCGGAAGCTACTCCCGTAAGGCTTTCGACAAAATAAGCCATCAACAATTCTTCATTTCTTCCCGCACCTCTCATTTGATTGCAATACATTTTCAGGTGGGCAATGGGATCTCCATGTCCATCGTACTTTTCAAATTTGGGAGTCTTGAAACCAGGCGGAAAGTGGACATCGGGGAACATACATAGATCTTTGAAGGCAACACTCTTTTGGCCAGACAACCCTTGCCTGTTTTTCAACCATTGTTCTAAGTTTTTCACCCTTTGGGTTAATTCTTCTTGTACCATCTTTCGGGCAGGCTCTTCAATCTTTGAAGGAAGATCTAACGAGTACGGGTGGTACTTAGGAGAGTGGTACTGCTCTTGTTGTGTCGCAAATTGTGACTCATGACGAGGCTGTCCTTGCCCACAGGCCCATGCTTGACACACTCCGGTCATTTGCTGTTTCAGTATTCTATTTTTTTTCCGGCACAGTAGACTCTTGTTGACCCTCTGAACAAACCGACCAACTCAACTTTCTTCACAATTCAAAATAAAACATGTTAGAATGGACTCAGTCGGTTCTTATTACTAGCAACATCTTTTTTTTCTTTTTTTTTCCGATTTTTTTTCATTCATTTTTTCATTATTTTTTGTGGTCGAATATTATGGAGATTGCCTACGTATCATGACCCCGCATGAATCAGACCTTGCGTAGTTCGGACCAATAAAAGATAAACAATATTAATTATTTTTTTCAATTTTCATATTAAAATAAACTGGGTTTTAAAGGTTTGAAGATGACCTACAAACTCGAAAATCAAACAACCCACATATTCTAATTAAAGATTTATAACCTCGAAACAAAAAGGTCAGCTTCCTTTCCCCGTTTGACAAATGCAACCAAATGGCTATTTTTGCAAATGTGGCCCCTTCCAAATCTCACATGAATTTTAAGGCCGGGGAGGATTATTTTGACACTTTACAAACTTGTTCGTTCTTTTACGAAAATAGCCTTTCGACAACTGAAAGATACTCTAAGGCTATTTTGGCAAGAACGGTTTAAGACACTGTCGAAGCTAGCTCGGTTATTTTTGACTAAAAAAAAATTCACCTGACCGTTGACTCTTTTTTTTTTCTTTTCAAATTACAATAAAAACCAGGTGTTGCAACACGGCCTTTCAGCGCCTCGGGGACGAAGATTTTTTAAGGCTGTGTGGGTCAACTGAACCAAATTTTAAAAAATGACCCAAAGGTGGCTGTTTATGCAAAGTCAGCCTTCCGGCGTCCCTTTCGGGAACATTCGGCTATGTCTTGATAAAACAGCGTCACCCGACTTCTTTATGACAAAACTAAAATTTGACATATATTTTTTTGGCTATATTGTTTTAGCAAAAAGTGGAGGCTGGACACTACCCGACTTATTTATGAAAAAATTAAAATTTTGACATGTTTTTTATTTATTTATTGGTTTTTGGATATTTTAGCAAAAATGGGGGTTGGACCCGATGAGGGTTGCCTACGTATCTCACATCCGGTGAGAATCAAACCGGCGTAGTTCGGGCATCGTGAATAAGTAAATGAACTAATATTTTTTTTTATTGGAACTGTGAAAGAACTGCTCAAAGGAAGTATATATATATTTTTTTGATTGATTTCTTTTTGAAAGAAAAACTCGTAAAAATTCCTTTTCTTTTGATTTGAACTTTGAGAATTTCAAAAGGAAGTTTTTTTTTTTTTTTGAATTTCCATTTGTCTTTTTTTTATTCTAAAAAAAATATTTTTGGAATTTTTCTTTTGATAAAAGAAATGCTTCTAAAAAATATTTTTTGAATTTTGAATTTTCTTTTCAATTTTGAAAGAGGAATCAAAATATTTTCGGATTTTTTTTCTTAAAAGAAAACATTTTTATTATTTTTGTTTTATCAACAATGGAAAATAAAGATATTTATATTATTTTTTGCAAGACATATTTTTTGGAATTTTATTTTAAATTTTCTTGGCAAGAAAAATACTCTTTGCATCAAATAAAAATATATATATCTTTTGGAAATAAAAAAAAACTTTTCGGATTTATATATATATATATATATATATATATATATATATATATATATATATATATATATATATATATATTTGCGACAAATAATGAAAGACCTTTTTTTTTATTTTTTTTTTATTTTTTGCATTTTCATAAGCAAATAAAATAAAATAAAAACCATTTTAAAAATAAGACTCTTTTTTTTATTTTCATTTTCTATTTTTCCTTTGCTTTTAATAAAACAAACTAATAAAACATTTTTTTTTCATTTTCTCAAAATTTCGGCAGAGTTTTGACAGTTATTTGGGCATTGGCTTTTTTTCAAAAATAAACAGTCAATTCCCTAACAGCTATTTTTTTTTTCAATTTTAAAATATTATTCATCATATTCAAAAGTCAGTCAACACACAAATCCGGATCAAATAAATGCGCAAGTAGCAGCAAGTAAGATGCATCAGGATGGTCATTTTTTTTTGGTACACCTGTCCTAGACAGACCCAACCCCTGTGTTGAGTCTCCAAAGTCAAATGCACGTGATGCAAACAATCGCTCCTACTAGGGATCCGGCATGAAGCTGAGTTATTCTAAGTGAAAAAACCTGAGGCATATTGATCTAGCCCTGGCTTACCCAAACGGACAGTTTGAGCCGAAGCGGGGGCAACGTACCGGGAGCACGAAAGTCTACCCGGCCTAGTTACTTGTCCCAACTTCGTCTTATTTGGTATGACTTTAACAGAAAGGTGGGCCACGCGCACGTGTGCACCATAAATTTAGAAGACTCAGAAAGAAGGGGGTTTCGTAGCAGTTGTATATATTCATAATTCAAATAATATTAAAGCGGTAAAAGTGTCATTTAGCACATTGGGCATATATAAAAAAAATCAGATAATAAATAAAGCCAACTATAACAGTTATTTTAAGCTCGAATTCTTAAACCCTGAACCAGTGGTTCTGGGTTTTATTCCCCAGCGGAGTCGCCAGAGCTGTCACACCTCCTTTTTCCGCACCCGCGAGGGTGCAAGGGAGTTTTTCCAATTAAAGGACAATCGAGACGGGATTGGTTTATTTATTTCAGAGTCGCCACTTGGGAGATTTAGGGTGTCCCAAGTCACCAATTTTAATCCCGAATCGAGGAAAAGAATGACTCCATATTACAGTCTGTGTACCAGAAATCCGGATAAGGAATTCTGTTAACCCGGGAGAAGGTGTTAGGCATTCCCGAGTTCCGTGGTTCTAGCACGGTCGCTCAACTGTTATATTCGGCTTGATTATCTGATTTTATACAAATATGAACTTATGTGCAAATTTTATCTTTTAACCGCTTTATTATTATTGTTTTTAAAAGAAATATGAACATCGCTTAAAACACGTCTTTGGACTGCGTTACATGAAATGCACCCACAATCCGGAACACTTTTTATTTGATGTTTTGGGATTTGGATTCGGGTCGCATGAAATGCACACCCAGGCTTAAGAAAGTAAAATATTAAACACGCGCCTAAAGAGACTATCGCGTTATTATTTTGGGGAAGACCGTGAAATTCGCTAAACGGTCCTTCCGAATTCTAATTAAACCATACATTTTGTGAGGGCCCCGCAATCTATACGTTTTATTTGGCGAGGCTCGTCTCATTTTTATTTTTAAAGGATAAACCTACAATGACTATATTTTCTATTAAGTTCGTCTCTAAAATAAAAGAAAATCTCTTAATTATTTACATGCTGAAAAACGTAACTTATTAGTTATTAGTTTACGGCTAATGCGAATGGAAAATTGCGATCGAGTTTGTACAAAGAAAAACTGCTTTCATTTTATATTCTGTTATTCAATAATACTAGAACATGAGATTGACCATAATATCAAAACAGATTAATTATTCTCCGTAATTTAAACTAACATTATTAGATGAAGAAAGTATACATATGCAACCTCATTATTCATTAATCATTCAACTACATCTTTATACGAAGAAAGAAAAATTATATTCAACCACAAATCTAAACAGGAGGAATTCAACAGGAACAAAGCCTGATTAATATTTCATTTTTTGCTTCAAGCCGAGATTGTACAAATGTGTACCTGGAAACAGCAGTACAAGAACAAAAGAAGGAGAAGTCAACAGCAGTAATAACACAGCAACAGCAGATTCAGCAACATCGCAAACCAGTACAGTAGGAATAGCAGAAAACCCAGGAGACTATAAACGACTCCAAGTATAGTGAAGAAGTAAAAGGTAGGAAGGTTCTGACTATTTCAGATCTTAAGCGAGGCAATGAAGCAGTAACTATTCTTTTTCAACTTCAAAACTCTCCAAAATGAATTCTGCCCCTGTATATTCAGTGTATCCAGAATGTATATCGGGTGTATACTTCTCACTCCGCCCCCTCTTTTTTTCTTCTCTCTATCTAGTTTTTCCTCTCTTTTTTTCCACCCTTCTTCCTAAATTTTCTCTTCTATTTATAGCAAAATTTTCGAAATTTTCAGATTTGTTTTTTATTATTTTATTATTTTTTTAATTAAAAGAAATCCCACTTACAAATTGCTTTTATTTTTTTAGAAAAAGAAATCCCACCTTTATTTACTTTTATTTTTAAAATTCCAACTTTAATTACTTTATCTTATTTAAAATCCCACTTTTTATTTTTTTAAAAGAGAATCTCACTTTATTTAACTTTTCTTTAAAAAATAAACCACTATCTTTTCTTTTTCTTTTAAAAATGCTACTTTCAATTACTTTAAATTTTTTAAATTTTCAGATATCTTTATATTTATTTTTTAATTCCAACCTTCTTTTACTTTTAAATTTTTTAAAACTTTTTACTTTTTTTTTAAATTTTCTACATTCTTTTACATTTTTTTATTTTTTTATTTTTTATTTTTTTAAAATCATTTCCGAAATTACTATATATATATATATATTTTTTTTAAAATAAAAATAATAAATAAAATAAAATATTTTCGGATTTTTTTATATATATAAAAAAACAAAAAATAAAACTATTAATAGTGATAATTCACTTTTTATTTTATTTTTTATTTTTTTTTGGTTTTGTTTTGTGTTGGACAAAAATGAAGAAGGGGTGTTGGGTTAATGGACTGGGTCGACCCAGTTCGAAATGGACTGGGTCGTAGGGAAGATTGGGCCATTTTTTGGGCCTATAGCTTGAAATTGAAGAAGAGGCCCAATTCCGACTTTCTTTATATTTTCGCTCTCTTTTCTTCTTTTATTTTTCTAAAACTAAATTATAAAAATACTTAAACTATTATTAAGAACTAAATTAAGTTATAAAGGCGCAAATTAACTCCCAATAACAATTAACGCACAATTAAGTATTAATTAAGCATAAAATTGTATATTTGGACATTAAATGCTAAAAATGCAAACGATGCCTATTTTTGTAATTTTTAATTTTTGTAAAACAATTTTAATTACTAACAATTGTAGAATTAAATCCTACATGCAAAATGCGACATATTTTTGTATTTTTTTATTAATTTAGCGAATAAACACGCACAGACAAATACAAATAATTCTTCAAAATATCACAAAATTGTACACCAAAGAAAAATCATTTTATTTTTGAATTTTTTGGGAGTAATTCTCATATAGGGCAAAAATCACGTGCTTACAAGCATTGCTAGGAGGATTGAGGGTATGTGTCACGCCCCAACCTCGGAAGGTGCGACTGACGCTCAATCAAGTGAGCCCAACTGAGCAAGCCTTATCAACACTTCCTACCCGACTCAATATGAATAAGGAAAATATACTTCCATTTATTTAGATAAGAAAAGATAGTACATTCAACATTGTTAGTTCATTTTATATCACAACATTAAACCGTAGTTAAGTTTTCAAGATTCCATACAATTTCACTTTAGAGAAGCGAGAGTTAGAATTACAACATAGTTCGTAGGCCCATCCAACACTCGTACATAACCCACACATATGTCTATGGAGCCTCTAAGGATACAAAAGACAAGTATGACAACGCCGGCAACAAGGCTCCTACAATACCTCAAAAGTGGAAGTCCACAACAAAAGATGTACAATATAACCCCTTGAAGGAGAAAGGGGCTCACCAAGACTTTGAGAAGGAGGTACTCCATTACGCGCGATTGGCACTATCCGCAATGGATCCACCTACATTCATTTAAAAAAATGTAGCGCCCCCAACAAAAGGGACGTTAGTACCATGGAATAGTACTAGTATGTATAACTAAACACCATCTAGTTAGAAAGAACTTTCATACCAAACATAAGGAAATCACAAGTATAACTCAAAAGCATCAAATGATCACAACATTATCAAGGTAAAAGAATCATACAATTGTCACATTTTGTTTCCATAGCCTTTAGTTTGGAGCATTTCATATTGTTCATCATTGTTCACAATACCACCGCTAGCTTGAGCGGAGTCCGATCTGGACCCGATCGGCTAGGTTGCCTCACTAGAGATATACACTTCAATCACAATCTCATTTTCCCTTTTTATCCGAGATTCAATATCAATACAATACCACCATGTGTGCGGTATGGCGTCCGATCTCGGCCCGATCGTCTAGGCCGCCTTACCAAGGTGTTTCCCTTTTCCATCAATCATCTCAATTCAATCTTTGTTTCACATATGTCATTTCATAGGCACTTGGGGCCACAACTATCACATCATATATTTGGCACTAGGCCACATTTCACATCATTCCCAATTTCAATGTTAGATTTGTAATTTAGGATATTATGTGCACTCAAGAGCAAATAAAGTTGTAAGCATAGATGAGGCTTCACATAGAGGACACAACATATGCAGCTTCAATCTCAATTTAAGGTCTAAGCATTTCAGTACATGATTCATATTCCTTGCACCCTTTTAAGTTATCAAGAATAGCACATTTATCATATTGGGACACATATTTCACGCATATAAGGTCGCAACCCCGAATTCATATGAAACAACAATCAACACAACAATTCAACTTTGATCTTACAACATTTACACGAATATTGATGGAGCTCAATTTCTAAAAGATGGGGTTTTAGCCATACATACCTGAAATTTGCCCCTTAATGATACTACAATGATCCAATACACTTAAGAAACTTCAATCTACAATACAACATTCAATAGGGCCACTATTAGTAATAAATTCCATAACTTATGCCATTTAGGCATCAAACACCTTGTAAGTATAGATCTTTACACCTCATAACTATAGTATTGGTTCATCCAAATATCACCGTTAACCAATAATTTATTCCACCATCATTCCTAACCAATTTATAACTTCCAACAACATATGCACGACCATCCATTCACACCCAGCCAACAAATCTTATCAAATAATCACCTTTCAATCTCTACAATAATTATGTATTTATATTGGGAATTTATGGCTTCCAATCACCACACCAAGAGTTCCAATACTTAATTCATACTCATATTCCCATAATATAACAATATATGTAAATTTAAGGGTGTAGGATTTACCTTTTGGAAGAAATATTGCAAACCCTCCTTTGAGTTCTTGAAGGAATTTCTTGAAGATATATGTATTTTATAAGTAGATTTCATCAATACTAGTGTAGGAATGATGGAATTTCACACCAAGTTAATAGAGATTGCTTACCTTGAAGATGGGGGGGGGGTTGAAGGTCTTGAGAGGGTGAAGGAAGACCCCAAAGTTCGGCTAAGATGAATGGGTAAAAATGAATCCCGAAATGAGTATATAATGTTTCGGGCGCCACAGGTGGCGCTGGGTGCTGCCTGTGGCACTGATTCTAGTATCTCAAAAATTCTCGGCGCCACGGCTAGAGCCCGGTGCTACCCAGGACGCTGGCGATGGAAAGGACACGAAAATGGGTATAACTTTCTGTATACACCTCCAAATGATGAACGGTTTGATGCGTCGGAAACTAGACTCAAAGAGCTTTAATTTGATAGGTTTTGCATCATACAACACCTTATATAAATGTAGATATTCTCATCCCAAGTGAGGTATTGTGCGTACTCATTTACAACTTTAGTCTATTATGAAATTTTCCAACTTGGCTTAGACTTGGGCCTCTACTTAGACCCCAAATCACTTATAATATGACTTATACGCTTATTAAAATATCCAATTGATATCCATTATATAATGAATCCTCATTTGCACATAAAATAAAATAATTATCCTACCTTGGCACCACGAAATCCTAAATTACTTAGCAAACTTTTCTGGGGCTTTATAGTATGCATGCTAAGGAAAGAGAGGAGAGTGAGGCCAAGAGGTCTCGAGAGTCGGGCCATTATTCTGGTGCTCGGACCCCAGCTACAGGTCATCATGGCAGGGGTTATATGAGTCGCCCTGTTCATTTAGCACTTCCAGTAGCCAGTGGTATTCCAGCTCCTCCTAGGCCTCAGGAGCGTTATTGTACACCTCCGATTTCTAGCGCGCCTCCTGCACGGTATGCTTTTAGAGGTCGGTCCAGCAGACCTGGCCTAAGTCAGTCACAACTGCTACGTCCTCCCAGATCTTGTTTTGAGTATGGTGACACATACCATATGGTGAAAGATTTCCCCAGACTTGGGAGGGGTACACCTCTATAGACTTCTCAGCCACAGTGTGCCCCACAGAGTTCTCAGGCTATGATTACAGCTCTAGTTGCTACCCCATCTGCTCAGCCAGCTAGAAGTGGAGGTCGGGGAGGTAGAGGTCGCCCTAGAGAGGGAGGCCATGACCGATACTATGCCCTTCCTACCCGTACCGAGGCTGTTGCCTACGATTCTGTCATTACAGGTATTATACTAGGTTGTCATAGAGATGCATCAGTTCTATTCGATTCACGCTCCACTTACTCTTATGTGTCTTTTTATTTTGCTCCATAATTGGGTGTACCTCGGGATTCTTTGAGTTCCCCTATTTATGTTTCTACTCCTATAAGAGATTCTCTTGTTGTGGACCGCATTTATCGGTCATGTTTGGTTGCTCTTAGTGGCTTTGAGACCAAAGCTAATTTATTGTTGCTCAGCATGGTAGATTTTGATATTGTCTTGGGCATGGACTGGTTGTCACCCCATTATTCTATTCTTGATTGTCACGCCAAAACCGTGACACTGGCTATGCCAGGTGTACCACGTGTTGAATAGAGGGGTACTTTAGATCATACTCCCAGTAGAGTTATTTCTTTTCTTAAAGCTTTGCATATGGTTGAGAAAGGGTGTGGCGCGTATCTAGCTTATGTGAGAGATATCAGTATTGATACCCCTTTAGTTGATTCAATCCCAGTAGTACGAGATTTTCCCGATGTGTTTCCAGCTGATCTTTTAGGCATGCCGCCTGATAGAGATATTGATATTTGCATTGATCTGTTGCCGGGCACTCAACCCATTTCTATTCCTCCGTATCACATGGATCCTCCTAAGTTAAAGGAGTTGAATGATCAGTTACAGGAATTGCTTGATAAGGGTTTTATTTGGCCTAGTGTATCACCTTGGGGTGCTCCTGTCTTGTTTGTGAAGAAAAAGGATGATTCTATGCGTATGTGTATTGATTATCACCAGTTGAACAAAGGTACAGTAAAGAACCATTATCCTTTGCCTCGTATTGATGATCTGTTTGACCAACTTCAGGGTGCACGAGTGTTTTCTAAGATTGACTTGCGCTCAGGTTACTATCAGTTGAAGATTTGGGAGCCAGATATCCCGAAGACTGCTTTCAGGACTTGGTATGGTCATTACGAGTTCCTTGTTATGTCATTTGGGCTGACCAATGCCCCAGCAACCTTTATGCATTTGATGCACAATGTGTTCCGGCCGTATCTTAACTCGTTCGTCATTGCCTTTATTGATGATATTCTGGTATATTCCTGGAGTTGGGAAGATCATGAGCAGCACCTGAGGACAGTGCGCCAGACCTTGAAAGAAAAGAAGTTATATGCTAAGTTCTCGAAATGTGAATTTTGGTTAGATTCTGTGTCATTCTTAGGCCATGTGGTGTCGAGTGAGGGTATTCAGGTGGATCCGAAGAAAATAGAGGTCGTGCAGAGTTGGCCCAAACCATCCTCGGCTACAAAGATATGCAGTTTTCTTGGTTTGGCGGGTTATTACCGTCGTTTTGTTGAGGGGTTTTCATTGATTGCAGCCTCTATGACCACACTGACCCAGAAGGGTGCTCTGTTCCAGTGGACGGAAGTGTGTGAGGCGAGCTTTCAAAAGCTCAAGACAACTTTGACTATAGCCCTAGTTTTGATATTACCTACAGGTTCGGGGTCTTACACTGTTTATTGTGATGCCTTGAGGATTGGCCTTGGAGCGTTTTGATGCAGGACGGTAGGGTAATTGCCTACGCGTCCAGACAGTTGAAGGTTCACGAGAAGAATTATCCGATCCACGACCTAGAGTTAGCTGCCATTATTCATGCCCTGAAGATCTGGCATCATCATTGATACAGTGTGCCTTGTGAGATATATACGGATCATCAGAGCTTGCAGCACCTGTTTAATCAAAATGATCTAAATTTGCGCCAAAGGAGGTGGTTAGAGTTGCTGAAGGACTATGATATCACTATTTTATATCACCCGGGCAAGGCCAATGTGGTAGCCAATGCCTTGAGTCACCAGGCAGAGAGTTTAGGGAGTTTGGCTTATTTACCAACATCGGAGAAGCCTATGGTGATGGATGTTCAGGCCTTAGCCAGCCAGTTTGTGAGATTGGATCTTTTAGAGCCCAGTCGAGTTCTAGCTTGCATGGTTTCTTGGTCTTCTTCATTTGATCGTATCAGGGAATGTCAGTATGATGACCCTCATTTGCTTGTCTCAAGGACAAGTTCCAACATGGTGAGGCCAGATATATGACTATTGGTGATGGCGGTGTATTGAGGATGCAAGGTCAGATTGGTGTACCCAATGTTGATGGGCTTCGGGAGTTGATTCTGGAGGAGGCCCATAGTTTGCGGTATTCCATTCATCTGGGTGCTGCGAATATGTATCAGGATTTGAGGCAACACTATTGGTGGAGGCGGATGAAGAAGGATATAGTTGGATTTGTAGCTCGGTGCCTCAACTGTCAGCATGTGAAGTATAAGCACCAGAGACCGGGTGGGTTGCCTCAGTAGATAGAGATTCCAGAGTGGAAGTGGGAGCGGATCACCATGGACTTTGTAGTGGGGCTCCCACGGACTTTGAGAAAATTTGATGCTATTTGGGTGATTGTGGATCGACTGATCAAGTTCGCGCACTTCATTCCTGTATGTACTACATATTCTTCGGAGCACATAGTAGAGATTTATATCCGGGAGATTGTTCGTCTGCATGGTATTCCAGTTTCCATCATTTCAGATAGAGGTACTCAGATCACATCATGGTTCTGGAGGGTCGTTCAACATGAGTTGGGTACTTGGGTGGAGTTGAGTACAACATTTCACCCCCAGACGAACGAACAGTCGGAGCGCACTATTTAGATTCTTGAGGATATTCTCCGTGCGAGTGTTATTGAGTTCGGAGGGTCTTTGGATCAGTTCTTGCCATTGGCAGAGTTTGCCTACAATAACAGCTATCAATCCAGCATTCAGATGGCACCGTATGAGGCTTTATATGGTAGGCGATGTAGATCCCCGGTGGGTTGGTTTGAGCCGGGTGAGGCTAGACTATTTGGCACAGACTTGGTTAAGGATGATTTGGAGAAGGTCAAGGTGATTCAGGATTAACTCCGTATAGCCTAGTCCAGATAGAAGAGCTATGCGGACCGGAAGGTTCATGATGCTTCCTATATGGTTGGAGAGCGGGTTCTGCTTCGGGTTTCACCTATGAAAGGCGTTATGAGGTTTGGGAAGAAAGGGAAGTTAAGTCTGAGGTTTATTGGCCCTTTTAAGATATTGAGGCATGTTGGAGAGGTTGTTTATGAGCTCGACTTACCCCCAACTTGGCAGGAGTTCATCCAGTATTTCATGTTTCGAAGCTCCAGAGGTATCACGGTGATCCGTCGCACGTGTTGAATTTCAGTTCAGTCCAGTTGGACAAGGATCTATCCTATGTTGAGGAGCCAGTGACAATATTGGACCGACAGGTTAGAAAGATGAGATCAAAGAATATTGCATCAGTAAAGGTTCAATGGCAGGATCAGTCGATCGAGGAGGCAACCTGGGAGACCGAGCAGGATATGCGCAGCCGTTACCCTCGTTTTTTCACTACTTCAGGTATGTCTCTATGCTCGTTCGAGGGCGAATGAATGTTTAAGTGTAGGAGGATGTGAAGACCCGGCTGGTCGTCTTAAGAATCTTCGCCTCGATCCCCTATTAACTGCTTTCCCCGAGTTTATTTATGCTATTTTGATTTGCCGGGATGTTCGGTTTTGAATTTCAGAGAGTTTTTGGACACTTAATCCCTAAATGAGAGCTTAAGTGTTGGAAAGTGGACTGTAGTCGGAACAGTGTGAAGATGGCTTTAGAATGGAAATCTGATGGTTCCATTAGCTCCATTGGGTGATTTCGGTCTTAGAGGCGTGTTCGGATTATGTTTTGGAAGTCCGTAGCTAATTTAGGCTTGAAATGCAGAAAGGTCAAATTTTGAAGTTTCCGGTTCGATAGTGAGATTTTGATACGAGGGTCGGAATGGAATTCCGAAAGTTGGAGTAGCTCCGTAGTGTTGAATGTGACGTATGTGCAAAATTTCAGGTCATTCGGACGAAGTTTGATAGACTTTTTTATCGAAAGCGTATTTTTAGAGTTTTTGGGATTCTTTGGCTTAAATCCGATGAAAAATAGATGTTTTGATGTTGTTTTGAGCATTCCGAAGGTTGTAACAAGTTTGAATGAAGTTATGGGATATGTTGGTAGGTTTGGTTGAGATCGCGGAGGCCTCGGGATGATTTCGGATGGTTGACAGAAAGATTTTTGGGATTTGGAGTTGCAGTTTCAGTTGTTTTGCTGTCATAACTGCACCTGCGAGTGTGGGACCGCAGGTGTGGAGTCGCAGAAGCGGCAGATCAATCGCAAAAGTGGTAGGCTTTCCGCAGGAGCGGTATCGCATCTGCGGATGGTAAGTCGCAGATGCGAAATCTGGCTTTAAGTGAGGAGTCGCAGAAGCGACCAGTGTTCCGCAAAAGTGGTCCTAGGACCGCAGATGTGGTAACAGCTGGGCAGAAATATGAAATTCGAGGGTTTATTTTCAAAAGTTGGAAATTCGATTTGGAGCTCGGGAGAGGGTGATTTTGGGAGGAAATTGAAGAGGGGATCAGTGGGTAACAATTCTTTAACCCTTTCTAGTTATATTCCATCAATCTATAGTTAGTTTCATCATTTAATTTCGGATTAGTGGGCACTCAGCCCATTTCTATTCCGCTGTATCGTATGGCTCCTCCTGAGTTGAAGGATCAGTTACAGGAATTGCTTGATAAGGGTTTTATTCGTCCCAGTGTATCACCTTGGGGTGCTCCTGTTTTTTGTAAAGAAAAAAGATGGTTCTATGCGTATGTGTATTGAAAATTGCTAGTTGAACAAGGTTACAGTGAAGAACAGTTATCCTTTGCCTCGTATTGATGATCTGTTTGACCATCTTCAGGGCGCACAAGTGTTTTCTAAGATTGACTTGCGCTCAGGTTACCATCAGTTGAAGATTCAGGAGCCAAATATCCCGAAGACTGTTTTCAGGACTCGGTATGGTCATTACGAGTTCCTTATTATGTCATTTGGGCTAACCAATGCCCCAACAGCCTTTATGCATTTGATGCACAGTGTGTTCCGGTCATATCTTGACTCATTCGTCATTGTCTTTATTGATGATATTCTGGTGTATTCCCGGAGTCAGGAAGATCATGAGCAGCACCTGAGGACAGTGCTCTAGACCTTGAGAGAAAAGAAGTTATATGCTAAGTTCTCGAAATGTGAGATTTGGTTGGATTCCGTGGCAATCCTAATATACTCAAATCATGAAAATGACTTAAATGAAAGAGTTGTACCGCAAGATCACCAGTACCACCATAACAAAATGCTAGGAACCCGTCACACATCATAGAAACAGAATACGCGAATCTAACCCGAAGGGTCATACCTCCACATAACTTCGCTGCAATGCGCGAACCTATCCAAACACTTGTCTACATGGGACACCTCAAGTCACTATGCTCAAAATCGACAACCACGTGCAATTTTATGTCTAGAACCAAAAGAAAATCATCATAACCATGGTGAGGCAAATGACATAACATCACACAAACCCAAAAGGACACAACCGATACGCCATCTACCGAGTAATACCCAATACTCTTCCAGCTCGAATTCTACAGGGAGACCTCAATAAAACCACACCACATGTACCTATACCCAACAAATCCTAACACCTCGCAACATTGAAAGTTAACTCATAGATCTCCCCAGATTACTAACAAGCTCAATAACAATCGAATCAACACATCCCTTAACAATACAACTCGGCGTCAACCAAGCCGACTCGATGTAGAATACACCTCCATATTGGCCTACCAATGAACCCCTTATCAAGGAGTTCCTGAAGTTGATCCTTCAACTCCTTTAACTTCATCGGTGCCATACGATACGGTGCCCAACACCAAATCAATACCGAAATCAACAACCTTGTCCGACGACATGCCTGGCAGCAAGAAACAGATCCGAAAAATCCATCACTACCGGAACTGAATCAATGGTAAGGGTCTCTACACTGACATCCATCACGAAGGCCAAATAGGCAAGACAACCCTTCCCAACCATCCGCTGGGTCTTCAAAATGAAACCACCCTACTGAGAACATAAACCGTCGAACCTCGCCACTTAATCCGTGGCATTCCCGGCATAGCCAACACCACGGTCTTAGCATAATAGCTCAGAATAATACAACACTGAGACAACCAGTCTATACCTAATATCACATCCAAAACCTAACATACCAAGCAACAAAGATCCACTCAGGTCTCCAAACCTCCCATAGTTACCACACAAGACCGATATACGCGGTCCAAAACCACGACCTAACCTGTCCATGAGAACTCCTAGTCTCCAAATCCATACAACACGCAAATCACCATATCCGATCCCAACTCCGATGTCCGAATATACAACACACCTCTAACACCAATCATCCCACGAGAAGTACTCCTATAATTCTTCTGTGCCACCAAGCAAACTTGAATATCAGCAGTCAATCCAACAAGAGAGTGCCGCAATACTAATGATGTATCCTCAACTCAAACACATCGCCCTTTCTAAAATGTATACCCTCATCAAGCCACACCAATTTGTGATCTCATTTATCTAGTCATCTGAAATTGCCCATGCTATCTAAGAATTTGTGACCTTCCTTTTAAATCTGAACTGTGACCTTACACATGCAAATATTAATCCTACACAACATACTGCATATACCATACCATCCTAGGATAAACATGAGAACTTCATATCTCTTCCGGGCCATAAGCAGCTCGGTATTCAACTAGCCCAGAACTTTATATTGATCCCATCTAGAAGAAAATCACTACACATCCCATGCTCCTCACACTCATAGAAAATACGCATCTCTAACCGTGGTAGAAACCATCAAGAATTCTCCGAATTTTATTTGCACAAAACTAAACCGTCAGGATTGAATCCATCTAACTTATCCAAGCTACGCAAGCCACTAAAACCCAAGAGAATTGCTGTGAAACACTTATATAAACTCATTACCTCATAAGCATCCAAAGAACTAATCATATCCTTACCATGCCGATTCGGCCTACTACCAAGCTATCTCATCTATCCGAGTTTCCTTCTTATTTACCTTCAACTTGATACTTCTTCTTACTATAACACCACAATTCCTCAACCCAGACTCACCACACGAGACCCAAGCATAAAACCACACCATATAAGGCTCATAAGCTGCTAAATACTCTTTTAAATATTCCCAAAAGTACCACATTCAAAATACCTACCCTGAAGGGACTTCCTGCGAATCCAAAGTCGTTACCTTCACCTTTCTGATACTGATATATAGAATCCCATAATTGGTATAGAAATGCCACAAGTCTTGACACCCTCCAATGCATACCTTAGTTTCTATCCAAATATACAACTTAAAAATCTCCAATTACTACATGTAAAATCTTGAACTCATTAGAACCATTCCTGAGAGTCATCCCCTCAACTCAAACCGTAATTAGACCGATCAAACGGACCAGACGACATGTGCTCCAATAGCAATCCAACATCGCAGAATGTAACCTGACCTACAACCAAGCAACTCCCTACTCTATGCACCGCATATCCTTTACCATTAACCACTTAAGACATTCCGTGATTCTCATACACCTATGAAGCATAATATAACCTTTGTCAAAATTTTCCTTTACTCGAGCCATCCTTGGTCTCAATCTCCATAAGCTATAACTGATTCACCCGTATGCCTCAAACTGGAACCAACATAGCACATAACCGAGCAATCAACTAATCAATAGCAGACTCCCCCACTTGGCTCAAAGACATAGATCAAAACACACAATAACTCATAATGCATATACTCTATTACTGTCATAATACCATAGTGAGATTCAACTCAATCCTTCGCAAGCTCGTGCAACACAGACCATCTAGTACTTCAAATCTTCTGCAAATCTCGCATTCACCCTCATAACAATCAATCCCACTCTCTTAAGCGACCTGAATTCAAATTGCAACACATATAATTCACTGGTAAAAGAGATCTTCCAACAAACAATATAAGGATCACACAAACTTCAGAACACTCTGCAGGAGATAACCCACCCGTTTCGCCTCAAACTAACATCTCTTAATACCCTTGCACCGTCATAAACATTACGCAGTCACTTAATCTTCCCGAGTCTGAACTCATATCACGACATGAGATCTACTTCATTCCCCCAACTAGAAAACATGGAAATATCCTTAAACATACCCATAATTTGGGGCTACACATCAAATCAAGATGGAATTCAAGCACCAAATAGTTCTTTCTACCCTTAAGCAGACCCTTCTCTTCACATACAAATCATATGAACACATCTCATAGTCACATCATGCTCATCACATAACCATCCAACCATCACTTCCTCTAATAGGGACATTACCAAACATATAAATCCAAAAGCACATGCTCACACAATCAACGCCTCAATGCTCAAACTACAGGCAAAATTTGGCCTCAAGTCCTCCAAACGAGCCCATCATCAACATGCCAAGATCACATCTCGCTCCTCAACCAAAAAATCACAAGCCGTCGATGCACAACTAATACTGAGCGCTCATGTGCGCATACGAACGCGTGGAAGGAATTTAAAGGGTTACATTTCAAGCTGAGTCAAGGACGCACGATAAGAATTCAAGAATGTGAAGTTTTTCCTAAAGGTTCTGCAGCCTCCCGAAGATAAGTACAGACGTCTTCGTACCGATCCGCGAGACTCTGCTAAACCTACTCATGACTCGTGAGACCTATGTAACCTAGGCTCTGATACCAACTTGTCATGACCCTAAACCTAGACCCGGTCATGATGGTGCCTCTCGTGAAGACAAGGCCAGCCGACACAACACCTAATTCATTTTAAACAATTAAAATAACATAATTTAAGTCATTAACATGCTAATAATTCCAAAATAAAAGTGAACTAGTACAATTTGTGGAAACCAACACAACTCGACATCGGGGTGTCACCAGTCATGCGCATCTAAACATGTGTCTAAGAGTCTGAAAGAGTTTATACAGTCTATTACAGAACTAGAAACAGAAAGTAAGATAGGCGGGAGAAACATTGGGCTGCGAATGCCGAGCAGCTACCTAGTGGACTCCGAATAGCTTGCTCGGAGTAATCAATCCTCACTGGAGGGACCTGAAGCTCCTGAATCTGCACACAGGGTGCACGAAGTAAAGTGAGTACTCCAACTCAGTGAGTAATAACAATAAATAAAGACTGAGTGATAAAAAATTATGTAAAACACAACAACATGATATAAAGAGGCAGAGTAAAACCAACAAAGTGCAATAAAATAGAGAAATCTTATAAAAACACCTTAGTTCAGTATAAGCTTCTTTAAAATACTTTTTTAATAGTTAATCAAGTAAATGAAAAGTAGCGAGAAAAGATAAACACATAAAATCCGCCCCTCGGGCAAAATGTCAACAGAATCAGCCCCTCAGGCAATAACATGGAACAACACCAGCCCCTCGGGCTATATCATATATCACACTGGGTATCCGCACTCACTAGGGGTGTACAGACTCCGGGAGGGGCCCCTTACGGCCCAAGCGCAATATCAAGCCATCTCGTGGCATAATCTATAGGCTCTCGGCCTCATATCAAGCCACTTTATGGCGTACAACTCAGGCCCTCGGCCTCATAATCATAATCAGTACAACACTGCTGCGGCGTGTAGCCCGATCCTATAATAATCCTCACAATACAGGCAACCGGGCCCTACTCAGTCAGAAATTTCTAAAAGTCACTCGGGCATAGTAAAACATGATGGTCAACACAAAATATCATTTAAAGTGTTAAAACAGAGTAAACATGACTGAGTTATGAAAACAGTAGAATATAGCATAACTGAGTACAGATATAAAATCAAAACAATGAGGAAATAGCAGTAAAAATCCCTTAAGGGTCCAAACCAGTTGGCACGAGGCACAAATATGGCGTTCAGCCCAAAACGTGATGATAGCAAACAGTTTCCAATCAAATACGCGTTAAAACAGTCATTCGGGATGGGTTAAGTCACAATCCCCAAGGTGCACGACCCCACACTCGTCATCTAGCGTGTGCGTCACCTCAATGTAGCACAACGATGTTAAATCCGGGGTTTCATACCCTCAAGACAACATTTACAATCATTACTCACCTCTATCCGGTTCAAACTTTAGCTCGCGATGCCCTTTCCTCTCGAATCGGCCTCCGGATGCTCCAAATCTAACTAAAATCGAAGCAAAACCATCAAAATATGCTAAGGGAACAAAGCCCATTCGAAAATATCCAATTTATCCCAAAAATCCCGAAATTGGCCAAACCCGGCCCTCGGGCCCATGTCTCTAAATCCAATAAAAATTACATCGATAGAATTCTCATCCTCTCACGAGTCTACCCATATTAAATTCATCAAAATCCGACCTCAATTGCCCATTCAAATCCCCAAAAGAATTCTCAAACTTTTCTTCCATTTTTCCCCAATTTGCACTCTAATTTCTCAAATTAAATGATGAAATTCAAGACTAAATTATGGAATTATACCAAATATGAATGAAGAATACTTACTCCAATTGCTACACTAAAAATCTCCTCAAATTTCATCTTTTCCTGAGCTCTCCAATGGTTTTTTTTGTGATATTGGACTTAAACCCTCGTTTTTAAGTTATAAACTGACTGCCTAGGTTTAACCCTTCGCGAATGCGGTAGCTCCCTTGCGTTCGCGAAGCAAGATTGCCTCAGACCTAGAAATCCTTTTACGCGATCGCGATGATCCACTCGCGAACGCGGACCTTTACTAACTCAACCATCGCGAATGCGACAGCCTCCTCGCGAACGCGATGAATACTCAACTCACCCTTTGCATTCGTGTCTATACCTTCGCAAAGGCGAAGAACAAAATTTGCCTTCTCAGAGAACACTCTTCGTGAACGCGAAGCCCTTCCGCGAACGCGATGAACAAACCTTTTGCAACACAAACTAGCAAAATCTGCCAACACTTAAAACCAAAGATTGGTTCGTTAACCACCCGAAACTCACCTGAGGCCCTCGGGACCTCAACCAAATATGTCAACATATCCCATAATATCATTCAAACTTGTTCCGACCTTCGGAATGCTCAAAACAATATCAAAACACCAAGTTCACATCAGATTCAAGCCTAAAAATTCAAAAAACTTCCAAATGTCGCTTTCGATCAAAAAGTCTATCAAACCTCGTCCGAATGACCTGAAATTTTGCACTCACATCAAAAAGGACATAATGGACCTATTCCAATTTTCGGAATTCCATTCCGACCCCTAAATCAAAATCTCACCTATCAACTGAAAAACGCCAAAATTTCAATTTCGCCAATTCAAGCCTAAACCTTCCATGGACCTCCAAAATACATTCTGATCACGCTCCTAAGTCCCAAATCACCTAACGGATCTAACCAAATCATAAAATTTCCAATCCGATATTATATACAAACAAGTCAAAACTTGGTCAAACCTTTCAAATTTTAAGTTTCAAACTGAGAACTGTTCTTCCAAATTCATTCCGATTACCCTGAAAACCAAAACCGACAATTTACGTAAGTCATAATACATCACACGGGACTATTCATGCCCGAGAACTGGAAGCGAAGTGCAAAAGCTCAAACGACCGGCCGAGTCGTTACATAATTAACCCCCTTAACTTGGCCTTTTGAGAGCCATTACCCTCTGGATGCTGATGTGGCAAAAAGTCACCTGCCACGTGGATTTTTTGGAAAAATAAAATATATTTTTTACCTTCCTAATTATATTACTTTTTTAGATAATTTTTTTCGAATATAATTTATAATAAAACTTGGATAGAACTACATTATTTAGGCTAAATTTTTTTATTTTGCTAAAAATAATAAAGTTTTAGCTAATATTTTTTTAATTTGACTTGATAATAAAGATTTATACAATTAAAATAAATAGTCAAGACATCTAAAAAGTTATAAAAATACATAGTTTGAAATTAATTATTTTGGCTATAATTTTTTATATAGCTCTAAATTATAGTGCTCTAAAAATATATTTTTTTACAGATTTTACCTAAAAAAGGTAAAAAATACGCAGTTGAAATATATAGCCATTTCATCAAAAGAAGAAATAAAAAGAGTGTACAATTGTAAGAAATAAGTTACTATATGGATACACTCTTTTCAGGTAAAAAATTATAGCCAAAATAAATAATTTCAAACTATGTATTTTTATAACTTTTTAGATGCATTGACTATTTATTTCAATTGTATAAATCTTTATTTTCAGGTCAAATTCAAAAAAATATTAACTAAAACTTTATTATTTTTAGCCAAATAAATAAATTCAGCATAAATAATGTAGTTCTATCCAAATTTTATTATAAATTGTACTCGAAAAAAATATCTAAAAATTAACATACTTAAAAAGGTAAAAATATATTTATTAATAAAATACCACATATGCAAAATAATTCACGTGGCAGGCGAGTGCATCCACACTCTTTTCCACATCATCGTTCGAGGGGTACTGGCTCTCAAAAAAGATTTTTTCCTAGCTATACTATAATAGAAACCTATTTACTACCTTTATTTAGGTTCCTTATTAATTACTTTATATACCTATATTTACTAGTTTTATACAAAACCATAAGAATGAGGAAATGAAACATACCTTAAATATTGGGTTTCAGTTACACATAATTCCCTACATTTATGATACTTTCCTTTTTTCGAGGAAAACTATATCTGTCTTTGTACTTACCCAAAATCATCACCTCCCTTTGTTCTTACCCAAAATTATCATCATAAGAAACCCATTGAACCCCAAAATCATCACCTCTCTTTGTAAGTACCCACTTTAAGAAATCTATTGATACCCATAATCTTTCTAACCCAAAAATCTCGCTTACTCGCTCCTCTTCCACTGTTATCCCCCTAAAATTGCAGATTTTTTCCTCTTCCAAAGTTGTTGATATACGATTTTTCTCTTTAATCGTCCAAAATCTCTTTTATATTTATACAATACAGAAGAAATTCGAAGATTTTCTCTACAATCAAGTTGTGGGTAAGCTTCACTCTACATTAAAGTTGGTTTTAGGTTGAATTTCATAATGAAACTCGAGGAAGATGAAGTTTCGGAATTGTATTATGATTGTATGATAAAGGTATCATAATTGTATCTGAGTTGCATTTGATACATCAATACCTAAGGCAATTCTAATACAATACTAATACTATTAAAATACAATATTGTATTATAATTTAAGTTTAGAGTTGGTTCTAGGTGGATGTTTTAAATTAAAACTTGAAAAAGATAAAGATCAAAG
Organism: Nicotiana sylvestris; assembly: GCF_000393655.2. Lineage (NCBI taxonomy): Eukaryota > Viridiplantae > Streptophyta > Magnoliopsida > Solanales > Solanaceae > Nicotiana > Nicotiana sylvestris. The sequence continues at coordinate 149,189,561 of NC_091060.1, forward strand.
TTGTATCATAATTTAAAATTATATCCCAATTGTATAATAATTTGTACCTAAAACAATACATGATACAATACTAATACAAGTATAATACGATATTGTATCAGTTTAAGTTTAGAGTCGATTTTAAGTTGTATCATAATTGTATCAGAACTGTGTAAGAATTCTTTCAGGATTGTATCAAATTTGTATTTGAATTATGAGTAGTTGTGAGATCATGACGAATTTCACAGTTTGTATCATAAATATATGATAAACATATATTAATTTATAGTATTGTATCAGGTATTATTTTGGATATTAATATACCATCTACAAGTTATATACAATTGTGATACAAGTATGATACAATTACGTTTTACGTATTGATGTATCTGATACAATTTAAATACAATTATGATACATTTATCATACAATTCCTGAATATTTCTTCATTTTTAGTGTTGTCCGGTCTCCCAGCAAAAGAATGATGCAATTGATGATTTAATAATATAAAATCATCGGCAATAGTGGGAAGAGAGAAGATGGAGATTCTGGGCGTAGATTAAGGAATTTTGTTGTAAAAAAATGAGAGAGAAAAGGAGAGGAAAAAAGGAAAGGATATAATTGAATCCCTTAATTGAAGGCACTAATAATGAGGTGAGAGCCTTTTAATGAGCAATCTACATAATTTGTAAGAAAAACCTAGATACTTACTAAAAATTACAAAACATAGAGAATATTGGTAAATAAGTTTCTAATATAGTATAACTAGGTAAAAGCCCCCCCTCAAAAGGCCAAGTTGAGGGGGGTAATTAAGACCATGAATAGTTTAAGGCTGCAACCAATAATTCGTGTCAAGTTTAGGGGTAGTAAGGTATCTTGCCAAATAATAGCCCAAAAGTGTGTGTGTGTATATATATATATATATATATATATATATATATATATATATATACACATATTGTTTGTACGTTATATATAAAAATTTATATGCTTTTTCAACTATCGAATGTAAATAATTTATGGCGTGGGCTAAAAATGATAACACTCAAGTTGCTTTTTCTTTTTCCTTAATCCACTGTTTATCTAAGCTAACGTTTTAATATAGATTCAGTTTGAAACTTGATGGTATGTAACGACCCGACAGGTCATTTTAAGAATTTACGCCCTGATCCCCTATTAACTGTTTTTTCCATATTTTGTTTGCTATTTTGATTTGCAGGGATGTTCGGTTTTGAGTTTCTGAGAGTTTTGGGACACTTAGTCCCTAAATGAGAGCTTAAGTTTTGGCAATTTGACCGTAGTTAGAGCAGTGTGAAGACAACCTTGGAATGGAATTCCGTCAGTTCCGTTAGCTCCGTTGTGTGATTTCGGGCTTAGGGGCGTGATCGGATTATGTTTTGGAGGTCCGTAGCTAATTTGGGCTTGAAATGGCGAAAGTTGAATTTTTGAAGTTTCCGGTTCAATAGTGAGATTTTGATCTAAGGGTCCAAATGGAATTCTGAAAGTTAGAGTAGCTCCGTAGGGTTGAATGTGACGTGTATGCAAAATTTCAGGTCATTCGGACGAGGTTGATAGACTTTTTGATCGAAAGCGTAATTTGGAAGTTTTGGAAATCCTTAGCCTTGGATTGAAGAGTGATTTGTGGTTTTAGCGTTGTTTGATGTGATTCGAGGGTTGGAATAAGTTTGTTTGATATTTTAGGACTAGTTGGTATATTTGGTTGAGGTCTCGGGGGCCTCGGGGTGAGTTTCGGGTGCTTAACGGAAGTGGAATTGGACTTAGGAAGAATTGGAATTTGCTGAACCTGTCATAACTGCATCTGCATGTGTGGGACCGCAGGTGCGGCGCCGCAGAAGCGGCTATGTGACTGCAGAAGCGAGTTTGGCCCAAAGCTCCAGGATCCGCAGGTGCGGCTTGGTTTTCGCAAATGGGGTGCCGCAGATGCGGCCAAGCAACCACAGATGCGGACCCAGTCGTTAAGTGATTTTTCGCACCTACGATGCATTCTTCCGCAGGTGTGGGACCGCAGGTGCGCTCCCTTGGCCGTAGATGCGGTAATCGCTGGGCAGAAATATGAAATTTCGAGGGTTTGTTTCAAAACTTGGAAAAATTAAATTGGAGCTCAGGAGAGGGGGACTTTAGGAGGAATTATTGGATAATAATTCTTTAACACTTTCTAGTTATATTCCATCAATCTATAGTTAGTTTTATCATTTAATTTTGGATTGGAGATGAAAATTGGGGAAAAGTTGGAAGAAAGTTCTTAGACTTAGAATTCGAATTTTGATTGAGAATTTGACCTTGGATTTGGATAATTTTGGTATGCATGAACTCGTGAGAGTATGAGGATTCTGAAAATATAAATTTTACCCGGTTCCGAGATGTGGGACCGAGGAGCGTTTTGGTCATTTTACCTAATTTCGCGTATTAGCTTAGAATTTAATTATAGAATCAGTTACTTGAAGTGTTATTTACATTATGTAATTGAATTGAATAGATTTGGGCCATTTGGAGTTGAGTACTCGTGGCAAGAACGTGGTTTCGAGTTGATTTTGAACCGGTTCGAGGTAAGTGGCTTGCCTAATCTTATGTGGGGGACCTTCCCCTTAGGATTTGATATTATTGATAATTAAAATACCTTGTACGTGAGGTGATGAGTGTGTACTTGTGCTAATTGTTGGAAATTCGATTTTCATTAAGAAATTACTAGTATGTTTCCTTTCCTGTTTATATTACTTGCAAATTTTAGTATGTGGTTAGCTTAGAAAAGCATGTCTAATTGACTTAACTGCCTTACTTATTCAAATTGCCTTATTTGGATTACGTGCAACATGCTAGTTTAGAAATACCTGCTTTACCTTGGTATGGAACTTGAATTGAATTGTGTACATCTTCTTGTTGTTGATGTGTGTTTACTTTGGGACTATGGGAAGGTATCCCGGGAGATCCCCCTGTTTGCTTACTTTGGGACAACGGAACAGTTTTTCGGGAGATCCCCCTGCACATTTACATTGGAACTACGGGACTGCACCCGGTAGATTCCCCCTGCACTGAGTATTTACATTTGGGACTATGGATCGGTATTTCAGGAGATCCCCTCGCATTATGAGTTGGACTACGGGACGGTACCCCGGGAGATCCACTGTATATTTATATTTGGGACTATAGGACGGTATCCTGGGAGATCCCCGACTGTTACTTTTTGTGTTGAGTTATGTCTCTTTCTGTGTTTACTTTGCCTCTGTAGTAGTTGTTGCGGTCCTTTATATCCTGTGTTACTTTTACTGTTGTATCTATTTATACTGTTTATTTCTACACTGTTGAACCTTACATTTTATTTAACCTCAGTAGGGCCCTGACCTTCCTCGTCACCACCCGACCGAGGTTAGGCTTGACACTTATTAAGTACCGCTGTGGTGTACTCATTCCCTTTCTGCGCATGTTTTTCATGTGCAGATTCAGGTACTTCGACTCAGTCTTATCACCTTTGAGGCGAGGCGACTGCTCTAGAGACTTCGAGGTATATCTGCCGCATCCACAAACCGAGAAGTCCCTTTCCATTCTGTCTTGTAGTGATAGCCCTTCTATCTTTTCTGTTGATGTAGACATTCCGAAGTTAGAGCATTTTTATTATATTTGTAGCTTGTGATTTATGGGTTTTCGGATTTTGGGAAAAGTTGTTCAGTTTGAGAGTTTATATTTGTATATGCCGAGCGGCATTTTAAACCTTCATTTTGTTTATTCTGTAGTCTTTATTATTTTATATATTATTTTCCCTTTTTCCACACTTGTTAGGCTTACCTAGTCATAGAGACTAGGTACCGTCACGATAGTTCACGGAGGGCGAACTGGGGTCGTGACATAGTAGGCTAGAAACCCATGTTTTAGCTGTAGTATTGCACTCTAATTACTGTATTTTTTCGTGTGTTTGAACTTAAATGATCGTGAATTACACTTATTATGTGTTTTATGCCTTGCGGGAAATGATTCCCAGCTATTAAGGTAATTTGGAGCTAAATCGAATAAGTTGGAGCTTTGAAGTCTGAGTAGAAGCCCAGAAATTTAAGTCGGGATCATGTTCGGGGGTCGAGGACCAAGTCCGGATGTCAAAAAGTGGACGAAAAGATTTACTTTGAGAAAATAGCACTGCCTCTCCGCATGGGGCACTGCATGGCCAGCGCGGCTATGCAAATGGCATTGTTTGTCAGAATGCAAGCTCTCTGAATATTCCCACAAGCGCGCCGCATGGCGCTGCGCGGGGCGCACGTACAAAATTGTTAGAGTGACTTCCTATTTTGGCTAGGAAAAGGTAGTTTCATCCGGGCTTGTTTCTACATGTTATAAATACAGCAAAAATATGATTTTGAAGGGACTTTGACCTACGAAAGTTTGGAGAACCAACAAGGCAAGAAGACTCAAGAATTCATCAAGATTTCAATCAACAATAGGTGCAATATGGGAGTTTGTATCGAATCATTCGTATTGATGTTTTCTTTTATTTTAAATCTTATTGAGATGTCTTACTCTATTGCTGTGGAGTAATTTCCATTAGGGTATTGACAGATACAATATTTTGATAAATTGATTAGAGATTCGATTCTTGATAATTGTTGGAATTAATTGATGGAATTGTAATTCGTATTATGAAGTTATATATTATTTTGCTTAATCGAAAGAGGATCTTTATATTGAATTTCTTTACATCTTATGATCTAGTTTAAATTCATGATTCAAGTAGGTAATCGAAAGAGTCTCTTGAATTGTTAATTGGACTAGAAAATAGGAAAATATTTGTGAGAATTTACCATTTAGATAATAACCATCATTTTATTGTTGCAATTGTTTACCATACTTCAATTGGATTAATTACTGAAATTAACGGTTAATCGAAAGAGGAACATTAACTTCAAGCGTAATATGATTATCGGTTGAATTTGTGAGAACTACATTATTTATTTATATTTGTGGATAATTCTCTTATTTATATTTCTTTGTTGCTCATCTGCTGTCTTTTGTGATCAATTGTTAATTGCTTAATTTTTAGCAGTTAATTGTAGTAATAGTCATCGAATCAGGTGTGAATTCTCCTGGATAGTAATCAACTAAAGATTATTCGAACACTGTTTAAATCAATCCCTATAGAGACGATAATTTACCTATAATATCATTGGCTAGCGAGCATTAATTTTGTATTGTATTTTGCGCTCGTCAAAACATAAAAAAAGTGGTTGAAATTATATTAAAAAATATTTTTTGGAAGATGAAGTTGTGTTTTAATATATTATTTGAAACAAAAGTTAAAGTTTTGTGAGTTGTAAAAAAATCTTCATCTAATATTCAAAAATTGATCAATTATATGAACAAACATTGTTTTGAAATTCGTTTTATAAAAAATTAAGAAAATATTATGTCCAACCGGGAACTAAATTTCTTTTTGGGGTAAAGTCCAATTATAAGACAAATTCAACAAACGTTTAAAAAAAAAGGAATATTACTATAGACAAAAATTTGCGTCAACAAAGATAATCGAGACCGAAAATATTGCAATATTTGTGGTATTTGATTTCAAATAATGTGAGTGTATAATTTCTATGAATCATCTGATTCTTCTTTCCAATAGTAAATAAATTCAAGGGTCGTTGCGCTTGATCTTGAATATATATATATATATATATATATATATATATATATATATATATATATGTTGCCACGAACAATGATCTTGAATTCAGCTAACACGAAATTTAATTTGAACTCGTACTCCTTGAATCTTGATTTGTTCTTCGTTCTTGAGCTTGAATTTTATTTCTTGAACTTGAACTTGAACTTGATTGCTTGAAGCTTGAAACTTGTGGAGGAATTTGCAACGTTTGATCCACGAGCTCTTTCTTGCTTCTTGTTATAACTTCTGGTGTCTTTTCTAGAATATGAAGATCCTTATTTATAATTGTGGGAGGAAACAATTATGATAAGAACAAACTCTTTCCGACCATTCAAATTGAAGTGTGACAATGCCGCATTTGATTGTCCAGAACATGTCACTTGCACATGTGGCACAGTTTCATTGGCCTTTTAATTTGACTTGGCATGCCTTGTTATTTTGACACGTGGCATGATCCATTGGCTCTTCTGTGTGACTTGGCGTGCCACGTCATTTAACACATGGCATCAAACTCGTCCTCTAGGAAATGACATCTCGGGCTTAATGAAGTGAGCTCATTATTTTAGCCCAATTAAATGGGCTTACCCAATGGATTAAGACTTATTTATTTAATATATATATATTAATTAAATTGTATTAGCCCATAATATTTAGTTGGACTAGTATATTTAAAATATAATCCAAGTTATTTATTGAATTTGAATCCAATAAATTTTACAGGCCTACAAATGCCCCTACTTCAAGACTTGTTAAGGTATATACTTGTAACGACCCGAACGGTCATTTTGAGCTATTGCACTTTGCTCGCCAGTTCTCGGGCAGGACTTGCTCCGTGTGATATATTATGACTTATGTAAATAATTGGTTTTGATTTTCGGGGTAATCGGAATGAATTTGGAAGAACAGTTCTCAGTTTGAAGCTTGAAATTTGAAAGATTTGACCAAGTTTTTGACTTGTTAGTAGATGACCTCGGATCGGAATTTTTATGATTTGGTTAGTTATGTTAGGTGATTTGGGACTTAGGAGCATGATCAGAATGCATTTTGGAAATCCGTGGAAGGTTTAGGCTTGAATTGGCGAAATTGAGATTTTGGCGTTTTCCGGTTGATAGGTGAGATTTTGATATAGGGGTCGGAATGGAATTCCAGAAGTTGCAATAGCTTTGTTGTGTCATTTTTGACGTGTGTGCAAAATATCAGGTCATTCGGACGTGGTTTGGTTGGGTTTTTGATCAAAAGCGTAATTTGGAAGTTCTTAAAATTCTTAAGCTTGAATCCGATGCAAATTTGGTATTTTAGGGTATTTTTGAGCATTTCGAAGGTTGAAACAAGTTTGAATGATGTTATGGGATATGTTGGAATGTTTGGTTGAGGTCCCGAGGGCCTCGGGTGAGTTTCGGATGGTTGAACGGATCAAATTGCATGTTAAAAGTTGCAGGTTTTAGCTTCAGTTCTATTGCAGGTCTTTTCTTCACCGCGATCGCGTGGGTAGGCTCGCGATCGCATAGAGCTGTCTCGGGGGGGGGGGGGGGGGCGGGTTAATCTTCGTGTTTGCGTAGAAAGGGTTGAGATCGCGTAAGTGTACGTTTTCGTGTACCGCAATCGCGTGGGCTCATTTGCGATCGCGTAGGTGTAAGACCATAAGCGTCGCATTCGCGTGGGTATATACGCGATCGCGTAGAGGAAATTTTGGGCCAACAGAGTTTGTGCTTCGCGATCGTGATGGATTTCCTGCGATCGCGATTAAGGAGCTATAAATGTTGGGCAGAATGTTTTAAAAGCTTATTTTTGCGATTTGGAGGCTAAGTTCCTCCATTTTTGGGCGATTTTGAAGCTTCTTGAAGAGAATTGAAGAGGGAATCAAGGGGAAACACTTGGAAGTAAGATTCACGAACTTTATACTCAATTCTTATGTGAATTATACCTAATTAATCATGGAATTTAAGCCTAGTATTGAAGAACTAGGGCTTGTAATTGGAAACTTAGGATTTGGGATTTGAGGGGTCATTTGAGGTCCGATTTTCATGTTCATGGTATGTATAAACTCGTGAGAGGATGAGGATTCTACTGATATGACTTTTATCGGATTTCGAGACATGGGCTCGGGGGTCAGGTTTGAACAATTTCTGCATTTTTTATGTAAATTGGATATTTTCGAGTGGGTTTTGTTCCCTTAGCATATTTTAATGGTTATGTACTGATTATGGCTAGATTTGGAGCAACCGGAGGTCCATTCGTGAGGGCAAAGGCATCGCGGGCTAGAGTTTGGACCGGATCGAGGTAAGTAATGATTGTAAATGCTGTTCTGAGGGTTTGAAACCCCGGATTTCACACCGTTGTGCTATTTTGAGGTGACACACACGCTAGATGATGAGTGTGGAGTCGTGCACCATTGGGGATGGTGACTTGGTCCATCCTGTACGACTGTTAAGTCGCATATTTGATTTGAAATCTTATGATATTCCATATTTTAGAGATTAATATTATATTTTGGGCTATATGCCATGTTTGGGGCCTTATGTCGACCTGTTGAGACTCTTAGGGGAAGTTTTACTATTTTTTCTCACTCTATTTGTTTTGAAAGCATATCCTCAGTCATCTTTTACCTGTTTATTATTTAAATCTGGTTTTATCACTTTACTTCTTAAAATGTGAAAACCGTTGGGTTGAGTTCCCTATTTTACTGATGGTCCGAGTGATTGTGAGGTTGATGAGTAAGATAGACTGAGGTCTGATTGTGAGGTTGATGACTGAGATAGACCGAGGGTCTGATTGGGAGGTTAATGACTGAGAGAGGACGAGGGCTTGGTTGTGAGGATTATATATCTATGGATCAGGCTGCAGATATATATATATATATATGGATCGGCCTGCACACTGCAGCGATATATTGGATCGGGCTGCACGCCGTAGCGATATAGCGCTTGGGCTGTAGGAGCCCCTCCGGAGTCTGGACACCTCTAGTGAGCGCAATCGACTATACATATGGATCGGGCTGCACGCCGCATCGGTTATTATATGGTACTTATTAAGTGTGAGTGCTGAGTGTGAGCGCTGACTGATGAGAGTTGAGTCTCGAGTGACTGAGAGGCTTGCCTGAAGGACACATATATGAGTGATGCTTTGCCCGAGGGGCTTTTTTGATGTAATTGTTGTTTTCACTCCTCTTTATAATGAGCCTCTATTGAAAATGTTGAACAAATGCTTTTAAACAACTTTCATATAAGCTGGAGTTTTATGAGATATTTAGTATTTAATCACTGATTTTGGCTTTGTTATTTCCACTGAGACTTTTATGATATGAGGTGTTTATGATTCCTGTTTTGCCGAGGGGCTGTTTACGAACTATGTTTTGCCCGAGGGGCCAATTATGGTTTTCATATCTTTTATTAAAAATGGTACTGAACCCCTACGAAAACTGTTGGAAAGCATTTTCAAATAATTTTTACCAAAAGCTGGATTTTAAATGAGACGATTGACTCGTATTCTGATTTGAAAGCCTGTTGTGCTTATTGAGTTTATTATAAATGTGGATTCATCGTTTCCTACTACTCAATCTTTATTTACTCTTATTACTTACTGGATTTGAGTACTCATATTACTCCCTGCACCTCGTGTGCAGATTCAAGTATTTCGGAACCCGGTAGCGGGTGTTGATTTCTTAGAGGCGGAGTCGTCGTAGTTAGCAAAGTGGCTGCACGATGTTCGCAACACTACTTTCCTTCCTCATTTTTTATTACTGTATTTAGTACATTTTTAAACTCTTGTGTATTCAGACCTTGGTAGATGCTCATGACTAGTGACACCCCGATGTCGGGCTCATGTAATTATTCTGCACTTTTCTTTTGAGTTTCATTATGAGATTATTGGTTTATAAATAGTATAAAAAACAACTTTTATCGGAAAATGGTTGATTCGGGAGTTGTGTCGGCTGGCCTAGTTTCACGATAGGTGCCATCACAATCGGGTCAGTTTTTGGATTGTGACAAGTTTGTATTAGAGCCTAGGTTACATAGGTCTCACGAGTCATGAGCAAGTTTAGTAGAGTCTCGCGGATCGGTACGGAGACGTTTGTATTTATCCTCGAGAGGCTGCAGAACCTTTAGGAAAAACTTCACATTCTTGAATTCTTATTGTGCGTCTTTGATTCAGCTTGAAAAGTAACTCTTTAAATTCCCTCCACGTGTTCGTATGCGCGCATGAGTGCTCGGTATCAGATGTGCATCGATGGCTTGTGATTTCCTGAGTGAGGGGCGAGATGTGATCTCTGTGTGTTAATGTTGGGCCAGTCTGGAGGACTTTAGGCCAGATTTTTGCCTATAGCTTGAGCACTGAGGTGTTGATTGTGTGAGCAAGTGTTTTTAAACTTATACGTTCGGTAGTGCCCTATTGGTAGGAGTAATGACTGGATAGCTATGTGATGAGTATGTTATGACTGCCAAGTGTATTCATATGATTTGGAAACGATGAGAAGGGTCTACTGGAGGATAGAAGAACTATTAGGTACTTGATTTTCATCTCGATTGGAAGTATAGCCCCGAGTTATAGGTGTGTGAAGAATCTTTTCATGTGTTCTAGTTGGGAGTGAAGTAAATTTTATGTTACGGTGTGAGTTCAGACTCAGGAAGATTAAGTGACTGCGGATTGTTTATGACGGTGGAAGGTATACATAAATGTTAGTTTGAGGCAAGCAGGTGGGGTTATCTCCCACGGAGTGTTCTGAAGTTGTGTGATCCTTATGCTGTTTGTTAGAAGATCTCATTTACAAGTAAATTATATGTGTTGGAATTTAAATTTGGGCCACATAAGAGAGTGGGCTCGACTATTGCGAGGATGAATGCGAGATTTGCATAAGATTTAAAGTACCAGGTGGTCTGTGTTTCACGAGAGTATGAAGGGTTGAGTTTAATCTCATTATGGTATTATGGCAACAATAGAGTATATGCGTTATGAGTTATTGAGTATGTTTTGATCTATGGCTTCGAGCCAAGTGGGGAAGTCTACTATTGCTTAGTTGATTGCACGGTTATGCGCTATGTTGGTTGCAGTTTGAGGCGTACTGGTGAATCAATTATGGCCTACGGAGATTGAGACCGAGGATGGCTCGAGTAAAGAAATTTTTTGACAAAGGTTGTAGTATGCTTCATAGGTTTGTGAGAATCATGGAATGTCATGAGTTATTGTTGGTAAAGGATGCTCAGTGCATAGAGCAGGAAGTTGCTTGGTTGTATCGGGATGAGGTTGCATTCTATAGTGTCTGAAGTGCTAATGAGGCACAGGTTGTTCGGTTCTTTTGATTGGGCTAATTGCGGTTTGAGTAGAGTGGATGATTCTCGAGAATGGTTCTAATGTGTTCAAGATTTTACATGTAACAATTGGGTATTTTCAAGTTGTATGTGTAGCTAGAAACTGATTTTTCATCAGAAGATGTCAAGACTTGTGGTATTTTCTATATTAATTATGGAATTCTATGTATCAGTATCAGGAAGGTAAAGGTAACGAATTTAGATTCGTAGGAAGTCTCTTCAGAGTAAAGTATTTTGAATGTGGTGGTTTTGGGAATATTTAAGAGAGTATTCAGCGGTTTATGAGTCTTAGACGGTGTGGTTTTGTGCTTGGGTCTCGTGTGGTGAGTCTGGGTTGAGGAATTGTGGTGTTGTAGCAAGAAGAAGTGTCAAGCTAACGGTAGATCAGAAGGAAACTCGGATAGATGGGATAACTTGGTAGTAGGTCGAGTCGGTATGGTAAGGATATGATTAATTCTTGGATGCTTACGAGGTAATGAGTTTCTATAGGTGTTTCGCGGGAATTCTTTTAGGTTCTAGTGACCTGCGTAACTCGGTTAAGTTATAAGGATTCTGTTCTGACTGTTTAGTGTTGTGCAAATGGAACTCGGAGAGTTCTAGATGGTTTCCACCATAGTTAGAGAGGTATATTTTTCCTATTGGCATGAGGAGCATGGGATGTATAATGATCTTCTCCTAGATGGGAACGAATAGAAAAGTTCTTGGCCGGTTGAGTAAGTAGTTGCTTGTAGCTCAGAGTGGATTGCGAAATTCTCATAATTTTTATTTAGGTGGTATAGTATATGCGGTATGTTGTGTGGGGTTGAGGTTTGCATGTGTAAGGTCACAGTTCAGTTTTGAAAGAAGGGTCATAAATTCTTAAATAGCATAGGCAGCTTCAGGTGGCTAGATAAATGAGATCACTGATTGGTGTGGCTTGATGGAGGTATAACATTTCAGAAGAGGCGATGTGTTTGAGTTATGGATGCTTTATTGGTATTGCGGCACTATCTCGTCTGATCGACTGATGATATTCGAGTTTGTTTGGTGGCATAGAAGAATTATAGGTGTACCCCTCATGGGATGATTGAGTATTAGAGGTGTGTTGTATATTCGAGCGGCAGAATTGGGATCAGATATGGTAATTCATGTGCTTTATGGACTTGGAGACTGAAAGTTCTCATAAACAGGTTAACTTATGATTGTGGATGGCAAAGATGTGGGTAAGTTAGTCAGATGACAGTATGTGCTATGAATCAGCCATTGTGAACCTTCGGAGGATTATTTATCTGTTATGTGTGACTAGAGTTGATGTGTGGTTCATTGGTATCCCTGTATGGATGTGTGTTTTGCATCGAGACGGCTTTGTCGACTTCGAGTCGCTATTGGTGAGGGATGTGTTGATTCGGTTGTTATTGAGCTATTAGTATTCTGAGGTGATCTATGGATTACTTTTTTGTGTTGCGAGACATTATGATTTGTTGGTTATAGGCACAGATGGTGCGGTTCCATTGAGGTTTCATAGTGGAATTTAAGGGTGTATTGTGGGTCGGGCCGGGCCTGCGGGCCGGTTCAAACGGGTCAGTCTCTTAGTGGTGCAAAAGCCCTAGCGGGCCGGTCCTGACCAAATAGCCCGTGAGCCCGGGACAAGCAGGCGGGTCTGGGCCGGTTAAACCGGGCCAAACGGGCCCCAACGTCTATTTTTTAAATTTTTTTTTTAAAAAAATGGCCAACGGTTAGATTTTTAAAATCTAGCCGTTGGCCTTCAATTTCCAACCATTTGGGACTTTAAAAATAGCCATTTGGCCCCCAAACTTTGTTTTAACCCCAAACTTTTTATAATTACACTTTTTTCCAATTCTCAACTATAAATACCCCCTCATTCTTTCATTTTTACTCACAAATTCATCAATCTCTCTCTAATTTTCTTCTATAATTGCTTACTTTATTATTGCAATTTCGGGAAAAATTGTGAAGTTGGTGAATTGAAGTATTCAAGTCTTCAACGATATTTAATTTTCAAGAAGTTGTTCGCCAATTCGGTAAACTCGTTCCAACTCTTAAGTTTTAATATTATAGTTTTGTTTGTTTTATTTAGTATAATTATAATTAATATGGACTTTTCTTTGAAAAAAATATTTGGTGGTAAGGGTAAGGAAAAATCTAAAATTGGTGAATCTAGTCGCCAAGCTACTACTCTTGCCCCGGCTCCCGGACCCAGACCTGTTATCCGTCCTCCTCCACCTGTTATTCTTGATAGTGATAACCCTTGTTTTCAATTTTCCGATAGTCAATTTTGCCATGATGTTGCACCAGGTCAACAATTAAATGAAGAAATTATGAATGTTCTTTATCTTAATCAAACTATCTTCGAAAATGATGAGGAAAATGATGATTTAGATGAAACGCAACCGGATTTAGATGATACACCTACTAGTCATGTTAATAACCCAACTGATGCCCCGCCTGACCCTCATGTAGTAACCCCTACTTTTAATAGAAAACCTTCTAAACGGCCCGAAACATCTCTTGTTTGGCACTTTTTTACTCAATTAAGAGAACAAAATAAGGCTAAGTGTAAAACTTGTGGGTCTTTGTTGATTCATAAATTTACTGGAGACCGTAGCGGTACGGGTAGTTTGACTAGATACATACTAAAACACCCTAGAGATAAAGCTGGATATTTACAAATGAAAGTTGCACAAGAGGGGACAAGTGTAGATATTACGGTTAACCCTAGTACATGTTCAAATCTAGTTCAGCCGGAATTTAACACTGTTACCGGTGGCATTTTATATTATGATCCAAATAAAGATCGTGAAGAAGTGGCAAAAATGGTTATTGTTATGTGCTTACCCTATAGTTTTCCTTCTAACTCTCATTTTGTGCATTATATTAGAAGAGTTTTTAATCCTACTTATAAAGGATGGCCTCGCACAACCGTAAAGAGCGATATTTACAAATATAAACATGAATATGACAATATTTGCGCTATTTATTTACTCATATAGATTGTCGCATTGCTATTACTACTGATATTGGTAGAAGTGGTAATGACTGTGATTATCTAACTGTTATAAGTCATTGGATAGATGAGGAGTGGATAATGCAAAAGCGCATTATTGCTTATAGAATAATTAATTCACGCCACACAGGTAAGTTTATTGCTAACACAGTTGCAGATATTTGTAGATATTTTTGCATTAGAGATAAAATTATGTCGGTTTCAATGGATAATGCTTCTAGTAACACTAACGCTATAGGCTTGCTTATAACTACACTAAATCCTGCATTTAGTAATATTTTTCATGTTAGATGTATTTGTCAAATTTACCATTTAATCGTCGGTGCTGGTATGAAAGTTTTAAATGTAGAAATTAAAAAGGTTAAAATGGGTCTTAATTGGCTTTTTTATTCAAACCATAGAAGTAGACTTAGAGACTATTTTAAAAAATGTGATGAATTTGGCCTTAGAGAAAGAAAGGTTCCTAAACCTTGTCCGACTAGATGGAATTACATGTATGAAATTTTAGTTGTTGCATATGAATATAGGAACCCAATAAGCACAACGTATAATGCTCGTTAGGTGATGGTGATGATGATGATGATGAGCACCTTACAAATCAAGATTGGACTAATGTTAAAATGCTTGTAGACTTTTTAGAACAATTTCATGTTGTTACAAATGAATTATCTGGGCAATATTATCCTACTATTTCTAAATGTTTAGTTTATATTGCAGCACTTGCAGATTTATTTACTCAATTTTCAAAGGGTGGAGTAATTTATCAAGAAGCTATTAATTCTATGAAAGCTAAGTTTAAAAAATATTTTTTCCCTATCCCCCCTATTTTTGGTGTTGCTGCAGTGTTAAATCCTACAATGAAATTAGGAGGTCCTCACTTTTGGTATTCAAACATTTATAACGCTTTATCACTTTCAGCTGAGGAATTTGCTACACTTGGAGATGCAAAAGCCTCAATTAAAATAAATGCTCAAACAATTTATAATGCTTATCAACTTGCCTTAGATCATGCTAGACCAAATGTTCCAACTCCTACTTCGTCTAGTTCGCAATCATCTAAAAGAACTGTGGGCCTAAAAGCCTTTAGTTCTTGGACGGAATTCAGGGGTTCTCAAGGTGATAATATTGGTGATAGTTCATAACTAAATGAGCTTCAAGTTTATTTGTCGCAAGGACTTGAATCAGAGAATCCCGACGGCTCCTTCGATGTTTTGGAATGGTGGAAGGACAAACAAAAATACTATCCGGTTCTTTCAAGGATGACTCGAGATATTTTAAGTGTTCAAGCTTCAATAGTGGCATCGGAGAGCGTTTTCAGTCAAGCGAGACTTCAAATCGGTGATCATAGAGCGTCTATGAGGGAGAGCTTGGAAAAATCAGTACTATTCAAAGATTGGATCTGTTCGGAAAGAAGAAATTTTGGACTTGCAGAATCACAACCGGAGATAGACGAAGCTTATGAAGAAATGCTAGCAGAACTTGCGCAGGATGCTGCTTCGCCGGAAGCGATGATGAACAAGCTATTTTTCCACCACCACCAACGAAAATGCCTCCGGACCTTGAAGGATTTATGAGATTTGTTAGAGATAATACATAGACTAATATGTAACTTGTATTTTGGCACATCTTCCTTAATTATTTTTTCTTTTAATGGTGGTATTAGTACCTTATTATGCTCATTCCATTGGGGGGAGGAAGACTAAGAAATATATTGACATTCTTTGTTAATGTCGTAATAATAAAAATTATAAGACATTCCCTTGACCTATTTCTTTGCAATTTATTTTGTGTTTAAATTTGATATAGTATATATATATATATATATATATATATATATATATATATATATATATATATATATATATATATCTAATACATATAAACTATATATATATATATATACATATATATATATATATAAGGCAATATATATATATACATATATATATATATATAAGGCAATATATATATATACATATATATATCTAATACACACACACACACACACACACACACACATATATATATATATATATAAAAGCTATATATTATATAAGGCAATATATAATTATATATACACACATACTATACATACTATATATACTATATATATTTATATAGCTATATATAAGCAATTTATATTAGTATATACATATATAGTTTACAATAAATTGCCTTAGATAAAAAAAATTAAAAAAATAGTCCGGAACGAAAAAGCCCGTTAGGCCCGCGGCCCTGACCCATTTAGCCCGGGACCATGTAGGCTTAGGACCGCAGTGGGCCGGTTCCACTCATTTGGCCCGTTAGGCCCGGGCCCGGACCACAATACAGCCTTAGTGGAATTCGAGCGGGTAGAGTAGCGGGTATTGCTCGGCGGGTAGCGTATCGGTTGTGTCCCTTCAGGTATGTGTAATGTTATATCAATTGCTTCGCGATGGTTATGATGATTGCTTTGGTTTTAGACATCATATTGCGCACGATTGTTGATTTTGAGCATAGTAACTTAAGGTGTCTCATGTGGACCAGTGTTTGGATGAGGTCGCACATTGGAGCGAAGCTATGTGGGAGTATGATCCAACAGGTTAGATTCGTGTGTTCTGTTTCTACAATGCGTGGCGGGTTCTCAACCTTGTGTTGTTGTGGTACTAGTGAGCTGGTGGTACAGCTCTTTCATTTGAGTCATTTTCATGAATTGAGTAAGTTCGGATTGTGGCTTATTAGTGCACGGATTGCACAAGTCATGGCTTTAGTCTGTATTGATGTGTCAATGTCACCAGAGTAGTTGTGTTGGATTAGATGAGATTGTAGGGATCTTTAATGACTACAAACGGATTTGATTTCATCATGTTGGAAGGATAATATCGAGGTTCAGCTCAGAAATTTGCTATGGTCTTTGCCAAAGGAGAAGTGGCTTCATGAATGGTTGATCTGAGAAAACGGTTATGGCTTACTGCGTGTTTCATTTATCATTGGCAGTATATGAAAGTGTTGGAATGAGACTCTAGTTGATAAGAGGTTTCCTATCGATATTCGGTTGTTGTGTGCAGCTGCTGTGATTAGAAGTTATCGTTACAAGCGTTTGAGCTATGTGGTATATAATGTAATCGCACCGAGGTTGCGGGTATGGGTTATTACAGCTGATTTGGGCTTAGTTAGAGTATAGATGTGAGATTCTGATCTTGTGGATGATTTTAGAAGTAGAGATGTGGTTCTAAGGCTCATGGGCTAGGTTGGACTGTGAAATTTCAGTTACATTGTGTTGCCGGACCTATACGAGATAGGGTGACGTAGGATCACCCTCGGGTTGTTCATGGTAAGGTTATTCAGCGAATGATTAGCTTTTGGAACAACTCTGGGCACGTTCGAGGACGAACGTAAGTTTAAGTGGGGGAGGATGTAACGACCCGACCGGTCTTTTTGATCTTTTGCACTTTGCTTGCCAGTTCTCGGGTATGACTTGCTCCGTGTGCTGTATTATGACTTATGTAAATTGTTGGTTTTGGTTTTCAGGGTAATTGGAATGAATTTGGAAGAACAGTTCTCAGTTTGAAGCTTGAAATTTGAAAGGTTTGACCAAGTTTTTGACTTTTAAGTAGATGACCTCGGATCGGAATTTTTATGATTTGGTTAGCTCTGTTAGGTGATTTGGGACTTAGAAGTGTGATTGGAATGCATTTTGGAAGTCCGTGGAAGGTTTAGGCTTGAATTGGCGAAATTGAGATTTTGACATTTTCTGGTTGATAGGTGAGATTTTGATATAGGGGTCGGAATGGAATTCCGAAAGTTGCAGTAACTTCTTTGTATCATTTGTGACGTGTGTGCAAAATATCAGGTCATTCGGGCGCGGTTTGGTTGGGTTTTTGATCAAAAGCGTAATTTGGAAGTTCTTAAAATTCTTAAGCTTGAATCCGATGCAAATTTGGTGTTTTAGGGTTGTTTTGAGCGTTCTGAAGGTTGGAACAAGATTGAATGATGTTATGAGATATGTTGGCATATTTGGTTGAGGTCCTGAGGGCCTCGGGTGAGTTTCGGGTGGTTGAACGGATCAAATTGCATATTAAAAGTTGTAGGTTTTAGCTTCAGTTCTGTTGCAGGTTTTTTCTTCATCGCGATCGCGTGGGTAGGCTTGCGATCGCGTAGATCTGTCTCAGAGAGGGCGGTCCAGGTTAATCTTCGTGTTTGCGTAGAGAGGGTTACGATCGTGTAAGTGTATGTTTTTGTGTATCGCGATTGCGTGGGCTCATTCGCGATCGCATAGGTGTAAGACCATATGCATCGCGTTCGCGTGGGTATATACGCGATCGCGTAGAGGATATTTTGGGCCAGCAGAGTTTGTGCTTCGCGATCGCGATTAAGGAATTATAAGTGCTGGGCAGAGTGTTTTAAAAGCTCATTTCCGCAATTTGGAGGCTAAGTTACTCCATTTTTGGGCGATTTTGAAGGTTCTTAAAGAGAATTGAATAGGGAAACAAGGGGAAACACTTGGAGGTAAGATTTATGGACTTTATACTCAATTCTTATGTGAATTCTACCTAATTAATCATGAAATTTAAGCCTAGTATTGAAGAATTAGGGCTTGTAATTAGAGACCTAGGATTTGGGATTTGAGGGGCCATTTGAGGTCTGATTTTGATGTTCTTGGTATGTATAGACTCGTGAGAGGATGAGGATTCTATTGATGTGACTTTTATCGAATTCCGAGACGTGGACCCGGGGTTTGGGTTTGAGCAATTTCGGGATTTTTGATGTAAATTGGATATTTTCGAGTGAGCTTTATTCTCTTAGCATATTTTAATGGTTATGTACTGATTATGGCTAGATTTGGAGCATCCGTAGGTCGATTGGTGAGGCCAAAGGCATCGCGAGCTAGAGCTTGGACCGGATCGAGATAAGTAATGATTATAAATACTGTTTTGAGGGTTTGAAACCCCGGATTTCACATCGTTGTGCTATTTTGAGGTGACACACACGCTAGATGATGAGCGTGGAGTCGTGCACTATTAGGGATGGTGACTTGGTCCGTCCCATACGACTGTTAAGTCATGTTTTGATTTGAAATCTTATGATATTCCATATTTTAGAAATTGATATTATATTTTGGGTTGTATGCCATGTTTGGGGCCTTGTGCCGACCTGTTGAGACCCTTAGGGGCTTTTTATTATTTTTCCTCACTCTATTTTTTTTGAAAGCATATCCCCAGTCATGTTTTACCTATTTATTGTTTAAATATGGTTTTATCATTTTACTTCTTAAAATGTGAAAACTGTTGGGCTGAGTTCCCTGTTTTACTGATGGTCCGAGTGATCGTGAGGTTGATGACTGAGATAGTCCGAGGGTCTGATTGTGAGGCTGATGACTGAGATAGACCGAGGGTCTGATTGTGAGGTTAATGACTGAGAGAGGCCGAGGGCCTGGTTGTGAGGATTATATATCTATGGATCGGGTTGCACGCCGCAACGATATATTGGATCGGGCTGCACGCCGCAGCGATATAGCGCTTGGGCTGTAGGAACCCTTCCGGAGTCTGCACACCCCAGTGAGCGCAGTCGACTATATATATGGATTGGGTTGCACGCCGCAGTGGTTACTATATGGTACTTATTGAGTGTGAGTGCTGAGTGTGAGCGCTGACTGATGAGAGTTGAGTCTCGAATGACTGAGAGGCTTGCCCAAGGGGTTGTATACATATATGAGTGATGCTTTGCCCGAGGGACTTTTTTTTGATGTAATTGTTGTTTTCACTCCTCTTTATACTAAGCCTCTGTTGAAAATTTTGAACAAATACTTTTAAACAACTTTCATTAAAGCTGGAGTTTTATGAGATATTCAGTATTTAATTACTGATTTTGGCTTTGTTATTTCCACTGAGATTTCTATGATATGAGGTGTTTATGATTCCTATTTTGCCGAGGGGCTGTTTACGAACTATGTTTTGCCCGAGGGGCCGATTATGATTTTTATCTCTTTTATTAAAAATGGTATTGAACCCATACGGAAACTGTTGGAAAGCATTTTCAAATGATTTTTACCAAAAGCTGTATTTTAAATGAGACGATTGACTCGTATTCTAATTTGAAAGCCTGTTGTGCTTATTGAGTTTATTATAAATGTGGATTCATCGTTTCCTACTACTCAATCTTTATTTACTCTTATTACTTACTGGATTTGAGTACTCATATTACTCCCTGCACCTCGTGTGCAGATTCAAGTATTTCGGAACCCGGTAGCGGGTGTTGATTGCTCAGAGGCGGAGTCGTCGGAGTTAGCAAGGTGGCTGCACAACGTTCGCAACACTGCTTTCCTTCCTAATTTTTTATTACTGTATTTAGTACATTTTTAGACTCGTATTGTATTCAGACCTTGGTAGATGCTCATGACTAGTGACACCCAGATGTTGGGCTTGTGTGATTATTCTGCACTTTTCTTTTGAGTTTCATTATGAAATTATTGGTTTATAAATAGTATAAAAACAGCTTTTATTGGAAAATGGTTGATTCGGGAGTTGTGTCGGCTGGCCTAGTTTCAAGATAGGCGCCATCACGATCGGGTCAGTTTTTGGGTCGTGACAATACTTATCGTAATCGAAAACGGGTCATGAAGTATTAGCGAACTATCAAATTTATCGCGGGTCGGATTAGAACGTAGAGTATTATCCATGCAATTTGTTATATGTTCATCCAATTGAACAAAGTCATGACCATTTACCTTTGAATAGGGACAAAGACAAACTATAATCTATATAAATATAATTGAGGGGCATAGGAGAGGTGATGTGGCACTATTCTCTGTTCAACAAAACTATTTATTCTTTTTATCCTTTTTTGATTTTTTTCTATTTAAAATATTTTATTTCCATGTTAAAGAGACGCAAAAGTCACGTCTCTTATGTTAGGGCAGTTAAACCGTTAAGAGTTACAACGGCTGACCATAATGAGGCAACGATTAATTCCAGAATGAATAAATTGAATAAAACGGATAGATTCTTATGCATCTGAAGCCTCAATGTCCACAAAGTACCCTTGAATGTGGTGGCAATGGAGAGGAGTATTCTTCAGCTTTTCTCATATTCCCCGCCTCCATAAAGAAGCTTCATATGATCTCTTTTGACTGCATATTGTATTCATTTTATTTGAGTTTCTTGTATACTTTATTGTTATATTTTTAATCAACTTGAAGTTTTCCGACAATACGTAAGTCGGTGCTAAATCTGTAGCGAACTTCCCAGCTAATTTAGGGGATATATTGACAAAGAAAACGTCGGGGGTGTATTGACAAAGAAATGAAAAGAAGGCAACGACAATACAAAGATAAAGAGATGGACAACAAATTTGCTTAAAGAGATTGCAAATCTGCTTATAGAGATTCTGTTGTTGATCGGTTTGAATAAGTCTGCATAATGATATGATTATGAGACTTTGTACTTTGTTGTGTGGATATATAAACAATATTCCCAATTTGGCAAGATGGAATCGCTGGTATGGTTTATTATTTAATTTATAGATTATTAGCTCCATCAGATATTTTAGTTCATAAAGTATACCTATGCTGGAGCAGGCATGGAGGATCATGACTTTGCTTACTTTTAGCCGGTTAAAGAAAGATTGAAATCAATTCTTAAGTGTCTTCATATCTATAGCAGGAAAATAATTATAATACCACAACTACAGTTTCTGATATCCTTTCTCATGCTGTTAAATTGCTTTTCAATAAGCTTGGTCAAATTCATCAATTTATTTGTCTTGTTGAGATTATCAATATCATTTAAGTAATTTATAAAAGTTCATAAAATGTAAATGGAAAATGACTATCTGCTATATTCCTCCTTTTGTTTAGCGAAGCAAGATCGATGCAACTTTGTAAGTGGTGTGTATGCAGTATGCTTCCCATTCTTCTGCTTTAAGACACAATGAATGTTCATTTAAAGAAAATAATGACGTCAAGCATCAACTATGGCTCATGCTGATTAAAAATTATTTTTTTTAGAATTTTGGCGGGAATAACTATGATTTTAACCAGATTTTTTGAAGAAAGAATATAATGACAATTACCAAAAATACATTTAACTTTATTTCTTTGGTTTAAGTATTTATTACTTTAGAACGGGAATATACGTATGCAATTACATTTGTCAAAATAAACTTTTTTGCATTAACACGTTTCTATTCTTTGTAAGAATAAATATCTTTTTCCTTTTGGAGTTGGATAGCAGGAGAGATGATTGGACTATGGGATTCTATCAATACAAAGAAAAATAGGGTAACAAGTATTAGAGTGTTACTCATGTATTTTCCTTTATCATGTCTAAATTTATAATTTAAAAAGTCATTTTGTAAGTTAACTAAATTCTTTTACCATTGCGCGAAGCGCGAACCATTTAACTAGTTTTAATGTAAATTTGTAATCTCCAGTGACTACATTTCCCATTAGGAAATGAATCTTTCCCTACTGTAATGATTAGATACAATTTCACAACTCCAACAACAATTGAGTTGTTTTCGAGTTCCTATATTACCGCAAAAGTTAGACAAATCCTTCTTCGAAGACACATTACAGTGGTCGAATCCCATATAAAAAACAATTGTAAAAGCCGCCTTATATACATGATCCCACATCGACCAATGTATTGTTCATAGCCTCTTTTGACAATCTATAAATAGCTGCAGGTTCTTTCTTTTTTGAACATCAATTTACGGTGTCTGCAGGTTGTTCGAATCTGCCTTTGGCGCTTGGAAGAATTGAAGGTAATTTATTTTCTTTTCTTTTTAATTTTCGCCACCCTTTTTTAGCTAGCACATCTTGTGGTATGAAATTGATATCTTATTGTAAAAAAATCTAAATCACGGTCTGTTTAATTCTATAGAGGTTAAACTTTTAGTTCTAGAATATATCCGAAATTTAGAATTAAAATCTTCACGGATCACCCTAGGTGATTTTTCGAAGTTAGCCTTAATTTCCGTCATGCTGATAGTTTTAGATTTGTACGACTTTACCAAAAGTTTTATTTCTTGATGTAGGAATCTCAGAATCGCAAACTGTTTGATTTATCAGAAACTAGAGTTCAAGATCTACAACATATCCAAAATTAAGAATTAAACACTTTTAGGATCATTCTAGATGATTTTTTGAATTCGGCTCTATATTTTAATGTGCCAATAGTTTCAAATTACTGCGGCTTCACCAAAAGCTTTATATCTTGATGTAGGAACTCGGAATCACAAACCATTTGATTTATTAGAATCAAGATTCAAAATCTATAACTTTTCTGAAATTGAGAATTAAATACTTTCAGGATCATTCTAGATAATTTTTTGAAGTTGGCTCTACATTCTAAAGCGCCAATATATAGTTTCAGATTATCGTGGCTTCACCAAAAGTTTTATATCTTAATGTAGGAACCTCGAAATTGAAAACTGTTTGATTTATCAAAAACTAGAGTTTAAGATCTACAATATATCTGAAATTCAGAATTAAACACTTTAAGGATCATTCTAGATAATTTTTTGAAGCCGACTCTACATTCTAACGTGTCAACAGTTTCAGATTATCGTGATTTCATCAAAACCTTTGTATCTCGATGTTGGAATGTCAGAATTGAAAACCGTTTTAATTGATCGAAAAGATCTTCGTTCTCACCAACAATTATGGCCTGAATCATGCCAGATTATTCTAAGCAATACTTTGAACTCATTTTTCGAATCTGACACGCATTAACATGTAACTATCTTTCTTGTACTTGTATTTTTTTTTGTTTCCTTCCTTTTTGTTATTGTAGGCAATGGAGATATCTCCGTCAATAAGGTTAGATGCACATAGAAGGAAAAATTCGTAGCAAAAAATAGAATGACAAATCTTCAACATCATATGGGAGGACAAATCCATGATGGTATATGGAAGGACAAATCTATGACAGCATATATAGAAGGACAAATCCATGACACCTTATAGAAGTATCAAATCCATGATAACATATAGAAGTATCGAATTCATGATAACAGATAGAAGGATCAAATCCATGAAGAGGCCGACCTAAGGTGCAAATGGACTTAAACGTCCACCTTAAAATTGGAAAATTATAGTTCCTTTTAAGGACAAACCTACGAAGAGGTCAACTTAAGGTGCAAAGAGACTTCGACGTCCACCTTAAGATTGAAAAATTATAGTTCCTTTTAAAGACAAACATGTGAAGAGGTCAACTTATGGTGCAAAGGAACTTCAATGTCCACCTTAAGATTGAAAAGTTATAGTTCCTTTTAAGAACAAACCCGCAAAGAGACTAACTTAAGGTGCAAAGGGACTAGCATGTACACCTTAAGATTGTCAAATTAGAAAACTTCAACTTGAAGACTTGGCAGACTTTGCAGATTTCAAATTGAAGACCAACAACTTTGAAGATTTGACGAACTTGAAAATTTGGTGAACTTTGATGCTTCAACTTGAAGACTCGGTAGACTTTGCAAATTTCAACTTGAAAACCAACAAATTTGAAGGATTTGACCAACTTGAAAATTTGGTGGACTTTGATGCTTCAACTTGAAGAGCGGTGGACTTTTAAAATTCAACTTGAAAAATTAGCAGACTTAAAGACTTCAGCTTTAAGACCTGTAGGGTTTAATTAATTCAACTTGAAGACCGACGAATTTGAGGACTTCAAATTGAGGACCGACGGACATGAAAACTTGGAAGGATTGAATACTTAAACTTAAAGTTATGAGGGACTTGCAAAATTTAACTTGAAGAGCGACATACTTGAAGATTCAGAGGGCTTATATAATTCAACTTGAAGACCGGCGAACTTGAGGACTTCAAATTAAAGATTTGGCCTTCTAAGATCGGAGATACCAATTTGCTATGAAGGCTTGCCCCCATTGAACCACCAATCCTTAATAAGGCACAAAGTTCATGTAAACCCGAGTTTTAAGTTCCAATCAAGTGGATTATATTCCATCATTCTTCTTTCGAATTGGGGTAACATGTATATTTTAAACACATGCGACTAAACTTAGAATGGAATTCTAAGCTACCTAAGTACCTCGGTGAAGAGGATTAAGGCATATCGTAGTTTAGAATGGGTGATTTTTTTATATGTTCTAACTTTTGCCTAGGCCGCCTCTTTCGAGGTTTTCAACCTAGCGGATTTTTTTTATGTCCTAACTTTTGCCTAGGCCACCTCTTTTTAGGTTTTCATCCTAGAGGGCCTTTTTTTTAGTGGTAACCCGTACACAATTTAGACTCATGCGGGACATGAGTGACATGTAGTTTATGCTCTTGTGTTTAGGAGCGTTGCAACTTCAAGGATAATACTTCTTTAAGAATTTGTCGTTGATAGGGAAGATTTTCATGCCATCTGAATCAACCAGCTTGTAAGCGCCACTTGAATAAGCTTCTTGCACGACATATGGACCATTCCATTTTGAAGTGAACTTCCCTATAGGTTTATGGGAGGTAATAATGGGTCTTCATATGGCAAGGACTTCATCTCCTATTTGAAAGGATCTTGGGAGAACTCATTTATTGACGGCGCGAGACAATCGAGCTTGATAACATTCAAGACTCTGTTGAGCTTCCAACCTTTTCTCATAAAGAGCCTCGAACTCTGCTACTTGAAGTCTACCATTTTCTTCATCAGTGATCCTTTCTTGAATAGCTAATCATATTGAAGGTATTTGATGCTCGAGTGGCAAAACGGCTTTGACTCCATAGACGAGTGAATAAGGGGTCGCTTGTGTTGGTGTGCGGTAAGTTTTTCTATATGCCCATAGAGCTTTTTCCATACGATCATGCCAATCTCGTTTGGATTTGGAAACAACTTTCTTTAACAAGTTGCATAAGGTCTTGTTGAATGCCTCAACTAGACCATTGGCGGCAGCATTGTACATAAAAGAGTTACGTTGCTTGAAGCGAAAGAGATCATAAATCTTGTCCTTCAACCTATTGTCGAATGGATTGCCATTATCCGTTATTATGTAGTGAGGAATGCCAAAATAATAAGTTATGTTTACTCGAATGAAACTTGCAACATTTTCCTTCTTTACTTCCTTAAGAGCAATAACTTCAATCAATTTTGAGAAGTAGTCAGTTGCAGCCAAGAAGTATAAGTGTCCACCAGAGGATTTTGTCGATGGTCCAACGACATCTAGTCCCCAAGCGTCAAATGACCATGATGCAACAATCAGATGTAGCACTTCAAGAGGCTGATGAATAAAATTTGCATGGAACTGGCAAGCCTTGTATCTTCTAGCGTAGTCTAAGCAATCTTTACCATCGTTGGCCAATAATATCCCGACTTTTTTATATGGAAGTGGAACTTTGGTTCAGACTGATGTGATCCATAAACCTCAGAATGTGCTTCTTGTAAAGTTTGGAGTATTTCATCTTCCCCTAAGCATTGCAAGAGTACTCCCTCAAATGATCTTCTATATAGAGTATCTTTGTAGTAAAGGAAGTGAGGTGCACGATAGCAGATTTTAGTCCTTCTCCTCGAATTTTCTAGGAGTATCCTATAGCTCAAGTAATCGATAATGATTTGTCTCCATTCTTCCTTCTCAACTTCAGAAATAGCCACAAGATGCTCGAGTTCATTTTCTTCACTTTCACCCTCATTTGGCTCCGATACTACCCATTTTTGGCAGATAGTAACTTGCACTTGATCAGGCAGGGTTATCGATGAAGCTAGGGCAGCTAAAGCATTATCCTTTTTGTTTTCTTTCCTAGGCACATGTTGAATAGTCATATCACCAACCCATCCCATCAATTGTTTAGCATAATTATAATAAGGGCGTAGTTCAGGTTTCTTGACCTCGGAGCTAGCTAAAAGCTGGATGACCATAAACTGGGAGTCACCAAAGATTTGCAATTGCAACTGCTTCATTCCGACACCATTTAAAGCCCAAATATTAATGCTTGATACTTAGCAACGTTGATAGAGTAGAGTTGCGTCAACGTAAAAGAGTAGGGTAAAACTTCACCTTGAGAAGTAACAAATACTATGTCAGCACCAGCTCCTCCGCGATGTGCAGCACCATCAAAGTACATCTTCCATGTAGGTTGAACTTCAATGACCATTGCATCCTCATCAGGTAGTTCGTCAGTTAGCTCCTAATCATCAGGTATAGGGTGATCTGCCAAGAAGTCTTCTAACGCTTGTCCTTCTATAGTCTTTTGAGGGATGTAGACAATTTCAAATTGTTGAAACTGGAGGTACCACCTTGCTAGTCGGTCACTAAGGACGACTTTTGACATCGCAAACTTGATGGGATTTGCTCTAGAAATAAGATGAACAACATGAGCTTGAAAGTAGTGCTTCAACTTTTGAATTGAGAAGACTAGTGGCAAATATAACTTTTCGATTGGCGAATAATTCAGCTCATTTGGTGTCATTATCCTACTCAAGTAGTAAGGGGAGTTTTCTTTCCCTGAACTATTTTCTTGGGCCAACAGCACTCTAACAGACCTTTCTTATGTTGAAATATATAGTATCAATGGCTTTCTAGGTATATGGGCTGCCAAAACTGGAGGCTTTATCAAGTAAGTTTTGATGTTTTCAAAGGCATTGCTACAAGCTTGGTCCCACTTGAAAGGAACACCTTTCTTTATGGGGCAACTAAATGGTTGGCACGTCCTAGCTAGGTTTGAGACGAATCTCCTAAGGTATACTAGCTTTCCTTGCAGACTTTTCAATTCATGAATATCACAAGGCTCAGGCATTTTCAAAATGACATCCACTTTGGCTTGATCAATTTCGATCCATCGATGTCGTATAATGAAACCAAGAAACTTTCTAGAAGTAACTCCAAAGGCGCATTTCAATGGATTTATCCTAAGTTGGTACCTCTGGAGCAATTCAAACACCATTCTCAAGTCTTTCAAATGGTCGCCCCTCTTTCTTGATTTTACCACTAAGTCATCCACATAACATTCGACATTCTTTTGGGGAAGGTCATCAAAGATATTCTTCATAGCCCTTTGGTAAGTAGCACCAGCGTTCTTCAAGCCAAAAGACATTACCTTGTAGAAATAAATACCCTTGGGGGGTGTGGAATGCAGTAAGCTCTTCATCTTTTGATGCCATGCGAATTTGTTTATAGTCCGATGAACCGTCCATGAAAGACATTCCCTTATAAACAGTAATAACATTGATCAGAAGCTTTGGAATAGGAAGTAAGAATTCATCTTTAGGACATACATTGTTGAGATCCCTGAAGTCAACGCACACCCGAATCTGGCCATTCATCACTTGAGACCCATGTTGGGTATTTAACTTCACGAATAAATCCAGCTTTAAGGAGTTTGTTAACTTCACTTTCAATTAAGGGAACCAAGTTCGTCGTAAAGTGCCTTTGAGCTTGCTTAACAGGACGAGCACCATTCTTGACTGCAAGGTGATGGGCTGCTACTTTAGGGTCCAAGCCAGGTATCTCTTTGTAAATCCAAGCAAAGACATCCTTAAAATACTTGAGTAACTGCATATAAGTTCTTTCTTCATCGGCTGCTAGTAAAGCACTTAGATAAGTGAGCCTCGGTTCTTTATCAGTGTCAGGTTACTTCTTTCAAAGCATCCACTATTGGCTTTACCCCTTCTTCAAGTTCAGGTGGAGAATCCTTTGCATCTTTATCTTCTTAAGGGTCCCCATCATTGAAGGATGTGTGATAACATGGTGAAATGTCCTCGAATTTCTTGTCATCCTCTATTATAAATGAAAAACCATGCTTGCTTTGTGCAGTAACATGATACGAAGAACCCACGCTTTCTTCGTCTTCTTCACATTCCCTAGTGTAGACCACAATATATGGTTTTACCTTCAGTATTTCTTTACATGAAACCAAAAGTTTTGTTTATTGCCTCATTCTAGAAGGAACCAAACTTTGAAAAAATCCTTAGAGATCTTTTGAATTCTGGGCGAAGCGGATGTTCTTATGCTTTGATAATTTCTATGGAACTTGTTCCCCTTTTTTAATGGACCCAATCTCTCAAATACAGAAGTTCTCACAATTGATTTTCCAAGTCGATTAAAGACAGAAGGCTTGTTAGAAGCCTCAAACTCATCTTCCACAGTAATATATTTGTTGCTCGCCCTTCTTATGGAGATGCGCACTGGTGAGGGTTGTTTATATCCCAAACCTTCACGTGGTTGCCTCGTAGCAGCTTCTTATAGGAGCTTCCCTAACTTTGATGGCTCATTGGGATTGTATCCAGCCTTGACAAATAACATGTAAGCATTAAGATCAAAACCTTCATCCTTACGCTTCGTAGGAAGTGCTATATCTTATGGAGAATTCTAAGACACAGACTTTCTAAGTAGATTTGAGGACAACTTTATCACCTCAATCCGTTTGATCGGAAGAGTTAACCCTTTTAGCATGTTTGTTTGGAGATCAGATGATTTACCTTTATCTTTCTTCTTTCTAGGGACATATTGGAGCGTAGAAGTTACTTTCTTGTCGTGAGACACAATGTTCCCTTTATGAGATTTATTTGGGTTAGGGTGTACCTCCTCAGCAACAACTTTGGTTTTGTTGGCAACCACCTCGGCTCTCTTAGTCAGACTCGTCATTCTTGCCATTCATGACATCATCAGGTTTTGGCTCCTTCATAATGTTGTTCTTAAAGTAGAACTTTGCATCGATGAAGTGTGACTCAGCCATGGTGAATGGCTCATCATCAGCAACTATCTTCTTCTCAACTTCACCCTCGTAGTACTTCAAATATTGATAGTAGTTAGATGGAACCACTTTCATCTCATGTATCCAAAACCTTCCAAGCAAGACGTTGTATGAAATCTTTGCATTAATCACATGCAGCCATGCACTTGATTGCATATCTTCAATAGTGATCCCCAACCTGATCGCACCTATGGATCTTTGCCTCCCTTGGTTGAATCCTTGAATCATCACACGACTTTTTGAGAGTTCATTCATGGGAATGCCAAGTTCTTTCACAGTGTGAATTGGTAAGATTTTTAGTGAGGATCCTCCATCAACTAAAATTTGATTTACTCTTTCATTGCACATATAGCCAATCAAGTACAACGGCCGGTTATGAGTAGTGTCACTGATGTCGCCCAAACTCACACCATAAATATAGGTTGTGAGGCGATCGAAGCAATAATAAAAACTCAACGCAAGTCAAGGTCGAATCCACATGGAATTAGATTTTGGATTAGCTATACACCTAGTGTGAATGTATGATATGACTCATATGACTCTTCCACATTTTCAATTGTTATTTCTACTTCTACTTTTAAACTATCGTAATTGTACAGCTAAGAGACAATATTTTTGGCTTTGGTTGTTTTTCAAGTTATAAAATATCTAGGGTTGTGACTTCCACCTATTTGGTTACCTAACGGATTTAGAGCTTTAGGGAATGTTTGGTTGATCGGGATACAATATAGCAATCACATGCGATTACTCACCTATACCTCTCGGTAATTTGAGTGATTTGCTCAATTTGATGTTCTCAAGTCCAAATGGGTATTTCACAAAACAAGTGATATATGGTCAAGTCGGGTCGTACTATCTCTATATTTGACCCTTTAATTAGGACTATCAATTTCTTGAGTTTACCTCAATTTCTTACTAGCCAAGTTTTCCTAGACTTAGTCTCTCTTTCTCAAGTAGAGACACAGTCAAATAGGCATGAATCAATGTTTGCAACCATTAATTCTCAAATTCAAGCAAGAACTAGGCTAAATATCATAAATCCAATAATAAATAAGCCCTAAATCGATTACCCATTAAGTACCTGTACTAGGGTTGGGTCACAACCCTAGCTAAGGGTTTAACTACTCATGAAAAATAAAGAAATTAAAGAAGAAACTAAGGTAGAATTCATAATACTTGATTAAGGAAAGAAAATATAATGTTTAAAAGCTAA
This sequence comes from Nicotiana sylvestris, assembly GCF_000393655.2. NCBI lineage: Eukaryota > Viridiplantae > Streptophyta > Magnoliopsida > Solanales > Solanaceae > Nicotiana > Nicotiana sylvestris. The sequence continues at coordinate 149,220,386 of NC_091060.1, forward strand.
TCTAGTACAATGTTACCCAATATAGTAAATAAAATTGGCTCAGGTGCTCCCAACTTACACAACTTAACCTAAAAATGAAAAAACGTTCTATTTATACTAAGCTAAAAATATCTGACAAAATTGCCCCTGCGGAGGTTGTGCGGCCACACAATTATGTGTGCGGTCCGCACATTGATACTTGGCTTGACAGGTCCCAGTTCGGCGGCCGCACAATTCTAGGTTGCAGCCGCACTCCTTCAACTTCTGCGGACCACACATTTATGAGTGTGGCTGCACTTTTGCTTCTGCAGCCACACAATTATAGTGTGGTCCACACTTCTTGACCTTGGGCTTTGGGATTATGGGACTTCTGCAGACCACACATTTCTGAGTACGGTTGCGCTTGATTATGCAGCCGCACAAAAATGGCGCGGACCGCATTTCTTCTTGACCTTAAAATCCCATATCTCTGAACTTCATCTTCTGCGGCCGCAATTCGGTCCGCACTTTGCAGAGCATTTCTTCATGATCTGTAGCCGCACAGTGCCCTTTTAGCCTTGTTTTTGTCCTAATCCAAAATTACTCCTTCTTGAGTTGATTTTCATCTCTTTAGCTCATATTCTAAATTCCTGCAAGCAAGCACATTTCATTAGTTTTCAGGAATATTTTAAAGCAATTTTGAGCTAAAACGAAAGTAAAAGAGTGCAAATAACTAGTCAAAATCCCTACTTATCAGTCACCTAGTTGAAGGTCATCATTTGTGAACGTAAATTTTTCCGTGCATGCATTAACTTCTTGAGGAATAGACTCGATTAGCTCTTCCAAAGATGGTGCCAGCTGTAGGTCATCATTCTTTTCTTCCTCTTTGCCAGCATGGCAACAAAAGGCCTCACTACCATTATGTGAAATCTTCGTGCGGAACCAACTTGGTAAGAGCTCCTCCAAGGTCACTGGATGTCGTGGCTTTTGAGGGTCGTGCACTTCTACTTTTGCCTTCTTCAAATGCTTAACTAGATTATGTTTCATTGTTTTTTTACCATCATCTTTCTTGTTGGTTATTCTATTAATTCTATTTGTGGGCTCCTTTTGTGGTGCAAACGATGAGTCACCTATGTCTAACCTTTATCATCATCAGGTTGATCAACTTCAACTTTGTTGTTCTCCAGTAATTCTTCATCTTTACTTTCTTTAAAACTACATAATTTATCTGGATTGAATGAGCCAAAGGTGACAAAGACTTTGTTTGCACTTGCTTTCTCATCTTCAAGCACGGTTTTCTTTTCACGAGCCAAGTCCATAAATTTATCCTTGAAGACAAAGCACTTCTCCAGAGGGTGGCTCACAAGTCGATGATATTTGCAGTAATTTGGATTATTAGTTTTCCCAGCTTCATTTGGCTGCCTCATCTCCGGAACTCAATGAGCTTTTACTCAAGAAGCTCTTCAGAAATTGCAGGCACATCCGAATCTAGGAATGGATAATCATTTTCTTGCATTTCCTTTAGAGTCAACTTTTCGCTTGTTTTATCATGAAAGGAAGTAGATTTCATGCTCTGCTTCTTCCTCACCTTCATTGTGAACTTCATAGGTGATATACTGACATTCATAACTTCTTTGCTTTCAGACTTGGGTACAAACTTGGTCCATTTTTTGGCTTCTTTCTTGTCGTTCCCTTTGCGAGGCTCATAGATGGGCAGCCTTTCATTTCCAGCGGAGGGCATGCTCAACTCTATGTCATGGGCACGATTCGCAAGTTCTTCAAATGTGTTAGGCTTGATACCTTGCAAGATGTAGCACAGTCTCCAATGCATGCCTTAGATGCACATCTCTATGCCCGAAGATTCATTAAGCATGTCTTTGTAGTTGAGGCCTGCATTCCTCCAACGACTGATAAAGTCGATAACTGGTTCACCGTTCCGTTGAGGAGTATTTGTAAGTTCTATCATACTCACAATACGTCCCGTGCTATAAAAGCAATTGGGGAACTCTTGCTCTAGTTGATCTCATCTATCAATAGATCCAGCCTCGAGATTTATGTACCAATTAAAAGTATTTCCTTTTAATGAGCGGACAAACTGCTTGACGAGGTAATCTCCATAAGTCCCGGTATTGTTGCATATCTCAACGAAGTGCGCCACATGTTGCTTTGGATTGCCTTTTCCATCAAACTGTTGAAATTTTGGAGGTTGAGAGCTAGCAAGCATCTTCAACATATCGATTCTTGAGGTGTACGACTTTGCATAGGTAAGGGAGGACTTGAAAGCAACTTCATATTTGTTTTTTTAAAGTCCCTTTAATTAACTCCTTTAGTTGATTGATTGGAATCTTCCCTTCCGAAGAGATTGGAATTTCCTTAGTAGATGCAACTTGTCGTGTGGGAGGATCAATCTCTTGAACTTCTGGGAGCTTGCCAGGTGCATGGGTGGATTCTTCCATCAAGATTCCTACCCTATCTATTAGCTTGTCAATTCTAGCATCTTGATTTTGCATGCACTTAGTCAAGCTAGCAATTGCTTATGCCAAGTTTGCTAGTTGCTCCTCCACGGATGAAGTGTTCGTCACCATAGCTTGCATTATTATTGTGGATGATGGAGAGTAGCATGGATTGTCACATAGATTGATCCTTGATTGGCTCACGCTATGCGGCGTAAGTGGGGAGGATCCCTCACTTGAAGTATCACCATCTTCCTTCATAGCAGAGTCCTTGGATCCGGAGAGGTCCAATAGAGCTATAGTTTTCTTAATCTTTTCAGCAATATCGCTTCCTCCTTCACGTGTGTTTGTAGAAGATCTTGCTTCTTTTAAGGATGAAAATCCGAAAACAGGGGTACGATACTTGGAGTGCTTGTTGTCCTAATGAGCTTTCTTTTCTCCTCGTAACTAGTCCAAAGCTTCCAAATGTAACATCGAAGATGCTTCCCACATCAGCATTGAACCTGGAATTAGTAGCCTTGATAGAAGTTGATCTGGAGTTGATTTTCTTTGAAGCCATTTCGATGTTCTCGAACTTTGGTGATTGAAAAGTTGAGATAAGAGGTAGAGATTGTCCCACTGGGCATGTCAGAATATTTAGACAATAAATTTGCGTGAATAAAAATAATCGAGACTGAAAAAAGTGCAACAGTTGTAGTATTTGATTTCAAATAATATGAGTGTACAATCTCTATGAATCCTCTGATTGTTCTTTCTAATAGTAAATAAATTCAAAGGCCTTTGAGCTTGATCTTGAATCTATATTTGTTGTCGCGAATGATTTGAACTGAACTCATACTCCTTGAATCTTGATTTGTTCTTCGTTCTTGAGCTTGAACTTGATTTCTGGAACTTGATTGCTTTAAGCTTGAAACTAGTGGACGAATTTGCAGTATTTGATCCACGAGCTCTTTTTTGCTTCTTGTTATAACTTCTGGTGTCTTTTCTAGGTTATGAATACCCCTATTTATAGTTGTAGGAGGGAAGAGTTATGAAGAGAACAAACTCTTTCGGACCAATCAAATTGAAGTGTGACAAGGCTGCACTTGATTGGCCAGAACATCTCACTTGCACATGTGATGCGATTTCATTGACCTTTTAATTTGACTTGGCATGCCTTGTCATTTTGACACGTGGCATGATCTCATTGGCTCTTCTGTGTGACTTGGCATGCCATATGCACCAAACTGAGCCTCTAGGAAGATGACATCTTGGGCTTAATGAAGTGAGCTCATTATTTTAGCCTAATTAAATGGGCTGGTCCAATGGATTAAGACTTATATATATATATATATATATATATATATATATATATAAATTTAATTATACTAGCCCATATATATAAATTTAATTATACTAGCCCATAATATTTGTTTGAACTAATATATTTAAAATATAATCCAAGTTATTTAACTAATTTGAATCTAATAAATTTTACGGGCCTACAATTACACAAAAGAGTTTCCTAAATAGCACAATAAAAAGTTGTTTCCAGTTTTTGAGTTTTACAAACTACTATTGTTTGTTTGAACTTCCAAACTCAAATTTTGGAATATTTAAAATCTCCAGTTTTTGAAGATTTTTAGTTTCGAAAAATTTAAACATAATCACGTTTTTTCTCAAATTTTCATAAAGAAACAATGTTTCAATTTTTTTTTAAAAATAAAGCCAAAATCTATAGCCAACCGGGAGCTAAATTTAAAGTTAAAACAAAAATAAAAAGGCTCAAAAATATTATTAAAGATTTAATTCCAACCAGAGTATGAGGGGGGGGGGGTTAAATTAATTGTTAGGACTGAAAAAATCAGGTTTCATGCGGAAGCTAACAAAGCACACCTTAAACGACGATAAATTATACAACAAAAGAGAAATATACCAAAAGAGACACAAATATTTAACGTGGTTCGGTCAATTGACCTGCATCCACCGCGGAGATGAGCAACCCACTATATAAAGAGAGAGTACAAAAATTCAAAAACAACCCAAAATTATAATCATGTTCAAACACAACTCTAATTTTCAAATATCATTTTCATCTGGATTTTTTTTTTTGCTTTTTTCCCGAAATTTTACAGTTCTTATGTCCAAACGCTCGTTTGATTGGAATACGACTTATGCCGGTATAAGTTATATTGGTATAAATTATGCTGAGATTAGTTATGCTGAGATTATTTTTTATTCACCGTTTGGTATGTTGTATTAAGAATGACAATTGCATAATTTCTAAGAAAAAGATATAAGTTATACTGGTGCTAATTACCCCACCCTCTATAAGGTATAAGTTATCCCGGTGTTAAAATTAATACCGAGATAACTTATACCTGGTTTGCTAACCAAACAGAGTATTAAAGTGGTATTAAATTTTTATACTACCCATATACCTTCATATACTGCATGCCAAACGACTCCTATTAGTGTATGAAAATGAAATTTAGTTCTTATGTCCAAACGCTTAGGGGTCGTTTGGTAGGGCGTATAAGAATAATGTTAAATAAGGTGTATTAGTAATGCAGGGGTTAGTAATGCAAGCATTAGTTATACAAAGATTATTTCTTATGCATTGTTTGGTGTGGTGTATTAAAAATTAAAATGTATTGCATAATTTTTTAAAAATTTAATTGTTTACAAAAATGCCCTCCATATTCTTTAACTTAAGGGACTTTAAGGATAATTTTATCTTTAACTATGCTAATGCATGCATTAATAGCCTTTGTATAGCTAATGTCATGGTTTTCTATGCATTAGCTATACATAGGATAATATCAAATAGAGTGTATAACTAATGCTTGTATTAGTTATATATAGGTTAAAAAAGTATACCAAACAAAGCATTACTAATACACAAAGTTAATGCATGCATTATTTTTTCTAACACATTCTACCAAATGACTTCTTAGTGTATGAAAATGAAATTTAGACCTCAGCACACGTGACACCAGAGATATTTTGAATCTCATTGGATCGTGTGCCTAATTAAATTAACTCAAGTCTAAGCCTAAGCCTATGAAAGCTAAAAAAAAAGTGCCAAATTTTAATATATTGTGCATTAAAAGAGCATATGAAAAAAATAAATTAAAAGGGCATCCAGATCTCTACTCCTTTATTGCAGAATAAATTTTTTGGCTCCACTAGCAATAATTCAACTTCAACCCCGTCCCTCCCTAAAGGAAATTAAAGAAATTTCATTGAATTCGAATTGTTAGATTTGTTGGCTATGACCAAAACAGTGGATCTCTCTTACATAGTATTAATTGTTCAAATATGTAGAGAGCTACAAACGAGTTAAGTTGATTGCGAATTTACTCTATGCATTTAGGTTTGAAAATGAAAACACATGTAATCCTTAAGTCCTTAACCTCAGAAAATATATATACATGTATCACCATTGGCATTCTTAGTTATCAGTTTCTAAACCACAAAAGAAAAAAGTGTCTTTCTAAATTATGAAATGTAAATTTATTTGTTTCTTTCTGCAAAAAGTGTAAAATTTACATGAAATAATTTTCTCATTGTTTCTATTACTAAAAGTTCATATTGCTTTTGCATGCAAGAGTATAGCCTAACTATCAACGAAGTGAGTAAAAATCTCGAGAGATTAAGCTTCAAATCTCAACACAGACAACAAATACTTAGTACTTTCCTTCTATTTATTTAAGATTTGATGGACAGAGTTATCCAGAATTTATAATTGCAAAAGTTAGTAAGTGTCTAATTGAACAATCGAGGAGCGTGCAAACTGTCTGGTGGACTACGTTATTCAAAAGGAAAGGTTCATGTTGTGTTTTGCCAAAAGGTAATATGCGAACAAGCAAACAATGTTCTTTTGCCTTTAAAAAAAGTTCCCCAATTCAGAGCTCTTTCCAGCTTTCAAGCCTTGAATGGTCTTCACAACCAAAGCAGTAGTAGTATGCTTTTCTCAGCAAATTTTCCTTACTTTTAAGTCCTTAGATCTCAGTCAAAGTTCCTAATTTGCAATGCCAACAAATAAGTACTTCTCACTAACTTGTCTCCTCCTCTTCTTTTAAGGTAAGCTATTTGTCCGTGCACTTTTCAACCCCCTCTCCTTCTCCTTTTTTATCTATTTCCTATTCTTGGTCCAAGATAAGAGTACGTGGGGGGTGTCTTTATATTTGCATCAAAGTTGAAGCCATGAAGCAAAACCCTTGAATACACTTCCAACAAGTATAAAATACCTTATCTGCACGTGCTTCCAAATCTTGAAACTCATAGTTTTGACCATTTGAACAAGTTTTGATAACTCCAAGAATGACAATTTCTCGTAGTCATATGATGTGTACTTAAGTGGTTTTTCTCTAGTACATATCAAGTGTCCGGACGTAACTGATAAAGTCATTGATGTTATTGATCAGAAAATCACGGGTTCGAGCTATGAAAACAATTTCTTGCAGAAATATAAGGTAAGACTGCGTATAATGGACCCTTTTCCCGCATTCTACACATAACAGGAGCTTAGTGCACCGAGATGCCTCTGTATCGCGTACCCATTTTCTTAACCAATTAAGTAGGCATGTTTAAACCAGGGACCAAAGACCATATAACTAGTTAGAGCAAAAAGCTTTGAAACTTAAGAGGTTTTTCTTAATTCCGTATGCAGCATGAAAACCATGATAGAGACTCCAGGGAAGTGCTATTTTTTGTTGTCTAGAGCTATTATTACAAGAAAGACTTTAATAGGAAGTTGAAAGTTCAGTTGAAACCCTCTTTACACTTTTGTCCTCTCTATCCATTCTTACACCCCAAACAAGCTAGAAAGAACAGGCCAGCATTTCCAATCAGCAACACAGCAACTCTTTCAAACAAAGATCAATAAAAAAAGGCAGCCCAGTGCATTAAGCTCCTGCTACACATGGGGTCCGGATCACAAGAGTCTATTGTATGCAACCTTATCCTGCATTTATCCAACAAATGTACCACTACCCTCAAAGAACAACAATTTCTAACATTCATAACTGCTCATTGCAACAGAGATGATAGAACATACACAAGTAAATCTTGAAAGTTCACAAAGGGGAAAGGGTGAATAATCACTTGAAACCAGTACAACATTAAAAAGAAGCAGAGTAGATGAGACATAAGAAGTAAAAGCTAGGAATGCAATTGGTCATTCAGAAAACAATTGAGAAGGAAAAATTGAATCCATTGTGAATGCTGATTTCATATTGGAAATGTTGCTTTTTACAAATGAAGATCTCCACTAAGAAAAAAAAAAAAAAAAGAACTCCCGAGTGAAACGTTCCGATTGACTTGAGCAAAGAAGTGAAAGTCATTTAAGGACTTCTAAAAATAATTGGGGAAATTTGGGAATTGGGATCAACTCGGAAAATCCCACAAGAAATGTGTGCAATTACAATTTCAAACGCTAGCTTTGCTGGACAATTCTTCCCCATTTTCCACCTCCCACCATTTTACATAGCAAATAGGATATATAGCATTCTATTGTAGCAACAAGGCAATCAAATCAGCAGTCTAACTGGCTACAAAGATTTGAAGAATCGATTGTGTGCCATACGTTATTGGAAAACCTCAGCGGAAAGATCAATCGAAAGGCACCGAACCATAGTCTGATATAAGCATTTTGTCTATAATGCACATTATGAAGCCTTTTTCATGAGAGCTAAAGCTCTTTAATATGTACAAGTAGCAGGTACCTCCTTGCCCAATTATGCAGATTCCGCGAGCTGTTGAGCACCTTGCCCTTACGGGGGTAGAGAACAAAATCAGTTGACGCGTATGACCAACACCATGTTACCCTCATTGCATTGTTTTTGTAAGCCTACACTTGGAAATGAACATGGTCTCTGAGTAATTTAGACTGCATAGTTTCAAGAGCTCAGCAGACCGTTGCTTCAACACCGGATTGCATCCACTTTGAATAACAAGCAACAATTTGGCTGCTAGACCTGCCTCAACAGCCACAGATGCACATTTTTCCGGGGCAAGCTTGCAGACTGCCCCTAGAATCGATAATGCAAATTGAGTACAGCTTTCTGATACCTTCATGAGCAATTTGACCACGTTCGGAATGGTGCTACGACAATCCATCAACGCCAATGCACCCTCTGGTAGGGTAGACAAAGCTTCAAGGATAACCAAGGCTAATTCTAAACATTCAGCATTCAAGTTGGGCAATACTTCCACCAATTGAGGGATTGCCCCAATACCAACAATCGAATTCCTAAGCGATTCGTGTGATGAAATCAGTTTGAGCAATCTCAGACCAGACAAAACCCCATTTGGGTGTCTCTTATCTTTTATTAGTCTCAGTAATCCTACCAAAAGACTCAAGCTTGATAGAACTTCCCACTCTGAATCCTTCCCCTCCATCAACATTTCGAGCAATTTCGTGCAATTTATCTTGGTATCAATGGATCCCTCATTCAAGGTATCCACCATAAGGGAAATTTTATTGGGTTGCATCAAATTAGCCTTCCCATCTGAGTTCAGATCCAAGTGTACCAAAATCCCAATTGCCTCAGAAGCCACAACATGTTTAGTGAAAGGACCTAACAGTGAAGTAATCAAACTAACACCACTGTTTTCAGCCACTGTTTTCTTGGCTGAATCATGGGCAGTGACAACTTGTCTTAGCTCTTTCAAAGCTGAAACTCTAGTCTCACCCTTAACCTTTTTCAATGTCTCTAAAATCTCCAAAACCCTTCCTTGCACATCCTCTGACCTCTTTTTCATAGCCAAATACTTTTGAGAAAACCAACTGTAAATCAGCTGGTGAAGAGTATTGTTAGGAGTGATTGAATCATCCCACAACTCTTGCATTGTGGTGGGACAAGTAAAATGCCCCAAAGAGAACCATTTGAGAATATTAGACCTCTCATATGTTTGTCCTGTGCAAAGAGTAACTGGATCTTGCATGGGCTCCAATGAAATTGGACAAATGAAAACTGAAGGAACTTCAATTGAATCAAGCTCCTCAATCATTTTCTTAAGACTCAATTTCTTTTCTATTGCACCACTATGAATTATCACAACCCCACCTCCACCACCCAAAATCCCATCCTTAACAGCAGTTTCCAGATCCAAAACCTGCCCACCTCCCCCAACATCATACTCCTCACCCCTCCCTCTAGATGGCTGATACATAGGCATTTTTGCTGACCCCCCAAAAAAAAAAAAATAACAAGAATATTTCTATTTCTAAGGGGTGTGTTTCAAAGCAGCAGCATTTAGAGGGCAAACATGAAGCGTGTGGATGAAAAAAGAGAAAAGGAAAAGAACAGTCTTTGCACTCTTTTGTCTTCTCTCTTTATCTTTCATTGACAATTACAAGCAGGATTTGACAGCAAGGGGGGACATCTCTTTCTTTTCTCTTTTTTTCCTTTTATCTCAACTCTTTTTCTCTGGTCAAAAGAGCCATAGTGCTCATTTTCACCATCATTATCATCATCAAACAACACTATAAGGATCTTTTTTTGCAACAATAGCCCCTTCTCAATCACCAAACCTATACACTTTTCTCACTTACTGTTCAACCTCTAAAAGATTGAAATCATTCCAATCTACAAATCAACAACAAAATAATACCAATAAAGAAGCAATCAAATCCAACAAAGAAAATCTCGACTGAAAAACAAATTCCCCAAAATTAGCACCAAAAACTCTCCAAGATTTAAACTTTACAAGTTTCAGATCAGGGAAAAAAGAGAGAAAAATGGAAGAGGAGTTAAAGAGAAACCTTACCCAAAAATGAGAGAGAGAATAAAAGGGGAAAAAAGGGAAGAACAGCTACCTCTTTAGAGTTTAGAGTGTGTGCCCCCTACCCCCCCCCCCCTCCCGCACCCCCGATGGATATGGGTCAAGTTATACCTGGAAACCCTACAAAAACAGTTTTTTAAATATTTTATCTTTTCTAATTTTTTTAAATAATAGAATATACTCCGCTTCATTTTACTAACTTTTAATTTTTTGACGTTATGTTGTTAGTAACTTTAATCATTCAATTGTGTTTTATATAAACATTCAATATTTGCTTAGACTATATAAATCTTTATTTTTTCGTTTAAGCACTACTTATATGTATTAAGTATCATTTAGTTTGGATTTGATATAAATTAAATAATTTTAATTTCATTTTGAGTTAACTTTATATACAAAAAGGAATAATGAAAGTATTATAGGGTTTATTTTGAAAAGCAAAAAATAAAGTTACCGACTATAGGCGGTAATTTGACCAGAGAAGCTCGTGGACCACACGTGTATGGTGGTCCAAACTCCGATGCCACCGAAATATCCGGTTTTTAATTTATTTTCTTATTTATTCTAGGGTAAAGAAAATGGAATATTATTACTACAAGTTTGATGTAGTAGTAAAAAAAAAGGTGATTTGCCCTTTTCGAGAGTAGGAAGGAACTTTTGGTTGGAGTCACGGATGAATTGGGTAATTATAAAAAAGACGCAACAACGGGTCAGTTGGTCAAACTGTAACGTGCGGCGTAGGCTTGGGGATATAATGAGTCTTCTCTAATTTTCATACACTGAATCTTTTTTTTTTCTTTTTTCTTTAAGTCTCTTTTTTGTTTTAAAAATTAAAGCTTGGAGATAGAAATTCTTTAAAGGATTTTAAAATATAACAGATCTCAAGAAGATTAGAGTTTTACCATAGTCTTAATTAAGATATAAAACTAAAAGCATCAAACATGTCATTCGTGTGGACAAAATATTTCTTTCTTTTTACTTTGGAGGTAACTCATGAAAATAGTTAGCTCCAGTTTGACCATAAATTTTGGTTTCATTTTTTTAAAAATAATTAAAAATATTGTTTGTTTATGAAATATGATTATGTTTTCGAAAAAAAAAATTTAAAAATTTTCAAGTTCCCACAAACTGGGTTAGGGCAGTTTTTGGGTGAAAAATTTTCTTCCACTCACAAAACTTCAACTTTTCTTCAAATAAAATGTTTGTCCAAATACAACTTCAATGTTCAACAATTATTTTTCAACAAAACTTTGAAAACTCTTTTTTCAAGTTTTAATCAAATTTATGTCCAAAAGCTAGCTTAGTAACTAACAAAGAGTAAAAAAGACAATTGAGTAATCCCGAGTAGATATGAAATATTACTTTACCAACCTTGTCTTAAAAGCTACTTGTTGCGAGTAGGGACGTAGTAAGGTACGCCGAAGAGATTCAGTCAAATCCCCTTCGCCTAATAAGATTAATTCCCTTAACTTTTTTACGTGTTTATTATTTAATTATTTTTAAAAATCTTTTTGGTGAAAATCTTGCTCTACTGGACTTGTAAGGTTGGACTGAAAATATTGGCTATAAAGCAAATAATAGATTCTATCATATATTACATAAAATAAAACTTTGCACTAAAACAAACTCAAAGATTTGAAAATTTGCTATTTACAAAAGAGAATAAAATACAAAAATATAGAATGGGGAGTGGGTTTTTGAGAAGTTGGAATTGGGGCCTTTGCCTTTTTAAAAAGTGGCAGCTAAGCAAATTGACTGGTCAATAACTAGGACAGAGTGTGCTGTATGTGTGTGTATGTGTTTTTGTGTACTCTATGCTTTTTTAAAACTTTTTTATATTATCCCCACAAATTATTTTGAAAAAAATCTGCTGTTTTATCTTAGTTTTTGTTGATTTATTTAAATATTTTTTGCAGTCTTAGAGTTTGACTGGATCGCTTTTAAGTGGGTGCGTCGCCTCATGCAAATTGCTTTGCTGCACCCAGGGATGGGGACATTGACACGTGTCACTTGGGAAATGTGCGTTCGTCCTCTTTTGTTTTGGCTTAAACCAGTGCTTGCTCCTTTTCTAATTACAGCTACTAGGCTCAAATGCTCAATTAACTTTTAAGTATAATTCTAATTTTCCCCCCTCAACTTTTTTCAGTTGAACACTATGATACCTCTGAATTTTAACGTAACACAAAAATGATGAATGGAAGTAAGGAAATTGAAGTTCCTTTCAAGTACTAACTTGAAGAAACATGTTGTACACCAAAAATCAAATTCTTCACTAATTAATACCCTCTTATATGAGTAGTAAGAAGAATATTATCCATTCAAAAACATAATATTTTTGATTAAACACTGTGCTACTATTTTTCTCCTTTTCCTCTTTTGAATGCTGGAAACTTTTTTAGTCAAGAATTCATATTAAACTTTTTTATTTTCGTTTTTCCGTTTATTTAGTTGTCTCATTTCCTATACTTTAAGACAACTTTTTAGCATTGGGAAAACATAGATTTCTTAATACTATATTAGTTCTCTTGTTCCATTCGTAAATATTATTTTTCTTGGATGATTAATATGATCTATTTTAAGTAACGTTCGAAATCAAGGCTTTAAAATTTGGAATATTAATAGGCATTTGTTAAGATAATGCTATGAAAATTACTAATTTTCAGTTCAAAAATATTGTAACACATTAGGACTAATTTGATAGTCAAACTTTAGAATTTGACTATTAAATTCAACTCATTTCAGTTCAGGGGCTTCAGTGGATTATCTTTAAAGTTAAGGGGCAAACTTGTATTAAATTGAAAGTTTATTTAAGTAGTAGTTATAGTAAAGTACTACATATTATATGAGTAAACACCATTAGAATTTGGGAGAAATTCAAAAATAGTTAGATTTACAAGTGCTCATTCAAAAATAGCCACAGTTTCAAAAGTAATCAAAATTTGGTCATTTTTTATGTAAAGATAAATTTGAACGAAAACACTGTTATACTGGAACTTCAGTATAATATACCAGTCCAACATAATATACTGGAGTTTGGAGCACCGGTGCTCCAGTCTCCAGTATATTATACTGAAGCCAACAAAGTATAACGGTCCAGTATAATATGGTGAAAGTTCATATACAGGTGCACCGAACTCCACAATATTATGCTGGACCGCTCACTGTTACAGCTAAATAATGGCTATTTTTCAATGACTTGATAAACGTTGACTATTTTTGAATGACCAGTCCGAAAACTGATTATACCGTGCTATTTTTACTTAGAATTTGCATTGTCTAAGAAAGCTTGTTTGTTGCGTTATTCAACAACTTATGCTGGAAAAAATAATTAAGTGGGGAACTGGGGACTGGGAAGCTAAGATTTGACTACTAATATTCTTTTGTCGCATATCATAGATGGATCTCTCTTCTTTCTTCATTTATAATAACTATTGTGACGTTAATTAATTAATTAACCCTACTAGCTTCGTTTAGGAAAGAATACCATCACCAGCTCAGTCACCTAATAGCTACCCCATTCAAAACTCATATTCTCTCTGTTCCAACTAATTATAATTTAAAGACTGTCATTTTCTACTTTTTGTATTTTTTTCTTTTATAGAATTACCGAACATCCTATTGATTGTTTTGCCTTTATTATTATTATTATTATTATTATTATTATTATTATTATTATTATTATTATTATTATTAATCTTCTACCTACAAATCAGTATCATTCCAACATTTTTTATACCGTTATTCTTACCTGGTAGATTGACTGAACACAGAAAAAATCGTACACCAACAAATAGTCGTGTTATTTACAGAATTTTACTCAGGTTTCATTCTTATTGGGTCTAATTAGTAATCATTCTTTAGGCACATTAACTTTAGCTTGTTTACTTTCACGCTTGCATTTTCCCTGGGAGAATAGTAGCATTATTTTCTTTATGCGTAGATGATAGAGAAAATAATTAAAATAAAGAGGAAAAGTATGACAATCACTACAATGAGAGGTCATGTAAATCTTTTAGTATTAAAATGCATCAACAACAATAGTATGCTAATAGCACATCCTCAAGGAATATACTTCTATTAGATACCAAAACTCAAGGTTTTTATAAAATCGAAGTACAAATATAGGGGAGGAATATTTTTGCTTATTAAAGAAGTAGAAGAATCCAAACTATGTATGAGGGATTGGACTCTACCATACACATTTAGAGCCCGTTTGGACATTAAAAAAAATTAATTTTTTCGAGATCAGTGTTTGACCATAAAATTTTCAACTTTCACTTGAAGATATGAATTTTGAATTTTTTTGATAATTTGAAAAACTCAAAAAAGTTATTTTTCAAAATTTTCACTCATCACTCACAAAACTTCAAAACCAATCAAAAATTATATTCATGTCCAAACACAACTCTAATTTTGAAATACCATTTTCACTTGAATTTTTTTTCACTTTATTTTTGAAATTTTACATTTCTTATGTCCAAACGCCCACTTAGGATATCCTTAGAGCATTTCGACAAAATCATAAACGTTCCCCTCTTCTACCCCGTTTTGCTTAACTCGTTTTGTCATTTACATCTTGTCACTGATCAATAATATTTTTATTTTTAGTTTATCATATAACAGAAAAAATTACTATCAATATATTAAGTGGCTACCAATTATAGTATTAATTCGAAATTTGGATGAATTAAATCCTATTATAATTAATCATAATTTATTTCACTAAAAAACTGCAATTAAACTCCTCAATATAAATTTCGAAATTCACCAACACTTATTTTAACTCCTCATGTTAAGATTGTATATACCAGTTAATTAAATTAAATCACTGAAATTTAATTTAATCAACTGATTAAATTCTTTATAATTTCGCTTAAACTATTTCATGTGACGGATAAAAAATTCATCGGTAGGATTTTCACATGAAAATTTATAAGATTACATAGAGGGATATTATCGAACTCAAGGTCAAGTCATAGATTCTGTCAATTAATTATTATTTCACAAATGCTATTCATTATTGTCCAATCTATTAGGCACATACTAACTCTGAATAGAGTTGTACCTTTTGATAAATCAAAATAATAAACAAATAACATTGATCATAATAACTATATCAAGATTAGGAGTATAAGCTCATTTAATGAATTGGAGAAAATATTTTATATTTTTAGTACAAAAATATATTTTCTCTAGTTGGTCCGTTCAATATACACTAAGTATACCAGCACAAGAAGTTGGAGTAAAACCACTCTTATATTCAAGATAAATTATACTTTAATCATGTGCTACAATCATCAAGATATTTCTCCAACAATATCTTCGATTGAGAACATAATTTATTTATTATGAGAACCGATAATTTAATCTTTTGTGCATGAATTAAGACTTCATACACTAAATCATCTACTACATAATTAAAGGACACACATGTAATAAATTATCTATTCAAGATAATATTTAATGAATTGAATAAATCAAATAAACAATTGTTCCATAAAGAGTAAAACATAATATTATAGCTAAATCGCAGGGTTAATAGTATATCCCAACAATCTCCTACTTAGACGCATAACCACGAGTCCACAACTCTAATACCCATTAATTCTGCATGCTTGTCAAAAGTCTTTTGTGACAAGCCCTTTGTCAATGAGTCTTGCTAAATTATTCTTTGACGGAATCTTCAACACTTTTACATCACCTTTCTAAGTTATGTTCGAATTAAATGATATTTACACTCAATATGCTTAATTATGTTATGAATTTGCTGTTCTTTTGAGTTTGCAACTGCATCACTATTGTCACAATAAAGTATAATTGGTGCTTAAACCGAAGGAACTACATTAAGCTCTTTCATAAAATTCCCTAGTCAAACAACCTCTTTAGCTGCCTCAGAGGCAGCCACATATTCGGCTTCCCATGGTGGAATCAACTACACATGATTGCTTGATACTTCTCCAAATTATAGATCCACCTCCTAAGGTAAAACATACCATGAGGTAAATTTTATAGAATCTCTGTCTGACTAGAAATCTGAATCAGTATAGTCAATGGGTGCAAGATCACCTGAGTGATAAATCAACATATAATCTGTAGTCCTTTTCAGGTACTTGGTTATATGTTTAACGACAGTCCAGTGTACTCGTCCAGGACTAGACTGAAATCTGCTAACCATGCCAACAACAAAGCAGATATGAGGTCTAGTACATATCATAAAGTACATGAGACTCCCTACAGCAGAAACATAAGGGACGACCTTCATCTTTTCTATCTCATCAACCGTTTTTGGGGACTGATTATTTGACAAATAGATTCCATGCATAAAAGTAAAAAAACCTTTCTTATAATCTTGTATGCTAAACCTGGTTAGAATAGTATCACTATAAAGTGCTTGAAGCCTAATATCTTTCGCTTGCGATCTCGCGTAAGCTTGATCCCAAGGATATGTGCTGCTTGTCCTAAGTCCTTCATATCAAAGCGCGAGGACAATCACTCCTTTACTAAATTCAACATGCTCACATTATTTCCTATAAGCAATATATCATATGCGTACAAAATAAAAAATGCAACTTTATCTCCATCCCTCTTCTTATAGACACAAGACTGGTTTTTACATTGATCAAAATTGAAAGTTTTAATCGATGTATCAAAACAAGTACTCCATGCTCTAGAAACTTGTTTAATTCATAAATGAATTTCTTTAATTTACATAACAAGTGCTCATTTTCACTTTTTTATGAAACCATCTAGTTGTGCCATGTAGATGCACTCATCAAAACTTCCATTAAGGAAATTCGTCTTGACATCCATTTGCCAAATCTTATAATCTTAATGAGCAGCAATGGTAAGAATCCTAATGGCTTTAATCATGGTTATAGGCGAAAAGGTTTCCTCATAATCGATCCCTTCTTTTTGAGTGAACTCTTTTGCAACAAGCCTAGCTTTAAAAGTCGACACTTTTTCATTAACTCCTCTTTTTTCTTGTATATAATTCCATCTACAACTAATGTGTTTGACTCAAGTATGTGGTTCTACAAGGTCCCAGACTTGATTGAAGTACATGGACTCCATTTCAGATTTCATAGCAATACTCCATTTTTCAGCATCTGTATCTTGTAGTGTTCCATTGTAATTAAGAGGTTTTATAATAGGATTTTTAGGGATTATATCATAAGATTCTCCAAGAGCGCAAATTGGAGAGTTTTTTAATAATTCTCCCATTATGACTAGTCAGTAGAGGTGCAATTTGATCTTATTGAAGCACAACATCATTTTTCAAAACTCAAGCCTCAATGTTATCCTCCACGCCTTGCGACGCTGGGATATCATTAACTTATTCCTCAAGTGCATGTTGTACAACAACTTCAGGTTGCTCAACAATCTGAGGCTGCTCAATATTACTCCCACTACTTTGAGGTAATGAGATATTAGGCAATTGCTCTTGTGCATTCTGATGCCTGTTGACATTTCTCCCACTACGGTAATGCAATGGTATGCCAGTATTGGCTTCCGGGATATTATCCAGAGATGAGTCATTAGTTACTTCATTGCTTAATTCTTGTAAAACTAGTTTACTTCTAGGATTATGGTTCATTAAATAGTTCTCTTCTAAAAATATGGCATTTGTTGCAACAATTACCTTCTTTTCTTTGGGACAATAAAATAAACCTCCTTTCGTTCCATGTGGATATCCAATAAAAATACACGCTTCTGTCCTCTATTTCAATTTATTCGCTTTCCTTTTCATCATATGTGCTGGACAACCCCAAACCCAAATGTGCCGCAAACTAGGCTTGCACCCAGTCCACAAATCTGCTAGGGTTGACGGTACAGACTTTGAAGGAACCAAATTCAGAATATAATTTGTTGTTTCTAAATCATATCCCCGAAAGGAAGAAGGTAAATCGGAATAACTTAACATTGATCTAACCATTTCCATAAGGGTCCTATTTCTACTTTTTGCCGCACCATTTGTTATGGTGTTCACTACAAGAAAATCACGTATTATATGGGGATTCTTCTGGGGATAAAATTTTCCTTCTAAAAACAATTCGACGAAAAAACCTTCGTAGGTAATTATTACTCGCGGAATCTACAAATCCCCAGGTATGTTACCTGGGATTTTTGAATCCGTATGCAAATTCTGCGAGTAAATCCCCATTAAAATTCCCAAGTAAATCTATAAAACCTTTAGACAAAAAATTAAAATTACTGACATAGTATTTTTATTATTAAAATTATTTTTATAAAGATTACTCTCTACATATATTATTTTTGTATTTGGATATACGCTTCCCACATATATACAGTAGCAGAAATTCAAATTTAAATATCCTACTATAAAATCCTCTGGTAAATTTTCAAGTATTATATATTCAACTAAAGGAGGAACAATAACATTTCTATCTAAATCTTATGAACAAATCCTCAATCAAAATTTCAGATAAATTTTTAGGTAAGAAAATTCCCATCTATATCACCAAGAACAAGTTTCTAGCAAAAATTATAATAATAAAATTTTCATGTAATTCTCCAAATAAGCAAATCCCCAAGAATTTTATTTATAACTAAATATACAGCAACAAAATCTCTAGGTAATTTTTCAAGTAAGAAAATTCCCGAAATTATTTTTCCAGCTACATCCACATCAATAACATCCCTAGGTAATTTCCTAGCTAAGATAATCCCCCCAAAAAAATCTCCAGCTAAATTCACAATTAATAATATTCCTAGGCAATTCTTCAAATAAGCAAATTCCCAAGAAAATATCCCCAAGTAAATTCTCATGTATCGTTACCAGGGGATTTTCCTACGGATTATCATAGGAAGTTTTTTCCATTTTTTTGTTTAATTACGTGCGAATCTTCATGGGAAAATATATTTGCGGATTAGTTTTCCTAGGTAATTTTCTTGAAAATATTTTGGCGCTTTATGGCGCCAAAGTTACCTGCATATTTTCCTGGAAAAATATTTTTCGCACGTAAAATATTCTAAATTTAGGAATTTTTATTTTTTCATGAAAATCCGCAGGTATTATCTGCAAATAAAATTCCCAAGGTAAATTTTCCCATGTAATTAGCATTTTTTTGTAGTGTCCCGGGGTAGATAATTGAGATGTAATTCCACAATCTGATAAGTATTTAAGGAATTTCGTAGAAAGGTATTTACCACGACCAGGTCTCAATGATTTGATATATTTATCATGTCGTTTCTCCATTTTCGTCTCAAATTTTTTGAATTTCTTAAATCATTCAGACTTACGGTGCAATAGATAAGTGTATCCATATTTTGAGTAATCACCTGTGAAAGTTACAAAATACTCATAACTACCTCTTGCTTGTATATTCATAGGACCACACAAATCAGAGTGAATTAATTCTAACTTATCACTGGCTCTATTTCCTTTTGAGGGGAAATGTCTCTTGGTCATTTTTACTTCTAAGCAGAATTCGCATGTTGGTACTGCCTTCATTTTCAATGAACTCAAAGGTCCATCTGAAACCAATCTCGAAATCCTATTTTGATTTATATGACCTAGACGTAAGTGCCACAAATAAGTTTGACTCAATTCAGAAATACGTTTCTTATGTGGAATATTAATGTTATTTAATTCTTTTGATTGCAGTACACGAGGAGATATATCAAGAATAAAAAGGTCATGTACTCTAGCAGTAGTGTAGATAAAACGTTTATTAAATTTAATAACAGCAAAGTTATTAGAAAATTAAACACTATAACAAGCATCCATTATTTTCGAAATCAAAATCAAATTCTTTGTAATAGAAGGTACATAGAGAACATCCTTTAAAACTAAAACTTTATTACTACTAAACGAAACTCTAATATCTCCTAATGCTGAAGCTGGTGTTGGCTCACCATTGGCATGAAAAATGCAAACTTCATTCTCACTTAGACGTCGCGTTTTCTGAAACCCATGCAAAGTAATGTAGATATGATTAGTGGCTCCTGAATCTACACACCAAAATATGATAGAGACAGCCACTAAAAAAGTTTCAACGATTTTTAAATTTGAATTGCTTTACTTATTCAACTTTGCTAGATAGGCAGGGCATTGTTTTTTGTGCTGTCAGGTTGTTTGCATTGATAGTACTTTCCTTTGGGCTTTTCACACCAGCAGTCGTACCTCCAGATGCCAAAACCTTGTGAGCCTTATTCTTTTTCTTATCGCCTATCATCTTAGAAACCAAAGCTTTCTCAACATTCAGTGCCACAATCGGAGCTTGTTGTTTGATAATAGATTTTGCCGCTTGCAACTCATTCAACAATTTTGCTAGTGACAAATCTATTTTGTTCATGTAATAGTTTAAACAAAATTATTGGAAAATGTCAGTCAGAGTCTGCAGGACCATCTTAACTTGAGATTCCTTATCAACCACACCTCCAAGGACCTCTAAATCATTCAGAATACCCATCATTTTCAAAACATGGTCCCTAGCCGATGATTCTTCAACTATTTTGGCATTCAAAAGGGCTTCATGGTTGTCTGCTTAGCCGTACGATTTTGCTCACCGAACATCTCTTCGATACTTCAAGCATGTCATAAGCAGACCCCATAGACTGATCTGATGTTGTAAAACATTCGCCATAGAGGCAAGAATACAACATCGCGTCATCTCATCAGTCTTAAGCCATTTATCATAGCCTTAACCTGATCATCAGTAGGATCTTCATCAGGTTTATCTGGGCACTCCTCAGTTATTACAAATTTGCAACCTTCAACAGTTAGGACAACATCAAGGTTCCTTTTCTAGTCAACATAATTCGGTCCTTCTAACTTGTTTTAGTTCCAACTTAAAGTAATTGAGTCGAATGAAGACATGGTTAATCTGAGAGATATTCACATTAAATAGATCATTAGTTATATAATAAGAAAAATAAAATTCAAAATAACACATTACACATCTAATTAACCATGCTCATTGAACATTTAGATTTGATAGAGAAACTTAACTCTTGCAAAATATATGAGTTATGTCAGATATACACCCTATAAATTAAAACAAGACCAACTCAGATGGAGAGTAAACTGTCAATTGAAGATAGGTAAATATCACTTTTATAAATCCTAATTTCATTAAATCAACATGTAACTCCGTTGGAGAGTTAATATAAGTTATCAAACAACTAGAGACAAAATCACAATAATTATCTATAATGAATTTATCCGATGTGAAAGAAGACCTATGTCAACATATAAATTCATTATATTACTGTAAAACATGAATAGAAACCATAGTGATTGAACCCTACCACCATTGTTTTCAATTTTTTTTCTTTTATTAATTTTTTTAAAAAAAATAAAAAAATGGCCAAAACCCCATCTAATGGAGCCAAAAAGAGTTGGGGAACTCCTGAATAGTAAATCCATCACTATTCATCGTCCATAATTCCAACATCCGGCAAGGTAAGTTCACAAGATTGGTCCCAAAAGAGCATCCTTCTCATTTGTGAACAATCTTTTTTGATTTTTTCCTAAAATCCATAACCATTCGCAGCAGATCTTAAAATCTTTTTTTAAGATTTACTGTAGCATCGACTTCTCTCTAGCCAAATTCAGCGTTCCTGCTCTATTGTAACGTGAAGTGTCCCTATTTGTATGGATTGTTGAAGATTAACTTGGCAGCATAATCTCAATCGTGATTTAATCTATAACTACTGGCAATTTAGTTCCCGAGTTACTGTAGCAACCAGTCTCCTTTCAGTTAATTCCATTGTTGCTGCCATTATTACGTGAAATTTACATGTATTGATGAACTCCATGGATGCATAGTTTTACTTGATTTCCAGTTGTTTTTTAGGACTCTGTAGCCTATCCAATCTGGACAGCTCTGGTTACGAGCTCCATTGAGGTCGTTCATGGCCTCCAGCTCCGGCGACCAGCCCCCTCCTATGGCTGGTCAGCCTCCCCAAGCTACACCTTCCCTCCAAAACAATACCCCACAAATATCCAAGCCATATACTACTCGAACTTATTGAAACCTGCTGTGATTAACGCAGTAGTACATGGAAACTCATCTAAACAAGCTTCAGTTGACCCTATCACTGTGAGACAAGCAACAATCTTGAATGGACAACCAGTTGTTAAGTTTACGGTGGAAGAAGTTGAGAGAATGAACGTGATTGAGGATATCCAATATGCTGTGGTGGGAAAGTTTGCATATGGCTGGCCAGATTTAAATGAGATTCATCGCATTGTTCCATCTCAATGTGGTTTCAAAGGAGAATGCAATATTGGACTTTTGAGAGACAGACATGTCCTTATACGTATGACCTTATGGCAGGACTATGTTGATTTTACATCGAAAGGAACTTAATACGTCAAGGACAAGAATGGCCATGAATATCAAATTCGACCTTTCATTTATGATGTGAAGTTTAAGGCAGGAGAGGAAACTCCAATGGCTATGGCTTGGATCTTTTTTCCAGGTTTATTACCTACGTACTTTGTGAAGGAGTTTATTTTTTCTCTTGCTTTAGCTATTGGGAAACCTTTACACTTGGACATGGCTACTATTAAAAAGACTAGACCTAGTTGTGCTAGGGTCAAAGTTCTTATCGACTTGTTAGCTAACCACCCTAAAAATGTAAGGATGGATATTGTTAATGAAGCATCGGGTGAAATATAGACTGAATGGGTAAATATTAAGTACGATATGATGCCTAAGTATTGTAAAGAATGTAGATTACAAGGGCATGACAATATTGAATGCTGGAGAATTAATCCTGAATTGTCACCATATTCTCAAAGCAAACCTACTGCAGAAATTAACAAGGACCCGAGCAATGTGCATCATAAGCAACCATTGATGATCTTATCAATTGGGAAAGTTGTAGGTAATTTGAATCCAGTTGGGGAACAATGGAAAGAAGCAAGAGACAATCGTGCCAGGAAAAATAAAGCTCATGCAGATGAAATAGTGCCAATAGATCACTCCAATGTTCGACAAACAGAAATTCATGGAAATATTCAGAATGCATTGCAAGGACAACCTGCCAAAGTTATTACACCGAAGGAAGCTATTAATCAGAGACAATGCAATTCTTCATTTCAACAAAGTCATGTGGCTGCAGGAAAGGAAATTATCCCAGTATTTAGTTACAATCAAAAAGACAATAATGCAGCAAGGGAGGAGTTGGGGTCAGATGATGCAGTAAATAACCAGCAAATTCAAACAACAAATATGTTCGCAATATTGGAGGATCAGGATGATGATGATACAGAAAACAATCATCTGGCAATTGTTGAGGAGGGTCAAGAAGTGCTCATGGTGGAAAATAATGCTCATTCTAAAGAAAGGAATCGAGGACAAGGGAGTAGAAGTCCTAATAAAGCCTGTTCTGCTGGAAATAGAAAAGGACTAAATCCATCTGCTCTAAGTTTTATACTTACATCAAATGGGAGTGAGGTAGTAAAACAAGGAGGACCTACTATCTCTAATGGAGAAAGGAATAGGGAACCAGGCAACAAGGAACCCACATCAAAATGGGTACAACGAGCATTTGCTGGCAATGTAGTAGCTACTAACACATCATACCAAGAGGTTCCATCACAAGACACAAGAGTGGATAACAATTTGGCAAAGAAGAAGAAAGGCTTGACTGGTGATGAAACAGATGCAACTAATGAAATTTTTGTTGCAGGGGAGAGAATTAAGTGGACAGGTGGTAGAGTATGGAGCAATCAAATCGAAGAAGATCCAGAAAAAGGGATCATTCCAGATGGTATGCAAGCAGACCGAGATTCAGATGTGCATTTTGAAGAAGAAGAGAAAAGTGTCAATGGTGAGGATAATGCTAGCAAAGAGGAAGAGTTGATCAGCAACATACAATAAAAAACACAACCTACTAGTAAGAACAAAGAAAAAACTGGAGAAACTACAAAGTTGAATGTTCAACAAGGAAATAGGGTGGCAGAAATAGGAAATCAGACTACTTCTACAGTAAATCCAAAGGATGTAAATGTGAATATGGGGGATCCAGGCGGGACTGGAGAAAAAATAACTGGTCCTCAAGAGATTAACAAAGATGTGAATGGGAGTGCTACAGCTGGAAACAAGAATAGGCCCAACGACAACAACACTGTTCCATTGGTTGACAGACAATAAAAGCAGCAATATCAAGGGGAAATAGGCATACATGCTGAGGAACATCTCAAACAATTGGATGCAGCAGTAGACTAAGAGCAAGGATTTGGTGACCATTTTAACATTCTAGGCAAGGACCTAGATGAGGAATCTAGTGCACAAAACTTCAGAAACATTGCACGACAAGGGGACCTATCTCCAAGGCATAACAATAAGGGAAAGTCAGCGACTAAAGGGAGAAATAAGAATGCTAAGGAATCAGCTAAGAACTCTTCAGTTTTGCCTTTAACTAAAATTCAAACAAGGAGGGCACTTACCAAATCTAATAACCTCTAATGGATGCTCTAATCTAGAACATTAGGTCAGTTAGGACCATGCAAGCTTTTGAAATACTCATCACTTTGAATAAACAACATCACTTTGAGTTCATTGGAATTATGGAACCAAAACAACAAGCTAGGAAACTAGAGAGAACAAAAGAAGAATTGGATTTGCCCAGGCTATTGCAAATGTATCCAATAAAATTTGGGTGTTCATAGAGGAGGTTTTTGAAGTTTCAATCATATATGATATGGTACAACAACTTACACTAAAATTGGTCCACACTGAAACTCATGTGAAATTGCTCTTAACTCTAGTGTATGCAAAATGCGATTCTATTGAGAGGATTGAATTATGGGATTCCCTGTATGATATGGCAAGAGACATGACAGTTCCATGACTTGTAGCAGGGGATTTTAATGTTATATGGGATGAGGAAGAGAAGTTTGGGGGATTACCAGTTTCATCGAATGAGATTGACGACTTCAGACATTGCATAAATACCTTCAACCTAACAAATTTTGGCTTCAAAGGTAGTATATTCACTTGGTGGAATGGGAGAGCTGATGAAGAATGCATTTTTAAAAGACTGGATCGTTGTTTAGCCAATATGGAATTCCAACAAACTTCCCTGATTTGGAGGTCACTTACCTCCCTAAAATTGGATCAGATCGCTGTCCATTAATGCTGAAATATGACATTGAAGCTGCACCAGTGAAGAAATCCTTTAGGTTCTTGAATTTTTGGATAAAGCATGAATCTTTCAAAGAAGTAGTGAAAGGAAACTGGAATGCTGACTTCTATGCCAATCCATTTGTTTTGTTCAACTACAAACTAAAGAAACTAAAGAAAGCATTAACTGTATGGATCAAGGCAACCTATGGAGATATTTTTCAAAAAATAGAAAGCCTAGAGGAGGTGGTTATGGTCCACGAAGCCCAATTTGAAGTCTTTCCTACTCAAGAGAACAGAGAGAGATTACAAAAAGTGCAGGCAGACATGATCAAGTATTTGGCTATTGAAGAGGAGTTTTGGAAGCAAAAGGTAGGAATGCAATGGTTCAAAGAGGGTGACAGAAATACTAAATTTTTCCCTGCACATGTAAATGGCAGAACGAAGAAGCTTCAGATCAAAAGAATACAAAATAACACAGGTGCTTGGATTGAACAAGATGAAGAAATTGCAGAGGTGGCAGTGAGTTTTTTCAAGAACCAATTCACTGAAAATGATAGCCCCACAAGATTCCATATCCTAGACCACATCCCTACCTTGATAGATGCAAATCAAAATGTTGAACTACTAATGTAGCCAAATAAGGAAAAGGTGAAAAAAGCAGTTCTAGGATTAAATGGGGAGAGTGCAGGTGGACCAGATGGATTTATAGGCTGTTTCTATCAATTTTGCTGGGATATCATTGGAGATGACATCTATGACATGGTTAGAGCTATATTAAATGGACATGAATTGCCTAAATGTATCACTCATACCAACCTTGTCTTATTACCAAAGAAGAAGGAGGTGACAACTTTCTCTGATTTGAGGCCCATAAGCCTTAGCAACTTTTCCAACAAAATTATTTCAAGGGCTATTCATGAAAGATTAGTAGGATTTCTTCATAACATTATTAGTGATGAGCAGGCATGATTTGTAAAAGGAAGGAGCATTACTGAGAATGTGCTGTTGACCCAGGAAATCATAACCGACATTAGATTGAGAACCAAGGCAGGTCCTAATGTGGTCATTAAGCTAGACATGGCTAAGGCCTATGATAGGCTCTCCTGGTTATTCTTAACAAAGGTGATGAGGAAGATGGGATTTGATGAGAGATTCATAGGAATGGTGTTTGGAATTGTTTCAAACAATTGGTATTCAATACTCATAAATGGACAACCTTTTGGTTTTTTCAAATCAACTAGGGGTGTCAAGCAAGGGAATCCCCTATCACCAACACTATTCATACTAGCTGTTGAAGCCTTGTCTAGGGGTCTAAACTCTTTGCACTTGAATCTTTACTTTTGTGGATATGGTATGCCTAAATGGAGCCCTAAGATAAATCACTTGGCATATGCAGATGACACTATTATTTTTTCCTCATCTGATGCTACTTCTCTTAGGTTGGTGATGGAAGTTTTGAATGCTTATGAAGTTGCCTCTGGTCAGCTTGTAAACAAGAGCAAGTCTGTAGTCTATATACATCACTTGGTGTCCTATCTTGGAAAGAATCACTGGAATTGGAAGGAATGATTTTCCTTTTACATATCTTGGATGTCCTATCTTTTACTCTAGAAGGAATAAAGATTACTATCAAGATTTGATTACTAAAGTCATGGACAAACTACAAGCTTGAAAAAGGAAGTTGCGATCAGTAGGAGGCAGGGCAGTTTTGATATCTCATTATGTTGCAGAGTATGCCAATTCATCTACTCTCAACTGTAAACCCTCCACATTATGTCATAAACAGTTTACACAAAATATTTGCTCAACTTTTTTGGAGCAGTGCTATAGGAGGAACTAGTAGGCACTGGGCTTCATGGAATAATTTGTGTATGCCTTGTGAGGAGGGACATTGGTTTTAGATCACTACATGATGTATCAAAGGCGTTGTTCTGCAAATTGTGGTGGAATTTTAGAACCAAGCCAAGCCTATGGAGTTCATTCATGTGCCAGAAGTATTGCAAGAAGTTAAATGCTGTAATTGTGCCTTGGAGGAAGGGGTCTCATATTTGGAGGAAAATGCTGGAGTGCAGAGATAGTATTGAACATCAAATCACCTGGCACCCTAAGATGGGATCCTCCCTATTTTGGTTTGATAACTGGACATGACTGAGAGCTCTTTATTTCCTAGTTCCACAAGTATTTAGGATTGATGAATCTATTCGCAATGTGAATGATGTAGTGGAGGATGGCATGTGGAATGTGGAGAAGATTCAAGAAGCTTTACCTATGGAATTTGCTATGCATATTCTGGAAAGGATTAAGCCTCAGTGATGGAAAATGAGTTGGACATACCTTACTGGATGCTACAATCACGAGGGAATTTTAGTGTCAAGTCTGCTTGGGACTATTTGAGGAGGAGGAATGACCCACATCTAGCTTATAAAATGATGTGGGTGAAAGTACTGCCATTCAAGATTTTCTTTTTAATGTGGAAAGTGTGGAAGGCTAAGTTACCCCTTGATGATTTTTTGAAAAGGTTGGGATATTGTATGCCCTCAAGGTGTTGGTGCTGCACTGAACCACAGGAAGAGTCATTGACACATTTATTCTTCACCTCTACTGCTGCAAAGTTAGTATGAAAATACTTCCTTACCATAGCTGGAATACGAATAGAAGGATTATCAATGCATCAGACGATCATAAAGTGTTGGACTGCTAGTGTGATTCCTAGAATAAAGCCTATCATGCAATCACTACCCTCTTGCATAGTCTGAGAATTGTGGAAAAGGAGAAATGGTTACAAATATGGGGAGGCAGTCACAATCAGTAGGGTAATCTACCAAGTTTCTTCATCTCTTCAAGCTCTTATTCGAGTTAGGAAGCCTGGTATTACTAATGTTCCTCATAAATGGCATGAGTTATTACAAATGCTAGAAAACTATACCCCAAGGCTAACATATGAAAAAGTAATCTGGGAGATGCCTAGTGAGGGATGGGTTAAAGTCAACACTGATGGTGCTTCGAGGGGGAATTCGGGAAGGAGTTCAATTGAAGTTTGTGTGAGGAATCAGGAAGGTGATGCTATTTTTGCTCTTGGAAAGGAGATTAATAAGGCAACCAATACTAAAGCTGAAGCACTTGCATTTCTGGAGGCCTTAAGGATATGCAATGAGCACAATTACAATAATGTTTGGCTGCAAACTGATTTCATGTCGATAAAGAAATTTGTTGAACAACTGTGGAAACCTCCTTAGTGTATTGTCAAATATATGGAGGAAATTTGGCAACTAATGGGCAGGGGTAATTACAGGGTGTCACACATCCACAGGGAAGGAAACAAAACTAGCGGACTATCTTGCCAACTATGCTATCGATATAGGAGAAATTGAATGCCATGGCTTTTGGCAGTTGGATTCAAAGGGAAGGAAAATAGTCAATCAAGACAAACTTCAATGCCTATATTTGAGGGTGAAGGTTGCAAGGAATTAATGAGTAAGATCCAAATGAGGAGGATAACTACAGAGGAAAGTTCAGACCATCATGGACAAACAACTTGGGATGAGTACATTGTGATGCCGATTTTTCCCTTAAATGCAGGTCGTGATCAGGCATCTTTGACATTCCTATTGAGGGATGTTCAGATGGTGGCTCATGCCATTGAAAGGATCTTAAGGGTGGGCATACATGTAGAGGCCAAGCTGGGTACTCAGATGCTCATCTTAGGCAGCAACATTTTTTCACGGAAATTTGCAGCAGTCGACATTAAACCATGCATGCATAAGCGAATAGAGCAATATTTGTTAAGTTTTCTGATGCTACGACAACTTCAGACTCATTCAGTTATAATACAAATGCATTCCAATAATCGAGCACAACTTGAATGGCTAAAGATATTGGATGTAGCACCAGCATGCTGGGGAACGCCTGATTTCGAGAAAAATCTAGAAACACACAAAAGAACAATGCAGCTTTGTATTTTTTAATGCACGCCTGTCTCGTTGATCATTATGCACGCCTATTTCAGACATCTGCAGAATACCAACTCCACATCCTTCGGGAGGAGGAATTAAAGGTCTTTTTCTCTGACATAGCTTTCTTTTTTGCAGGTGAAATTTATATAGTTATGCACTCCTATTTGCTGCAGCTTTTAAGAATGGTATTAGCTATTGATGCTCATTCCCTTGATGAAGCAACAATATGAGGCATAAGCTTAACAATTTTACACAAAGCAAAAGGAGACCTGGACAATCGAGATCCAACATTGAGCATCCAAGTAATTTCTAATACTATGACAATTTGGAAAAACAAAAGGGCCTGGAGGCATCGAGACCATCCCTTAAAACTGGAAATAATCAAGCAACAAACTAACAACTGTTTGGACATGTTACTGAGCGACAAGGAATATTGGCAATCACATATGGCAATACATTACACATCATGGAACTGCACTCTAATGCAATATTGTAATGTGACCTCCAAAATAGGGTTTCAAACACTGAAACACATTGAACAAGTCTGGAATTCAAGAGAGGCAGGAATTCAACAACACAATCACAAAAAACATCGAAGGAATTCTGGTGTACTCATGCATTGCCTCCTACTACGACTTCATTGGGTGGTATTAGCACTATGTGCTCATTCCCTTGAAGAAGGAAAGAGGCATGCACAACCATGACAACTGTGACTAGGACTCTCTTGCAATACTGTAGGATCAGGTTTACGACCAGAATGATGGCCATGCATTGCTCCATCAGTTCTGAGATGTCTACTAATACAATGGTCTCAACAGGACTCAAGGTGACAATACACGATAATGCAGGCACATAAATTCTTAACATGGTAGTGTCTAAGGTTACAAGAAGAAGGTACTGGGCAAGAATTTGGTGGATGCGTATAGCGGACAACTATATATCACCTTGGATATTGATTTCAATTCAACAGGATAGATGGACAAAACAGGAAACAATTTATCTACGGTACTTAACAAGAATCAACACAAGAGGGAGCAAAAAGGAAATCAAATTGGCTAAAGAACTCAAAGAAAAGCGGCAAAAAATGAACCATCGATATAAGAAGCTACATGGTTATATTAGATCGTATGTGATATCAATAATGAGTTCAGTGCTCAATATTGGTAATAGGTTCTATGTAATCATCATATTTTATTTCTTTCATGTTGTAAGACCACCTGACACTATATTTCATTTTTGATTTTTTATATATAAAAAATTAGCCCTAGGCAATGCCTAGTGGATTGCTAAAAACAATGACCCTAATGCCCCAAAAATAACGTACTTCATGAGCAAAGCTGATGAGTATTGCTCATTGGGTCGTTTCCGATGAATCTATTGTAACAACCCGACTTGTCATTTTAAGAATTAGCATTCCGTCCAGCAGCTTAAGACGTCAAGAATCTTCGTAATATGCATCATGACCCACATGTGTGGTCGAGTTTAGTTTCCGTAAGATTCGGAGTTAAATTTAAAGAAAAACAAAATCTTATTTTTGAAGCTCAAATGGAAAGAGTTGACTAGAGAGTTGACTTTTGAGCAAACAACCCCAAAATAGAGTGTTAATGATATCAGTATCTTTGTATGGTGATTTCGAACTTGGACGTGTGTCCGAATTTGGATTTGGAAGTCCATAGGACAATTCGGCGCATTTTGGCGAAATAAGAAAGTTGACATGTTCTAATTATATTATTTTATATGTGGAAGAGGTCTATTACCATGATGGATACTAATTGGATACGATAGAAAGTGTACGAGGCGTATTATAAGTGATATGGGGTTTAAGGAGTGTCCTAAGTCTAAGTCAAGTTGGAAAATTTTATAATAGACTAAAGTTGCAAATGAGTACGCACAAGACCTCACTTGGGACGAGCATATCTACATGTATATAAGGAGTTGTGTGATACAAAACCTATCAAATTAAAGTTCTTTGAGTATAATTTCCAACTCATCAATTTTTTGTCATTTGGAGGTGTATTGATAATAAGTGAATTTAACTATAATTAGGCCCTAAATAACCACCTTCTTGTATAGTTTGGATGATAAAAGTGATAACAAAATGCTCTTAGTAGTGTTTTTCATGCTTTGCATGTTTTATATGACCAGAGAAGGCTATGAAGTACTTTTGGGATCAAATATGGAGAAAAAGAGCCGATCGTAAAAATTCCGTCAAGTAAACCACGCGAAACAGCTCAAGTCAGAACTGAAAGAGGTCTGCCGCGGTTCCACCACGACCGCGGCAGAACCGCGGTAGAATATGGCTACAGACAAAGTGAGAATCAGAGAGCATGTTTGGCCGCGGTTTGACCGCGACCGCGGCAGAACCGCGGCGGAGGCGGAGAACTTCAGGGACTAAAGTGCAAAACACGGGATTTTTAGCCCAAATCCCTATTTTAAACACTAGACTCTGCCCAAGAGAGGCATGTATTGTTTTAGAGAGTATTTTGGCAAGAAGAACAAGTGTGAGAGATCACCCAAAACATCTTGGTTTCTTCTTCTCTTTATTTTTCTTGCAAGTTTTATGATGAATATTGTTTTAGTTTATTTACCCATAGTTATGAGTAGCTAAATCCTTTGTCTAAGGTTTTGATGGAACCTATTTGGGGATGAACTTCTTGTTTATGTGAATACAAATTGCTAGTCTCAATCTTTATTTGTTCAACTTTGTGTATGTTGTAGTTAATTGACAGGATCCTCAATTAGCTGTGCCTATTTAGTGTGCATAACTCGGGAGAGAGTGCATATTTAGGTTATTGTTGAACAACACCACTCCCAAAGTATAAGAGGGATCTATAACTGCGGGTTTAAAGGCGGGATTAGGGATAACGAAGCCTTGAGTGCAATCTAAAGTGAACCGTGTTAATTAGAGCTAGCTAGTGTATCTCGGGAGAGTGCATTGAGTATATTACTGTGATTACTCGGGAGAGATTTACGGTAAGATGAGCGTTCTTGGTTGATAGAGAGTTGTTGGTCAATTTGTATAAAGCATAAACAGAAGTGATTCCATCAATATGGGAAGTCATTACCTTAGCGTTTTCTTATTATGGTTTACAACCTTAGCATCCTTAGTTTACAGCTGTTTATTTACTTGCAATTTTAGTTATTGAAGACACCATCAACTATGATTCAAACGTTTGGGGAAATTGGTTCTCAAGAGTTTAGTAGGTCTAAAGATAGTGATTGATAGGTTAATTCTCTGTGGATTCGACTCTGGGCAGAATACTCAGGTTATATTTGCAACATCCGCATTGTCTTTTTTATAAGGCATAGTTGGGCGTGATCAAATTTTGGCGCCATTTCCGGGGAACTAACGGAATTATCAATTACCATTGATAGAAATACAAAAATTCTTAGTGTAGTCAGTTTTCTCTACACCAAAGTTTTTATTGAAATTTTTTGACGGTTGTTGACGTGGTTGCACAGGTGTATGCCTAGAAACTCTACGAGAACTGGAGAACTACTTGAAGGACTCTCAGACCCCGAGAAAACATTCCGGATATCGAACCGTGCCAACAAAAGACTTCAACAACCTCATCAAACATACAAACTCGAAATTGACATGGGTGACGTAGACAACGTCAATGGAAATGTCAGAGATATGGCACCTCCTGTGCCTGAGGCTGCACTATATGACTGGGCACAATCTACAGTTGATAATCTGGCCACTTCCATTGTTGTGCCCGCGATACAAGCTGAATCGTTCCAGATCACGAACAACATGCTGCACTTGCTGCAAAACAAGTGACTATTTTCTGGGACACCAGCCGAAGATCCTCAGCAGCACTTGAAGAACTTCCTGTCGATTTGCAAAACTCAAAGGCAACCCAATGTAACTTCGGAAGCGATCAGGCTGTTATTATTTCCATTCTCGGTGACAGGAGCTGCTCAGGTCTGGCTAAACTCACTCCCCATAAACTTTATATAAACTTGGGATGAGTTAGTCAAGCAATTTCACATCAAGTTCCACCCGCCCAACAAAACAGCTCAACAAATTGATGAGATCGTGAGCTTTAAACAGAAACCAATGGAGACACTGCATGAGACATGGAGCCGGTTTAAAGGAATGTTGGTTATATGTCCACACCATGGTATTCCAGATCAGATGTTGGGACAACGATTTTACATGGGACTATCAGATAGCATGAAGAACATTGTAGAAGCCTCAGCTGGTGGGGATTTTTGAGCAAAACTTGGAGTGAAGGTCAGAGTCTGCTTGACAAAATGGCTCAGAGGTGGACGACGAGGAATGCACCTATCACTCCAGAGGTACACTCAGTGCCTTTTGACCCATCAAATTCCATGGCTGAAAATGTGGCGACCCTTTTGACACAGATGAGCATACTCACCAAAAAGGTGGAGGAATCAGGGCAGAAATAGCAAGTGCACATTGTAGATACTACCAATGAGGGCTTGTGCACATCGTGCATTAGTCAGCCAGTTGGTAATCCTTGTAATGCAGAACATGATCATCATCATCAGCACCCTGAAGACATGAACTATGTGTCAAACTATGAAGTCCAGAGACAAGGCAATCAGAACTGGGATCAGCAAACTCAGCAGCCATACAGACCACCTCAGCCACAGTACAATGCTGGAAACATGGGAGGTATGAGACCTCCCAACAATATGACACCTTATCCAAGGCCACAGGGGTACAACAATCAGTAGCAAGGGTATCCCCCACCCCAGCAACAACATGGTGGAAGGCAAGAAGATGGGTTCACGAGACTTGAAGCAATGATGCAACAGGTTATTGGGTCCAATGCAAAAATAAATGAAAAAGTAGATGCACATGATGCAACAATCAAAAATATTGAAGTGCAATTGGGCCAAATTTCAATGTCTCTGAACAATCATCCTCAGGGGACATTACCTGCAGACACCCAGATTAATCCAAAAGATCAGGGCCCAAAGCAGCTGATGGCGGTGAGTCTCCGTAATGGCAGGGATCTAGATACAGAACAAGAGAGAGCTCGAGAAAATATACAAGCTGAGACATTCTTTCCAGTGCCCATTGAGCTGGATGAGTCTACGATACTGACAAAAGTGACAGTCCAGCCTGCTCAGGAAGAAAAGAACATTCAACAGGAGACCGAGAAAGTAGCTGATCCAGTTGAAGAGCCAGTAGTTGAAATAGAATATGATAAAGAGAAGTCCCAAGTGATTGAGAAGAAGAGACCTCCTGCAACCTTTCCACAGAGGCTGGCCAAGCATCAAAAAGAGGAGCAGTATAAAAAGTTCTTTGAAATGCTCAAACAAATCCAGGTAAATATTCTACTGATAAAGCTTTAAAGGAGATGTTTGGGTACGCAAAAATGATGAAGGACTTGATGTCCCGGAAATTTGATTTTCAAAACTTGGCTACGGTTACACTTACTCAGACCTGTAGTGCAATGGTGACGAGACCTATTGCTGAAAAGCTGTCTGATCCAGGTAGCTTTACAATTCCATGCATTATTGAGAATTTCGCCTTTGCTAAGGTGCTCTGTGATTTAGGGGCCAGCATTAATCTTATGCCCCTGGCTATCTATAAGAGGTTGGGCATTGGGAGAGCTAGACCCACCTCCATGTTGCTGCAGCTGGCCGACAGGACTGTGAAGCGTCCATTCGGTATCCTTGATGATGTGCTTATTTAGGTGGGAAAATTTGTGTTTCCTGCAGATTTTGTGATCTTGGATTGCAAAGTGGATGAAGATATTCCTATAATCTTAGGAAGACCATTCTTGGCCACGGGGAGAGCTCCGATTGACTGTGAGACTGGGGAGCTCAAAATGAGACTCAATATGAGGAAATAATGTTCAATGTGCAAAAGTCTATGAGGCGACCAAGCGAGTTCGCCAATTGCTCTCTTATTGATGTCGTGGATGTAATTGTAGAATCTGATGATGAGGTATTGACAATTGAGGACCCCTTTGCTGCATGTTTGATGAACTTAGATGAAGTGAATGGTGAGGATTTGGCGGAATGGGTGTTGGCATTGGAAGGTAGAGGGTTCTGGGAGAGAAATCTAGAGTTTGAGCCCTTGCACTTAGAAAAGAGAGAAACTCCTCCAGCTAAGCCATCCATTGAAGAACCACTAAAGATGGAGTTAAGTCATTGCTAGCCCACCTCAGGTATGAATTTCTGGGACCTGACTCCATATTACATGTTATTATCTCATCTAGTTTGTTAGATGTGCAGGTTCAAAAACTTTTATAGGTACTAAAGGAGTGCAAAACTGCCATATGGTGGACCATGGCAGACATCAAGGGGATCAACCCCGCCTATTGCATGCACAAGATTCTGCTGAAAGAGGGGCACAAACCTTCCAGGGAACATCAGAGGAGGCTAAACCCCAACATGAAGGAAGTGGTGAAGAAGGAGGTGATAAAGTAGTTGGATGCGGGAATTATTTTCCCAATCTCTGACAGCAGCTGGGTGAGCCCAGTGCAATGTGTTCCTAAAAAGGGTGGCATGACGGTTGTGACAAATGACAACAATGAATTGATCTCAACAAGAACCGTCACAGGCTGGAGAATTTGTATGGACTATCGAAAGTTGAATCTAGCCACCCGGAAAGACCACTTCCCACTTCCCTTCATTGATCAGATGTTGGACAGATTGGTAGGGAGGTCACACTTCTATTTTCTGGATGGGTACTCAGGGTACAATCAGATCTCCATTGCACCGGAGGACAGAGAGAAGACCTCCTTCACATGCCCGTATGGCATTTATGCCTTTAGACGATGCCCTTTGGCCTATGCAACGCACCTGCCACATTCCAACGGTGCATGATGGCCATATTCACTGACATGGTTGAAGACATAATGGAGGTGTTCATGGATGACTTCTCAGTGGTAGGGAATTCATTTGATGAGTGCCTGATAAATCTGATGCGTGTGCTGAAATGGTGCATCGAGACTAACTTGGTTCTGAACTGGGAGAAGTGCCATTTCATGGTACAAGAAGGCATAGTCTTGGGGCACCGGGTGTCAAGCAAGGGAATAGAGGTGGATCGCGCGAAAGTTGATGTAATAGCAAAGCTGCCTCCACCAACTTCAGTCAAAACCATCAGAAGCTTCCTTGGACATGCCGGTTTTTACCAGAGGTTCATAAAAGACTTCTCCAAAATCGCCAACCCCCTTTGTAAGTTGCTAGAAAAAGATCACCCGTTTTTGTTTTCTAATGATTGCAGGGTAGCATTTGAGGAGTTGAAAAAGAGACTGGTCACAACACCCATCATTGTTGCCCATAATTGGGAGCAACCGTTCGAACTAATGTGTGATGCCAGTGACTATGCAGTGGGAGTAGTGCTGGTCCAGCGGAAAGACAAACTGATGCACCCAATCTATTATGCTAGTAGAACGCTGAGTGGAGCCCAGTTGAACTACACTGTGACTGAAAAGGAGATGTTGGCTGTAGTGTTCGCGTTTGACAAGTTCCAATCCTACCTGATAGGGTCCAAGGAAATTGTATATACTGACCATGCAGCTCTCAGGTACTTAATAGAAAAGAAAGAATATAAGCCACGCCTGATTCATTGGGTGTTGCTATTGCAAGAGTTCGATCTTGAGATTCGTGACCGTAAGGGCACGGAGAATCAAGTCGCTGATCATCTACCATGACTTGAGGGAGCTGAAAATGTAGTTGAGGTTAAGGAAATACTGGAAACTTTTCCAGACGAGCAACTGCTCACCACCACTCATCAGGAAGGGCCTTGGTATGCAGAATTTGCTAATTACCTGGCCAGTGGTATAGTTCCTCACAACCTTTCATCGGTCCAAAGGAAAAGATTTTTTTCGTGAAAGCCGCCAGTATTACTGGGATGAACCTTATCTGTTTAGAATATGCCTTGATAATATGATCCGGAGATGCGTCCCCGAGATAGAGAAATTTTCTGTTTTGCAGGCTTGTCACGCATCGGCGTATGGTGGACACTTTGGAGGGGTTAGGACAGCAGCAAAGGTGCTAGAGGCTGGATTCTTCTGGCCGACAGTGTTTAAAGATGCGCACCTATGGGTGAAGGGCTGCAATGAATGTCAACAGATCGGGAACATTTCCCGACGTCACGAGATGCCCATGAACCCAATTCAAGAGGTGGAAGTGTTTGACGTCTGGGGGATTGACTTCATGGGTCCCTTCGTCAGCTCCTATGGCAATAAGTACATTATTGTTGTTGTAGACTATGTGCCCAAATGGGTGGAAGCTGCGGCGTTACCCACCAATGATGCAAAAGTGGTGGTGGGATTTCTAAAGAAGAACATATTCACCCACTTTGGGACACCACGAGCAATTATCAGTGATGGAGGCACTCATTTCTGCAACAGGGCCTTTGAAAAGTTGCTTGCTAAGTACGATGTGCGCCACAAGGTGGCTACTCCTTACCACCCGCAAACTAGTGGACAGGTTGAAGTGTCCAACAGAGAAATCAAGAGTGTGTTAACCAAAACTGTGAATGCCATAAGAACTGATTGGGCGAGGAAGCTAGATGATGCACTCTAGGCTTACAGAACTGCCTTCAAAACTCCAATTGGTATGTCACCATACAAGTTGGTGCTTGGAAAGGCCTGCCACCTGCTAGTGGAACTTGAACATAAAACGTGGTGGGCATTGAAACAGCTGAACTTAGACATGGAAGCTGCGGGCACGTCAAGAGTCACTGAATTGCATGAGCTCGAGGAGTTCAGATATCTTGCTTTTGAGAGCACAAAATTATACAAGGAGAGAATGAAGAGGCTGCACGACCAGAATATTATTGAGAGAAATTTCAAACCCGGGGACATGGTATTGCTATACAACTCAAGACTACGTCTGTTCCCAGGTAAACTTAAGTCACGATGGTCTGGACCATTTCGAGTAGTTGAAGTTTTCCCTTCAGGAGCTATTGAGATTGCCACAGAGAATGACTCTCGTACATTCAGAGTCAATGGTCAGAGATTAAAGCCATATGTGGGCATGAGCGAGAAAAAGGAAGTGTCTGAGCTGCACCTAACTGACCCACCGAGGTCGAGCGAGCCTTAAATGCGCTCATTCTGCGTCGTGCCGCGATGTTAAATCAGGCGCTGCGTGGGAGGCGACCCATAAAATTGTTGTAAGTGTAACACATTATATAAAAAAAATAAAAAAAATAAATATAAAATCAGACAACTGCCCAGACCACGGTTCCACCGCTACCGCGGTCAAACCGCAGTCAGAGACCCCCTCTGAACTTCGTTCACCGCGTTTCCTCCGTGACCGTGGTCAAACCGCGGTGGGAACCCCTCTCTGAACTTCGTCTACTGCGGTTCAACCGCGACCGCGGCAGAACCGCGGCAGACCCTGTCGGGCCCAAGTATGCAGAATCTTTTTTTTTTAATTCCCCCCCTTTTTCTAATTCTCCTAAATCTTCACCCACCCCTAAACAATTATTCCCACTCCCTATTCAGAAACAAAACAACCCCCCCTAAAAATAAAACCCAACTCTTCTCTTCTCTTTCCCTCCCTCACTCCAAAAAAAAACAGCCATTGTTATCTTCTCCACACCTCCCCTTACCACCACCCACCCCTTCCAACCTTCATCAAGTAAGTGTTCTCTTCTTTTTGATTCTATTTCCTCTTCTAATTAGTGTTATCTAGTCTAAACTAGTTTAGTTAAACCCTAGGTAGGAATAATGTAGATTTTCTTTCAATTTTTGCTTCTTCTCTGATTTTATTGTTGTATTTGCTTCTTATGGATTTGTTTGGTGCTAAAATGGTTGGGTTTTTCTTATACTTCGATTGTGGGGGTTGTTTAGATGATTTGGAGGCCTAGAAATAATTTTTGCGGTGTAGTTTGGTGGAGGGCCTTTTTTGGCCGAATATTTGGGGCTTGTGGTGCTATTTTGAGGCATTTTGTGTCTATCCTAGGTTGTGGTGGTGTTGTATTTGGTGAATGGTGGTGTTATATTTAACGTGAATCACTTGAGGGAGTAAGTGTGGGGTGTTGTATGCCAGGATTTGTAAGAAAGTTGTGGGGCCATTGTGGAGGTTGTAACCTGGAACACCTCATTAGTTGGGGGTTTGGCATAGTGTATGAATGGAATAAATGGGGGTTATTATTTAATGCCATCGGGTGGTGAAGTCTGAGTAACCATCCGGCTGGCCCATGTAGGATATCTTTTATGGTTCTCTTGTATTCTTTGCAGGTCATATGGCTCGTAAGAAGCAAAAGCGATCGGCAGACACGTCCCAACAGCCTACATATGATGCCTCAAGGTTCAAATCAGAATTGGCAGAGGACGACTTTCATGCCAAGGCCTCAAAGAGCTTCATCCCTGAGATTTCGATTGACAGGGCGGCCCTCCGTGCAGAAAAGGAGGAGATGTATGAGGAAATCCGGCGAAGGGAAATGGAGTTCTTATTTGATGAACCTGAAACGGTGAATAGGATGCTTGTAAGAGAGTTCTACATGAACTGCCCATCACATACGTTGCGGGAGGTTACTGTGCTGGGCAAATTGGTATATGCCTCAGTTGAAACTATTCAACAGGTGTTGCGGCTGCCCTGGTTTACTGGTGACGTCGACTATTACCAGGACATACCAAGAGTCACTTGGGATATTATGACTGATGCACTCTGCACAGGGGGCAACCAATCTGGATACATGACCATATCACCCTGAACTCCAATTCATTCACCCATTTGGCTAAGTGTTGGCTCACTGTCATTTGCAGCCGGTTCTTGCCCTCAGGCAACACGACTGACGTGAACTTCCAAAGAGCCCTCTTGACGTGGTGCTTCGTCACAAAGAAAGATTTTGATGCGGCAAGACTTATTGGTGATGAAATGATCATACGGTCCCCACTGAGGTCAAAGGGATTCTACTTCCTCTCCCTGGTGACTACATTGTGCCTGCTGAAGAATGTCCCCACCCATCCTACTGATGGGGAGTTGCCCCCTAAAGCAGCTTTCAGAGCTTCGGGCATCAAAGTGGGTAGAAGTACCCGGTTCCCATGGCACCATCCAGGAGATCCTATGACAGTGTCGGACCCTCTCGGCACCCCCATGCTGGGGTAGGCTTATCCAGATCACAGTCCACCCAGCCTATGTTGCGTACTATGGAGGACGAGGTCGCAGATCTTCGTACCTCGGTGGAGGGTCTACACACGCGTATGGATGTCATGTCTCAGCGGCAAGCCAGGTCTAAGAGCCGGTTCATGTCCTAGTTCTGTGCTTTGGGGAGAGCTTGCATGTGGACCCCAGCACCGTCTCCGACTCTGATTGAGGCTCAGGGAAGTCTTCTTACCCTTCTGCTCGTTATTTTTGATATGACATGGGGATATGCAATAATTTTTAAGTGTGGGGTGGGAGACTTGCTCGGGTAATGTATTGTAGTGTATATAGACATGGTGTATGTTGTAATATTTGATTGGTGTTATTGTGTATAATTGACTGTACTCACAATAGAAGTAACTGACTTGGCCCAACGACGGACATTTGTCGACGGGTCTCTTGAGGGTCAAAGTCGGATTTAAAAAAAAATAAAAAATTGTAGAGGACTCTTCCTGAGGACGGACCACTTGGACAGTACTCTCGAGGGAAGTAGTCCATGTGGTTTCTTTATTTTATTTTATTTTTCTTTTTTTTAGGTAGTGTAGTAATTTTTCCTTGGTTTTTCTTTTGACCACGGTTCTTTTCCAAGGGCTTTTCTTGAACCGGGTTAGGTAGATTTTTCGTTTGTAGTTTTAGGACCAAAATGGGTGAAGGCTAGAATGCAACCCTTGATGTACACACCTGAGAATAACAAAAATGAACATGAGGGTGAGACGTCTAGGCTCGTTTGTAGACTCGTAAATCTATGCCTTAATTTTGAACATCCTGTCTTGCTTGAACGCTCGTATGAGTGTGTTGATAAACTGATTCGGAATGAATTACATGCCAAGTGTGTGTGAGATATTACTTGTATTCTGTGCTTGCATGTGATACCTAGAACTTGCCCTGTGTGTTTGCAAAGCGAAATAGAAGCTGTTTGGTTTTAGAGATGATTGAGGCATTTCTTTGTGTAGCCTGTATATTTGTGAATCCACTTGTATATATTGCCATAGTTAACCCCTTTGAGCCTGAAGCCTGTTCTTTGATAACACTATAATGACCTATATCCCTGTGTTTGAATAGTTTGACTGTTTGAACCTGTACCTCCTAGAAGCACTTGAATTACTAAAGAACATACAAAAGTCAAAGTGTGGGGTGGTAAGGAAGTAGGAAAAAGGGGAATCAGGAAAGAAATACTTGAATGGTGCAATAGATTTGTAAGAGAGATAAAATATATATATAAAAAAAAAACAGTTGCACCTAAAGAAAAGTGGGGGTCCCTATGAACTAAAATGTGGAAGAACGAGTGGGCTGAGCATGGAAATTGAAATAAAAGGAAGTGTGTAGTAAAAGTGCTTAGGGAGGTTAGTCACTATATCCAAATATATCATATCCGTTCCTTAGCCTACATTACAACCAAATAAAGACCTCTTGATCTTTGACTGAATAGCTCGATTAGTAGAGTACTACACTAAGGGCAAGCTTATGGTGTGTCTATGTGGCATGTGAATGTTCTTTGCTGAGAATGAGTGAATTCTTCCTATCTTTGGTTCCTTGTTGCTTGAATTTTATGTGTGTGGAACTTCTCTCAGAATTATGATGTGAGGGCATGTGACTCAGGAAGAAAAAATGAGTTTTCACCTCTATTAGAGTAACTAGAGTGAGCATGAGTGTTTCATGGTGTTAGAGTCTTCATCTGAGGCGTGACTGTTGCACTGCTTAGGTTGTTCCTTCGTAAAGTGGGTAATGCATCGAGCGATTAGGCCTAGAAGTGTGGTTTAACTTACTCGAGGACGAGCAAAGGTTTAAGTGTGGGGTGTTGATAATAGGTGAATTTAACTATAATTAGGCCCTAAATAACCATCTTCTTGTATAGTTTGGATGATAAAAGTGACAACAAAATGCTCTTAGTAGTGTTTTTCATGCTTTGCAGGTTTTATATGACCAGAGAAGGCTATGGAGTACTTTTGGGATCAAATATGGAGAAAAAGAGGCCGATCGTAAAAATTCCGTCAAGTAAACCACACGAAACAGCTCAAGTCAGAACTGAAAGAGGACTGCCGCGGTAGAATATGGCTGCAGACAAAGTGAGAATCAGAGAGCATGTTTGGCCGCGGTTTGACCGCGTCTGCGGCAAAACCGCAGCGGAGGCAGAGAACTTCAGGGACTAAAGTGCAAAACGGGATTTTTAGCACAAAACCTTATTTTAAACACTAAACTCCGCCCAAGAGAAGCATGTATTGTTTTAGAGAGTATTTTGGCAAGAAGAACAAGTGTGAGAGATCACCCAAAACATCTTGGTTTCTTCTTCTCTTTATTTTTCTTGCAAGTTTTATGATGAATATTGTTTTAGTTTATTTACCCATAGTTATGAGTAGCTAAATCCTTTGTCTAAGGTTTTGATGGAACCTATTGGGGGATGAACTTCTTGTTTATGTGAATACAAATTGCTAGTCTCAATCTTTATTTGTTCAACTTTGTGTATGTTGTAGTTATTGACAAGATCCTCAATTAGCTGTGCCTATTTAGTGTGCATAACTCGGGAGAGAGTGCATATTTAGGTTATTGTTGAACAACACCACTCCCAAAGTATAAGAGGGATCTATAACTGTGGGTTTAAAGGCGGGATTAGGGATAACGAAGCCTTGAGTGCAATCTAAAGTGAACCGTGTTAATTAGAGCTAGCTAGTGTATCTCGGGAGAGTGCATTGAGTATATTACTGTGATTACTCGGGAGAGATTTACGGTAAGATGAGCGTTCATGGTTGATAGAGAGGTGTTGGTCAATTTGTATGAAGCATAAACATAAGTGATTCCATCAATAGGGGAAGTCATTACCTTAGCGTTTTCTCATTATTGTTTACAACCTTAGCATCCTTAGATTACAGCTGTTTATTTACTTGCAATTTTAGTTATTGAAGACACCATCAACTTTGATTCAAACGTTTGGGGAAATTGGTTCTCAAGAGTTTAGTAGGTCTAAAGATAGTGATTGATAGGTTAATTCTCTGTGGATTCGACTCTGGGCAGAATACTCAGGTTATATTTGCAACGTCCGCATTGTCCTTTTTATAAGACATAGTTGGTCGTGATCATGTATACAAAAGGTTATGACCATTTTAC
Organism: Nicotiana sylvestris; assembly: GCF_000393655.2. Taxonomy (NCBI): domain Eukaryota; kingdom Viridiplantae; phylum Streptophyta; class Magnoliopsida; order Solanales; family Solanaceae; genus Nicotiana; species Nicotiana sylvestris. Next base: position 149,263,811 of record NC_091060.1, read on the forward strand.
CATACCTGAGTCAGATGCGTGGCCGGAGCACGACCGCGCATATTTGAAAGTATTCTGCCTTGTGAGCGCAGCCTGAGCACGGTCGCGCACGTACCAGACCTCTAAATACCACTAAGGACGGGAAAAGAGAGGAGCTAAGTCATTTTTCAAGACTAGGGCATCCTCTCCATCCCCAATCCGGCCAAGGCATCCAATTACACACCCAAGGTGAGTTTTTAAGTGTGTTTTTATGGTAATTTCACTTCTCAATCACTAGTTACAACATCGTTTTGATTGGATTTCATAAGATTTCTTCAAAATCTCAAGAACACCCCAAAAGTTGTCTTTTAAGATTTGGTCTACAAGAGGTAATATTTTACCCTTAGACTTACATATATGGAGTTATTATGGAATTATGAGTATGAATCAAGTATTGAAACTCATGGTATGGTGATTGGAAGCCATAAATTCTCAATTTAAATGAATACCCATTGTAGAGATTGAAAATTTATTATTTGATGGAATATTTGTTGGTTGGATGTGAATGGTTGATCACACATGTCATGTTAGGAGTATAAATTTGTTAAAGAATAATGGTGGGATGAATTATTGGTAAGTTGTGGTGGTTGGATGAACTAATTCTATGGTAAAGAGATGTAGTCAAATGTGCACACATAGTGTTTGATGAAATGCTTCAATGAGGTGAACCCACAAATATCTTCCTAATTATGGTTCACTTTTGTTATGTTTCTAAATAGATTGAAGTTGCTAGAATTTTCGAAATTTAGTAGTAAGGTAAGGAAATCTCAAGAAAGATTGGAGTCATCCGGAGGTCAATTCATATGAGAATATATTTTGGAATATCGATCTAACTCCGTTAAGGTTTGTCTAACCTTGTGTGGGGGACTTCCCCTTAGGATTTGAGTCTTCTATATTGATTGTAGTTCGTGTACGCGAGGTGACGAGTGCGTACTCGGACTTATTTGTAGGAAATTGGCCTTTTATGGTTCTTAGGTCTTTACATTCATTGTGTATGAATGTATTCTTGATATGAATGAGTTCATATTTACTAGTTTCACCTCTACATGCTTAACTGGAACTAATTGCTCCATGATTCACTCTTATTGCCTAATTGACTCCTATTTGACTTAACTGAAGAGTTTTGCCTTCCTATTGTCATGTTATATTTTTATAATTGCTTGTCTTATTTGGGCATTATTATTATTCTTCCTGAAATTGTTTTAGTCTTACGTAAAGCTAAGATCATCTACCCTTAATTGAATTGTCGAATATCCTCGTAATTGTCCAACCTTAAGGGAGTTTAGATAATCTATATCCTGGTTGACTTGTCTTTATTTTGGGACTGCAGACGTATTTCGGGAGATCCCTATGATGACCCAAAAGGTCATCACTTGTTTTAAAAGTAAATTCTGCATTTTGAGGCCTTAAAAACCTCTTTCGGCATTACCTCGATTTGTGTGCACAATCCGGGCGCGTAGCCGAAAAGTCATTTTGTGAAAATCTGTGAAAATGATGAATTTTGACTTTAAAATGGATTTAAGTTGACTTCGGTCAATAATTTGAGTAAACGGACCCGGACCCATAATTTGACGGTCCCGGAGGGTCCGTAGGAAAATATGGGACTTGGGCGTATGCCCGGAATCGAATTTCGAGGTCCCAAGCCCGAGAAATGAATTTTTAAACAAAATTATTTTCTGAAATTATTTATGAGTTTTGGTAATGAAATGTGTTTCACACTTGATTGTATCGGGCCCGTATTTTGGTTCCGGCGCCCGTATAGGTCTTATATGTGATTTAAGATAAGTCTGTGAAATTTAGTAAGAAAGGGACCTAAAATGACGTGAATTAGATCGTTTTTGAGAAAATTAAAAATTTTGAAGTTAAGAAATTTCATGATTTTGTTGCTAAATTCATAGTTGTTGATGTTATTTTAGTGATTTGAATGCACGAGCGAGTCTGTATGATATTTTTAGGTTGGTGTGTATATTTGGTTTGGAGATCCGAGGGCTCAGGTGATTTTGGATAGGCCACGGGGTGGATTTTGGACTTGGAGAATTGCAGGTTTTCAGTTGTTTCAGTGCAGGCCTGCAGGATTCCGGAATTTTTATAGTAACTTCATTTATTCCCTTGTCATATTGTTTGTGATTGTTGTTTGGGTGAGGAAGAGTGTTAAAGCACAAAGGGTGATGCCGTGTATTATTTTGGTGAGAGAGTGTTAAAGCACGAAGGGTGATGCCGTGTATGATTTGTGAGGAAAAAGTGTAAAGCATGAAGGGTGATGTCGTGCCGCACGATGTACCATTCCGTGCCGATTATATTTATTATATGGTGAGGACGAGAGTAAAAGCACGAAGGGTGATACCATGCACATTTTCATTACTTGATTGCTTTGGTGAGGACGAGAGTAAAAACACGACGGGTGGTGCCGTGCACTCATTGATTTCTGATTCTTTGTTGATATTTGAGATATGTTGTTTCATTCAATTACCTGTTGTCTTTCTATTCTACATTGATAGTTCCCCCATAGCATGTTACCCCTCCCATACTTGACGGTATATTACTGTTCTTCTTTTCTGCTATATATAGTTGAATTGTACATATTTATTTAGTAGTCTGGTCCTAGCCTCGTCATTACTTCGCCGAGGTTAGGCTGGCCACTTACTAGCACATGGGGTTGGTTGTGGTAATACTGCACTCTGCACTGTGTGCAGATCCCGGAGCGGCAGCATTTGATTCGTAGATTGGTGGCTGCCTTCAATCCACGCGGAGATCCAAGGTAGACCTGCAGACGTCCCCAGGCCCTAGCATCTCCCTCTATCCCTTTACTCCTATTTCATTTAGTTGGTTCAGAAACAATGTATCTTTATCTTTCAGACTTTGTATGTAGTATTCTTAGATCGCCTGTGAAGCTATGACTCCAGTTCTGGGTATTCTCGTTAAACAGTTGTATTGGTTATACTCAGTAATGTTATTATTTTTCTTCTGCTTATTGTAATTTCTGTTGTCTACACGTTATTTCTTTATAATTGTTATGGATATAAAATTGGTAAAAAGGTAATTTGTTCAAACAGTCGGCTTGCCTAGCTCACATTAGTAGGCGCAATCACGACTCCCGAGGGTGGAAAATTCGGGTCGTGACAATCCCCCTATACTGTATAATGAATTCGGGGCTACGGGATGGGACCCGGTAGATTCCACTGTTGATATATCTGTGTTCGGAGCTATTAATATTCTATACTTAGGTGTCACAGGGTGACCTATACTCGAAGGATATTTACTTAAAAAGTTGTATTAGAAAGCATTCATCTTGAAGAAGTTATATTTGAAAGACATTTATTTATAGAGTATATTTGAAAAGTAACTATCTTGAAAGAATTATGTTTGAAGAATCTTTAGTTGAAAAGTTTATATTCAAAATAAGTATATTTTTTTTAAGAATTTTTCCTAATTGGAAAGTATTATATTTTAAAGATTTCAATATAGAAATTTACGGGTGAAAGTTTATACTTGAAGGATTTGAGTAAAATATTGGGGTTGTTGGCTAAGGCCTGACGTGGAGATTATTGCAGTGCTGAGTTACTAATTGCCCTTACTGTATTGTGATTTTCGGATTTGAGTTGTGTTTCCGTCCATCCTTCTGTGTCGTTATTATAATGTTCTGTTGCTACTTGTTATTTTCATTCCTTATTGTAATTACTATACTGTTAGCCATACTGCATAGTCTTTATGTGTAGACATCATATTCTGTTGTCTTTATACTCACACTTATTCAATTTATTAGACCAGTAGGTATCATGACTATTCCTCGTCACTACTTCACTGAGGTTAGTTTTGATACTTACTGGACACCGTTGTCGTGTGCTCATACTACACTTCTGTATATTTTTTTTATTGTGCAGATACAGGTATCGACTGTTAGTTGTTGTGCGGATTCTTGCCGAAGAGACTCAAGATAGCTCTGCTGCTGCATTCGTAGGTTTCAGAGTCACCTTCCTATTTTATATTCACATTGTTGTACATATTTCCATACGATTGTGTTTAGAAGTTGTAGTGAAACTCTGTAGAGCTTATGACTTGTTCTACCGGGTTTTGGAAATTATAAATTGTGTAGAGATTTCTTCTTCAAGACTGTTAAATTTCATTTACTATTGTGGTATTTCAGTATGAGTTAGGCTTACCTAGTCCCTAAGACTAGGTATCATCACGATACCTAAACGGAGGGAAAGTTGGGTCGTGACAAGTTGGTATCAGAGCCCTAGGTTCATAGGTGCTACAAGTCATAAGGAGTTTAGTAGAGTCTTTCGGATTGGTACGGAGACGTCTGTACATTTCTTCGAGAGGCTACAGAACTGTTAGGAAATTTCTAATTCTTTCATTCCTTATCGTGCAATATTAATTCAGCTTGAAGCGTATATCTCATGTTATTTTGCATCCACTCGTGTATGAAATTGCGCACTCATTATTAACTATGCGCCAATGGTCCATGATATTACAGAGGGGTTATAAGGGAGTCAGGGTTGCTCAATCATTGTTACCACGTGTTGCCAAGATTGAAGATGCGGAAGTATTGAGAGATCATTCATTTGTGCACATGGAGGTGCAGCAGGTTCTGACATCTGGTTGATAAGTATGATCTTAAGAAGGCTTAATTAGTTGCCTAATCATCACAATCATGGCATGGTCACGAGGTGGATGTAGATCCGAAGATAGGTGGTGGTATTAGAGATTATATGGTTTGTATGGGATTTCTATGCAGGGAAAAGTACGTACTAACAACCAAGATACTGGAGGAAGTAAGTTTAACTGTCACGAGGACGACATACGCCACATAAATGGCTTGAGGTGTCTTATGACCGGTGTCGTACGGGCGATAAAAGTTAATATTATGGATCATCAAAGTGTGTCCTATGGCTTCGCACCAAGTGAGAGGAGTCCACTATCAACGATCAAATTGTGGGATAATGTGTTATATCAGTTTTGGTCTAAGATGCATATATGTGATATTGAAACGTTCTCCAGAACTTGTATATGATTAAGACCTGAGATTTATATGGGATGATGCTGGAACTTGCAGTATTCACGCGTCTTTAATAATTCTATATTTCAGTATCAGTGGAGTCATGGAAATAATTTCAGAATACTCGTAGTGCTTAAGTTAATCACAACACTAGCGTGGAGCAATCACCTTTTAATGCACCAGTGGCACGAGATTACTATAATGGTCATTCAAGTTACCCGACACAGACTCAGTATGAGCAGCCAAACTGTAGATGGGTTGTTATGAATGTGGTGATACTAGGAACATCATGAGAAATTGTCCCAAATTTGGGAGAAAATTATTTCATCAGAACAATCAATCCACGTACCCCATTATAGTTACTAATCTACGTGCACTATAAGTTAGGGATAGAGGACACACGGGTATATAGCGCCTAAGAGGTGGAGGCCCGACCAATTGATATAGTTGCTATGGTATAGCTGAGGTTGCTACACCAGATGGTGTCGTTACAAGTACGATCTCGAGTTATTATAAAATAACAATTTTCTTAACTTGATTCGGTTCTGAGTATCGAGGCAAGTCCTCCTAATATGCTTCACTCATGAGTGAGCTTTGTAATCCAAAAATACTTGTGATTCAAAGTTGAGGACGAGATCCTCACATTTTTATATGATGTGAAATATTTAAACCGAGCTACAAGCTGCGATGGATGTTATATAAGGACGAGGTCTTTATGGTGAAAAGTTTATGTGTTTAAATTCTCCCTTTATGAAATTAAAATTTGTACTATAGTACTTATAGGGAGTCATGCCTATGAGGCTTATTTGAAAATTCTTGTATGAATATCTCTATGCATAATTTGCCAAATTTGTATTGTAATTATTGAGTTTTAACCTACGAGGTAAGTGCCTAGGTGGCGTTAATTGTGAATCGTTAATTTAGGTAAGTAATTATGAGTTCTTCATGCTACATTGTTAGTAAAGTGAAAGATTCAAACAAGAATTTGTTAACATGAAGTTAATTGGAAATTTTGTAATTGATTATGTACAACTATTAAGACCAGAAATGTGGTTAAGGTCATACATATGATGTGTTTCATGTCCAGATATCTTATGATAATGTCGTGCTCGTAATGCAGAGATTAGCGTTATTGATATATACATTATGGTGCTTTGTTGAGTTGTGGATGTATTGTTAGGAGTTGTTTTGGTGTTAATCTGGCAGGTGGATAGTCCCAATTACAGGGGAGACTCTGCCGAAATTTCTAAAAAATTTAGGAGTTAGATAAAAAATTGGGACATTAAGATATGCGGAGAAAGAGATAAGTTACGTTATGTGTTTGAGGGAGGACTCTACTTCTCATTGAGGATGAATGACCCTAAGTGGGGGATAATGTACACTATGAAAAAATTTCAAAGTATTTAAGCACTATTAAAAAGTTGATGCGTGCGTAGGCATGAGTTGCTATAGCCAGGCGAGACTAATATCGTGTGTTGACTTGAAAATACGACTTTTTTTGGAATGTTTGGAGTTTAAGAAATTGGTCTTAAAGTTTACAAATATAGATAAGGGAAATAGCCCCAATTGTAATGGTGTTGTCGGACTTATTTCAAATGCGGTAATATGGGATCAACCGCGAGTATATATGTAATAGGAAAATCATCAATTTGGTAACCTCCGAATAATTCTTAGTAGGTTCGAGGACGAACATTTGTTTAAGAGGTGGAGAACATAACGACTCGACTTGTCATTTTAAGAATTAGCATTCCGTCCAATGGCTCAAGACCTTGAGAAGCTTCTTAATATGTATCATGACCCGCATGTGTGGTCGAGTTTGGTTTTCGTAAGATTCTGAGATAAATTTAAAGAAAAACAAAATCTTAATTTTGAAGCTCAAAAGGAAAGAGTTGACCGGAGAGTTGACTTTTGAGAAAACAACCACGAAATGAAATGTTAATGATGTCAATAGCTTTGTATGGTGATTTGGACTTGGACGTATGTCCGAATTTGGATTTGGAAGTCCATAGGACAATTCGACGCATTTTGGCGAAATAAGAAAGTTGACATGTTCTAATTATATTATTTTATATGTGGAAGAGGTCTATTACCATGATGGATACCAATTGTATATGATAGCAAGTGTACGGGACGTATTATAAGTGATATGGGGTTTAAGGAGTGTCCTAAGTCTAAGTCAAGTTGGGAAATTTCATAATAAACTAAAGTTGCAAATGAGAATGCACAAGACCTCACTTGGGACGAGCATATCTACATGTATATAGTGCGTTATATGATGCACAACCTATCAAATTAGATCTCTTTGAGTCTAGTTTCCAACGCATCAAACCGTTCATCATTTGGAGTGTATACAAAAAGTTATGAACATTTTACCGGATCTGTGTCAGATGCGCGGCCGGAGCGCGGCCGCGCATATTTGAAAGTATTCTGCCTTGTGAGCGCGGCCGTGCATGTACCAGGCCTCTAAATACCCCTAAAGACGGGAAAAGTAGAGGAGCTAAGTCATTTTGCAAGACTAGGGCATCCTCTCCATCCCTAATCCGGCCAAGGCATCCAATTACACACCTAAGGTAAGTTTTTAAGTGTGTTTTTACGGTGATTTCACTTCTCAATCACTAGTTACAACATGGTTTTGATTGGATTTCTTCAATATCTCAAGAACACCCCAAAAGTTGTCTTTCAAGATTTGGTCTACAAGAGGCAATCTTTCACCCTTAGACTTACATATATGGAGTTATTATGGAATTATGAGTATCAAGTATTGGAACTCATGGTATGGTGATTGGAAGCCATAAATTCTCAACTTAAATGAATACCCATTGTAGAGATTGAAAATTTATTATTTGATGGAATTTTTTTTGGTTAGGTGTGAGTGTTTGATCACACATGTCATGTTAGGAGTATAAATTTGTTAAAGAATAATGGTGGGATGAATTGTTGGTAAATTGTGGTGGTTGGATGAACTAATTCTATGGTAAAGAGATGTAGTCAAATGTGCACACATAGTGTTTGATGAAATGTTTCAATGAGGTGAACCCACGAATATCTTCCTAATTATGGTTCACTTTTGTTATGTTTCTAAATAGATTGGAGTTGCTAGAATTTTCGGAATATTGTAGTAAGGTAAGGAAAGCTCAAGAAAGATTGGAGTCGTCCGGAGGTCAATTCATGTGAGGATACTATTTTGGAATATCGATCAAACTTCGTTAAGGTAAGTGTCTTGCCTAATCTTGTGTGGGGGACTTCTCCTTAGGATTTGAGTCTTCTATGTTGATTGTAGTTCGTGTACGCGAGGTGACGAGTGCGTACTCGGACTTATTTGTGAGAAATCCTTTTATGGTTCTTAGGTCTTTACATTCGTTGTGTATGAACGTGTTATTGATATGACTGAGTTCTTATTTACTAGTTTCACCTCTACATGCTTAACTGGAATTAATTGCTCCATGATTCACTCTTATTGACTAATTGATTCCTATTTGACTTAACTGAAGAGTTTTTCCTCTCCTATTGTCATTTTATATTTTCATAACTGCTTGTCTTATTTGAGAATTATTATTATCCTTCCTGAAATTGTTTTAGTCTTATGTAAAGCTAAGATCATCTTCCCTTAATTGAATTGTCGAATATCCTCGTAATTGCCCAACCTTAAGGGAGTTTAGATAATCTATATCCTGGTTGACTTGCCTTTATTCGGGTTTAATTGATTCGTGGTGATTCCCTTATTATTGACTTGTATATTGTGGGATCATTGCTACATGTTTGTTTTTCCCGTTGTTGAACTGTTCCCTTTATGCCAACATTTTTTCTGTGGTTATTCCTTGTGAGCTGGTTTTACCATTTCCTTGTGATTTACAGTCCCTGAGTTGATTTACTTGTCTTACCTTGTATTATTGTCATTGTTGTTGTTATATATATTGCGGTGATGTTCGATCCTTCTGTTGTGATGGAACTGTTGATTTTGTTGGTTGCGCTGCGTATTTACTTTGGGACTATGGAACGGTATTTCGGGAGATCCCCCTGTATGTTTACTTTGGGACTGCAGATTTGGTATTCCGGGAGATCCCCCTACACATTTATGATTGTAACTACGGGAACGTACCCGGTATATTCTCCCAGTACTGGGTATTTACATCTGGGACTACGGATTGGTATTCCGGTAGATCCCCTGCGCATTATGATTTGGACTACGGGACGATATCCCGGGAGATCCTCTGCATGATTATTTTGGGACTACAGACATATTCCGAGAGACCCCCCTGTGCTGTATAATGAATTCGGCACTACCGGACGAGACCCGGTAGATTCCTCTGTTGATATATCTGCGTTCAGAGCTGTTAATATTCTGTACTTAGGTGTCATAGGGTGACCTATACTCGAAGGATATTTACTTAAAAAGTTGTATTTGAAAATCATTCATCTTGAAGAAATTATGTTTGAAAGACATTTATTTAAAGAGTATATTTGAAAAGTAACTATCTTGAAAGAATTTTGTTTGAAGAATCTTTAGTTGAAAAGTTTATATTCAAAATAAGTATATCTTTTAAGAATTTTTTCCAATTGAAAAGGATTATATTTTAAAGATTTCAATATAGAAATTTATGGGTGAAAGTTTATACTTGAAGAATTTGACTAAAATATTGGGGTTGTTGGCTAAGGCCTGACGTAGAGATTATTGCAGTGCTGAGTTACTAATTGCCCTTACTGTATTGTGATTTTCGAATTTGAGCTGTGCTTCCGTCCATCCTTCTGCGTCGTTATTATAATGTCTCGTTGCTACTTGTTGTTTTCATTCCTTATTGTAATTATTGTACTGTTAGCCATACTGCGTAGTCTTTATATGTAGACATCATATGTTGTCTTTATACTCACACTTATTCAGTTTATTAGACCAGTAGGTGTCATGACTGTTCCCCGTCACTACTCCACTGAGGTTAGTCTTGATACTTACTGGGCACCGCTGTGGTGTGCTCATACTACACTTCTGCATATTTTTTTATTGTGCATATCCAGGTATCGACCATTAATTGTTGTGCGGATTCTTGTCGAAGAGACTCAAGGTAACTCTGCTGCTGCGTTCACAGGCTTCGGAGTCACCTTCCTATTTTATATTCACACTGTTGTACTTATTTCCATACGATTGTGTTTAGAAGTTGTAGCGAAACTCTATAGAGCTTATGACTTGTATTACCGGGTTTTGGGAATTATAAATTGTGTAGAGACTTCTGCTTCAAGACTGTTAAATTTTATTTACTATTGTGGTATTTCAGTATGAGTTAGGCTTACCTAGTCCCTAAGGCTAGGTGCCATCATGATACCTAAACGGAGTAAAATTGGATCATGACATCTAGCAAATTTGATGTCATTCAAAGTTCGACAGAAAATCTGAATTCCAAAACCATGACCAATTGGCAAAAATTAGTTTTTAGCATTTTTTGGGTTTTGAATATTTTTGACTCATTCATATCATATATCATACTAAATTATGTTAATCGTTGATTTTATAACTCAAAATATTACTTATAACAGCCTCGGTTTTTGAGAAAAATAACATTATTTTCATGGAATAAATATAACAAACATGTATAATAGAATACCACGTTTGAAGTTCACTCTATTCATGCTTTATTACATTATCTAGTTAGATATAAGACGATGTCTGATACCAATTATTAGAACATACGTAGTGGAAGTAAGCATAAACCCATGTATCACAAACATGTAATCTAACAATGATTAAATTACAGAGATTAGAAATACTAACCTCTTAAAACTGTTGCATAGATCGTTCACATAGCAAGAACCCAGGACTATAGTCTTCTGCTTGGACGAAAATACTTGTGTGGACAATATTACTAATCTGAAGAATGAGTTATTATGTGAAACTAGTCTTCTATTTGTAGATCCGAAGTTAAGCCAAAAACCAGGCCATAAATCGTGTAGGATTCTGCTAGTGTAATGGAATCCTAGTCCAACTCAAACTGAAAACTTTTTTCCCAAGTAACTTTCTTTCCAAGTCTGTCAAGGTTTGTACTAAGTATAGCAGGGACCACGAAAATAAAAGGAGGCTACCAATTATAGTATTAATTTGAAATTCTAATGAATTAAATCCTACAATAATTAATCACTATTTATTCTACTAAAAAACTGTAATTGAACTCCTCAATATGAATTTCAAAATTCACCAACACTTATTTTAACTTTCCATGTTAAAATTACAAATATTAGTTAATTAAACTAAATCATTGATAAATTAATTTAATCAACTAATTAAATCCTTTATCTTTCGCTTAAATTATTTTATGTGACGGATACAAAATTCACCTGCCGAGTTTTCACATAAAAACTTATAAGATTACATAAAAGGGTATTATCAAACTCAAGGTCGAATCATGGATTCTGTCAATTAATTATTTGTAACGACCCGACCGGTCGTTTTGAGCTTTTGCATTTCTCTCTCCAGTTCTCGGGCATGACTTGACCCGTGTAATGCAATATGACTTATGTAAATCGTTGATTTTGGTTTTTAGGGTAATCGGAATAAAATTTGGAAGAAAACAGTTCTCAGTTGAAGCTTGAAATTCGAAAGGTTTGACCAAGATTTGACTTATTTGTATATGATCTCAGATTAGAATTTTTATGGTTGGGTTAGCTCCGTTAGGTGATTTGAGACTTAGGAGCGTGATCGGAATGTATTTTGGAGGTCCGTGGAAGGTTTAGACTTGAATTGGCGAAATTGAGATTTTGGCATTTTCGATTGATAGGCGAGATTCTGGTATAGGGGTCGGAATGGAATTTCGAGAGTTGTAGTAGCTTCGTTGTGTCATTTGGCATGTGTGTGCAAAAGTTCAAGTCATTTAGACGAGATTTGAAAGACTTTCTAATCGAAAGCATAATTTAAGAGTTCTTGGAGTTCTTAGGCTTGAATCCTATGTTAAATTGGTGATTTGATGTTGTTGTGAGCGTTTTGAAGTTTTGAACAAGTTTGAACGAAGTCATGAGATGTGTTGGTACAATTGGTTTGAAGTTCCGGGTAGGTTCCGAGATGTTTTAGGCCGAAAATCATAGCTGTAGCAAGTCCAGAAGGGTTGCAGGCCTCGGAACTCACCCGCGCGGTCCGCACAAAAAGAAGTGCGGCCGCGGTATATGCTGTGCGGACCGCACAAAATGGTGGGCGGCTGCGGTAGGTGCTGTGCGGACCGCACAAAATGGTGTGCGGCCGCGGTGAAGAACATTCCGCTGGTCCTACTTCGGAAGCTCATATCTTTTGATCTACAAGGAATTTTGAGATGATTCAAAAACAAAAGTTGTAGCCCCTTCGTGTCTAGTTTTCAGAAAGGTAAAGATATCGCAATTTGGATATCTGTAGCGAAGGTTGTGGCCAAAATACTAAAGCCTGTCACTGAAGAGAAAGCCTGTGCGGTCGTGATCGTTTTTGTGCGGACCGCAGTCGATTTTGTGCGGTCCGCGGAGGTGGAAATCTGTGGGGTACTCTATAAATATGAGATTTTGGGTTTTATTTGATATTTTGACCTATAGAGCTCGGATTTTGGTGATTTTTCGAAGGTTTTTCAAGAAATTCATCGGGGTAAGTGATTCTAACTCAGAATTGGCTAGAGTACATGAATCTATCATTGAATTCATCATTTAATTCATGATTTGGGATGGAATTTGAGAAGAAAATTGTGAAATCTTTTAAAAACATAAAATGATGATTTGAAAGACCAAATGGTATCAGAATCGGATAATTTTCATATGGATAGACTCTTGTGAATATAAGGATTCTAGTTTTGTGAATTTTGTCAAATTCCGAGATGTGGGCACGGGGTCGGGTTTGACCAATTTCTGGAATTTTGTTGTAATTCGATTATTTTTGCTTGGGCTTTGTTCCCTTAGCATATTGTGACGTATTCATTCTGATTTTGGATAGATTCGATGCGCGTGGAGGCCAATTCGAGGGGCAAAGGCGTCGTGAGCTAGAGAATTAGCCGGTTCGAGGTGAGTAATGATTGTAAATGATGCTCTAAGGGTTTGAAACCCTGAATTGCACATCGTAGTGCTATATTGAGGTGAGACACACGCTCGATAATGAGCGTAGGGTCTTTTACTATTGGGGATTGAGACTTGGTCCGTCCTGACTGATGATTTTACCACGTATTTGACTGAAACTTATTTGTTACATCATGATTTGGGGCTAATTGCCATATCTGGGCTTCGTGTCAACTATTTGAACCCTTCGGGGATTTTGACTGATTTTTCCTCACTATACTTGTTAAAAATCGCATCCTCGGTCATGTTTCTCTCTGTTTTAAATGATTCGAGCCGGTTTTGTCATACTATTCCTAAATGAGAGGAATTTGTGGGCTGAGATCCCTATCTTCTATTATTGTGCCCGAGAGGCTGTGAGGTTAATGACTGAGAGGGGTTAAGAACCCAATGGTGAGGATATTATATATGTTATGGATTGGGCTGCATGCCGCAACAATACTTATATGGATCGGGATGCATGCCGCAGCAATACTTATATGGATCGGGATGCACGCCGCAATAATATAGCGATGGGCTGTAGGAGCCCCTTCGGAGTCTGCACACCCCCTGTGAGTGCAGTCGACTATCTTTATGGATCGGGTTGCACGCCGCAGCGATGTATGGATCGGGATGCACGCCGTAGCGGTTATTTTGATTTCTGTTATTATGAGAGATATATGGGTCGAGAATTGAGAATGAGCACCAAGTGATGAGAGTGAGCTCGAGGAGCTGATACTATTCTGAGTGATTGACACTGTGCTCGAGGGGTGGATTTCTACTTGTTATTTACCTGCTAAATTACTGTTTTACCTGATTTAAAGAGGTTTCACTTGCTGTCTTCACTGATTTACTACTTTAAGTGATTTTTACTGCTTGATATAGAATTGTTTTGTGCCTTTACGTGTTTTCTTGCTTTCAGCCATTATTTATGATTATTACTCACTAAGTCGGAGTACTTATATTACTCCCTGCACCGTGTGTGCAGATTTAGGAATCGCAGAGTCCGCTCCTAAGTGTTGATCCTCCCAGTCCAGGTAGTGTTTTCGGAGACTACGAGGTAGCTGTTGGTGTCCCCAGCCCCGTGCCTCCCTTATATTACTATTTTCATGTCCTTGAACTTCTGTATTGGATTTCGTATCTAGTAGACCGGTATCCGGATTTATTAGTTGCTCATGACTTGTGACACCCCGGTTTGGGCTGTGTCGGGATGGTTTCTACTGTTGTTATCGTTAATTCTGCAAATTATGGTTATTATATCATGTTTTAGAACTACTTATGGTATTTAACTGTTTAAAAGAGGCGGTCTATTTTGGTCTGGCTGGCCATGTCTTTATGAGAGGCGCTATCACGATCGGGTTCGGGGAATTGGGTCGTGACAAGTTTGTATCAGAGCCTAGGTTACATAGGTCTCACGAGTCATGAGCAGATTTAGTAGAGTCTCATGGATCGGTACAGAGACGTCTGTATTTATCCTCGAGAGGCTGCAGAACCTTTAGGAAAACTTCACATTTTTTATATTCTAATCGTGCGTCCTTGATTCAGCTTGAAAAGTAACTCTTGGATTCCTTCCTCGCGTTCGTATGGGTGCATGAGCCCTCAGTATCAGATGTGCCTTGATGGCTTGTGATTCCTTGATCGAGGGGCGAGAAGTGATCTCTATGAGTTGATGTTGGGCCAGTCTGGAGGACTTGGGGGCGGATCTTTGCCTATATCTTGAGCACCGAGGTGTTGATTGTGTGAGCAAGTATTTTTGAACGTATATGTTCGGTATTGTCCCTACTAGTGGAAGTGACGGCTGGATAACTATGTGATGAGTATGTTGGTACTACGAGATGTATCCACATGATTTGGAAGAGACGAGAAGGTCTGCTAGAGGATATAAGCACTATTAGGTGCTTGAATTCCATCTTGATTCGAGGTATAGCCCCGAGTTATGGGCGTGTGAAGGATCTTTTCATGTTTCCGAGTTGTGAGTGAAGTAAATTTCATATTGCGGTATGAGTTCAGACTCAGGAAGACTAAGTGACTGCGTACAGTTTATGATGGTGGAAGGTATACAGAAATGCTAGTTAGAGGCAAAGCAGGTGGGTTGTCTCCTGCGAAATGTTCTGAGGTTGTACAATCCTTATGTGTCTGTTAGAAGATCTCATTTGCGAGTGAAGGATATGTGTTGCAATTTAAATTGGGTTGCTTAGAGAGTGGGTGTAACTGTTGCGAGAGTGGAATGTGAGATTTGCAAAGGAGTTAAACTTCTAGATGATCTATGTTTTCACAGGCTTATAAAAGATTTGAGTTTAATATCACTATGGTATCATGACATCAATAGAGTATAATCGTTATGAGTTATTGAGTGTGTGCTTATCAATGGCTTCGAGCCAAGTGGGGGAGCCTACTATTGATTAGGAGATTGCACGGTTAGGTGTTATGTTGGTTCCAGTTTGAGGCGTGATGGTGAATCAGTTATGGCTTGCGGAAATTGAGACTGAGGATGGCTTGAGTAAAGGAAAATTTTGACGAAGATTATATTATGCTTCATAGGTGTGTGAGAATCACGAGATGTCTTGAGTTGTTATTGGCAAGAATGCTCGGTTCATAGAGCAGGAAGTTGCTTGGTTGTATTAAGATGGGGTTACATTCTGCGGTGTCGGAGTGCCAATGAGGCACAGGTTGTTCGGTTCATTTGATCAGACTAATTGTAGTTTGAATAGAGTGAATGACTCTCGAGAATGGTTCTAATGTGTTCAAGATTCTACATGTAGCAATTGGGTATTTTAAAGTTGTATATGTGGTTAGGAACTGAGTTTCATTTGGAAGATGTCAAGACTTGTGGTACTTTCTACATTAACTATGAGATTCTATATATCAGTATTAGGAAGTATTGGTTCCAGATTTGCAGGAAGTCCCTTCGGGGTAGCTATTTTGAATGTGGTGCTTTCGATAACATTTAAGAGAGTACTCAGCGGCTCATGAGCCTTAGACAGTGTGGTTTCATACTTGGGTCTCGCGTGGTGAGTCTAGGTTGAGGAATTGTGGCGTTGTAGCAAGAAGAAGTGTCAAGCTAACGGTAGATAAGAAGGAAACTTGAATAGATGTGATAGCGTGGTAGTAGGCCAGATCGGTATGGTAAGGATATGATTAGCTCCTTGGGTGTTTACGAGGTAACGAGTCTCTGTAGGTGTTTCGCGGCAATTCTTTAAGGTTTTAGTGACATGCGTAGCTCGGTTGAGTTAGATGGATTCAGTCCTGATGAGTTAGTGTTATGCAAAAGGAATTCGGGGAGTTCTAGATGGTTTCCACCACAGTTAGAGAGGTATATTTTTCCTATTGGCGTGAGGAGCATGGGATGCATAGTGATTTCCTTCTAGATGGGATCAATGGAATGTTCTTGACTAGTGGAGTACGTAGATGTTTGTGTCTCATAAGGGAGATGAAGTTCTCATGTTATCCTAGGATGGTATGGTATATGCGATGTGTTGTGGAGGATTGAGATTTGCATGTGTAAGGTTACAGTTCAGTCTTGAACGGAAAGTCATAAAATTCTTAGGCAGCACTAGCAGTTTCAGATGATTAGAGAAATGAGCTTCAGATGATTAGGGGGATGATCTCCAGATGATTAAGGAAATGGTATTGCTAAATGGGAGTGATTTGACGAGGGTATATGTTTCAGAAGAGGCAATGTGATTAAGTTGATGGTGCTTCGGTAGAATTGCGGTGCTTTCTTGTTAGATCGACTACTGACATTCAAGCTACGTTGTGGTTGTAAGTCGTGTGTATCGGCACTGTTTAGTGACTATTGGGGTTTGAAGACCCAAACGGATCTTTTGTGCTTGGCATGTTAGATTCTGGATGAGATACTAGGTTCAGACTGGTTGTCTCCGTGTTGTGCCATTCTGGACTATTGCGCTAAGGCGGCACTGTTGGCTATGCCAGAAATGCCACGGATTGAGTGATGAGGTCTGTAGGATTATGCCCTAGTGGAGTGGTTTTATATTTCGAAGGCCCAGCGGACGGCTGGGAAGGATTGTCTTTCTTATTTGGGCTTTCGTGATGGATGTCAGTGTAGAGGCTTCTACCATTGATTCAGTTTCGGTGGTGAGGGACTTTTCAGATATGTTTCTTGTGGTCGGGCATGTCGCCGGGCAGGGTTGTTGATTTCGGTATTGATTTGATGTCGAGCACCGTATCGTATGGCACCGGCAGAGTTAAAGGGCTGGAATGAGCAGCTTCACCTTGATAAGGAGTTCGTTGGTAGGCCAATACAGATGCGTGTTCTAACTTGAGTCGGCTTTGTTGGCTCCGAATTGTACTGTTGTGGGATGTGTTGATTCGAGTGTTATTGAGATTAGTAGTAATCAGGGGAGATCCATGAGTTACCTTTCTGTGTTGCAAGATGTTATGATTTGTTGGTTATGGGCATATATGGTACGGTTCTATTGAGGTTTCATAGTGGAAGTCGAGCGGGAAGAGTGATTGGGTGTTGCTCGGTGAATAACCTATCAGTTATGTCCTTTTGGATTAGTATGGTGTATGTTATTTGCTTCACCATGGGTATGATGATTTGCTTTGGTTCTAGACATCGAATTGTGCATGGTTGTCGATTTCGAGCAATGTGACTAAGGTAGTTTATGTGGAGCAATGTTGGATAGGATCGCACATCGCAACGAAGTTATGTGGAGGTATGACCTTGCAGGTTAGATTCGTGTGTTTTGTTCCTATGATGTGAGATGGGTTCTCAGCCTTATGTTGTGGTGGTACTAGTGAACTTGAGGTTCAGCTCTTTCATTTGAGTCATTTTCATGATTTGAGTATGTTTGGACTGTTTCGTATTGATGCGTGTATTATGCAAGTTGTGGCTTAGGCCTATATGGATGTGTCACGTCACCAGAGTAATGTGTTGGATTAGAGGAGATCATTGGGGATCATTAATAAATACGAACGGATGCGATTTTAGCATGTTGGAAGGATAATATCGAGGTTCAGCTCGGAGATTTGCTATGGTTTTCGCCAAAGGAGAAGTGGCTTTATGAATGGTTGATCTGAGAGATGGTTATGATTTATTGCGTGTTTCATTGATCGTTGGTAGTATATGAAAGTGTTGGAATGAGACTTTAGTTGATAGGAGGGTTTTTACCGGTATTCAGTTGTTGTGGGCAGCTGTTGTGAATAGAAGTTATCGCTACAAGTGTTGAGTTATGTGGTATATCATGTGATTGCACCGGAGATAGTATATATGGTTTGTTATAGCTTGTTCGGACTTATTCACAGTATAAATGTGAGATTCTGATCGTGTGGTGATTTTAGAACAGGAAATGTGGTTCTATGGTTTATGGACTAGGATGGATTGTGAAATTTCAGTTATATTGTGTTATCGAACCTATGTGAGATAGGGTGATGTGGGATCACCCCTGAGTACGTGCATGGTGAGGTTATTCAGCAATTGGTTGGCTTTTGGAACAACTCTGGGCACGTTCGAGGATGAACGTATGCTTAAGTGGGGGAGGATGTAACGACCTGACCGGTCGTTTTGAGCTTTTGCATTTCGCTCTCTAGTGCTCGGGCATGACTTGCCCCGTGTAATGCAATATGACTTATGTAAATCGTTGGTTTTGGTTTTCAGGGTAATCAGAATGAAATTTGGAAGAAAACAGTTCTCAGTTGAAGCTTGAAATTCGAAAGGTTTGACCAAGATTTGACTTGTTTGTATATGATCTCGGATCAGAATTTTTATGGTTGGATTAGCTCCGTTAGGTGATTTGGGACTTAGGAGCGTGATCGGAATGCATTGTGGAGGTCTGTGGAAGGTTTAGGCTTGAATTGACGAAATTGAGATTTTGGTGTTTCTCGTTGATAGGCGAGATTCTGATATAGGGGTCGGAATGGAATTCCGAGAGTTGCAGTAGCTTCGTTGTGTCATTTGGCATGTGCGTGCAAAATTTCAGGTCATTCAGACGAGAGTTAAAAGACTTTTTGATCGAAAGCATAATTTAAGAGTTCTTGGAGTTCTTAGGCTTGAATCCTATGTTAAATTGGTGATTTGATATTGTTGTGAGCGTTTCGAAGTTTTGAACAAGTTTGAGATGTCATGGGATGTGTTGGTACAATTGGTTTGAAGTTCCGGGTAGGTTCCGGAATGTTATAGGCCAAAAATCATAGCTGTAGCAGGTCTAGAAGGGTTGCAGGCCTAAAAACTCACCCGCGCGGTCCGCATAAAAAGAAGTGCGGCCGCGATATGTGCTGTGCGGACCACACAAAATGGTGTGCGGCCGCGGTAGGTGTTGTGCGGACCGCACAAAATGGTGTGCGGCCGCGGTGAAAAACATTCCGCTGGTCCTACTTAGGAAGCTCATATCTTTTGATATACAAGGAATTTTGAGGTGATTCAAAAACGAAAGTTGTATCCCTTCGGGTATAGTTTCCAAAAAGGTAAGGATATTGCAATTTGGACAACTGTAGCGAAGGTTATGGCTAAAATACTAAAGCCTGTCACTGTAGAGGAAGCCTGTGCGGCCGCAGTCATTTTTGTGCGGACCGCACTGGTTTTGTGCGGACTGCAGTCGATTTTGTGCGGTCCGTGGAGGTGAAAATTTGTGGGGTACTCTATAAATACGAGCTTTTGGATTTTATTTGATATTTTGACCTAGAGAGCTCGGATTTTGGCGATTTTTTGAAGGTTTTTCAAGAAATTGATCGGGGTAAGTGATTCTAACTCAGATTTGGCTAGAGTACATGAATCTATCATTGAATTCATTATTTAATTCGTGATTTGGGATGGAATTTGGGAAGAAAATTGTGAAATCTTTTACAAACATAAAATGATGATTTGAAGGACCAAATGGTATCAGAATTAGATAATTTTTGTATGGATAGACTCCTGAGAGTATAAGGATTCTAGTTTTGTGAATTTTGTCAAATTTCGAGATGTGGGCCAGGGGTCGGGTTTGACCAATTTCTAGAATTTTGTGGTAATTCGATTGTTTTCGCTTGGGCTTTGTTACCTTAGCATATTGTGACGTCTTCGTTCTGATTTTGGATAGATTCGACGTGCGTGGAGGCCAATTCGAGGGGCAACGTGAGCTAGAGAATTAGCCGGTTCGAGGTGAAATGATTGTAAATGATGCTTTGAGGGTTTGAAACCCTGATTGCACATCGTAGTGCTATATTGAGGTGAGACACGCGCTCGAGGATGAGCGTGGTGTCTTTTACTACTGGGGATTGAGACTTGGTCCGTCCCGGCTGATAATTTTACCACGTATTTGACTGTAACTTATTTGTTATCATCATGATTTGGGGCTAATTACCATATTTGGGCTTCGTGCTAACTATTTGAACCCTTCGGGGATTTTGACTGATTTTTCCTCACTATAGTTGTTAAAAATCGTATCCTCGGTGATGTTTTTCTCTGTTTTAAACGATTCGAGCCGGTTTTGTTATACTATTCCGAAATGAGAGGAATTTGTGGGCTGATATCCCTATCTTCTATTATTGTGCCCGATAGGCTGTGAGGTTAATGACTGAGAGGGGTTGAGAATCCAATGGTGAGGATATTATATATGTTATGGATCGGGCTGCACGCCGCAACAATACTTATATGGATCGGGCTGCACGCCGCAATAATACTTATATGATCGAGCTGCACGCCACAACAATATAGCGTTTGGGTTGTAGGAACCCCTCCGGAGTCTGCACACCCCAGTAAACGTAGTAGACTATCTTTATGAATCGGGCTGCACACTACAGCGATGTACGGATCGGGCTGCACGCCGCAGCGGTTATTCCGATTTCTGTTATTATGAGAGATATATGGGCCGAGAGCTGAGAATGAGCACCAAGTGATGAGAGTGAGCCCGAGGAGCTGATACTGTTCTAAGTGATTGACATTGTGCTCGAGGGGTGGATTTCTGCTTGTTATTTACCTGCTAAATTACCATTTTACGTGATTTCAAGAGATTTCACTTGCCGTCTGCAGTGATTTACTACTTTAAGTGCTTTTTACTGCTTGATATAGAATTGCTTTGTGCCTTTACGTGTTTTCTTGCTTTCAGCCATTATTTATGATTATTACTCACTAAGTCGGAGTACTCACATTATTCCCTGCATCGTGTGTGCAGATTTAGGCATCGCAGAATCCGCTCCTAAGTGCTGATCCTCCCAGTCCAGGCAGTGTTTTCGGAGACTACAAGGTAGTTGTTGGTGTCCGCAGCCCCGTGCCTCCCTTATCTTGCTATTTTCATGTCCTTGAACTTCTATATCGGATTTCATATCTAGTAGACCGGTATCCGGATTTATTAGTTGCTCGTGACTTGTGACACCCCGGTTTGGGCTGTGTCGGGATGGTTTCTACTGTTGTTATTGTTAATTCCGCAAATTATAATTATTATATCATGTCTTAGAACTACTTATGATATTTATCTGTTTAAAAGAGGCGGTCTGTTTTGGTCTGGCTGGCCTTGTCTTCACGAGAGGCGCCATCACGACCGGGTTCGGGGAATTGGGTCGTGACATTATTATTTCACAAAGACTATTCGTTATTGTCCAATCTATTAGGCACACACTAACTCTGAATAGATTTGTATCAAAATAATAAACAAATTACATTGATCATAATAACTATACCAAGATTAGGAGTATACGCTCAATTAATGAATCAGAGAAAATATTTTATATATTCAATACAAAAATAACTTTTCTCTACTTGGTTCGTTCAATACACACCAAGTATACTAGCACAAGAAGTTGGAATAAAACAACTCCCATAATCAAAATAAATTATACTTTATTCTTGTGCTATAATCATCAAGATATTTTGCCCAACAATATCTTCGATTGTGAATATAATTTATTAATTATGAGAACTGATAATTTAATCTTCTGTGCATGAGTTAAGACTCCATACACTAAATCGTCTACTACATAATTAAAGGATACACGTGTAACAAATAATTTATATTATATTAAAAGGAGAGTAGTATGCATTGTGGTTAAGCCAAGCGGCAAACTAAAATGAAGCCACTTGGCAATTATAAGACAATATTAATTATTAGAAATTATAAATGGAAAGTAATTAAGAGAAGTAGTTTAATGAATCTTATACATAATCTAAATATATCTTAGACAACTATAATCTCTCTCTTTATATATATATATATACTGATTCACTCATAGATTTTCTTCTAAATTAGCTAGAAATATGAAAGTAAAAAATTAATTACAAAACTATAATTGGAAAAAATAAAAAATATAGAAAACGTAAATTGAGATATCCTATGACTATTTATACTTTGAAGTAAGTTAAAATATAAAATAAAACTAAAATTTACTTATGATATTAAAGATTTATTGACTTCAAAAATTAAAATATTCATGCAGTAAAATAAGATCTTAGATAAAGTATATAGAAATAACTTAAATATTTATATCTTCTATATATCTATATTATATTAAAAGGAGAGTAGTGAAGCATGAGGTTAAGCCAAGTGGCTTATTGAGAAAATGCCACTTGGCACTTTTAACACAAAATCTAATATAGATTGACAAGATTAGAATAAATATAATATGAAACATGGTATATTTAGGAACATTATGTTGATTAGAAGAATACCAAATTTGTAAATTGTTCAAGAAAGTTTTATGTAGTAAATATTTTTATTTAAGGAAGATTATTTCTTTAATTTTGGTCAAAATGAAAAACGAAAGCATTGAATTTGGACTGATTTTCCTTCATGATACATTTCCAACTAAAATTTAGGTGATATTATCTTTTTAATTTAGGTACGTATTAACAAAATATTTAGTTTGACAAATATGATATGAAATGTCGTAATTAATTTCTCCTAAATTGTGTTTAAGTCAAATATATATAAAGGAATAAAGTTTGCATTGTGGTTAAGTCAAGGGGCAAACTACTATAAAGTTACTTGGCAATTTAGGACAATAGTTATAATAAGATTTAAATTAAATTTAAGGGTAAAATTATTTTTTCAATTTAAATGAAAAGATATTAAATAAGATTATTTTGAATCTGAATGGAAAGAAAGTTAATATTTTTCTAAGATATAACCTACTATCTTATCTTTACTGGTAAGATTTTAAAAAGGATAAAAATAATAACTACATAGTAAGAATAAGAATAATCTATATCTATTCTGTTAATTTATTTTCTTAAACCAAACCGCTTTTGAATTGAAAAACATATAAATCGGATCATATCCAAGTTTTTGAATATTAAAAAACTCCAAGGATGAAAAAATATGAGCAGATACTCTTCTATTTTTTTAATCTATTATTGACTTAAATACTAAATAGAATAACTTTATGAAATTTATAGTAGGAAAAATAATAAAGGAAGAGGGGGTGGAGATAGCGTGTGAAAATTTATAATTTACAATTACATAATAAATAAAATAAAAATAATAAATAATATTATTAGTAAATTTAAATATTAATCTAAGTAGTAGAATAAAAGTTAACAAAAAAATTTACTATAATAAAAAGAAAAACTAAATTCATCTATAATATATTATAATCTATCTATTTATCTATATCATATTATATTAAAAGAAGAGTAGTAAAGCATGTGGTTAAGCCAAGTGGCAAGCTAAAAAGAAGCCACTTGGCAATTTTAAGACAACATTAAAAATTTGAATTATAAATGGAAACATAATTAATGGAAGTAGTTTAATGAATTTTATACTTAATCTAAATAGATCTTAGACAAATTAATCTATATATCTATATTTAAATTTATAGTTATAAGTATATTTATATCTATATTGATTCACCCATAAATATTTTTCTATATTAGCTAGAGATATGGAGGTAAAAATTAATTAAAAATTCTAATCGGAAAAAATAAAAAATATAGAAAGACGTAATTGAGATTACCTATGACTATTTATACATTGGAGTAAGTTAAAATATAAAATTAAATTAAAATTTACTTAACTTATTAAAGATATATTGAGTTTAAAAATTAAATAAATTCAAGCAGCAAAATAAGATCTTACATAAAGTATATAAATTCTTTATAAGGTAAGAAAAAACTTAAATAATCAGTAAAAAAATTTATTTTAAAAATAAGAATAGTAAAGTCATATTAATATTGATAAATCGGGTAAACGAATATTTTATATGTAAATATTACTACAATATTCAGATATAATGTATTCAAACAATTAAGAAAATATTTTTTTTATTAATATTTGAATTGAGTGCAGTAAATTTAAGTTTGAAAGAATAACATATTTTTTTTAAAATGTAGTTAAATATAGAAAATAGAATAATAAAACTTATTTGAATTTGAGAAAGTTTTTTAATTTTTATCTATATTATATTAGAATGAATGTGATAGAAATAGATATTAAATTCAAACAAGCTAATAAAAATCCACATGACAATGTAATAATATTAGGTATTGAATAATATTATATCAAAAATAAATAATAAATAGAGAAAAAATAAAATTCAGATTTTTTATCATAGAGAAGAAGGGTAAAACTTATTTAATTTTGAGATGAGAAAGTTTTTATATTATGATAATAAAATCATAATATGGATAAGTCCACGTAACTCAAGTCTAATAGATTAAATCAAAAACTAAAAATATTGAATAATAGACATAAATTAGAGATAATATGAGATATTTATAAATCATAAGTTTAGAAAATAACATAAATTAAATATACAATGCTTAAAATCTTATTATAATTTAAATAATTTAAAATTTTCGAGCAATATTTCTAAAACAAAATAAATACTTATTTTATGATTAGAAAATTATATATTTATCTATATTATATTAAAGAATAATAGTTTATAATGATATTAAAAAAAGTTACAAGTTAATGAAAAGCCACATAAAACGTAATAAGACTGTATATTAGATTAAAAATTAGCAAAATTATTAAAATATTACTATTAGAAATGAAAGGGAAAGGCTATTTGAATTTGAAATTAGAAATTTGTTAAAACTACGATTAGAATGTTCAAACTATGGATAATATCATGAAATTGAAATCTTATTTATGAAAAAAAATATTAAAATAGAAAATAAATTTCTAATATAGGTAATTTTACTAATAAAAATTAAAGATTAAATTTGTATTAAATTTAAAAAAGAAAGAAAATTTACGTAAGAAATAAAATGATAATGAAAATATTACTACAACATTAACATATAATGTGTTCAAACAATAAAGAAAATATTTTTCTATGATTAATATCTGGATTGAGTACAGTTAGTTTAAGTTTAAATATATAGCATAATATTTTGAAAATACGGTCCAATTTAGAAAATTGAATGATAAAAATTATTTGAATTAGAGATGAGATTATTTTTTATTTCATAAGTTTTTATTTTTAAAAATATTACATAAAGAAATAAAAATGACAATAAACATATTACTACATATATATAATATGTTCAAACAATTAAGAAATTATTTTTCTATGATTAAAATAAAATTTTAAAAATATAAATAACTTTCTAATATAGGTAATTTTACTAATAAAAATTAAAAATTAAATTTGTATCTTAAAGCTCAAAAAAGAAAATTTAACTGCGTCTAATACAAAAATAATTATAAGAGAACTAAATATATTTGCAACATAATCATCAAATATATATATTAATATTTTAGACTAATTCAATTTTACAATTTAAAATAAAATATGATATTATTTTGGTTAAAAGTAAAAAATTAATATAAAAATAATTAAAATTTATAGTAAGGAAGAGAATGTAATAAAAAAATAGAGATAGTGTGAGGATACTTATACATTAAATTAATTTAAAAAATTAAATTATATTTAAAAATATTACAATAAATTTAAATGATTAAAAAAATTTGAATGCATAAAATATACTAAATTTCAAGAATAAAAAATTTATATTTATTAAAGACTATTAAAAGAATTATAAGCAAGATATTAATTAAGATAATAAAAAATTATATGATAGTAAAATAATATTAAATAATAAATAATACAATAACTATAAGAAAAAATAAAAGAAAAAAGAATTTGCGTAAAAATAATGTGATGAATAAGACATATTTAACTTTTAGATAAAAACAAAGTGATAGTAAGAGGTTTGTTAAAATAATATGATTTAATGTGCTCAAACAAGACAGATCGCAACATGATATGTTTAGTATTCTTTGATACTAACAGCAAAACGAAGTGCAAGTACTAAAATCAAGTAGTTAGGTTGCTACAAATAAAAAACAAAATAGGTTGTGCACTACGAGATTTGAACAATAATTTCATATCCTGCTTCATAATTAATATCTAATGTTATATAATTTTTATCTGAGAAGTTTATATTTTAAGGTTATTTGCACATGATTCAAATATCCAACATCACAACTTAACACGATTTGTGTCCGCGCATCGCGCGGGTACTAATACTAGTATTATATTAAAAGGAAGGTAGTGAGACATGACATTAAGCCAAGGGGCATATTCAGAAAATGTCAGTTAACATTTTTAAGACATAATCTAAATAGATTTTTAGACAAATTTAATAAGGATTAAAACAACTTAGATTTGATCAAATTTAATTTATGGTAGAAATCAATTAAAATTGACTCACATTCTTATAGTAAATAAATTTTGATAGCTTTCCAAATATAATTATTCACTAACCACTTGATCTGTTTTCTTTTCTTTCATTTCATAATTTTATTATTTTAGAAATAGTACAAGGAGAAATAAAATGATAATGAAAACATTATCATTAGATATAATGTGTTCATACAAATAAGAAATTAACTTTTATGATTAATACTAAAATGAGTGTGGTATAAATAGATACTAAATTAAACAAGCTAATGAAAGCCACATAACAATATAATAATATTATGTATTGAATAATAGAATAGCAAAAATAAGGAATAAATAGAGAGAAATTAATCAAATCTTTCATCATTAAGAAAATAATAAAACTTATTTAAATTTGAGATGTGTGAGCACGTGATTTTTGTTTTACGCGACAATCGCTCCAAAAGAAATAAAAATAATAACAAATGGTCCTATTGTACAATTTTTGAAATTTTGCATGGCACTTTGTAATTATTTATGATATTT
The DNA here is from genome assembly GCF_000393655.2 of Nicotiana sylvestris. NCBI lineage: Eukaryota > Viridiplantae > Streptophyta > Magnoliopsida > Solanales > Solanaceae > Nicotiana > Nicotiana sylvestris. The sequence continues at coordinate 149,290,935 of NC_091060.1, forward strand.
TTGCCCATTTTTTATTTTATTAAAACAAAATACAAAAAATGTATGTGTCATGCGTAATTTGAACCGTAATCCGGTTGTTAAATGAGAAAACCATAAATAGGCATTTTTGTCCATGATTGTTGTTTTGTTTGATTTTACCTGCTTCAAATATTTTAATATGTGTGTGCAAATAATGGTATTAAGTGTCTATTTAATTTTAAATTTGATTTACTTCGGCTTTGTTTTAAAAAAAAATGTAATAATAATAATAAAAGATAAGTGTAGAATTGGTTTGAAAATCAGTTTGGGCTGATTTTCATTTTAATTCAGGGCCCAAACGAACAACCCAACCCAAATTACCCGGTCCAGTCCAGTTCAGCCCCTAACCATCCAAACGACACCGTTTAATCCAGTATGATCTAGGCCGTTGATCTCAGATTGATCAACGGCCAAGATCTCACACCCCATAACCCACTAATGAACCCGACCCATTCCACCCGAACCAACCCTGACCCTTACTAAGCCAAACGACACCGTTCCACTTAAGCCCTCAGATCCAGGCCGTAGATCTCGATTGATCTAACGGTTGAGATCAAGCCATCAACCCCGTATATAAACCCTTCCCCCTTTCACCCCGCGCCCTAATCCAAACCCCCTGCCTTAGGTCGTCTTCACCAGACCCTTCCCCTCCAAACCCTAGCCGCCCCTGTATTCTTCACCATGAAAGCCGGCTGCATGAACGCCGGTGACCTCCACCTTAACACCATAGAACCCCCCACAACCCTGAACATGGATATGTCAACCGCTTAACTCGAATCCCTTCCCACCTTCTCGAATATTCATTTGAAGATTCAAGTCGGAACCTAACTTACACCGTTTGACCCCAGTTTCGCACCAGACACTCCCCAGACCCCCTCGTGACCAAACCATGCTTGGTTTGGTCCGAATCTGACCAGGGAAGCATGAATCCCGGATCTAATTTTTGGAACCTTAGGGTTCCTCGTCACTGGTCCGTATCTCGTTTAAACCAAGAGATTAAGGTCTAATGGACCTTAATCGAAGTGTTTCTCATCTGAGAAACACTTCGATTAAAGTCCGTTCAGCCTTAAGAAAGGTCTGTTCGAGTCCAAGCTAAGGTTTTTGATTTTTCGGATTTTAAGGTGAGTTTTGCTTTCTTTTCTTTATTTGTTTTAGTCCATGTGATTGTTTAAAAGGCTGTTCATGTTTTGTGAAATTTGTGTTTCGAATTTTACCAACTGTGTCCTGTCCACCTTGCCTGAACCTCTGCGTTTGATTGAGTCCTTCTTCTACTTGTTCTGATAATGCGTATGTATGTATGTGTTGTGCCATTAGCTGAATTTCAAATTTGAACCGATTAACTGACTCCTCGAATACAATTCTGTTTGGTCAGTACAATTCAAATCATGTGTCGATACTGTTAAATGTCTGATTTTTGGCTATGATTGTGCATGTTATGATTAATATAGTCGAGTCGACATGTGTCGTCAATTAGTTTCAACTGTCTGAACAATAACAAATCGATTTGCTTCTGTTAAACATTGCCTGAATCAATTAAGAACTAAGTTTAGTGACTTATAGTTGTTAATTTAATTTCAGAAACCTAAGGTTTGGTCTGTAATTGCAATCTGAATTGATGGCATGTGCACTTGTGCGCAACATGTGCATAAAGGCCCTTTTTGAATTAAAATAGTTTTGACAGCATATGCTGTCAGACTACATTCTGCTGCCCATATTCTGCTTTAGTTCAGAAATATTAAACCTTACTTAAAAGTAAGTCTGTCAGGGAATATCATGGGGTTGTGTTCTTATTTAAATAGTAAGTGGAATCTGAAAATAGGATAGCACGTGGGAGGGTGTTCTGATTGTCTAAAACAGGCTGTTAAAAGGGTGATTGGAGGCTTATAAAAGGAGGTCTTCCATCAGTTTAAAGGGAGGAGAGAAAGGGACACCTGATATTAGAGAGACATTAGGAGATTTGAGAAGAGGGAAAGGATAATATACAGACACACAAGGAGATTGATAAGAAAAAGGGGGAAAGAAATATTGTTGAGGACACACACACAGACAGAAATAGATAGAGAGAGGCATAACACAGGAAAGAGGAACTGCATTTTTCGTCTTTGTCTTGATTCTCACTGGCCTGGATTTCCCTGTTCCATATTGATTTCTTCTGAGTCCTGTTTGAGATTGTTAGTTGTGTGTAGCATCAGTGCATTTCTAGATCTGTTCTTCCTAAATTCTGATTCATATTACTGGGAATTTGCCACACTCTGCCATTTTTTATTGGCTCCAAACTGCATCTTGCATTGTGATTTTGTTTCTATTGGTTACCTGCTGTTGCTGTTGCTGCTATTCTGCCTTCTGCTGCTGCTGACCTTTCTGCTTCACTTCTTCTTTGCCTTTCAGTATTCAGGTACACATTTTGAGTCCCATTTTGGTGTCAACTGTAACAGTTCGAAAGCATGAAATGAAAGGAGTTTGAAGAAATTTAAATGTCTGTTTGTACTGCTCATGGTATATTGACTTATTTTGTATAAATTGATTAGTGCGTAATTCAGTAGCGAAAGATTAGTTAATACTTAACCAAGTTTTAGCTTCTTGCATCTTGGTTTATAGTTGTTCGTTAGTACGAGATGTAATGGTACAATATGTAGAATGCATGGATAATTGACATAGAATTTTCGACCGGATTCTTGTTTAACTATAATGACATGCATAGGATAGAATATTTCCACCTTACACAATGATGTTCTATTTTATTTTAGTTCTTTTATCAGGACCCACTAGGCAGTATATAGAAGCACGTTCGAATTCCCATTAGTAATAATGCCTAGTGTTCAATTCCCTTAATCTAGCCTAAAATAAGGCTAGTTAAGTTCAATTCAAGAAATATTTGGATACAAGTATAGCATTTGATCAATCTCGCATGTTTCACAAGGTATGACGCCTCTTCACTTTGTAAATAATTAATCAGAAATTGATAAGAATCCGGGTTAGGCCAAAGCATATAATTAAATTAGCATGTACCTTTTTCTTCTAGTTTTAGAGACAAATGCATTAGAAATGTAGCCACTTTAGGATATCCTTTCTAAAATAGAGACGAGCCTCGCCAAATAAAAAAAATGCGAAATTGCGGGGCCCTCAATAAATAACCATAATAATTTTTTTAGAATTCGGGATAGGCCGTTTATTGAATTTCATGGCCTTCTACAAAAATAATAACGCGCTAGACTCTTTAGGCGCGGCTTAATAATTTGACCTTCTTAAACACGGGTGCACATTGATGTGACCCAAATCCAAATCTCAACGGAGTCAAAATGTGTCGACGACCACGGGTGCATTGATTGTGACGTGGTTCGAGATGCATTTTCACGACGTTGCAATTCTATAAAAATAAATGATAATAATAAAAGCGGTTTAAACTTAATAAAAGCACGTAAGTCATAACATATATTTAAATCAGATATTTAGCCATTATAACAATTTAAGCGACCGTGCTAGAACCACGGGATTCGAGGGTGCCTAACACCTTCCCTCGGGTCAACAGAATTCCTTACTTAGAATTTCTGGTTCGCAGACTTCATTTGGAAAAGTCGAATATTTTTCCTCGATTTGGGATTCAAGATAAACCGGTGACTTGGGACACCAAAAGCCAAACCTTTCCCAAGTGGCGACTCTGAATTAAATAAATAATCCCATTTCGAATATTGTCACTTAAATTGGAAAAACTCCTTCGCGCATTTAACCCTTCGGGGCGGGGCGTGCAAAAAGGAGGTGTGACAGCTCTGGCGACTCCGCTGGGGAATAGTTACCCAGAACCTCCGGTTCAGGGTTCAAGAATTCGAGCTTAGAATAATTGTTATATTTGGATTTATTATCTGATATTTATTACATGTTTTGACATAACGTGCTGCAATGTTTGTTTTTTACTGCTTTGATATTATCTGAACTGTATATAAACTGTGCCGAACCCTTCTCTCTTCACCTCCGGGGAGAAGCTCGCTGGTCGAGGCTCCCTATTCTGTTAGTGTCGATACCTGAAATAAGAAAGAGGAACGGATAAGTTACGAAGCCGGACGGCCTTTTGGTTCCCGGTAAGTTGCCCCTCCTCGACTCGAGTTGTCCGCTCGGGTACACAGTCTAGAACATCTACCCAGGTTATAAACCTAGTATAACGAAACCTCATGCCGGATCCCTAGTAGGAACGCTTATCTGCATCATGTTGCATTTGACATAGGGGACTCAACACAGGGGTTGGGTCCGTCTAGGACAGGCAACCTGGAATGAAAAGACCATCCTGCTGCATCCCGTTTGTTGTGCGCATCTATTTGCTTCAGATCTGCATGTTGACCGGTTTCCGAAAATTTTTCAAAAAAAGAATAGCAGGATAGGGAGATAATTACTTATTCTTTTTTAAAAAAAAAAACCATGTCCGAGTGATGTCAAACCTAACCGGAATTTTCTAAGATAAAAAAAAAAGCTCGCCTTTCAGTTTGACTATTCATTTTAATCACTTTCAAAATCCAAAAAAATATATAAATAAAAAATCAATTTTTTTTTATTGTTTCATTTGTAGCACCGCTTTAAAAGATTTTCAAAATTTCATTAAAAAAAGGGAAGTTTAAAATGTGTAAATATTTCCTTGGTCTCTTTTCAAAAATAAATAATAAAATGAAAAACAAAACATATAACAAAATTTCAAAAAAAGGGTTATTCTTCTTTTCTTTAAAGGATTTTATTTTTGTTTCCCCTATTTTAATATGACCGAACTACGCCGGTTTGATTCTCGCACGGGGTGAGATACGTAGGCAACCCTCGGCGGGTTCAACCTCCCGTTTTTGCAGAAAAAAAAAACCTAGATAATTTTAATTTTTGAGTCTAATAAAGTTTATCACCCTAAATAAATGTGCAGGATGAGCACGATACAAAACGAACCGTTTTCAATAATGACCAAGATCCCTTTTGAGTTGCGATTATGGTGGAACGACTTAGGCAAGGAGGGGCAAGGCAAAGTGAGGAAATATCTGAAAAATCTCCCGGATTTACTAGACATTCAGCCTCGGGGCGATATTATCAGATCATTGGTCACTTACTGGGATTCGGCGCACAATGTATTCCATTTTTCAGACTTCAAACTCACCCCGACGTTGGAAGAAATAGCGGGATACATTGGGGGTGATGAAGCTCCGTTAAGGTTCAAGTACTTGATTGCACCTAGGGCCGTCACGATACACCGGTTTTTGGATTTTCTGAAAATACCCCGAACATTTCACCATCCAGATCATGCCAAAGGTTTCTGCAGTCTCCATCTCATGTATGCTAGATACGGTCATGAAGGCGGTTTCAATAAGCCAGATTTCAAACTATGTAGTAAAGGCAACCGACAAAAGTGGGACGAACACAGGCAGTTAGCTTTCATGACGGCCTTCTTAGGTCTTATAGTGTTCCCGAGGAAGGACGGCAACATCGATCTAAAAATAACTGGGGTTGTCAGTACTTTGCTCACCCAAGATAAGAGTACTCTAGCGCCTATGATTATGGCTGACATTTTTCGGGCTCTCACTGCTTGTCGAGCCAGGGGCGACTTTTTCGAAGGATGTAACCTACTGTTGCAAATATGGATGACCGATCACTTATGCCGCCGCTCTCCGCTCTTGGGTTACGGTTCGCCTGAGAAGACTTGCATTGGAGAATTCTACACTAGAGTCAAAGGTTTCAATCTACCTGAGGGCGTCACATCATGGACCTCATTTTTCCGAACTCTCACTGCTAGCCAAATCCAATGGATGCTCGGATGGTCGCCTGTTGAGGAAATCATATACATGCCAGCAACCAGGCCCCACTTTCTGTTGATGGGACTTAAAAGCATCCAACCCTACGCCCCATATCGGGTTCTGAGGCAACTGGGGAGGTATCAAGTGGTGCCGAAAGATGAAGATCTGAGTACCCAAGTGATTGAGATCAGTCCAGATGGTCGTTTCCCCGAAGAAGAAGTTCGCCAAATCTGGAGTGAGTGCTAACATCTGACGGCAAGAACTTGTGTGATGGATATAGCAAAAGGGGAAGTTTCCCCAGGGTATCACGCTTGGTTCAGAGGCGACCTGTCTTGCGAAAGACCAGCTAAGAGACCGCATCTCAAAGACTTTGTAGAATCATCCCAAGGGCAATGGAATTGGTTAGCGAAAGAAAAGGAGTATCGGGCAGAGATCGGTGATTTGAAGCTACAAATTGACAGTCTGAAGTTCAATAACAGCATACAAATCGCGGCGGATCAAAGTGAAAAGAATAAATTGGTCCAAGAGAATGAAGAACTTAAGGCCCAAATCCAAAAATTGAGATTGTCTCTTGATGAATAGCCCAGAAGTCGATCAGACCAGCAGTTGATTAAGGGTTTAAAAAGAGAAGTCGCGGAGTGGCGAGATGGTTTAGAAGAATCGGGAAAGATTATGGCAAAGCTCAAGGCACAGTGGGGAATAAGAATAGAGAAGCATCGCCGACATTTGAACCAATCGAAACGCGACCACGAGAAAACTGTTGCCAAAATGAAGAAAGAGATGGCTATACTTGAGATCAAAGCAGCTGATCAGGCCAAGAATTTCCAAATTGAGAGCAGATACTAGTATGACTCATTAGCCCAGATGAAGTTAGAAGTACGGCGACTGAAGAATCAGCATATGCAGGATGCTCAGGTATTCAAGATATGTAGCGATCAGATAAAACGCCTACTCGTAGAGAAGAAGCAAACCAGGGATAGGATCAAGGCCATTGCCCATGCCATCACCAGACGATGTCTACGATGTGAGAACATGACCAGCGTTACCTTCCTCTCGGCGGTGATGGGTTATGTCAAGCAGACTATGCATGAGCTGGAACAACTTGAGAGGGATCTCACGCCTAGGACCGCGGCGAGGCCGAACGATGCCCCGCGGACACCAATTTTCAAAACCATAATGCACTCATAAGTCAAGTCTGTATCTTAGCATCTTCTGCCTGTTTTTCCCATCAGGGTGATTTTTAGTCTATTTTGAGTCTAGGTTTATTTTCAAAGTTTGCTCTTTCTTTTGCAAAATGTAGTTTGTAATAGACCATTTCAACAATAAAGAGGTTGCTTCTTTTACGCTCATTTGTGTTTTTCGAACTACGTAATGATCTGATTCACGTAGGCATCGTGATACGTAGGCAATCCTCATCGGATCCGGTCGCATTTCTTTTACTGCAAAATAAAAAAATAATAAAAATAAAAACGTAAAAAAAAAAACTAATAAGAGGAAAATGCCGGAATGACGCATGCTCTCGTAGCAAACATGTAGTAATCCACTTAACTGTATAGGTGCATCATGCCCAACGTGAGATTGACTATCTGTTATTTGCTGCAAATTAACCGTGCGTTTGTCGTTGAGTATCTCCTCAGGGTTTTTGAAAAGACGGTTGGTTTGGTGAAAGTCTGGCCTCGCACTCATACTTCACGAGGTCAAGAAGAAGTGTTCAACTACCTGTTGTTAGGACCAGAAGCAGTACTCACACTTACTTCACCAGGTCAAAAGGAAGTGTGGAAATGTCTTCAGAAATTCCATTGCAAACAATCCCTGTTTCCGAGGAGAGCTCGATCTCAGCCGTCCTCACACCTGAATCCGCAACTGCGGAGGAAAATAGAATCCTACGGCTCCGCATGTTGGAAATGCTGGACGACTGGAATAATGGGAAAGAGCCGCCAAGTGTCGTCCCCGGGTTCCCTGAATTATTCTCCAGGTCAAGTGGGACTTCTAATGTCCCCATAAATTATCCTGCTACCCCATTCGGGTACCCAGCCACCTCAGCCTTCTCTGCTGGATCGCCTTCTGAGCCTCATCCCCGAATGTCATCCACTGATGCAAGCATGAACATCTTTACTGCATCGCCTTGCCCGATTACGGCACAGCCTACCACGTACAAGCCAAGACAGAAGAGCGTCTCTTACGCCGACCTATGCATGTTCCCTCACGTGCACCTGCCAGCGGGTTTCAAGACCCCAAAGTTCGAGAAATACGATGGGCACGGTGACCCCATTGCACATCTTAAGAAATACTGCAACCAATTGCGGGGAGCCGGCGGAAAAGAAGAACTGCTAATGGCATATTTTGGGGAAAGTCTAGTAGGGATAGCCTCAGAATGGTATATGGACCAGGAAATGTCCCGATGGCATATATGGGATGATCTCGCCAGAGATTTTGTGAAACAATTCCAGTATAACATCGACATTGCGCCAGACCGAAATTCTCTGTCGAATTTGAAGAAGAAACCGTCAGAAAGCTTTAGAGAATATGCTATTAAGTGGCGTGAACAGGTGTCAAGAGTGAAGCCTCCCATGGATGAAGTGGAAATGGTCACTACTTTTCTCCAGGCTCAAGAGTCTGACTATTTCCAAAACATGATGTCAGCCATGGGTAAGCCATTCGCGGAAGCGATCAAGATTGGAGAGATGGTGGAAAATGGTCTGAAAACAGGTAGGATTCTGAGTCAAGCAGCCATAAGGGCAACCTCCCAGGCCGTCCAAAGTGGGTCCGGAGGAATGACAAGAAGGAAGAAGAAAGAAGAAACGACTATGGCAGCCTCGGAAGCAAGGGAGTATCGTCATCCCAGGCCCCGTTTTCCGGAAAGAACCCCACAACACTACTACCCCCACTCAAATTTGGCATATGCTCATCAACCTTATATGGTCATGAATGCCCAGCCTTATGCCCATCCACCACAACAAGCCAACCGAGGCCCAGCTCCACCTCCCAGAAATCAACCTCCTTACCGCAACCACTATAACCCACAACCCCCGCAGAATAACTTCCGCCCTCAAGAGCCACCCCGAAGGCGGACTTTCACGCCCATCGGTGAACCATACTCAACTTTGTTCCCGAAGCTAGTCCAGTTGGGTTTCTTGCAACCAATCCCTCAAACAAGGCAAAACCCGACGTCACCTTCTTACAAAGCTGGAGTCAGATGCGCCTATCATTCAGGGGCCGAGGGACATGATACAAATGACTGCTGGTCGTTGAAAAGAGTGGTCGAAAATTTGATAGAGCAAGGGAAAATAGTGCTAAGGGACGAGGAGATCCCGAATGTAACTAACAATCCATTACCTGCTCACAATAATGGGCCGCTGATCGGAATGATTTGTGAAGACAAAGAGTTCGACCCTGCTCTGAAAGCCATAATTGCCATTGTCGACACGGGGAAGAGGCCCGAAACAGACCAGAAACCAGAAAAGGGGGAGGAGGCCAAAGCTATAAAGAAAGAGCCTGAAAAGAAGGTGGAGAAGAAAATGTTACCGGTAAAGGATGGAGTTCTTTACATACCACGAGGTCGAGCTGAGAAGACGCAGAACTTCGGAATCAAAAAGACAAAACCTATGTACGTGCCGAAAGGGGCCTATGTGGTCCGGGGGACGATTCAACCACCTCGGCTGAATGAGCCAGTGGTTATCGGACGCGTGCCACAAAAGCCAATGACCAACCCGTCCACAGTGCCGTGGAATTATCAAAAGACTTTGGTAATGTACAAAGGTAAAGAGGTCATGGGAGAACTTCCAGAAAATACTTTCATTGGAAGGTATTCAAATACCCAAGAACTGAACAACGCCACACAAAGGCGCTTCCCGCCAAAGAAGCCCGTAAGTGTTGAAGAAGCGGAAGTGTTCTTCCAACAAATGAAAATGCCGGATTACGAAGTGATAGATCAACTGCGCAAGTACCCCGAGCAAGTGTCCATGCTCGGTAGAACAATTAGAGCGGATGACAGAAAGATTCTTCGCCGTCAACCAAATCTCTTTCAGCAAGAACGATCTACCCCCGGAAGGAGCGGCACACAACAAGGCTTTGCATCTAACAGTTAAATGCGAAGACTATTATGTCAAGCGGGTAATGTTGGATGGGGGCTCAGGCGTTGACATTTGCCCGCTCTCCACGCTACAAAGAATGGAAATTGGGACCGGAAGAATCCGACCCAACAATGTCTGCGTAAGGGCTTTCGACGGCATCAAGAGAGATACCATGGGAGAAATAGACCTGTTGTTGGTCATAGGACCAGTCGAATTTCAAGTAACCTTCCAGGTGCTCGACATGGATACATCCTACAATTTTCTCCTTGGCAGACCTTGGATCCATGCGGCAGGAGCCGTGCCTTCCACTCTTCACCAGATGGTGAAGTTCGAGTACGAAGACAGAGAGATCGTGGTCCATGGGGAAGATGAGCATGCTATTTATCGGGACCCATCCACCCCATATCTGGAACCGAGAGAAGGGAGCGAACATACGGTCTATCAAGCTTTTGAGATTGTACTGGCAGAGCAGTACGAAGAGGGAATACCCTGCCCCCAGCCTTTCTTGTCTAACGCCTCGGTTATGGTGGCCAAAGAGATGATCCGGCACGGATTTAGGCTAGGAAAGGGGCTTGGACGAACCCTTCAGGGAATAACAGAACCCATTACCTTGCCAGTCACCAAGAAACCTTTTGGACTAGGCTTCAAACCTACTCCAGCAGACGAAGAGTGGGCAAAGAAAAGGAAAAATAAGGGTTGGAGGTTACCTCGACCATTGCCGGATTTATATGCAACTTTCATCAGGCCAAGGTACGCTGAAGAAGAAGATGATGAGGTCTTCACAGCTGAGGAAATCGAGGAGATATGTGGGGCGATGAGAGAGATGCTCTACGAGGTCCACATGGTTCAACCAGGTGAAGGCACAAGCATTGCTGAGATGATGTACGTGGGGCCGAACGCCAAACTTCAAAACTGGGAGGCCACGCCATTCCCGACTAGACGGAAGTCCGGGTAGACCTGTCCTGCCACCTTTCCTGTGTCACAAGTTATCTCCAGGACATAACTTGAACGTTTTCTTCCTTTCTATTGTTGAATTCCTAAGTTGTAAACATTGTTGTTTTCAACTTTCCAAAGAAAATAAAAAAAATCATCATTGCTTTCCCATTCTTTCTTTTGTTCTGATTTTTGTTATTTTTCCTTTTATCTTTCTTTTCAGTTATAATAATGCGGCTTTAAATATGACATGCTTGCGGACTTCACGCCCAGATCACAATGAGCTATTTAACTGCGAATTAATGAACCCAGAACCAGAATATGATGCGGAAGAAGCTTTTAGGGAAATAAACCGAGAGTTGGAATATTTTGAGAATAAACCTAAGCCAAATCTGAATGACACCGAACCGGTTAATTTAGGAACTCCTGAAGAAATCCGGGAGACCAAGATAAGCATTCACACGGACAAGAAAACGCGAGAGGCGATAATTCAACTTCTTTTTGAATTTAAAGACGTGTTTGCTTGGTCATATGATGACATGCCGGGACTAGGTGTTGATCTAGTGGTTCATAAATTGCCGATTCATCCTGATTGTCCTCCAGTTCAACAAAAGCAACGAAAGTTCAAAACTGAGGTCAGTGACAAGATTAAAGAGGAGATCACCAAACAACTGAAAACGGGAGTGATTCGGGTAGTCCAATATACAACATGGTTGGCGAATGTGGTTCCAGTACAACTAGCATAGCGGGACATGACAGCGGTTGGGGAGAAGGAAAAGCTATCAGACATCATAACGGGAGTGATTCGGGTAGTCCAATATACAACATGGTTGGCGAATGTGGTTCCAGTACCAAAGAAGGACGGGAAAACTCGGGTATGTGTAGATTACCGAGATCTGAACAGAGCAAGTCCTAAAGATAATTTCCCGCTGCCCAACATCCATATCCTCGTTGATAATTGTGCCAAACACGAGATACAGTCTTTCGTAGATTGTTACGCTGGGTATCATCAGGTATTGATGGATAAAGAGGACGCCGAGAAAACTGCCTTCACCACGCCTTGGGGCACCTACTGTTACCGGGTCATGCCATTTGGTTTGAAGAATGGTGGGGCTACTTACATGAGGTCCATGACTGCCATTTTTCATGACATGATGCATCAGGAAATAGAGGTGTACGTGGACGACGTGATAGTCAAGTCTAGGACGCAGGATAATCACATCCAAGACTTGAGGAAATTCTTCGAGAGATTAAGGAAGTATGACTTGAAGCTGAACCCAGCCAAATGTGCTTTCGAAGTTCCGTCGGGCAAACTTTTGTGCTTCATCGTAAGAAGGAGAGGTATCGAGCTAGATCCAACTAAGATAAAATCCATCAGAGATCTTCCTCCCCCAAGAACAAAGAAAGACGTGATGAGTCTGTTGGGCAGGTTGAACTACATCAGTCGGTTTATTGCCCAGCTGACAAGCACGTGTGAGCCCATATTCAAGTTGTTAAGGAAAGATGCGGCTATTAAATGGACAACTGAGTGTCAAGAAGCCTTTGATAAAGTTAAAGAATACCTTTCGAATCCCCCAGTCTTGGTACCTCCAGAACCAGGGAGGCCACTTTTCTTGTATCTGACAGTCTTGGAGAACTCTTTCGGTTGCGTCCTCGGGCAACACGACGTAACCGGAAAGAAGGAGCAAGCAATCTACTACTTGAGCAAGAAATTCACCGGCTACGAGGCCAAATACACTCTGCTGGAAAGGACATGCTGCGCTCTCACGTGGGTTGCTCAAAAGCTGAGACATTATCTCCAAGCCCACACTACGTTCCTCATAAGCAGGTTGGATCCTTTGAAGTATATATTTCAGAAACCAATGCCTACTGGGAGACTGGCTAAATGGCAAATCTTGCTTACGGAATTCGACATAGTCTATGTCACTCGCACGGCAATGAAAGCCCAGGCGCTAGCAGATCATTTGGCCGAAAATCCGGTCGATGAGGAATACCAGCCATTGAGTACCTACTTTCCAGATGAAGAAGTAAACGCCGTAGAGGTGGTCTCAGAGGACGCTCATGTTTGGAAGATGTTCTTTGATGGAGCCGTGAATGCCAAAGGTGTAGGAATTGGGGCAATTTTGATCTCGCCTTCCGGTCAGCATTATCCCGCCACAGCTAGACTGCGTTTCTTTTGCACAAATAATACAGCTGAGTATGAAGCCTGCATCATGGGCATGCATATGGCAATCGATCAGGATGTCGAAGACTTACTGATTATGGGAGATTCTGACCTGGTTATCCGACAAGTCCAAGGTGAATGGGAAACTCGGGATGTCAAACTTATCCCATACCGACAGCATGTGGAGGACCTCAGCAAGCGCTTTACATCAATAGAGTTCAGGTATATCCCGAGGTGTCACAATGAACTGGCAGATGCACTTGCTACTTTGGCTTCAATGCTACCCTACCCGGGCAACGCCCACGTCGATCCTTTGGAAATCCAAATCAAGGAAAGACACGGTTACTGCAATGTAATCGAGGCGGGATCAAATACGCAGCCTTGGTACCATGACATCAAGAGGTTCCTGAAGACACAAGAATACCCCGAGCACGCTACTGGAGATCAAAAGAGGACCATTAGGCGACATGCAAGTGGTTTCTTTCTGAGCGGTGAATTGTTATATAAGAGGACCCCGGACCTCAATCTCCTAAGTTGTGTCGATATCGAGGAAGCGAGGAAGATCATGCACGAAGTACACGCAGGTGTGTGCGGACCTCACATGAACGGGTATGTCTTAGCGAAGAAAATCCTTCGAGCAGGTTATTACTGGATAACCATGGAAAAGGATTGCTTTAGCTTCGTTCGGAAGTGTCATCAGTGTCAGGTGCACGGTGATCTGATTCATGCACCTCCCACAGAACTGCATCCCATGTCTGCGCCTTGGCCATTTGTCGCCTGGGGCATGGACGTCATTGGACCAATCGAACCAAAGGCTTCGAATGGACACAGGTTTATACTGGTTGCCATAGACTACTTCACAAAATGGGTAGAGGCTGTCACTCTCAAGTCGGTCACTAAAAAAGCTGTAGTGGATTTTGTACACTCAAATCTTATCTGTCGTTTCGGTATTCCTGCGACTATCATTACAGATAACGCAGCAAACTTGAACAGTCACTTGATGGGAGATGTATGCGAGCAATTCAAAATAACGCATAGGAATTCTACTCCTTATCGGCCAAAGGCCAATGGCGCTGTAGAAGCGGCAAACAAAAACATCAAGAAGATTTTGAGGAAAACGATCCAAAGTTCCCGACAGTGGCATGAGCAGTTACCATTTGCATTATTGGGGTATCACACTACGGTACGCACATCGGTAGGAGCGACTCCTTATCTTTTGGTTTATGGGACCGAGGCTGTAATACCGGCAGAGGTAGAAATTCCTTCGCTTCGAACCATTGTCGAAGCGGAAATCGAAGACAGCGAGTGGGTCAAGACTCGGTTAGAGCAATTGACTTTGATTGATGAAAAGCGAATGGCCGCGGTTTGTCACGGACAGTTGTACCAACGAAGAATGGCCCGCGCTTACAACAAAAAAGTCCGACCCAGGAATTTCGAAGTAGGTCAGCTGGTACTGAGGTGTATTCTGCCGCATCATGAGGAAGCCAAAGGGAAGTTTGCTCCAAATTGGAAAGGCCCATACATCATAAGGAAGATATTGCCAAGAGGAGCGTTGTATTTAGGTGATATCGAGGGAAATGACCCCGAAACAGTAGTAAATGCAGATGCAGTCAAGAGATACTACGTCTAAATTATACTCCAGTGGTCCTGACACATTTGAAAATGATGAAGGTTTTATTCCCCACTACTCCCAAACACTACCCAATTCTCTCTACAAACCTTTGGCCGTTTACGAAAAAAAAAATTTGATAGAGGCCTGAACTACGTTTGACTTGATTCCGAAAGGATACGTAGGCAGCCTCTCCCTGAGGTTCAGTCACACCAATAATAAAATCCCATTCACCCTGAAATTGAAACCGGGGCACGTCGAGCAGTTTAGAAGTTAGTATCATCTACCTCTCTTTACCAAGCACAAGCCTTCAAATCAATTACCAAAGATAGTGGGGAACCAATAAGCGTCACAAATGGAGACCGACACACTCTGAATTGAGAGAGATAAAATGAGAGAGTCTCGTCGGTGAAAACCTTCGGGCACCACGAGGCGACGGGAGTAGAGAAACAAAAATGAGAGAGCTTGTTTAGTCAAAACTCACAAAGAGTGCTATCAAGCGATGACAGGAAGAGAAATGAGAGAGGTCAGCCAGCGAAAACCCGCAAAGGGCGCTGTTGGCCGAAAAGAATGACTCCACCCCAAAGAGGTCTCGGCAAAGTTCCACCGGTTTGGAATCACAGATCCGTTCTGGTTCAGGGAAACGCAAGTTCATGGAAGGTCAGGCGTCCAGTCCAAAGAGCATGTCATGTCATTTAAAGCCAGCGTTATCTTCCTCAGATAAGTCTTTCTCGTCCCAAAAGGGACACTCCCTTCCTGAAATTTGTTTTCTCCTTTTTTTGTTTCTCTTCGAATCCCTTTTTATGTTTTAACCCCAAGTTCAGGATACACCAGAGAGGGCAGGTGGCAGGTTTGTTTTCACGGAATTCCGTTTCATGAAGGAAAACACCCCGTTTCGTTGGTACGTCTGTCCAAACTTGATAAATCATGATGTTTGATGGCGTTCGCAGTAAAGAGGAAAAAGAGAAATTTCCCCCAGCAAGTCCGCCTTCGGACGAATCCCCACAGAGTCTCTCCTTGTACAATCCCCCACAAAGTCTCCCCAATATATATTAAAAAAAAAAAGAAAAAAAAATAATATAAAAATAAAAAAAATCCCCGTTGGAATTTCCCCAACACATCCCCAGCGAGTACCTTTGTAAACATTCCCCAACAAGCTTACCCCAACCAAGCCTAGAAAGCCCGCTTCGAAACAATTACCCAGCATGCCCCGTTGTACAAAAATCCACACAAAGAATCCACTTTCTAAATATTCCCCCCACAGAGCTTCCATTTGTACAAATCCCCACAGAGTATCCCCAATAAAATCCCCGTTGAGAATCTCCAAGCAAGATGGGACAAAAAAAAAGAGCCTTACGAGGCAAATCATCACAGAATCTGGAAATACAAGCCTAAGCAGTCTAAAGGGTTTCGACATATGAATCAAATCAATGGTGGGACTTCGCAACAGAAATGAAGACGCAACGAAGCAACCGGGAACGATCAAGGTCACCAAACCGACCGTCATTTCCGAACTAACAATTGTTCTTTGTCTGAAAAGTTGAAACAGGTATAATCCAAGACAACCGTGCAAGAAGCAGGTGTCGCCCAAAGAAGAAGGTACATGGGTACAAGAAATATTTTGGCAATAAGGAATTCACTCGAAAGGTAAGTCTCCACGAAACTCCCTTTTATCTTCTACTAAAACAAGAAAATTCGAAAAAAAAGAGGTCAGTTGTTGTTCTCGAATTTTGTCCCCATTCAATCAGCATTAGGGTTTTAAACCCTAAACTGAACTTTTTCCTTTAGTCAGCATTAGGGTTTTAAACCCTAAACTGAATTTTTCCATTCAGCCAGCATTAGGGTTTTAAACCCTAAACCGAGCTTTTCCATGCAGTCAGCATTAGGGTTTTAAACCCTAAACTGAATTTTTCCTTTAGTCAGCGTTAGGGTTTTAAACCCTAAACTGAATTTTTTCCTGTAATCAGCATTAGGGTTTTAAACCCTAAACTGAACTTTTTCCTGTTATCAGCATTAGGGTTTTAAACCCTAAACTGAATTTTTCCATTCAGCCAGCATTAGGGTTTTAAACCCTAAACTGAGCTTTTCCATGCAGTCAGCATTAGGGTTTTAAACCCTAAACTGAATTTTTCCTTTAAGTCAGCATTAGGGTTTTAAACCCTAAACTGAACTTTTTCCTGTAATCAGCATTAGGGTTTTAAACCCTAAACTGAATTTTTCCTTTAGTCAGCATTAGGGTTTTAAACCCTAAACTGAACTTTTTCCTGTTATCAGCATTAGGGTTTTAAACCCTAAACTGAATTTTTCCATTCAGCCAGCATTAGGGTTTTAAACCCTAAACTGAGCTTTTCCATGCAGTCAACATTAGGGTTTTAAACCCTAAACTAAATTTTCCTTTTAGTCAGCATTAGGGTTTTAAACCCTAAACTGAACTTTTTCCTGTAATCAGCATTAGGGTTTTAAACCCTAAACTAAATTTTTCCTTTAGTCAGCATTAGGGTTTTAAACCCTAAACTGAACTTTTTCCTGTTATTAACATTAGGGTTTTAAACCCTAAACTGAATTTTTCCATTCAGCCAGAATTAGGGTTTTAAACCCTAAACTGAGCTTTTCCATGCAGTCAGCATTAGGGTTTTAAACCCTAAACTGAATTTTCCTTTTAGTTAGCATTAGGGTTTTAAACCCTAAACTGAACTTTTTCCTGTAATCAGCATTAGGGTTTTAAACCCTAAACTGAATTTTTCCTTTAGTCAGCATTAGGGTTTTAAACCCTAAACTGAACCTTTTCCTGTTATCAGCATTAGGGTTTTAAACCCTAAACTGAATTTTTCCATTCAGCGAGCATTAGGGTTTTAAACCCTAAACTGAGCTTTTCCATGCAATCAGCATTGGGGTTTTAAACCCTAAACTGAATTTTCCTTTTAGTCAGCATTAGAGTTTTAAACCCTAAACTGAACTTTTCCTTTCAGCTAGCATTAGGGTTTTAAACCCTAAACTGAATTTTTCCTTTTAGTCAGCATTAAGGTTTTAAAACCCTAAGCTGAACTTCCCCCCAGTTGGTCGGTATTAGAGTTTCAACTCTAAAACTGAACTTCTCCCCAGATAGTCGGTATTAGGGCTCCAACCCTGAATTGAGTATTTTTATCTTCCTTCTTCAATTTTATGAACTTTCTGGCGAATAATTCACGAAATTTTCCTAGTGAAACTGGGGCAGAAAATTTCGCTCGTTTGTTTGTTTTTCTCCCGCAGGTCTAACCTCGAGCCACACGGATCGAAATGACCCACGAAGTGAGTCTCAACTCAGAATCAAAAAAAAGAAAAGAAAAAGACAAAAAGAAGATGTCCCGAGATATCGGAGTTAAATGGAAGGCGGATCGACTCCAACATTGGATTAAGATTCAGAACTCTGCCAGTCACGCCTCACTCAGCATCCCAGAGAATAAGCAAGCACCTACAACTCGCAAGCATCAAGATTCGGATCGAAGTCTCCAAGCAAAATCAGCTAAGACCCATGATCAAGTCGCAAAAGAATCATAGATAGGGATCTTGTAACTAGCAGTTGACATGCATATAAGTATTTAAGTTCAGTTTCAATTTTTCTTTGGTTGTAATAAGGCGGTCAGTAAAGCAGTGGTGACTACAGCAACAGCAGTAACAGCAAGCATTGCAGTCCCATGGTAGTCCCAGCTACCGAAACTTCCCGAACTACATTGACCTGATTCCTGTTTAGCCCGGGATATGTAGGAAATCTTTGAAGCAAGATTCGGTCAAAACTTTCAAAACATGCTTCACACGGAGTAGTCCATAGGCAAAAATCGCTTATATCCGCTCACTTTATCTTTGCACGAAAACTCTTCGTGTTTCCGAACAAAGAGGGGCAGCTGTGAGCACGTGATTTTTGTTTTACGCGACAATCGCTCCAAAAGAAATAAAAATAATAACAAATGGTCCTATTGTACAATTTTTGAAATTTTGCATGGCACTTTGTAATTATTTATAATATTTTTGCCCATTTTTTATTTTATTAAAACAAAATACAAAAAATGTATGTGTCATGCGTAATTTGAACCGTAATCCGGTTGTTAAATGAGAAAACCATAAATAGGCATTTTTGTCCATGATTGTTGTTTTGTTTGATTTTACCTGCTTCAAATATTTTAATATGTGTGTGCAAATAATGGTATTAAGTGTCTATTTAATTTTAAATTTGATTTACTTAGGCTTTGTTTTTTTTTAAAAAAAATGTAATAATAATAATAAAAGATAAGTGTAGAATTGGTTTGAAAATCAGTTTGGGCTGATTTTCATTTTAATTCAGGGCCCAAACGAACAACCCAACCCAAATTACCCTGTCCAGTCCAGTTCAGCCCCTAACCATCCAAACGACACCGTTTAATCCAGTATGATCTGGGTCGTTGATCTCAAATTGATCAACGGCCAAGATCTCACACCCCATAACCCACTAATGAACCCGACCCATTCCACCCGAACCAACCCTGACCCTTACTAAGCCAAACGACACCGTTCCACTTAAGCCCTCAGATCCAGGCCGTAGATCTCGATTGATCTAACGGTTGAGATCAAGCCATCCACCCCGTATATAAACCCTTCCCCCTTTCACCCCGCGCCCTAATCCAAACCCCCTGCCTTAGGTCGTCTTCACCAGACCCTTCCCCTCCAAACCCTAGCCGCCCCTGTATTCTTCACCATGAAAGCCGGCGGCATGAATGTAGGTGACCTCCACCTTAACACCATAGAACCCCCCCACAACCCTGAACATGGATCTGTCAACCGCTTAACTCGAATCCCTTCCCACCTTCTCGAATATTCATTTGAAGATTCAAGTCGGAACCTAACTTACACCGTTTGACCCCAGTTTCGCACCAGACACTCCCCAGACCCCCCTCGTGACCAAACCATGCTTGGTTTGGTCCGAATCTGACCAGGGAAGCATGAATCCCGAATCTAATTTTTGGAACCTTAGGGTTCCTCGTCACTGGTCCGTATCTCGTTTAAACCAAGAGATTAAGGTCTAATGGACCTTAATCGAAGTGTTTCTCATCTGAGAAACACTTCGATTAAAGTCCGTTCAGCCTTAAGAAAGGCCTGTTCGAGTCCAAGCTAAGGTTTTTGATTTTTCGGATTTTAAGGTGAGTTTTGCTTTCTTTTCTTTATTTGTTTTAGTCCATGTGATTGTTTAAAAGGCTGTTCATGTTTTGTGAAATTTGTGTTTCGAATTTTACCAACTGTGTACTGTCCACCTTGCCTGAACCTCTGCGTTTGATTGAGTCCTTCTTCTACTTGTTCTGATAATGCGTATGTATGTATGTGTTGTGCAATTAGCTGAATTTCAAATTTGAACCGATTAACTGACTCCTCGAGTACAATTCTGTTTGGTCAGTACAATTCAAATCATGTGTCGATACTGTTAAATGTCTGATTTTTGGCTACGATTGTGCATGTTATGATTAATATAGTCGAGTCGACATGTGTCGTCAATTAGTTTCAACTGTCTGAACAATAACAAATCGATTTGCTTCTGTTAAACATTGCCTGAATCAATTAAGAACTAAGTTTAGTTACTTATAGTTGTTAATTTGATTTCATAAACCTAAGGTTTGGTCTGTAATTGCAATCTGAATTGATGGCATGTGAACTTGTGCACAACATGTGCATAAAGGCCCTTTTTGAATTAAAATAGTTTTGACAGCATATGCTGTCAGACTACATTCTGCTGCCCATATTCTGCTTTAGTTCAGAAATATTAAACCTTACTTAAAAGTAAGTCTGCCAGGGAATATCATGGGGTTGTGTTCTTATTTAAATAGTAAGTGGAATCTGAAAATAGGATAGCACGTGGGAGGGTGTTCTGATTGTCTAAAACAGGCTGTTAAAAGGGTGATTGGAGGCTTATAAAAGGAGGTCTTCCATCAGTTTAAAGGGAGGAGAGAAAGGGACACCTGATATTAGAGAGACATTAGGAGATTTGAGAAGAGGGAAAGGATAATATACAGACACACAGGGAGATTGATAAGAAAAAGTGGGAAAGAAAGATTGTTGAGGACACACACACAGACAGAAATAGATAGAGAGAGGCATAACACAGGAAAGAGGAACTGCATTTTTCGTCTTTGTCTTGATTCTCACTGGCCTGGATTTCCCTGTTCCATATTGATTTCTTCTGAGTCCTGTTTGAGATTGTTAGTTGTGTGTAGCATCAGTGCATTTCTAGATCTGTTCTGCCTAAATTCTGATTCATATTACTGGGAATTTGCCACACTCTGCCATTTTTTATTGGCTCCAAACTGCATCTTGCATTGGGATTTTGTTTCTATTGGTTACCTGCTGTTGCTGTTGCTGCTATTCTGCCTTCTGCTGCTGCTGACCTTTCTGCTTCACTTCTTTTTTGCCTTTCAGTATTCAGGTACACATTTTGAGTCCCATTTTGGTGTCAATTGTAACAGTTCGAAAGCATGAAATGAAAGGAGTTTGAAGAAATTTAAATGTCTGTTTGTAATGCTCATGGTATATTGACTTATTTTGTATAAATTGATTAGTGCGTAATTCAGTAGCGAAAGATTAGTTAATACGTAACCAAGTTTTAGCTTCTTGCATCTTGGTTTATAGTTGTTCGTTAGTACGAGATGTAATGGTACAATATGTAGAATGCATGGATAATTGACATAGAATTTTCGACCGGATTCTTGTTTAACTATAATGACATGCATAGGATAGAATATTTCCACCTTACACAATGATGTTCTGTTTTATTTTAGTTCTTTTATCAGGACCCGCTAGGCAGTATATAGAAGCACGTTCGAATTCCCATTAGTAATAATGCCTAGTGTTCAATTCCATTAATCTAGCCTAAAATAAGGCTAGTTAAGTTCAATTCAAGAAATATTTGGATACAAGTATAGCATTTGGTCAATCTCGCATGTTTCACAAGGTATGACACCTCTTCACTTTGTAAATAATTAATCAGAAATTGATAAGAATCCGGGTTAGGCCAAAGCATATAATTAAATTAGCATGTACCTTTTTCTTCTAGTTTTAGAGACAAATGCATTAGAAATGTAGCCACTTTAGGATATCCTTTCTAAAATAGAGACGAGCCTCGCCAAATAAAAAAAATGCGAAATTGCGGGGCCCTCAATAAATAACCATAATAATTTTTTTAGAATTCGGGATAGGCCGTTTATTGAATTTCATGGCCTTCTACAAAAATAATAACGCGCTAGACTCTTTAGGCGCGGCTTAATAATTTGACCTTCTTAAACACGGGTGCACATTGATGTGACCCAAATCCAAATCTCAACGGAGTCAAAATGTGTCGACAACCACGGGTGCATTGATTGTGACGTGGTTCGAGATGCATTTTCACGACGTTGCAATTCTATAAAAATAAATGATAATAATAAAAGCGATTTAAACTTAATAAAGGCACGTAAGTCATAACATATATTTAAATCAGATATTTAGCCATTATAACAATTTAAGCGACCGTGCTAGAACCACGGGATTCGAGGGCGCCTAACACCTTCCCTCGGGTCAACAGAATTCCTTACTTAGAATTTCTGGTTCGCAGACTTCATTTGGAAAAGTCGAATATTTTTCCTCGATTTGGGATTCAAGATAAACCGGTGACTTGGGACACCAAAAGCCAAACCTTTCCCAAGTGGCGACTCTGAATTAAATAAATAATCCCATTTCGAATATTGTCACTTAAATTGGAAAAACTCCCTCGCGCATTTAACCCTTCGGGGCGGGGCGCGCAAAAAGGAGGTGTGACAGCTCTGGCGACTCCGCTGGGGAATAGTTACCCAGAACCTCCGGTTCAGGGTTCAAGAATTCGAGCTTAGAATAATTGTTATATTTGGCTTTATTATCTGATATTTATTACTTGGTTTGACATAACGTGCTGCACTGTTTGTTTTTTACTGCTTTGATATTATCTGAACTGTATATAAACTGTGCCGAACCCTTCTCTCTTCACCTCCGGGGAGAAGCTCGCTGGTCGAGGCTCCCTATTCTGTTAGTGTCGATACCTGAAATAAGAAAGAGGACGGATAAGTTACGAAGCCGGACGGCCTTTTGGTTCCCGGTAAGTTGCCCCTCCTCGACTCGAGTTGTCCGCTCGGGTACACAGTCTAGAACATCTACCCAGGTTATAAACCTAGTATAACGAAACCTCATGCCGGATCCCTAGTAGGAACGCTTATCTGCATCATGTTGCATTTGACATAGGGGACTCAACACAGGGGTTGGGTCCGTCTCGGACAGGCAACCTGGAATGAAAAGTCCATCCTGCTGCATCCCGTTTGTTGTGCGCATCTATTTGCTTCAGATCTGCATGTTGACCGGTTTCCGAAAAATTTTCAAAAAACGAATAGCAGGATTGGGAGATAATTACTTATTCTTTTTAAAAAAAAAAACCATGTCCGAGTGATGTCAAACCTAACCGGAATTTTCTAAGATAAAAAAAAATAAAGCTCGCCTTTCAGTTTGACTATTCATTTTAATCACTTTCAAAATCCAAAAAAATATATAAATAAAAAATCAAATTTTTTTTTATTGTTTCATTTGTAGCACCGCTTTAAAAGATTTTCAAAATTTCATTAAAAAAAGGGAAGTTTAAAATGTGTAAATATTTCCTTGGTCTCTTTTCAAAAATAAATAATAAAATGAAAAACAAAACATATAACAAAATTTCAAAAAAAGGGTTATTCTTCTTTTCTTTAAAGGATTTTATTTTTGTTTCCCCTATTTTAATATGACCGAACTACGCCGGTTTGATTCTCGCACGGGGTGAGATACGTAGGCAACCCTCGGCGGGTCCAACCTCCCGTTTTTGCAGAAAAAAAAAACCTAGATAATTTTAATTTTTGAGTCTAATAAAGTTTATCACCCTAAATAAATGTGCAGGATGAGCACGATACAAAATGAACCGTTTTCAATAATGACCAAGATCCCTTTTGAGTTGCGATTATGGTGGAACGACTTAGGCAAGGAGGGGCAAGGCAAAGTGAGGAAATATCTGAAAAATCTCCCGGATTTACTAGACATTCAGCCTCGGGGCGATATTATCAGATCATTGGTCACTTACTGGGATTCGGCGCACAATGTATTCCATTTTTCAGACTTCGAACTCACCCCGACGTTGGAAGAAATAGCGGGATACATTGGGGGTGATGAAGCTCCGTTAAGGTTCAAGTACTTGATTGCACCTAGGGCCGTCACGATACACCGGTTTTTGGATTTTCTGAAAATACCCCGAACATTTCACCATCCAGATCTTGCCAAAGGTTTCTGCAGTCTCCATCTCATGTATGCTAGATACGGTCATGAAGGCGGTTTAAATAAGCCAGATTTCAAACTATGTAGTAAAGGAAACCGACAAAAGTGGGACGAACACAGGCAGTTAGCTTTCATGACGGCCTTCTTAGGTCTTATAGTGTTCCCGAGGAAGGACGACAACATCGATCTAAAAATAACTGGGGTTGTCAGTACTTTGCTCACCCAAGATAAGAGTACTCTAGCGCCTATGATTATGGCTGACATTTTTCGGGCTCTCACTGCTTGTCGAGCCAGGGGCGACTTTTTCGAAGGATGTAACCTACTGTTGCAAATATGGATGACCGATCACTTATGCCGCCGCTCTCCGCTCTTGGGTTACGGTTCGCCTGAGAAGACTTGCATTGGAGAATTCTACACTAGAGTCAAAGGTTTCAATCTACCTGAGGGCGTCACATCATGGACCTCATTTTTCCGAACTCTCACTTGCTAGCCAAATCCAATGGACGCTCGGATGGTCGCCTGTTGAGGAAATCATATACATGCCAGCAACCAGGCCCCACTTTCTGTTGATGGGACTTAAAAGCATCCAACCCTACGCCCCATATCGGGTTCTGAGGCAACTTGGGAGGTATCAAGTGGTGCCGAAAGATGAAGATCTGAGTACCCAAGTGATTGAGATCAGTCCAGATGGTCGTTTCCCCGAAGAAGAAGTTCGCCAAATCTGGAGTGAGTGCCAACATCTGACGGCAAGAACTTGTGTGATGGATATAGCAAAAGGGGAAGTTGCCCCAGGGTATCACGCTTGGTTCAGAGGCGACCTGTCTTGCGAAAGACCAGCTAAGAGACCGCATCTCAAAGACTTTGTAGAATCATCCCAAGGGCAATGGAATTGGTTAGCGAAAGAAAAGGAGTATCGGGCAGAGATCGGTGATTTGAAGCTACAAATTGATAGTCTGAAGTTCAATAACAGCATACAAATCGCGGCGGATCAAAGTGAAAAGAATAAATTGGTCCAAGAGAATGAAGAACTTAAGGCCCAAATCCAAAAATTGAGATTGTCTCTTGATGAATAGCCCAGAAGTCGATCAGACCAGCAGTTGATTAAGGGTTTAAAAAGAGAAGTCGCGGAGTGGCGAGATGGTTTAGAAGAATCGGGAAAGATTATGGCAAAGCTCAAGGCACAGTGGGGAATAAGAATAGAGAAGCATCGCCGACATTTGAACCAATCAAAACGCGACCACGAGAAAACTGTTGCCAAAATGAAGAAAGAGATGGCTATACTTGAGATCAAAGCAGCTGATTAGGCCAAGAATTTCCAAATTGAGAGCAGATACTGGTATGACTCATTAGCCCAGATGAAGTTAGAAGTACGGCGACTGAAGAATCAGCATATGCAGGATGCTCAGGTATTCAAGATATGTAGCGATCAGATAAAACGCCTACTCGTAGAGAAAAAGCAAACCAGGGATAGGATCAAGGCCATTGCCCATGCCATTACCAGACGATGTCTACGATGTGAGAACATGACCAGCGTTACCTTCCTCTCGGCGGTGATGGGTTATGTCAAGCAGACTATGCATGAGCTGGAACAACTTGAGAGGGATCTCACGCCTAGGACCGCGGCGAGGCCGAACGATGCCCCGCGGACACCAATTTTCAAAACCATAATGCACTCATAAGTCAAGTCTGTATCTTAGCATCTTCTGCCTGTTTTTCCCATCAGGGTGATTTTTAGTCTATTTTGAGTCTAGGTTTATTTTCAAAGTTTGCTCTTTCTTTTGCAAAATGTAGTTTGTAATAGACCATTTCAACAATAAAGAGGTTGCTTCTTTTACGCTCATTTGTGTTTTTCGAACTACATAATGATCTGATTCACGTAGGCATCGTGATACGTAGGCAATCCTCATCGGATCCGGTCGCATTTCTTTTACTGCAAAATAAAAAAAATAATAATAATAAAAAAAAAAGAAGTAAAAAAAAAACTAATAAGAGGAAAATGCCGGAATGACGCATGCTCTCGTAGCAAACATGTAGTAATCCACTTAACTGTATAGGTGCATCATGCCCAACGTGAGATTTACTATCTGTTATTTGCTGCAAATTAACCGTGCGTTTGTCATTGAGTAATTCAGGGTTTTTGAAAAGATGGTTGGTTTGGTTAAAGTCTGGCCTCGCACTCATACTTCACGAGGTCAAGAAGAAGTGTTCAACTACCTGTTGTTAGGACCAGAAGCAGTACTCACACTTACTTCACCAGGTCAAAAGGAAGTGTGGAAATGTCTTCAGAAATTCCATTGCAAACAATCCCTGTTTCCGAGGAGAGCTCGATCTCAGCCGTCCTCACACCTGAATCCGCAACTGCGGAGGAAAATAGAATCCTACGGCTCCGCATGTTGGAAATGCTGGACGATTGGAATAATGGGAAAGAGCCGCCAAGTGTCGTCCCCGGATTCCCTGAATTATTCTCCAGGTCAAGTGGGACTTCTAATGTCCCCATAAATTATCTTGCTACCCCATTCGGGTACCCAGCCACCTCAGCCTTCTCTGATGGATCGCCTTCTGAGCCTCATCCCCGAATGTCAGCCACCGATGCAAGCATGAACATCTTTACTGCATCACCTTGCCCGATTACGGCACAGCCTGCCACGTACAAACCAAACTTTGACTCATCCTCTTTTACATTCCAAGCACGATCGTTCTCAATGCCACGTGCACCTGCCAGTGGGTTTCAAGACCCCAAAGTTCGAGAAATACGATGGGCACGGTGACCCCATTGCACATCTTAAGAAATACTGCAACCAATTGCGGGGAGCCGGCGGAAAAGAAGAACTGCTAATGGCATATTTTGGGGAAAGTCTAGTAGGGATAGCCTCGGAATGGTATATGGACCAGGAAATGTCCCGATGGCATATATGGGATGATCTCGCCAGAGATTTTGTGAAACAATTCCAGTATAACATCGACATTGCGCCAGACCGAAATTCTCTGTCGAATTTGAAGAAGAAACCGTCAGAAAGCTTCAGAGAATATGCTATTAAGTGGCGTGAACAGGCGTCAAGAGTGAAGCCTCCCATGGATGAAGTGGAAATGGTCACTACTTTTCTCCAGGCTCAAGAGTCTGACTATTTCCAAAACATGATGTCAGCCATGGGTAAGCCATTCGCGGAAGCGATCAAGATTGGAGAGATGGTGGAAAATGGTCTGAAAACAGGTAGGATTCTGAGTCAAGCAGCCATAAGGGCAACCTCCCAGGCCGTCCAAAGTGGGTCCGGAGGAATGACAAGAAGGAAGAAGAAAGAAGAAACGACTATGGCAGCCTCGGAAGCAAGGGAGTATCGTCATCCCAGGCCCCGTTTTCCGGAAAGAACCCCACAACACTACTACCCCCACTCAAATTTGGCATATGCTCATCAACCTTATATGGTCATGAATGCCCAGCCTTATGCCCATCCACCACAACAAGCCAACCGAGGCCCAGCTCCACCTCCCAGAAATCAGCCTCCTTACCGCAACCACTATAACCCACAACCCCCGCAGAATAACTTCCGCCCTCAAGAGCCACCCCGAAGGCGGACTTTCACGCCCATCGGTGAACCATACTCAACTTTGTTCCCGAAGCTAGTCCAGTTGGGTTTCTTGCAACCAATCCCTCAAACAAGGCAAAACCCGACGTCACCTTCTTACAAAGCTGGAGTCAGATGCACCTATCATTCAGGGGCCGAGGGACATGATACAAATGACTGCTGGTCGTTGAAAAGAGTGGTCGAAAATTTGATAGAGCAAGGGAAAATAGTGCTAAGGGACGAGGAGATCCCGAATGTAACTAACAATCCATTACCTGCTCACAATAATGGGCCGCTGATCGGAATGATTTGTGAAGACAAAGAGTTCGACCCTGCTCTGAAAGCCATAATTGCCATTGTCGACACGGGGAAGAGGCCCGAAACAGACCAGAAACCAGAAAAGGGGGAGGAGGCCAAAGCTATAAAGAAAGAGCCTGAAAAGAAGGTGGAGAAGAAAATGTTACCGGTAAAGGATGGAGTTCTTTACATACCACGAGGTCGAGCTGAGAAGACGCAGAACTTCGGAATCAAAAAGACAAAACCTATGTACGTGCCGAAAGGGGCCTATGTGGTCCGGGGGACGATTCAACCACCTCGGCTGAATGAGCCAGTGGTTATCGGACGCGTGCCACAAAAGCCAATGACCAACCCGTCCACAGTGCCGTGGAATTATCAAAAGACTTTGGTAATGTACAAAGGTAAAGAGGTCATGGGAGAACTTCCAGAAAATACTTTCATTGGAAGGTATTCAAATACCCAAGAACTGAACAACGCCACACAAAGGCGCTTCCCGCCAAAGAAGCCCGTAAGTGTTGAAGAAGCGGAAGTGTTCTTCCAACAAATGAAAATGCCGGATTACGAAGTGATAGATCAACTGCGCAAGTACCCCGAGCAAGTGTCCATGCTGTCATTGTTAATGAGGTCGACCGAGCATCAAAAGATCTTACTGAAGACCCTGAATGAAGCATATGTGCCAGTTGAAACCTCGGTAGAACAATTAGAGCGGATGACAGAAAGATTCTTCGCCGTCAACCAAATCTCTTTCAGCAAGAACGATCTACCCCCGGAAGGAGCGGCACACAACAAGGCTTTGCATCTAACAGTTAAATGCGAAGACTATTATGTCAAGCGGGTAATGTTGGATGGGGGCTCAGGCGTTGACATTTGCCCGCTCTCCACGCTACAAAGAATGGAAATTGGGACCGGAAGAATCCGACCCAACAATGTCTGCGTAAGGGCTTTCGACGACATCAAGAGAGATACCATGGGAGAAATAGACCTGTTGTTGGTCATAGGACCAGTCAAATTTCAAGTAACCTTCCAGGTGCTCGACATGGATACATCCTACAATTTTCTCCTTGGCAGACCTTGGATCCATGCGGCAGGAGCCGTGCTTTCCACTCTTCACCAGATGGTGAAGTTAGAGTACGAAGACCAAGAGATCGTGGTCCATGGGGAAGATGAGAATGCAATTTATCGGGACCCATCCATCCCATATCTGGAACCGAGAGAAGGGAGCGAACATATGGTCTATCAAGCTTTTGAGATTGTACTGGCAGAGCAGTACAAAGAGGGAATACCCTGCCCCCAGCCTTTCTTGTCTAACGCCTCGGTTATGGTGGCCAAAGAGATGATCCGGCACGGATTTAGGCCAGGAAAGGGGCTTGGACGAACCCTTCAGGGAATAACAGAACCCATTACCTTGCCAGTCACCAAGAAACCTTTTGGACTAGGCTTCAAACCTACTCCAGCAGACGAAGAGTGGGCAAAGAAAAGGAAAAATGAGGGTTGGAGGTTACCTCGACCATTGCCGGATTTATATGCAACTTTCATCAGGCCAAGGTACGCTGAAGAAGAAGATGATGAGGTCTTCACAGCTGAGGAAATCGAGGAGATATGTGGGGCGATGAGAGAGATGCTCTACGAGGTCCACATGGTTCAACCAGGTGAAGGCACAAGCATTGCTGAGATGATGTACGTGGGGCCGAACGCCAAACTTCAAAACTGGGAGGCCACGCCATTCCCGACTAGACGGAAGTCCGGGTAGACCTGTCCTGCCACCTTTCCTGTGTCACAAGTTATCTCCAGGACATAACTTGAACGTTTTCTTCCTTTCAATTGTTGTTTTGAATTCCTAAGTTGTAAACATTGTTGTCTTCCAACTTTCCAAAGAAAATAAAAAAAAATCATCATTGCTTTCCCATTCTTTCTTTTGTTCTGATTTTTGTTATTTTTCCTTTTATCTTTCTTTTCAGTTATAATAATGCGGCTTTAAATATGACATGCTTGCGGACTTCACGCCCAGATCACAATGAGCTATTTAACTGCGAATTAATGAACCCAGAACCAGAATATGATGCGGAAGAAGCTTTTAGGGAAATAAACCGAGAGTTGGAATATTTTGAGAATAAACCTAAGCCAAATCTGAATGACACCGAACCGGTTAATTTAGGAACTCCTGAAGAAATCCGGGAGACCAAGATAAGCATTCACACGGACAAGAAAACGCGAGAGGCGATAATTCAACTTCTTTTTGAATTTAAAGACGTGTTTGCTTGGTCATATGATGACATGCCGGGACTAGGTGTTGATCTAGTGGTTCATAAATTGCCGATTCATCCTGATTGTCCTCCAGTTCAACAAAAGCAACGAAAGTTCAAAACTGAGGTCAGTGACAAGATTAAAGAGGAGATCACCAAACAACTGAAAACGGGAGTGATTCGGGTAGTCCAGTATACAACATGGTTGGCAAATGTGGTTCCAGTACCGAAAAAGGACGGGACATGACAGCGGTTGGGGAGAAGGAAAAGCTATCAGACATCATAACGGGAGTGATTCAGATAGTCCAATATACAACATGGTTGGCGAATGTGGTTCCAGTACCAAAAAAGGACGGGAAAACTCGGGTATGTGTAGATTACCGAGATTTGAATAGAGCAAGTCCCAAAGATAATTTCCCACTGCCCAACATCCACATCCTCGTTGATAATTGCGCCAAACACGAGATACAGTCTTTCGTAGATTGTTACGCTGGGTATCATCAGGTATTGATGGATGAAGAGGACGCCGAGAAAACTGCCTTCACCACGCCTTGGGGCACCTACTGTTACCGGGTCATGCCATTTGGTTTGAAGAATGCTGGGGCTACTTACATGAGGGCCATGACTGCCATTTTTCATGACATGATGCATCAGGAAATAGAGGTGTACGTGGACGACGTGATAGTCAAGTCTAGGACGCAGGATAATCACATCCAAGACTTGAGGAAATTCT
This sequence comes from Nicotiana sylvestris, assembly GCF_000393655.2. Classification (NCBI taxonomy): domain Eukaryota; kingdom Viridiplantae; phylum Streptophyta; class Magnoliopsida; order Solanales; family Solanaceae; genus Nicotiana; species Nicotiana sylvestris. The sequence goes on from NC_091060.1 coordinate 149,321,621, forward strand.
TCGAGAGATTAAGGAAGTATGACTTGAAGCTGAACCCAGCCAAATGTGCTTTCGAAGTTCCGTCGGGCAAACTTTTGGGCTTCATCGTAAGAAGGAGAGGTATCGAGCTAGATCCAACTAAGATAAAATCCATCAGAGATCTGCCTCCCCCGAGAACAAAGAAAGACGTGATGAGTCTGTTGGGCAGGTTGAACTACATCAGTCGGTTTATTGCCCAGCTGACAAGCACGTGTGAGCCCATATTCAAGCTGTTAAGGAAAGATGCGGCGATTAAATGGACAACTGAGTGTCAAGAAGCCTTTGATAAAGTCAAAGAATACCTTTCGAATCCCCCAGTCTTGGTCCCTCCAGAACCAGGGAGGCCACTTTTCTTGTATCTGACAGTCTTGGAGAACTCTTTCGGTTGCGTCCTCGGGCAACACGACATAACCGGAAAGAAGGAGCAAGCAATCTACTACTTGAGCAAGAAATTCACCGGCTACGAGGCCAAATACACTCTGCTGGAAAGGACATGCTGCGCTCTCACGTGGGTTGCTCAAAAGCTGAGACATTATCTCCAAGCCCACACTACGTTCCTCATAAGCAGATTGGATCCTTTGAAGTATATATTTCAGAAACCAATGCCTACTGGGAGACTGGCTAAATGGCAAATCTTGCTTACGGAATTCGACATAGTCTATGTCACTCGCACGGCAATGAAAGCCCAGGCGCTAGCAGATCATTTGGCCGAAAATCCGGTCGATGAGGAATACCAGCCATTGAGTACCTACTTTCCAGATGAAGAAGTAAACGCCGTAGAGGTGGTCTCAGAGGACGCTCATGTTTGGAAGATGTTCTTTGATGGAGCCGTGAATGCCAAAGGTGTAGGAATTGGGGCAATTTTGATCTCGCCTTCCGGTCAGCATTATCCCGCCACAGCTAGACTGCGTTTCTTCTGCACAAATAATACGGCTGAGTATGAAGGCTGCATCATGGGCATGCATATGGCAATCGATCAGGATGTCGAAGACTTACTGATTATGGGAGATTCTGACCTGGTTATCCGACAAGTCCAAGGTGAATGGGAAACTCGGGATGTCAAACTTATCCCATACCGACAGCATGTGGAGGACCTCAGCAAGCGCTTTACATCAATAGAGTTCAGGTATATCCCGAGGTGTCACAATGAACTGGCAGATGCACTTGCTACTTTGGCTTCAATGCTACCCTACCCGGGCAACGCCCACGTCGATCCTTTGGAAATCCAAATCAAGGAAAGACACGGTTACTGCAATGTAATCGAGGCGGGATCAAATACGCAGCCTTGGTACCATGACATCAAGAGGTTCCTGAAGACACAAGAATACCCCGAGCACGCTACTGGAGATCAAAAGAGGACCATTAGGCGACATGCAAGTGGTTTCTTTCTGAGCGGTGAATTGTTATATAAGAGGACCCCGGACCTCAATCTCCTAAGTTGTGTCGATATCGAGGAAGCGAGGAAGATCATGCACGAAGTACATGCAGGTGTGTGCGGACCTCACATGAACGGGTATGTCTTAGCGAAGAAAATCCTTCGAGCAGGTTATTACTGGATAACCATGGAAAAGGATTGCTTTAGCTTCGTTCGGAAGTGTCATCAGTGTCAGGTGCACGGTGATCTGATTCATGCACCTCCCACAGAACTGCATCCAATGTCTGCGCCTTAGCTATTTGTCGCTTGGGGCATGGACGTCATTGGACCAATTGAAACAAAGGCTTCGAATGGACACAGGTTTATACTGGTTGCCATAGACTACTTCATAAAATGGGTAGAGGCTGTCACTCTCAAGTCGGTCACTAAAAAAGCTGTAGTGGATTTTGTACACTCAAATCTTATCTGTCGTTTCGGTATTCCTGCGACTATCATTACAGATAACGCAGCAAACTTGAACAGTCACTTGATGGGAGATGTATGCGAGCAATTCAAAATAACGCATAGGAATTCTACTCCTTATCGGCCAAAGGCCAATGGCGCTGTAGAAGCGGCAAACAAAAACATCAAGAAGATTTTGAGGAAAACGATCCAAAGTTCCCGACAGTGGCATGAGCAGTTACCATTTGCATTATTGGGGTATCGCACTACGGTACGCACATCGGTAGGAGCGACTCCTTATCTTTTGGTTTATGGGACCGAGGCTGTAATACCGGCAGAGGTAGAAATTCCTTCGCTTCGAACCATTGTCGAAGCGGAAATCGAAGACAGCAAGTGGGTCAAGACTCGGTTAGAGCAATTGACTTTGATTGATGAAAAGCGAATGGCCGCGGTTTGTCACGGACAGTTGTACCAACGAAGAATGGCCCGCGCTTACAACAAAAAAGTCCGACCTAGGAATTTCGAAGTAGGTCAGCTGGTACTGAGGTGTATTCTGCCGCATCATGAGGAAGCCAAAGGGAAGTTTGCTCCAAATTGGAAAGGCCCATACATCATAAGGAAGATATTGCCAAGAGGAGCGTTGTATTTAGGTGATATCGAGGGAAATGACCCCGAAACAGTAGTAAATGCAGATGCAGTCAAGAGATACTACGTCTAAATTATACTCCAGTGGTCATGACACATTTGAAAATGATGAAGGTTTTATTCCCCACTACTCCCAAACACTACCCAATTCTCTCTACAAACCTTTGGCCGTTTACGAAAAAAAAATTTGATAGAGGCCTGAACTACGTTTGACTTGATTCCGAAAGGATACGTAGGCAACCTCTCCCTGAGGTTCAGTCACACCAATAATAAAATCCCATTCACCCTGAAATTGAAACCGGGGCACGTCGAGCAGTTTAGAAGTTAGTATCATCTACCTCTCTTTACCAAGCACAAGCCTTCAAATCAATTACCAAATATAGTGGGGAACCAATAAGCGTCACAAATGGAGACCGACACACTCTGAATTGAGAGAGATAAAATGAGAGAGTCTCGTCGGTGAAAACCTTCGGGCACCACGAGGCAACGGGAGTAGAGAAACAAAAATGAGAGAGCTTGTTTAGTAAAAACTCACAAAGAGTGCTATCAAGCGATGACAGGAAGAGAAATGAGAGAGGTCAGCCAGCGAAAACCCGCAAAGGGCGCTGTTGGCCGAAAAGAATGACTCCACCCCAAAGAGGTCTCGGCAAAGTTCCACCGGTTTGGAATCACAAATCCGTTCTGGTTCAGGGAAATGCAAGTTCATGGAAGGTCAGGCGTCCAGTCCAAAGAGCATGTCATGTCATTTAAAGCCAGCGTTATCTTCCTCAGATAAGTCTTTCTCGTCCCGAAAGGGACATCCCCTTCCTGAAATTTGTTTTCTCCTTTCTTTGTTTCTCTTCGAATCCCTTTTTATGTTTTAACCCCAAGTTTAGGATACACCAGAGAGGGCAGGTGGCAGGTTTGTTTTCACGGAATTCCGTTTCATGAAGGAAAACACCCAGTTTCGTTGGTACGTCTGTCCAAACTTGATAAATCATGATGTTTGATGGCGTTCGCAGTAAAGAGGAAAAAGAGAAATTTCCCCCAGCAAGTCCGCCTTCGGATGAATCCCCACAGAGTCTCTCCTTGTACAATCCCCCACAAAGTCTCCCCAATATATATTAAAAAAAAAGAAAAAAATAATAAAAAAAAAAAAAATCCCCGTTGGAATTTCCCCAACACATCCCCAGCGAGTCCCTTTGTAAACATTCCCCAACAAGCTTACCCCAACCAAGCCTAGAAAGCCCGCTTCGAAACAATTACCCAGCATGCCCCGTTGTACAAAAATCCACACAAAGAATCCACTTTCTAAATATTCCCCCCACAGAGCTTCCTTTTGTACAAATCCCCACAGAGTATCCCCAATAAAATCCCCGTTGAGAATCTCCAAGCAAGATGGGACAAAAAAAAAGAGCCTTACGAGGCAAATCATCACAGAATCTGGAAATACAAGCCTAAGCAGTCTAAAGGGTTTCGACATATGAATCAAATCAATGGTGGGACTTCGCAACAGAAATGAAGACGCAACGAAGCAACCGGGAACGATCAAGGTCACCAAACCGACCGTCATTTCCGAACTAACAATTGTTCTTTGTCTGAAAAGTTGAAACAGGTATAATCCAAGACAACCGTGCAAGAAGCAGGTGTCGCCCAAAGAAGAAGGTACATGGGTACAAGAAATATTTTGGCAATAAGGAATTCACTCGAAAGGTAAGTCTCCACGAAACTCCCTTTTATCTTCTACTAAAACAAGAAAATTCGAAAAAAAAGAGGTCAGTTGTTGTTCTCGAATTTTGTCCCCATTCAATCAGCATTAGGGTTTTAAACCCTAAACTGAACTTTTTCCTTTAGTCAGCATTAGGGTTTTAAACCCTAAACTGAATTTTTCCATTCAGCCAGCATTAGGGTTTTAAACCCTAAACTGAGCTTTTCCATGCAGTCAGCATTAGGGTTTTAAACCCTAAACTGAATTTTTCCTTTAGTCAGCGTTAGGGTTTTAAACCCTAAACTGAATTTTTTCCTGTAATCAGCATTAGGGTTTTAAACCCTAAACTGAACTTTTTCCTGTTATCAGCATTAGGGTTTTAAACCCTAAACTGAATTTTTCCATTCAGCCAGCATTAGGGTTTTAAACCCTTAACTGAGCTTTTTCCATGCAGTCAGCATTAGGGTTTTAAACCCTAAACTAAATTTTCCTTTTAGTTAGCATTAGGGTTTTAAACCCTAAACTGAACTTTTTCCTGTAATCAGCATTAGGGTTTTAAACCCTAAACTGAATTTTTCCTTTAGTCAGCATTAGGGTTTTAAACCCTAAACTGAACTTTTTCCTGTTATCAGCATTAGGGTTTTAAACCCTAAACTGAACTTTTTCCATTCAGCCAGCATTAGGGTTTTAAACCCTAAACTGAGCTTTTCCATGCAGTCAGCATTAGGGTTTTAAACCCTAAACTGAATTTTCCTTTTAGTCAGCATTAGGGTTTTAAACCCTAAACTGAACTTTTTCCATTCAGCCAGCATTAGGGTTTTAAACCCTAAACTGAGCTTTTCCATGTAATCAGCATTAGGGTTTTAAACCCTAAACTGAATTTTTCCTTTAGTCAGCATTAGGGTTTTAAACCCTAAACTGAACTTTTTCCATTCAGCCAGCATTAGGGTTTTAAACCCTAAACTGAGCTTTTCCATGCAGTCAGCATTAGGGTTTTAAACCCTAAACTGAATTTTCCTTTTAGTCAGCATTAGGGTTTTAAACCCTAAACTGAACTTTTTCCTGTAATCAGCATTAGGGTTTTAAACCCTAAACTGAATTTTTCCTTTAGTCAGCATTAGGGTTTTAAACCCTAAACTGAACCTTTTCCTGTTATCAGCATTAGGGTTTTAAACCCTAAACTGAATTTTTCCATTCAGCGAGCATTAGGGTTTTAAACCCTAAACTAAATTTTCCTTTATGTCAGCATTAGGGTTTTAAACCCTAAACTGAACTTTTCCTTTCAGCTAGCATTAGGGTTTTAAACCCTAAACTGAATTTTTCCTTTTAGTCAGCATTAGGGTTTTAAAACCCTAAGCTGAACTTCCCCCCAGTTGGTCGGTATTAGAGTTTCAACTCTAAAACTGAACTTCTCCCCAGATAGTCGGTATTAGGGCTCCAACCCTGAATTGAGTATTTTTATCTTCCTTCTTCAATTTTATGAACTTTCTGGAGAATAATTCACGAAATTTTCCTAGTGAAACTGGGGCAGAAAATTTCGTTCGTTTGTTTGTTTTTCTCCCGCAGGTCTAACCTCGAGCCACACGGATCGAAATGACCCACGAAGTGAGTCTCAACTCAGAATCAAAAAAAAGAAAAGAAAAAGACAAAAAGAAGATGTCCCGAGATATCGGAGTTAAATGGAAGGCGGATCGACTCCAACATTGGATTAAGATTCAGAACTCTGCCAGTCACGCCTCACTCAGCATCCCAGAGAATAAGCAAGCACCTACAACTCGCAAGCATCAAGATTCGGATCGAAGTCTCCAAGCAAAATCAGCTAAGACCCATGATCAAGTCGCAAAAGAATCATAGATAGGGATCTTGTAACTAGCAGTTGACATGCATATAAGTATTTAAGTTCAGTTTCAATTTTTCTTTGGTTGTAATAAGGCGGTCAGTAAAGCAGTGGTGACTACAGCAACAGCAGTAACAGCAAGCATTGCAGTCCCATGGTAGTCCCAGCTACCGAAACTTCCCGAACTACATTGACCTGATTCCTGTTTAGCCCGGGATATGTAGGAAATCTTTGAAGCAAGATTCGGTCAAAACTTTCAAAACATGCTTCACACGGAGTAGTCCATAGGCAAAAATCGCTTATATCCGCTCACTTTATCTTTGCACGAAAACTCTTCGTGTTTCCGAACAAAGAGGGGCAGCTGTGAGCACGTGATTTTTGTTTTACGCGACAATCGCTCCAAAAGAAATAAAAATAATAACAAATGGTCCTATTGTACAATTTTTGAAATTTTGCATGGCACTTTGTAATTATTTATAATATTTTTGCCCATTTTTTATTTTATTAAAACAAAATACAAAAAATGTATGTGTCATGCGTAATTTGAACCGTAATCCGGTTGTTAAATGAGAAAACCATAAATAGGCATTTTTGTCCATGATTGTTGTTTTGTTTGATTTTACCTGCTTCAAATATTTTAATATGTGTGTGCAAATAATGGTATTAAGTGTCTATTTAATTTTAAATTTGATTTACTTAGGCTTTGTTTTTTTTAAAAAAAATGTAATAATAATAATAAAAGATAAGTGTAGAATTGGTTTGAAAATCAGTTTGGGCTGATTTTCATTTTAATTCAGGGCCCAAACGAACAACCCAACCCAAATTACCCTGTCCAGTCCAGTTCAGCCCCTAACCATCCAAACGACACCGTTTAATCCAGTATGATCTGGGCCGTTGATCTCAGATTGATCAACGGCCAAGATCTCACACCCCATAACCCACTAATGAACCCGACCCATTCCACCCGAACCAACCCTGACCCTTACTAAGCCAAACGACACCGTTCCACTTAAGCCCTCAGATCCAGGCCGTAGATCTCGATTGATCTAACGGTTGAGATCAAGCCATCCACCCCGTATATAAACCCTTCCCCCTTTCACCCCGCGCCCTAATCCAAACCCCCTGCCTTAGGTCGTCTTCACCAGACCCTTCCCCTCCAAACCCTAGCCGCCCCTGTATTCTTCACCATGAAAGCCGGCGGCATGAATGTCGGTGACCTCCACCTTAACACCATAGAACCCCCCCACAACCCTGAACATGGATCTGTCAACCGCTTAACTCGAATCCCTTCCCACCTTCTCGAATATTCATTTGAAGATTCAAGTCGGAACCTAACTTACACCGTTTGACCCCAGTTTCGCACCAGACACTCCCCAGACCCCCCTCGTGACCAAACCATGCTTGGTTTGGTCCGAATCTGACCAGGGAAGCATGAATCCCGAATCTAATTTTTGGAACCTTAGGGTTCCTCGTCACTGGTCCGTATCTCGTTTAAACCAAGAGATTAAGGTCTAATGGACCTTAATCGAAGTGTTTCTCATCTGAGAAACACTTCGATTAAAGTCCGTTCAGCCTTAAGAAAGGCCTGTTCGAGTCCAAGCTAAGGTTTTTGATTTTTCGGATTTTAAGGTGAGTTTTGCTTTCTTTTCTTTATTTGTTTTAGTCCATGTGATTGTTTAAAAGGCTGTTCATGTTTTGTGAAATTTGTGTTTCGAATTTTACCAACTGTGTACTGTCCACCTTGCCTGAACCTCTGCGTTTGATTGAGTCCTTCTTCTACTTGTTCTGATAATGCGTATGTATGTATGTGTTGTGCAATTAGCTGAATTTCAAATTTGAACCGATTAACTGACTCCTCGAGTACAATTCTGTTTGGTCAGTACAATTCAAATCATGTGTCGATACTGTTAAATGTCTGATTTTTGGCTACGATTGTGCATGTTATGATTAATATAGTCGAGTCGACATGTGTCGTCAATTAGTTTCAACTGTCTGAACAATAACAAATCGATTTGCTTCTGTTAAACATTGCCTGAATCAATTAAGAACTAAGTTTAGTTACTTATAGTTGTTAATTTGATTTCAGAAACCTAAGGTTTGGTCTGTAATTGCAATCTGAATTGATGGCATGTGCACTTGTGCACAACATGTGCATAAAGGCCCTTTTTGAATTAAAATAGTTTTGACAGCATATGCTGTCAGACTACATTCTGCTGCCCATATTCTGCTTTAGTTCAGAAATATTAAACCTTACTTAAAAGTAAGTCTGCCAGGGAATATCATGGGGTTGTGTTCTTATTTAAATAGTAAGTGGAATCTGAAAATAGGATAGCACGTGGGAGGGTGTTCTGATTGTCTAAAACAGGCTGTTAAAAGGGTGATTGGAGGCTTATAAAAGGAGGTCTTCCATCAGTTTAAAGGGAGGAGAGAAAGGGACACCTGATATTAGAGAGACATTAGGAGATTTGAGAAGAGGGAAAGGATAATATACAGACACACAGGGAGATTGATAAGAAAAAGTGGGAAAGAAAGATTGTTGAGGACACACACACAGACAGAAATAGATAGAGAGAGGCATAACACAGGAAAGAGGAACTGCATTTTTCGTCTTTGTCTTGATTCTCACTGGCCTGGATTTCCCTGGTCCATATTGATTTCTTCTGAGTCCTGTTTGAGATTGTTAGTTGTGTGTAGCATCAGTGCATTTCTAGATCTGTTCTGCCTAAATTCTGATTCATATTACTGGGAATTTGCCACACTCTGCCATTTTTTATTGGCTCCAAACTGCATCTTGCATTGGGATTTTGTTTCTATTGGTTACCTGCTATTGTTGTTGCTGCTATTCTGCCTTCTGCTGCTGCTGACCTTTCTGCTTCACTTCTTTTTTGCCTTTCAGTATTCAGGTACACATTTTGAGTCCCATTTTGGTGTCAACTGTAACAGTTCGAAAGCATGAAATGAAAGGAGTTTGAAGAAATTTAAATGTCTGTTTGTAATGCTCATGGTATATTGACTTATTTTGTATAAATTGATTAGTGCGTAATTCAGTAGCGAAAGATTAGTTAATACGTAACCAAGTTTTAGCTTCTTGCATCTTGGTTTATAGTTGTTCGTTAGTACGAGATGTAATGGTACAATATGTAGAATGCATGGATAATTGACATAGAATTTTCGACCGGATTCTTGTTTAACTATAATGACATGCATAGGATAGAATATTTCCACCTTACACAATGATGTTCTGTTTTATTTTAGTTCTTTTATCAGGACCCGCTAGGCAGTATATAGAAGCACGTTCGAATTCCCATTAGTAATAATGCCTAGTGTTCAATTCCATTAATCTAGCCTAAAATAAGGCTAGTTAAGTTCAATTCAAGAAATATTTGGATACAAGTATAGCATTTGGTCAATCTCGCATGTTTCACAAGGTATGACACCTCTTCACTTTGTAAATAATTAATCAGAAATTGATAAGAATCCGGGTTAGGCCAAAGCATATAATTAAATTAGCATGTACCTTTTTCTTCTAGTTTTAGAGACAAATGCATTAGAAATGTAGCCACTTTAGGATATCCTTTCTAAAATAGAGACGAGCCTCGCCAAATAAAAAAAATGCGAAATTGCGGGGCCCTCAATAAATAACCATAATAATTTTTTTAGAATTCGGGATAGGCCGTTTATTGAATTTCATGGCCTTCTACAAAAATAATAACGCGCTAGACTCTTTAGGCGCGGCTTAATAATTTGACCTTCTTAAACACGGGTGCACATTGATGTGACCCAAATCCAAATCTCAACGGAGTCAAAATGTGTCGACAACCACGGGTGCATTGATTGTGACGTGGTTCGAGATGCATTTTCACGACGTTGCAATTCTATAAAAATAAATGATAATAATAAAAGCGGTTTAAACTTAATAAAGGCACGTAAGTCATAACATATATTTAAATCAGATATTTAGCCATTATAACAATTTAAGCGACCGTGCTAGAACCACGGGATTCGAGGGCGCCTAACACCTTCCCTCGGGTCAACAGAATTCCTTACTTAGAATTTCTGGTTCGCAGACTTCATTTGGAAAAGTCGAATATTTTTCCTCGATTTGGGATTCAAGATAAACCGGTGACTTGGGACACCAAAAGCCAAACCTTTCCCAAGTGGCGACTCTGAATTAAATAAATAATCCCATTTCGAATATTGTCACTTAAATTGGAAAAACTCCCTCGCGCATTTAACCCTTCGGGGCGGGGCGCGCAAAAAGGAGGTGTGACAGCTCTGGCGACTCCGCTGGGGAATAGTTACCCAGAACCTCCGGTTCAGGGTTCAAGAATTCGAGCTTAGAATAATTGTTATATTTGGCTTTATTATCTGATATTTATTACATGGTTTGACATAACGTGCTGCACTGTTTGTTTTTTACTGCTTTGATATTATCTGAACTGTATATAAACTGTGCCGAACCCTTCTCTCTTCACCTCCGGGGAGAAGCTCGCTGGTCGAGGCTCCCTATTCTGTTAGTGTCGATACCTGAAATAAGAAAGAGGACGGATAAGTTACGAAGCCGGACGGCCTTTTGGTTCCCGGTAAGTTGCCCCTCCTCGACTCGAGTTGTCCGCTCGGGTACACAGTCTAGAACATCTACCCAGGTTATAAACCTAGTATAACGAAACCTCATGCCGGATCCCTAGTAGGAACGCTTATCTGCATCATGTTGCATTTGACATAGGGGACTCAACACAGGGGTTGGGTCCGTCTCGGACAGGCAACCTGGAATGAAAAGTCCATCCTGCTGCATCCCGTTTGTTGTGCGCATCTATTTGCTTCAGATCTGCATGTTGACCGGTTTCCGAAAAATTTTCAAAAAACGAATAGCAGGATTGGGAGATAATTACTTATTCTTTTTAAAAAAAAAAACCATGTCCGAGTGATGTCAAACCTAACCGGAATTTTCTAAGATAAAAAAAAATAAAGCTCGCCTTTCAGTTTGACTATTCATTTTAATCACTTTCAAAATCCAAAAAAATATATAAATAAAAAATCAAATTTTTTTTATTGTTTCATTTGTAGCACCGCTTTAAAAGATTTTCAAAATTTCATTAAAAAAAGGGAAGTTTAAAATGTGTAAATATTTCCTTGGTCTCTTTTCAAAAATAAATAATAAAATGAAAAACAAAACATATAACAAAATTTCAAAAAAAGGGTTATTCTTCTTTTCTTTAAAGGATTTTATTTTTGTTTCCCCTATTTTAATATGACCGAACTACGTCGGTTTGATTCTCGCACGAGGTGAGATACGTAGGCAACCCTCGGTGGGTCCAACCTCCCGTTTTTGCAGGAAAAAAAACCTAGATAATTTTAATTTTTGAGTCTAATAAAGTTTATCACCCTAAATAAATGTGCAGGATGAGCACGATACAAAACGAACCGTTTTCAATAATGACCAAGATCCCTTTTGAGTTGCGATTATGGTGGAACGACTTAGGCAAGGAGGGGCAAGGCAAAGTGAGGAAATATCTGAAAAATCTCCCGGATTTACTAGACATTCAGCCTCGGGGCGATATTATCAGATCATTGGTCACTTACTGGGATTCGGCGCACAATGTATTTCATTTCTCAGACTTCGAGCTCACCCCGACTTTGGAAGAAATAGCGGGATACATTGGGGGTGATGAAGCTCCGTTAAGGTTCAAATACTTGATTGCACCTAGGGCCGTCACGGTACACCGGTTTCTGGATTTTCTGAAAATACCCCGAACATTTCACCATCCAGATCTTGCCAAAGGTTTCTGCAGTCTCCATCTCATGTATGCTAGATACGGTCATGAAGGCGGTTTCAATAAGCCGGATTTCAAACTATGTAATAAAGGCAACCGACAAAAGTGGGACGAACACAGGCAGTTAGCTTTCATGACGGCCTTCTTAGGTCTTATAGTGTTCCCGAGGAAGGACGGCAACATCGATCTAAAAATAACTTGGGTTGTCAGTACTTTGCTCACCCAAGATAAGAGTACTCTAGCGCCTATGATTATGGCTGACATTTTTCGGGCTCTCACTGCTTGTCGAGCCAGGGGCGACTTTTTCGAAGGATGTAACCTACTGTTGCAAATATGGATGACCGATCACTTATGCCGCCGCTCTCCGCTCTTGGGTTACGGTTCGCCTGAGAAGACTTGCATTGGAGAATTCTACACTAGAGTCAAAGGTTTCAATCTACCTGAGGGCGTCACATCATGGACCTCATTTTTCCGAACTCTCACTGCTAGCCAAATCCAATGGACGCTCGGATGGTCGCCTGTTGAGGAAATCATATACATGCCAGCAACCAGGCCCCACTTTCTGTTGATGGGACTTAAAAGCATCCAACCCTACGCCCCATATCGGGTTCTGAGGCAACTTGGGAGGTATCAAGTGGTGCCGAAAGATGAAGATCTGAGTACCCAAGTGATTGAGATCAGTCCAGATGGTCGTTTCCCCGAAGAAGAAGTTCGCCAAATCTGGAGTGAGTGCCAACATCTGACGGCAAGAACTTGTGTGATGGATATAGCAAAAGGGAAGTTGCCCCAGGGTATCACGCTTGGTTCAGAGGCGACCTGTCTTGCGAAAGACCAGCTAAGAGACCGCATCTCAAAGACTTTGTAGAATCATCCCAAGGGCAATGGAATTGGTTAGCGAAAGAAAAGGAGTATCGGGCAGAGATCGGTGATTTGAAGCTACAAATTGACAGTCTGAAGTTCAATAACAGCATACAAATCGCGGCGGATCGAAGCGAAAAGAATAAATTGGTCCAAGAGAATGAAGAACTTAAGGCCCAAATCCAAAAATTGAGATTGTCTCTTGATGAACAGCCCAGAAGTCGATCAGACCAGCAGTTGATTAAGGGTTTAAAAAGAGAAGTCGCGGAGTGGCGAGATGGTTTAGAAGAATCGGGAAAGATTATGGCAAAGCTCAAGGCACAGTGGGGAATAAGAATAGAGAAGCATCGCCGACATTTGAACCAATCGAAACGCGACCACGAGAAAACTGTTGCCAAAATGAAGAAAGAGATGGCTATACTTGAGATCAAAGCAGCTGATCAGGCCAAGAATTTCCAAATTGAGAGCAGATACTGGTATGACTCATTAGCCCAGATGAAGTTAGAAGTACGGCGACTGAAGAATCAGCATATGCAGGATGCTCAGGTATTCAAGATATGTAGCGATCAGATAAAACGCCTACTCGTAGAGAAGAAGCAAACCAGGGATAGGATCAAGGCCATTGCCCATGCCATCACCAGACGATGTCTACGATGTGAGAACATGACCAGCGTTACCTTCCTCTCGGCGGTGATGGGTTATGTCAAGCAGACTATGCATGAGCTGGAACAACTTGAGAGGGATCTCACGCCTAGGACCGCGGCGAGGCCGAACGATGCCCCGCGGACACCAATTTTCAAAACCATAATGCACTCATAAGTCAAGTCTGTATCTTAGCATCTTCTGCCTGTTTTTCCCATCAGGGTGATTTTTAGTCTATTTTGAGTCTAGGTTTATTTTCAAAGCTTGCTCTTTCTTTTGCAAAATGTAGTTTGTAATAGACCATTTCAACAATAAAGAGGTTGCTTCTTTTACGTTCATTTGTGTTTTTCGAACTACGTAATGATCTGATTCACGTAGGCATCGTGATACGTAGGCAATCCTCATCGGATCCGGTCGCATTTCTTTTACTGCAAAATAAAAAATAATAATAATAAAAAAAGAAGTAAAAAAAAAACTAATAAGAGGAAAATGCCGGAATGACGCATGCTCTCGTAGCAAACATGTAGTAATCCACTTAACTGTATAGGTGCATCATGCCCAATGTGAGATTGACTATCTGTTATTTGCTGTAAATTAATCGTGCGTTTGTCGTTGAGTAATTCAGGGTTTTTGAAAAGACGGTTGGTTTGGTGAAAGTATGGCCTCGCACTCATACTTCACGAGGTCAAGAAGAAGTGTTCAACTACCTGTTGTTAGGACCAGAAGCAGTACTCACACTTACTTCACCAGGTCAAAAGGAAGTGTGGAAATGTCTTCAGAAATTCCATTGCAAACAATCCCTGTTTCCGAGGAGAGCTCGATCTCAGCCGTCCTCACACCTGAATCCGCAACTGCGGAGGAAAATAGAATCCTACGGCTCCGCATGTTGGAAATGCTGGACGACTGGAATAATGGGAAAGAGCCGCCAAGTGTCGTCCCCGGGTTCCCTGAATTATTCTCCAGGTCAAGTGGGACTTCTAATGTCCCCATAAATTATCCTGCTACCCCATTCGGGTACCCAGCCACCTCAGCCTTCTCTGCTGGATCGCCTTCTGAGCCTCATCCCCGAATGTCAGCCACCGATGCAAGCATGAACATCTTTACTGCATCACCTTGCCCGATTACGGCACAGCCTGCCACGTACAAACCAAACTTTGACTCATCCTCTTTTACATTCCAAGCACCATCGTTCTCAATGGAACCAACTAGGTTCGCTACCAGCACTAATCCTCTACCGCCTCAGTGCGAGCTTGCACCCGGGCAGGATCAGAACCCCAGAATTGCAGAACAAAATGAGATTGCCAAGAGAATGAGAAGCCTTGAACAAAGTTTGAAGAATATGCAAGGATTGAGCGGACAGAAGAGCGTCTCTTACGCCGACCTATGCATGTTCCCTCACGTGCACCTGCCAGCGGGTTTCAAGACCCCAAAGTTCGAGAAATACGATGGGCACGGTGACCCCATTGCACATCTTAAGAAATACTGCAACCAATTGCGGGGAGCCGGCGGAAAAGAAGAACTGCTAATGGCATATTTTGGGGAAAGTCTAGTAGGGATAGCCTCGGAATGGTATATGGACCAGGAAATGTCCCGATGGCATATATGGGATGATCTCGCCAGAGATTTTGTGAAACAATTCCAGTATAACATCGACATTGCGCCAGACCGAAATTCTCTGTCGAATTTGAAGAAGAAACCGTCAGAAAGCTTCAGAGAATATGCTATTAAGTGGCGTGAACAGGCGTCAAGAGTGAAGCCTCCCATGGATGAAGTGGAAATGGTCACTACTTTTCTCCAGGCTCAAGAGTCTGACTATTTCCAAAACATGATGTCAGCCATGGGTAAGCCATTCGCGGAAGCGATCAAGATTGGAGAGATGGTGGAAAATGGTCTGAAAACAGGTAGGATTCTGAGTCAAGCAGCCATAAGGGCGACCTCCCAGGCCGTCCAAAGCGGGTCCGGAGGAATGACAAGAAGGAAGAAGAAAGAAGAAACGACTATGGCAGCCTCGGAAGCAAGGGAGTATCATCATCCCAGGCCCCGTTTCCCGGAAAGAACCCCACAACACTACTACCCCCACTCAAATTTGGCATATGCTCATCAACCTTATATGGTCATGAATGCCCAGCCTTATGCCCATCCACCACAACAAGCCAACCGAGGCCCAGCTCCACCTCCCAGAAATCAGCCTCCTTACCGCAACCACTATAACCCACAACCCCCGCAGAATAACTTCCGCCCTCAAGAGCCACCCCGAAGGCGGACTTTCACGCCCATCGGTGAACCATACTCAACTTTGTTCCCGAAGCTAGTCCAGTTGGGTTTCTTGCAACCAATCCCTCAAACAAGGCAAAACCCGACGTCACCTTCTTACAAAGCTGGAGTCAGATGCGCCTATCATTCAGGGGCCGAGGGACATGATACAAATGACTGCTGGTCGTTGAAAAGAGTGGTCGAAAATTTGATAGAGCAAGGGAAAATAGTGCTAAGGGACGAGGAGATCCCGAATGTAACTAACAATCCATTACCTGCTCACAATAATGGGCCGCTGATCGGAATGATTTGTGAAGACAAAGAGTTCGACCCTGCTCTGAAAGCCATAATTGTCATTGTCGACACGGGGAAGAGGCCCGAAACAGACCAGAAACCAGAAAAGGGGGAGGAGGCCAAAGCTATAAAGAAAGAGCCTGAAAAGAAGGTGGAGAAGAAAATGTTACCGGTAAAGGATGGAGTTCTTTACATACCACGAGGTCGAGCTGAGAAGACGCAGAACTTCGGAATCAAAAAGACAAAACCTATGTACGTGCCGAAAGGGGCCTATGTGGTCCGGGGGACGATTCAACCACCTCGGCTGAATGAGCCAGTGGTTATCGGACGCGTGCCACAAAAGCCAATGACCAACCCGTCCACAGTGCCGTGGAATTATCAAAAGACTTTGGTAATGTACAAAGGTAAAGAGGTCATGGGAGAACTTCCAGAAAATACTTTCATTGGAAGGTATTCAAATACCCAAGAACTGAACAACGCCACACAAAGGCGCTTCCCGCCAAAGAAGCCCGTAAGTGTTGAAGAAGCGGAAGTGTTCTTCCAACAAATGAAAATGCCGGATTACGAAGTGATAGATCAACTGCGCAAGTACCCCGAGCAAGTGTCCATGCTGTCATTGTTAATGAGGTCGACCGAGCATCAAAAGATCTTACTAAAGACCCTGAATGAAGCATATGTGCCAGTTGAAACCTCGGTAGAACAATTAGAGCGGATGACAGAAAGATTCTTCGCCGTCAACCAAATCTCTTTCAGCAAGAACGATCTACCCCCGGAAGGAGCGGCACACAACAAGGCTTTGCATCTAACAGTTAAATGCGAAGACTATTATGTCAAGCGGGTAATGTTGGATGGGGGCTCAGGCGTTGACATTTGCCCGCTCTCCACGCTACAAAGAATGGAAATTGGGACCGGAAGAATCCGACCCAACAATGTCTGCGTAAGGGCTTTCGACGGCATCAAGAGAGATACCATGGGAGAAATAGACCTGTTGTTGGTCATAGGACCAGTCGAATTTCAAGTAACCTTCCAGGTGCTCGACATGGATACATCCTACAATTTTCTCCTTGGCAGACCTTGGATCCATGCGGCAGGAGCCGTGCCTTCCACTCTTCACCAGATGGTGAAGTTCGAGTACGAAGACAGAGAGATCGTGGTCCATGGGGAAGATGAGCATGCTATTTATCGGGACCCATCCACCCCATATCTGGAACCGAGAGAAGGGAGCGAACATACGGTCTATCAAGCTTTTGAGATTGTACTGGCAGAGCAGCACGAAGAGGGAATACCCTGCCCCCAGCCTTTCTTGTCTAACGCCTCGGTTATGGTGGCCAAAGAGATGATCCGGCACGGATTTAGGCCAGGAAAGGGGCTTGGACGAACCCTTCAGGGAATAACAGAACCCATTACCTTGCCAGTCACCAAGAAACCTTTTGGACTAGGCTTCAAACCTACTCCAGCAGACAAAGAGTGGGCAAAGAAAAGGAAAAATGAGGGTTGGAGGTTACCTCGACCATTGCCGGATTTATATGCAACTTTCATCAGGCCAAGGTACGCTGAAGAAGAAGATGATGAGGTCTTCACAGCTGAGGAAATCGAGGAGATATGTGGGGCGATGAGAGAGATGCTCTACGAGGTCCACATGGTTCAACCAGGTGAAGGCACAAGCATTGCTGAGATGATGTACGTGGGGCCGAACGCCAAACTTCAAAACTGGGAGGCCACGCCATTCCCGACTAGACGGAAGTCCGGGTAGACCTGTCCTGTCACCTTTCCTGTGTCACAAGTTATCTCCAGGACATAACTTGAACATTTTCTTCCTTGTTGTTTTGAATTCCTAAGTTGTAAACATTGTTGTCTTCAACTTTCTAAAGAAAATAAAAAAATCATCATTGCTTTCCCATTCTTTCATTTGTTCTGATTTTTGTTATTTTTCCTTTTATCTTTCTTTTCAGTTATAATAATGCGGCTTTAAATATGACATGCTTGCGGACTTCACGCCCAGATCATAATGAGCTATTTAACTGCGAATTAATGAACCCAGAACCAGAATATGATGCGGAAGAAGCTTTTCGGGAAATAAACCGAGAGTTGGAATATTTTGAGAATAAACCTAAGCCAAATCTGAATGACACCGAACCGGTTAATTTAGGAACTCCTGAAGAAATCCGGGAGACCAAGATAAGCATTCACACGGACAAGAAAACGCGAGAGGCGATAATTCAACTTCTTTTTGAATTTAAAGACGTGTTTGCTTGGTCATATGATGACATGCCGGGACTAGGTGTTGATCTAGTGGTTCATAAATTGCCGATTCATCCTGATTGTCCTCCAGTTCAACAAAAGCAACGAAAGTTCAAAACTGAGGTCAGTGACAAGATTAAAGAGGAGATCACCAAACAACTGAAAACGGGAGTGATTCGGGTAGTCCAATATACAACATGGTTGGCGAATGTGGTTCCAGTACCAAAAAAGGACGGGAAAACTCGGGTATGTGTAGATTACCGAATATACAACATGGTTGGCGAATGTGGTTCCAGTACCAAAGAAGGACGGGAAAACTCGGGTATGTGTAGATTACCGAGATCTGAACAGAGCAAGTCCTAAAGATAATTTCCCGCTGCCCAACATCCACATCCTCGTTGATAATTGTGCCAAACACGAGATACAGTCTTTCGTAGATTGTTACGCTGGGTATCATCAGGTATTGATGGATGAAGAGGACGCCGAGAAAACTGCCTTCACCACGCCTTGGGGCACCTACTGTTACCGGGTCATGCCATTTGGTTTGAAGAATGCTGGGGCTACTTACATGAGGGCCATGACTGCCATTTTTCATGACATGATGCATCAGGAAATAGAGGTGTACGTGGACGACGTGATAGTCAAGTCTAGGATGCAGGATAATCACATCCAAGACTTGAGGAAATTCTTCGAGAGATTAAGGAAGTATGACTTGAAGCTGAACCCAACCAAATGTGCTTTCGGAGTTCCGTCGGGCAAACTTTTGGGCTTCATCGTAAGCAGGAGATGTATCGAGCTAGATCCAACTAAGATAAAATCCATCAGAGATCTGCCTCCCCCGAGAACAAAGAAAGACGTGATGAGTCTGTTGGGCAGGTTGAACTACATCAGTCGGTTTATTGCCCAGCTGACAAGCACGTGTGAGCCCATATTCAAGCTGTTAAGGAAAGATGCGGCGATTAAATGGACAACTGAGTGTCAAGAAGCCTTTGATAAAGTCAAAGAATACCTTTCGAATCCCCCAGTCTTGGTCCCTCCAGAACCAGGGAGGCCACTTTTCTTGTATCTGACAGTCTTGGAGAACTCTTTCGGTTGCGTCCTCGGGCAACACGACGTAACCGGAAAGAAGGAGCAAGCAATCTACTACTTGAGCAAGAAATTCACCGGCTACGAGGCCAAATACACTCTGCTGGAAAGGACATGCTGCGCTCTCACGTGGGTTGCTCAAAAGCTGAGACATTATCTCCAAGCCCACACTACGTTCCTCATAAGCAGGTTGGATCCTTTGAAGTATATATTTCAGAAACCAATGCCTACTGGGAGACTGGCTAAATGGCAAATCTTTGCTTACGGAATTCGACATAGTCTATGTCACTCGCACGGCAATGAAAGCCCAGGCGCTAGCAGATCATTTGGCCGAAAATCCGGTCGATGAGGAATACCAGCCATTGAGTACCTACTTTCCAGATGAAGAAGTAAACGCCGTAGAGGTGGTCTCAGAGGACGCTCATGTTTGGAAGATGTTCTTTGATGGAGCCGTGAATGCCAAAGGTGTAGGAACTGGGGCAATTTTGATCTCGCCTTCCAGTCAGCATTATCCCGCCACAGCTAGACTGCGTTTCTTTTGCACAAATAATACAGCTGAGTATGAAGCCTGCATCATGGGCATGCATATGGCAATCGATCAGGATGTCGAAGACTTACTGATTATGGGAGATTCTGACCTGGTTATCCGACAAGTCCAAGGTGAATGGGAAACTCGGGATGTCAAACTTATCCCATACCGACAGCATGTGGAGGACCTCAGCAAGCGCTTTACATCAATAGAGTTCAGGTATATCCCGAGGTGTCACAATGAACTGGCAGATGCACTTGCTACTTTGGCTTCAATGCTACCCTACCCGGGCAACGCCCACGTCGATCCTTTGGAAATCCAAATCAAGGAAAGACACGGTTACTGCAATGTAATCGAGGCGGGATCAAATACGCAGCCTTGGTACCATGACATCAAGAGGTTCCTGAAGACACAAGAATACCCCGAGCACGCTACTGGAGATCAAAAGAGGACCATTAGGCGACATGCAAGTGGTTTCTTTCTGAGCGGTGAATTGTTATATAAGAGGACCCCGGACCTCAATCTCCTAAGATGTGTCGATATCGAGGAAGCGAGGAAGATCATGCACGAAGTACACGCAGGTGTGTGCGGACCTCACATGAACGGGTATGTCTTAGCGAAGAAAATCCTTCGAGCAGGTTATTACTGGATAACCATGGAAAAGGATTGCTTTAGCTTCGTTCGGAAGTGTCATCAGTGTCAGGTGCACGGTGATCTGATTCATGCACCTCCCACAGAACTGCATCCCATGTCTGCGCCTTGGCCATTTGTCGCCTGGGGCATGGACGTCATTGGACCAATCGAACCAAAGGCTTCGAATGGACACAGGTTTATACTGGTTGCCATAGACTACTTCACAAAATGGGTAGAGGCTGTCACTCTCAAGTCGGTCACTAAAAAAGCTGTAGTGGATTTTGTACACTCAAATCTTATCTGTCGTTTCGGTATTCCTGCGACTATCATTACAGATAATGCAGCAAACTTGAACAGTCACTTGATGGGAGATGTATGCGAGCAGTTCAAGATAACGCATAGGAATTCTACTCCTTATCGGCCGAAAGCCAATGGTGCTGTGGAAGCGGCAAACAAAAACATCAAGAAGATTTTGAGGAAAACGATCCAAAGTTCCCGACAGTGGCATGAGCAGTTACCATTTGCATTATTGGGGTATCGCACTACGATACGCACATCGGTAGGAGCGACTCCTTATCTTTTGGTTTATGGGACCGAGGCTGTAATACCGGTAGAGGTAGAAATTCCTTCGCTTCGAACCATTGTCGAAGCGGAAATCGAAGACAGCGAGTGGGTCAAGACTCGGTTAGAGCAATTGACTTTGATTGATGAAAAGCGAATGGCCGCGGTTTGTCACGGACAGTTGTACCAACGAAGAATGGCCCGCGCTTACAATAAAGAAAGTCCGACCCAGGAATTTCGAAGTAGGTCAGCTGGTACTGAGGCGTATTCTGCCGCATCATGAGGAAGCCAAAGGGAAGTTTGCTCCAAATTGGAAAGGCCCATACATCATAAGGAAGATATTGCCAAGAGGAGCGTTGTATTTAGGTGATATCGAGGGAAATGACCCCGAAACAGTAGTAAATGCAGATGCAGTCAAGAGATACTACATCTAAATTATACTCCAGTGGTCCTGACACATTTGAAAATGACGAAGGTTTTATTCCCCACTACTCCCAAACACTACCCAATTCTCTCTACAAACCTAAGAAAGAAAACAAAAACAAAATTTGATTGAGGCCTGAACTACGTTTGACTTGATTCCGAAAGGATACGTAGGCAGCCTCTCCCTGAGGTTCAGTCACACCAACAATAAAATCCCATTCACCCTGAAATTGAAACCGGGGCACGTCGAGCAGTTTAGAAGTTAGTATCATCTACCTCTCTTTACCAAGCACAAGCCTTCAAATCAATTACCAAAGATAGTGGGGAACCAATAAGCGTCACAAATGGAGACCGGCACACTCTGAATTGAGAGAGATAAAATGAGAGAGTCTCGTCGGTGAAAACCTTCGGGCACCACGAGGCGACGGGAGTAGAGAAACAAAAATGAGAGAGCTTGTTTAGTAAAAACTCACAAAGAGTGCTATCAAGCGATGACAGGAAGAGAAATGAAAGAGGTCAGCCTGCGAAAACCCGCAAAGGGCGCTGTTGGCCGAAAAGAATGACTCCACCCCAAAGAGGTCTCGGCAAAGTTCCACCGGTTTGGAATCACAGATCCGTTCTGGTTTAGGGAAACGCAAGTTCATGGAAGGTCAGGCGTCCAGTCCAAAGAGCATGTCATGTCATTTAAAGCCAGTGTTATCTTCCTCAGATAAGTCTTTCTCGTCCCGAAAGGGACATTCCCTTCCTGAAATTTGTTTTCTCCTTTCTTTGTTTCTCTTCGAATCCCTTTTTATGTTTTAACCCCAAGTTCAGGATACGCCAGAGAGGGCAGGTGGCAGGTTTGTTTTCACGGAATTCCGTTTCATGAAGGAAAACACCCCGTTTCGTTGGTACGTCTGTCCAAACTTGATAAATCATGATGTTTGATGGCGTTCGCAGTAAAGAGGAAAAAGAGAAATTTTCTCCAGCAAGTCCGCCTTCGGACGAATCCCTACAAAGTCTCTCCTTGTACAATCCCCCACAAAGTCTCCCCAATATATATTAAAAAAAAAGAAAAAAAAATAATATAAAAATAAAAAAAAATAAAAAAAAATCCCCGTTGGAATTTCCCCAATACATCCCCAGTGAGTCCCTTAGTAAACATTCCCCAACAAGCTTACCCCAACCAAGCCTAGAAAGCCCGCTTCGAAACAATTACCCAGCATGCCCCGTTGTACAAAAATCCATACAAAGAATCCACTTTCTAAATATTCCTCCCACAGAGCTTCCTTTTGTACAAATCCCCATAGAGTATCCCCAATAAAATCCCCGTTGAGAATCTCCAAGCAAGATGGGACAAAAAAAAAAGAAAAGAAAAAAGAGCCTTACGAGGCAAATCATCACAGAATCTGGAAATACAAGCCTAAGCAGTCTAAAGGGTTTCGACATATGAATCAAATCAATGGTGGGACTTCGCAACAGAAATGAAGACGCAACGAAGCAACCAGGAACGATCAAGGTCACCAAACCGACCGTCATTTCCGAACTAACAATTGTTCTTTGTCTGAAAAGTTGAAACAGGTATAATCCAAGACAACCGTGCAAGAAGCAGGTGTCGCCCAAAGAAGAAGGTACATGGGTACAAGAAATATTTTGGCAATAAGGAATTCACTCGAAAGGTAAGTCTCCACGAAACTCCCTTTTATCTTCTACTAAAACAAGAAAATTCAAAAAAAAGAGGTCAGTTGTTGTTCTCGAATTTTGTCCCCATTCAATCAGCATTAGGGTTTTAAACCCTAAACTGAACTTTTTCCTTTAGTCAGCATTAGGGTTTTAAACCCTAAACTGAATTTTTCCATTCAGCCAGCATTAGGGTTTTAAACCCTAAACTGAGCTTTTCCATGCAGTCAGCATTAGGGTTTTAAACCCTAAACTGAATTTTTCCTTTAGTCAGCGTTAGGGTTTTAAATTCTAAACTGAACTTTTTCCTGTAATCAGCATTAGGGTTTTAAACCCTAAACTGAACTTTTCCTTTAGTCAGCATTAGGGTTTTAAACCCTAAACTGAACTTTTTCCATTCAGCCAGCATTAGGGTTTTAAACCCTAAACTGAGCTTTTCCATGCAGTCAGCATTAGGGTTTTAAACCCTAAACTGAATTTTCCTTTTAGTCAGCATTAGGGTTTTAAACCCTAAACTGAACTTTTTCCTGTAATCAGCATTAGGGTTTTAAACCCTAAACTGAATTTTTCCTTTAGTCAGCATTAGGGTTTTAAACCCTAAACTGAACTTTTTCCTGTTAATCAGCATTAGGGTTTTAAACCCTAAACTGAACTTTTTCCATTCAGCCAGCATTAGGGTTTTAAACCCTAAACTGAGCTTTTCCATGCAGTCAGCATTAGGGTTTTAAACCCTAAACTGAATTTTCCTTTTAGTCAGCATTAGGGTTTTAAACCCTAAACTGAACTTTTTCCTGTAATCAGCATTAGGGTTTTAAACCCTAAACTGAATTTTTCCTTTAGTCAGCATTAGGGTTTTAAACCCTAAACTGAATTTTTCAATTCAGCCAGCATTAGGGTTTTAAACCCTAAACTGAGCTTTTCCATGCAGTCAGCATTAGGGTTTTAAACCCTAAACTGAATTTTCCTTTTAGTCAGCATTAGGGTTTTAAACCCTAAACTGAACTTTTTCCTGTAATCAGCATTAGGGTTTTAAACCCTAAACTGAATTTTTCCTTTAGTCAGCATTAGGGTTTTAAACCCTAAACTGAACCTTTTCCTGTTATCAGCATTAGGGTTTTAAACCCTAAACTGAATTTTTCCATTCAGCCAGCATTAGGGTTTTAAACCCTAAACTGAGCTTTTCCATGCAATCAGCATTAGGGTTTTAAACCCTAAACTGAATTTTCCTTTTAGTCAGCATTAGGGTTTTAAACCCTAAACTGAACTTTTCCTTTCAGCCAGCATTAGGGTTTTAAACCCTAAACTGAATTTTTCCTTTTAGTCAGCATTAGGGTTTTAAAACCCTAAGCTGAACTTCCCTCCAGTTGGTCGGTATTAGAGTTTCAACTCTAAAACTGAACTTCTCCCCAGCTAGTCGGTATTAGGGCTCCAACCCTGAATTGAGTATTTTTATCTTCCTTCATCAATTTTATGAACTTTCTGGCGAATAATTCACGAAAGTTTCCTAGTGAAACTGGGGCAGAAAATTTCGTTCGTTTGTTTGTTTTTCTCCCGCAGGTCTAACCTCGAGCCACACGGATCGAAACGACCCACGAAGTGAGTCTCAACTCAGAATCAAAAAAAAAGACAAAAAGAAGATGTCCCGAGATATCGGAGTTAAATGGAAGGCGGATCGACTCCAACATTGGATTAAGATTCAGAACTCTGCCAGTCACGCCTCACTCAGCATCCCAGAGAACAAGCAAGCACCTACAACTCGCAAGCATCAAGATTCGGATCGAAGTCTCCAAGAAAAATCAGCTAAGACCCATGATCAAGTCGCAAAAGAATCATAGATAGGGATCTTGTAACTAGCAGTTGACATGCATATAAGTATTTAAGTTCAGTTTCAATTTTTCTTTGGTTGTAATAAGGCGGTCAGTAAAGCAGTGGTGACTACAGCAACAGCAGTAACAGCAAGCATTGAGTCCCATGGTAGTCCCAGCTATCGAAACTTCCCGAACTACATTGACCTGATTCCTGTTTAGCCCGGGATATGTAGGAAATCTTTGAAGCAAGATTCAGTCAAAACTTTCAAAACATGCTTCACACGGAGTAGTCAATAGGCAAAAATCGCTTATATCCGCTCACTTTATCTTTGCACGAAAACTCTTCGTGTTTCCGAACAAAGAGGGGCAGCTGTGAGCACGTGATTTTTGTTTTACGCGACAATCGCTCCAAAAAGAATTAAAAATAATAACAAATGGTCCTATTGTACAATTTTTGAAATTTGGCATGGCACTTTGTAATTATTTATGATATTTTTGCCCATTTTTTATTTTATTAAAACAAAATACAAAAAATGTATGTGTCATGCGTAATTTGAACCGTAATCCGGTTGTTAAATGAGAAAACCATAAATAGGCATTTTTGTCCATGATTGTTGTTTTGTTTGATTTTACCTGCTTCAAATATTTTAATATGTGTGTGCAAATAATTGTATTAAGTGTCTATTTAATTTTAAATTTGATTTACTTAGGCTTTGTTTTTTTTAAAAAAAATGTAATAATAATAATAAAAGATAAGTGTAGAATTGGTTTGAAAATCAGTTTGGGCTGATTTTCATTTTAATTCAGGGCCCAAACGAACAACCCAACCCAAATTACCCTGTCCAGTCCAGTTCAGCCCCTAACCATCCAAACGACACCGTTTAATCCAGTATGATCTGGGCTGTTGATCTCAGATTGATCAACGGCCAAGATCTCACACCCCAAAACCCACTAATGAACCCGACCCATTCCACCCGAACCAACCCTGACCCTTACTAAGCCAAACGACACCGTTCCACTTAAGCCCTCAGATCCAGGCCGTAGATCTCGATTGATCTAACGGTTGAGATCAAGCCATCCACCCCGTATATAAACCCTTCCCCCTTTCACCCCGCGCCCTAATCCAAACCCCCTGCCTTAGGTCGTCTTCACCAGACCCTTCCCCTCCAAACCCTAGCCGCCCCTGTATTCTTCACCATGAAAGCCGGCGGCATGAATGTCGGTGACCTCCACCTTAACACCATAGAACCCCCCCACAACCCTGAACATGGATCTGTCAACCGCTTAACTCGAATCCCTTCCCACCTTCTCGAATATTCATTTGAAGATTCAAGTCGGAACCTAACTTACACCGTTTGACCCCAGTTTCGCACCAGACACTCCCCAGACCCCCCTCGTGACCAAACCATGCTTGGTTTGGTCCGAATCTGACCAGGGAAGCATGAATCCCGAATCTAATTTTTGGAACCTTAGGGTTCCTCGTCACTGGTCCGTATCTCGTTTAAACCAAGAGATTAAGGTCTAATGGACCTTAATCGAAGTGTTTCTCATCTGAGAAACACTTCGATTAAAGTCCGTTCAGCCTTAAGAAAGGCCTGTTCGAGTCCAAGCTAAGGTTTTTGATTTTTCGGATTTTAAGGTGAGTTTTGCTTTCTTTTCTTTATTTGTTTTAGTCCATGTGATTGTTTAAAAGGCTGTTCATGTTTTGTGAAATTTGTGTTTCGAATTTTACCAACTGTGTCCTGTCCACCTTGCCTGAACCTCTGCGTTTGATTGAGTCCTTCTTCTACTTGTTCTGATAATGCGTATGTATGTATGTGTTGTGCAATTAGCTGAATTTCAAATTTGAACCGATTAACTGACTCCTCGAGTACAATTCTGTTTGGTCAGTACAATTCAAATCATGTGTCGATACTGTTAAATGTCTGATTTTTGGCTACGATTGTGCATGTTATGATTAATATAGTCGAGTCGACATGTGTCGTCAATTAGTTTCAACTGCCTGAACAATAACAAATCGATTTGCTTCTGGACACATTTGTTTGAATCAATTAGGAACTGAGTTTGTTTACTTATAGTTGTTAATTTGATTTCAGAAACCTAAGGTTTTGGTCTGTAATTGCAATCTGAATTGATGGCATGTGCACTTGTGCACAACATGTGCATAAAGGCCCTTTTTGAATTAAAATAGTTTTGACAGCATATGCTGTCAGACTACATTCTGCTGCCCATATTCTGCTTTAGTTCAGAAATATTAAACCTTACTTAAAAGTAAGTCTGCCAGGGAATATCATGGGGTTGTGTTCTTATTTAAATAGTAAGTGGAATCTGAAAATAGGATAGCACGTGGGAGGGTGTTCTGATTGTCTAAAACAGGCTGTTAAAAGGGTGATTGGAGGCTTATAAAAGGAGGTCTTCCATCAGTTTAAAGGGAGGAGAGAAAGGGACGCTTGATATTAGAGAGACATTAGGAGATTTGAGAAGAGGGAAAGGATAATATACAGACACACAGGGAGATTGATAAGAAAAAGGGGGAAAGAAAGATTGTTGAGGACACACACACATACAGAAATAGATAGAGAGAGGCATAACACAGGAAAGAGGAACTGCATTTTTCGTCTTTGTCTTGATTCTCACTGGCCTGGATTTCCCTGTTCCATATTGATTTCTTCTGAGTCCTGTTTGAGATTGTTAGTTGTGTGTAGCATCAGTGCATTTCTAGATCTGTTCTGCCTAAATTCTGATTCATATTACTGGGAATTTGCCACACTCTGCCATTTTTTATTGGCTCCAAACTGCATCTTGCACTGGGATTTTGTTTCTATTAGTTACCTGTTGTTGTTGTTGCTACTATTCTGCCTTCTGCTGCTGCTGACCTTTCTGCTTCACTTCTTCTTTGCCTTTCAATATTCAGGTACACATTTTGAGTCCCATTTTGGTGTCAACTGTAACAGTTCGAAAGCATGAAATGAAAGGAGTTTGAAGAAATTTAAATGTCTGTTTGTAATGCTCATGGTATATTGACTTATTTTGTATAAATTGATTAGTGCGTAATTCAGTAGCGAAAGATTAGTTAGTTAATACTTAACCAAGTTTTAGCTTCTTGCATCTTGGTTTATAGTTGTTCGTTAGTACGAGATGTAATGGTACAATATGTAGAATGCATGGATAATTGACATAGAATTTTCGACCGGATTCTTGTTTAACTATAATGATATGCATAGGATAGAATATTTTCACCTTACACGATGATGTTCTATTTTATTTTAGTTCTTTTATCAGGACCCGCTAGGCAGTATATAGAAGCACGTTCGAATTCCCATTAGTAATAATGCCTAGTGTTCAATTCCCTTAATCTAGCCTAAAATAAGGCTAGTTAAGTTCAATTCAAGAAATATTTGGATACAAGTATAGCATTTGGTCAATCTCGCATGTTTCACAAGGTATGACGCCTCTTCACTTTGTAAATAATTAATCAGAAATTGATAAGAATCCGGGTTAGGCCAAAGCATATAATTAAATTAGCATGTACCTTTTTCTTCTAGTTTTAGAGACAAATGCATTAGAAATGTAGCCACTTTAGGATGTCCTTTCTAAAATAGAGACGAGCCTCGCCAAATAAAAAAAATGCGAAATTGCGAGGCCCTCAATAAATAACCATAATAATTTTTTTTAGAATTCGGGATAGGCCGTTTATTGAATTTCACGGCCTTCTACAAAACTAATAACGCGCTAGACTCTTTAGGCGCGGCTTAATAATTTGACCTTCTTAAACACGGGTGCACATTGATGTGACCCAAATTCAAATCTCAATGGAGTCAAAATGTGTCGACAACCACGGGTGCATTGATTGTGACGTGGTTCGAGATGCATTTTCACGACGTTGCAATTCTATAAAAATAAATGATAATAATAAAAGCGGTTTAAACTTAATAAAGGCACGTAAGTCATAACATATATTTAAATCAGATATTTAGCCATTATAACAATTTAAGCGACCGTGCTAGAACCACGGGATTCGAGGGCGCCTAACACCTTCCCTCGGGTCAACAGAATTCCTTACTTAGAATTTCTGGTTCGCAGACTTCATTTGGAAAAGTCGAATATTTTTCCTCGATTTGGGATTCAAGATAAACCGGTGACTTGGGACACCAAAAGCCAAACCTTTCCCAAGTGGCGACTCTGAATTAAATAAATAATCTCATTTCGAATATTGTCGCTTAAATTGGAAAAACTCCCTCGCGCATTTAACCCTTCGGGGCGGGGCGCGCAAAAAGGAGGTGTGACAAGATGAGAAAGTTGTTATTTATCTATTATGATAAGAAATATCATATTGTGGATAACACCACGCAACTTATGTCTAACAGATAAAATAAGAACTTAAAAATATTTAAAATAAATTAGAAATAGCATGAGAATATTTATGCTAAGAATTAGTTTAGAAAATAAAATACTTAAAAATACTATTGATAAATTTAAATAACTTAATAATTCAAAAAATATTTTTAAAATAAAATAGATATTTATTTTAAGATTAAAAAATTTCTAGATTATCTATATTATATTAAAGGATAGTAATGGATAATAATACTAAATAAAGTGGCACCAAAAATTAAAGTCTTACTAGATATAGAATTAAAATTTAAAAATATAAAATAAATATCTAATATAAGTAATTTTATTAACTAAAATTAAAAGTCAAATTTTGTATGTTGAAACTAAAAGAGAATTTTTTTTATTGCATGTAATACAAAAAATAAATATAAGAAAACTTAATAGATTTGGAATATAATAATCAAAGAACTTAGATATTAATATTTTATACTAATGAAAGTTACAACTTAAAGTCAAATATGATATTATTTGGATATGGGTAAAGAACTAATTAAAAATTTCTTAATAGAGAAGAGACTGTATAAAGAAAAAAATAGATACAATGTGAGAATATTTATACTTTTAATTAATTTAAATAAAATAAAGTAAATAATTGAATTATTTTAAAAAATATTATTGATAGATTTAAATAGTAAAATAGTTTTGAGTAAGAGGATAAAAGCGTAAAATATATTAAATTTCAAGAATAAAAAATATATTATAATTATTAAAAGGATAATAAGCAAAATATAAAGTCAATTAGTAAGACGAATAAATCACATGAAAGTATAATAATATTAAATAATAAATAGTATAATAATTATAACCAAAGAACAAAAAAATTGTGTAAAATTTAAAAGAATAAGACTTATTAAAGCTTCAGATAAAAAATAAACTAATACTGAGAATTTTATTAAAATAATATAATTTAATATATTCAAACAAGACATATCATCACATGACATAATTAGTAATTTTTAATATTGATGACGAAATGAAATTCAAGTACTAAAATTAACCTATTTGATTATATAAATATGGAAAAATACAGGTTATCCACTATGAGATTTGCGAAATGGTTTCATGTCTTGCTTCTTAATAATATCTAATGATTATCAATAAATTTTATCTGGAAGGTTTATATTTTAAAGTTATTTATACATAATTCAAATAATCCAAATCATAACACCCAACATGATTTGTGTCCACGCATCGCGCGAGTACTAATACTAGTTTATTTAAAATAATACTTTATTGAATTGAATAAATCAAATAAATAATTATTCCGTAAAGAATAAAACATAATACTATAGCTAAACCACATGGTTAATAGTATATCCAACATTCCTACCCTCATTTCACTCCGTTGTCATCCCCAGAGGATGAAAAAAAGATTATGAAATTATGAAAATAAAAGGAGAAGAAAGGAAATAAGAGTTAAAGGAAATAGAAAATTCTCCTTATTTGTTTAAAGTAGTAAAACAAGTGAAATTTAATAGATGTGAGTTCCTCTAATTATTTCGGGAAAAAAAAAATCAGATTTTGCTCCCTTCCGAAAGGTATAAATAAAACTTATATTACTGGAAAATATGATTTACAATGACGTAGAATAATTAGTGTAACTTGTTATTATGCTGTGGCTTGTGTGTTTCATCACCCCCACTTCAGCAAAGTGATAGAATACTTAAATAATTAATCATGCATAATTATATAGGAAAAGTCACCACATATAGCTTTATAAGCTTTAAAATCATTATATGTTATATAAAATTATCATTATATCATGGTGCTTCATCTTGTTACTTTATTAGGTTGTTGTTTCCGTCTTATAGTGTCAGTCACCTTACGTGTTAGAAAGAATTAATTAAGTTGACCAAATACAGTAACACTATTGTGCATCAAATGATCATTTGGTTAGTACTATTATTGTCTTTAGAAACTATACAAAAATTAACAAGAATTAAAATATTTGTTCCAAATGTAAATATCGTGCCAGATTCATGATCAAAATTAATTAAGATTAGCTCTAGGAAATGCATAAAGCAACGAGCATTTTGAGATGAAAACAGTAGCTTTACTAATATCAATGGATATATAATTAAAAGCAATTTTTTTTTCGATTTTGCTTCTTGAGGACATGTCTACTTGTACAAGGTAGGTGTGAGTTTGCTTACACACCATTTTTCCTATATCCCACGTGTGAAAATATACGGTGTATATTATTATTATTATTACTTCCTGAGAACATGTTTACTTGCCAACAATATAAGGGTGAAATAAGAACTAGATATATGTTATTTTTCCCACCCGGTACTCATATTGGGGTCCGACTTAATTCGGAATTGCCCCGAAAAATCCTACATTGGGAGTAAATCGTACCAAATACATGGTTTGCTAATCCACACAACAAAAGATCACAGAGAATTTATTTCATAGGTGTTTTCATCCTTCAAGAGGTACGTATTATTTTGATATTGATTAAAAAATTTTATTTTTGTTTATATTACATGCAAGTTGATCCCGGATTGCTTTCGATTTGTGAATATTGTTTGTCGAATATTTTTCCCAAGAAAAATCACAACACCATTTATGATAATAATGACAGGACTTTTAAGTTAGAGTAAAAGAATAAAACGTGCAAACTCCAATGTTCAATTGGTCTTACATTTTTTGCCGAGATAGATTTTCTTGATTGAAAAAGATAAGATAAAAGAGAGGAAAACTATTGGCAGAACTAAAATCTTACAGTTAACAGACTAGGAACTTTGACCACTAAACTGAAATTTCAATCATATCCAAGTGAGATTCGATCAGTCTAGATCTCGTCTATATATGACCAAAAATAAAATAAATAAAAAATATATAACTTTTTTTTCCACTAACGGCAATTTGGTTGTCCGTTAATGATGATAGGTTGTTCCAACTAAGCAAAACCAAACCAAAAGTCTCCAAACAATTTAAGTCCCAACGGTTTTATGCTTAGAAAAAAATATTTCTGTATTTCTTATTTTTTATTTTTTGTTCATTAGCCAACACGAGAACATGTCTAAAAACTTTCAAATGCAAAATAATGAAGGAGAAACATCTTAGAAATAGTAGTATTATTAGACAGAAAAACATAGTTTTGGAACTAAGTCTTTTTGCCTTTTCAACTTCTTATCAATACACATGCATGCTCCCTTTCCCTAAGTCCCACCATTTTCAGACTGCCATGTCCCACTATTGACTCGTTTTTTACCTAAGTTTTTGGACCAAAGGCCCACAACATACACCTACGCTTCTTTAATTATTGGAACACAACAAAAGCTCTATATATAGACTAATATTTCCCATCAGTTTATCGGCAATTAATTATACTATCACATAATAAATCCAATCACTCTCGCGTTCACCAAAGAAAAGAAAAGGCAAGAAAAATGGAGATGACATAATTTTCACACTTCACAAATTCTTGGATTACTCAGACCACAGAAACGCTAATAGCTGCAAGAATATACAATCCTTGATAATCCTGTAAGAAACAAATACACGTGTTTTTTGTTGTTGGTTGGGGGTTGTATTGTGTGTGTATGAATGATGTAAATGTGTAAAACAATTTGCCCGTAATTACTCCTCCGTTCACTTTTACTTTACATGTATACTAAAAATAGATTTTCATCTTTACTTGTCACTTTACACATATCAAGAAAAAATAATTTTTTTCCTGTTATACCCACAATATTTATTACTCACTTCAAATTATTTTCTCAAATCCAATAAAATATGCATCAATTAATTAATATGGGTATCATAATAAATTATGCATTTTATTTATTATTTCTTAAGAGACATGAAAAATCAAAGCATGTCAAGTAAAAGTGAACGGAGGGAGTATATGCAACAACGGGTATGATATGTCTATTAATTATAAATAAACTATAGTCAACATTAAGATATGTCAAATGAACTGTGGCATGTCAAAAACTAAATATTTTTTACTTTATACATCCTATTATTAGAAGTCCAAATTTGACCTGATACGTCTATTAAGAGAAAGAGAAGCATTTAAAATATAAATAAATTAATGAAATAAACAAAAGTGATTTGTTCAATGAAGTATTTGTTATGGCAACATCTTTAACAAAAGTATTGACTTTTGTGTTCAAATATAGTAAAGAGTTCTATTCTCAATAACCACTTTATAACCTAATTTTTGCGGTTGAGTTAGACTTAACAATATATTCTCTTTAACTTGGTATTAGATTCAAAAGCACCCGTATTGTTATGTTTGACTCGTGTTATGTTATCTAACTTCTAGTTTTTCAGAGCATAAATTTGAGTTGTTTATGGCTTGGATAATCTTCATCACATGAACTAGGCTTTCAGATTAAAAGTAGATCGAAAGTCATTTTCTTAACACTATGAATCTAAGATTGCTTTTTGGGATATATAAAATGTGTTGCCTTTTTTGTGATATTTAATTCGCATGATGTTAAAATATCGATTTGACTTGTGTATTATATAAATACAAAATTCTCTATGTAAAATATATGCTACAAGATGCTCTTAATTTATATAGTATTCTTTAACTGGATATTCATTATGAATCGACTTCTCTGATCTTTCTTTCTTAGTTTTCCCCCACTAACCTATAGCTAAATTTGAAACTCAAAAAAAAAAAAAAAGAAGGAAAAGGTACTGTAATTCTATACGACCTGCTAGTGAAGTTTCACCAAGGCTAATTTCGTCATTTACTACGAAACCAGTAAATGGTAATGTACCGGCTAATCGGCTATACATCAGCGCCACAGAATTTGGCCACTTATCAAGTCCAAAATGCCTGTAGAACATAGCCTTTGATTCTCAATCCCACTGCTAATAATGCAAGTGATTCTGCCAAAGTTCAATTTTCAACCAAAGGGTAAAATGCGTGATTTACAAGGCAACAGCTCCTGAGAAAGAAACTCGATATATTCGAGGAGTTTTGTTTACGGTAAAAATGGTAACAACAATTAAATTTGTAAATAAGACTCTAAAAATACATAATTTTTATGAATAGAATTCTATTTAGAGTGAATGTCTATCTTGTAGAGAGTTTTACTTTGTGGCTAAGTCATTTTACCCCTATAAATAGAGGGGTCTTACTCCATTGTAAATCATCCCAAAATTCAATAAGAATTTCCTCTCTTTCTTTCTCTGCAATATTGTTCTTCTACTTTTATTGTTTTATCACACGTTATCAGCATGAGACTATATCGTCTCAAGAAGATTAAGGTACAACTTTTCTGCTCTTTTAATTATGATTGATATAATGAAAAGAAAGTTCGTTGCCCTTGAAATTTAGCGAAAAACCAAATGACATGAGTGTTGGATGCTGAAATATATTTAGATGCAATGGGTCTTGGAGACGCCATAAAGACAAAACTAAAGCATCCACCCAAGACTGTGCTAGGGCCTTGATTTTCTTGCGCCATCACCTTGATGAAGGGTTGAAAATAGAATATCTCACAGTCAAAGATCCACTTGTTTTGTGGAATGGCTTAAAGGAAAGATATTACAACTTAAAGTTGGTCACTCTTCCATAAGCACGATATGATTAGGCTCATCTGAGACTCCAAGACTTTAAGTCTGTTTCTGAATATAATTATGCGATGTTCAGAATTACTTCTAAATTGAAACTCTGTGGAGATACTATCACTGATTATGATATGCTTGAAAAAACGTTCACAACGTTTCATGCCTCCAATATGGTCTTGCAACAGTAATACAGAGAGAAAGGCTTCAAAAAGTACTCTGAGTTGATTTCTCTTCTCCTTGTGGCTGAGCGAAATAATGACTTGCTCATGAGAAATCACGAAAATCGACCCACTGGGTCTACACCATTGCCTGAAGTGGATGAGGTGTATTCCCATTATGCTAAGCGTGGAAAAGGCCGTGGCCCTATTCGTGGTCGTGGTCATGGTCGTGGCCGTGGCCGTGGACAAGGAAGAAATTTTCCTAGTGTTGATCAGCCCCCAAAGAAAAATAACCACCAAAAGTGGAAATGGAAAAATGAGAAACCAAAGGCAAATGGTTCAAAAACCGAATGTTATCGTTGCGGTGGAAAAGACCATTGGGTAAATATTTGTCGTGTACCAAGACATTTGGTTGAGTTTTATCAAGAGTCTAACGAACAAAGGCCCTGAAGCTAATTTTGTCTCTGACAATGATTTTTGACATCACCCACTTGGATGTGGCAGACTTCTTTGAGCGCCCTGATGGGAAAATAAACCACTTGATCGGTGATGGATCCGTTGTTAAAGATGATTGAGTAGTTTAATTTTTATTTTTCCTATTCGTAGTAGCTAGTGAATAAATATCATGTAATCATATTTTTTTTACATGAGTAGTAGTCATTAGTATTATTTATTTTATAAAATAGTGTTAGTTCATTTTGATTAAATATAATTTTATGTGATAGTATCAGTTCGCTTTAAAATAATGTTTCGGCTTGCTTAGTCTTCTCAAAACAAAGTATCCAAATTGATCAGTTTGCTTAATATCCGTTTTAAAACAATGTGTGTTAAATCACGTTACATGTAAAACTTACATTATTCATACTTCATTACATAATCTATTATGATCCCTTGTTACTTTATCCTTACGTGTTCGTACTTCTGAAAACATACAGGTATGGTTTGCGAATGTTTATATTTTATACATTTATTTTAAAAACAAAATGATACTTCAAGTTACTAGTTTTGTACCAACAAATAAAGAAAAAAACGTGTTGTTATTCGTACTAATGTTTATCGTATATTTTTTTTGTATGTCAAACAATGGGAAGAAAATATGGATATCTCACAAAACAAACTTGGATCAAAGTTCAACTGTAAAAATATTTGTTTAATTGATTCATGTACGACACATACAATATTCAAAGAGAAGAAATATTTCTCTCATTTAAATATGTGTAAGGCAGATGTTACTACAATTTCTGGTAGTAATAAATTAATTGAAGGCTCTGGAAGAGATACTATAACTCTGCCTAAGGGAACAATACTTATCATAGAGAATGCAATGTTCTCCTCCAAGTCCACGAGGAACTTGTTGAGTTTTAAAGATATCCGTCGAAATGGATATCATATTGAGACAATAGATGAGAATAATCTTGAATATCTCATCATTACCAAGAATGTCTCTGGCCAAAAGAGGGTTATTGAGAAGTTCTCATCTTTATCTTGTGGCATGTATTGGACAAGAATTAATGCAATTGAAGCACATTCTACCGTAAACTAAAAGGTTACTGATTCCAATACTTTTGTACTTTGGCATGATCGATTGGGACACCCTGGATCAATTATGATGAGACGAATTATAGAAAACTCAAATGGGCATCCATTAAAGAATTTAAAGATTCTTTTAAATGATGAATTTTCTTGCACTTCTTGTTATCAATGCAAGTTAATTATTAGACCATCACCAACAAAGGTTGGAATTGAGTCCCCTGCGTTTTTGGAACGTATACAAGGGGACATTTGTGGACCTATTCACCCACCTAAAGGGTCGTTTAGATATTTTATAGTCTTAATAGATGCATCTTCTAGATGGTCCCATGTGTGCCTATTGTCATCTCGCAACCTCGTGTTTGCAAAATTAATGGCACAAATAATTCGATTACGGGCACAATTTCTCGATAATCCAGTTAAGTTTATTAGACTTGATAATGCTACTGAGTTTTCATCCCAAGCATTTAATGATTATTGCTTATCAATTGGGATAAAAGTGGAACATCCTGTAGCTCATGGTCACACTCAAAATGGTCTTGCAGAGTCTTTAATTAAACGTCTGCAATTGATAGCAAGACCGTTACTCATAAAAATGAGGCTGCCCACATCTGTTTGGGGTCATGCCATTTTGCATGCAGCAATGCTAGTTCGTCTCAGACCGATAAATTATCATAAATATTCCCCGTTGCAACTAGTTTTGGGTCATGAACTTAATATATCCCATTTAAGAATTTTTGGATGCGCAGTATATGTGCCTGTAGCACCGCCATATCGCACCAAAATGGGTCCGCAAAGAAGGTTAGGAATATATGTTGGGTTTGAATCGCCCTCCATCATTCGCTACCTAGAAACATTGAAGGGGGATTTGTTTACTGCACGATTTGCAGACTGTCGATTCGATGAGACACTTTTCCCAAAATTAGGGGGGAGAAGTTGGTGAAACCAAATGGGAAATTTTGTGAAAAAATTCATCATTATCTCATCTTGATCCACGTGCCTATATTTGTGAAAAAGAGGTGCAAAAGATTTTCAATTTGCAAAGAATCGCAAATCAAATGCCAGACGCATTTACGGATTTGAAAAGGATAACAAAATCACATATCCCTTCAGAGAATGTTCCAATCCATATTGATGTCCCTATTGGACAATCTTCTAGTGTCATAGCTAATGAGTCAAAAGCACACCTAAAACATGGCAGACCATTAGTTTCCAAAGATCGAAATCCTAGAAAAAGGAAAATAAATGATCAAAATGGCACTACGAAAGAATCTCATGAAGAAATCCACAATTTAATAAATTCTAAGATTCATGAAGAATCCACTGAGCCCGAGACTCAAGAAAATAAGGAACTATCAATAAATCCAATCGATATTGAGACAAAATTGAATCGAGTGGGTATAGTGGTGGATTATGTCTTTGCATATAATGTTGCATCTAGCATTATGCAAGAAAGTGAGGATCTTGAACCTCAATATATTGGAGAATGTCGACAAAGACTTGATTGGCCAAAATGGCAAGAAGCAATCCAATCAGAGTTGAACTCACTTGCAAAACGTGAAGTTTTTGGGCCTGTAGTCCAAACACCTAATGGTGTTACTATAAGTGGGTTTTTGTACGCAAGAGAAATGAGAAAAATGAGGTACAAAGATATAAGGCACGCTTTGTTGCACAAAGATTTTCACAAAGGCCTGGTGTCGATTATGAAGAGATATATTCACCCGTTATAGATGCTATAACTTTCCGCTATCTCATTAGTTTTGCTGTCCATGAAAAGCTTGACATGCATTTAATGGATGTGTTTACTGCCTACCTTTATGGCTCACTTGATAATGAGATATATATGAAAATTCCCGATGGATTTAAAATGCCAAACGGAAATAATTCAAAGTCCCGGGAAATGTTTTCAATTAAATTGCAATGATCATTGTATGGTCTAAAGAAATCAGGACGAATGTGGTATAATCGTCTTAGTGAGTATTTATTAAAGGAAGACTATATAAATGATGCCATTTGCCCATGTGTTTTTATAAAGAAAACAACATCAGAATTTGTTGTACTTGCCGTATATGTTGATGACATAAACCTTATTGGAACTCCTATAGAACTCCAAAAGGCAATT
Source organism: Nicotiana sylvestris (assembly GCF_000393655.2). Lineage (NCBI taxonomy): Eukaryota > Viridiplantae > Streptophyta > Magnoliopsida > Solanales > Solanaceae > Nicotiana > Nicotiana sylvestris. Next base: position 149,360,125 of record NC_091060.1, read on the forward strand.
AATTATTTAAAAAAGGAATTCGAGAGGAAAGATCTCGGAAAGACAAAATTATGTCTTGGTTTACGAATTGAACATTTGGCAAATGGAATTTTTGTTCATCAATCTGCCTACATAGAAAAGGTATTGAAACGGTTTTACATGGATGGAGCACATCCATTAAGTACTCTGATGGTTGTTCGATCACTTGATGTGAATAAGGATCCATTTCGACCTCAAGAAAAGAATGAAGAGCTACTTGGTCCTGAAGTACCATATCTTAGTGCAATTGGTGCACTAATGTATCTTGCTAATACTACAAAGCCTGACATAACTTTTTCAGTTAATGTCTTATTAAGATATAACTCTGCTCCTACAAGGAGACATTGGAATGGAATCAACACATATTGCGGTATCTAAAAGGGACTACTGATATGGGCTTATTTTATGACAATAATTGCAGTTCCGATCTTGTTGGTTATGCTGATGCTGGGTATCTGACCCACACAAGGCTCGATCTCAAACAGGTTATGTGTTTACCTGTGGAGGCACTGCCATATCTTGGCGATCGACTAAGCAATCAATTGTGGCTACTTCATCTAATCATGCTGAGATAATTTCTATTCATGAAGCAAGTTGAGAGTATGTGTGGTTGAGGTCTATAATACATCTTATTCGAGACAAATGTGGTTTGAAATGTGAAAAGTTACCCACAATTTTGTATGAAGACAATGCAACATGCATAGCTCAATTGAAGGGAGGATTCATAAAAGAAGATAGGACAAAGCACATTTCACCAAAGTTATTTTTCACACATGATCTTCAAAAGAATGGTGATATCAATGTGCAACAGATTCGTTCAAGTGATAATATGGCTGATTTGTTCACAAAATCTCTACCGACATCAACCTTCAAGAAACTAGTGCACACGATTGGGATGCGAAGGCTCAAGGATGTGAATTGATGCTCTTATCAGTGGGAGTTAATGCGCGTTGCACTCTTTTTCCCTTACAAGGTTTTGTCCCACTGGGTTTTCCTTGCAAGGTTTTTAATGAGGCAACCAAAAGGCGTATTGTTAGATATGTGTACTCTTTTTCCTTTACTAGATTTTTTTCCCATTGGATTTTATTTTAGTTAAGGTTTTAACGAGGCACATTACTTATCGAGTAGACATTCAAGGGGGAGTGTTATGAATAGAATTCTATTTAGAGTGAATGTCTATCTTGTAGAGAGTTTTACTTTGTGGTTAAGTCATTTTCCCTATAAATAGAGGGGTCTTACCCCATTGTAAATCATCCTAAAATTCAATAAGAATTTCCTCTCTTTCTTTCTATGCAATATTGTTCTTCTACTTTTATTGTTTTATCACAGTAATCTATTTTTATGCTAGTTATTAGAGCAGTTGATGCTAGGCGGATGAGATTTAACGATGAAGTATAAGCTAAAATAGGGCAGTGATCAAACCGAGGGGCTTGCTACCCTGGCTTCTGACTGGTCGATGAAAGGCCTCGGGGTCTATATCCGGCTCGAGCTTGAGCTATCGAGGGTAGCCGGGAAGGGGATAACAGTTAGGAAATAATTAAACAAGGCTCTTAATGGATAATATCGAACAATAAATGAAGAACAAGTATGAAACAAAGAAATGGAAAGAGTAGCCTCGAGCAAGTAAGTTAGAGAGAAAAGAGAGAGAGAGAGATATTATTGATCTTGTGTAGAATGGTTGAAGCAACAACAACCCCTTACAAAGTAGTGTGGATTCCCTTTATATAGGAAGGGAATCCGGTTTATAGTAAAACATGCATTAATTATAAAAGCATGGAGATGGGACAATTAGACGTGACGCCTCGACACAGGCTCTGGTTAGGCCGGCTCTGTCAGACTTAGCCGCGTGCCTTGGAAATTCCCTTTTTTACTCTAGCCTCGATCTTCGTCTTCTTTGGGTCGGGCCTCGACGAGCCCCGAGAGAGGGTATTCGGTCGCAACTCCACGTCCTTGGAGTCTCGAGATAGTCTTCCGAAGTGACTTGATAGCAAGAAATTAGGCCCTCTGATTTCGCCGTATACAAATGTCTCCACGTTTCCCAGAATGAAGCGATAGGAAATGATCCTGACACCTGACTCCTCGAGCTTCTTGCGGCGACGTCATACCGATGATGCAATCTGTGGTGCGAGTTTTTGTGATGACCGGGATGTCCCATGGACTTGTGTTTTTGACATCATTCAATGTATTGTTGATTCCCATTTCCCAAGGTGAAAGTACCGCCGTCGATTCGGTTCTTTAAGAACGCAGTAATCGCATCCGCCGGTCAGCCTTCCAAAGGCCTTGGTGACCGTGTCATTATCTCCTATAAATGGGGGTGCTCTGGCGTTGTTCTTCTATCCAAGTACCTTCACCTGCTCATTCACCCATTTCTCCCTATTATCTTCCTCTTTTGTTGATCACCATGTTCGGAGTCTATGGCTTCAAGGTCGTTTGGCATCATTTCGATATGACATGCCGTGGCCCTTTGCAGGAGCTCGACTATGTTGTTCCGTCGCTGCTGCGGTTGTTGTTGCATCTGCTATCACTATCCCCCTTGTCCTGAGACGATAATAGACGGGGAATCGATTCTCCTCTTTTGTAGACAGTCACTCGGACTATGCACCACAGCTTACTTTCCTGCCTAGGCCTGGCATGGCACTTCATCCCTTGGGTTTTTCCTTTCCAAGGGATAAAATTGCACCACTGGTCGTTGAGGCTGGGGCCCGCGAATTGTCAACTTTTGGCTTCGGCAGGCTATGTCTCTTTTCTCTGCCTCCTCTGCATCCCCTCCTTTTCTTCTTCTTCATCTTTTCACTTGACGAGGACTTTCCGCGGGATTGAGCTGGGAACCTAGAGGAGATGGCGGTCGAAGAAATTGCCTTCGAGGATGCGAGCTCGAGGGGGTGACGCTCGAGGATGCTGATACTGGAGATGGACCCTCGAAGATGAACTAGGTTCTTAGGTTTTCATTATAGGTGTATACCCCCTTTGTTTCTGCGCAAGGACCCCTTGCGGGCTTTTGTAATTACATGTAAGGACCCCTCGAGGGCCGTTGTAGCTGATATTTACCAAATATGAAGATGTTTCCTTTACTTCTGCTTTTGATTTTTGTCGTGTTCTTGTATACTCTTGTTCGTTCGCGGAGATTTTGAATATATGCCTCTGTTGTCGATCATCAATATTTTTTCCAGCCTTTGGTCGATAGAAATGCTCCTTTCTGAGCTCATCGTTGTTCCCTGAATTAAGCCCAAAATGGTCCGGTGCACCTGGATCATCGGGGACCTCGAGCCCTATGGAGATAGAGCACCAAAGCGAAAGTCGACTTGGGGCGTTTGGAGCTTTTACTTTGAGCTTGGCGTATATAACCTTTTAAGGTGTTGTAGGCAGGCTTCTGAGGAAGGGGCTATTCGTATTTAGGCAATTTTCTGTGGCCGAGCCCTCGTGATCAGGGCTCGAAGTGCTTATTTTTTCTTCTTGAGGGGAAACTTCGAGGTCGGGTACCACCTCGGAATTGGATATGATGTTGCTGACCCTATGTGGCCTAACGTCTTCTTGACGGAGATCTCCGGGGTGGGGCACCTCCTCGGGATCCGTTCCGAGGTCGTTAGCCTCCTGGGGCTTATCCTGGGTAGGCGAATTGTCGCTGTATCCCACATATACATGTGGTGGCTTTTGCTTCTTTGGAAGATCCCATTATTCTAGATATCTACCTTTCCGCCTCGGCATCGAGTCCTTCGTTACCTCAAGCACAAAAGTGTTGGCGTATGTCCCTACTTTAGTTTGTCAATTCCACCATAGTTATGACTGCTACTTCAGGTTCTACCTGGCAGGGAGGGGAGAGTTCCACTCCCAGTGCTCAGGATCCGCGGGAGCTTACTCTAAAGACTATGTCTTCGATAAGAGAGGAACATCTGGAGATGGTGAGGAGAGACTGCGGATGGGGCGAGGGGGTAGCGTTGCAGGCACTTTCCCCGGATGAGAGTATTACGGACTCTGCTGATGGATTCTTGAATGTATACTTATACCCTTTCGTACTAGGCCCTCTTGATAGGGTCGTGCTTGATTTATGTCTGAAGTATCAGGTTACTTTGGCGTAGATACATCCATCATTTTGGCGAGTGGTGCTGCTGATGAGATTCTTTATGGAGAAAGCCGGGCTTGAATTCACGCTTAGTCACCTCGTTAGGGTGTACCGACCCTTTCACCATCGAGGCCTGCTAACTTTGCGGTGTCGTTCGCCCACACCCTTTGTCATTGATGATGAGGAAGATGAGGATCAAGAGTGGGTCAGTCGATTCATCCGGGTTCAGACGGCTGACATTATCCCCGTGGAGCTCATGCCATTTCTCGAGGGATGGAATTACGTGCGTGAGTGGAGTGTCTCGTGCTTTCTTAGACTCGCTTATAGCGAAAACCAGTTGAGTAACTGTGTTTCCTCCTTTTCTGCAACAACTTCATGGATGCCAGGCAAAGTTCCCGATTTGCCCGACGGGTTCGGAGGTTGGCGACCCATTTGACTTGCGACGACCGTAGGTGGTGAGCTGTGTCCCGGGGCAGATGGGAAGCGAAACACCAAGGTATGCGCATATGCTGCTTTTACCGTAGTCTTCGTAGGTTTGAGATGACATTTTCCTCTTTCTTTGTACTGGCTTTGCCGTCGTAGGTATTGGGTGGTTCCTTGGGGTAAGGCTGTATTCCTCCAGAGAGGGGGAGGAGTCGTTGACCTCCGAACCAAGGGACGATGGCGATAAACAGTTTTTGCACTTGTAGTGCGATGTAGCTTTTAGCGGGGCTAAACGGGTCCATGTCTTCGAGGAGAAAACATTGCCCGAGCCTACTGTTCCTGAAGTCTTCGGGTCTGGAGCGGTGGTTCCTCCGAGTGATCATGCTTCGACTAGGGTAGGTTCTTCTAAGGCCGAGGAGGCTGGACCAACATGAGTGTGCTCGGACTTCAAGGAAGTCTGTCGGCTTCACTTTGCGGTGAGTTTTGGCACAGTCTTTCCGCGTCTAGTGTCTTCCCTTCCTTATTGAGTTTTTCTTCTGCAGGCCTTTGATAGGCTCAGATCTGAGCTTCTCTCCTGAGGCTAGGCTTCGGAAAGCCCTGGATGAGGGTAGGTCCCTTGAGTTCCTCTACAAGGAGAAGGAGGTTGCGTTGATGCACTGGCAATATGAGGCGTTCCGGAGATCGAATTACGAGAGCTATTTGATGGAGCAGGTAACCTCTTGTAGTATGCGTTTCGCCTTTTTAACCCTTAAGGTTAATCGTTTTTGCCTATCTCAGTTGCAGAAAAAGACGGAGGCTCTGGAGTACCTTAGGGGTAAAGCCGTCCGAGTTAGGAATGATTGTGATGAACTAAGAGCTCAGGTGCAGGCTCAACCTTCAGAGGAGAAGGGTGCCTTGGCTAAAATTCCCTCCTTTGAGGCCCAACTCCGCTTGGCTCATGACAATACTTCAGTTCAAGCGGATATGATCGCGAAGCTCGAGTCTGATCTCTCAAAGGTTAGGGCTGAAATAATTGATGCTCGGGCTGACGCAACATTGAGTCGGACCAAGGCTGATCAGGAGATGGCGATTCATTTAAAGGATGCTACTGATGCCCAAGCTGAGTTGAAGTGGGCCCTCGATCGTGAAAAGAGGATTGAGGAATATGTTCGTTGTAAATCCCGGACAGAGGTGCTTGAAGAGATCGACGCCAGGGGTTTTGTTCTCTTGGAAGAGTTGGCTCGAGCGAGGGTGGACGAGCATGATGCTCGGTCACTTCTTGCCGATGCCACGGAGAGTGAAGACGGGGCTGGCAGGCCGTAGCCTTCGGGAGCAGAGCGTAGATTTTGCCATTTTGTACTAGATATTCGCAGAGCACATTTGTAGATGGAGAACGCATCTTTTGCGTATGTAAATAAAAAGAAAATTTGAAGCTTTATCTCTTTTGTATCCCTTTCTGCATTGCTTTTGACCAGGCGGGCTGGTTTCGAAGTTTGGCGGGAACCCTTAGATTCGTAATACGGTTTCCGGAGCTCATCAGGCAGGCTCGGAGGCTCTTATACGCTTGGTAGATGCGACATTTAGTGCAAGCTGGTGTTATAGCTCTTATTCCTTGCCCAGTTGTTTTGGGTTGAGTCTCTGAGTCAGGTTTTTGACTCGAGCTTACTTGACCTATAATCTCCTGTGCCTGCACGAGCGGACGACAATGGCTCTTACGCCTTGCCCTTGAGAATTTGCATTTCAACTACTTTGGGTTCAGTCTCCGAGTCGGGTTGCGACTCGAGCTTAACTGACCCTCAAAAAAAAATTGTGCCTGCATGGGCGGATGACGATGGCTCTTATGCCTTGAGTCGAAGCAACCTTTTAAGTGTGTGGCCCTGAGGCTCGTTTGGCTGGCGACGATGGCTCTTACACTTTTGCCCTTAGGCATGTGCAATTAACTATTTTGGATCCGGTTTCCGAATCGGGTTACAAATCGAGCTCATTTTAATCCTCAAGTTTTCAATTTTCAAGTTGGCGACAGTGGCTCTTACGTTGTTGGTCATTGCGACCTTTTAGTGTGTGGCCCCGAGGCTCGTTTAGATGGCGACAATGGCTCTTACGCTTTGCCCATGGGCATATGTATGCTTTGTTTTCCTCTCGTTAAGGACTTTTTGAAATAATTTTGCCAGACCCGTCATCGGTTCGGGAAGAACCTAGATTTCAAGTCGTTAGCGGCAATGTTAGAGCACCTCAGAAGGTTTAGCTCGTAGGCTGAGTAACTTGAAGCCTGTTGATTTGGAGCTAACATGGTCAAAGCTCATTTGCCTGTTGAGGGTAGCCTGTTTTAACCGGTTCTTTTCGAAGTAGCTTCAAAGTAATGGCCTATGATTTTGTTAGTGACGGTCGGGCATTCCCGAGTCGCGTTAATTTGGTTGGTGCAGCCGTTTTGACCGTAGTCATATGTGTTTGGCCGGAGCCATTTTTGATCCCGAGCGATAGTTTAGGCGTCTACATCAAGAGTATGTCCTTTCGGGAGTCTTACAAATATGACATATAGCCTAAACTTCGGGATTTGAGGTTTATGCCTGTAGTAAGGTCTTACAAAATTTTCATGCATGTTGAGGTCTTACAGTTTCTTCATGCTTGTTGAGGTCTTACAGTTTTTTCATGCCTGTAGAGGTCTTACAAGTTTTTCATGCCATCGAGGTATTACAGTTTTTTCATGTCGTTGAGGTCTTACAGTTTCTGTTGCTACGTAAAATAGATCTGGCTAGACCGAGTCTGCCCGCTCGGGGTCTTACGGCCTCGGATTTTCCAGTAAATGGCGATTGACGACAGTCTTCGAGTCATCGAGTTTGCTTAGGCCCGAAGATCGTTACTCATGAGCTCGAAATTGCCTCGTTGGGGCCTTATGAGTCCGGAGTTCTGACTTTGAGTCGTGCGGGTGCCAAATTATTGACGCTAAGTCTCCGAGTATTTCGGGACGTACTTGGTGGAGGTATCCCTGCCGTGAGCAAGCTGAACTTTCTTTTGGAGTACGAGATGCTTTTGGTGAAAGATACTCTTTGATTGCTTGACGTAAATACATGTTGTTGTGTTGAATAGATCTTTTCTAAACCGAGTTTGCTCGCTCGGGGTCTTACGGCCTCGGGTTTTTAAGTGCATGGCGACTGACAATAGTCTCCGAGTACTCAAGGTACCTTTGATGTTGGTGATGCTTGGAGATTTCCACATTGCCTTATCCGAAGGTTTTATGATTTCGGAGTTTTGACCTAGGGGTCGTTTGAGCGTTGAATTGCTGGCGTCAGTCCCCGAGTAATCGGGGCGTTTTCAGCGGAGGAATTTCTACCTAAATTTTTCGAAGGTGTTTTTGACAAGAGGTATTCTTTGATTGGTTGGTGCAATAGTACACGTATTTTCCGACGGGAGCCTGGCTATATGGACACGGTTCGTTTGACCGTTTGATCCGGTACATCATTTCCTATTGGAACCTCGTTTGTCATTTCTCGGTACGGGGTTGATTGCGAAGAAAGTCCGGCAGGCTTGTTTAACCCTTCTCAGGGAGTGCGTGGACGTTGCCTCGTTAAAAACCTTGCCGGTGAGACCCTCTTTGGGGCGGAAGTCCGGCCGAGAGGAAAGAGTGCGACGGGTGCCGTTAAGGCCTTGGGATCTTCGGGTAAAGTTAATACTTCCGAATGCCCTGGCCGGGTGTCTGCATACAGGTTAGTGTAAAATAACAAAGGAGGGAGGTAGTTTTACCTTACCGCGGTATGCACAGGCGATGTTCCGAGGTCCGATATGTCCCTGCTGTTTTGGAGCAAGGACTCTAGTACATCCCTTCGCTGTGTTTTAATTGGGATTGGCCGAAGACATGGTTCGCTTACCCTTTGACTCTTTCGGGAGGAGAGATACTGGTTCCGGCAATATGTTATGTGATGCGAACGTTCCCCTTGCCGTGTGTTGCTTCCTGCCGATGATTTTAATCCCGTCCCTTGCGGGGTTTCATCCTTTTGACGAAAGGGGAACGACACTGTCTTAATGCATTGCGTCCGCGGTCATCTGAATAAGGTGTCCATGCCTCGCGCCTCCTTTGATGACACAGAACTTGGCGTTCCGATCTGAGCCAGCCATGCTGACTGAGAGAATGGTCTTTCTCCATGCCGTTGTGGTCACCGTTTGGAATCCGCCAAACATTCGAGAGGCGGGCGTGATTTGACCCGACGGTCCAAGCCGCCCTATCATCCTTGGCCCGATAGTGTTGATCGAGCCACTTGAATTCATGAGCACATGTTTTATTTGAAATGGATCGAATGAGGAAGAAGGTTACCAGTGCATCAGTGTGAGGACGAGACAAGGTCTCGGTGTCCTCGTTGATGAATGTGAGGGCGCCCTCAGGAGTATATCCCCGGATCCGCTTTTCTCTGGTGACGAGCATTATTACTCTCCTCTTCATGAATTCTTAGAGAGTATCGTCGCTCCTCCACTATCATGGTAATATGTCATGGCCCATTTGCTTCGTTCTTCCTGGACGCCTCCCCTACTCAGGTACTGAACTTGAATCCGGTTGCTCGACAGTTCTTGGCGATGATTTTTATCGAATGGGTTGGCTTTTTGCCTCCGAAGCTGGTGGCCATCGTTGTCCCCGCGGCCGTACTTTGTTATATAGTTCCCACACCAGGCTGTGATTCCTCTGAGAGGGATTCGACTGAATTAGTCTGGGCCATTTGACGTCCCTGGTTTTGCTGACGGTGAACACAATGATTGGTATAGCGATGTTGAAATTGTTTTCCGATGGGCGAGGTGCCCCCGTTGACCCTATATCCACGTCAAAACCACCTCTGTTGAGGGGTCTCCGAGGGTTCTATCCTCGATTTAACAATCGGTCGTTGCGAGGCGGATTGCATTTCGGGGCATTCCTCCTATCATCAGGGTACGACCGGTACCTCTTTTTATTCGATCTTGACTCTTTCGCTAAGAGTCTGCTTGGGTATACTGAGCCCGAAGGGGCTCCCAGCTGGTCGTCCTCAACCTTGATCTTTGACTGGTCGATTGTGGACGTCCGTCCAGGTTACGACGAGATGCTCGATCAGATTCTCTTTCAGCTGCCTTGAGGCCATCGAGCTTCGTTCATTCAGGCCTTGAGTGAAGGCCTGCACTGCCTAGTCATCGTAGACCAGGGGTAGTTCCATTCATTCTGTCTAGAAACAAGACACAAATTCTCGCAGCATTTCGTTCTCCCTCTGGTTAATCCTAAATACATCGTACTTCCTTATTGCTACCTTGATGGCACCGGCGTGTGTCCTTACGAAGGAGTCTGCTAGCATGGAGAACTAATCTATAGAGTTGGGATCTAGGTTGTGGTACCATATCATGGCCCTCTTCGAGAGTGTTTCTCCAAATTTCTTCAGTAAGATGGACTCGATCTCATCGTCTTTTATGTCGTTGCCTTTCACCGCACACGTATAGGCAGTGACGTGTTCGTTGGGATCTGAGGCCCCATTGTATTTTGGGAGTTCTGGCATTCTAAACTTCTTTGGAATGGGTTTTGGAGCCGTTTCCTCTAGGAACGGCCGTTGCTCGAACTTCCTCGAATCTTCACATTTCAGGACCGGGGACGTGCCCGGGATTTGGTCGACTCTGAAGTTATAAGTTTCAACCTTCTTATCGTTGGATACTACCATTTTCTCACCCGACTTGATCCTTTTGGTGAGGTCCTCCAGCATTTTCACGACGGCAGGATCGGCTACTGATCCGTTGTTGTTTGACCTCTTCGGTACCTATTCGGCTGGGGGAGTAGTTTCCGGCGCTACCGTGCTGGGAGTTTTCGGGTGGCTTTGCAACTAAGCGATAGGCAACTGTTGTGCCTGCAACATTTAAAAAATATTGTGAAGACTAACTTCCTATACTTCCCGAGCTGGGGTCTTTTAGGCTTCATGTTGGTCGCCATGATGTATGCTTCTGTCGGTGTGTGAGGTTTCGTTGACCTGCTGCGCATCTTGCAACCCCGTATCTGCTGGAATCGATCCAGGTGCATTATAGGGGTTCTGCGGTGGCGCGCCGATGACTGAAACAACCACACTATTCTTGCTATGATTTTCGAGGTAGTCGTTTTCAACTCTATTTACCGAGCCAGACATTCCGAGCTGAAATTAGAAGATCTTGGACAAGAAAAGTGTGAAAGATAACTTACGTTTGTGTAACGAAACTAGGAAAAAAATAATCACTATTATTTTTAGCCCAATGGTGGGCGTCAAACTATTAACTATGAAAATGGTAACAACAATTAAATTTGTAAATGGGACTCTAAAAATACGTGATCTATTTTTATGCTAGTTGTTGGAGCAGTTGATGATAGGCGAATGAGATTTAACGATGAAGTATAAGCTAAAACGAGGCAGTGATCAAACCGAGGGGCTTTCTACCTGGGCTTCGGACTGGTCGATGAAAGGCCTCGGGGTCTATATCCGGCTCGAGCTCGAGCTATCAAGGGTAGCCGGGAAGGGGATAACAATTAATAAATAGTTAAACAAGGCTCTTAATGGCCAATATCGAACAATAAATGAAGAACAAGTATGAAAGAAAGAAATGGAAAGAGTAGCCTCGAGCAAGTAAGTTAGAGAGAAAAGAGATAGAGAAATATTATTTATCTTATGTAGAATGGTTGAAGCAACAGCAGCCCCTTACAAAGTGGTGTGGATTCCCTTTATATAGGAAGGGAATCCGGTTTATAGTACAACATGCATTAATTATAAAAGCATGGATATGGGATGGCTAGACGTAACGCCTCGACACAGGCTTTGGTTAGGCCGGCTCTGTCAGACTTAGCTGCATGCCTTGGGAATTTCTCTTTTTACTCTAGCCTCGATCTTCGTCTTCTTTAGGTCGGGCCTTGACGAGCCCAAGAGAGGGAACTCGGTCGCAACTCCACGTCTTCAGGGTCTCGAGATATTTTTCCGAAGTGACTTAATAGCAAGAAATTAGGCTCCCTCATTTCGCCGCATACAAGTTTTGAACTATCAGGAGCTGAATATAAAACAATTGAGGTAACAACAAGTGGTCTGACTCTTCTGATACCAAAACATTCATCAAGAAAGCAGAAGCCACATATTGTTACTCAACTTCCAGAACTTCTCTGTTTCTAGCCTTACTGACTATGGATTGACCAAACACACTAAAGTGAATTTGAACCTGTTAAAACTAAATCGAAATGAAGAAGGAATATGTGTAACCATATAGGATTTTGTTGAATCCCCACGAGGGGAGGATGTACAATTCTAGGTACATGTACGCGTGTTCGACAGAATTCAATAACTTTGTGTCTTAAGAAATCCACTAATATGAACAAATTATTAATTTAAAACTTAGGAATTCAAAAAGGTTATAATCCATAATTTATAAGTTTCAATTCTAGATCCGCCTTTTGATCCCCATCTGTTAATGCAACATGGTTCAAATGACTCGGGTGCTACCCATTTCAAAATTATTTTTTCATAATCCAATTGCCATTTAATATTGAATAGAGAAGTTTGATTCGATTTGTTACAATGTTGTTTCCATAACAGTTTGATTTCTACATTCTTTTCGTATGGTCATTATGATCATCTTACTGTTAGGACAAAAAATAATCAGGTAATCATGCGGAAGCTAGCAAAGCAAACCTTGAACGACGATAAACCACACAACAAAAGAGAAATCTACCAAAAGAGACACAAATATTTAATGTGGTTCGGTCAATTGACCTATGTCTATGATGGAGATGAGCAATCCACTATAATAAAAGAGAGTACAAAATATCGAGAGAACAACCTCACGAAGAGGCAAACACAAGTGACATACTAACACTTGTCCCGTAAAGTTCTCCCTCTAAACACGACTCTCAAACCCCATATGGCTACATTGTGGATGCTACTGAATGAGAAGGATGGACCTTCAATTTATAGAAGTCGAAACCTTTTTCTACAAGAAAAAGGACTATCCAAATATAGGAGAATTATAATTTACTTCTACAAAAAGGAAAACCCAATTAAGGTAATTATATTTTCCTTTTACTTCAAGAGATAGGAAAACCAAATATGATAAGAAATTAGGACAAACACCTAATAATTCTCCCCCTTGGCTTTAATTTTCTGACAAAATAAACTTGATACACCTTCTACATATAGCCTTCAACAGGTCGCATCTCCAAATCTCCACCACAAAGTTTGTCTCAACATGCGTAGCACACCGTCAAATTTCTCAGACAAAAATCACGATTATCGTCAAAATATATTGCGGCTAGAATTGAACCCACCAAGTGAACCTGTCTTGAACCTCGCTCTAATACCACTGTTATGTCGAGAAAGAGTCAAACCCGAAAATAAAGAAAGTAAAGAACACTAAATTTTAACGTGGAAAACTCTTCAAATCGAAGGTAAAAACCACGGGATCACAAAGATCCAAAAAGCTCCACTATAATAATAAGAGAGTTACAAAAGTTCACAAAATTGGCTACACAACAAGTGCCAAACATGGAGCAACAATATCAACAAGAGCAACAACAAATCAATCGAAGAAAGAGGAAAATCCACAAAAATGAAGCTATTGTTCGAGGATCGAAATCAGATTCTAAGAGACTTAAAATCCGATCTCCACTGTTCAAATCAATGAATAATATGTTACAAACACTTGGCCAAAATTTCAGCATGATCCAACAATTAACAAACTGAAAAACGTGATTTGAAGTTGGCTGGTCGGAATAAAAATGTGTAGCAGAAATAAATACTTTTCTTGTCTCTTCTCTCTTGATGAAAGCTCTCTCAAAAATCACTCTTACGTGCTTAAGTCTTTCAAAGACTTCTACCAATGAGCATAGAATAATTTTTCAAGGTTGTCCTATTTATAGATCATGAGTGGTGCTTTCTCTTAAAGCCAAAACCCACTCAAAATAGGAATAAACACCGAATCCAATTTCGAATAGGAATGGAAACCAAAAGAGAATAGGATTAGACCATTGGGTCTTTGGCTGGACAACATGGGCATGTGCCCAACAAACTCCCCCTCCAGCCGAGGGGCCAAATGTGTCTTCAAGTAGAGGAACTATTGACAGGCTTCATGCCTACCAATTTTCTACAAAACGCATGCTTATCTGCAAGCTTAACTACGAAGTCCTCAGGCTGCTCCATATTAATCTCCTCATCTAAATCACCATGAAGAAAAGCAGTCGTGACATCCATCTATTCAACCTCTAAATCTAGACTTGCAGCTAAGCCTAGAACCACACAAATAGAAGACATCTTCACAACAGAGGAGAAAATTTCATCAAAGTCAACTCCCTTCTTTTGGCCAAAACTTTTAACAACTGATCTCACCTTGTATCTAAGAGCAGAGGTATGATTATCTTGCTTTATTTTGAATATCCATTTGTTAGATAAAGCTCTCTTACCTTTCGGCAATTTCACTAACTCATATGTCTCATTCTCATGGAGTGGCTTCATCTCATCTTCAATGGCTTCGATCCACTCATTTTGTGAGTATCTTGCATGGCTTCATCATACTTCTCAGGTTCTCCCATGTCAGTCAAAATTACATACTCATCAGGAGGATAGCACATGGATTTTTGCTTCTCCCTTATAGATCTTCTAAGAGAGGTTTCAGGAGCATTCGAAGTAGTTACATGTGCATGAATTGGTTGCTGATCAACACAAATTCATCAATTGGAGAATCCATAATATCTATACCATGATGATCATTTTGATCTTGATCACTATCTCCATAATTGTCTTGGGTTCCTTCATGTGCAATAGGTGCCTTAGCAATTGAAACTGGATCAATATCAACTAAGCTCTCATTACTCTGAGAATCTATCTTCTCAACTTTGTCAATATCTTCAATAGCCTGGTCTTCAAAGAATATTGCATCAAGGTTTCTAATAAGTTTATTGTCAACTCGATCATAAAAACGATACCCAAACTCATCTTGACTATAACCGATAAAGATGCACTGCTTAGTTTTGACATCCAGTTTCAATCTCTCACCTTTAGGAATATGCACACAAGCTTTACACCCAAAAACTCTCAAGTGATCATAAGAAACATCTTTGGAAAACCAAACTCTATTTGGGACATCACCATCCAAAGCAACAGCAGGAGAAAATTGATAACATAGGCAGCGGTGTTAAGTGCTTCTGCCCAAAATGTATTTGGAAATTTAGCCTCTAAAAGCAAGCATCTAACTCTCTCAACTAGAGTTCTATTCATCCTCTCTGCCAAACCATTCAATTGAAGCATCTTGGGCAGATTTTTCTGATAATGAATTCCTTGTTCTTTGCAATATTTATCAAAGGGACCACAATATTCACCACCAATGTCAGTGCGAATACATTTTAATTTCTTCCCCGTCCGTCTCTCAACTAAGGCCTGAAATTCCTTAAACACGCCAATTGCTTGATCTTTAGATTTCAAAGAATACACCTAGAGCTTACGAGAATGATCATCAATGAAGGTCACAAAGTAAAGTGCACCACCTTTTGACTTTACTTTAAAAGGACCACACAAATCAGAGTGTACTAGCTCCAATAAATCGGGCTTTCTTGAGGGAGGATGGCTATGAAAGGAAACTCTTTTCTGTTTGCCAGCTAAACAATGGATACACCTTTTCAGCTTTGCTTGTTTCAATCCAGAAAGCAAACTTTTCTTAGCCAAACACGTAATCCCCCTATCGCTCATATGACTCAATCTTCTGTGCCACAATTCTGATAAAGTATCGCTTTCTACCAGATTTATTGAGTCATTAAGAATAGAGCCCGGTGTCACATATAAATAACCAGGCTTGACTCCGCGTGCCACTACTAACGAGGCCTTATTGAGCTTCCATTGGCTATTAAAGAGGGCATTATGGTAACCTTCATCGTCTAATCTTCCCGTGGAGATCAAATTGAAAGGAAAGTATGGAGCATGCTTGACATCTTGAAGAACTAACGTTGAACTATTATTAGTTTTCAAACAAACTATGCCAACACTAAACACCTTAACTTCACTGACATTGCCCATCTTTAACACTCCAGAATCAACAGGAATATAAGATGAGAATTTTTTTTCTTGGTGTGACATGTGAGGTAGCTCCAGAATCTACTATCCTGCTAGTCTCATGGGATACCAAATTGATGATGTTTTCATCATCAGCAAAAAGAAGGTCATCTCGAACAATGGCGGCAACATTATTCTCGTTATTTTCAGCTTTCTTTCCTTCTCTAGTGTCTTGATTCAACTTGTGGCAAAACTTTTTGATGTGTCTTTTCTTGCCACAGTGGTTGCATGTAATATTATAGTATTTGGACCTTGACTTACTTCTACTTTTACCTCTATTCCTTGAGCCTCTTTTTCTATCTCTCCCCCGGTCTTCTGTAACCAAGATATCTACTTGTGAGGACGAATCCCGAGATTTTCTCCTTACTTCCTCGTTCGACACACCACTTTTGGCATATTCCATGGTCACCCTACCTCCAGGAGCTGAATTTGTCAAAGAAACACGAAAAATTTCCCAAGAGTTAGGCAGAGTATTAAGAAGCCAAAGTCCTCGTATCTCATCATCAAAATTAACTCTCATTCCAGACAGCTGATCATTGATGCCCTGAAAATCATTTGTGTGATCAAGGATAGGGATGTCTTCCTTGTATTTAAATGTCATCAATTGTTTTAGTAGGAACAACTTGTTGTTCGCAGTTTTTGAAGCATAAAGAGCCTCTAGCTTTTCCCACAATGATCTCATATGTGTCTCGTTCACAATATGGTTGCGAACATTATCTTCAACCCATTGGCGTATATATCCACATACTTGTTGGTGCTCGAAATTCCAATCTTCATCAGATACACTCTCGGGTTTATGAGCTGCAAAAATGGGTAGATGCATCTTCTTCACGAACAACAAATCTTTCATTTTACATCTCCAAACATTATAATTACTCCCATTTAAACATACTATCTTGCTCATATTCGCCTCCATTCCGTAACAACCTGGATAAATAACCAAGGCTCTGATACAACTTGTTAGGACCGAAAATAATCAGGTAATCATGCGGAAGCTAGCAAAGCAAACCTTGAACGACGATAAACCACACAACAAAAGAGAAATCTACCAAAAGTGACACAAATATTTAACGTGATTCGGTCAACTGGCCTACGTCCACGATGGAGATGAGCAATCCACTATAATAAAAGAGAGTACAAAATATCGAGAGAATAACCTCACGAAGAGGCAAACACAAGTGACACACTAACACTTGTCCCGTAAAGTTCTCCCCCTAAACACGACTCTCAAACCCCATATGGCTACATTGTGGATGCTACTAAATGAGAAGGATGAATCCTCAATTTATAGAAGTCGAAACTTTTTCCTACAAGAAAAAGGACTAACCAAATATAGGAGAATTATAATTTCCTTCTACAAAAAGGAAAACCCAATTAAGGTAATTATATTGCCCTTTTCTTTCAAGAGATAGGAAAATCAAATATGGCAAGAAATCAGGACAAACACCTAACACTTACAACATTTTTTCAATATTCTTTTTTCAAAATTAACTTGATTAATATAATAATTGATAGCAAGAGAGTCCATGTAATAACTAAGTTCAAGGCCATGATGCCTCGACAACTATGTTCTAAACTTCTAATACGCTAATTGGCTAGCAATTAAGCCAGTACGAAATACTACCATCTTAGTAATAAGTGATCATAAAGCATTTTGACCAATTGAAAGCTTCAAGTCAAAATCACATCCAAAGCCTTCAAGTACTAAGAATAATTATGAATATTGGTGGCACTCATTATTTTCTAGACATTAGTTTTACCGAGCAGGAGTAGTCCTTCATTCATAACTCAAAGCCAAAATAATTGTTGACCAGAAATCCTTAGGCCTTAATCACATAGAGTTATGAGCACGTTTGGTTAAAACATAACCTGAAACCATCTTTACTCTTTTTGTTTACCAGATATAATTTGTTGAGTACGTCAATCTTGTTTCTGATTAGCTTTCGCCAGCTTCCAATGATCCACGGTTTGATGTCAATATTATAAAATTTGTATTGAACCCACTACACCATATAATTTTATATAAGAAGTTACTGCTGTGATTTATTGGTACATTATGTAAAAAGTTTTCGAACTATATATATATGTTTCAAGCGGAGGATAATGAATGTTATTAAAACCTCCCTTCCTTCTATATTCTTCCCCCCGGCCCCTGTATTTCCAGTTTTTCCATTGCAATACAAGCTCTATCGTTGCAAAATAGGCTAACGCCTAGCCTATTAGCTTTAAGGCCTCTATTGGGCCTTCGTCTACTTAAAACCAGGTTTGCAATAGCAGAGAAACCCGGGAAAAATCCAAAAATAGCCAGGTATACAAATGGTCGTTGAAAAATAGCACAGTTTCAAAAGTAATCAAAATTTAGCCACTGTTTATGTAAAGATAAATCTGAACGAAAGCACTGTTAAAAATTTGGAAAAAATTCCAGCATAATATATTGGACTTCCAGCATAATATACTGGAGTTCCAGCATAATATACTGGAGTTCCAGTATAATATACCGTTCCAGCATAATATGCTAGAAGTTCATACGCAGGTGCTCCAATCTCAAGTATATTATGCTGGAACTTTTCCTCGTGTTGGAGTTCCAGCATAATGCTGGAAGTTCATACATAGGTGCACCAATCTCCAGTATATTATGCTGGAACTTTTCGTGTTGCAGCAAAATAGTGGCTATTTTTCAATGACTTTGCAAACGCTGACGATTTTTGAATTACCAATTCGAAAATTTGCTAGCCCGTGCTATTTTTATGAGAAACCTAACTTGAGCCCAATAGCTGATCTCAGGCCCATGCAGGGCTAGAGAGAGGAAAGGAACCCCCCACCCCCCAAAAAAAATTAAGAAATATATATTTTTAGCCGCTTCCAAAAATAATAGCTGACAAAATATTTTTTGTGTTGTGTGTGTGTGTGTGTGTATATATATATATATATATATATATATATATATATATGTGTGTGTGTGTGTGTGTGTGTGTGTGTGTATGTATTTGTTGACTAGCGGATACAATTAGGTTAGGCTGACCGGCCAATTTTATATTTTTCGAAGATGTGTTTAGTAATTTTAAAAAGTGGGTTTTACCCAATTTTCATGTAAAAATTCATTTTTCTCCATAAGGGTACAATAATTTTTCAAATGAATTTTTATCTAAACATAATTTCAAATTCTAAATACTTCTTTTCAACTTAACTCCACAATTTATTTATTTTTTATATTTTTTTATGTTCAAATGCCTACATAATGTCCTCCGAGTGGCTGCTAAATGGTGGCTTGACCGGCTTCCATTAGAAACATTTGACATTTTCAATAAGTCTCCATCACTCCTTGTTAATTAATTGTTCACGTTACTAATACCATATCCTATTATAATAGTTAATTATCCCGCTGAGTAAAGCACGTGAAATTTTTGTATTTCTGTCTCCATCTTAATTCTGTTGGTATTCTTAGTCTTTACGTGTATTATTTTTCTACTTTATGTGTTCACGTTTTCTTATCTCTAAATACTTCTTACGAAACCCAATCATTTTTGAGTTTCTTTTTTCTGGACTTATATATCCTAAAACATGTTTTATCTTCTTTTTTTTTTTGGTCAGTATTGAACCATCGTTTACACATGTTATAAAAATAGTTTGTCTTAAAAAATTATAGGAATCGTTGAATTATTGAATCTAATATTCTTATTTTACGATTTTCGTGACCTAAGAAGAATTCGTATATATGGAGGAAGGTTGTTGATGATTCTTAATTTAAATTATCCTTTATCATGTTAGTCACAGCCCTTCTTCCTGTGACCAAATTGTCACACAGCCGCAAACTTGTACTGGAAAATGAGACTTAATAAGTATTTAATAATAAATTGTTCAAACATTGAAATTTATTAGAAGTTTTTAACCAAAAGCTTGTCCTCCTGTTTGAAATTGTTGTTTAATTTTAATTTTCGAGGTCAGTTTTCAGCTGCCATATTATATTTTAGAACAGGAAACTTGCTGGTGCTAGTAATAATTTTAGTTTGAAAAGTTAAAACTGCTATTTTGTATAAAGATAAAGAACCAATCATCCCCTTCCATCAATCGGCCCCCAGCCCAACCCCATGCACCAGATTAATAATTTTACATATTTAATGAATCTTCTAAGATAAATATATAATTTGAATCGAAGCTATTAGGTTTGATCGAACCCACCGCTAGCCTCGCCCCTGCTAACGCAAACGAGGTAGGAAGTTGTCTTTTAAAGCAACATGCTATATCTAATATTTGAAATTCATAAACTGTCAATATATTTTTTTCCTGTTGTAATCCTCTTTTTTCGTTATTCTAATCCTATTTAATCTAAAAAAGACCCTATTAATCTAATGAAAAACTCATCCCTAACTTTAAGTTAGTTCTTGGGTGTAATTTACCTAACCCTTGACTTGGGACCTATCAATTAGTAAAAGTTTCATTTTATACTCATTAAGCCCAAACTATTTACCCTTTAATACTCAAGCCTAAACTATTTACTTTTCCTACTTATGCAGCCCAAACTATTTACCTGACCCACCCATCTTCTCATTTGAAGTACAGAATGTTAAAAACATTCGACTTCATTTTTGCAAGATTATATGGTAGTAAACTTGAATGGATCTACTTCTTATCTGTCAGATCGATCTTTATTAAGATGGTTAATCCAAGCTATTGCTCTATCTCCTTCCCTTTTGATTTTTATGTGTATGAAGACCCACTATTGTTGAGCTTGAAGCTTCTAAATTTGAAATTCTATTTTGAAGATTTATTGTTTGATTCGATGTGAGTGCTATTAAATATTGCTTATAGTACCTTCGAGTAAGCTTTCCAAAACTGAATTTTTATGTGTGTTTGATATCCACCACTATTGACTTGAAGCTCATTTTTTTGAAGATTTCTTATTTGATTCAAAGTGGGTGTTATTAAATATTGCTTATAGCACCTTCTGGAAGTTCATACTGAAATTTGATCACATTTGGGGTGTGTTTGGTATGAAGGAAAATATTTTCCGGAAAATGTTTTCCAATTTTCCCATATTTGGTTGGATTAAATGTTTTGGAATTTTTTTTTCTTATGAACTTATTTTCCTCCAATTGGAGGAAAATGTTTTCCTTATCAAGAGAAGGGAAAACATTTTCCAAAACTCTTTCTCAACCTTCCCTACCCTCATCAACCCACCCCACACCCTCTCACCAAAAAAGGCTTTTTTTTTCTTTTTCAAATTTCAGTTTTTTCATTACCACCCACCTTACTACCCCTTCACCGCACCCCACCCCACCCTCACCCCCCTCCCACAAAAAAAATTATTTTTTTTACCTTATATTTTTTATTGTAGTTTCAAATTTCTATTTTTTTCGTTTTTCTGCACCACCCACCCCCAACTCCCGAAAAAAATATTTTTTTAATATATTTTTCAGTTTTAATTTTTTATTTATCGGTTTAAAGGTTCAAAATTTTACAAGTTCCAAAGTTATGAGTTTGAAGGTTTATGTGTTTGGAAATTTACGAGTTTAGAAATTATAAAATTTACAGATTAGAAATTCCGAGGTTTCGAAAGTTTATGAAAAATGTGGGTTTTCAGAAGATTGTGGTTTTGAAAGTTTATGGCTTCATGTTTATTATATCTAAATTATTTATGAATACTCTTGAGAAGTCATTTTCCTTAATTTGCGTACCAAACACCAGAAAATAAATAAGATTACTACTTGTTTTCCAAGAAAACATTTTCGTGGAAAACATTTTCTACGGAAATTATTTTCTGTTATACCAAACACACCCTTGAAGTTGATTTGAGATGATTGAGATCGAATCTTTCCGCTGAAAATTGAAGAAGAACACAGTTACTAATAGTATACTACTACGGTATACAATATGTTATAGGAATATATATCTATATTGTAACAATATATTATTATAGTATACAATATACTGCAACAGTATACTATAATAATCGAAGAAAAACACAGTTACCTAATAGTATACCATTATGGTATGCAATATACTGTAGGAGTATGTAGCTATAATGCAACTGTATACTATTATAGTATATAATATACTGTAACGGTATATTATAGTAATGTGCAATATAATGCAACAATATGATGTAATAGTATACGATATACCATAATAGTATACTATTTTAATATAATAGTGTAATGTTGAATGAAAAACATAAAATATCATTTTCAAATGTTGTACGTTATTTCGGTATGTAATATATAATTCAATAGTATATAGTTTATATTGTTATAATGTATAATATGATGTTATAATTTATTACATGACAATCGCATGTTGATGTTTTGAATCTGATTATGTAATTTATGGTGCTCAACAGCAGTTAGTGTGATATTCAGTGAATTGGATCAAGTGACAACTGATATTATTTTAATTTAATAATTGAATTTAAAAAATGGGAAAAAGACAAAAGGTATATTATACTAGTTATATTTAAAAAAAAAGGAGAACATAAATTAGATTATGAAGAGAAAAGAATATAAAAAAAGAAGTTAAATGAAATTAGAATAGGAAAAAATAAAAATTAAGAAGAAAACGAGAAAAAAGAAAAGGAGAAAAGAAAGAAAAAAGGAAAAAAAGTAAAAGAAACATAGAAAAAAAGAATTGGAGAAAAAAAAGAAAATTCTCCATAAAAACTACTATGGGTAGGAAATGTAATTAGTCTGTGGGTAGAAAAACAAATGGGTTGTCACGACCTGGATTTTTCACCCTCAAGATCGTGATGGCGTGTCACGACCCGAAATCTACTAAGAGTCGTGATGGCGCCGGACACCGTTGTCAGGCAAGCCAACCAAAATACTCAATTGAATTCTCATTTTAAATACTTTTGAAATCACTTCTTTTATACGTTTAAACAGTACGTAGTAAATTCCTCTGAATAAATAATGAAATATTTAACAACTTTTAAAATTTTTGGATAAACCCATAGACATCCCAGAACCAGGTGTCACAAGTGCATGTGCAATTTCTAAGAAATAATGTAATACAACAACCGTCCGGAATATAATCCATTAGTTTTCAATTATCTCAAGTTGGGGAGAGCAAGTATCATTATCAATGAATCTCAAGGCAAGCAATACAAGCATGCACAAATCATGCCGAGGACGTACGGCTCGATCCAACAATATTTAAATTGTGCACTGCCAGAGGGTCGAATGGCGAACCATAGATGTATCTATTTAATCTGACGGGGCATTCAGCCCGTTCTAGAATTTAAATACGCAGAGACAATCAAACAAGAAGCCATAAGGAAACAATTATTTAAAGAAAACCAATTCTCTTTTAACAATTTAGAAAAATGAAGTTGAATTCTTTTTAGAAATCCATTTACCAATTCGATAGGATTTAAGCAATCAACTATCAATAAGGTTACACATATTTCAAGTATAGCATGCTTTTGGGTCCTAGACTACCCGGACAATAGCGTAATAGTAGCTACGCACGGACTCTCGTCACCTCGTGTGTACGTAGCCCCCACAAATAAGAACACATAACCAATTATTTCACCTATGGGGACAATTCTCTCTTACAAGATTAGAAAGGAGACTCACCTCGCTCCGAAGATCCATAACTGGCCTTCCACGCCCTTCCGAAGACTCGAATCGATGTACAATATTTCAAAACTAGCCAATAATTATGCAAATCCATTAATATATGCTCAATTACTCATTACAATCCAATTTATAACAATCCCTAACCCCAATCGAAAAGTTGACAAAATTGCCTTCGGGTCCACGTGCCCGGATTCCAAAATTTTTTGAAGAATAAGTTTACCCACAACCTCACGAAACTCAAATATATAATTTACTCTCAATTTCCTACCCACAATCGCGGCCAAAATCCAAAAATTCCATTTCTAGGTCTTCCCACCAAAACCCCAAATTTCTACCAAATTTCATGCTCAAATCCGTACATAATCAATGTATTTAACTCAAGATAGGTGGGGATAACTTACCTTGTCATTGATGATGAAAAGCCCCTCTTGATACCCTCCAAGAATCGCCCAAGCCAAGAGAAAGATGAAAGAAAATGGCCAAATCCCGACTTTAAAACAACCCATTACCTCCAACACTTTCCGTACCTGCGGTCTCTCGGCCGCTTCTGCGGTTCCGCAGGTGCGGACCAAACACCGCTTCTATGGTCCAGGGCTCCCAGCCTATTCCGCTTCTGCGTCTTCTCCTCCGCAGATGCGGTCTCGCATCTGCGGCAAAATGACCGCGTCTGCGGTCCCAGCTCTCCCCCACCAATTTCGCATTTACGACCATAGAGCCATTTCTGCGGCTCCGCACCTGCGGCCCTATTCTTGAAGGTGCGGTTACACCAACAACCAGCAACTTTAGCCTTTTTCAAAATTCCATTTTCGATCCGTTAACCACCCGGAATCCACCCGAGGCCCCCGAGACCCCAACCAATCATACCAACCAGTCCCAAAACACATTACGGACTTGCTCGAGGCCTCAAATCATATCAAACAATGCTAAAATCATGAATCGAACTCCAATCCAAGCTTTATGAGCTTTAGAATTTCAAACTTCTACTTTTGATGTTTAAACCTATCAAATCATGTCCGATTGACCTCAAATTTTGCACACAAGTCAAATTTGTCATTACGGTCCTACTCCAACTTTTAGAATCGAAATCCAACCTCGATATCAAAAATTTCACTTCCGGTCAAACTTCTCAAAAACCTTCAAGTTTCTATCTTTATCCAAATGACTCCAAAATGGCCCACGGACCTCCGTATTCACTTTCGTTCACGCTCCCAATACCAGAATCACCATACAGAGCTATTCCCAGACTCGGAATCCTAAACGAACATCGATACCACTGAAATGCACTTCAACCCAAACTTATGAAATTCTCCCAAAATGCTAACTTCCACATTAGGCGCCAAAGCATTCCTGGGTATTCCAAAACCCGATCCGAACATACGCCCAAGTCCAAAATCATCATACGAACCTGTTGGAACCTTCGAATCCCAATTCTGAGGTCGTTTACTCAAAAATCCAATCTTAGTCCATTCTTTCACCTTAAAGCTTCCGAATTGAGAATTTGCTTTCCAAATCAACTCCGAACTTCCTGAAAATTCAATTCCGCCCATGTGTACAAGTCATAATGCTTGAAGTGAAGCTGCTCATGGCCTCAAACCGCCGAAGAATGCATTAAAGCTCAAAACGACCGGTCGGGTCATTACATTCTCTCCCACTTAAACATGCGTTCGTCCTGAAACGTGGTAAGAACTATGCTGGGGTTGCCCGAAATCACTGTTTAACACCTCGAGCACCTACTCGTGCTACCACAACTCAGCGGGGCACCCTAGCTTGATCAATCTGAAGATACCCTTTTTCACTTAGGCAAATAAGCCTTATAGCCTAATTCCAACATCCGGAATTCTCTGCCAGGCTTGTTTCCAACATACGCTCACCATATCAATCACCGCACGATGTACCAGAATATGGCTGCATATCTTTGCTGGATTCATACCTTGCACTGCTTTATTCACAGAACCACAATAACATTCCCTGAGCATAATAGTCAAAATTTCACGAACCTGATGCTCCCATTGCACCTCATGACATACATAGGTCTTGCTTTAACTCTTACAATACAGCCACGATAGAAGAGATGTGCAGAAATTCATAACCAACTGTCGAATCAACAAATCATTGGATCTATACTCCTGACAAGGACCATCACCTCATTCTGAACCAAATAATGGTCTTAGCTCCTTAATGTACTTCATATAATCAGATTGCTCTGATCCTAAATCCAATGATCTTGTCTCACCCAGTATGAACTGCTCAGGCAATAAGCCACCCCGGACATGATCAAAAGCCTCATATGATGCCGCAATGTGCCGATACGCTACCAATTCGAACGTGATACAAAGGAAAACGAACTCTGGAAGGAACTACTCAACTCACGCACTAATATGAACTTTCCTTAGAAAGTGGAAAACAAAGCATACAAAAATAGCATATAGAAAACTATACTCAACATCACACTGTTGCGGCGCGCAACCCGATCCAAATAACATACCCATGGCAGAGCGCCACCCAATCCACACATAGAATTCACAGAAGGAGATATGCATCGAGCTAAATTGCTCATTACAACAAAATACCGAATATCGGTTACAAGCACGCTAAATGCATAATACCATTCATGGGAAGACATATAGTGTTATAGCCTACAAAACTCAAGCACAACTGAGGTGCGATATATGTTCTGAAGCTAAAGAGCCATCCTGCTCACATATCACCATCGCTACAAGGAACCTCAATACATAAGAAAATTATCGAGCCATTCACAACTCACACGACACAATATAGCATTACATGAAATAGTCGACGACGAAATAACACCCCATGTCTGAATACTCCTCCATAAGGAGCACATTGCTGAAATGAACACATCTGGCCAGATATAGAGCCCATATTCACATTTAAATCCATCCACAGACCTCAAGCTGATTCTGATCACATCGAACTAGTCCATTAACTTTTCATGGGTCCATAATAACTCCTTTTTTCTCATAACACACAAGAACAACCATCATAACCAGAGTAATCCTCCACAATCAACAACCCAATAAACCGAGTGCCCTCCAGGCATCAATTCTCAATTTAACGACATCACTACAATCTTCATACTTGGTTTAACTCTTCAATCAATCAAGTGACTACATGCCAAACTTATACAACCTTCCCGTGGGGCACACTCCTACAACCTTCTATAACAGATGACATGTCTGTACATCCAACCACCGGCCGCACTAAGGCTGAAAAGCAATTAAGAATCCTTAACCAGGACGCAAAGCCTTTTTCACAAAACACTGATCTCAAGTGACGCAGAAGACAATACCAACTTACTTTAAACATCGAAACTCCTTTCGTGCTCATCCGAGCTCGTGACATCCTTGTCAACACCGAACTGCAATCCTGATCCTTGCTACAAATTCCATACCACTCCCTGTACCCAATAGGCCAATATACGATAGGACACGATCTTTACCATAACTCCGGAACCACTAATAGGTTAATACTTCATCATATAGAAACTTTTCACTTAGCTCATTTCAGGAGAACCATAGCAACACACAAGTGAATTCTCGTAACCACAGAATATGCCAATTTCGAAGTAGTGGTCTAAGCCACCATAGCCCTTCCGGGATCTGCCTACACATAACAGGCCATAACAGTAGAATACTTTTGAATAACATCAATTACGGTAGTTGACAAGCCTCACACGTACTATCACAAATCACTCGCATAACTTGATCACGCTGAGGGAACTGATCACTACCACCAATATGCCAATTCAACTATGGCTAACCAATCTATCTTCTTCCAATTTATCCTTGATTTCCCTAGAAATAATAATAACTCCATTTGATACATAACACACTCCATCCACAATCATCCTGAGTGACCTTGAATCACGAGACCACGCTGTCTCAAATCCCACAAACCATTTCATATTTCCCAAATGCTACACTACAAGTCAAAACATCATAGAACATTCTGGGCCTCTTCTCATAAGCTGCTACAAAGCTTGATTCTTAACCGTACCTATAGGCTCAAAATCATTAGGCACCACGCTTTAACTTTTGAATTCACTAGGACCGCTGATGAGAGCTGCCCGCTCTGACTTGGCCCCAAATATAATGAACTTCACGAATCTTCTAGCACATGAATACCCTTACGACGAAGCACCCGGCAGAATCACTTTCCTTGAAACCCGCATCTATACAAGGCATAAAATCCCAAATCCTTCCCCAAGTATGATCACGGGCCAATAAGGCCAACCATAGAACACCTTTAACAATTCCTTTGCTCAAATATCCTCTTATGTTACTCTCCCTTAGCTGAAATAACCCACCAATATGTTAATAACCATAAATATCACAAATGGACGACCATGCAATCCAACCGTAGGTGGTGGGACTCTCCCACTTAGTTTGAAGCCACTATTACGCAACTCTGGTCAGCAAGATTCTTTATACCTTATTGACTTAACCTTGCGCAATCAACCGCTAAAATTCTTGGAATCTTTCTGTAAAACCCCTTTTTATACTCTGAATCATCAACCACATTCGCACGACCGATCTCTTTGCTGTATAACTAATAGAATTCTTCGCAGAAGCTTCACCAACCATGAGACCGCTAACCTGCTCACAGGGAATAACCCACCTGTGGAAATCACTTCCCGACATCTTCCAACGCTACTGCACGAGGTACAATCACTATAACATCAATAACCCATCTTGAGTCCGGGCTCACTCTCCAGCTGCACAAGTCCATTCACCCCACGTGGACATCAATTAAATATGTGGCAATATCCTTCCAATTCAAAGTTATGTTGTATCCTTCTTCACTTTAAGAAGCTCCTTCCCGTTATATCAAATCTCCTGCCGCATAATAGCCCATACTTCAAATTAGATCCGTAGACCCCAACCATCAATCACTAAAATTCCTGAGTCATTCCAAACTCTCGTTAAGGTGCTTAGTCATCTTACCGCAAAGCCCATATGTAACTCTGCCACTCTCCCACTTGGGTGGAACTCACCCCTTTAATCGACTACTCGACCTTTTCCTCTTATACTTGGCCTTCTCGAAATTTTAACCACCACCTGACACTCTCCACATGTCCTTCCTTATCCCTTGGTGCTCAGTTGTTGCTTTAAATAAAAATCTATTTTAGTAGCACTTGAACCCACAAATCGCTACTAACTTTAAACCCTTCCGAAGATCATCTTTCTCGAACCGTCAACATTAGAAATACCAATTCAATCCTGAACCACTGTACCCCGCGATATCTAACCATCGTTTCTCCAATATTATTTCACAATATAATACACCAAAGGCGAATTGCAGAAGACCATAACACCGGCAAACTTAGTACATTCAATAGGGACAACGACACCTCATCGTAGAAGAAAACTCCACCACGCTCACAAATACCAAGTCTCGTTACCCAATCAACCCAAATCGGAACATTCTTAGCCCGATTGCCTTTCCCCTACTGGGAATGGAATACCGAATCCCTAGATCATGCACTGAGTAAACCTCCCTTCAAGTTATTCACTGCCCCGACACGTAGGCAAACATCTTACCATCATATCAATACCGCGGAACAATCGTTCATAAGCATCATGGAAACTTGTGCCTAGCCTCAAAGCTCTTAGAAGTACCGCTACTGAGCTGAGACAATAGAATATCCTTCCACAAGGCAACGATAATAGCCCAAACAACCCCGCACCACATTCGTAGTAGCATTACAATCCTTAATTCTCGATTTATAACAAGCGATTCGTGTCGTGTAAGGTTGAGTAGGAAGGAAACAAGGGCATAATCCTCAAGGAATCAAGTCACACGATGAGGAAATCAAGAAGGGAAGTGCTCCTAACAACCCTGTAGCCTCTCGAAGATAAGTACAGATATCTCCGTACCGATCCGCAAGACTCTACTAGACTCGCTCATGACTCGTGAGGCCTAAAGGAACCTAGTGCTATAATACCATATTGTCACAACCCAAAATCCACTAAGAGTCGTGATGGCATCGGACACCACTGTCAGGAAAG
This sequence comes from Nicotiana sylvestris, assembly GCF_000393655.2. Lineage (NCBI taxonomy): Eukaryota > Viridiplantae > Streptophyta > Magnoliopsida > Solanales > Solanaceae > Nicotiana > Nicotiana sylvestris. Next base: position 149,389,250 of record NC_091060.1, read on the forward strand.
CCAACCAAAATACTCAATTGAATTATCATTTTAAATATTTTTGAAATCACTTCTTTTATATGTTTAAACAGTGCATAGTAAATTCCTCTGAATAAATAATGAAACATTTAACAACTTTTAAAATTTCTGAATAAAAGACATCTCAGAAGCCGGTGTCACAAATGCATGAGCAATTTCTAAGAAATAATATAATATAACAACCGTCCGGAATACAATATTGGACAGAAAATAAAATATAGTAATCCGAGAGAGACTTGCTGGCTGCGGGTCGTCTTGGGAAATGCAGCTCACCTAAGCCTCCGTATCAACTATGCTGCTACGCTCACTAGGCCACTAGAGATGCATATGCCTGTGCAACAAAAATGCACAGAAGTGTAGTATGAGTATGAATACAACGTGTACCCAATGAGTATCCCGTCTAATCTCGAAGAAGTAGAGACGAGGGGTCGACTTCGACACTTACTAGTGGTGCAATAATGATATATTATTAATGCGAATAATCATGGATTTATTAAAAATGACAGTAATTTCAAATAAGTCATGAACAGGTAAAAGTTTCGTTTTATATTAAAGGTCTCCGGATTCATAATCCATTAGTTTTCAATTATCTCAAGTCGGGGAGAGCAAGTATCAATATCAATAACTCTCAAGGCAAGCAATACAAGTATGAACAAATTATGCCGAGGACGTACGGCCCGATCCAACAATATTTAAACTGTACACTACCAGAGGGTCGAATGACGCGAACCATAGATGCATCTATTTAATTTGCCAAGGCATTCAGCACGTTCCAGAATTTAAACGCGCAGAGACAATCAATCAAGAAGCCATCAGGAAACAATTATCCAAAGAAAACCAATTCTCTTTTAACAATTTAGAAAAATGAAGTTTAATTCTTTTTAGAAATCCATTTACCAATTCGATAGGATTTAAGCAATCAACTATCAATAAGGTTACAGATATTCCAAGTATAGCATGCTTTTGGGTCCTAGACTACTCGAACAATAACATAATAGTAGCTACGCACAGACTCTCGTCACCTAGTATGTACGTAGCCCCCACAAAATAGGAACACATAACCAATTATTTCACCTATGGGGACAATTCCCTCTTACAAGGTTAGAAAGGAGACTCACCTCGCTCCGAAGATCCATAACCAGCCTTCCACGCCCTTCCGAAGACTCGAATCGATGCACAATGCTCTAAAACTAGCCAATAATTATGCAAATCCATTAATATATGCTCAATTACTCATTACAATCCAATTTATAACAATCCCTAACCCCGATCGAAAAGTTGACAAAATTGCCCTCGGGCCCACGTGCTCGGATTTCGAAATTTTTCGAAGAATAAGTTTACCCACAACCTCACGAAGTCAAATATATAATTTACTCTCAATTTCCTACCCAAAATCGCGGCCAAAATCCAAAAATTCCATTTCTAGGTCTTCCCACCAAAACCCCAAATTTCTACCAAATTTCATGCTCAAATCCGTACATAATCAATGTATTTAACTCAAGATAGTGGGGATAACTTACCTTGTCGTTGATGATGAAAAAATCCTCTTGATACCCTCCAAGAATCGCCCAAGCCAAGAGAAAGATGAAAGAAAATGGCCAAATCCCGACTTTATAACAACCCACTACCTCCAACACTTTCCGTACCTGCGGTCTCTCGGCCGCTTCTGCGGTTCCGCAGGTGCGGACCAAACACCGCTTCTGTAGTCCAGGGCTCCCAGCCTATTCCGCTTCTGCGTCTTCTCCTCCGCAGATGTGGTCTCCCATCTGCGGCAAAATGACCGCGTCTGCGGTCCCAGCTCTCCCCCATAAATTTTGCATCTGCGACCATAGGGCCACTTCTGCGGCTCCGCACCTGTGGCCCTATTCTCGCAGGTGCGGTTACCCCAGCAACCAGCAACTTCAGCCTTTTCCAAAATTCCATTTTCGATCCGTTAACCTCCCGAAATCCAGCTGAGTCCCCCGGGACCCCAACCAATCATACCAACCAGTCCCAATACACATTACGGACTTGCTCGAGGCCTCAAATCATATCAAACAACGCTAAAATCATGAATCGACCTCCAATCCAAGCTTTATGAACTTTAGAATTTCAAACTTCTACTTTTGATGTTTAAACCTATCAGAACACGTCCAATTGACCTCAAATTTTGCACACAAGTCATTTTTTCCATTATGGTCCTACTCCAACTTCTGGAATCGAAATCCGACCCCAATATCAAAAAGTCCACTTCTGGTCAAACTTCTCAAAAACCTTCAAATTCTATCTTTAGCCAAATGATTCCAAAATAGCCCACAGACCTCCGAATTCACTTCCGATCATGCTCCCAACACCAGAATCACCATACAGAGCTATTCCTAGACTCAGAATCCCAAACGAACATCGATAGCACTAAAATGCACTTCAACCCAAACTTATGAAATTCTCCCAAAATACTAACTTCCACATTAGGCGCCAAAGCATTCCTAGGTCTTCCAAAACCTGATCCAGACATACGCCCAAGTCCAAAATCATCGTACGAACCTGTTGGAACCTTCGAATCCCGATTCCGAGGTCGTTTACTCAAAAATTCAATCTTAGTCCATTCTTTCACCTTAAAGCTTTCGAATTGAGAATTTTCTTTCCAAATCAACTTCGAACTTCCCGAAAATTCAATTTCGACCATGCGTACAAGTTATAATGCCTGAAGTGAAGCTGCTCATGGCCTCAAACTGCCGAAGAATGCGCTAAAGCTCAAAACGATCGGTCGGGTCGTTACATGGCACCTAACCTTTCAGAATACTAGGCAAGCTAATAGATAGAGATTTAATATGCTAACCACTAACCAATTCAATAAATAGCAGTAATTTAAACCAAAGTAGATTAAAGGAGTGCAGAATTTCATAATAATCCAAGTACTAATACACGACTACCCAAAATCTGGTGTCACAATCCACGAACTTCTAAGAGTCGCTACAAATACTGGCTGAAAGAAAATACAACTGTTCTCGAAGTAAAAGAAAATAGGTAGGACAACTGGAAGGGGACTCCAAAGTCTATGAACGCCAGTATATCTACCTTGGGTCTTCTTTTGGACTGAAGGCAGCAGCTCCACTTGGTTCAACACGTCCCCGTACCGAAATCTGCAATGGAAGTGCAGAGTGCAGTATCAGTACAACTGATCCCAAGTGCCGAGCCTAACCTCGACGAAGTAGTGATAAGGCTAGGACAAGACAAATACTTAAACCTGTGCAGTTAAGTAATATACGACAAAATAACAAATAATAGAAACTAAACACATCATAACGGGAGGGGAAAATATGCTGAGAGAAGTACGAGATCATGAGAATAGAACAGTAAAGAAACACAGCAAAACAAGTGCATGACAACACCCTTCGTGCTTTTACTCTCGTCCTTACCATAACAAATGAAAAGAACGATGATAATGAATATAAAATGGCACGACATCACCTTTCGTACTTTACGCTCTTCCTCACATTATAATGAATATGCAATGGCACGAGATCACCCTTCGTGCTTTACACTCTTCATCACATGATAATGAATATGCAATGGCACGTCATCACCCTTTGTGCTTTACGCTCTTCCTCACATGATAATGAATATGCAATGGCACGATATCACCCTTCGTGCTTTACACTCTTCCTCACTCAAACAACAAAACAATAACAATCGGGCAATAGAATTTTTAATAACAAGCCCCATTTCAACATTTAGTTTCACAACGTCAACCTCAACTTTGAGTCAATACTCAACCAATATCCAATTCCAGGAAACATGATAAGAATTTCCTAACATGAAGAACAACCAGTTTAAGCATGAACAATAAGAATAAAGAATACAACAATCATAAAAATAAGACTCACTCGCATGCTATGACTCGACACCAATGCATAGATACTGTCACCTCACCTATACGTTGTACTCAACAACCAAACACATAGCAAATGGGCAACAATACCTAATCCATCAAGCTAAGGTTAGCCACAACACTTACCTCGCTACCACGGCCAAATGCGAAGCTCAAACATTGCTTTTCCCTTCTCACGAGCCTCTGAACCAATAGAATCTAGCAAATTACCAACCAAACAATTCAATTTAACCCTTAGGAACTACCCACGATTGCAAGGAATTCAATTTAGGCAATTTTGGAAAAAGTCAACAACCGAGCCCGATTGGTCCAAGCCCGAAATCAAAACCCGATTATCCATTCACCCCCGAGCTCGGATATACAATTGGTTTTGGAATCTGACCTCAATTTGAAGTCTAAATCCCCAAATTTCAAAATTCCTAGTTTCCACCCAAAAATCCTCAATTCCACCATGAAAATCCAAAATTTTAGGTTGAAATCTTGTTATAAGAAGTGAAAGATTGAAAGAAATGCGTTAAGAATCATTTACCTATGATTTGGGGAAGAAATAGTCATTGGAAAATCGCCTCTTGAGGTTTAGGCTTTGAAAATTTGGGAAATGAAACAAAAATTCGTCTAAGTCCCTTTTACAAAGTTGCAGATGTCGCATTTGTGACCTAAGCTTTGCAATTGTGAAGCTCGCAAATGCGAAGGAGCTATCGCAATTGCAAAGCCCTTCACAGTCCTGCTGCCTTTGCAAATGCGAGGAAAGCATCGCAATTGCGATCGCTGAACCTCACAAATGCGAGTAAAAGAACGCATTTGCGATCCTACCCCTTCCTAGATTCCCTTCGCAATTTGCGAAGGTAACCTCGCAAGTGCGAGAACTACTGTCCCAACATTTCTTCGCATTTGTGATGAAGGCCTCGCAAATGCGGAACCTGCAGGGTTCACAATTGCGATGCTTGATGTCGCACCTCCTTTTTCCGCGCCCGCGGGACGCGTAGGGAGTTTTCTCCAATTGAAGGACAGTCGAAACGAGATTTATTTAATTATTTCAGAGTCGCCACCTGGGATTTTTAAGGCGTCCCAAGTCACCGGTTTTAATCCCTAGATCGAGGAGAATATGACTCTGTTTGTTATTCTGCGAACCAGAAATCCTGAGTAAGGAATTCTGTTAATCCGGAAGAAGGTATTAGGCATTTCCGAATTCCGTGGTTCTAGCACGGTCACTCAACTGTTTTTATTATTGGTTTAATTATCTTGATTTTACTAAATACGTTTTTATTGCATGATTTTACTACCTTTTACTTATTGTTTACAATTATATAAACGAATTACGCGTACGTATATTCGTATTATATACCTTTCATAATTACAGGGGATCATGTCACGCATACGTGTACACAATATAATTGACCATATTATATCCTTTATTACAAATTCATATGTTCGTGATTTAAAATAAAATTAAGAACGTCATCACCCTTATATTTAAACAGTGAACTGCACATCCCGGGTTATATGAAATTATTTTACATCCTCGAAGAAATCCCTTTTATTAAAATGTTCACTCGAAGTTGCGCGAACGCATAATTCGAATTGCTTTTAGCAATATAATCAGGTTACGCGAACGTATCCCTAATTACGCCAAATATTCTTAATGGTATTATGGGTTTTCCACGAATTGTTTATTATATCTACACATTTTATATGAAAATCCTGAGAAATTCACATTTAAGGGATGCCTTTAAATTCTTTTAAAAGAATTCACAATTTATTAAATGTTGACCGTCGATTATAATTTCCGCGTATAATTTATATTCATCCAGACTATTCAAATTCAAAGCAAAGAATAAAAATATGATTAATACTATTTTTAGCAAATACAACATATATATATACCAAAGGATGAATTGCATATGAAACTAAAAAAAATGATTTATGAAGGGAAGAAATATTTTTGAAGAATTTTCATTATTTTTATTTAGTGCAAATTCTATTTCTAATTACCATTGATATAAAGTGTTGCAATTTGTGCTTGTACATCTCATCTCATTCTCATATACTTGATTTTAATCTAATAAGCCTAATTATTTTGTTAATTCTGCTTATGGTTGAATGTAAGATATATATATAATCAAACCGATTTGATTCTCAATTTATGTGAACCATTGCTAAACACTAACTTTCGCATTGTAAAATTCCTAGGCCATTTGTTATTAAAAAAAGAGAACAAATCTACCTAATTGACTCAATAAAAAAGATATTGCATACAACATTATTCGCCATATTTTGACATTTGCAAACATAGCGGAAGATACTAATGCAACTTTTCGACTATTGATTATAATCATAATCACTATTACGCCATATATGGACAAATTGCAACCAACATCATCTAGCCTTAATCCACAACCAAACAATCGAAATACGCTAACCATGCATTTTCTTGATATTCTCAGAATACTCTATACCTGACTAACAATATCATAAGACTTAATTAATAGCCAACTTCATGCCATGTTCCCTATCTTGACAATTCAATCATAACTATACTTTAATGAAATTCTGGAATAGATAATACTATTACAACACTTATATGAATTTTAAAAGAGAATGATCAACTGCTAATTACCATGTCAAACATATTACTATATTAACCAAACATGAAACAAGACTGAAATTTAAAATAATGAACTGAGACAAAATAAAAAAAATAGAATTGCAATTCAAGCTTCATTGATTTGTCATGCTGAATCTCTCCCCAATATAGAATTTAAAAGATATATACCTGGAAATGAAGATAGAAGGAGTAAATTTCAGCAGTCGCAGCAGTAACAAAACACCGACAGAATATACCAACAACACAGCAGGTCTGAACAAGACCCGATAAACCAGATGAACAATGACAGAAACTTGAGAGAAAAATTTCAGATTCAAACTGAACAATATCCACAAACAAACAACGAACAGATTCTAGAAGAATAACATTTTTCAGATTTCAGTTTCTTTCCTGTTTCGGATTCCTATTTCTGATTTTTCTGTTTCTGCCTTTGTATCTGTTTCAGATTTTGTGTGTGTGTGTGTGAATGTTCTCTTTTCTATTTCTTTTTCTATTTTCTTCCTCTCTTTCCTTTTCTAAAAAAATCTGAGTTCTCTTCTTTTCTTTCAAATTTCAGTCCTTAAAATCTGTCTTAAAATCTCTCTTCCTCTCTCTGAAAACTGATAAAAATCTCTTCCTAAATCAGTCCCAATCCCCCTTCTCTTATACAGGTCTGCCCCTCTTTTTTTAGCCTACTGTCCGGACCCCTTTCTTCCTTTCAAAAAATCAGAAAGTCCCATTAAAATCTGCTTTTAAATACTTTAAGTGATCTTATCCTGATTTTAAGCAGCCCCATTACCCTTTGTTTCCCATTATCACATTAAACTATAGCCATTAACATTCCACTTTCAGCCCACTATACTATCACATTACCCTTACTGTTCTGTCCCAGAAATTCCCCAGAAATCCTACTGTAATTACTATTATTACTGCTTTTAAACTTAAATTCAGAATCTAACAATACAGATTTTAAAATCTGTTCAAACCTGATTATTAATCTGATTTAAGACAGCTACAACTAATTCTCTTAAGTTCTGGACTGAATCTTAACTGAGAATATACTCTTTCTAATACAATGGTATCTAATCAATACTTGTGAAATTGAGTTTAAACCTAGCATCACAATAACATTACACTGAACTCAGTACAATAATTCAAACTGAACTTCAGCTTTTGAACTAAGATCAAACAAACAGGAGCATTGTCAATATACTGACAATGCCCTGAAACTTAATGTTCAGGAAACAATATACATACAACAATTATTCTGACAGACTTATTGATTTACAAACAAGGGTGATTTAACTGACGAGTATTAACTTAAGCTGATTATCTACAACAATTGTCAACAAACAGTCTATAGAAACAGATTATTTCAATCAGTATTATCACAAACGAGAATTCATAATGTAACTAATCGACGAATTTAATCGAGTCGATTACACACATTGTGAACAAACATAACCAACAGAAACAATTCATTTATTTGATCAAACATACGGGTATGAGACAAAATGACAGAATTAATCAAACAAAAATATGAAAAATTAACAGGTTATTGCAAAAAACAATTATTCATGTAGGAAACAAAAAGAAATAAGAAAAATACCTCCAAATCTTTAAATTCAACCGGACTCAAACTCAACTTGGATTCGGACTTTTTGAAATCAAACAGACCTTAGTCGAAGTATTTTCCACTGAAAATACTTCGACTAAGGTCGATTAAACCTCAATCCTTCGTTTGAATTGAAAAAGATTCCAAGATTGGAAAATTTAGGGTTTCAGATCTTGGATTTTAAATCCGAACATTTCCGGGTAGATTCGAAGGGAACCAAAGACGACACAAGGGTGAGGGAAGCCTAGGGGTGATTTGGTGTTAGTTTAGAACAAATCTGGGTGAGTTCATGTTTGGCTCGAATTTTCAAATGAAGATTCGAGAAGCTCTGAGGTGATTCGAGCCAAACAAACACCAGATCCATAACGAGGCAGGCTAGGGGGTGCTATGGTGTTAACCGTGGCTTGGTTGATTTGGATCTGAGTTTGCCTCGAATCTTCAAATGAAGATTCGAGAAACTCCAGGGAGATTCGAACTCAATGGTTATCATATTCGGATAGAGGGTGGTCAGGGGGTTCAGGGGTGTTAAGGTGGTGACCGGCGGCGTTGTTGCCGCCGGGTTTCAGGCGGTGGGGAATGAGGGCGGCTAGGGTTAGGGTGTGATTTCGGAGGGGATGATGAACAGTAGAGAGGAGGGGGGGGTGTTTAGTTAGGGGCCGGGGTAGGGGTTTGGGCCTTATATAGGGGTGGGGTGGATTGATCTCATCCGTTGGATCAATTAAGATGCACGGTTGAGATCAATTAACTTAACCAAACAACATCGTTTGGTTTAAGTTGGGGGAAAGGGGTCAGCCCGGGGGTGATATGGATCGGGTTTGGGTGAATTACTGAGGCCGTTGGATCAAGATAGAGGAACGGTTCAGATTTGATAACTTAAAACGCCGTCGTTTCATTTAAGCAATGGCTGAACTGGACCGTTTGATTGAAACGAATCAATGGCCCAGATTTGAGGTACCTCATACGGCGTCGTTTAGGTTTGTTCGAATTGGACCGGACATGGGGATGTTGGATTGGGCTGTGGGATTCATTTTGTTTGGGCCTGGATTTAAGTCCAGGTCCGATTTTTCTTTTTACAACTTATTTTTTATTTTCTAATTTTATTCTTAATCATTAAAAACTTAATTAAAATTATAAAAAACAAAAATTACCCTTCCAACGATATTAATTACCTTTTAACAATTATTTAACACATAGACAAAACATTAATCACACAGTGAAATATTTAAAATAGAACAAATGCATATTTTTGTGATTTTATTTTAAATTAACTCAATTATTAAATGCGTAATTAAATCCTAGATACGCATGAAATATGTATTTTTATTTTAATTTTGTTTAATTATAACAAAGCAAACATTTACGGATAAAACACAAACAATTAATAAACGCAAAACAATTTCTAAAATTGCACACTAAAAGAAATTAATTTTATTTTTGATTTATTTTGGAGTAGTTTTCGTGAGGCAAAAATCACGTGCTCACAGCTGCCCCTCTTTGCGCGGAAACTCGAAGAGTTTTCGTGCAAAGATAAAGTGAGCGGATACGAGCGATTTTTGCCCGTTCAAATACTCCGTGGGAAGCGTTTTTTGAAAGATTTGACCGAACCTCTGCTTCAAAGGTTTCCTACATATCCTTGGATATAAAGGAATCAGGTCAATGTAGTTCGGGAAGTTTTGGGTAGCTGGGACTACCATGGGACTGTGATGTTACTGCTGCTTCGTGCTGTTTTTATTGCTTGCTGACCTCCTTATTACACCTTGCTTCAAAGGTAATACAAAAAGCTAAACTAGACTATGGTACATGAATTATAAAATCTTATCTAGATCATGCCCTTGCGTTTCTTGTTGTCTTGATATCTTGGTGACTCTTGGGCATTTGGCTTATTCCGCATTCCCTTTCATTGTGTCCCGTATTTTCTTTCTCTGTTTGGGACTCTTGTCATTTCCTGCCGGGGACTTTGTTGGATTCCTCTTGCTTTATTGACTCTAAGTGTGCTTCTTTCTCATATGAGCGGGCTTTTGATTTCAATACTTCAATTATATTCCCTTGTTCTCCAGGTGGGCGCCTGACTTCTGTTGCCTCAATTCTTCATCCTCCTTCTCCAGATGGACGCCTGACTTCTTCTTAACTTCTTTATCCTCATTCTCCAGGTGGACGTTTGATTTTTTCTTTTCATCCTCATTCTCCAGGTGGACGCCTGACTTCTTCTTAACTTCTTTATCCTCATTCTCCAGGTGGACGCCTGATTTCTTCAATTCTTCATCCTCATTCTCCAGGTGGACGCCTGATTTCTTCAATTCTTCATCCTCATTCTCCAGGTGGACGCCTGACTTCTTCTTAACTTCTTTATCCTCATTCTCCAGGTGGACGCCTGATTTCTTCTTTTCATCCTCATTCTCCAGGTGGACGCCTGACTTCTTCTTAACTTCTTTATCCTCATTCTCCAGGTGGACGCCTGATTTCTTCTTTTCATCCTCATTCTCCAGGTGGACGCCTGACTTCTTCTTAACTTCTTTATCCTCATTCTCCAGGTGGACGCCTGATTTCTTCTTTTCATTCTTCATCCTCATTCTCCAGGTGGACGCCTGATTTCTTCTTTTCATCCTCATTCTCCAGGTGGACGCCTAACTTCTTCTTAACTTCTTTATCCTCATTCTCCAGGTGGACGCCTGACTTCTTCTTAACTTTACCAGGTGTTTCCTGACACAAATGTTGTTTTTGCCCCTGTTTTAAATCAAAGGAAACTTCGTTAGTTTAAAGCAAGGTGGTTAACTGGTGCATTCTTGCCGATGGTGGGGCTTCTCTGTCTTGTTTTGTTTCCTTGAAATGGTTGAAAAGACTGTTTGTCCTTGTAATTAATCCTTAACTATAGGATTCCCCTCTGTATGTTTTCCTTCAAACCCTTTTAACCGTAATCATATGTTCTCCTGACATTGCTGATCCGCTTTTTATTCCACTTTTCTTACACCCATATCTTATTATTTTTTATTACCTCTTGCCCATCATGGTCGTATTTTTGTCCTATGCAACCTTGAATCTTGGTAGTATACTTTGACATTCTTTCTTATTTGTTTGGAACAAAACTCATCTCAAAAAGCTTAAGAAGAGTAAGATTATTAGTGACGAAAATATAATGATATCGACAATCTAGAATGAAAGAAAAATCCAAATTTGGATGATTGTTGAAGAAGGAATAAAGGACTTATCTGATTGGAGTCACTGGCGCCAATGATCATGGTATGCAATTTGGATTAATCAACCCAGTCTTTTAATCAATCTCCTTTCAATTGTCTCATTTTTGTTTTCCCTAAAATTTCCATAATCCAACTTCATTTTTCATTTTACAGACCTGTTGGACTTGCAATATCTCAAAGAGTTTTCACCGATAAACCTTCCTCATTTGTTCATTTCTTACTTCCTTTTCACCTTATGGTGCCTACGAAGGTTTTCACCAATAAGACTCTCTCATTTTACTTTCTCTTAACTTCCGTCATCTTATGGTGCCCAGGTGGGTTTTCACCTATAAGACTCTCTCATTTTTACTTTCTTTTCTTGTTTGTACCAGAGTGTTATGGACCATCTTCATTTGCTTGACTCAACATCTTTCTAAGATTGATCGAAATGTCTTTTTGGTATGTGGTTGGAAATGGAAAGGTATCAAAAGCTAAATAGTTTTGGTATGGGTTTAAAATTACAACTCTTGGAATCTTTTTCTTATTTCTAATACAATTCTTTGCCCCAGTTTCTTGTTGGGGTCTCTTGATGTTTCTTTTTGTGCACATTATGCATATTGTGCACCCTATGACCGAGCCGTGAGGCGCCTACGTATCCTTCTTTGAGGAATCAGGTCAAACGTAGTTCACTAAATAATAGTGATTTTTTTTCTTTTTATTTATTTATTGTTATTTCATATTTGATTTTCATTGATTCCAAGAGAGGGTAGGAAAGAAACAAATATGGCTCAAAGGGGAAGCAAAGGGTATAGTGTTTGGATAGCAGAATAAATTGCCTTTGTCATTCCAATCTTCGAAATAATGCTAAATACAAACATTCAAAAAGTTATGCATAATATCTCTTTACCGCGTCAGAATTGATCGCCATGTCTATGCATTTGCCTTCAATATCTGTTAAGCATAGTGCACCATTCGATAATACTCTGGTCACAATGAATGGTCCTTGCCAATTCGGGGCAAATTTGCCTTTTGCCTCAACCTGATGTGGAAGAATACGTTTCAGCACATGTTGACCCACTTCAAACTTCCGTGGACGCACCTTTTTGTTGTATGCTCTTGCTATTCTTCTTTGATATAATTGACCATGACATACTGCGGCCAATCGTTTTTCATCAATCAAGTTTAACTGTTCCAGACGGGTTTTGACCCATTCATCATCATCAATCTTTGCTTCGGCGATGATCCGAAGGGAAGGAATCTCAACTTCTGCAGGAATTACTGCTTCAGTGCCATATACCAACAAATAAGGAGTTGCTCCTACTGAAGTGCGAACAGTAGTGCGGTATCCCAATAATGCAAATGGTAATTTTTCATGCCATTGTCTTGAACCTTCTACCATTTTCCGAAGTATCTTCTTTATGTTTTTGTTGGCTGCCTCGACTGCTCCATTCGCCTTGGGCCGATATGGGGTAGAGTTGCGATGTGTAATCTTAAACTGTTGACATACTTCCTTCATTAAGTTGCTGTTAAGATTAGCACCGTTATCTGTGATGATCACCTTTGGGATTCCGAATCGACATATGATATTTGAGTGGACAAAATCGACCACAGCTTTCTTGGTCACCGATTTGAATGTCTTGGCCTCAACCCATTTGGTAAAATAATCAATGGCTACCAGAATGAACCTGTGCCCATTGGATGCTGCCGGCTCAATTGGTCCAATCACATCCATGCCCCAGGCAACGAAGGGCCATGGTGCCGACATTGTGTGCAACTCGGATGGTGGAGAATGAATCAAATCTCCGTGTATTTGGCATTGATGACACTTGCGCACAAAACTGATACAATCTCGCTCCATGGTAAGCCAATAGTAACCAGCTCGGAGGATTTTCTTTGCCAACACATATCCACTCATGTGGGGTCCGCAAACTCCTGAATGTACTTCAGACATGACAGCTGTAGCTTGTCTGGCATCTATGCATCTTAATAATCCAAGATCTGGTGTTCTTTTATACAAAACTCCTCCGCTTAAGAAGAATCCATTTGCCAATCGCCTAATGGTCCTCTTTTGATCTCCTGTGGCTTGTGCGGGATATATCCCCATCCTGATATACTCCTTGATGTCGTGGAACCATGGTTCACCATCAAATTCTTCTTCAACCATATTGCAATAAGCGTGCTGATCGTGGACTCGAATATGTAGTGGATCCACATAAGCTTTGTCTGGATGGTGCAACATTGATGCCAAAGTAGCCAATGCATCGGCAACCTCATTATGAATCCTTGGAATATGCCGGAATTCCACTGATTGAAACCGCTGACAAAGATCATGTAGACATTGTCGGTATGGTATGAGCTTTAAGTCTCGGGTTTCCCATTCTCCTTGAATTTGATGTACCAGAAGATCCGAATCTCCCATGACTAAGATTTCTTGGATACCCATGTCTGCGGCTAGCCTTAACCCCATAATACAAGCTTCATATTCAGCCATATTATTGGTGCAATAAAATCGCAGTTGAGCCGTAACAGGATAGTGATGCCCTGTTTTAGAGATGATTACAGCTCCTATATCGACTCCTTTCATGTTAGTAGCCCCATCGAAGAAAAGTTTCCAACCAGGTTTTTCAATTTGCTCGATCTCATCGATATGCATTATTTCTTCATCGGGAAAATAGGTTTTCAACGGCTCGTATTCCTCATCGACCGGGTTTTCGGCTAAATGATCGACCAATGCTTGGGCTTTCATTGCAGTTCGAGTCACATAGATGATGTCAAATTCTGTGAGCAATATCTGCCACTTTGCAAGTCTTCCCGTTGGCATAGGCTTTTGAAAAATATATTTCAACGGATCCAAACGTGAAATGAGGTAAGTAGTGTAGGACGACAAATAGTGTTTCAACTTCTGAGCTACCCACGTTAGGGCGCAACATGTGTTTTCCAGATGAGTATACTTAACCTCATAAGCTGTGAATTTCTTGCTAAGGTAGTAGATGGCCTGCTTTTTTCTGCCAGTGAGGTCATGTTGCCCCAATACACAACCAAATGAATTTTCCAAGACCGTCAAGTAAAGAATCAGAGGTCTTCCTGGCTCTGGTGGGACCAACACAGGTGGGTTCGACAAGTACCCTTTTATCTTATCGAACGCTTCTTGACACTCATCGGTCCATTTGACCGCAACATCCTTTTTAACAATTTGAAAATTGGCTCACAGGTTGTTGTGAGCTGAGCAATAAACCTGCTGATGTAATTTAACCTTCCCAACAAACTCATTACTTCAGTTTTGTTCTTTGGAGGTGGCAATTCTTGGATGGCTTTGATTTTTGATGGGTCTAGCTCGATGCCTCGCCGACTGACTATGAATCCCAGCAACTTTCCAGATGGAACTCCAAATGCGCATTTGGCAGGGTTAAGCTTGAGGTTGTACCTGCGAAGTCTTAAGAAGAATTTCCTCAAATCCCCAACGTGGTTGGCCTGATGCTTTGATTTTATGATCACATCATCCACGTATACCTCAATCTCTTTGTGTATCATATCATGAAACACTGTGGTCATCGCTCTCATGTATTTTGCTCCGGCGTTCTTCAAACCGAATGGCATTACCCGGTAGCAATAAGTTCCCCATGGTGTGATGAATGCTGTCTTTTCTGCATCTTCTTCATCCATTAGAATTTGATGATACCCGGCATAACAATCCACGAAAGACCCTATATCATGCTTGGCACAATTATCGATCAAAATATGGATATTGGGTAATGGGAAATTATCCTTCGGACTTGCTTTGTTGAGATTGCGGTAGTCGACGCATACTCTAATTTTGCCGTCTTTCTTTGGCACAGGAACGATATTAGCTAACCAAACAGGATATCGAGTGACTCGAATGACCTTTGCTTCCAACTGTTTGGTGATTTCTTCCTTAATTCTCACACTCATATCAGGTTTGAATTTTCTCAGCCTCTGCTTGACAGGAGGCACCGTTGGATCGGTGGGCAATTTATGAACCACTAAATCAGTGCTCAGGCCTAGCATGTCGTCATATGACCATGCAAAAACATCTTTGAATTCTATGAGTGCTTTAATTAACTCTTCTCGAATCTTTGGTTCGAGATGGACACTTATTTTAGTTTCCCGGATATTACTTGCGTCCCCTATATTGATGTCCTCAGTATCACTCAGGTTAGGTTTGATTTTTTCCTCAAAGTGAATTAACTCTTTACTAATCTCTTCAAAAACCTCATCTTCATCATATTCTGATTCATAATCACAATATATTTCTTGAATTATTACTTCGGAACCAGATTGATTTTTAAGACTGGGCTGAGGATTCCTCATGCATGCCATATCACTAGAGCCAGCGTAAAAAGAACTGTACAGAAAAAGAAGAAAAGGAAAAGAAAACTATCAGGAATGATAATGAAAAAGGAAACTGTATTTTATTGGATGATGAAAGATAACAAGGTTTGCACACTTCAAACAAACTGTAAGATAAGCATTGGGATTACAACCCTGAGGTAACCCAAACAAACTGAAAGAAAATCAAAATAAACTACCAAGACTCCTTTCGAATGGGGAGAGGAGTGGCTTTCCAATTATTAAGCTTTGTTTCTGGCCCAACGAATTGAACTTCTGCGTTGCTACACCCTTCTCCGCTTTCCAACATATTCACATCATTAAACAATTTCTCGAATCTTTCAATTAATTCCTCCTCAGGATTGACCCGGGATTTAGGAATTGTTGTTATCAGGCGATTTTTAGCACCGGTCTTGACAAAAGACTTTGATAGATGTGGGACTGGTTTTGGAAGATCCCATGCCTTTTGTTTCAGCTTTCTGGCCTTTTTCACGTCGGTGATAGTGGGTATGAATCCCAAACCAAAGGTTCCCCAGTTCTCGGGGAGAGATACTGGTTGTATAATTCCTTGCAAAGATGAGCCCAGACCTTTGCCGGGTATAAAATCATTTTTTAACATTTCATAGGCTACCATGACTGATGTAGAGGATATATTTGGATTCGGAAGGTACTTCCCCTCTGGAATTTTCTCTACCGACACTGTGTCGGACACTTGGTATACCCATGGTCCCTGGTCATTTTCTATTCCCTCGACCGGTACAATGGCACTGCTGTGAGCATTTAAACTTTCTTCCCCATGCACAACTATTTCTTGATGATCCCATTCAAACTTGACCGCCTGGTGTAGTGTTGACGGGACTGCTTTAGCAGCATGGATCCATGGTCGACCCAACAACAAATTATAAGAAACAGTTATGTCCAGTACTTGAAACTCCATTGTGAATTCAACTGGCCCTATTGTCAGTTCCAACACTATGTCGCCAAATGAATCTCTGCTTCCACCGTCAAACCCCCGTACGCAAATACTATTCTTCTGGATCTTCTCTTCTTTGATTTTCAATTTGCTTAAAGTGGAGAGAGGGCAGATGTTTGCACTTGACCCGTTGTCAACCAATACCCGGGTTACTACGGAGTTTTCACATTTCACGGTGAGGTAAAGAGCTCTGTTGTGCTCAGTACCTTCCATAGGCAATTCATCATCAGAAAATGTAATTCTGTTTGCCTCAAAGATTCTGTTGGCTATTCTTCCCAAATGATTTACAGAGATTTTTTCAGGAACATGAGCCACATTCAGGATTTTCATCAAAGCCAGACGGTGCTCCTCTGAATGGATCAGTAATGACAATAATGAAATTTAAGCGGGCATTTTCTTCAGTTGATCCACAACAGAATAGTCATGGAGTTTCATTTTTCTTCAAAACTCTTCTGCTTCTTCTTCCGTCACAGCCTTCTTTATTGGTGTTGGATTATTTTTAGTTTTTCTCAACTCTTCGGGAGTAAAACATCTTCCAGAACGAGTCAAGCCTTGCACCTCACACACTTCTTCCTTGATTTCTTTTCCCTTGTACATTACAGTCACCCGTTCATAGTTCCATGGAATAGCTTTGTTGTTGATCACTGGTAGCTGGGTTACAGGTTTGATAATAACCCGATCTGTACGGGCTCCTTCCACGAATACAATGGGTTTGTTGGTAACCCCTGGTACTATCACTTTCAACCTTTCTTGCTTTGTGGCTACCTTGCTCGAAGACCCCTTCTCGTCTACTACAGATGATTCATCACCATTTCTGCTCTGCATAGGTACCGGCTTCTCCTCTGTTAACTGCTTATCTAGCTTGGCTTCATGAGACTTGATCATCATGACAGTTTGTGACGGCTTCTTTGTCTCTCCATCAGCTTGTATGATTTCTATCATATTGGCCTCTTGATGGGCTGGCATTGGATTTCTGTTGATATTGGGAGCTTCGGGGGTTTGAACCTCGATTTTATTAGTATCAATTAGCTCTTGTATTGCATTTTTCAAATGCCAGCATTTCTCCGTATCATGGCCTGGTGTACCGGAGCAATACTCACAGCTAATGGTGTAATCCAGATTCTTTGGAGGAGGATTGGGTAGCTTGGATTGTATTGGTCTTAGCATGTCTAGCTGTCTCAGCCTGTGGAACAGACTAGTGTAAGACTCTCCCAATGGAGTGTAAGTTTTCTTTTTCTGTTCCCTTTCTCCCCTGAATGCTGGCCTAGGCCTGAAACCTGGTCCGGGATAGGCTCGTGGGTAAGTATTTGGTGTGACAGGAGCACGCCAATTGGTGTGAACAGGTGGCTGATTGTATGCTTGAGCATGGTTAATGGAAAAATGAGGCTCTGAAGGGTGATAGTAGTGTTGGGATGAATCATGGTGGTAAGCTGATTGGCGAGGTCGTTGTTGATTATAGTAAAGCGGTGAACCTCTGGGTCCCGACCAAATTCCTGAATCAACTACCGCTGCTTCCTCCCTCTTCCTTGAATAGCTTGAGTAGTTGCCTTAATTGCTGAATAGCTCATAATTTTATTTGTCTTGAGGCCTTCTTCCACCATACCTCCCATCTTCACTACTTCGTTGAATGATTTCCCTACCGCTGAAACCAAATGGGCATAGTAAGTTGGTTCCAAGGCTTGGAGGAAGTAGTCTACCATTTCACTCTCCTTCATAGGAGGATCCACTCTTGCTGCCTGTTCTCTCCACCGGAAGCCATACTCTCTGAAACTTTCATTGTGTTTCTTCTCAAATTTTGTCAAAGATAGTCGATCTGGGATGATTTCCAGATTGTATTGGAAATGGTATGCGAATGCCTGTGCCAGGTCATCCCAGGTGTACCATCTCCCATGGTCCTGGCGTGTATACCACTCCAAAGCTGATCCGCTTAAACTTTGACTGAAGTAAGCCATCAATAATTCGTCCTTTCCCCCAGCTCCTCGCATCTTGCTGCAGAAACCCCTTAAGTGGGCTACTGGGTCGCCGTTCCCATTGTATAGGCCAAATTTAGGCATCTTGAAGCCAACTGGTAATTGTACATTTGGGAACAAGCACAAATCTTTGTATGCTACACTGACCTGCCCACCTAGACCTCGCATGTCTCGGAACGATTGCTCTAGACTTTTGACCTTCCTGAACATCTCTTCTTGTTCAGCATTTTTGGTTGGCTTGTCAATTTCGGTTGGGAGGTCAAAACGAGGAGTAGTTGAATGGATTTCAGAGGCTTTGAGGGTGGGCTCCGGGGGTAATATTGGTTGTCCTGGGCCTGGAATGTAGGCACACTAGGAGATTTGTGGAGTGTAGCTGTGGGAGGTGCCACAAAGACAGGAGTTACAGGTGGAGGAAAGTATGGAACTGGTTTAGGAGGGGGAGACTGCGGTATCTGAGAGGTGGTTCCTCGGTAGTGTTGGTAAATGG
The DNA here is from genome assembly GCF_000393655.2 of Nicotiana sylvestris. Classification (NCBI taxonomy): domain Eukaryota; kingdom Viridiplantae; phylum Streptophyta; class Magnoliopsida; order Solanales; family Solanaceae; genus Nicotiana; species Nicotiana sylvestris. Next base: position 149,408,288 of record NC_091060.1, read on the forward strand.
GGAATTTTGGGAATAATTCAGTGGTAATATTATCCTGAATTTGGGTCATTGATGGAGCAGGGTTAGTTGGGTACGATGGGGGTAACTGCCCTGTAGACCAAGCCTAGTACATTTCAGCCATTTGCTGTTTGAGTTTAAACATCTCTTCTTTCATTTTCCCGACATCCATCTCCTCTAGCTCAATACTTGTGTCAACATCTGGGATAGACATACTTTCGGGTATTGGTCCTTTTGATCTCGTGTGATAATGATATTATGCCAGTATACCCTTTTAGAGAAACTAACCGCTTGAATTCTGGAAATGAACAAACTTGTTAGTTTTGAGAGTTTAACACATATATAATTACACGTTGAGATGCAATGCTCCTAGACAAGTAATCCCTTTCTATTATGCATTTGCTCGGCTGCTTGCGTCATCCCAGCTTTTCTTGGTCTTTTATTGTTGTTCACTCTTATTATATATCTTTCCTTATATATATTTTATTGTGGTGGTCGAATCTTATAGAGATTGCCTACATATCATGCCCCCGCATGAATCAGACCTTGCGTAGTTCGGTCATGAGGCAAACACTTTTATTCATTATACAAAGATGAACAAACATTACATTTGAAAACTTTGTAAGAAAATGGCTTGAAACACACAAAAATAAAAAGATACAATTCTTAACATCTCATAACGTGCCCCACTTTCCACTTGTGTTGTAAATTATTAGATTATTTGCTCAATGTGGGGCTTGACCTGGATGACCTCCCAGCGTGCGATACATCCTTTCCAACTCCATTGCTAGATGACGGGCAAAAGGGGGTGCATTCTCTGTAAACCTTTCATAATCCATTCCTTGGCAGTTTACATAACTTTGAGAGGTGTACACCGCCAGGTCGTGGATCTGTGCCCTGAAATCTTGGAGACGTTGGCCTTGATTCTACAATTGCTGCTGGCGATTGGTGGCTATATCTCTGACACGGTCTTCACGATCTAGAGCTGACTCTAATAGAGCTCGGAGTCTGGCCTGCTCTAATCTCGTCTGCGCTCTTTCTCTGTCAACGTTCGCTTCTTGATGCTCTCTGTTGTATCTTCTTGCCTCTTCTAGTTGTGCACGAAGTTGGTCTTCTGATCGTATCCAATGGTCTTTTTCCTTCTTGAATTGTTCCCTGTCTTCTTCGGATTGCCTTACTTGGCGTTCCTTATTAGATCTGGCCTCTTCATTTAATTGTTGGATTCTTTCTTTAGCTTTGCTCAACGCCCTTTCGTTTTCCGCAAGAATGGAATCATAATCTTGCATTCTTTCAAAAAGATTGGCGATGGTTTTTTGATCCTTCCAACTCCTCTTTGGTGTTTCAGAAACTCTTTTCATTTTTTTGGAATCGAGCGTGAAGATTTTCATTCTCACAAGCTAGACTCTTCTTCTCGCCTTTCGCTTCTTGTGCTTGCAAATCTTTCTCCAGACTGAGGCTCCTCAGATTTTCCTTTAGGGCATGGATAGTTGCTTTGTACCCTTTTTACTTTTCTCCCCAAATCAATCGCTCTTGGATTTTATCATTAAAGCTTTGAACATGGGGTCTTTTTGTTGGCCTGCTTAGCTCGGTTTCTGGTACATCATCTACGCGAGACCGTTTCTCGAACCACCTTACATACCCGGGATTTATTTCACCCTTTGTAGTGTCTGGGACTTGAGTATCACTTTTCAAGTATCGACATCCATTCCACTTTTGCTGAATTAAAGCCTCGGGAATAGTGGCTTCAGGGTGTAATTCGATTACCTGCATACTCAAATCTTCATCATCAGGAACTACTTGGTATCTCCCTAGTTGTCTTAGAACTCTTAGTGGCGCATATGGCTGGATGCTTCTCAATCCCAATAATAGCAAATAACTTTTTGAGGTTGACATGTGTATCACTTCCCTTATCAGGAGCCATCCCAAAGTCCACTCAATTTGATTTGACGTTAAAGCCCTTAGATGAGATACCCAGGCTTCTATCCCTTCTGGGGACTTATAATCTTTCATTCTCTCCTCATAACTCTCGATGAAATTATCATTGCTTGGCCCATACTGTATGATCTTGGGCTGTTGTTGGAGATGTTCAATCACCCACATTTGCAACAAAATTTTGCATCCTTCGAAGACTTTTGCTCCTGATTTACATAAAGTCAAAGCCCGATAAATGTCTGAGAGAATGATGGGGACAAGGGTGTGATTTTCTTTGGTGGTGAGGATTTGCACAACTTTCGCGGTGCGAATATCAATTGTTCGCTCTTTGTTTGGGAAGACCATGATTCCTAGAAAAGCCACCATGAAGGCGAAGCGACGGTGAATCTGCCAGGTGTCTTTGTTTTGCTTGTTAGTAAGGCCTTTCTCATGAATTTCAAATCCATCTGGCTTTCCGAACCTTGAATACAAGAAGTTGAAAGAACAACATCCATTGATGACATTGCTTTTCCTGATTTGACTGCTGATGTTCAGAAGACCGAAGAATCGATGTACCGAGGGAGCCTTTGTGAATATCAGGCTTTGATTTCTTAGACTTCCGTCAAAACCAGCATATCCAGCTATCTCCTCTAATGTAGGAGTAAGCTCGAAGTCAGAGAAACGAAAGACATTGTGAACAGGGTCCCAAAAAGTTACTAACGCCGCAATCAGATCATCACGGGGTTTAACTTTCATAATGTCCGTGAGATTTCCCAAATGCTTGACGACCCATTTTTGACCATCTTCGCCTAAATCATACCACCACATTTGAAGCTGAAATAGAAATTCTTCTGTACTCGTGGATGAGGGGCTTTGTGTGGTGCTCATTTTGTATCTGAAATTTAATTTTAATAAAGTCAAGATTCATTTTAAATATACACTAAAAAAATCATTTTTAATTTTTTATTTATACCTTTATTTTAAGATTTAAAACTATTTTTGGGAATTTTTTATAACAACCCATTTTATTTCTCGGTTCTCACCATGATTTCATTTAAGCTGGTCAACAAGCATGTTTGAGGCAAATGAATGCACAGGTAGCAAGTAGGATGCATCAGGATGGTCTTTTTATTTCGGGTTCACCTGTCCTAGACAGACCCAACCCCTGTGTTGAGTCTCCAAGGCCAAATGTACATGATGCAAATAGACGTTCCTACTAGGGATCCGGTACATGGCTGAGTTATTCTAGGTGAAAAACCTGAGGTTGATTGTTCTAAACCTGGCTTACCCAAACGGACAGTTTGAGCCGAAGCGGGGGCAACGTACCGGGAGCACGAAAGTCTACCCGGCCTAGTTACTTGTCCCAACTTCGTCTTATTTGGTATGACTTTAACAGAAAGGTGGGCCACGCGCACGTGTACACCATAAATTCAGAAGACTCAAAAAGAAAGGGGGTTTCGTAGCAGTTGTATATATTCACAATTTAAATAATATTAAAGCGGTAAAAAAAAACATTCAGCATATTAGCATGTAAACAGTTGAAAATCATATAGTAAATAAAGCCAATTAACACAGATATTTTAAGCTCGAATTCTTTAAACCCTGAACCAGTGGTTCTGGGTTCGGTCCCCAGCAGAGTCGCCAGAGCTGTCGCACCTCCTTTTTTCGCGCCCGCGGGGCGCGTAGGGAGTTTTCTCCAATTGAAGGACAGTCGAAACGGGATTTATTTAATTATTTTAGAGTCGCCACCTGAGATTTTTAAGGCGTCCCAAGTCACCGGTTTTAATCCCTGGATCGAGGAGAATATGACTATGTTTGTTATTCTGTGAACCAGAAATCCTGAGTAAGGAATTCTGTTAATCCGGAAGAAGGTATTAGGCATTTCCGAATTCCGTGGTTCTAGCACGGTCGCTCAACTGTTTTTATTATTGGCTTAATTATCTTGATTTTACTAAATATGTTTTTATTGCATGATTTTACTACCGCTTTTACTTATTGTTTACAATTATATAAACGAATTACGCGTACGTATATTCATATTATATACCTTTCATAATTACGGGGGATCATGTCACGCATACGTGTACACAATATAATTGACCATATTATATCCTTTATTACAAATTCATATGTTCGTGATTTAAAATAAAATTAAGAATGTCATCACCCTTATATTTAAACAGTGAACTGCACATCCCGGGTTATATGAAATTATTTTACATCCTCGAAGAAATCCCTTTTATTAAAATGTTCACTCGAAGTTGCGCGAACGCATAATTCGAATTGCTTTTAGTAATATAATCAGGTTACACGAACGTATCCCTAATTACGCCAAATATTCTTAATGGTATTATGGGTTTTCCACGAATTGTTTATTATATCTACACATTTTATATGAAAATCCTGAGAAATTCACATTTAAGGGATGCCTTTAAATTCTTTTAAAAGAATTCACAATTTATTAAATGTTGACCGTCGATTATAATTTTCGCGTATAATTTATATTCATCCAGACTATTCAAATTCAAAGCAAAGAATAAAAATATGATTAATACTATTTTTAGCAAATACAACATATATATATATATATATATATATACCAAAGGATGAATTGCATATGAAACTAAAAAAAATGATTTATGAAGGGAAGAAATATTTTTGAAGAATTTTCATTATTTTTATTTAGTGCAAATTCTATTTCTAATTACCATTGATATAAAGTGTTGCAATTTGTGCTTGTACATCTCATCTCATTCTCATATACTTGATTTTAATCTAATAAGCCTAATTATTTTGTTAATTCTGCTTATGGTTGAATGTAAGATATATATATAATCAAACCGATTTGATTCTCAATTTATGTGAACCATTGCTAAACACTAACTTTCGCATTGTAAAATTCCTAGGCCATTTGTTATTAAAAAAAGAGAACAAATCTACCTAATTGACTCAATAAAAAAGATATTGCATACAACATTATTCGCCATATTTTGACATTTGCAAACATAGCGGAAGATACTAATGCAACTTTTCGACTATTGATTATAATCATAATCACTATTACGCCATATATGGACAAATTGCAACCAACATCATCTAGCCTTAATCCACAACCAAACAATCGAAATACGCTAACCATGCATTTTCTTGATATTCTCAGAATACTCTATACCTGACTAACAATATCATAAGACTTAATTAATAGCCAACTTCATGCCATGTTCCCTATCTTGACAATTCAATCATAACTATACTTTAATGAAATTCTGGAATAGATAATACTATTACAACACTTATATGAATTTTAAAAGAGAATGATCAACTGCTAATTACCATGTCAAACATATTACTATATTAACCAAACATGAAACAAGACTGAAATTTAAAATAATGAACTGAGACAAAATAAAAAAAATAGAATTGCAATTCAAGCTTCATTGATTTGTCATGCTGAATCTCTCCCCAATATAGAATTTAAAAGATATATACCTGGAAATGAAGATAGAAGGAGTAAATTTCAGCAGTCGCAGCAGTAACAAAACACCGACAGAATATACCAACAACACAGCAGGTCTGAACAAGACCCGATAAACCAGATGAACAATGACAGAAACTTGAGAGAAAAATTTCAGATTCAAACTGAACAATATCCACAAACAAACAACGAACAGATTCTAGAAGAATAACATTTTTCAGATTTCAGTTTCTTTCCTGTTTCGGATTCCTATTTCTGATTTTTCTGTTTCTGCTTTTGTATCTGTTTCAGATTGTGTGTGTGTGTGTGAATGTTCTCTTTTCTATTTCTTTTTTCTGTTTTCTTCCTCTCTTTCCTTTTCTAAAAAAAAATCTGAGTTCTCTTCTTTTCTTTCAAATCTCAGTCCTTAAAATCTGTCTTAAAATCTCTCTTCCTCTCTCTGAAAACTGATAAAAATCTCTTCCTAAATCAGTCCCAATCCCCCCTCTCTTATACAGGTCTGTCCCTCTTTTTTTAGCCTACTGTCCGGACCCCTTTCTTCCTTTAAAAAAATTAGAAAATCCCATTAAAATCTGCTTTTAAATACTTTAAGTGATCTTATCCTGATTTTAAGCAGCCCCATTACCCTTTGTTTCCCATTATCACATTAAACTATAGCCATTAACATTCTACTTTCAGCCCACTATACTATCACATTACCCTTACTGTTCTGTCCCAGAAATGCCCCAGAAATCCTACTGTAATTACTGTTATTACTGGTTTTAAACTTAAATTCAAAATCTAACAATACAGATTTTAAAATCTGTTCAAACCTGATTATTAATCTGATTTAAGACAGCTACAACTAATTCTCTTAAGTTCTGGACTGAATCTTAACTGAGAATATACTCTTTCTAATACAATGGTATCTAATCAATACTTGTGAAATTGAGTTTAAACCTAGCATCACAATAACATTACACTGAACTCAGTACAATAATTCAAACTGAACTTCAGCTTTTGAACTAAGATCAAACAAACAGGAGCATTGTCAATATACTGACAATGCCCTGAAACTTAATGTTCAGGAAACAATATACATACAACAATTATTCTGACAGACTTATTGATTTACAAACAAGGGTGATTTAACTGACGAGTATTAACTTAAGCTGATTATCTACAACAATTGTCAACAAACAGTCTATAGAAACAGATTATTTCAATCAGTATTATCAACAAACGGGAATTCATAATGTAACTAATCGACGAATTTAATCGAGTCGATTACACACATTGTGAACAAACATAACCAACAGAAACAATTCATTTATTTGATCAAACATACGGGTATGAGACAAAATGACAGAATTAATCAAACAAAAATATGAAAAATTAACAGGTTATTGCAACAAACAATTATTCATGTAGGAAACAAAAAGAAATAAGAAAAATACCTCCAAATCTTTAAATTCAACCGGACTCAAACTCAACTTGGATTCGGACTTTTTGAAATCAAACAGACCTTAGTCGAAGTATTTTCCACTGAAAATACTTCGACTAAGGTCGATTAAACCTCAATCCTTCGTTTGAATTGAAAAAGATTCCAAGATTGGAAAATTTAGGGTTTCAGATCTTGGATTTTAAATCCGAACATTTCCGGGTAGATTCGAAGGGAACCAAAGACGACACAAGGGTGAGGGAAGCCTAGGGGTGATTTGGTGTTAGTTTAGAACAAATCTGGGTGAGTTCATGTTTGGCTCGAATTTTCAAATGAAGATTCGAGAAGCTCTGAGGTGATTCGAGCCAAACAAACACCAGATCCATAACGAGGCAGGCTAGGGGGTGCTATGGTGTTAACCGTGGCTTGGTTGATTTGGATCTGAGTTTGCCTCGAATCTTCAAATGAAGATTCGAGAAACTCCAGGGAGATTCGAACTCAATGGTTATCATATTCGGATAGAGGGTGGTCAGGGGGTTCAGGGGTGTTAAGGTGGTGACCGGCGGCGTTGTTGCCGCCGGGTTTCAGGCGGTGGGGAATGAGGGCGGCTAGGGTTAGGGTGTGATTTCGGAGGGGATGATGAACAGTAGAGAGGAGGGGGGGTGTTTAGTTAGGGGCCGGGGTAGGGGTTTGGGCCTTATATAGGGGTGGGGTGGATTGATCTCATCCGTTGGATCAATTAAGATGCACGGTTGAGATCAATTCACTTAACCAAACGACATCGTTTGGTTTAAGTTGGGGGAAAGGGGTCAGCCCGGGGGTGATATGGATCGGGTTTGGGTGAATTACTGAGGCCGTTGGATCAAGATAGAGGAACGGTTCAGATTTGATAACTTAAAACGCCGTCCTTTCATTTAAGCAATGGCTGAACTGGACCGTTTGATTGAAACGAATCAATGGCCCAGATTTGAGGTACCTCATACGGCGTCGTTTAGGTTTGTTCGAATTGGACCGGACATGGGGATGTTGGATTGGGCTGTGGGATTCATTTTGTTTGGGCCTGGATTTAAGTCCAGGTCCGATTTTTCTTTTTACAACTTATTTTTTATTTTCTAATTTTATTCTTAATCATTAAAAACTTAATTAAAATTATAAAAAACAAAAATTACCCTTCCAACGATATTAATTACCTTTTAATAATTATTTAACACATAGAAAAAACATTAATCACACAGTGAAATATTTAAAATAGAACAAATGCATATTTTTGTGATTTTATTTTAAATTAACTCAATTATTAAATGCGTAATTAAATCCTAGATACGCATGAAACATGTATTTTAATTTTAATTTTGTTTAATTATAACAAAGCAAACATTTACGGATAAAACACAAACAATTAATAAACGCAAAACAATTTCTAAAATTGCACACTAAAAGAAATTAATTTTATTTTTGATTTATTTTGGAGTAGTTTTCGTGAGGCAAAAATCACGTGCTCACACCTGATCTCGCAAATGCGAGATCAGAGGCCTACAACAGGTTCAACTATACTAGCAAAATTTTCTAAGTTCCAAAATACCCCGTAGCCTATCCAAAACTTACCCGAGCCCTCGGGGCTCCAAACCAAACATGCACACAAGCCTTAAAGCATCATACAAACTTGCTCGTGCGATCAAATAGCCAATTTAACACCTAGAACTACGAATTTAGCACCAAATCACATGAAATTCTCAAGAATACTTTGAAATTCCTATTTTTTCAACCGGACGCCCGAATCACGTCAAATAAACTCCGCTTTCTACCAAATTTCACAGACCTGATTTTAGTATTATATTAAACATGTACCGGGCTCCGACACCAAAATGCGGTTCGATACCAACGAGATCAAGCATTAATCAATTTCTTTTAATCATTAGATTTCTAGTCTTACAATTTTCATAAAAAAAATTCATTACTCGAGCTAGGGACCTCCGAATCCGACTCCGGTCATACGTCCAGGTCCCATATTTTTCTACGGACCCGCCGGATCTATCAAAATACGAGTTCGAATCCGTTTACTCAAAATATTGACCAAAGTCAACTAAATTAACTTCTAAAGGCAAAATTATAGTTTTTCTCAAATTTCCACATAAAAGCTTTCCAGAAACGAGCCCGGATTGCGCACACAAATCGAAGAGAATAAAAATAAGGTTTTGAAGGTCTCAGAACACAAAATCGAGTTCTAAATCGTAAGATGACCTTTTGGGTTATCACATGAGTAGACAAGGGTAAATAGTTCTATTTTTGTGGGTAATTGTAGATGGGAGTTTTATAGCTTTACCCATGAAAACCAAGCTAATTACCCTTCCCTACCCATTAACTTTTCTACCCATTAAATTAATTACTCTCCCTATCCATTGTAGCTTTTGTGTGTAATTACCTCTTTTCCTCGTTTACTCTATATTTTACTTTTTCTCCTTTCTTTATTTAAATTTTTTAAATTATTTTATTTTTATTTTTTACCATAATCTGATTTCATACTTAATTTTGGCTCATTTCTTTTACTTTTTTATTCCTCTTTTTTCTTTCCTTTTTATCGTTTTCTTTATTTTTTTCCTTTTCTACTTTCATTGAACTTATTTTTTTTCGTTTTTTCTACATAATCTAATTGTATTCTCTTTCTTTTGCTCCTTTTCTTTTATTCTTCTTTTTATACGATAGCAAAATATAATTGGTACAGTAAATACTCATTTACCTTTTTTAATATAACATATATATTTTCTCTTTTTTTCCTCATTTTTTTCTTCTCTAAATATGTTAAACCAACTTATACATTATAGCCGTTTTCTGTTCTTTTTTCCCATTTATTGTTTTTAAAATTTTTAGTTTTATTTATTATTATTATTATTATTATTATTATTTTCAAATCTTTCTTTTCTTTACTCTTATTTTTTTTCATAATCTAATTGTCACGACCCCAAAATCAATCCGATCGTGATAGCACCTATCATGGAACTAGGTCAGCCGACACAATTCCAAAATAATTCGATATTTCATAATAAAGATGTTTTTTAACTATTAATTAATAAAACTTCATAGCATAATACTAAATAACAAACTGCGAAAAGAAACAAAAGCCCGACATCGGGGTGTCATAAGTTACGAGCATCTACTAAGGACTATCCGATAAAAACTAAGACTATTGTAGTCCAGAAAACACTAATATAGTCTAAAGGAAGATAGGAAGGAGAAGAGCAAGGCTGCGATCGCCAACTCCGAGATATCCGCGACGGATGAAAGATCAACGCTCGCTATCTCGTCCAACAACCGTCGATCTGCACACAAGGTGCAAAGAGTAATGTGAGTACGCCAACTCAGTAAGTAATAAAGGTAAATAAAGACTGAGCAGTAAGAAACACATAAATCCACGTCATGAAATCTCAGTAAGTACAATATGCTTTTAAATCAGTTTATAAGTCAAATCATCTCGTTTAAAATTCAATTTCGGTAAAAAAAAATTATTTGAAAATGTTTTTCAATAGAGGTTGAATGAGATTGTAAAAGTGATGAAAATCATAAATATCTCCTTGGGCAAAACAAGTATCATAAGTCGCCCCTCGGGCATAACATCACTCAAAATCAGCCCCTCGGGAAACCTCAAAATCACTCGTAATCAGCCCCTCGGGTACAACATGAATCAAGAACAGCCCCTCGGGCAACATAATATCACTCACTCAGGGTACCCGCGCTGACTGGGGGTGTACAAACTCCGGAGGGGCTCCTACAGTCCAAGCGCTATAACAAGCCACCTCGTGGCATCATCAATCAGGCCCTCGGCCTCTCATAAACACAAATCAGTAACAACATGTTGCGCCGCGTAACCCGATCCCATAATATCCTCACAACACAGGACCTCTGCCTCACTAAGTCAGAAACCTCTCAAACTACTCGAGTTATCAGTAAAACAGGGTGCTCAACCCAAATTATCATTTTATGCATCAAAACGGAGTAGTAAATACTGAGTTATGAAATCAGTAAAACACAGTATGACTGAGTACAAATCTTAAGTCGAAATAGTGAGGAAATAATAAGAAAAAGACCCCTAAAGGTCCAAACAGCTTGGCATGAGGCCCAAATATGGTGTTAGCCTAAATCATAGAAATTCTTTCTAAAACACATAAATATCATATAGTTTCCAGTCAAATATGCAACTTAATAGTTGCTACGGGATGGACCAAGTCACAATCCCCAACGGTGCACGCCCACACGCTCGTCATCTAGCATGTGCGCTACCTCAAAATAGTGAAACGATGTGAAATCCGGGGTTTCGTACCCCCAGGACAAGATTTACAATCATTACTTACCACGAACCGGTCAAATCCCTACTCTGCAATGCCCTTGCCTCTGGAATCAGCCTCCAAACATCCCTAATCTAACCAAAAGCAATACAATGTGATCAATATAGGCCAAGGGATCAATACCAAACAAAAACTATCAATTTATTCCAAAATCCCAAAATTCACTCAAACTCGACCCTCGGGCCCACGTCTTGAAATCCAACAAAAATCACAAAACTAGAAACTCCTTTCACTCACGAGTTTATATATACCAAAACCATCAAAATCCGACCTCAAATGGTCCTTCAAATCCTCAAATTAAACTCTCCATTTTCCAAGCCCTAACCCTTCAATTTAATCTCTAATTTCTTTCAATCTCAGGCTTAATCAACTGAAAATTACCATAATCATAAGTACTAAGCTCAATAACGTACCTCACTGAGTATCCCCTTGATTCCCTCCTTAAAACCCTCCAAAAATCTCCAAAATCCGGATAGAAATGATGAAGAACACCCAAAAATTCGCGAAGGGCTCCTTAAATAACTTTTGCCTAGGCATCTCACACCTGCGACCCATTTTCACGCATCTGCGGACCACTTTTGCGGTAAAACCAACTGCATCTGCGGTTCAATACCCGCACTTGCGGTCACGCAGGTGCGCTCCTCCTTCCGCACTTGCGGTTCCTGGCTTCCTTGGCCTTGGCCGCTTCTGCGGTTGCTCTCCCACATTTGCGAACCTTGCACTTGCGGTCCCCACTCCGTATGTGCGGTTATGATAGCTAAGGAAATGTTCAGCACTTCCTCAAATCCCATCCTTGATCCGTTAACCTCCCGAAATCAACCCGAGGCCCTCAGGACCTCAACCAAATATGCCAACAAGTCACATATCACCATTAAAACTTATTCAAACTTTTGAACACTCAAAACAACATCAAAATACTAAATCACCCTCGGATTTAAGTCCAAGAACTCCCAAATCTCCGAATTCCGCAAACGATGCAGAAACCTATCAAATCTCGTCCGAATGACCTGAAATTTTGCACACATGTCACAAATGACACTACAGACCTACTCTAATCTCCGGAATTCGATTCCAACCCCCCTATAAAAATTTTCATTTCCGACTGGAAAATGCCAAATTTCTAATTTCGCCAATTCAAGCCTAATTCTACCATAGACCTCCAATTTACATTCTGAACACGCTCCTAAATCCAAAATCATCTAACGGAGCTACCTGAACCATCAGAATTCACATCCGAGATCTTTTACACATAAGTCAATATTTGGTTGACTTTTCCAACTTAAGCTTCTAAATAAGAGACTATGTGTCTCATTCCACTCCAAGACCACTCCGAACCCGAACTAACCATCACGATACGATGAAATACAGTTGAACAACACATAAAGAAGTAGAATTGGGGGAAACATGGCTATTACTCATGAAACAACCGGTCGGGTCGTTACATCCTCCCCCTCTTAAACAAATGTTCGTCCTCGAACGAGTCAAGAAACATACCTGAAGCCTTAAACAGGTGTGAATATTTGCTCTGCATCTCCCGCTCGGTCTCCCAAGTAGCCTCCTCCATGGGCCGACCTCTCCATTGTACTTTCACCGCATCTATATCCTTAGATTTCAACTTTCGGACCTGCTGCTCCAAAATAGTCAATGGCTCCACATCATAAGTCAATCACTGTCTAACTGAACCGTGCTAAAATCCAAAAACATGAGACGGATTGCCAATATACCTACGGAGCATAGAAACAAGAAATACTAGATGCACACTCGACAAGCTAGGTGGCAAAGCAAGCTCATAAGCCACCTCCCCAATCCTCTGAAGCACCTCAAAAGGCCCATTGAACCGAGGGCTCAACTTGCTCTTCTTCCCAAATCTCATAAGACCCTTCATGGGTGAAAACTTTAGTAGGACCTTCTCCCCAACCATATAAGACACATCCCGAACCTTTCTGTCAACATAACTCTTTTGTCTCGATTGCGATGTACGAAACCGCTCCTGAATCACTTTTACCTTGTCCAAAGCATCCTGCACCAAGTCTGTATCCAAAATCCTATCCTCAACTGCAATGTGAACTGAGTACCTCTATCTGAAATGATGGAAATTGGGACACCATGCAGGCGAACAATCTCTCAGATATAAATTTCAGCTAACTGCTCTGAAGAATAGGCAGGACATACAAGAATGAAGTGCGCGGAATTGGTCAGCCGATCCACAATCACCCAAGTAGCATCGAACTTCCTCAAAGTCCGTGGAAGTCTAACTACGAAATCCATGGTGATCCTCTCCCGCTTCCACTCCAGAATATCCATTTGCTGAAGCAAGCAACCCGGTCTATGATGCTCATATTTCACCTGCTGACAATTGAGATGCCGAGCTACAAACCCCACTATATCCTTCTTCATTCTCCTCTACCAATAATGCTGTCTCAAATCCTGATACATCTTCGCGGGCACCCAGATGGATAGAATACTGCGAGCTATGAGCCTCCTCTAGAATAAACTCCCGAAGCCCATCCACATTGGGCACACATATCCGTCCCTGTATCTTTAATACCCCATCATCATCAATATTCTCATCTCTGACATCGCTGTGTTGAACTCTGTCCTTGAGGAAAAGCAAATGAGGATCATTATGTTGGCGCTCTCTGATACGATCAAACAAGCAAGACCGAGAAACCACACAGGCTAAGATCCGACTGAGTTCCGAAATATCCAACCTCACAATCCGATTGGCCAAGTCCTGAACATTAACTGCAAGAGGTCTCTCCCCAACACGAATAAATGCAAGACTGCACATACTCACCGCCTTCCTACTCAAGGCATCAGCCACCACATTGGCCTTTCTTGGATGTCACAAAATAGTAATATCATAATCCTTTAGTAACTCCAACCATCTTCGCTACCTCAAATTGATATCCTTCTGCTTGAACAAGTGCTGAAGGCTACGATGATAAGTAAACACCTCATAAGACACACCATAGAGATAATGCCTTCAAATCTTCAATGCGTGAACAATGGTAGCCAACTCCAAATCATGAACATGGTAGTTCTTTTTATGGGGCTTCAACTGACGAGAAGCATAAGCAAACACTCTACCCTCCTGCATCAACACACACCCAATACCAACTCTAGAAGCATCACAATATACTGTATATAACCCTGAAGCTGATGGCAAAACTAACACTGGAGTTGTGATCAAAGCAGTCTTGAGCTTGTGAAAGCTCGCCTTATACTCGTCCGGTCACCTGAAAGGAGCACCCTTTTGAGTCAATTTGGTCAAGGGTGATGCTATAAATGAAAATTCCTGAACGAACCGACGGTAATAATTCGCCAAACCAAGAAAACTGCGAATCTCTGTGGCTAAGGATGGTCTGGGCTAACTCTGAACCTCCTCTATCTTCTTCGGATCAACCTGAATACCCTCGCTGGACACCACGTGCCCCCAAGAAAGCCACCAAACTGAGCCAAAAATCACACTTGGAGAACTTTGCATAAAGTTTCTCTTCTCTCAACCACTGCAATACAACTCTCAAATGCTCAGCATGCTCCTCTTGACTGTGCGAGTATACCAGAAGATCATCAATGAATACAATAACAAACAAGTCAAGATAAGGCTGAAACACGCTATTCATCAAATGCATGAACGCTGCCGGGGCATTGGTCAGCCCGAACGACATCACAAGGAACTCATAATGATCATATCGGGTCCTGAAAGCTGTCTTAATAATGTCCGAGTCCTTGATATTCAACTGGTGGTACCCTGACCTGAGATCAATCTTGAAGAATACTTTCGCTCCCTGAAGCTGGTCAAATAAATCATCAATACGAGACAAAAGATACTTGTTCTTGATTGTGACTTTGTTCAACTGCCTGTGATTAATGCACATCCTCATCGTGCCATCCTTCTTCTTCACAAATAGGACAGGCTCACCCCAAGGCAACAAACTAGGTCGAATAAACCCCTTATCAGGGAGTTCCTGAAGCTGCTCCTTCAACTCCTTTAACTCTGCTGGTGCCATATGATACGGTGGAATAGAAATGGGCTGAGTGTCTGGTACCAATTCAATAGCAAAGTCAATATCCCTATCTGGTGGCATACCGGCAGGTCTGCAAGAAACACATCCGAAAAATCCTTCACCATCGTAACTGAATCAATGGTAGAGTATCTGCACTGACATCCCTCACGAAGGCCAAATAAGAAAGACAAACCTTCTCAACCATCTGCTTGGCCTTCAAAATGAAATCACTCTACTGGGAACATAATCCGTCAAACCTCGCCACTCAATCCGTGGCACCCCCGGCATAGCTAACGTCACTGTCTTAGCATGACAGTCCAAAATAGCAATGGATACAACCAATCCATGCCCAATATCACATCAAAATCAACCATACAAAGCAACAGAAGGTCCACTCGGGTCTCCAAACCCCCAACAGTCACCACACCTGACCGATATATGCAATTCATAATAATAGTATCGCTTATCGGAGTAGATACACAAATAGATAAAATAAGAGACTCACGGGGTGTATCCAAATAACGAGCAAAATATGATGACACATATGAAAAAGTGAAACCAGGATCAAATAATACAGAGGCATCTCTTTGGCAAACTAAGACAATACTTGTGATCCAGACATTTGAAGAAATAACATCTAGTTTGGATAGGAGTGCATAGAAATGGGCCTGACCACCACCTGATCGACCTCCCCCTCTGGGGAGACCCCTAGCTGATAGTCCACCACACCTAGCTGACTGGGTGGGTGGTAAAGTAACTGGTGTTGAAGTCGATGGCTGACTTCTCTACTAAGGTGGACCCCCATGAAGATGAGGACACTACCTCCATATGTGCCCCAATTCTCCATACTCATAATAACCCCCTAGTGGAGACGGGGACTGAAGGAAACCCCTAGCACTGGAATGACTAGTAGAAGAACCTGGCATGGATGAGCCCTGAACTGATGGAGCACAGGACAAACTCTGGGCTAGAAAGGAGCTAAGTGATGAATGACCCTGATGAGATCTGTGAGAACCATGGCCCGATGATGCTCCACAATGAATTGGGCGAGCTGACTGAGCATGTCTGAATGGATGGCCTCTGCCGTGCTGAAACTGACCCTCATGAGGAGCACCACTGAATCTACCCTGGCCACGAGGCCTCTTAGCCTCCCTCTTAACCCTCTCCTGACCACAAACCATTTCAATCTATCGAGTAATGTCGACAACCTCATTAAAAGTGGCACCAGACACCCTCTCTCTGGTCATAAGCAACCAAAGCTGAAAACCGAGGCCATGTATAAACCTCCTGATCCTCTCTCGGTCTGTGGGAACCAACCAGACCGCATGACAAGCCAACTCGAAGAATTGCATCTCACACTATAAAACAGACATATCACCCTGACGAAGCTGCTCGAATTACCTGTGCAACTCCTCTCGGCGAGACTCAGGTACAAACTTCTCCAGAAAGAGAACGGAGAACTGCGGCCAAGTAAGGAGGGCTGCACCAACCGACCTACGCCTCTTGTAAGCCTCCCACCAACTAAGTGCAGCCCCATAGAACTGTAAAGTAGTGAATGTGACACCACTGGTCTCCAGAATACCTGCGGTCCGAAGCATCCTCTATCACTTATCCAAGAAAACCTATGCATCCTCACCCTCAACACCACTAAATGACAGAGGCTGGGGTCTCCCAAACCTCTCCAATCTGCATTGCTTGTCCCCTGGCATAACAAGATTTACATAGTCCTAAGCAGCTGCAACCGGCTGGGTTGGAGCTTCCCCCGGTGTTAGAAGTCCCTGAACAACCTGCTCAGGTGTTTGAATAGCGGGAGTCTGAGTGCCTCTCCCGGCTTGAGAAGTAGCTGCGGCCATAGTAATTGAGGCCGCCTGAGCCAGGCCAGTGCACACTGATAGAATCGTAGCTAGGGCCTTCTGAAGGTCTGGGATAATAATAGGCATAGCTGGTGCCTGAGCTGGTCCTGCTAGAGCATCTATAACTGGGACATGATCATGAACTAGGGCGGTTGGTGGATCTGCAGGTGCTGCCTTAGTTGCTGCGCGGGCTATACCCTTGCCCCTACCATGACCTCGACCATGACCTCGGTCTCTAGTGGTCCCAACTAGTGGTACTGGTGGTCATTTGTCCTGACCAGTAGCACGTGTCCTCACCATCTGTGAGAGAATAGAATAACATAAGTTTAGTTAGCAAAATCAACAGATTCACACGGCAAGAATTCAAGAATGTGAAGTTTTCCTAAAAGTTTTGTAGCCTCTCAAAGATAAGTACAAACGTCTCTGTACCGATCCGCAAGACTCTACTAAACGCTCATGACCCATGAGACATATGTAATCTAGGCTTTGATACCAATTTGTCACGACCCCAAAACCCACCCGGTCGTGATGGCGCCTATTATGGAACTAGGCCAGCCGACATAATCCCAAAATAATTCGATATTTCATAATAAAGATGTTTTTCAACAATTAATTAATAAAACTTCATAGCATAAGTCTAAATAACAAAGTGCGGAAGAAACAAAAGCCAGACATCGGAGTGTCACAAGTCACAAACATCTACTAAGGATTATCCGATAACAACTAAGACTATTACAGTTTAGAAAACACTAATATAGTCTAAAGGAAGATAGGAGGGAGAAGAGCAAGGCTGCGATTGCCAACTCCGAGATATCCGCAACGAATGAAAGATCAGCGCTCACTGTCTCGTCCAGCAACCCCTCGATCTGCACACAAGGTGCATGGAGTAATGTGAGTACGCCAACTCAGTAAGTGATAAAGGTAAATAAAGATTGAGCAGTAAGAAACACATAAATCCATGTCACGAAATCTCAGTAAGTACAACATGCTTTTAAATCAGTATACAAGTTAAATCATCTCGTTTAAAATCCAATTTCGGTAAAAATTAATTTGAAGATGTTTTTCAACAGTTTCAACAGAGGTTCAATGAGATTTAGAGTAAAAGTGATGAAAATCATAAATAGTCCCTCGGGCAAAACATGTATCATAAACCGCCCTCGGGCATAACATCACTCAGAATCAGCCCCTCTGACAACCTCACAATCAATCGTAATCAGCCCCTCGGGCACAACATGAATCAAGAATAGCCCCTCAGGCAACATCATATCACTCACTCAAGGTACTCGCACTCACTAGGGTGGTACAGACTTCGGAGGGGCTCATACAACCCAAGCGCTATAACAAGCCACCTCGTGGCATCATCAATCAGGCCCTCGGCCTCTCATAATCACAAATCAGTAACAACATGCTACGACGCGCATCCCGATCCCATAATATCCTCACAACACAAGCCCTCGGCTTCACTCAATCAGAAACCTCTCAAGCCACTCGAGCTATTAGTAAAACAGAGTGCTCAGCCCAAAATATCACTTTATACATCAAAACGGAGTATTAAATACTGAGTTATGAAATCAGTAAAATATAGTATGACTGAGTACATATCTTAAGTCGAAATAGTGAGGAAATAATAAGAAAACGGCCCCTAAGGGTTTAAACAGCTTGGCACGAGGCCCAAATATGGTATTCAATCCAAATCATAGAAATTCTTTCTAAAACACATAAATATCATATAGTTTCCAGTCAAATATGCAACTTAATAGTTTCTACGGGGCGGACCAAGTCATAATCCCCAACGGTGTACGCCCACACACTTGTCATCTAGTATGTGCGCCACCTCAGGACAAAATTTACAATCATTACTTACCTCGAACCGGTCAAATCCCTACTCCGCGATGCCCTTGCCTCTGGAATCGGCCTCCAAACATCCCGAATCTAACAAAAAGCAATACAATATGATCTATATAGGCCAAGGGATCAATTCCAAATGAAAAACTATCAATTTATACCAAAATCTCGAAGTTCACCCAAACCCGGCCCCTAGGCCCACATCTTAGAATCCGATAAAAATCACAAAACTAGAAACTCCTTTCACTTACGAGTCTATACAAACCAAAACTATCAAAATCCGATCTCAAATGGTCCCTCAAGTCCTCAAATTAAACTCTCCAATTTTCAAGCCCTAACCCCTCAATTTCATCCCTAATTTCTTTCAATCTCAGGCTTAATCAACTGAAAATTATCACAATCATAAGTATTAAGCTCAATAACTTACCTCAATGAATGGCCTTGGCCGCTTTTGCGACTGCTCTCCTGCTTCTGCGAACCTCACACCTGCAGTCCCCACTCCGCAGGTGCGGTTATGATAGCTGAAGGAAATCTTTAGCACTTCCTCAAATCCCATCCTTGATCCGTCAACCTCCCGAAATCAACCCGAGGCCCTCGGGGACCTCAACTAAACATGCCAACAAGTCACATATCACCATTAAAACTTATCTAAACCTTCGGAACACTCAAAATAACATCAAAACACCATATCACACTTGCATTCAAGTCTAAGAACTTACAAACCTCCGAATTCCGCAAACGATGTTGAAACGTATTAAACCTTGTTCGAATGACATGAAATTTTGTACACACGTCACAAATGACACTACGAACCTACTCCAATTTCATGAATTCTATTCTGACCCCGATATCAAAATTTTCACTACCGACCGAAAAATGCCTAATTTTCAATTTCGCCAATTCAAGCTTAATTCTACCACGGACCTCCAATTTACATTCCAAACACGCTTCTTAATCCAAAATTACCTAATGGAGCTACCCGAACTGTCAGAATTTACATCCGAGATCTTTCACACATATGTCAGCATCCGGTTGACTTTTCCAACTTAAGCTTCTAATTAAATAAGAGACTAAGTATCTCATTCCACTCCAAGACCACTCCAAACCCGAACTAACCAATAAGATATGATGAAATACAGCTGAACAACACATAAAGAAGCAGAACTGGGGGGGGGGGACAGACTCATGAAACGACCGGCCGGGTCGTTACACTAATTTTGCACACCTTTTTTTCTTCTTTATTTTTGTTTTTTACAAATATTTTTCTCTCTTTCTTTATTCACTATATTAAAAAAATAACTGATATATTATATTTTTTTATTTTTATTTTTATTTTTTATATTTTAATTAATAAAAAATAACTTATTCTAGCGTATAGTATACCAAAAATAATATTAGTGGTAGTTGAAGTATATTGTTGCAGTATATTATGATATCCATATGGTATATATTATATACTGATAGGATAAATATAGAACATGTCGAATTCTTTAAAAAAAAAGACCATCAGTCATCTATGATACTCATATGGTATATATCATATGCTAATACGGTATTATAGAGGTCTGGTTCATTCCTTATAAAAACACACTAAATCCTCTATGATACCAACATGGTATAATATCATATACTGACAAAGTATTATAGATGACTCGTTCACATATTAGTGTCTAATATTATTGTAAAATATGTTGCACATTAGTATACAAATTTACAAATAGGCATATTATTACTTTATATCTATTTGTACATCTACTTCTAATACTGTAGATAACATCTCCATGGAATTCCATCTAACACCTCTTTTATGAAAAAAAACTATAAAAAGCGTGAGAACTTTGTTAAAATATTTAAAAAGAATCCAGTTAAAAATTTTAAAAAATTTAAAAATGACCCAATTATAATATTATATTTTATATGATAATAATATATTATTGCATAAACTAAATACTATTGAATTATATATTGTATACCAAAATAGCATACAATATAAGAAAATGATATCTTATGTTCTTCATTTAACATTATACTATTACATTAAAATAGTATACTATTATGGTATATTATATACTATTGCAGTATACTGCACATTATTACCATATACCGTTACAATATATTATATACTATAATAGTATACTGATGTAGTATAGTTATATACTCCTATAGTATATAATATATCGTAATGGTCTATTGTTAGATAATTGTGTTCTTGTTCGAGTATTATAGTATACCGTTGCAGTATATTGTATATTATAATAGTATATTGTCACAATATAGCTATATACTCCTACAACATATTTATACCGTAGCAGTATACTATTCGGTAACTGTGTTCTTCTTCGATTTTCAACTGAAAGATTCAATGTCAATCACCTCAAATCAACTCCAAATGTGATCAAATTTCAGTATGAACTTCCAGAAGGTATTATTAGTAACATTTGAATATGTTAAATATTGCTTATAGTACCTTCTGGAACTTCATACTAAAATTTGATAACATTTGGAGCTGATTTGAAGTGATTGAGACCGAAATTTTCAGTTGAAAATCGAAGAAGAACACATCTACCCAATAATATACCGCAACGGTATACAATATATTGTAGGAGTATATAGCTATACTGCAACAGTATACTATTATAGTTTACAATATACTGCAATGGTATATTGTAATAATCGAAGAACACAGTTACCTGATAGTATACTACTACGATATACAATATACTATAGGAGTATATAGTTATACTGCAACAATTTACTATTATAGTATACTGTTATGATATACTGTAATATGCAATATACTGTAATAGTATACAATATACCATAATATTATCTACTTTGACTGCGATTTGTTGAATGATTTAGGTGTTATTGTGCAAAGCTACAACCATCGTTATAATAACATTATAATGTTATAGTATACAATATAATATAACATTATATCGTAATAAATAATTTATTTTTTATTACTTTTTAAATTTTTCCAACTAGGTCCTTGCAAATAAATAAATTTTTGATGGAGTTCCATGAAAATAATATTCGTTTCTTTTTTATTCCCTCCCTCCAAGAGCTCCTCACTTTGCTCTTGAGGTGACTCGAACTCACAATTTATTGGTTGGAAGTGAAGGGTGTTCAACAACCTACTTTTGTCCCATGAAAATATTATTCATTATATAAGAAGTAGTTGTCGGAAGACATAAAACAGTAATATGGGGAAAAAAGAAACTTTAAATTTTTTTTCAATGAAATTAGAAAAATTAAACAAAAGGACGGAAAAATAAAAATAAAAAAATGAAAAGAACGAGCCAAATTGTGTATAAAACTAGATTATGGTAAATAAAGAACATAAAAATAATATGATTTTGGAAAAAATATATATGAATACAAAAAAAAAAAGAAGAAAAGAAAGAAAAGAAAAGAAAAGAAAAACAGAGAAATATAAAAGAAAATGAGAAAAAAAAGAAGAAACAGTTACCCACAAAAATTGTACTGGATAGGAAAGATAATTAGTTCGGTGCGTAAAAAAATTAATGGGTAAATAAGGATAATTAATTTAGTTTTTGTGGGTAAAATATAAAACATGGCAGATTTGATGGGCGCCCGTCGTTTTTATATTGGAACTTTCGTAGGCGCTAATTTGTCCTTTTGGCAGCCACGGACCACGGTATTTGTGTTTTAGGAAGGAATTACAGAAATAAATTGCACATTTCTTTTTCTTCCTTGCTAGAGTAGAGAATTCAATTAGCAGTAATTTTCTTAATGCGAGTATGTGACTTCTGATTATGGTGTAAACATTATCCTCTGGGAGTACTAGGGGTGTAGGCGCATTTAAAGATTTTTTTTTTGTTGACAAAGTATATGAAAGGTATGAAAGAAATGACAACAATAACAACGTACCCAATGTAATATCACATAATGGAGCCTGGAAAGGGTAAATGTGTACGCATACCTAATTCTTAATACAAGTGGTAACTTTAGGCCTAGCAATTCGATGCACAAAATATTCCGAATTCACACAGGGCCCGGAAAATAGACGTATCCTTAGATGTGTGATATACACAACCTAGCTATTCTAATACAAGTATTAGTGACTATTTTCACGGCTTGAACCCCTGACCTATAAGTCACACGAAAATAACTTTACCGTTGCTCCAAAGCTCCTCTTCTAAAAACTTCAAGTTACAAGTTATAAAGTTATCTTCTTCATTACCTAATGGACTAATTATAGTCACCAAACAATTCAATTATCTGAACCAAAAGGTGTGTTCCATAATTATCAGTGTAAACATTTGAAAATAAAGACCAATTTGAGATCAAATTGATGGGAACGCTGAATCATCAGGCAGACTTAATTGGACAAGAAGAATAATTCAAAACCTAAAAATTAAAATTGAGAAAAATATCAGCTGTCAACAAAATGTTGCCAAACTTACTATTGACGCGTCAATTCTTATCCATTTAATTAATTCCAATCAAATATAATACTTATATTCTTATCCGGTGGGCTAGAGAAAAAGTCCACACTCCCTTGTCAAATTCATACTTTTCCTACAAAAACCATCAAATCCAATAAACAGAAAGAAGATCATTCAACATTCATTCTCCTACTTTTCCAAATTGGTTTTCTAGAATTTCTCTTCACAACCATTCATCTCGAAAAATCTTCAACATTTCTCTCATATCTTTATAAATTTCTAGTTATACGCTAGCTCTATCTTAATTCTCATAACACACAAAAACCAAAAACAAGAAGAAAAAAAGAGTCAAATATGAAGAGCAAAGGGAGTCACAGCCAGAACAGAATCATGCGAATTATTGCATTACCATGGAAAGCGTTAATAAAAGCAAGAGATTGTTACGTGGGAAGCATGAATAATTATGCTGTAGTAAATCCTAGGAGTTTACCAAAGAGTTATAGTGTTACATCGTCAAGGTCAAATGATAGTGAAGATTTTAGAGATCTTGTTAGAGCAGCATCAGCTAGGAGCATGGGAGAGAATTTCGAACTGAATTTACTCATACAACAACAAATAAGACAACAATTGCAACAACAAATGCCTTCAAGAAAAGTGCCGAGGAGTGTTAGTGTTGGAATGGGAAGAATTGATGAAGATAAACCTTATGTTTTAGGAGATCAAGAAGATGTTAATATGATGTTGGTGAAGAATGATTTGAAGTTTCCTAGAAGTAGAAGTCATGCTGTCTCAAAGACAAAAAATGTTCATGTCTTTTAATTCTTGCTAAGGCTTATTAGGTGGATTGAGTGTGGGAAATTTGATTACTTTCTTGAGAATTTTGAGGAACAGGAATTTTCTTGTATTTTGTTTTCCAAGCTAGGTATGGCATGTAACTATTAATATTTGTTTGATAGGAAGTCTTGATTGTCTCTTAAGTTTTGTTTCAGTGTCAACGTAAATATTTCAAATTTCAGCCTATTTTATGATGTCACAAAGAAGAAGGTGGGGAGCTCTCGGGGCAAAATGGTATTAGTTTGTGGGTAATGGCAACGGGACGGATCAGGGCGACTCTTAGGCCTCGTTTGTTTGCATTTATGGAAGTCTGAATCTTAATTATTCAAACCTCAGATATTAATTAAGTGTGTTTGTTTTTGAATTGTGAATCTTAATTATTCAGATATTAATCATTAAGTGTATTTTTGGGGGAATTATACATAAATACAACTAATACATATATTGCAACTAAGTGGCATATATTTAACATTGCAAAACTGTAGCCCAAAAACAATAGACTAAGATTCCACATCCAACTCCAAATAGGTTCTCGAAATTACTATTCAATTTTTTTTAAAAAAATGCTCAACCTTAAAATCTAATTTTCGAATAAGTAATTGTGACTCAAACATTACTTCAATAAGCCAAATCTATTTGGGTGGTGAAATTAGATTTTTATGATAATTCACCATTGTTGAACATGCTTGTATAAGTGACTTAAAATTTCAAATATGGTTTTATGAGAAATTTTGAGTGAATGTTGTTTAAAAATAGTATAAGGAGGTTGTATACAAAATTTAAAGTCATTTAATGAAGATTGGATTGGTCCACAATTGTTGAGCAAACTTAAATAAGTGAGTTTATATTTCGAATTTGATTTTGCGAGAATTTTAAAGTGAGTGTCTTTAGACTTGTTAGAATAGTATAAGGACGTTGTATATAAAATTTGAAGTCATTTAATGGAGATTTGAACTGGGTTTGAACAAGAATTGTAACTGAAAATCGTGGAAGAAATTCGTCTACAGACTCTTGTATAAAGGTGTATAAAAGTGTACAATAGTATATAAGAGGTGTTTATATACCCATAAACATGTCACGACCCAAAACCTAACCTGTCGTGATGGCGCCTATCGTGGTAATAGGCAAGCCGACATTTCTAAGATATTCCCAACATTTAACAGAAAATGCACCAAAGTAGTTTTAAAATAACAAAGATTCTCATAAACAAGGTAGAAACCCAAAACATAACGTAGAAACTCCCGATATCGGGATGTCACTGTCACGACCCAATGTTTTCCTCCGTGAACTGTCGTGACGACACCTAGTCTCTACGACTAGGTAAGCCTAACAAATTGCGGAAAAAGGAAATAAAGATACAAAACTAGCAAGTCACATGTAATATAATAGAGAAAATTTAGAATGCTGCTCGACATATACAATAATAACACCCTCGACTATTAATAACACTCCCAAAACCCGGAATCTCATGAATCACAAACTAGAGGAGATACACAGTGTTCGAACTCCCAAAGTCTAACAAAAGTAATTACAGAAGGTCTATAACTAAATGGAGAATAGCGAGGGACTCCTCGGTCTGCGGACGTGACAGATATACATTGAAGTCTCTAAAAGTCGCCTCGCCTCATTGATGGTATGGCTGAACAGAAGAACCTGGATCTACATACGAAAAAGATGTGCAAAAAAGGGCATGGGTACACCACAGCGGTACCCAGTAAGTGCCAAGCCTAACCTCGATCGAGTTGTGACGAGGAAAGTCAGGGCTCTACTGGTTATATATATAAAACAAGGTAAAACAATATGAAGTGTGATAGTATAATTAAAATTACTAGCAGTCGATAAATAGTAAAATCACAGACAGAATATATTAAGTACACAGAGATAGCAATAGTGGATCTCCCAGGATATCGTCCCGTAGTCCCGAACGTAAATGTGCAGAGGATCTCTGGGGATATTGTCCCGTAGTCCAAATCATAAATATGCAGGGGAATCTCCCGGAATACCAATCCGTAGTCCCAAAGTAAATATCCAGTACAGGAGAATCTCCGGGTACCGCCCCGTAGTCCCAAATGTAAACGTGCAGGGGGATCCCTGGAATACCGATCAGTAGTCCTAAAGTAAACATGCAGGGGGATCTCCCGGGATATCTTCCCATAGTCCCAAAGTAAACACACAAAAGTATCAAGAGAGAATCTACAGTTCTATTCGAGAATAAGTAGGAATTCTACTCTAAACATGCTGCACATAATACAAGTAAGCAGTTAAAGTAGATAAGACAATTAGATCACATAAGCATGCTTTTCCTAAACTAAACAAGAGGCTTTAAGTACAAGTATTGCTCAATTACAAGAAAACATAGATATTTACTTAATGAAAACGAGGTTTTTCAACAATTAGCACGTGTACGCACTTGTCACCTCACGTACACGACACTCATATAACAACAATACCAAAATCCTAAGGGGAGTTCCTCCACACAAGGTTAGGCAAGCCACTTACCTCGAACAAGCTCAAAATCAATCCGAAACCACGCTCTTGCCACAAGCATCCAACTTCGGGTGGCCCAAATCTATTCAAATCAATTTCATAACGTAAATACAACTACAAACAACTAATTTTGCTAAACAAATCGAGGCTAAGGTAATAAAATAAAAAAAAATGCCCCAAAGTCCTCTCCAGGCGCGCGTCTCGGAATCGGGTAAAAGTTACGGATTATGAACACCCATTCACTCACGAGCACACTCGAACAAAAATTATCAAAATCCAACGCCAAAATCTCCCTCGAAACTCAGATTTTAAGTTGGGGAAGTTTTCCTCAATTCTCCTAATTTTTCACCCCAAATCCGAAATTAAATTACAAAACTAAGATTAGATTAATGGAATACAACTAGAAATGGATAAGAATTTGTTACCCACTGATTTCCTCTTCAAAATCCTCCCAAAAACACCTTCTCTCGAGCCAAAATCAAATTTGGTGTTATGAGCTTCAAAACCTCAAAATTTCATATTTCTGCCCAGCGATTTCTGCATCTGCGGTCATTGGACCGCACCTGCGGTCCTGCTTCTGCTACTGGGGACTCGCACATGCGAGATTTCATTAAACGGGCATATACCGCACCTGCACTCCTTTCTCCACAGATGTGGTCCATTTTTGCGGCCTTATAACTGCATCTGCGGTCACTGGCCATCAGTGCCCAAATCGCACCTGCGGCCTACTTCCTCGCATCTGCGGGCTCCTTACCGCACGTGCGAAAATACCAGAAGCATCACCTTCAGAAAATAGCCTAAGTCCAGTTCAACTTCCGTTAAGCATCCAAAACTCACCCGAGGCCCCCAGGACCTTAACCAAACATGCCAACCAATCTTAAAATATCATACGAACTTAGTCCAACTATCAAATCACATCAAAGAACGCTAAAACCACGAATCACCCTCCAATACAAGCCTAAATAACTTGAAATTTCAAGAATCCTACAATCGATGCCGAAACCAACCAAACCAAGTCCGATTGACCCCAAATTTTGCACACAAGCCACATTCAACACTACGAAGCTATTTCAACTTTTGGAATCGGATTCCGACCCCGATATCAAAATTTCACTATCGATCCGGAAACTTCAAAAATTCAACTTTCGACATTTCAAGCCTAAATAAGCTATGGCCCTCAAAACACAATCCGAACACGCCCCTAAGCTCGAAATCACCCAACGGAACTAACGAAATTGACGGAATTCCATTCCGAGGCTGTCTTTACACTACTCTGACTACGATCCAAATTCTAAAGCTTAAACTCTCATTTGGGAACTAAGTGTCCCAAAATACTCCGAAACTCAAAATGAATCCTCCCAGCAACTCACAATAGTAGAAACAAACACGGGGAAAGTAGTTAATAGAGGATCGGGGTGTTAATTCTTAAAACGACCGGGTAGGTCGTTACATCCTCCCTCTCTTATAACATTTGTTCATCCTCGAACGAGCATAGAGACATACCTGAAGTGGTGAAAAGATAAGGGTAACGAGTGTGCATATCCTGCTCGGTCTCCTAAGTCGCCTCCTCGACCGGCTGACCCCGCCACTAAACCTTCACTGATGCGATGTTCTTTGAGCTCAGCTTTCGAACCTACTAGTCCAATATCGCCACTATCTCCTCAACATAAGATAGATCCTTGTCTAAGTGGACGGAACTGAAATCCAACAAGTGTGACGGATCACCGTGATACTTCCGGAGCATCGAAACATAAAATACTGGATGAACCTCTGCCAAGATGGGAGGTAAGGCAAGCTCATAAGCAACCTCCCCAACACGTCTCAATACCTCAAAAGGACCAATAAACCTTAGACTCAATTTCCCCTTCTTCCTAAATCTCATAACCCCCTTTATAGGCGAAACCCGAAGCAAGACCCGCTCATCAACCATATAGGAAACATCATGAACCTTCCGGTCCGCATAACTTTTCTGTCTGGACTGGGCTGTACAGAGTCTATCCTGAATCACCTTAACCTTCTCTAAGGCATCCTAAACCAAGTCTATGCCCAGTAATCTAGCCTCACCTGGCTCAAACCAACCCACCAGGGATCTACACTGCCTACCATACAAAGCCTCATACGGTGCCATCTGAATGCTGGACTGATAATTGTTATTGTAGGCAAACTCCGCCAGTAGAAAGAACTGATCCCAAGAACCTCCAAATTCCACCACACACGCATGGAGCATATCTTCAAGAATCTGAATAGTGTGCTCACATTGTCCGTCTATCTGGGGATGAAATGCTATGCTCAACTCCACCCAATACCCAACTCATGCTGTACGGCCCTCTAGAACCATGATGTGAACTAAGTACCTCTGTCTGAAATGATGGTAACTGGAATACCGTACAGACGAAAAATCTCCCGGATATAAATCTCCACCAACCGCTCCGAAGAATAGGTAGTACACACAGGAATGAAGTGCACGAACATGGTTAGCCGATCCACAATAACCCAAATGTCATCGAACTTCCTCAAAGTCCATGAGAGTCGAACTACGAAGTCCATGGTGATCTGCTCCCACTTCCACTCCGAAATCTCTATCTGCTGAAGCAAACCACCAGGTCTCTGGTGCTTATACTTTACCTACTAACAATTGAGGCACCGAACTACAAACCCAACTATGTTTTTCTTCATCCGCCTCCACCAATAGTGCTGTCTCAAATTCTGGTACATCTTCGCGGCACCCGGGTGGATGGAATACCGTAAACTGTGGGCCTCCTCTAGAATCAACTCCCAAAGTCCATCAACATTGGGTACACATACCCGACCCTGCATCCTCAATATCCCGTCATCACCAATGGTCACATCTCTGGCATCATCATGCAAAACCTTGCCCTTGAGGACAAGCAAATGAGGGTCATCATACTGACGCTCTCGGATACGATCGAACAAGGAAGATCGAGAAATCACACAAGCTAGAATCCAACTAGGCTCTGAAAGATCCAATCTTATTAACTGGTTGGATAAGGCCTGAACATCCATCATCATGGGCCTCTCCGCTACTGGTAGATAAGCCAAACTCTCCAAACTTTCTACCCGGTGACTCAAAGCATCGACCACTACATTGGCCTTGCCTGGGTGATACAAGATAGTGATATCATAGTCCTTCAGCAGCTCTAACCACCTCCTCTGGCGTAAATTAAGGTCCTTCTTCTTGAACAGCTGCTACAAACTCTGGTGATCAGTATAAATCTCACAAGGAACATCGTACAAATAATGATGCCAGATCTTCAAGGCGTGAACAATAGCAGCTAACTCGAGATCATGGACATGATAATTCTTCTCATGTACCTTTAACTGTTTAGATGCATAGGGAATCACTCTACCGTCCTACATTAATATCGCTCAAAGGACAATCCTCGAGGCATCACAATAGATAGTATAAAACCCCGAACCCGTAGGCAATATCAGTACTAGGGCTGTAGTCAAAGTTGTCTTGAGCTTCTGGAAGCTCTCCTCATACTCTTCCGTCCACTGGAATGGAGCACCCTTCTGGGCCAGCCTAGTCATAGGTACTGCAATAGATGAAAACCCCCCAACAAATCGACGGTAATAACCCGCCAAACCAAGAAAACTATGGATCTTTGTGGCTAAGGATGGTCTGGGCCAACTCTGCACTGCTTCCACTTTCTTCGGATCCACCTTTATCCCCTCACTCGATACCACGTGACCTAAGAATGCCACATAATCCAACCAGAACTCACATTTCGAGAACTTTGCATATAACTTCTTTTCTCTCGAAGTCTGAAGCACTGTCCTCAAGTGCTGTTCATGATCTTCCCGACTCTGGGAGTATACCAGAATGTCATCAATAAAAATAATGATGAATGAGTCAAGATATGGCCGGAACACACTGTGCATCAAATGCATGAAGGCTGATGGGGCATTGGTCAACCCAAATGACATAACAAGGAACTCGTAATGACCATACCGAGTCCTAAAGGTAGTCTTAGGGATATTTGGCTCCCAAATCTTCAACTGATGGTAACCTGAATGCAAGTCAATCTTAGAAAACACCCGTGTAGCTTGTAACTAGTCAAACAAATTATCAATATGAGGCAAATGATACCGGTTCTTCACTGTAACTTTGTTCAGCCGACAATAATCAATGCACATACGCATAGAACCATCCATTTTTCACAAACAAGACAGGAGCACCCCAAGGTGATACACTAGGCCGAATAAAACCCTTATTAAGAAATTCCTGTAACTGCTCCTTCAACTCGGGAGGAGCCATACGGTAAAGAGGAACAAAAATGGGCTAAGTGCCCCGCGACAGATCAATACCAAAGTCAATATCTCTATCGGGCGGCATGCCCGGAAGATCAGCTAGAAATACTTTAGGGAAATCCCATACTATTGGGACTGAATCAACTATAGGGGTATCAATACTGACATCTCACATAAGCTAGATATGTATCACACCCCTTCTCAACCATTCCCTGAGCCTTAAGGAATGAAATAACTCTACTGGGAGTGTGATCTAAGGTACACTTCCTCTCCACTCGTGGTACGCCTGGCATAGCCAGCATCACAGTTTTGGCGTGACAATCAAGAATAGCATAATGGGGCAACAACCAGTCCATGCCCAAGATAACATCAAAATCTACCATGGTGAGCAATAATAAATTGGCTCTAGTCTCAAAATCAGTAAGAGCAACCAAACATGATCGATAAACACGGTCTTCAACAAGAGAATCTCCCACAAGAGTAGAAACATAAATAGGGGAACTCAAAGAATCCCAAGATACGCCCAAATGTGGGGCAAAATAAGAGGACACATAAGAATAAGTGGAGCCTAGATCGAATAAAACCGATGCATCTCTATGACAAACCAGGAAAATACCTATGATGATAGAATCGGAGGCGAAAACCTCGGTACGGGCAGGAAGGTCATAATATTTGGCATGGCTTCCCCCTCTAGGATGACCTCTACCTCCCCGACCTCTACCTCTAGCTAGCTAGGCAGGTAGGATAGCAATTGGTGCTGTAATCTTAGCTTGGGAACTTTGCGGGGGCACGCTATGACTGAGAACTCTGTGGAGGTGCACCCCTCCTATGTCTGGGGAAATCCCTCACAATATGGCATGTGTCGCTACACTCAAAACAAGCTCTGCAAGGGCGTGACAGCAATGACTGGTTCGGGCCAGGTCTGCTGGACTGACCATTGAAAGCACCCCGTGCTAGAGGCACACTAGAGCAGGTACATAATAAGGCTCCTGAGGTCTAGGAGGAGCTGGAATGCCATTGGCTGCTGGAGAGCTGAATGAACGGGGCCACTCATATAACCCCTACCATGACTAACTGCAGCTGAGGCACGAGCACCAAAATAATGGCCCGACTCTTGAGACCTCTTGGCCTCCCTCTCCTCTCTATCCCGAGCATGCATACCCTCTACTCTCCTAGCAATTCCCACCACCTGCTGATAAGAAATATCAATCTTCAACTCTCGAGCAATGCTATATCTGATGCTGGGAATAAGCCCCTCAATAAACTGGCAAACTCTCTCACGAACTATAGAAACCAAGGCTAGTGCATACCTAGCCAAGTTAGTGAAATGGATAACATACTCTGAAACAGTCATAGTACCCTAGCGCAAATGCTCAAACTCTGCACGCCGTGCGTCCCTGAGGCTCTGAGGAACATACTCCCTCAAAAACATATCTGAAAACTGGGTCCATGTAAGGGATGCTGCCTCAGCTGGACTGTCCAACTCAAAAGTACACCACCACTGATAGGCTGCTCCTCGAAGCTGGAAGGCAATGAAAGAAACCCCACTCGATCCTGATATACCCATAATGCGGAAGATACGATAGCACTCCTCCAGAAATCCCAAAGCATCATCTGATTCTAACCCACTGAATATAGGAGGCTTGTAGTTCTTGAACCTCTTAAGCTTCCGTTGCTCCTCCTCTGAAGCTGCTGCCCTGTCCTCGGGCTGAACTGGTGCTGCAGGTGGCACCGATATAACCTCTAGGATCTGATCAACCTAGACCCTTTGCTCTGGAGTGCGGGCGGTGGGATTCTGTGCTCCTCCCCCAGCCTGGGATGTGGCTTCCACAAGGGGAATCAACCCTGCCTGAGCTAGAGTGGTGTACATGCTCATGAACCATGCAAGGTTCTCCTGAAGTGCTGGAGTAGTAGTAACAGTAGGCGTATCAGGTGCCTGGGCTCTAGTTGGAGCTGCTGGTGGCTCCTCTATGGAAACTCACATAGGTGCTCTTGCTGCACCATGTGCGCGTCCTCGTCCTCTACCCCAGCCTCGACCTCTGACAGATCTAGCAGGTGGCGTGAGTGCCTGGTCGTCTCCGGTAGCACGTATACTCACCATTAGTTAGAGAATAGAAGACAGAAGTTTAGAATTTCGATATTAAAAATCTCGCCGACAAGGAAATCAAATGAAGTGGAATTTTCCTAACAGTTACATAGCCTCTTGTAGATAAGTACAGACGTCTTCGTACCGATTCGCGAGACTCTAATAAACCAGCTTGTGATTCATGACTCCTATGAACCTAGAGCTCTAATACCAACTTGTCACGACCCAAGTTCTCCCTCCGTGAACTGTCGTGACAGGGAACCTAGTCTCTATGACTAGGTAAGCCTAACAAATTGCGGAAAAAGGAAATAAAGATACGAAACTAGCAGTTCACGGGTAATATAATAGAGAAAATTAAGAATGCTGCTCGGCATATACAATAATAATACACTCGACCAATAATAACACTCCCAAAACCTAGAATCTCATGAATCACAAACTAGAGGAAATACACAGTGTTCTAACTCCCGAAGTCTAAGCAAAGTAATTACAGAAGGTCTATAGCCAAAGGGAGAATAGAGAGGGACTCCTCGGTCTGCGGACACGACAAATAAACCTCGAAGTCTCTAAATATCACCTCGCCTCAATAATGGTATGGATGAGCAGAAGAACCTAGATCTGCACACGAAAAACATGTGCAGGAAAGGGCATGAGTACACCATAGCGGTACCCTGTAAGTGCCAAGCCTAACCTTAGTCGAGTAGTGACGAGGAAGGTCAGGGCCCTACTACTTATAAATATATATATATATATATATATATATATATATATATATATATATATATATATATATATAGAACAAGGTAAAATAGTATGAAGTGTGACATTATATTTAAAATTACTAACATTCGATAAAGATAAAATCACACATAGAATATATTCAGTACATAGAGATAGCAACTAGGGATCTCCCAAGATATCGTCTCGTAGTCCCAAATGTAAATGTGCATAGGATCTCCCAGGATATTGTTCCATAGTCCAAATCATAAATATGCAGGGGAATCTCCCGGAATACCAATCCGTAATCCCAAAGTAAATATCCAGTACAAGGGAATCTCCCGGGTGCCGTCCCATAGTCCCAAATGTAAACAAGCAGGGGGATCTCCCAAAATACCGATCCGTAGTCCAAAAGTAAACATGCAGGAGGATCTCCTGGGATATCGTCCCGTAGTCCCAAAGTAAACAAACAACAGTATCAAGAAAGAATCTACAGTTCTATTTGAGAATAAGCAGGAATTCTACTCTAAACATGCTGCATAGAATACAAGTAAGCAGTTAAAGCAGGTAAGACAATTAGATCACATAAGCATGCTTTTTCTAAACTAAACAAGAGGCTTCAAGTACAAGTATTGCTCAATTACAAGAAAACACAGATATTTACTTATTGAAAATGGGGTTTTTCAACAATTAGCACGTGTACGCACTCGTCACCTCACGTACACGACATTTATATAACAACAATACCAAAATCCTAAGGGGAGTTCCCCCACACAAGGTTAGGCAAGCCACTTACCTCGAACAAGCTCAAAATAAATTCGAAACCACGCTCTTGCCACAGTACCCAACTCCTAATGGCTGAAATTTATTCAAATCAATTTCATAACATAAATACAACTACAAATAACTAATTTAACTAAAGAAGTCGAGGTTAAGGTAATAAAATAAAAAAATGTCCAAAATCCTCTTCGAGCCCACATCTAGGAATCGGGTAAAAGTTACGGATTATTAACACCTATTCACTCACGAGCACACTCGAACAAAAATTATTAAATCCAACCCCAAAATCTCCCTTGAAACTCAGATTTTAAGTTGGGGAAATTTTCCTCAATTCTCTCAACTTATCACCCCAAATCCGAAATTAAATGACAAAACTAAGATTAGATTAATGGAATACAACTAGAAAGTGATAAGGATTCTTTACCCACTTATTTCCTCTTCAAAATCCTCCCAAAATCGCCTTCTTCTGAGCCAAAAATCAAATTTGGTGTTAGGAGCTTCAAACCCTCGAAATTTCATATTTCTGCCTAGCGATTTCCGCATCTGCGGTCATGGGACAACACCTGTGATCCCGCTTCTGCAGCTGGGGACTCACACCTGTGAGTAAACAGGGGGATACCACACCGGCGCTCCTTTCTGTGCAGATGCAATCCGCTTCTGTGGCCCTATAACCGCATCTGAGGTCACTGGACATCAGTGCCCAAATCGCACCTGTGACTTACTTTCTCGCATTTGCGGTCCGCACCTGCAGGCTCCTCATCGCAGGTGCAAAAATACCAGAAGCAGCAACTTCAGAAAATAGCCTAAGTCCAATTCAATTTTCCTTAAGCATCCGAAACTCACCCGAGGCCCCCGGGACCTCAACCAAATATGCCAACCAAACCTAAAACATTATACAAACTTAGTCCAACTCTTAAATCACTTCAAACAACGCTAAAACCATGAATCGCCCTCCAATCTAAGCCTAAAGAACATGAAATTTCAAGACTCCTACAACCGATGGCGAAACCCACCAAACCAAGTCCTATTTACCCCAAATTTTGCATACACTACGGAGATATTCCAACTTTTAGAATCAGATTCCGACCCTGATATCAAAATTTCACTATCGATCCGAAAATTTCAAAAATTCAACTTTCGGCATTTCAAGCCTTAATAGGCTACAGACCTCCAAAGCACAATCCGAAAATGCCCCTAAGCCCGTAATCACCCAACGGAGCTAACGTAATTGACAGAATTCCATTCCGAGGTTGTCTTCACACTGCTCCGACTACGGTCCAAATTCTAAAGCTTAAACTCTCATTTAGGAACTAAGTGTCCTAAAGCACTTCGAAACTCAAAATGAATCCTCTTGGAAACTCACAATAGCAGAAACAAACACGGGGAAAGCGGTTAATAGGGGTCGGGGCGTTAATTCTTAAAACGACCGTCTGGATCGTTATAGTCACTGAGTTCATAAGCATCTATACATCACAAGTTTGGAAAAGTATTGTCTATGAAAGTCTGGATCTAATTAAAATGAATGTAAAGATAGAGAAGGAGAGATAAGGTCAGCGAAAATGCCGGCAGCTACCTCAAAATCTCCAAATGATCAACTGAGCAAAAGAAGTCAACACCCACCATGACCAGAAACACCTGAATCTACACATGAAGTGCACGGAGTAGCGCGAGTACAACCAACTCAGCAAGTAACAATACTAAATAAAGAACTGAAAGTAGTGACGAGCTCTACAATTATAGTTCAATTTCAGTAATTTCAACATCAGAAAAATAGGCATGCTTTCAACTTCAACAATTTACGCCAAATCAGTTATCTCATATCAAATTCAAGTAAAACAGAATATAACATCTTTTAGAAAACTACTAGGCAGTGATATATGGTAGCTAAGTGCAACAATAATAAAATCAAGAGCATCCTCTTAGAGCAACAGTCACTCAATCTTTCCCAATAGCTCAGTACTCGGCACTCAACACTCTACTCAATAGGTACCTGCGCTCATTGGGGATGTGTATACATTCTGGAGGGGCTCCTTTAGCCCAAGAGCTATATAGTTGCGACGTGCAGACCGATCCCCCATATATATATATATATATATATATATATATATATATATATATATATATATAGCCATAAGGCTTGTTGTGGTGTGCAATCTGATCCACATATATACAGCCCCAAGGCTCGTTGTGGCATGCAACCTAATCCACATATATAGAGCCCTAAGGCTCGTTACGGCATGCATCCTAATCCACATATATATACATATCGCTCACAACTCGACACTCAGGCCCTAACTCAGTCACCAACCTCTCTAGTCTCTCAGAAATCATAAAAATCAGCCCAAACAGAAATAATGTAGTGTAAAGACAAGAAACAAGATGAGGTTGAGATATGATACGCAAGTAAAACCGTGACTGTGCACAAGTCAACAATTAGCGAATAATTCAACAAGTACATGACCTCTGCGGGTCCCTACAGTACCAACATTTAGTCTAAACATAATTTCTAACATGATTTGTACACAAATTTTTATAACACATGAAGAGCATATAGCGAACAACAGACTATTCAACTTCGCAATTCCACGGAATGGACCAAGTCATAATTTCAACGATGAACACCCACACGCCTGTGACCTAGCATATGCGTTACCTTAAAACCAATCACGAGACACATAATACAGGGTTTCATACCATCAGAACTAGATTTAGAACTGTTAGTTACCTCCATCCGAGCAAATATCTATTCCAATATGCCTTTGCTTCACAAATCAACCTCCGAACGCCTCGAATCTAGCCATAAACAATTCAATACAATCAACACGAGCTAAAGGAATAAATTTCACTAAAAATTATGAAGTTATTAATCTAAAGCTAAAATTGGCTCAAAGCCGGCCCCCCAACCCACGTCTCAAAACCTGACAAAAACCAAAAAAACCGAAAACCCATTCCACCAAGAGTCTAACCATACAAAATTTATCAAAATCCGATACCAAATTGCCACCCAAATCCCCATACCCAAATACCGAGCGTCAAACCCTCAAATTTCACTTCAAAACCACATAATCTAGGTGGAAAAATCAATGGGGTAACAAGATTATTGATAGAAAACAAGCACAAAGGACTTACCTCAAGAATCCTCCCGAAAACCCTCTCAAAAACCGCCTTAGACCGAGCTTGAAATGTCCAAAATGAAGAAAAATCACGAACCCTTATTTTTATATGTTCTGCCAAGTCATTCCGCTTATGTGGTCCATAATCCGCGCCTGTGGAACTTCCTTATGCGACCAACCGCTTCTGCGGTCAAAATCCTGGTGCTGTGCACACGGAGCCGCTTTTGCGGACCAACTCATCATGCCCTCCTTCGCTTCTACGACTGTGGGGCCCGTGAAAATTTCCAATCTAAACCCGAAAGTGCGTAGTGGCAATCAAGATTATGTGTTAGAGGTTCGGACCCTTTAGAACTGATCTATGCATTAAAAAGTCAAGGAATAATATTTTCCAGAAAAGTGCATTTTTGCGGACGAAAATGCGGTCGCATAACGGCTATGTAGACCGCATAGTCACCGCAGTGTGAAGCAATGTGTTGGCCAAAATGATGTCAGCTATGCGGCCAATTATGCAATCGCATAATCGATATGCGGGCCGCAAAGTCGTCGCATAATTCCCTTGGGATTTTGTAAGGGGCAGTTCTGCGGTGCATTATGCGACCATAGAACGGGTATGCGGACATCATTTCTGCCATATACCCAGGTAGTGTGTTTAGGTTTTGGGGAGCATTTTTGCAGTCCATTATGCGGGCCGCATGTCAGCTTTGCGATCGCAAATGCGATCGCATATCCGAGTCGGGGCTCCAGTTTTCTAAATTTTAAACCCGACCCTCTGTTGTTATATCCAGTGCAAGAGCTCATTTTGAGCCTATTTCCTGACACTTTTAGAGAGAGAGAGAGAGGGGTCTAAGAGAGGGGAAGTGCTTCCATCAAAATTACTCCATGAATCCTTGTTGAATCATTGAAGATAATCAAGTGAGGGACCTAAACCTTCATCCCAAGAGGTAAGGCTTCATCACCTCATCTCTC
The DNA here is from genome assembly GCF_000393655.2 of Nicotiana sylvestris. NCBI lineage: Eukaryota > Viridiplantae > Streptophyta > Magnoliopsida > Solanales > Solanaceae > Nicotiana > Nicotiana sylvestris. The sequence goes on from NC_091060.1 coordinate 149,446,806, forward strand.
ATTTTTACACATAGCTACAAAAGGGTCATTGGTGAGGTAATTCATGGGGATAAGGGGGTTTGCATTGCATGCATGTGTTCTTGAAGAGTATGAGGAATTATAAAAGAGGAGGCATGGGTAATGGGCTAGTGTAATCTTGCATAAAAGAACCATAAGGCCTTAATGAACACTAAATGCTCAGTACAATGCTCAAGAGATCTTAGATTATGATCTTTTCTTGATTATGAGTTAAATTGTTCTATATTGCTTAAATAGATTGAGGTGCGAACATTACGGAACGTATAGGATTAAGGAAATCTCGGTTGAGGTATGTATGGCTAAAACCCCATCTTTTAGAAATTGAGCTACATCGACGTTTGTGTGAATATGGCAAGATTAAAGCTGAATTATTGCATTGGTTGTTATTTTACATAAATTGATGTTGTAACCGTATATGCATGAAAAATGTGTCTCAACATGATCAACGTGCTGTCTTGATAATTTGAAAGGGCAAGGATATGAATTATGTATTGAAATGCTTGGACTTTAAATTGAAATTGAAGCTGCGCATGTTGTGCCATCTATGTGAAATATCCTCTATGCCTACAATTTTAATTGCTTTTGTATGCACTTATTATCCTAAATTACAAATCTAACATTGAATGTGGGAACGATGTAACAAAAATGCGGCCTACTGTCAATGATAATGTGATAAGTTGTGGCCCCAAGTGCCTACGAAATGATATATGTGAAACAAAGTGATTGATGCGAAGGGAACAATGCCTTGGAAAAGCGGCCTAGCCGATCAGGTCGAGATCCGACTCCGCCTAAAATTAGCGGTGATTTTTTGAATGAACTATGGAAAGGAAAACGAGATTGTGATTGAAATATATGACTCAAATGAGGCGACCTAGCTAATTGGGCCGAGATCGGACTCCGCTCAAGATAGTGGTGGTATTATGAACAAATGATGAATAGTGTGAAATGCCCCAAACTAAAAGCTATGTAAAAATGATGTGGAAATTGTATGATTCTTGTATTTGATAGTGTGGTGATCATCTAAAGCTTGAATTATACTTGTGATTTCTTATTCTTGTATGAAAGTTCTTTCTAACCAGATGGTGTTTAGTTATACATACTAGTACTATTCCAAGGTACTAATGTCCTTTTTACCGGGTGCGCTACATTTTTAAATGAATGTAGGTGGCTCTATTGCAGATAGTGCGGGTCGCGCGTAGCGGAGTACCTTCTTCTTGAAGTCTTGGCGAGCCCCTTTCTCCTTCGAGGGGTTATATTGCACATCTTTTGGTGTAGACTTATACTTTTGAAGTATAGCCGGGGCCTTGTTGCCGGCATTGTCATAACTTGTCTTTTCATCCTTAGAAGCTCCATAGACATATGTTTAGGTTATGTATGAGCATTGGATGGGTCTGCGAACTATGATGTAATTCTAATTCTCGCATTTCTAAAGTGTACTTGTATGGAATCTTGGAACTTATCGACGGTCTAATGTTGTGATTTAAAATAAACTAACGATGTAGAATGGACTATCTTCCCTCGTCTAAATAAATGAATGAAAGCATGGTTTCCTTATTCGTATCGAGATTGGTAGGAAGTGTTTGATAAGGCTTGCTCAGTTGGGTTTTCTTGATTGAGCGCCGGTTGCGCCTCCCGAGGTTGGGGCGTGATAGCGGCCCTCCAAGCGTAGGTGCGAGTCCGCACCTCCGAAAGTCCTTCTGTATCTGTGCTCCACAGCTCACCCATCCAAACTCCACTTCTGCGCATCCCTAGCTTGCACCTACGATGAACATTCCGTAGGTGCAATTATATCAGTAGATGACCAACTTCAACAATCTCCCAACTTCAACTCTTGATCCGCCAACCACCCAGAATCGATCTGAGGTCTCCGGGACCTCAACCAAACATACAACCAAATCCCATAACATTATACAAACTTAGTTGAGCCCTCAAATCACCTCAAACAACATTAAAATCACGAATCACACATAGATTCAAGCCTAATGAACTAAGGAAATTCCAACTTCTTCAAATAATGCTTAAACCTATCAAATCATGTCCGAATGACCTCAAATTTTCCACACAAGTCACAAATGACACCACGGACCTACTCCAACTTCCAGAATCCTAATCCGACCTTGATTTGTCATAAAACAATAATAAATCACAAATGATCAGTAAATGGGAGAACGACGCTATAACTCTCGAAACGACCGGCCGGGTTCTAGGGTGAACAGATTTCTTCAGTTATCCCTCCAGTGTTTTCAAGTGCCAATCCAGAAGAAGACTCTCACGATTTCATTGATGTGATGCACAAGACCCTCAGGGTTATGCGTGCAACTGAGACGGAGGGAGTAGAGTTAGCTGTCTACCGTCGTAAAGGGATGGCCTATTCGTGGTTTGAGTTGTGGGAAGATTCCCGAGAGGAGGGGCACCCTCCTGTGAGGTGGAGTGAGTTTACTGATGCCTTTATAGACCATTTCCTGCCTGTTGAGACAAAGGCAGCCCATGCAGCTGAGTTTGAGAATCTGAAGCAAGGTAGTCGGAGTGTATGGGAGTACTATATGGAGTTTTCCCGCCTATCCAAATATGCTATTCACATGTTGCCCACAATGGAGGCTAGGGTGCGTCGGTTTGTTCAGGGCCTTAATCCTCTGTCTATTAATAAGGCTTCTACATCTGCCTTGAATTCTGATATGAATTATGGGAAGATGGTAGAATTTGCTCTGGCCACAAAGAACCGTAAATTGAAGAGCAAAATGGAGAGAGAGGGTAACAGAAAGGCCCGGTGTATGGGCAACATGGGAGAGTCACTAGGTGGGGAAAGATCAGCTTTCAGGGGAGAATCATCAGGGCCTTCCCAGTCTGTTGCACAGTCTTCAGCCAGTGCACCGCTATCAGGGCCTAACCAGCAGCAGTGGAGTCATTTCAGGACTGGTCAGGGCAATATGGGAACCCATCAGCGAGGTCGGTCAGGAGAGAGGCTCCAGCAGCAGCAGAGGTCCCCATGCCCCAGGTATGGGAAGATGCACTCGGGGATTTGCTACATGGAGTTGCCCGTATGTTATGGATGTGGGATGAGGGGTCATATTCAGAGGCATTGTCATGTGTCTCGTTAGGGAGCAGGTAGGGGTACAACGCAGTCAGCCAGCCCAGCAGCTGCTACATCTTCCCCTCTCCAGCTCGAGGTACCCCAGCACCCGCAAGGCGTGGTGCAGTTAGGGGTGGTGCACAAAGTTCAAGAGGACCCATCCAGTTCTATGCTATGAGTGGACGCTAGACTGTAGAGGCTTCCCCAGATGTTGTTACAGGTATTTTGACTGTTCAATCTCATGATGTGTATGTACTTATTGACCCCGGTTCCACCCTATCCTATGTTACCCCTTTTATTGCTATGGAATTCGGGAAAGAACCAAAACAGCTTCATGAACCATTCTCGGTATCTACTATGGTTGGTGAGTCAATTTTGGCTACTCGAGTTTACAGAAATTGTGTTGTCATGGTGTGTGGTAGGGATACCAGGGCCGATCTTATTGAATTAAGAATGGTAGATTTTGATGTAATAATGGGAATGGATTGGCTTTATTCATGTTTTGCCAAGCTTGATTGTCGGACTAGAACTATGAGGCTTGAATTTCCTAACGAGCCCGCTATTTAATGGGAGGGAGATAATGTAGTGCCTAGAGGCCGGTTTATTTCCTACCTTAAGGCCGCGAAGATGATCAAGAAGGGGTGTATCTATCATTTAGTTTGGGTTACAGACACCAATGCTGAGGCACTTAGCCTTGAGTTTGTACCAGTTGTGAATGAATTTTCGAATGTCTTTCCAGATGAGCTCCCTAGGATTCCACCAGACAGGGAGATTGATTTTGGGATCAATGTGATACCAGGCACAAAACCTATATCAATTCCACCCTACAAAATGGCATTGGCAGAACTGAAAGAGCTAATGGAACAATTGAAGGATTTGCTAGAAAAAGGGTTTCATTCAACCGAGCGTATCACCATGGGGCGCACCAGTCTTGTTTGTAAGGAATAAAGATGGGTCATTGCGGATGTGTATTGACTATCGACAACTCAACAAAGTCACAATCAAAAATAAATACCCTCTACCAAGAATATATGACTTGTTTGATCAACTACAAGGTGCTACGTGTTTCTCAAAGATTGACTTGAAATCCGGGTATTATCAATTGAAGATAAGGGAGAAGGATATTCCAAAGACGACTTTTAGAACTCGATATGGGCACTTTGAATTTATGGTGATGTCCTTTGGGCTAACAAATGCCCTGACAACTTTCATGGATCTTATGAATCTAGTCTTCAAACCTTTTCTAGACTCCTTTATGATAATATTCATTGACTATATTCTTGTGTATTACCGAAGTCGGGAGGACCATGCTGACCATCTAGGGTAGTTTTGCAGACTCTTCAACAACATCAATTGTATGCAAAATTTTCAAAATGTGAATTTTGGCTTAAATCTGTCGCGTTCTTGGGTCATGTTGTTTCTAGGGAAGGAATTATGGTTGATCCTCAAAGGATTGAAGCAGTGAAGAATTGGCCTAGGCCTACCACTGCAACAGAGATTCGTAGTTTCTTGGGTTTGGCTGGGTACTACAGGAGATTTGTGGAGGGGTTTTCTACTCTTGCCTCTCCATTGACTAAATTGACCCAAAAAACAGTTAAGTTCCAGTGGTCAGACGCTGTGAGAAGAGCTTCCAAGAATTGAAGTCAAGATTGACTATAACACCGGTACTAACCCTGCCAGAGGGTACAGGGGGATTTGTGGTGTATTGCGATGCTTCAAAGATCAGGCTCGGCTGTGTGTTAATACAGCACGCCAAGATAATAGCCTAAACTTCTAGGCAACTCAAGAATCATGAAAAGAACTATCCAACTCATGACTTAGAGCTTGCGGCAGTGGTGTTTGCGTTAAAGATTTGGCGACATTATCTATATGGGGTCCATGTGGATATATTCATGGACCACAAGAGCCTTCAATATATTTTCAAGCAGAAGGAGTTAAATCTGAGGCAAAGAAGATGGCTAGAGTTACTCAAAGATTATGACATTGATATTCTCTATCACCCGGGAAAGGCTAATGTTGTGAAAGACGCTCTTAGTTGAAAATCTATGGAAGTTTGGCTCATTTAGAGTCATGTCAGTGACCATTAGCTAGGGAGGTTTACCAGTTGGCTAGTTTGGGAGTTCGCCTTGCGGACTCTAATGAAGGAGGGGTAATTGTGCAGAATAGGGCTGAATCATCGCTTGTGGTGGAGGTGAAAGAAAAGCAATTCAATGATCCATTATTAGCACAACTGAAATAGGGGATTTACAAACACAAGACCAAAGATTTTTCCCTTGGCATGGATGATGGTACTCTGCGATACCAAGACCGCTTATGTGTTCCTGATATTGACGATCTTCGGGGAAGGATCATGGCAGAAACTCACACTTCCAGGTATTCCGTGCACCCAAGTTCTACAAAAATGTATCATGATCTCAAAGAAATTTATTGGTGGAACAACATGAAGTGTGGTGGACTTTGTGACAAAATGTTTGAATTGTCAACAAGTGAAGGCCGAACATCAAAGGCCCGGTGGATTGGCTCAAAGCATAGAACTTCCAATGTGGAAATGGGAGATGATTAACATGGATTATATGGTAGGGTTGTAGCGCACTTCGCACAAGTTTGACTCAATTTGGGTAATCATGGATCGACTCACGAAATCAGCGCACTTCTTGCCAGTTAAAGCTACAGATACAGCGGAATAATATGCTCAGTTTTATATCAAAGAAATAGTCAAGTTGCATGGCAGTCCAGTCTCGATCATTTCAGATTGAGGGGATCAGTTCACAACCAACTTTTGGAAGATATTTCAGCAAGGTTTGGTCACGAAGATAAATCTTAGCACAATTTTTCACCCCTAGACTGACGGGCAAGCAGAGCGGACTATTCAGACGCTTGAGGACATGTTGCGTGCTTGTACTCTTGATTTCAAGGGTAGTTGGGATGACCATTTTCCACTCATAGAATTTGCTTACAAAAACAACTTCCAGGCTAGTATCCAAATGGCACCATTTGAGGCATTGTATGGTAGGATATATAGGTCTCCCATTGGGTGGCACGAGGTTAGAGAAGCAGAATTGATAGGGCTGGACCTCGTGTATCAGTCCATGGAGAAAGTCAAGATTATTAAGGAGAGGTTGAAAACTGCTCAGAGTCACCAAAAGTCTTACTCGGATGGTCGTCGTAGAGATTTAGAGTTCAAGGAAGATGATTGGGTATTTTTGAAGGTTTCCCCTAGAAGGGAATCATGCGGTTTGGGAAGAAGGGAAAATTGAGTTCGAGGTATGTTGGACCATATAAAATCATTCAGAGGATTGGTCAGGTGGCATACAAGCTTGAGCTGCCACCCGAGTTGTCATTGGTACATCCGATCTTCCATGTGTCTATGTTGAGAAGGGTAGTAGGAGATCCATCTACCATTATGCCGGTTGAAACTATTGAGGTTAATGAAGAGCTGTCGTATGAAGAATTTCCAGTTGCTGTTCTTGATAGGCAAGTTCAGAAATTGAGAAATAAGGAAATTACATCCGTGAAAGTGTTATGGCGGAACCAGCAAGTTGAGGAAGCCACTTGGGAAGCCGAGGATGAAATTAAAAAGAAGTACCCACATTTGTTTGAATAGTCATGAAATAGCTCTTATGCATTTAGCTCCTATGAGCTATTATCTTTTGATTTGATCTATGTAAAACAGTTTTGTTTTGTTTTGGTTATATATATGTTGCCTATGCAGCCATGGTTAGTATTGTACGAGTTATGTTATGCCTACGGGATGTGTACCTACTATTATGATGTGTTTCTGGGGTTCTCTGATAGGTGGATAAGGCCCAGATACAATGGAAACTCTGGCGAAATTTTTCAAAATTCAGGGAGTTAGCCAAATTTGGAGACTAATAGTATGCTTAGGTTGAGAAAAAATCAGAAGGTTGCATAAGAGATTGCTAATAAGCGAACCTTGATCCTCATTCGAGGACGAATGATCTTAAGTAGGGGAGGATGTGACCCCGTGAAAATTTCCACTGTAAACCCGAAAGCTCATAGTGGCAATCAGGATCATGTGTTAGAGATGCGTAAAATTCTTCACGGCGAGCAAGTTCAGACCCTTTAGAACTGGTCTCAGCATTAAAAAGTCAAGGAATAATGTTTTCCAGAAAAGTGTGTTTTTGTGGTCGAAAATGCAGTCGCATAACGGCTATGCAAACTGCATAGTCAACGCAGAGTGAAGTAGTGTGTTGGCCAAAATGATGTCAACTATGCGGCCAATTATGCGATCGCATAATCGATATGTAGGCCGCAAAGTCGTTGCATAATTCCCTTGGGATTTTGTAAGGGGCAGTTCTGCGGTGCATTATGCGACCGCAGAACGGGTATGCGGACCGCATTTCTGCCGCATACCCAGACAATATGTTCAGGTTTTGGGGAGAATTCTTGCGGTCCATTATGCGGGCCGCATGTCAGCTTTGCGATCGCAGATCCGAGTCGGGGCTCGAATTTTCTAAATTTTAAACCCGACCCCTTGTCGTTAAATCCTGTGCAAGAGCTCATTTTGAGCCCATTTCCTGACACTTTTAGAGAGAGAGAGAGAGAGAGGGGTCTAAGAGAGGGGAAGTGCTTCCAACAAAATTACTCCATGAATCCTTGTTGAATCTTTGAAGATAATCAAGTGAGGTACCTAAACCATCATCCCAAGAGGTAAGGATTCATCACCTCAGCTCTCATTTTTACACATAGCTATAAAGGGTCATTGGTGAGGTAATTCATGGGGATAAGGGGGTTTGGATTGCATGCATATGTTCTTGAAGAGTATAAGGAATTATAAAAGAGGAGGCATGGGTAATGGACTAGTGTAATCTTGCATAAAATAACCATAAGGCGTTAATGAACACTAAATGCTCGGTAAAATGCTCAAGAGATCTTAGATTATGATCTTTTCTTGATTATGAGTTAAATTGTTCTATATTGCTTAAATAGATTGAGGTGCGAACATTCCGGAACGTATAGGATTAAGGAAAGCTTGGTTGAGGTATGTATGGCTAAAACCCCGTCTTTTAGAAATTGAGCTTCATCGGCGTTTGTGTGAATATGGTAAGATTAAAGCTGAATTGTTGCATTGCTTGTTATTTTACATGAATTGATGTTGTAACCGTATATGCGTGAAAAATATGTCTCAACATGATTAACGTGCTGTCTTGATAACTTGAAAGGGCAAGGATATGAGTTATGTATTGAAATACTTGGACTTTAAATTGAAATTGAAGCTGCGCATGTTGTGCCATCTATGTGAAATCTCCTCTATGCCTACAATTTTAATTGCTCTTGTGCGCACTTATTATCCTAAATTACAAATCTAACATTGAATGTGGGAACGATGTAAAAAATGCGTCCTAGTTCCAAGTATAATGTGATAAGTTGTGGTCCCAAGTGCCTACAAAATGATATATGTGAAACAAAGTGATTAATGCTAAGGGAACAATGCCTTGGAAAGGCGGCCTAGCCGATCAGGCCGAGATCCGACTCTGCCTAAAAATAGCAGTAGTTTTGTGAATGAATTCCGGAAAGGAAATTGAGATTGTGATTGAAATATATGCCTCAAATGAGGCGACCTAGCCGATCGGGTCGAGATCGGACTCTGCTCAAGATAGTGGTTAAATAATGAATAGTGTGAAATGCCCCAAACTAAAAGCTATGTAAAAATGATGTGGAAGTTGTATGATTCTTTTATTTGATAGTATGGTGATCGTCTAAAGCTTGAGTTATACTTGTGATTTTTTATTCTTGTCTGAAAGTTCTTTCTAACCAGATGGTATTTAGTTATACATACTAGTACTATTCCATGGTACTAACGTCCCTTTTACCCGGGGCGCTACATTTTTAAATGAATGTAGGTGGCTCTATTGCAGATAGTGCGGGTCGCGCGTAGCGGAGTACCTTCTTCTTGAAGTCTTGGTGAGCCACTTTTTTCTTCGAGAGGTTTTATTTCACATCTTTTGTTGTAGACTTCTACTTTTGAGGTATAACTGGGGCCTTGTTGCCGGCATTGTCATAACTTGTCTTTTCATCCTTCGAGGCTCCGTAGACATATGTGTGGGTTATGTACGAGCGTTGGATGGATCTGCGAACTATGATGTAATTCTAATTCTCGCATTTCAAAAGTGTACTTGTATGGAATCTTGGAACTTATTGACGGTCTAATGTTGTGATTTAAAATGAACTAACGATGTAGAATGCACTATCTTCCCTCGTCTAAATAAATGAATGAAAGCATGGTTTCCTTATTCGTATCGAGTTTGGTAGGAAGTGTTTGATAAGGCTTGCTCAGTTGGGTTTTCTTGATTGAGCACCGGTTGCGCCTCCCGAGGTTGGGGCGTGATAGCAGCCCTCCAAGCACAGGTGCGAGTCCGCACCTCCGAAAGTCCTTCTGCATCTGTGCTCCGCAGATCACCCATCCAAACTCCACTTCTGCGCATCCCTAGCTTGCACCTGCGATGAACATTCCGTAGGTGCGATTATATCAGTAGATGACCAACTTCAGCAATCTCCCAACTTCAACTCTTGATCCGCCAACCACCCAGAATCAATCTGAGGACTCTGGGACCTCAACCAAACATACCACCAAATCCCATAACATTATACGCACTTAGTCGAGCCCTCAAATCACCTCAAACAACATTAAAATCATGAATCACACATAGATTCAAGCCTAATGAACTAAGGAAATTCCAACTTCTTCAAATAAAGTTGAAACCTATCAAATCATGTCCGAATGACCTCAAATTTTGCACACAGGTCACAAATGACACCACAGACCTACTCCAACTTCCGGAATGCTAATCCGACCATGATATGTCATAAAACAACAGTAAATCACAAATGATCAGTAAATGGGAGAATGACGCCACAACTCTCGAAACGACCGGCCGGGTTGCAACAATACATTATTATATAATATTATACATCATTATAAAAAATTTAACTTCGTCTTCTTTCTTGCGTCTTTTCTAAAATTTAACTCAAATCTTGCTCAAATCTACTCTAAATCACTTCAAATTTAAATTTTAAACTCCTTTTGATGTTTTCAATCAATTGGAGAAACACCCAATCTTAACAACTGTCACACCTCCTTTTTGCTACATCCTAAAAGGGTATAAGGGAGTTTTTTCCAACTTAAATGACAATCGAAATGGGATTTACAGTTCGCGAACACAGAAATCCGGGTAAGGAATTCTGTTAACCGGGAGAAGGTGTTAGGCATTCTCGGATTCTGTGGTTCTAGAACGGTCGCTCAACTGTTATATTTAGCCTATTTACTTGATTTTAATATATCTTTTAGCCTATGGTTCAATTTTAACTTTAAAACCGCTTTTATTTAAATATTTTTTAGGAAGATTAAACGTCACATAAAACGCGTCTTGAACCACGTCACATAAATGCACCCGCGGTCCACGACACATTTTATTTAACGTTTTTGAGATTTGGATTTGGGTCACATAAATGCACACCCGAATTTAAAAAAGTAACTTAAATTATGCGCCTAAAGCACTGTTTAATACCTAAATTCGAGATCAATCACAAAAGTTTAAAAATTATGAAAATGGTTTTTGGTGGTCAATTTACTAACTAAATTAAACTGGGTTTACTAATTAAAATGAAGATGGTACCAATCTAAGCAGTTCTTAACTTAAATCAAATCTTCACCAAATTTTCCGAGCTATTCTGCGTTTGAATCAGCGACTTGGGAATCCCAAAATAGTTTTTTGCTCATAGGTTAAACTCAACAACTAATCAATGAACGGAATATTTACATCACGTGCTAGGCTAGAAAAGACAAATAATTAAATCACTAAATCGATAATTAAGCTAAAAATACTTGAATAATCACAATTTGCTACAATGATAAGCATAAGATAATATCACAATGACAACTATTCTGAAAAATAACTTTTCTAAATCAACGTTCATTTTTTAAATCATTACGACAAATAGCTATTCTAGCAAATGTGGCTAATGGATTTCGATTCAACTCATGCCAAACCCTATAGCAAGCCATCGAAATTTGGATCTATCAACTGTATACAAAGAAAACTATGAAACTGATACACTATGTAATTCTGCAATTAGAGTGCTGTATTGGCTTCTTCAGGGAGAACTTCGACCAACTGGTGGCCAAATCCATCCATCCGCCATATCTCGATGCCATTTTAAGCACAAATCATCAGTTAAACAATAACACCCTAAAAAGTGTGAGGAACTAATTAACGCTACACTGTAACAAGTTAAATTAGTTTCAACAGACGTAGAACAAAGACCAACAAAGAATGAACACTAAACAATTTAAAGCATACTGAATATATGGACCAACCATGAACAACACAAAATCAAGTAAGACATTCGAACCGTACCAGTAAAGCAAACATCTATATATCTATAAGGTATCAGTATTGAGCAAACAGACTACACATATGGTGAAGTATGTAAAACATCAGTTTACAATTATCCCTTCAAGTTTATGACTATAAGATAGAAACAAAACGTACCTTAGTGCAAAAATTAACTAGAGAAGATAAGTAAGGGCCTGAAACTAGATGAAGACTCAGAATTCCAGCAAAGGAAACAAACAGCATCAGATGTTTTTCAACAATTGACACAGCCTCTAAGTAAAAAATATGAAAACTTCACCCCTCGAACTTGAACAATAGCTTTCAAAAGCGACGAGCTTTACTCAAGTCAACTTCACTTGAACGAAAACCAGAGAAGGAAAATGGAACCTTTTTTTTTTTTGAAATTTCAGATTTATGAAGCAACTAAGAACAAACGAAAAACTGGAGAAATTTTAGCATTTTTCTTTTAGAAGCGAGTAGAAGACGGAAATAATAAAACCTAAGAAAACTCAGAACAAAACCTCTATTTTTTCTTTCTCTGATTTTTACCCTCGAATTCTCCAAAATTCTCCTCCTCAAATCTCTGAAAACCTCACTATATATACTCGACTCTCGAAGCTTCTCAGCTCTTCTCCAAGAAATCCCTAAATTTTATCCCAAAATCCGAAAAAACATCAAACCCAACCTCACATGGAACGAAACTTGGACAAATGGAAGGTGTGGATATGATTTCTCACATCCAACCGCTTCCATTTACCTGAGATTCATCCCCCGAAATCAAGAGCGTGTGAAAAATGGCTAAATGCTGAAAATATTCTATCAAAGACGGTTATGCCACGTTGGAGAGAGAGGAGGAGACCATGTGTGTTGAGTTTGGGGGACGAACTTGTCTGAAAACTCAGACGAGTTGAGCGAGCAGAAACGAGCTTGGGGGAATAGCAGCGGCGTTTTGGGTTCTTCACAAATTAGGGTTCTAATTGCCTGTGTGTTATAATTAGAATTGTCTAGTAAGGGGGGGGAGGGGGAACGGGGCGGGTCATGGTTAGGTGGGTTTGGGTGTTAGCTGGGTTGATCCTACCGGACTAGGCAGGTTTAGTGGCGTTGGGCTCAGCTTTGGGGGTGGGAAATTGGCCCAATTGGCCCCTTTTTTCTTTAAAAAAAATAATCAACCCCTTTTTCCTTTCAACCTTTCTTCTTTTTTTATTTTCTTTAATTAATAAAACTCTAACATAAATTCTAATATGCAAAATTAAACTCATAATCTATTGTATTCAAAAACTAATTACTCCTAGATTAGAAAAAGAAATTGCTAATTTAAAACCAAAAAGCTAAAAATGCAAAAATAAGCCATTTTTTGCGATTTTTATTTTTTTAATGAACCAACTAACTTACTAATTAACCTAAAATGTAAAATTAAGTCCTAAATGCAAATGCGTGATATTTTTTATATTTTTTTCATGATTTAAATAAAATACATGCACAGACAAATGCAAACAATAATAAAAATGCTACGAAAATCCACGAAATTACAAACAGTGGAAAAAATTATTTTGTTTTGAATTTGTGGGAGTAATTCATACATGGCAAAAATCACGTGCTCACAGCTGCCCCTCTTTTCTCGGAAACACGAAGAGTTTTCGTGCAAAGATAAAGTGAGCGAATACGAGCGATTTTTGCCCATTTGCATACTACGTGGGAAGCATTTTTGAAAGATTTTGACTGCACCCTGCTTCCGAGGTTGCCTACATATCCTTGGCTATAAAGGAATCAGGTCAGTGTAGTTCGGGAAGTTTAGGTAGCAGGGACTACCATGAAGCTGTGATTTCACTGTTGCTGCTGCTGTTTACTGAACTCCTTATTACACCATGAAAAAATAAAAGAAGCTAGACTAAACTATGATCTATGCATTACAAAAATCCTATGTATGTCCTCAAACTCGATCTTGTAATTCCTGCTTCCTTGTTGACTTGTATTTTCTAGATGAAGTCCCTTTGTTGCTGACTTGAATTGTGATCTGAGACACTTTCCCTTTTCTCCAGGTGGGCGCCTGATTGCTGAACTCGAATTATAATCTGAGATGCTTTCCTTTTCTCCATGTGGATGACTGATTACCGACACTTAAATTGTTTCCCTTCCTTAAAACTTGTGTTGTTCTCCCTTGATCTCCAGGTGGTCACCTGATTACCAAAACCTTAGCTGTACTCCCTTACTCTCCAGGTGGGCTCCTGATTACCAAAACGTTGAACTGTATTCCCGTGCTTTCCAGGTGGGCGCCTGATTACCAAAACTTGAACTGTGTTTCGTGCTTTCCAGGTGGGCACCTGATTACCGAAACTTGAACTATATTCCCGTGCTTTCTAGGTGGGCTCCTGATTACCGAAACTTGAACTGTATTCCCGTTCTCTCCAGGTGGGCTCCTGATTGCCAAAACTTGAACCGTATTCCCGTGCTCTCCAGGTGGGCGCCTAATTACTGAACTTGAACTATATTCCCGTGCTTTCCAGATGGGCGCCTGATTGCCAAAACTTTAACAGTATTCCCATGCTCTCCAGGTGGGCGCCTGATTGCCAAAACTTTAACTATATTCCCGTGCTCTCTCCAGGTAGGCGCCTGACTGCTGAACTTGAATTGTATTCTCGTGCTCTCTAGGTGGGATCCTGACTGCTGAACTTGAATTGTATTCCCGTGCTCTCCAGGTGGGCGCCTGACTGCTGAACCTGAATTGCTTCTCCCTGTTCTCCAAGTGGGTACCTGATTTCAACAAAAATAAACAAAACAAAGAAAATTTTTCTGCCCCAGTTTGGTAGCTGGGCACATATGTGAGTGTTAAACAGAATCATATTACCAAATATTACTAAGAGTTTGAATGCTAGGTCCTATTATCCAGAGGGGTCCTGACAACTCTTAATTAAACGACAAATTTAAATCTAAGTTATATCTTCTAAAGGTGTGACTTCCGCTAAATCTTGTTATCTAAGAAGGTCTTAAATTACACCACATTATCCAGGAGGGTCCTGAAAATAAAAAATCAAGTATTATTTTAAAAATGACAATTTTTGCGGCTGAATTACACTATCCTACAATAGAGCTTATGGTAAATCTTGTTATCTAATGGAAGTATTAAACCTAAGTCCCATTATCTAGGAGGGTCTTGAAATCTCCTAATTGAATCCTATCTTAAACATGCTAACTTTGAAACCAACTTATATTTCTTGAAGTGCATTTATGCTAGATTTTTCTACTTGTGATTGTTTCGATTTTAAACTAGGTCCCATTTTCCAGGAGGGTCCTGAAAATTTACGGTCAAACCTGTCTGGTGCTTGCCTTTCCTTATGGAGGGTTTCTCCGAAACAACGAAACTTTCTGCCCCTGTTTCAATCAAATAAAAATCTTGTCAGTTTAAAATGTGGTGGTTAGTTGGTGGCATTCTTGCTGAAGGTCTCTTCGCTGCCGTGCTTTGTTTTGACTGGCTTCCCTGAACAAGCCCTGAATCGCTTGACTTTCTGACTGACTTTCAACCCACATGACCTTGGATGACCCGAGTGTTCTATACCGAACCGTTGTTTTACACCTCCGCCCCCTTTATCTGAACCTCTGCATCTCCCATGAAATTACTAAATCAATCCGCCGATGGAACTTTCGCTGGCACTTTATCTCCCACTTTACATCATACTATCTTTGGTATGTTCTGGCCACACTATGCTTTGAAATTTTTGAAGTTGGTAGTGAGCTTTGAAATCCTTTATTATTTGCTTGACCAAGACTGACATTGAAACATCTTAGAGAAATGAAACCCAAAAGAAATGAAATGCAATGACCTTGAGAATTAAGGATAAAGAAAATCCAAAACTGGATGACTTGCTAAAAAGGAAAAAGGAAAGAGACTTATCTGAGTGGAACAGTTGGTACCAGTGATCATGACATGAATTTCGGATTAATCAGCCCAGTCTGTCCAACCAATCAACTTTCAGTTGCCATATTTTGTTTCCCCAGAATTTCTATAACCTGATTTCTTCTACAAAACCTTGACCATGTTCGGCCTGCGGTGCCCTGAAGGGTTTTCACCAACAAACCTCTCTCATTTGTTCATCTCTCAACTCACTTTCGCCTTACGATGCCCGTGAGAGTTTTCACCAATAAGACTCTCTCATTTTCAACATTTTTCTACTTGGACCAGAGTGCTGCCCCTAATATGAATTAGCTCTCCTTGCTTGACTTGGCATATCTCGAAGACTGATCGGAAGGTCTTTCTTTGGACTGTAATGTGAACTTTTGGATAGGGTTAGAAAGAGAGGGTATCAAAGTCTCAAAACAATTCATATGAGTTCAAAATTACAACTTTTTGAATCAGATTTCTTGCAACAATCACAACTTCTACCCTAGTTCCTTTGCTTGGGGACTTTTGAATTTTTACTTTGACGAGACCGAACCGTGAGGCTGCCTACGTATCCTTAAAAGGAATCAGATCGAACGTAGTTCATGTCATAGGAGTTGCTTTGTTGTTGTGACTTTTCCTTTCCTTTTCTTTTCTTTTCCTTCTCTTCTTTCTTTTTTTCTTTTTTTGTTGCTTTTTCTTCTTTTCTCTTTTCTTTTCTTTTTTTTCATTCTTTTATTTCTCTTTTTATTCTGTTCTTTTACTAATCTTTTGCTCTCGCATTTCCGAATTTGCCACTGATTCCAAAAGAGGGGGATAAAAGGAAATAAATAAGGCTCAAAAAGGGGTAACAAAGGATAAAGTATTTAGATAGCAGAACAAAATGCCTTCGTCATTTCAATCTTCAAAATATGCCAAGTATAAACAATTACAATTTAACCAAAGAAATCATACATAATATCTTTTGACCGCATCAGAATTGATGGCCATTTCTACACATTTGCCTTCTATATCTGTTAAATACAAAGAACCATTGGACAACACTCTTGTTACGATGAACGATCCCTGCCATTTTGGGGAGAACTTGCCTTTTGCTTCAGCCTGACGAGGAAGGATACATTTCAATACTAACTGACCTACCTCAAACTTCCGTGTACGCACCTTCTTGTTATATGCTCTTGCCATTCTTTGTTGATACAACTGGCCATGACACACTGCTGCTAATCGTTTCTCATCAATCAAACTCAATTGCTCCATGCGGGTTTTGATCCATTCATCATCAATTTCAGCCTCAGCAACAATCCGAAGGGATGGGATTTCAACTTCAGCGGGTATCACTGCTTCCGTGCCATATACCAACAAATAAGGAGTTGCCCCTACTAAAGTACGAATAGTAGTGCGATAACTTAACAATGCAAAAGGAAGCTTCTCATGCCATTTCCTGGAACCTTCCACCATTTTCCAAAGTATCTTGTTTATGTTCTTGTTGGCTGCCTCGACTGCTCCATTCGCCTTGGGGCGATATGGGGTGGAATTGCAATGTGTAACCTTAAACTGTTGACACACCTCTTTCAACAAATGACTGTTGAGATTAGCACCGTTATCTGTGATGATCACCTTTGGGATCCCAAACCGAAAAATGATATTTGAGTGCACAAAATTGACCACTGCTTTTTTGGTCACAAACTTGAAAGTTTTAGCTTTAACCCACTTGGTGAAATAATCAATGGCCAACAGAATAAACCTTTACCCATTGGATGCTGCTGGCTCGATTGGTCCAATGACATCCATGCCCCATGCAACAAAATGCCATGGTGCAGACATTGTGTGCAATTCAGATGGTGGAGAATGAATCAAATCTCTGTGCACTTGCCACTGATGACACTTGCGCACGAAACTGATACAATCTCGCTCCATAGTGAGCCAATAATAACTTGTTCGGAGAATCTTCTTTGCCAGCACGTACCCAGTCATATGTGGTCCACAGATTCTAGAATGTACTTTGGTCATGATAGCTGTGGCCTGTCTAGCATCTATGCATCTCAACAATCCAAGATCCGGAGTCCTTTTGTACAAAACCCCTCCGCTGAAGAAAAATCCGCTTTCCAACTACCGAATTTTTCTCTTTTGGTCACCTGTGGCTTGTATTGGATACACCCCTATCCTGATATATTCCTTGATATCATGAAACCAAGGCTCACCATCAAGTTCTTCTTCCACCACATTACAGTAAGCATGTTGATCATGGACCTGAATATGCAAAGGGTCCACATAAGCCTTATTTGGATGATGTAACATTGATTCTAAGGTAGCCAAAACATCAGCAACCTCGTTATGGATCCTTGGAATATTCCTAAACTCTACTGATCGAAACCATCGACAAAGATTATGCAAACATTGCCAGTACGGTATGAGTTTTAAATCCCGTGTTTCCCATTCCCCTGGATCTGGTGTACCAGAAGGTTTGAGTCTCCCAAGACCAAGACTTCCTAGACACCCATGTCTGTAGCCAGCCTCAAACCCAAAATGTACGCCTCGTACTCAGCCATGTTATTAGTATAGTAAAAATGAAGTTGAGCCGTAACAGGGTAGTGATGCCCTATTTCCGAAATAAGTACAACCCGTATCCCGACACCTTTGATCTTAGCAGCTCCATCGAAGAAACATTTCCAACCTGGCTCTCCAACTGGTTCCAACTCATCAATATGCATTACCTCTTCATCAGGGAAGTAAGTTGAAAGAGGTAATGCATATTGATACCGAGTGACCCGAGTCTAAGCACTGATTTAGCAGTTGAAAGTTGTCATTAGGACTCGCCTTGTTGAGATCACGGTAATTAACGCACACCCCAGGCTTGCCATCCTTCTTTGGCACAGGTACTACATTGGCTAACCAAGTGGGATACCGAGTGACCCGAATGACTTTTGCATCGAACTACTTGGTGACCTCTTCTTCGATCTTCACACTCATATCAGTTTTAAATTTCCTCAGCTTTTGCTTGACAGGAGGGAATACCGGGTCAGTGGGCAATTTGTGAACCACCAAGTCAGTGCTTAGACCCGGCATGTTGTCATATGACCATGCAAAAATATCTTTGTACTCAAACAATGCTTTAATTATCTCCTCCCTGAGTTGAGGTTCAAGATGGACACTTATCTTAGTTTCTCTAATATTATCAGGGTACCCTAAATTGATTGCTTCTGTATCACTCAGGTTAGGCTTGAGTTTTTCTTCAAAATGACTTAATTCTTTACTAATCTCCTCAAAGGCCTCATCCTCATCATATTCTGATTCATCATCACACTTTATTTCTTGAATTACTATTTCAGAATTAGATTGGCTTTTAGGACTGGGCCGAAGATTCCTCATGCATGTCATGTTATTGAAACCAACATAAAAAGAACTATACAAGGAAGAAAAGAAAACAAAAATAAAACTGTCAGGAATGAAGAAAAAGGGAAATTGCATTTCATTGAAATTAAAAGATAACAAGGTTTATACATCCAAACGGATGGAATATAGAATCTGAATTACAACCCTGGAATAATCCAGAAAAACTGAAAGAAAATCAAAGCAAACTACCAGAACTCCTTCTTGGTGGGGAGAGGAGTAGCTTCCCAATTGTTAATTTTTGCATTGGGCCCAATAAATTGCACATCCGCCTTGCTAGAACCCTCTCCAGCTTCCACCATGTTCACATCATCGAATAACTTCTCGAACCTTTCAATTAACTCTTTATCATGACTAACCACAGAACTGGGAACTGTTGTTACTGGGCGTTTCTTGGTGCCAGGCCTGACAAATGATCTGGAGAGCCGTGGGATGGGCTTTGGGAGGACCCAGGCTCTCTGTTTCAACTTTCTGGCTCTTTTCACGTCCGCAACTATGGGCTTGAGCCCCAAACCAAATGTATCCAAGTTTTTGGGGAGAGACACCGGCCGTACGATACCTTGCAAAGATGCACCCAAACCCTTTCCCGGTACAAAATCATTTTTCAACATTTCAACGGCTACCATGACTGATGAAGCAGCTACCCTCGGAGTTGGAACGCACTTCCCTTTTGGAATTTTCTCTACTGATACCGTGTCAAAAACCTTATAAACCCATGGCTCCTTGTCGTCTTCAAACTCTATGAATGGAACAATGGCATCACTGGGAACACATAAATTATCTTCGCCGTGCACAACAATTTCCTGTCTATCCCATTCAAACTTGACCATTTGATGCAGAGTAGACGGGACTGCTTTGGCAACATGAATCCAGGGTCGACCCAACAACAGATTGTAATAAATAGACACATCGAGCACCTGGAACTCCGTGGTAAATTCAACTGGCCCTATTGTAAGCTCAAGCACTATGTCCCCGACTGAATCTTTCCCTCCACCATCTAATCTGTTCTTGTGAATTCTTTCATCATCCACCTTCAACTTGTTTAGAGTGGAGAGAGGGAAAATGTTCGCACTAGAACCATTGTAGACCAGTACCCGAGTAACCATGAAATCATCACATTTCACCGTAAGATAGAGGGCTCTATTGTGCTCAGTACCCTCTACGAGCAACTCATCATTAGAAAAAGTGACTCTGTTTACCTCAAATATCTTGTTAGCTATCTTTTCCAAGTGGTTTACTGAGATTTTGTCAGGAACGTGGGCCTCATTCAGGATCTTCATCAAAGCCCGACGGTGCTTGTCTGATTGGATCAATAATGACAATAGTGAAATCTAAGCCGGTGTCTTCCTCGACTGCTCCACAATGGAATAGTCCTACATTTTCTTCTTTCTCAAGAATTCCCCTGCTTCTTCCTCGGTCACAGCTTTCTTCACTAGCACCAGGTTATCTTTGGAGATATTAGCTTTTCTCAACTCTTCGGGGGCAAAGCATCTCCCCGATTGAGTCAAACCATGGGTCTCACAAACTTCTTCTTTAACCTCTTTCCCATTGTAAGTCACTGTCACTCGTTCATAATTCCACGGGACTGCCTTGCTGTTGACTATCAATAATTGAGTTAACGGCTTGATAATGACAGGATCTATGCGGGCACCCTCCATAATTACAACAGGCTTATTCTCCACTCCTGGCATAACCACTTTTGCTCTTTCTTGTTTTACTGCCACATCACTTGGAGTCCCCTTCTTGACTACTGCAAATGGTTCACTATTTGCCCCACTCAACCTGACCACTGGTTTCTCACTTGTTGGCTTTTCAACCGGCCTGACTTCACTGGACCGAATCATCATGACGGTCTGTGAAGGCTTCCTAGGCTCCCCTCCCCTATGTACTATCTCAATCATATTTTTCTCATGATGGGCCGACAACGGATTTTGGTTGATATTGGGTGCCTCAGGAGCTTGAACCTCAATTTTGTTAGTATTAATAAGCTCTTGAATAGTTATTTTCAATTGCCAACATTTCTCTATGCTGTGCCCCGGAGCACCAGAACATTATTCGCAACTCATAGAGTGATCAAGATTCCTCGGGGGAGGATTTGGCAGTTTTGGCTTGATCGGACTCAGCATACCCAATTGTCGCAACATGTGGAACAAACTGGTATAGGATTCTCTCAATGGAGTGAAGGTTTTCTTCTTCTGCAACCTCTCATTCTTAAATGCTTGGTTGGGCCGGAAACCTGATCCAAGCGGGTTTCGGTAGGCTCTTGGGGGTGGATAGGCATTTTGTGGAGCTGGGTATGTATTTTGTCGGGTTGGCGCACGCCATTGCGCGTTGGCAGGTGGTTGAGTGTATGTTTGGGCATGGTGGATAGAAAAATAAGGGTCTGGTGGTGGGTAGTAGCGTTGTGGTGGGATATATGGGGTATAAGGGTAGGTTTGGTAGTGGGGTCGAGGCTGGGTATAGTAATGTGATGGGCCCCTAGGTCCGAACCAAGCTCCTAACTCAATCGTTACGACATCCTCTTTCTTCTTATTTCCAATTTCTCCCCCAGTTCCATTTTGAATGGCCTGAGTGGTTGACTTGATTACCGAATAGCTCATGATTTTGTTTGTCTTGAGCCCTTCTTCTACCATACCGCCCATTTTTACCACTTCATTGAAGGACTTGCCTATAGCCGATACCAGATGTCCGTAATAAGTAGGTTCTAAGGCCTGCAAAAAATAATCCGCCATTTCACTTTCTTTCATTGGAGGGTCAACCCTCGCTGCCTGCTCTCTCCAACGAAAACCATATTCTATGAAACTTTCATTGTGCTTTTTCTCAAGTTTCGTCAAAGACAGACAATCCGGAATAATCTCGAGATTGTACAGGAAGTGACAAGTAAATGCCTGGTCCAGATCATCCCATGTGTTCCATCTTCCATGATCCTGATGAGTATACCATTCCAGCGCCGAACCACTTAGACTCTGACTGAAATATGCCATTAGCAGCTTGTCTTTCCCGCCATCTCCCCTCATTTTGCTACAAAAACCTCTCAAATGCGCCACTGGATCACCATGCCCATCATACAAATCAAACTTGGGCATCTTAAACCCTGCCGACAATTGCACATCTGGAAACAGACATAGGTCTTTGTAGGCCACACTTAATTGACCTCCCAACCCCCGCATGTCTCTGAATGACTGTTCCAAGCTTTTAACTTTCCTGAACATCTCCTGTTCGGGATTTTTAGATGGTTTTTCGGTTTTCGCAGAGAGGTCAAAAGGAGGAGTGTAGGAATAGGGTTTTGGAACCTTGAAAGTGGGCTCCGGGGGTAATATTGGTTGTCGTGAGTCTGGAACAGAGGCTCACTGGATAATCGGTGTAATGCAGCAGGTGGGGTGCCACAAAAACAGGAGTGACTGGTGGAGGAGGGTACGAGACTTGCTTGGGTGGTGGAGCTTGTGATGCATGGGAAGTGGTGCCGTGGCATTGTTGGTAGAGGGGAAAGGTCGAAGATGAGTTCACAGCAGGAGGTTCTTGGGGCTGAGCCAATGGCGGGATAAAAGCAGGGTTGGCGGGGTAAACTAGCGGTGGGTGCCCTTTTGCCCATGCTTGGTACATTTTAGCCATCTGCTGCTTCAGCTTATACAACTCATCTTTCAGATTAACCTTCGATTCTTCCACCTCTTTTGATGGATCGACAATACTTGCCTCAAGTTCCTGGTTGGCCATGTTCAGCTTGTTTTTGGATCGAGTATTGTAGGAGTGAGTTGCCAGAATACCAATCAAACTAACCACCTGCCTTAACTTGAATTTCGTCAATAACAAACTTGTTAGCGATTAGGGCGTTAACAGATAGGAAACCGCACATTTTAGGAGTGAATGCACCTAAAAAGTTAACCGTTTCTATTATGTATTTGATCGATTGCTTGCATCATCCCGGCTTTTCCTTATTTCCATTTGCAACCTCTCTTTTCTCTCTTTTTTTCTCTTTTTCATTCTTCTTTTTTTTCCTCTTTTTCTCTCTCTTTTTTTTTCTTTTGGTTATGATCGAATCCTATGTAGATTGCCTACGTATCATGACCCCGCATGAATCAGACCAAGCGTAGTTCTGGGGAATAAGTGCAAAAATAAAATATTTTGGGATTTTTAAATTTTCATAAAAAGAAAATGCTTTGATTACAACGACTCAAAAACTAATAGACTCAAAAAGACACTAAAGACTTTGATGAAAAGATGAAAATACAGACTCAAAAACAAACTAACAGACTTCAACAGAAAGATGAAAATACATACTCGAAAACAGACTAACAGACTTCAATGAAAATCACAAATACATCAATGCCTCAACTGCTCCTAGGGCCCACGGAACATCATTCGGTCTCGCCATGGGCCTACGCGCTAAATCCTCTTGGAGGTGCAAGAGATCTTCCATTATCTGGCGGACAAAGGTCATCACACTGACAAAGAACATGGATCTAGTCATATCCTCGCAACTACTGCACTTCATCCCGATGTAGTCGACGATCCTTCTGACTCTCTCTCTTATGACACCCTTTTCTCGCAACAAACGCCTAATATGCTGGGCCTTGGCTTCCAAAGTTTGTTCGGCTACATGATTCTGTTCTTGAAGTTGTTGCAAATCTCTTCTAACTATGACATCACTGCGTAACAACGTTCCTTTTCTACCTTAAAGTCTTTTGCTTGCTTGATCATTTTGTTCTCAAAGATGATGACCCTTTTCTTCAACCCCACAACCTCATTATCGTATTTCTCTTTTAACTGTCTAACCAGGCGCGCTCGTTCTTCTGCATTCTTAGCCAATTTTGTTCGAGCCCTGACTAGTTCACCCTCTGCTTTGTTCAAATCGAAACCATACTCACTCATCTTCTGCCTAAGGTTCTTTATATGTTTTTCATCTTTTGCACTTCTGGCGGGATTTTCAGCTGCTATTTTCATTTCTCGAATCTAGGCTCGAATGGCCTCATTTTACTTGGCTAGATTTTTCTTTTCACCCTCATCCGCTGCAGCTTGCAAACCATTCTCGAATTGAAGATCCTTGACTTGCTTCTCTAGCTTGCTTATGGTAACCCTATACTCATTCTCCTTGGCCAACCAAGCCCACTATTCTTGTGATGCCTCGACAAATTCTTGAAGATGGGGTATTTTGGCCGGCCTCCTAAACTCAATTTCCCTTTTATACCAAGCAAGGTACCCTGGCAAAACTTCACCTTTGGATCGATCACGTACACAGGTATTTGCCGTCAAGTATTGACACTCACTCCAAATATAGCGGACTGTTGCTTCATGAAACCGACCATCAGGACCAATCTTGACTACTTGAGCACTAAGATCTTCATCTTTTGGAACTATTTGGCATCTCCCCAGCTGTCTCAAAACCCGGTATGGGGCATAAGGCTAGATACTGCTAAGACCCATCAAGAGGAAATAAGGTCCGGTAGCTGGCATATATATGATCTCATCTACAGGAAGCCATCCAAACGTCCAGTCTATTTGGTTTGCAGTGATGGAAAGGAGGTGTGATACCAATTCTGTGACCCCTTCTGGCAAGATAATCCCATCAACCCTTGTATAAAATTCCTCTATGCAGGTTTTCTCTGTCGACCCATAACTCACGAATTGAGGACGATGGAATAGATGTTAAATCATCCACATCTGCAGCAACAAGTTGCATCCCTCAAAAAAGTCTCCTCCGGCTTTGCAGGCTGTGAGAGAGCAGAAGATTTAAGCTATTATCATGGGTGCGAGGGTGCTTTTGGCTTGAGTAAGCAAAGTGCTGATGACCCCAGCTATTCGTATATCGATATTTCCATCTTTCCTAGGAAACACCAGAAGTCCCAAGAAGACCACCATAAAAGTAAAACACATGTGTTCTTCTCATTTGAGACGATTCCCTTTGCTACAAATTTTGTTTTTTGGATTATTAAACCCCCCTATATGACCATATCTCTTAGATATAAACTACAGAGTATAAAAACCAGCTGCTAGGTCCGGGTTGTGGGCCCCATTGCTTATCTTTAATGAATCTAGGAATCTGTGTACGACGATGGCCCTTGGAACAATCAAGTACTGATGTCTCAGAGGAACTTTAGGACCCCCAATATATCTGGCTATTTCTTTCAAGGTTAGGGTGAGTTCAAAATCTGAGAAATAAAATACGTTGTGGGCCGAGTCCTAGAACATAACCAACGCCTTTATGATGTCTCCTCTAGGACTAATCTTTAACAACCCGGTGAGACCTCCAAATATAGATTGACCTTATCTTGCCCTGATTTACCCAGATCATCCCACCACATATGCAACTCCAAAGGGATTTTGTTCATGACTGTTATTGGAAAATTTTGACTCGTGCTCGTTCCGCACATTTATTAAGGTGATTAAGCAAAATCATGACTCATTTGACTCAAGAACAGTTAATTTTCTCAAATTGTCATTTCAGAAATAAAACCCGACCTTGCAAATACAACCTTTCAGCACTTCTAGGGAGAAGATTTTAAGGCTTTTCTTGCTAACCGGCCAAAGTGTCAAAAAAAGAGACCAAAGGTGGTTGTTCTTGCAAAACAGCCTTCCGGCGTCCTTTTGGGGACATTCGGCTATTTTTGACAAGAATGGTGTCACCTCACTTATTCATAACAAAGCAATAAAAGTTTTTGTTCTTTTCGGGCTATTTTTGCAAAAGAGAAGTTGGACCCGATGGGGGTTGCCTACGTATCCCACATCCGGTGAGAATCAAACTGGCGTAGTTCGGGCCATTTTGACAAAACAACAACCAACTCTTTTTTCTTCTTTTTTCGTAAAAAAAACACAAAAAATTTCTTTTCCTAAAACACAAAAATTTCGGCAGAGTTTCGATATATTTTGGACATTGGTTTTTCAAAAACAAACAATTATCTCTCTCATTCCTCACATTGACTTCCTTTTCTCAACTTTTCCCTATAAGCCAGTCAACATGCAAATCGGAAGCAAATGAATGCACAAGTAGCAAGTAGGATGCATTAGGATGGTCTTTTGATTTCAGGTACACCTGTCCTAGACAGACCCAACCCCTGTGTTGAGTCTCCAAAGTCAAATACACATGATGCAAACAAACGTTCCTACTAGGGATCCAACATAAGGCTGAGTTATTCTAGGTTTCAAAACATGGGTATTTGTTCTAAACTAGTGTACCCAAGCGGACAACTCGAGCCAAGGAGGGGGCTACGTACCGGGAACCAAAAGGCCATCCCGCTTAGTAACTTGTCCGAACCTCTTTCTTATTTCAAGGTATGACATTAACAGAATAGGGAGTCATGACCAACGATCACATCCCCAAAGATGAGAAGAGAAGGGTTTCGTAGCAGTTTATATACAATTCAGATAACATCAAAGCGGTAAAAGCAACATTTAGCACATTAGGCTCAAACTCGTAATAAAATCAGATAATAGATAAAACCAAATATAACAATTCATCTAAGCTCGAATTTTGAACCCTGAACCAGAGATTCTGGGTTCGATCCCCAGCAGAGTCGCCAGAGCTGTCAACCCTCCTTTTTCCTACACCCCTGAAAGGGTATAAAAGAGTTTTTTCCAACTTAAAGTGACAATCGAAACGAGATTTATTTGTTTAAAGATTCAGAGTCGCCATTTGGGATAATTTAGGGTGTCCCAAGTCACCGGTTCAAATCCCGAATCGAGGAAAGATTGACTGTGTTTTACAGTCCGCAAACACAGAAATCCGTGTAAGAAATTCTGTTAACCCGGGAGAAGGTGTTAGGCATTCCCAGATTCCGTGGTTCTAGCACGGTCGCTCAACTGTTATGTTTTAGCCTATTGTTCAATTTTAACTTTATAACCGCTTTTATTTAAATATTTTTTAGGAAGATTCAACGTCACATAAAACGCGTCTGGAACCACGTCACATAAATGCACCCGCAGTCTATGACACATTTTATTTAACATTGTTGAGATTTGGATTTGGGTCACATAAATGCACACCCGAATTTTGGAAAGTAACTTAAATTATGCACCTAAAGCACTGTTTAATACCTAAATTCGAGATCAATTACGAAAGTTTAAAAATTATGGAAATGGTTTTTGGTGGTCAATTTACTAACTAAATTAAACTGGGTTTACTATTTAAAATGAAGATGGTACCAATCTAGCAGTTCTTAACTTAAATCAAATCTTCACCGAATATTTCGAGCTATTCTACATTTGAATCAACGATTTTGGAATCCCAAAATAGTTTTTTGCTCATAGGTTGAACTCAACAACTAATCAATGAACGGAATATTTACATCACGTGCTAGGCTAGAAAAGACAAATAATTAAATCACTAAATCGATAATTAAACTAAAAATACTTGAATAATCACAATTTGCTACAATGATAACCATAAGACAATATCACAATGACAACTATTCTGAAAAATAACTTTTCTAAATCAATGTTCCTTCTTTAAATCATTACGACAAATAGCTATTCTAGCAAATGTGGCTAATGGATTTCGATTCAACTCATGCCAAACCCTATAGCTAGCCATAGAAATTTGGATCTATCAACTGTATACAAAGAAAACTATGAAACCGATGCACTATGTAATTCTGCTATTAGAGTGTTGTATTGGCTTCTTCAGAGAGGACTCTGACCAACTGGTGGCCAAATCCATCCATCCACCATATCTCGATGCCATTTTAAGCACAAATCATCAGTTAAATAATAACAACCTAAAGAGTGTGAGGAACTGATTAACGCTACACTTTAGCAAGTTAAATTAGTTTCAACAGACGCAGAGCAAAGACCAACAAAGAATGAACACAAAACAGTTTAAAGCACACTAAATATATTGGAACCAACCATGAACAACACAAAATCAAGTAAGACATTCGAATCATACCAGTAAAGCAAACATCCATATATCTATAAAGTATCAGCATTGAGCAAACAGACTACACATATGGTGAAGTATGTAAAACATTAGTTTACAATGATTCCTTCAAGTTTATGACTATAAAATAGAAACTAAACATACCTTAGTGCAAAAATTAACTAGATAAGATAAGTAAGGGCTTGAAACTAGATGATGAGACTCAGAATTCCAGAAAAGGAAACAAACAACAGCAGATGTTTTCCAACAATTGACATAGCCTCTAAATAGAAAATATGAAAACTTCACCCCTCGAACTCGAACATCAGCTTTCAAAAGCGACGAGCGTTACTTAAGTCAACTTCACTTGAACGAAAAACGGAGAAGGAAAATAGAACCCTTTTTTTTTGAAATTTCAGATTTTTGAAGCAACTAAGAACAAACGAAAAACTGGAGAAATTTTAGCATTTTTCTTTTAGAATCGAGAAGAAGACGGAAATAATAAAACCTAAGAAAACTCAGAACAAAACCTCTATTTTTTCTTCCTCTGATTTTTTACCCTCGAATTCTCCAAAATTCTCCTCCTCAAATCTCTAAAAACCTCACTATATATACTCGATTCTCGAAGCTTCTCACCTCTTCTCCAAGAAATCCTCAAATTTTATCCCAAAATCTAAAAAAACATTAAACACATCCTCACATGGAATGAAACTTGGACAAATGGATGGTGTGGATATGATTTCTCACATCCAACCGCTCCCATTTACCCAAGATTCATCCCCCAAAATCAAGAGCGTGTGAAAAATGGCTAAATGCTGAAAATATTCTGTCAGAGACGGTTATGCCACGTTGGAGAGATAGGAGGAGACCATGTGCGTTGAGTTTGGGGGACGAACTCGTCTGAAAACTCAGACAAGTTGAGCGAGCTGAAATGGGCTTGGGGGAATAGCAACGACGTTTTAGGTTCTTCACAAATTAGGGTTCTAATTGCCTTTGTGTTATAATTAGAATTGTCTAGTAAAGGGGGGAAACGAGGCGGGGAAGGTCATGGTTAGGCGGGTTTGAGTGTTAGCTGGGTTGGTCCTACCAGGCTGGGCGGGTTTAGTGGCGTTGGGCTCAGCTTTGGGATGGAGAATTGGCCCAATTGGCCCTTTTTTCTTTAAAAACAAAATCAGCCTTTTTTTTCTTTCAACCTTTCTTCTTTTTTTCTTTTCTTTAATTAATAAAATCATAACTTAAATTCTAATATGCAAAATTAAACTCATTATCTACTATGGTATTCAAAAACTAATTACTCTGAGATTAGAAAAAGAAATTGCTAATTTAAAACCAAAAAAGCTAAAAATGCAAAAATAAGCCATAATTTACGATTTTTATTTTTTTAATAAACCAACTAACTTACTAATTAACCTAAAATGTAAAATAAGTCCTAAATGCAAATGCGAGATATTTTTTGTATTTTTCATGATCTAAATAAAATACATGCACAGACAAATGCAAACAATAACAAAAATGCTACGAAAATCCACGAAATTGCAAACAATGGAAAAAGTTATTTTATTTTGAATTTGTGGGAGTAATTGATACAGGACAAAAATCACGTGCTCACAACAACTAACAAACCTAAAAAATCCTAGAGCGAAACTTTGAATGGCCTTCAATGGTGGACTTCTATTCTTCAATTTTCTCACATTGCAACGAAGTGACACAATTATAGGGTAACAATTGTCGAAACTGAGTTGAAATTCGAGCTTCAAAATTCCTTCAATGGAGTTTCAAATCTGTATGCAGAAAACTTCTACTTTAAATTTGGACACACATCAATCGAGTTTCAAATATTTGAAATCGATAAATAGTTGGGAAGATTTAACAATTTAGTAGAAAAATTCTTTAAATCAAGTTTGATATATAAATATATATATTCTAATCTATGTGAGTTATAGAAGATAAAGAAAATAGAAAGCAGAGAGAGGCGAGTGGAGAGAAACTTGAGTGTGTTGGGAATGAAGAAAGAATAAAATAAAAAAACTTTAGAAGTGTGTCTTTAATAATTGTAACGACCCGATCGATCGTTTTGAGAATTAGTGTCTTGTTCGGTGGCTTAAGGTCTCGAGCAGGTTCTTGTTATGTATTATCCTTGTATGTGTGGCCGGGTTCAGCTTTCTGATGATTGGAGATCAATTTGGAAGAAGGATTCTTGTTTTAGATACTTAAGCGGTAAGAGTTGACTGGAGTTTGATTTTTATGTAAATGACTCTGGAATGCTATTTTAATGATTCTAATAGCTTTTTATGATTATTTTGGACTCAAGCGTACACCCGGATTTGGATTTGGAGGTTCATAGGTTGATTTAATGCATTTAGGCTAAAATTGAAAAGTTAAAAGCTTGGAAGGTTAAGAGGTTTGACCGAGAGTTGACTTTATTAATATCAGATTTGGATTTTGATTGTAGGAGTTGGTATAGCTCCATTATGTCATGTGGAACTTGCGTGCAAAATTTGACGTCATTCCCAGCTGATTTGATATGATTCGGCGTGTGTTGTAGAAGTTGAAATGTCATAAGTTCATTAAGTTTGACTTGAGGTACCATTTCTAGTTTTGATGTTATTTTATGCCATTTGAGGCCTCGAGCATGTCCGCGTTATGCTATGGAACTTGTTGGTATATTCGGCCTGGTTCGGATGGGCTTCGGGCCATTTCGTCATGTTTAGACTTTAGAGTTGTTGGTGTTCTGATACTTCAGGTACTCTATACGATCGCATGTTTGCTGTCGCGATCGCGAGTGTTGTGGGAGGTGGGCATGGTTCTTCTTCGCGTTTGCATAGCTGTTTCCACGTTCATGATGCTTGAGTTGGTTGTAAGTCGCGTTCGCGTCATGAAGATCGCGATCGCGATCGCGTAATGCCGTTGAAGGAGGCATGCTGGTTGGCTTACACATTCGCGGAAGTTGTTGCACGTTCGCGCTTCTTTAGTTTGCTGGCCTTGGCGATCGCACTGTTTTTATCACAATCACATATTGCATTTTTTGGACAGTTATTGTTTCCTCTTCATGATCGCATGTGTATTTCCGCGATCGTGATGTGCAAATGCCTTGGTAGAATATAAGAACTCTATTTAGAGGGTTTGACCATTTTTATCTTATCTTGAGTTGTAGATCTCGGATTTGAGCAATATTTTAGGGGTTCTTCACATGTTGGATTGGGGTAATTGTTCTTTCCCTGGATTTGATTTTAATTCATAATTCCACCTTTGTTTTTATCATTAAATTAATGGTTTGAGTTGGGAAAAAAAGAGAAATTTGTGAAAACTTTCAAAAATATAAAATAGTGATTTGAAGGACGAATTGATGTCGGAATTGGATAAATTTATTATGGTTAGACTCGTATAGGAATGTGTGTTCGAATAGGCTTCCGAGGTGCGGGCCCAAGGTTGACTTTTTGGGGTGACTTTTTAGTTTTCATTAAAGATCGAAGCTTTATTATGCGGAATTGTTTGCTATGGTTTTTATTTATGATGTTAAGTTATTTTTCTAGATTTGAGCCATCCGAAGGTTCTTTTACACGAGAAGGTCATTTTAGAGTATCGGCCTATCTTCTTTGAGGTAAGTATCTTGCCTAACTTTGTGTGGGGGAACTAACCTTTAGAATTTGAGTTGTTTGTACTATTTGTCTCATGTGAAAGCTGTGTATGCGAGGTGACAAGTACGTACTCTGGCTTATATATGAAAATTGACCGGTCTAGATTCTTAGGCATCTTTTATGTACTTATTTGGAGTTGTTAGCATATGTTATATCTTTTATTCATCATGTCTACTATCATATACTTTGTTTGAAGTTGTCAGTACATTTCACATTCCTTACTTGCCGAGTTTGCTCTTATATGCTTTATTTGGAGTTGTTATCACTTTTATCATTATGTGATTTCTTTTATTGTGGAGCTACTCTTTGTTGATATTGTCATCACATGATATCCTTTTGTTACCAGGTTGTTCTCATGCATTTAGACGTTGTACTAGTTTGTGCCATCTCCTTCATTGTTAGCCTAATTCATACACTAGAGTCCGAAGTTTGCGATTTCATGGAAGTACTTTCACCATCGAGGTTATCCTTAAACAATTAATGGAATTGAAGCTATCGATAGTCACTAATATATTCTAATTGAAGTTGTGTTTAAGGGGGGGGTGTTGTTTCTTGTTGAGTTACTTTTCTATTCATTTTGTTGTTATTGAGATTCTATATACGTTGTGCTGAGATGTGGGCTATTTGTTGTGAAAATATTGATATCATTGAATCTTTGGAAAGGTAGTGGTCTACGGGCACTTGTGATACTGGTTGATATGTTGTGTTGTTGTGATGATAGCACATGTGAATTATTACGTAGTTTGGTTATTGTTATGCAGAGTATAAGGGTGGTATTTCACCTTTGTTGTTATGCGGAGTATAAGGGTGGCATTTCACTATTGTTTTTATGCGGAGCATAAGGGTTGCATCTCACTGTTGTTGAATGTACAGAGTGATATGGGAGGCTATTGTGATATTGTCCGGGCAGAGCGATAAAGGTGGCTATTATACGGAGTTATATGGATAGCTATAAGAGATATAAGGGTGGATAATGTCATGGCAGAGTGATATGGCTGGCTATCAGAGAGACAATGGTGGCAATGTCAGGGATGATGTGTGATGGTTTGGAGACATTATGCTGGTGATTTTCGTGTGATAATGTGCTTTTTCTTGTGTTTATCGTGCACCTTGTGTAACTTGTTTTGTTGTTTCGATGAGCTATTCGATGTCTTTGATATTACTTGTTGACTTGGGCTGCAGTAGTACACTCACACAAGCATACACCGTAGAGTGCCACTTACACTAGCTCAGGAGTATGAAACTTGACATTTATTGATCATGCCCATGTATTCTCGTATTATCTATTTCCATGTTGATATTGAGCCTGTGACCATGCTAGGCGGATTGTGATTGTGATCTTGTGATCATGCTGTGTGGATTGTGAATGTGAGCCTGTGATCATGTGTGACAACCTATATTCACGTACGTTAATTCATGCCGTAAGGTAGTCGACGTAAATCCATGAAGAGATTATCTTTAAGGTGATAAGAAGTTAATCATATTGGTCTTAAATGATACAATGGTATATAAGGGTGGTTAACAAGTATTAAAAGTTAAACGAGTCAAGGATGTTGTAACCCTTATTTTCGGGTAAATCTAGAGGTGCTTAATATACTCAAAAGATCGTGTTTTAAGTTATTTGAATCATATAATATCTATATCATAAGTCTTGAAGTTAAACGAGTTATGAAACAAAAGTTGACAAAAGTTGTCGCAACTTAGGTTCATAGTTTTACCTAAACTTTAGGTTAAATGTTACTAATCTTTTCTCCCAATTTACTTGGAATTATGGGGTGATCTAACCACAAAATTGAAGTCTATGAGTGTAGTTTCGAACGCATTAGACCGTTTGGCAATACGATCTCGGAGTAGAGAGAGATTTGTGTTTTTGTGAGACTGTGCCAAACAGCTCTCTATGGGGCCCACATAGGCGATTTAAGACATATGGATATATATAAGATGCCTCAAACCCGTTTTAAGTCATTATTTTTTAGTTTATTCAGAACTTAGAACCCTAAAAACATTTTCTCAAGTTTCTCTCACGATCCAAGACCCAAACAAAGGGCAAACAACACAAATCAAGTGTCGGGAATCCCGTGGCGCTAGTAAGTTTCTTGTTCTTCTTCTTGTTAATCATTTTTGTGTTGTTCCTGCTCGTGTGGGAGGTTGTTTTAAGTGGTTTATGTTCTGTAAATACTCCATCAAGTTTTTAATATCAACCCTAGGTGATTTCAAGTCTTCTAAAGTGATTCTAATGCCGAAAAACCTCTATTGATTGCTAGTTTCGCTTCCTTATTCTTGTGGCATCATTAGAGGGGTATATTGTGGAAAATTAAGGTCAAATTGGAGATGTTCTTTATGTTTAAAGGTAAGGAACCTCTTAACCTACATGTATTTAAGATTATCCAAGTTGCGGCTAAGTCTTTGAAGCTAGAACTTATGAAATATATATCGAAAGGCTTGGTAATAGTGTTGTTGGTTGGTGGACTATTTTGGGAGGCTCAATATGATTAGTATTGATGTTGTTTGGGCTGTTTAGTGATTTTTTTGACTTGTGGCAATTCATATAAATAGGGGAGGTTCTATCCGTTTCCTCCTAAAATAGGTTGTGGTCGATATGTAATAGTTATGACGCCTAAACGGTAACGATAGTGTCATTTCTCTTATTGTAGACTAAGGAGTCATGAAATTTGCATAGCTTCAGGTTGGGCAGTATATACAAGGTATGTGAGGCTATCCCTTTCCTTCTTTTGCATGACTCCGATTGTACATAATGTAACGAACGAGCTTCCAAAGATACTCTACTCTTACAAGCTAGAAGTACTTACATTTTTTCCCTTCTTATAGAGCGATTGATGTTGATGTTGATGTTCTTATTCTTATGTTATCAATGTTGTTGGTACTTCCTTATTCTTATAAGATTCATGATAAAGTGTTAGTCCGAATAACGTGTACAGAGGATACCGACCTTACATCACTCCGAAAGATTTAGAATATTATTCCAATGAGTCCAACATGCATTATATATATATATATATATATATATATATATATGTATCTATTTCACTCTAACGAGCCGCGCTATAGAAGGCCGGGTACGACACCTATGGTTGCTGATCAGTTAAGATTTACCGAGCTCCATGTGGTCGGGTACGATTCTATCGAGCCTTATGATGGCCGGGTACAGTTTTACCAAGCCTATTATGGCCGAGTATGATATGATGATGATGATTCCCACAGAGGCATATGTTTTAAAAGTTTATGCATATATATGTTTGTTTTATGCATTTCATGTCAGTAGCCCTCAGAGGTACCCAGATGTTACAGGTTGTATATTCTCTATCCCTATTTACATTACTGTTCATACTTATGCTTTCCTGCCTTGCATACTCAGTACTTTCTTCATGCTGACGTCCTTTTTATTTGTGGACGCTGCATGTCGTGCTGCAGGTCCTGATAGATGGGTAGATGCAGCTCCCCCACCACAGTAGGCTGCCCAGTTCAACGGTTACTAGCGAGATCCCTTCTCCGGACTTGCCATGGTCTTGGTATGCATTTTTGTTATAGACATTATGGGTATGTTGGGGCCCTGTTCCGGTAATGTTGTAGCACTTATGTTCCTTTAGAGGCTTATAGATAGGTGTCGACTCATGTATAGTTTGGTATACCTTGTCAGCTAAGTTTTGTTGTATAGTCTTCCATGGCAGCGTGGTAGCTCGTACCTTATATATAATTTTTTGATTGTCTGGTCATCCCACGTTATGTATGTTCATGCCACTATCTTTCATTGTTGGTTGTTCATGATCCATGTCTACCATTTATATTGATCTCGTCGGCCCTTAAAAATGATAAGGAAGGTTAGATAAAATGTATGTTGGCGCTTTGCAAATATGGTCCGGGTGCTAGTCATGACCCTCTATGTTTGGTCGTGACAAACTTGGTATCAGAGCAAGTCTATCTTAGGGATTGTCTATGAGCCGTGTCTAGTAAAGTCTTGATTATTTATGTGTAGCACATCGCATTTATAATCAGGAGGCTACATGACATCTAGGGTTGTTAACTTCTTCCTAAATCAAGATCGTGTGTGGAGTTGAGTCGTAAGTATTCGTCTCTAATATTCACCTTGTTTTTTTTCATCGATGCCTTCGACTAGGAAGCAAGCAATTAGTAGACAACTTGATACAATTGCGGAAGAGGGTACAAGTCGGTGACCCAAGCCAGAGTAGGACAAAGTGAGGCTCAGAGTGAGATGACGTCTCATACCTCATCTACTCCGTCTTCCCGGAGGATATTAGGAGGCACCCAGCACCACCAGTTCCTCTGTCTAGCACTACAGACTAGGATATGCGGAGTGCGGTGCAGTTGTTGACTAGCTTGGTAGCTGCTCAGGCTCATAGGCAGAATACTGGTGCTATTGATAAACCGGTTAGTACAAGAGTTCATTATTTTATTAATCTAGACCCTCCAATGTTTACTAGATCAGACCCCAAGGAGAACCCGCATACTTTTATTGATTAGGTTCATCGTACACTGCAGGTTATGCATGCTAGTGATACAGAGGCAGTAGAGTTGGCTTCTTATCAGTTACGAGATTTAGCGGTTTTCTGGTATGATAGTTGGGAGAGATCCAGGGGTCCGAACACTCCTCCAGCTGCGTGGAAGAATTTTCTGAGGCCTTTCTTCATCACTACTTGCTAGTTGAGAACGACGAGATAGAGCTTATAAGTTCTTGAAACTTCGACAAGGTAATATGAGTGTGCGAGAGTATAGTATGCAGCTTGATTCTTTATCAAGCTTTGCTCCCCATATAGTGGCTGAGATGAGCGATAGGATGCATCTGTTCGTGAACGGGTTGGGGCAACATCTGATAAATGAGTGCACGACAGCCTCCTTAGTGGAGGGCATAGATATTTCTCATATTCAGGCTTATTCCCAGACCCTAAAGGATCATCATTGCTAATAAAGGGTAGATAGGGAGCATGATAAGGGCCAGCATAAGAGGGAAAGATTTGCAGGGTATTCTGAGTAATTCAGAGGCAGTGTCAGGACCTAGTCTTTAAGGCGTTCGGTGCCACTTGTAGCTAGTTCTCCTCCACAATTGCAGAGTCCTCAGTATGATCGATTTACCTATTCTGGTCCAGGTTAGAGTTCGCGAGCATCAGGTTCGCAATATCACAGGGATACTAGTCAGACGAGACCCCCAACACCACGTTGTGATCAGTACGGCAAGGCCCATTTTGGACTGTGCCATCGAGGTTCTGATGTGTGCCATTCTTGCGGACAACCTAGCCATGTGATGCAGGATTATCTTGACAGAGGAGGTGGTGGTATGGCTCAGCTGATTGGATCTATGTTTGGTTCTTCCTCATCAATTTGACCTCTAGCACGGGGTTTTCAGCAGTCGACAGGTTGTGGTAGAGGTAGAGGTACATTTCCGAGTTCGAGTGGTGCTCAAAATTGAACCTATGCTCTAGTAGGTCGATAGGATATCGAGTCATCTTCGGATGTTGTTACAGGTATATTGTCTGTGTTTTCTTATGATGTATATGCGCTGATTGATCCGGGATCTACATTATCATATGTTACACCCTTTGTGGCAAATAAGTTTGGTGTTAAACCTGAAATGATAAGTAAACCACTTGTGATATCTACTCCGATAGGAGATTTTGTGATTGCTAGAAAGGTATATAGAAGTTGCAAAGTGATGATTTGTAGTCATCAAACCTCGGCGAATTTATTTGAGTTAGCAATGGTTGATTTCGATGTGATAATGGGAATGGACTGGTTGGCCTCATGCTATGCAAATGTTGACTGTCGTACAAAGATGGTTAGGTTTTAGTTTCCTGGTGAACCCGTCATTGAATGGAAGGGGAACATTGCTATGCCGAAATGTAGGTTTATTTCCTATCTTAAGGCAATGAAGATGATATCAAAATGTTACATTTATCATCTCATTCGCGTTGGGGATGCGGAGGCAAAGCCGCCTACTCTACAATCAATCCCTGTGGTCAATGAATTTCCAGATGTTTTCCTAGATGAACTCCCAGGCCTTCCTCCTAAAAGGGAGATTGAGTTTAGAATTGATGTGTTGCCTGACACTCAACCCATATCTATTCCTCCATACAAGATGGCCCGACAGAGTTGCGAGAGTTGAAGGCGCAGTTAAAGGACTTGCTGGATAAGGGCAACCTAGCATTTCACCTTGGGGTGTGCCAGTTTTGTTTGTGCGGAACAAAGACGGGTCGTTAAGAATGTGTATCGATTATCGACAGTTGAATAAGTTTACTATAAAGAACAAGTATCCACTTTTAAGGATTGATGACCTTTTTGACCAACTCCAGGGTGCCAAGTATTTCTCCAAGATTGACTTATGTTCAGGGTACGATCAGGTGAGGGTTAAGGAGAAGGATATTCCAAAGACAGCCTTCCAGACAAGATATGGGCACTTTGAGTTCTTGGTGATGTTGGTCGGGCTAACAAAAGCCCCAACAGTTTTTATGGATCTCATGAATACTATATTCAGGACCTATCTTGATATGTTCGTGATCGTATTCATTGATGACATTCTGGTGTATTCTTGTTCGAAGGTGGAACATGCGGGCCACTTGCGGATAGTATTGCATACGCTTCAAGATCGTAAGTTATATGCTAAGCTCTCCAAATGTGAATTCTGGCTGAACTCAGTAGCATTCCTTAACCAGGGTATTAGTGTCAACACTCAGAAGATCGATGCAGTAAAGAATTGGCCGATACCTACAACACCATTAGAAGTTCGCAGCTTCCTGGGGCTAGCAGGATATTATAGGCAATTTTTAGAAGGGTTTTCCTTTATATCAGCACCATTGACTAAGTTAACACCGAAAGCTACTAAGTTCCAGCGGTCTGACGCTTGTGAACGAATTTTTCAGGAGCTAAAGAATCGATTGACATCCGTGCCAGTGCTCACTCTTCCAGAAGGAACAGAAGGTTATGTGGTATATTGTGATGCCTTAGGTATAGGTTTGGTGTGCGCATTGATGCAACGTGGGAAGGTGATTGCTGATGCATCAAGACAATTGAAGAATCATGAAACAAATTACCCGACCCATGATTTGGAGTTGGCTATAGTAATATATTCATTGAAGATATGGCAGCTCTACTTATACGGCATCCATGTTGACATCTACACTGATCACAAGAGTTTACAATACATCCTCAAGAATAAGGAGTGGAATTTGAGGCCGCGTAGGTGGCTTGAATTACTGAAAAATTACAATGTCGAGATATTGTACCATCCCGGTAAAGCCAATGTTGTGGCAGATGCTCTCAGTTGTGAGTCAACGGGAAGCTTAGTACACATTGAGGTAGGTAGACATGGGTTGACTAAAGAGCTTCATCAACAAGCCAATATGAGAATCAGATTGTTAGACTCTGATGATGGAGGTGTTACTATATAGAATACATCAAAATCATCTTTGGTAGTCGAGGTAAAAACATGGCAATATGAAGATCCTATTTTAGTACGATTGAGAGAGAGCATTCGATAGTGTAAAATTATTGCTTTTAAGATTGGAGGAGATGGGGCACTGAGATACCAGAGTCGATTATGTGTGCCTAATGTGGCAGGGTTGCGAGAGAAGATTATGAGGGAGATTCATCAATCCTGATATTTTATCCATCCCGACTCGACAAAGATGTATCATGATGTCAATGAGCAGTATTGGTGGGATAACATGAAGAAGTCTATTGCAAAATTTGTAGCTAGTGTCCTAATTGTCAACAAATACAGATCAAACATTAGAAACCCGGTGGATTGCTTCAGAATATAGAGATTCCAACCTGCAAATGGGAGGTGATTAATATGGACTTCATTGTTGGATTACCTTGCTCTTATCATAAGTTTGACTCCATCTGGGTGATAGTTGTTTGACTTAAAAAATGTGCCCATTTTCTGCCAGTTAAGACAACTTATATGGATGAAGATTATGCGAAGTTGTATATCACGGAGATTGTTAGGCTTCATGGTGTGCTGATATCTATTATATCAGACCAAGGAACTCAATTTATGGTTAACTTTTGGAGGTCTCTTTAGAGGGTTTAGGAATACAAGTGAATATCAACACTGCATTCGATCTGCAGACTAACGGACAGGCTAAACATACCATTCAGACACTTGAAGATATGCTCCGAGCATGTGTTCTAGATTTCAAGGGGAATTGGGATGATCATCTACCACTCATAGAATTTGCCTACAATAATAGCTACCATTCGATTATTAAAATGACTCCATACGAGGAAATATATGGGAGGAGAAGTAGATCACTAGTTGGATGGTTCGAAGTCGGTGAAATAGAATTCTATGGGCCAGATTTGATTCACTAAGCCATTGAGAAGGTGAAAGTGATACAACATCGACTAAGGATGGCGCAAAGCAGGCAAAAGTCTTATTCCGATGTCCGACGTCGTGATATGGAGTTTAAGGTTGGTGATTGGGTTTTCCTAAGGATCTCACCGATGAAAGGTGTTATGCGTTTCGGGAAGAAAGGGATGCGAGATGTTCGTAGTGTATCGGGCCGTATAAAAATCTTCGTCGAATAGGACAGGTTGCTTTTGAGTTAGAATTGCCATCCAAATTGGAATTTGTCCACCTGATATTCCATGTATCTATGTTGAGGAAATGAATTGGAGACCCTTCTCGAGTAATCCCTATCATAGATGTACAAGTTACAGAGGATCTATCATATGAAGAAGTGCCAGTGGCTATATTAGATCGACAAGTCCGCAAGCTGAGAACAAAATATGTAGCTTCTGTCAAAGTATTGTGGAGGAACAAGAATATGGAAGAAATGACATGGGAGGTAGAAGAGAAGATGAAGTCTAAATACCCTTACTTATTCCAGAATGAAGGTAACGAGGATGCCAGGGTAACGCATGATGCAAAATGGCTCTATGAGTAAGTAATAGCTTGAGAATACTCTTTCTTAATATAAAATGATGATATGCAGATAATATACATATCCATAATGCTTTGTATATCCTTGTGAGGAAATACGTTGGGTTTGACTGCTTGAAAGTTTGGCTAGTGTTCATATTATAGGGGAAACTCGACTGGAAATTTCTGTTGGAATCCATGATGATTTAGACTCCTCATAAACCCTTACATTCGAGGACGA
Source organism: Nicotiana sylvestris (assembly GCF_000393655.2). Taxonomy (NCBI): domain Eukaryota; kingdom Viridiplantae; phylum Streptophyta; class Magnoliopsida; order Solanales; family Solanaceae; genus Nicotiana; species Nicotiana sylvestris. The sequence continues at coordinate 149,487,135 of NC_091060.1, forward strand.
ATGTTCCTAAAGGGGGGAAGATGTTACAACCAATATTCATGTACGTTAGTTCATGCCGTAAGGTAGTCGACGTAAATCCATGAAGAGATTATCTTTAAGATGATAAGAGGTTAATCATATTGGTCTTAAATGATACAAGGGTGTATAAGGGTGGTTAACAAATATTAGAAGTTAAACGAGTAAAGGATGTTGTAACCCGTATTTTAGGATAAATCTAGAGGTGCTTAATATACTCAAAAGGTCGTGTTTTAAGGTATTTGAATCATATAATATTCGTATCATAAGTCTTGAAGTCAAACGAGTTATGAAACAAAACTTGTCGCAACTTAGGTTCATAGTTTTACTTAAACTTTAGGTCAAATATTACTAAGCCTTTATCCCATTTTACTTTGAATTATGAGGTGATCTACCCACCAAATTGAATATCTATGAGTCTAGTTTTAAACTCTTTAAACCGTTCATCAATACAATGTCATAGTAGAGAGATATTTGTGTTTTTGTGAGACTGTGCCGAGCAGCTCTCTATGGGGCTCACATAGGCGGTTTAATACATATGGATATATATAAGATGCTTCAAACCCGTTTTAAGTCATTATTTTTCAGTTTATTTAGAATTTAGAACCCTAAAAACATTCTCTCAAGTTTCTCTCATGATCCAAGACCCAAATAAAGGGCAAACAACACAAATCAAGTGTCGGGAATCCCGTGGCGCTAGTAAGTTTCTTGTTCTTCTTCTTGTTGCTCATTATTTTGTTGTTCCAGCTCGTGTGGGAGGTATTTTTTAAGTGGATTATGTTCTGTAAATACTCCCTCAAGTTTTTAATATCAACCCTAGGTTATTTAAAGTTTTCTAAAGTGATTCTAGTGCCAAAAAACCCTAATTGATTGCTAGTTTCGCTTCCTTGTTCTTGTGGCATCATTAGTGGTATATTTCGTAGAAAATTAAGGTCAAATTGGAGTTGTTCTTTATGTTTAAAGGTAGTGAACCTCTTAATATACATGTATTTAAGATTATCCAAGTTGCGGCTATGTCATTGAAGCTGGAACTTGTGAAATATATATCAAAAGACTTGGCAGTAGTGTTGTTGGTTGGTGGACTGTTTTTGGGAGGCTCAATATGACTATTATTGATGGTGATTATTTGACTTGTTTGGAAGTCATATAAATAGGGTAGGTGTTGTCCATTTCCTCGTAAAATAGGCTGTGGTCGATACAGAATAGTTACCATGCCTAAACGATAACGATAATGTCATTTCTCTTTTTGTAGACTAAGGAGTCGTGAAATTTGCATAGCTTCAGGTTGGGCAGTATATACAAGGTATGTAAGGCTATCCCTTTCCTTCTTTTGCATGACTCTGATTGTACATAATGTAATGAACGAGCTTCCAAAGATACTCTACTCTTAGATGCTAGCTGTCGCGCCCCCTTTTTTCTCGCGAAATCGGGATTTGTGACATTTGGGAGGATAACTCGTTCCCTTTCGGGAATTGGGTTTGAATAGAAGAGTCGCCACTAATGATTAAAGTGCATTAGGACACTAATAAGGGTTTGATTTAGAAAACCAGAGATTGGGTAAGGGCTTGAAATTATCCCAAGGGGAAGGTGTTAGGCATACCTCAAGATCCACTAGTGTGGTTCCCGACCAAGCTATTGTTGTGACTTAAGTGTAAATAACACATAGGCAAATAAAGGCTTCAAATAATAGGGGATTTTCACATAGTGGTTACAAAATAAGAAAAAGGAACTAAAAGAGTTGATTTCCTCAAAAGAAATGGTTTAAAAAGATTTAAAAGAAAAAGAGAAAACAAAAGGAAAGGGGGGGGGATCCTAGGTTTATTAATAATATGGATCACCCCACACAACATCCGGTAATTACTCTTCAGTGAGGGGCTACATGTGATGTTATCGCGTGGTCATCATATCCATATCTACCCTTTCCCACCCCGTTAAGGTATTAAAGTGCGAAACGGTCTCGTTTAATTACTGCATACTATTACCCGCCCCAATCCTATCAACCCCGGAGGTACTTGGGACTACTATTCCTAAAAGGGAGGAGACGTCGGGCTTATTTGTGGTTTTAAACGTAAAAATACTAAGGCGACAAGCAAAACGTATATATATATATATATATATATATATATATATATATATATATATATATATATATATATATATATATATATAACAAGTATAGGGAAACACATAAATAAATAAGGCTCAAACATACCTCCTTAAATCAATGAAAACATATAGTTTAACATGTTTTACACATACTGATTAGGGTTTGATTAAACTTAAAAGTTGGGGTAGACTGATTTATTACATATTTCAGATAAGAAGCCCGAATCAGGCCTACCTACTGGTTGTAGTAAATAAAATCTGATTCAGTTTATAAACTGTTCTATGGCTTGCCTAAGTGTTAGACGGAAACCTATAGGCACGATATCTACTAATTTCAGAAAAGATGAAGTATACTGATTTTAGAAAAGGTTGTCAGTTATTCAGGGAAGATGAGTTGTGACAAAAGATAATAAATTTTGCAGACATTAGACATAGCTGTTACTGGTTTTAGACTTATAAGCGAGTGAAACGTTTCAGACTTGGTTGATAGTTCCTATAGGCATGCTTTCTATGCGTTGCTGATTTTAAAAAAAAACCTTTTAGACATAATAAGAATACAGAAACCCTATAGTCATGACATCTAATTGTAGTTGATTTTCAGAACCTATAGACGTATTCTCTACATGCATATTCAGAAGTCACGATATCCACATGAAAGTGCAGGGTCCCTATAGTCATGGTATCTAAATGAGAATGTTGAAGTTCCGGTAGACGTGGTAACTAAATGAGAATGCAGAAATCTTATATGCATGGTGGATATATGAAAAATGCAGAAATCTTATAGGCATGATAGCTATATGAAAAATGCAGAAATCTTATAGGCATGGTAGATATATGAAAAAATGCAGAAATCTTATAGGCATGGTAGCTATATGAAAAATGCAGGAATCTTATAGGCAAGTTATCTACCCTTTTTACATGCGTGGTTACCCTTCCCTTTTCACTAACCATCCCCAAAAGTTATTACAAGTTATTACAGTCCAAATAAAATAAATAAAAATACATCAGAGATTGAAAATTACAACCAAGGGGAGCCTAATTCAGACTTCTTGTCTGAAGTATGAAGTAAACCAACTCCAAAGATCATGTTTCAAAGCCTTTCTCCCACTTGGGTATGTCAGAGTTCCCTAAGAGTTTCATAAGAACTTTGGGTAGTTCTTACACAATATTAAGCCAAAGTATAGTGTGGAAGGGCCAGCCCTCAGGTGTCCAAGTTCAGAGGGAACTTAAGGTCCCAAGGCAAGGCTCACAAGAGGGGGGCAAAACTTAGGAACTAAGAGAGAGTGCAAATGAAGAATTCTGAAAGGGGGAAAGGGAAAGGGAAGCAACACACATAGGGATATAGGGAATGGGGAATTCCTAGAGGTAAAAAGCAGGCTAGTGGGCATAACCCAACAATGGGAGATGCTAGCACACCCATAAGCCTACTGGAACACATTATTTAGAGGTTAGGATCCCCTAAGGGATCAAGTTCAATCCATAGACAATAACTTGTATATTTCCATGTTTTAAACTGTAACTCAAAGAACATAAATGGAAATAGGGAATAAGGATTCATAGCAGAAACAAGCAAAAAGGAATCAACATGCTAGTTTAAGTATTTAACTCTGCAGAAGTAGTAAAGTAGACAGATGCAGAAAGCTGTAAGTAAACACTTTGTGGGGATGCTGAAATTTGAAATTAGGACATACAAGTTTCAAAGAAATAAGTAGAGAAAAATGCAGTAGTCTGTTAAAAACCTCAGTGCAGACAAGAAGAGAGAGTTCTATTATGTGAGCAAGAGTTCAGAAGAAATTGTGAATTGTGAAGTCTTGAGTGTAGTAAAGAAAGGTCGTGCCCTTTTATAGTGTAAAAACCAAGTAGAAATAAGGTAAGAAATAATTGAAGAGCTGATTGTCAATCAATTACATAAGACTATCTTTAGTTAAGGGATACAGATTCAAACGGGTATAAACCAATTAAGGAAAGACATTAATCAAACACTTTGTGCAAAGTAGGCAATTAGGGGTGAATACATAAAAGTTATTTAAGTAAATTGTTTTTGAAATACACGGTTTGTGCGAATAAGGTAAGACGATCAATTAACAACTAGTAAATCACAAGGTCTGAGATTTGGTATGAATGAACCATGTCAAAAAAGATGAAAAAGGATTTTACTTAAGGGAAATCAGCAAATAATGGAAAGGGAATCAATTAGATCAATATTCAGAGGGAAGTAGGAACTAATCACAAATTCAAAAGCTACTTTAAAGGGAAGTCTATCAATTATAAGGAGCATACGAACATGTTAAGCATGAAGGAAGACTGTAGTGTCATTGTAAAATCAGTAGAAAATCTAGTATAGAAAAGTTTAGCAAAAGGTCAGAGTCATATGAAAGCAAGGAATGGGTCTGAAAGAGTTAGGGTTTTTTGAAATAAACCCTAAGTTCAATCAAATCACATAATCAAGATGGCGGAACCCCCAAATTCTAGGGTTTCCACATTGAATCAAGTACAGAGATGAGAAGGCAAGTAGTTGAAACAGGCTTAGAGGATTCAGAGTTGAAACCTCTTGCATGCTTCTTTCATCAACAGAAACTCATGAGAAAAACATGATAGCAAAATAATATGCGGAACACAGTAGAAGCACTCAAAAGAAAAACACTGATAGGAATAGTAAAAGAAACATGCTTAAGAGATTTTTCAGAAGAAACTTAAACAGGGCTTAATAGAAGGAAAATAAGGAAACTTAAGAACTTAGCAGGAAAATACATTAGGAGAAACATGCTGGAATATAGTAGAAGACAAAAAATATAAGAACACAGTAGAAAAGCATATGAGAGCATAGTATGGAAAACATGGTAGAAGGACATACAAGCATGGAGTATATAAAACTCAGTAAAAGAACATACAAGAAAGGAGTGTAAAAACTTAGTAGAAGAACATACAAGGTAGAAGAAAACATAAGAACACAATAGAGGCAAATAAACACAAAAGACAATGGAGAGAAAGTCAGAGAAACACTTAAACATTTTCAGAATACCCTAGATCGGAAACGAAGCAGTTTTGAAAGTAATTTTTGAAAGAAAACTTAGGGAAATCGTTTGAAAACTTAAGGAGAGCACAGATACACAACGGATCTAAGGAAATCGGAGAAAACCTCAAAGGGTTAAGGTTTCAAAGAACCCTAGAAGTAAGATAGGCTTTGAAAGGTCACCGATCTGGGTCGGAGAGGTCGGAATCAGGCTCAAACCACCATGGTACGCAGAGTAAAGCCGGAGATGCCCGTGGAACCTTGAATCGATAGAGGTCTGGGTGCAAACCTTAGAGGAAAGGAGAGTTTGTGGTCGTTGATCATTATGATCAATAGCCTAGATTTAACGGGGGGCCGGACGGGTTAAACTTAATTGGATTAGGGGCGGGTAGTTTAGGAATTGGCCCGGTCCATTTGAAATTGAAATTGGGGTTAATTGGGGGGTTGTTTTGGGCTAAAATTTAAATTGGTAGGGCTAGTATTTAAATAGCCACATTTTCCCTTTTTATTTTATAAAAAATAGTACAATGATTTTTGGAAACATATTAAAGATACTAAACCGATTAATAATATGTAGCTAAAATTGCAATTATATGCAATTTAACTTTAAAATGCTAAATAAATTTGTAAAAAATGTGAAAAAATTACCTTAGCTATATTTTGGTATAAATATGAGAATTCAATAAAGGAGTTACCAAAAATGATAATTTGGGAAATAATTATTGGTTTTTTCTGATAAAATAAGGCGATAAATTGATTAAAAAATCTTTTAAAAATTGGAAAAATAATAAAACACTTGGACATGCTTATATATGCATACTTATGCTATTTTTTAAGTATTTTGCATATGAAAAATATATAGGGAAAAAATTGGATATCAACAGCTGCTGCTCTTTACCTGGGAAGGATGAAAGAGTTATCGGGTAAAGATATGATGGCCAATTTTGACCGAATGGAATGGTTTGAAGAATTTGACCGAGCTCTGGCTCCTGAGCTGCCTACATATCCCTAGTCTCACAGGAATCAGGCCATATGTAGTCCAGGATCTGTCGGCAGAATATGCCGATGGAGATTTTCTAAGACGAACACGATATTTGCGTTAGGATGGATGGTTAAAGTCTAATAGGGTTGTGGAACTACAGCGGGATTGCTCCTGCTGAGACGGCTGTTGCTCGTCGGTTTACCTGCAAATGAAAAATATGTTGTGCAGAAATTTAAACATGATGCAAGTTCCCGTCGGACCATGAAATGTTGTCTTTGGATGGTTAGGATGACGTCCTAGGCGATGAAGCGTATAATAAGGATTCGCAGGCTATGAAATGGTGCTCTCGGGCTATAAGAATGATGCCTTCGAACTATGACGCCTTTGAATAATGATATGCAAAAGATAAAAGGGGTCCTCAGGCCATAGCATGGCATTATCGGGCTATGAAAATGGTGCCTCCTAACAATGATGCCTTCGGATGATTTGGCGATCTTTCAGCCTATGAGATGCAGTAGATGGCAATCTTTCAGCCAATGCAAGATGTAAATGAAGTGGCGATCTTTCAGGCATGCAAGATGTAAATGAACTGGCGATCTTTCAGACATGCAAGATGCAAATGAAGTGGCAAACTTTCAGATGATGCAAGATGTAAATGAAGTGGCGATCTTTCAGCCATGCAAGATGTAAATGAAGTGGCAATCCTTCAGCCATGCAAGATGTAAATGAAGTGGTGATCTTTTAGCCATGCAAAATGTAAATGAAGTGGCGTTCTTTCAGCCGATGCAAGATGCAAATGAAGTGACGATCTTTCAGCCATACAAGATGTAAATGAAATTGCGATCTTTTAGCCATGCTAGATGTAAATGAAGTGGCAATTTTTTAGCCATGCAAGATGGAGGAATAGCTTAACCTCGGAAGGATGAATGGTATCCTTATGCAATGAAGAGAATGCAGATGGAGGTAGAGCTTAACCTCGAGAAGGCAGAATGGTAGCCTTATGCAATGCAGAGAATGCAGATGAAGGTAGAGCTTAACCTCGGAAGGCAGAATGGTAGCCTTATGCAATGCAGAGAATGCAGATGGAGATAGAGCTTAACCTTGGAAGGCAGAATGGTAGCCTTATGCAGGAAGTAAAAATGGAAAATGGCAATAGAGTTTTCTTAGCTGATAGTGGATTGTGATATCGTGATTGCTGGGGATATTGTGCTTGCTGGGGACACTGTTGTATGGATAGCAGTTGCGATCAAGTGCAATGGTTTGGGGAGTTGAATTCCTGAACTTTATGAGTGAGCGTATAGTATATTTGATGATTTTGCAACTCAAATGCCTGCATCCAAGAAAAAATCGTGAGTTTGTAAAGGGGGAAAGGTTAGTTCGTATCCTCGCTGGCTTTGCTTGACCTGCGTGGCTTTAATCTGGTGATACTGTACGTATCATCAGGGTAGCATTGCTAAACAAGGCAATTTTAGTAGTAAACATGCATGATTTAGTAAAAGCATAACATAAGTGCATAATTAAGAATATTTTTCTTTAGATGAACCGGCGACTGTGACGTGGTTCAAGACATTGCAACTTCGCTTGCTCCGGAATTTGAGGGTCCTCCTCAAAGTTTTGCCCCAGTTTACTGGGTTGCTGCTCCCGATGGCTATTAATGATAAATGGCTGGAATCGACTTCGGAATTTTGAGGTTCCTCCTCAAAATTCTGCCCTAGTTTCCAATATCGGGGGAAATGGAAATTTTATTGAATTGTGACCGAACCCATAGGGCTTCCTATGTATCCCCCCTTAAACGGGAATTAGGTCAGGCATAGTTCAAATTATATCATAAAAGAAAGCATAAAGGTTACACATAGTATCGCTTGACTACGTCTGAATTGATCGGCTGTGGCCAGACTTCTCCGTCCATTTTTGCGAGTATGAAGGCTCCTCCTGTTAGAACCCGGTGAACCATGTACGGACCCTGCCAGTTGGGAGAGAATTTCCCTTTGGCTTTATCTTCATGTGGAAAGATTTTCTTTAACACCAGCTTCCCCGGTGTGAACTATCACGGCTTGACTCTTTTGTTGAAGGCTCTGGACATCCTGTTCTGATAAAGTTTACCATGGCAAACTGCATTCATTTTCTTTCCATCTATAAGAGCTAGCTGTTCGCAATGATTCTTCACCCATTTTGCATCGTCTAGCTTTGCTTCCTGTATGATTCTTAATGAGGGAAGTTCTACCTCGGCGGGAATGACTACCTCTGTACCGTAGACCAGCATATAGGGGGTTGCTCCTATCGATGTGCGGACTGTGGTGCGGTATCCCAATAAAGAAAATGAGATCTTCTCGTGCCACTGCTTATGCTTCTCTATCATTTTCCTTAGTATCTTCTTGATATTCTTGTTGGCAGCCTATACGGCTCCGTTCATCTGAGGTATGTAAGCTGTAGAATTCTTGTGTTTGATCTTGAAGGTTTCACACATGGATTTCATCAAATCACTGTTGAGGTTGGAGCCATTATCAATAATGATTGACTTGGGAATTCCAAACCGACATATAATATGGTCGCGGACGAAATCTGCCACAACTTTCTTAGTCATTGCCTTGTAAGATGCTATTTCAACCCATTTGGTGAAATAATCAATTGCTACTAGGATAAACCTGTGTTCGTTTGATGCGGCGGGTTAGATTGGTCCGATAACATCCATTCCCTAGGCGGCGAACGACCATGGCGAGCTTGTTGCATTAAGCTCATTTGGAGGCACCTTTATCATGTCTGCATGTATCTGGCAGCGGTGGCAGTTTCGGACATACTGGATGCAGTTTGTTTCCATAGTCATCCAAAAGTAACCAGTTCGGAGTATTTTCTTTGATAAAACAAAGCCATTCATATGTGGACCGCAGGTCCCTGCATGGATTTCCTCTAATAGCCTGGATGTTTCCTTTTCATCAACACACCTTAGAAATACTAAATCAGGAGTCCTCCTATACAGGATTCCTCTGCTGTGAAAGAAATTGTTGGATAACCTCTGAAGCATGCGCTTCTGAGTAGCGTTTGCGAGTTCTAGGTATTCTCCTTTTGCCAAGTATTCATTGATATCATGAAACCAAGGCTTTCCGTCTGCTTCTTCTTCGACATAAGCACAGTAAGCAGGGTGATCATAGATCTTTACCGCAATGGGATCAATGAAATTCTTGTCTGGATGTTGTATCATGGATGATAGGGTAGCTAGTACATCGGCAAATCCATTCTAGACCCTGGGAACATGCTGGAATTCTGTTTTTGTGAACCTCTTTCTCAACTCCTGCACATGATGTAGATAAGGGAGTATCTTAGAGTTCTTGGTCGCCCATTCTTCTCGAACCTGATGTATAAGCAAGTTTGAATCCCCACTTACTAGCAACTCTTGGATGTTCATGTCAATGGCCATCTTGAGACCTAAGATGCAGGCTTCGCACTCGGCCATATTGTTGGTGCATGAGAACCTGAGCTTGGCAGATACTGGATAATGCTGACCAATTTCTGATACTAGGACTACTCCTATGCCAACTCCTTTGAAATTTGTTGCTCCATCAAAACATTCTCCAGCCGTCATAGGATTCTGCAATGTCTTCTCCTATGAATGATACCTCTTCATCAGGGAAATATGTTTTTAGGGGTTCGTATTCTCCGTCCACGGGATTTTCAGTAAGGTGATCTACTAGTGCCTGTCCTTCTATTTCTTTCTGAGTCACGTACACAATGTCAAATTCACTCAACAGGATTTGCCACTTGGCCAACTTGCCAGTGGGCATGGGCTTCTAAAAGAGGTACTTCAAGGGATCCATTATGGATATGAGATATGTAGTATAGGCACAGAAGTAGTGCCTCAACTTCTGAGCTACCCAAGTCAAAGCACAATAGGTGCTCTCTAACAGAGAATACTGAGCCTTGTACGGGGTGAACTTCTTACTAAGGTAATAGATTGCCTTCTCCTTCCTCCCTGTTTCATCATGCTGCCCCAGAACACAACCGAATGCTCCATCCACTACTGCAAGGTAAAATAATAGAGGTCTACCCGGCTCAGGCGGAACTAAAACTGGTGGTGTTGATAGGTATTCCTTGATTCTGTTGAAAGCTGTTTGGCAATCATCAGTCCATGTGGTGGCGAAATCCTTCTTTAACATCTTAAAGATCGGCTCACAGATGACCGTAGATTGTGCTATGAACCGGCTGATATAGTTAAGTATTCCTAGGAAACTCATTAGATCCTTCTTGTTTTTTGACGGTGGCATTTCTTGAATAGCTTTGGCCTTAGATGGATCCAGTTCTATCCCTCGGTGACTCACAATGAACCCAAGTAGTTTTCTGGTAGGAACCCCAAATGCACATTTTGCGAGATTCAGTTTTAGGTTGTATCTTCTCAGTCTGTTGTAGAACTTCCTCAAATCCTCCATGTGGTCAGTGGATTTCTTGGACTTTATGATGACATCATCTACATACACCTCAATCTCCTTGTGTATCATATCATGGAAGATAGTAGTCATGGCCCTCACGTAGGCGGCCCCTGCATTTTTTAACCCGAATGGTATCATCTTGTAGCAGTACATCCCCCACGGTGTGATGAAAGCTATTTTCTTAGCATCTTCTTCGTCCATCCAGATCTGATGATATCCAGCGAAACAATCTACAAATGATTGCAAATCATGCTTGGCGCATTTGTCGATCAGGATGTGTATGTTTGGCAAGGTCGTCCTTTGGACTGGCCCGACTGAGATCCCGGTAGTCGACATAGACTCTGACCTTCCCATCCTTCTTCGGCATTGGCACAATATTGGCTAACCATGTCGGATTTTCTATTACCCTGAGGACCTTAGCTTTGACCTGCTTAGTGACTTCTTCCTTGATTTTCAGACTCACGTCGGGTTTAAACTTTCTGAGCTTCTATTTTACCGGTGGACATGTCAGATCAGTTGGCAGTTTGTGGGCCACAATATATGTGCTCAAACCAGTCATGTCATCATATGACCAGGCGAATATGTCCGACGGTGACAAATGAACACTGATCCAAGTTGCTTTGATTTTTTTGCATCTCCTAGGTTAACAATCTCGGTCTCGTCCAGGTTGGACTTGGGTCTATTCTCAAAATTTTCAACCTCTTTAACAATCTCTTTCGGTATATCATCTTCCTCTGAATCTATGTCTGTTTGTTGCGTTGTCTCGTTGCATGTCACAACCATTGGTTTATCAAGATAGGTAATAGTAATGATGTATAAGTAAATTAATGAGAGAAAATAATAAGAGTAAGATTTGTAAGGAAACTGAAATGCGTGGATAAATTTCTTAACTGTTTTGAACATTGGAAGATCTTATTGCGAAAATTCAAAAATGCGAAAGGAAAATCAACTAGTAAAAATAAAAGATAGTGCATGATGCTTTGTTCAGCCTTGATACCCCGAGGATTTTTGAGCTCTGGTGGTTCTGATGGTCTAATTATTGAGGTGTGCTCCTCGGCTTACGACCTGTATGGAAGGGACTTCCTCCCCTCCTCGAAAATGACACAACAATCCATGTTATCTTCTTCTAGGAACAAATTCCTCACTGCCGCCAGTGTTTCTCTTCTTCCGACCCATAGATAACATTGGTCGGCTGGAAAGTCTGCTCCAAATGTGGTATTGGCTGCTCCAGCGGGTAGTATGGGCCGCTCCATGGTGGCGACCAATTGTTGAATTCATCCTAAGTATACTCATATACCAGACCAAAAGTGGTGCTATGTTTCTTCAGTTTGATAGGTTTGGCGATTCCTTGGAGGTTCTTGCCAAGTCCTTTGCCAGGTTCATATCCGCACCAATTTAGTATGCTCTCAATTTTGTTGCCCCACCACTTGTCTTTGTCAACGGCATTGACTCGCTCGATGTGGTGATAGGTTTCCCCATCTATCCTTCAACTTCCTTCAATCGTTGGGATGGTTTGGCGAATATATATGGGATTGCTACCGTCGCCGTGAATGATCACCTCTTGGTGGTTCCACTCAAATTTTACCAGCTGATGCAGTGTCAATTCTACGGCCCCAGCGACATGAATCCACTGTCGTCCCAACAGCAAGTTGTAAGTTGCCGGCACTTCTATAACCTAAAAATCAACGTCGAACCAAGTAGGCCCCATTTGCAAACCCAGGCTGATTTCCCCAATGGTGGATCTTTGGGAACCGTCGAAAGCTTTGACGTTGATGCCCTCATCCTTGATCTAATGCAGACCCTTTCCCAATGTTTTGAGTGTTACCAACGGAGAAATATTGAGGCTAGACCCTCCACCAATCAGGACCATAGTAATAAAATAATCTTCGCATTGCACAATGATATGCAACGCTTTGTTGTGACTCAACCCTTATGGTGGCAGCTCATCTTCATGAAAAGTGATCTTATGACTTATCAATACCTTCCCTACCATGTTTGCCATTTCTCCTCTGGTGATGTTGCTTGGTACATATGCCTCACTCAGCACATTCAACAAGGCATTCTTATGTACGTCGGAACTTTGTAGCAAAGCTAGGATAGAAATCTGTGTCGGTGTTTTATTCAGCTGATCAATGACTGAGTATTCCTTGGCTTGTATCTTTCTCCAGAGATAATAGGTACCGGTTTTAGTGATGGTCGGCCGACTAGAGGCCTGCTTACTCGACTTAGCTAAATGCTCCGGAGTATAAACCCTGTCGGTTCTTGTCATACCCTGTGCCACAACTGTTTTCGCGAATTTAGCTTTCCCTTTCCTTCTCGCCTCGGCTGTGTAATCCCAAGGCATGACATTCGTATGGAATAGTGTTATGGCCAACATTACTACTGGGATGGGTACCTTTACTCCGAACGGAGTATGTGTTTTGGAGGGTAAAACCGCAACTTCGAATGGTACGAGTGCGTTTGCTAGAGACCCAAACTTGACCTCAATTGGTATTGGAGTCTTTGTATGGGGTGGTGCTTCAAATTCCAGTGGTACAAACATGTTTAACTCGGCATCCCCATAAGGCTGAGTCTAGACTACGATCGGATTGAGGGTGACTATCGGCTTCTTTGGTTCGTCACCTTCTATGATTAAACCGATCGATCATTTGGGATCCCAATCATCCTCTATTTCAATCATGTGAGCACCTCCACCCTTATGGTCCGGCAGAGGGTTGTTGCGGACATTCGGAGTAGGCTCCTTTGCTACAATGATCTTGTTATTGATCAGAGTCTGGTCTTATCTTTCAAAGAGCGGCATTCATCAATGGTATGTCTCTTCATGCCGGAATGGTATGCACAGGATTTATTTGGATTGACCTACTGAGAAGGGTTTTCAAGGGTTATAGCAGGGATAGGGGTGACATAACTAGAAGCTTTGTTGCCTTTCGTATGGCTGGTCAATCAGTTCATCAATGGCGGTATACTATTTGGGGGGTCTACGGTCGAAATTTGGTCGAGGTCTAGGAAAATTTTGACGTGTGGGAGGTGATTGATAGTGGGATGGCTGAGCATTGTAGGCTTGGTAGACATGTGCAGGTTGGGAATATCTGGGTGAAGTAGGTTGATATGCAGGAGGTGGGGGTTATTGGTAAGTAGGTGATGGAGCTTGGTAAGAGGGTGGTGGTACTTGGTAATTCGGGGTAGGCTGGTATGTGAGTGGAGGTATCAGATAGGCTTGGTATTTGATAGGGGATTTGGCTCTTTGTGCAACTATTACGGAACCTACATCCATTTTCTTGGACGTACCACTAGACTGTAAAGCCTTATTGGTAGCTTGAAAAGCTTCAAAGTTTGTGACCATACCACTTTTGATGCCTTCCTCGATCCTTTCCCCTAGCTTGATGATGTCAGAAATTTCTGGCTTTCAATCAACATCAGCCTTTCATAGTATTGCGGGTCTTGAGCCCGTACGAAAAACTTGTTCATTTGTTCTTCTTCTAAAGCAGATCTAACCTTAGTAGCTTCTGATCTCCAACGAGTGGCATACTCGCGGAATGTTTCCACGGGCTTCTTCTTTAAGTTCTTGATGTAGACCAAATCTGGTGCATTTTCTGTGTTAAACCTGAACCTGTCCATAAAGTTTGATGCCATACTCACCTAGTTTGACCATTTCTTCAGGTCTTGGCTAATTTACCAAGACAGAGCATCTCCCTTCAGACTCCTCATGAAAAGCTTCATACGAATCCTTTCGTCTTTCCCTACTCGGACCAGCTTGTCGCAGTATGTTCTCAAGTGGACTCTCGAATCCCCTGTACCATCAAAAATCTCAAACTTAGGAGGTTTGTACCCCTCAGGCAGTTCAATATCCGGTTGTATACAAAGATCTTCGTAGTTCAACCCTTTAATCCCCTTACTTCCCTCGACACTCTAAATTCGACTAGTCAATCTCTTGAGTTCCGCAACCAGGTTCCTGATGAGTGAGTCTTTATCATCAGACTCGGGTGTGCTTGAGACAGGTTGGGTAGAGGGTGGCATGATTTCCACATAGATGGGGGTGTTATGGTGGAAATGGTCATTTGTGGAATTCAGAGGTTCTGAGATGAGTAGAGGATTGTGACAAGTATTGCAGTGGTGGTGAGGAGCAGGATAGTTTTGTCATTTTGGGATGTTTTTGGAGGCGTGGGGTTCTGAGCATTTGGAAAATTGATATCTGGAGTGGTGAGGGAAAATGACAAGTTTGCCAAATTCCGAACCTGATCAAGTTCCTCCTGAAATTTCACCAGTTTCTGCTCGAGTTGGGACGCACTTTCTTTGGAGACTTGAGCACCATGAGTGACCTCTACCCGTTCAGTTGAGTTTTCCTTTATGGTGTTGTTCAAATCTTCCATCTTTCCTTTGTTCCTGCTTCTGATAGGACTAGGAGGAGGAGTGGGTGGAGGACCCTTTGATCTTGTGGAATATGATGACGATGCCAGAGTGCACGAAATAACCTTTGGGGAGAGGAGTAAATAAACAAAAAGTAAAAACAAAAAGGTAACAAGTCAGTGGTGATTATAAGAAAGTGTTGCGATATTTAAACACATAGTGCAAGAATGTAAATCACATCCTAATTTGGAAGCCTCGTTGTGCCCGAGGTAGGCCTAGCGACAAATTGATTTGGAGAACTTAGAATGCTAAATGCCTCATTTTATTGATAAAAAGTAGATGAATACAAAAACGACACTAAATAACTAGGAATAAAATGTCACTAGTGGCCATTGGCCTTATTACATTTTTTTAAAGCAAAAGAACAAACTTCTATCCAGCAGGGCCTTCCTCAGGTCGAATGCTCTCGTTAATCAAATCCTCCAGCTCGCATAGATTCACCAATAGAAATGCCTTCGCCATGTGTTCTCCTTCATTTCCTTCAGCGTTCTGGCAGTCGGTGACTCTCTTCCTCACATTTCCTTCCAATTCCAGCAGACTGTACTCTAGATATTCCAACTTTTTACTAGCTTTGGCGGCCCTCTCTTTCCACTCGTTGATTCGGTCATTTGATGGAAGACTCCTCTACCAGTATAGCAAGAGTGAGAGTATGCTAACCATACCAAAGTCGGGGACCTCATTCTTCATTTTCTGCAAAACAAAAGGGTTAAGACCCTATCCCCACCAGACTCGACTATTTAACATCAACAATTAGCATGAAGCATTTAGTTCTCCAAATAAATGCACAGAACGTGGTGATGTCCGTTTGGGTCTTAGGGAAACCTAGTGGACTCTGGACAAGGCTATCTTAAAGAGTCATTATGTGGACAACATAACTGACTCGGCTAGGTTTGACCATGATGCATGCACAATTTAAATAGAGTAAGGTTTCTACGGGGTTTTAGACTAGTACCCTTGAGAGGACAACTCAAGAGGGAAAGGCTCGGAACCGTCGACTACACCGTTGATCGACTGGTTTTATCACAAATATGCCTTTGTTGAATTCAAAGGGTAATAATATCGGAAGAGCGTAACCGCTCATTATAAGTGTTGCTATGGTCTTTGTTTGGCACAAGTGGAATATGATGTTGGAAACATGCTTATGCAATAATTAAAACAAGTTGTCATGCATTTGCACGTTCTTAAAGTAATAATTACAATAATTTAAAACAGTAATAAAGGAGTGCATTAAAGGAAAGCAGTAGAAGAAAGAAGGGAAAGAAACAAGAGGCAAGTTAGTTTTGCAGTAGAAGAGAGAATTAAATGCCTAAAGGTATTAACCAAATAAAGAACATAAGAAATGTAAAGTCATAGTAATAGCTTGAAATGGTAAAAGCCTAAGTACATGGGGTATTCCTAGCAGAGTCGCCACGCTGTCTCGTCCCCCTTTTTCTCGAGAAATCGGGGTTTGTGACATTTGGGAGGACAACTCGTTCCCTTTCGGGAATTGGGCTTGAATTGAAGAGTCGCCACCTAATGATTAAAGTGCATTAGGACACTAAGAAGGGTTTGATTTAGAAAACCAGAGATTGGGTAAGGGCTTGAAATTATCCCAAGGGGAAGGTGTTAGGCACCCCTCAAGATCCACTAGTGTGCTTCCAGGCCAAGCTATTATTGTGACTTAAGTGCAAATAACACATGTGCAAATAAAGGCTTCAAATAAAAGAGTTGATTTCCTCAAAAGACATGGTTTAAAAAGATTTAAAAGAAGCAGAGAAAACAAAAGGAAAGGGGGGGGGGTCCTAGGTTTATTAATAATATGGATCACCCCACACAACGTCCGGTAATCACTCCTCAGTAAGGGGCTACATGTAATGTTATCGCATGGTTATCATATCCATATCTACCCATTCCCACCCCGTTAAGGTATTAAAGCACAAAATAGTTTCATTTACTTACAGCATGCTATTACCCGCCCCAATCCTATCAGCCCCGGAGGTACTTGGGACTACTATTCCTAAAAGGGAGGAGAAGTCGGGCTTATTTGTGGTTTCAAAGGTAAAAATACTAAGGCGGAAAGCAAAACATATATATATATATATATATATATATATATATAGAGAGAGAGAGAGAGAATGTATAGGGAAACACATAAACAAATAAAGCTCAAACAGACCTCCTTAAATCAAAGAAAGCATATAGTTTAACATGTCTTACACGTACTGATTAGGGTTTGATTAAACTTAAAAGTAGGGGAAGACTGATTAATTGCATATTTCAGATAAGAAGCCCGAATCAGGCCTGCCTATTGGTTGTAGTTAATAAAATTTGATTCAGTTTATAAACTGTTCTATGGCTTGCCTAAGTGTTAGACGGAAACCTATAGGCATGGTATCTACTGATTTAAGAAAAGATGAAGTATACTGATTTTAGAAAAGGTTGTCAGTTATCCAGGGAAGACGAGTTGTGACAAAAGATAAAAAATTCTGCAGACATTAGACATTGTTGTTACTGGTTTTAGACTTATAAACGAGTGAAACGTTTTAGACTTGGTTGATAGTTCCTATAGGCATGCTTTCTATGCATTGCTGATTTTTTAAAAAAACCTTTTGGACATAATAAGAATGTAGAAACCCTATAGTCATGACATCTAATTATAGTTGATTTTCAGAAACTATAGACGTATTCTCTACATGCATATGCAAAAGTCACGATATCTTCATGAAAGTACAGGGTCTCTATAATCATGGTATCTAAATGAGAATGCTGAAGTTCCTGTAGACCTGGTAACTAAATGAGAATGCAGAAATCTTATAGGCATGGTAGCTATATGAAAAATGCAGAAATCTTATAGGCATGGTAGCTATATGAAAAATGCAGAAATCTTATAGGCATGGTAGCTATATGAAAAAATGCAGAAATCTTATAAGCATGGTAGCTATATGAAAAATGTTGGAATCTTATAGGCAAGTTATCTACCCTTTTTTACATGCCTGGTTAGCCTTCCCTTTTCACTAACCATCCCAAAAAGTTATTACAAGTTATTACAGTCCAAATTAAATAAAGAAAAATGCATCAGAAATTGAAAATTACAACCAAGGAGAGCCTGATTTAGACTTCCTGTCTGAAGTATGAAGTAAACCAACTCCAAAGATTATGTTTCAAAGCCTTTCTCCCACTTGGGTGTGTCAGAGTTTCCTAAGAGTTTCATAAAAACTCCAGGCAGTGCTTACACCATATTAAGCCAAAGTGCAATGTGGAAGAGCCAGCCCTCAGGTGTCCAAGTTCAGAGGAAACTCAAGGTCCCAAGGCAAGGCTCACAAGAGGGGGCAGAACTTAGGAACTAAGAGAGAGTGTAAGTGCAGAATTCTGAAAGGGGGAAAGGGAAAGGGAATGGGAAACAACACACATAGGGATATAGGGAATGGGGAGTTGAAAGAGGTAAAAAGTAGGCTAGTGGGCATAACCCAACAATGGGAGATGCTGGCACACCCATAAGCCTACTGGAACACATTGTTTAGAGGTTAGGATCCTCTAAGGGATCATGTTCAATAGGGAATAGGGATTCATAGCAGAAACAGGCAAAATGAAATCAACATGCTAGTTTATGTATATAACTCTGCAGAAAGCTGTAAGTAAACACATTGTGGGGATGCTGAACTTTGAAATTAGGACATTCCAGTTTCAAAGAAACAAGTAGAGAAAAATGCAGTAGTCTGGTAAAAACCTCAGTGCAGACAAGAAGAGAGAGTTCTATTACGTGAGTAAGAGTTCAGAAGAGATTGTGAATTGTGAAGTCTTGAGTGTAGTGAAGAAAGGTCGTGCCCTTTTATAGTGTAAAAACCAAGTAGAAATAAGGTAAGAAATAATTGAAGAGCTAATTGTCAATGAATTACACAAGACTCTCTTTAGTTAAGGGATTCAGATTCAAACGGGTAAAAACCAATTAAGGAAAGAAATTAATCAAACACTTTGTGCAAAGTAGGCAATTATGGGTGAATACATAAAAGTTATTTAAGGATAGGGTTTTTGAAATACACGGTTTGTGCAAATAAGGTAAGAAGATCAATTAACAACCAGTAAATCACAAGGTCTGAGATTTGGTATGAATGAACCAAGTCAGAAAAGATGAAAAAGGATTTTACTTAAGGGAAATCAATTAGACCCATATTCAGAGGGAAGTAGGAACTAATCACAAATTCAAAAGCTACTTTAAAGGGAAGTCTATCATATATAAGGAGCATACGAACATGTTAAGCATGAAGAAAGACTATAGTGTCATTGTAAAGTCAGTACAAAATCCAGTATAGAAAAGTTTAGCAAAAAGTCAGAGTCATATAAAAGCAAGGAATGGGTCTGAAAGAGTTTGGGTTTTTTGAAATAAACCCTAAGTTCAATCAAATCGCATAATCAAGCTTGGCGGAACCCCCAAATTCTAGGGTTTCCACATTGAATCAAGTACAGAGATGAGAAGGCAAGTAATTGAAACAGGTCAGAGGTTTCAGAGTTGAAACCTCTTGCATGCTTCTTTCATCAATAGAAACACATGAGAAAAACATGATAGCAAAGTAACATGCGAAATACAGTAGAAGCACTCAAAAGAAAAACACTTATATGAACATTAAAAGAAACATGCTTAAGAGATTTTTCAGAAGAAACTTAAACAGGGCTTAATAGAAGGAAAATAAGGAAACTTAAGAACTTAGCAAGAAAATACAGTAGAAGAAACATGCTGGAACATAGTAGAAGACAAAAAATATAAGAACACTGTAGAAAAGCACATGAGACCATTGTATGGAAAACATGGTAGAAGAACATACAAGCATGGAGTATATAAAACTCAGTAAAAGAACATACACGAACGGAGTGTAAAAACTCAGTATAAGAACATACAAGGTAGAAGAAAACATAAGAACACAGTAGAGGCAAACAAACACAAAAGACAAAGGAGAGAAAGTAAGAGAAACACTTAAACATTTTCAGAAAACCCTAGATCGGAAACGAAACGGTTTTGAAAGTAATTTTTGAAAGAAACGTTAGGGAAATCGTTTGAAAACTCAAGGAGAGCACATATACACAACGGATCTAAGGAAATCAGAGAAAACCTCGAAGGGTTAAGGTTTAAAAAGAACCCTATAAGTAAGATAGGCTTTGAAAGGTCACCGATGAGAGTTAGAGAGGTCATAATCAGGCTCAAACCACCATGGTACGCTAGAGTAAAGCCGGAGATGGCCGTGGAACCTTGATTCGACAGAGGTCTGGGTGCAAACCTTCAAGGCCAGGCTTCAAATCTTCAGGTATCAGGCGCGTGGGAACAAGAGAAGGTGAGTATAAGACTCCCAAAGCCTGAGAAGCCATGGATTCCGGTGGGTTTCAAGGTGGAGGTGGTGGTAAGAGGCGGTTAGGGTTCGGGAATGTTCGAGAGAGTTTTAGAGGGTTTAAGAGTTCAGAGATGGCTGTTTAGGTTAACTGATTTAGGGTTAAGGGGTGTTGGTAGATTAACAAATGAAAGGAGGGTTTGTGGTCGTTGATCATTTTGATCAACGACCTGGATTTAATGAGGGGCCGGACGGTTTAAAGTTAATTAGATCAGGGGAGGGTAGTTTAGGAATTGGGCCGGTCCATTTGAAATTGAAATTGGAGTTAATTGGGGGGTTAATTTGGGTTAGGGCTAGTATTTAAATAGCCACGTTTCCCTTGTTATTTTATAAAAAATAGTACAATGATTTATAGAAACAAATTAAAGATACTAAATCGATTAATAATATTTAAATATAAATATTATATACTGGAATCAAATTTGTAATTATAAACATAATTAAATCTTAAAATATGTTAAAATTGCAATTATATGGAATTTAACTTTAAAATGCTAAATAAATTTGTAAAAAATGTGAAAAAATTACCTTAGCTATATTTTGGTATAAATATGAGAATTCAATAAAGGATTTGCCATAAATGATAATTTGGGAAATAATTATTGTTTTTTTCTGATAAAATAAGGGGATAAATTGATTTAAATTTTTTTTTAAAATTGGAAAATAATAAAACACTTGGACATGCTTATATATGCATACGTATGCTATTTTAAAAGTATTTTGCATATGAAAAGTATATAGGGAAAAAATTGGGTATCAACACTAGCAGTACTTACATTGTTTCTCTTCTTATGGAGCGATTGATGTTGATGTTGCTTCTATTATTCTTATATTATCAATCTTGTTGGTACTTCCTTATTCTTATAAGATTAATGTGTGTGGTAAAAACTGGGCGACCAGGTTTCCCTCGACATAATGCTTTGGAGAGTGACCCCGGAAGCACGGGATCTCGAATCACTTGCTTCCCTCGAAACCTGCCGATGCCCTGCTTAGAATAAACATCGGTTGAAGCCCCGATGAATGCAGGAATCCCACAAGGAATGCACCCGGGGTCAATCAAATCTATTCAAGCGGCCTGACGCCAGCCCACACACGACGTAAAACTAACGGGCTGTCACATCTCATTCTTTTTTGTCATGCTACACATCTTGTACTAAGTTTGGGCATCCCCTTACTATAAAGGGGGGTCATCAACACCATGTAAGGCAGAGCTCCAATCATCCTACTCAAGTGCAATAATATCTTATCTCTCTTTCTCTTCTCTAATTTGCTTATTCCCCTTGGCTCACAGCCATTTATCTTCGGTCATTCTTATCACTTGGCACTGGCTCGAGGCTGTCTCCGTATTCATCATCTCTTAACTTGTTCTTCAATCTTTGGCTTAATATTGGCAGAAAGAGCCCTATCGTATTATATCTTTAACTGTTATCTCATCTCCGCTTGTCCCTGATACTTCGAGATCGATACTAACGCCGACCCCGAGGTCCCATCAACCATTTTCGCACCTGGGCAACAGTCCCCTTTGGTTTGATTACTGTCCCATTTTTGCTCGCATTTTATCATTATATTTTACGTTCTTAGCATCAACTGCTCTAAAAACTAGCGCGGGAATAGATCACGTATTTCTAGAATCCCATTTACAAATTTAATTGTTGTTACTATTTTCAGGGTAAACAGTTTGGCGCCCTTCAAGGGGCTAAAAGTAATAGAGATTATTTTCTTGCTAGTTTCATTACACAAACATACGTTATCTTTCACACTTTTCTTGTCCAAGATCCTTTGATTTCAGGCCAAAATGTCCGGCTCGGTAAACAGAGTTGAAAATGTCAACATCGAAAATCACGGGGAAAATGGTGTGGTTGTCCCGGCCGTTGGATCAACTCCATGGAATCCTAATATCACTCCCAGACTGATCCTAGCGGATGTAAATTCACAGGACGCACAACAAGTCGACGAAACTTCTCACACCGACAGAAGCGTACGGCACAACGACCAACAAGAAGCTCAAAAAACCCCGGCTCGGGAAGAACAAGAAGTTAGTCTTCATGTTATCTTTGAAATGTTGCAGGCACAGTAACTGGCCATTGCTCAACTGCAAAGCCATCCGAGAACCCCCAGCACAGTGGCACCAAAGACGGCTCCCTCCGCCGAGCGAGTACTTAAAAAGTCAAGCGACAACGGGTTAGTGACTGAACCCGCCATCGTAAAAATGATCTAGGACCTCACCAAAAGGATCGAATCAAGTGAGAGAATGATTGCAGCTAACGATAAGAAAGTTGAGACCTACAACTCCAGGGCCGATCAGATCCTAGGTGCGCCCGGTCCTTAAAGGTTTGGATTCAAAGAAGTTGATTCAGAGGTCGTTTCCTAGTCATGGCTAGACAAGAAGTTACAAACAAATCAGCAGATCATGCAAGATAAATGTAGTAAACCCCAATATGGAGATTTCATCCTCGCAGCAATGTTATTATAATGCTTGAGATATATTCAAATAGGAATCAGGGTAGTTAAAGATACTGTATGAGTGTTACGGGGATAAAAGAAAGTGCCACTAGGAAGGCAATCAAAATATCAGTTGAAGTGACCTACAAGCACAAAGGCACGGAGGTAAGCAACTACGCATAATTATAGGCAAGGAAGGACATCAAAAGGTCCGCAATAAGATCACAACTTTATGAGGGTCAAGGGTTCTCCCTAAGTACTATAACAAAAGATTAGCCGAGGAAATAAGGAAGAAGGCTTCAACTTAAGCACAACGACCTAAAGAGGAAATGGTTGTGTAACAACAGTCTCACAACAGCATTATAAGCACTCCAAAGGAAAGTGGCACCTACCGTGACTAATGAACGGGAAGTAATATTAAAAGTAATATTCGAGATCATATGAATTGCACGAAAACTCTAGCATGTGTGGGAACTAAGATGATCTTAGTATGGATGCAACAATGGGGCAGAAAGACCAGGCAATTTAGTAGCTTACGTTGAAAGAAAGCTAAAATGGAACAAAAGAAATTATTTGATCAATGATCCAGAGTTGGTTACGTTATGAACGTGTGTAAGGGTTCAGAGTTTTATACATACATCATATACAACCATAGAAGATTCTGGTGTATGTTAAAAGAAAGAAATGAGCCCAGGTCACAGACGAAGGATTAAGTTGTTAAAGGATTGTATCATGCATATCCCATGGCGCCATGAAGGGCTAAAAAAATAACTAACACCATGAGCCGCAGATTGGAAGATAGCTTAAGCCTACATAAAGGTTGACCAGAGGAAAGAGAAAACTATAGATTTACATCACCCAAGTAAATCAGGAGTTTGATTATTAGACTCAGAAAAATCAAAACATCGTGATCGAGAACATTGCAGGATCTCTCTTAAAAATCAGAGGTACGAGAGAGATAGTATAACAACCATAGTCTATAACGGCTCTACATAAGAAGTCAGTATAAAGCTCCCACCGGATTATAGTATTATAATAGAGCTTTAGGTTGTGGTGTGAATCATACCTATGTGGAAGGAAAATTATGAAAGAGATAGAAGATATGATGCTAGATTTTAAATAAGTAAGATAAAGGTGAACAACGTACGAGATACTCAAATGCAGAAAGTTGTGAATAGTCCATACTTTGGGTAGAAGGCTAGAAGCATGGGGATCCAATAACCGTGAATGATAGCGGCAACGTCAGTGGCATATCTTCCAGCCTATTGTTTCTAAGTACTGAGAAATCTAGCTAAGAGAGTAGAGAAGGGTTAGAGACGATGTGATGTCTCGCTTGACATTCTAGAATAACATAAGAAAATCTATGGTGCAAGAAATAATAAGTGATTAAACAGCGGAATAAATTAAATAATTGGAAATGCGGAAGTCAAAACTTAATAATTCAACCAAACACTACTACGTAATCTGAAGTACAATACTACCCAGAATTTGGTATCACAAGTCACAGACTATCTAAGATGCTACAAATAAGGTCTGAATGGAAATACATAAATCTGTACCTGAATAAGTAAAAATAGAAATCAAAATGATAGGAGGAGATGCCAAAGCTCATGCACGTCTGCAGGACTACCTCGGGTCGCCTGAATGGACTGAAGACAGCACCCTCACTACGGCCAAACGCTCTGGTATCAATATTTGCAAACAGTGTAGAGTGTAGTACCAGCACAACTGACCCCATTTGCTGGTAAGTCGCTAGCCTAACCTCGACGAAGTAGTGACGAGGCTAGGACCAGACTACCAAATAAACCTGTGCAGTTAAATCATATACAGCGAAAATAAAAGCAAATAATTGCAACTAAAGTTGGGCAGGGGAACACATACTGCGGGGAGTAACAGGTAATAACAGAATAACACTAAAAAAATGTAAGAACGCCATAAAACAAATGCCAGCAAAAGATAAGTAAATAAGAAACAAGTACACATGTAATACCGTTGCAGGCGTGCAACCCGATCCCATTTCATATAGTACCATTGCAGGCATGCAATCCGCTCCAATTTTGCATATTACCGTTGCAGGCGTGCAACCCGTTCCCATTTCACATATTACCGTTGCAGGCGTACAACCTGATCCCATTTCACATATTACCGTTGCAGGCATGCAATCCGCTTCCACTTCATATATTATCGTTGCAGGCGTGCAGCCTGCTCCCATTTCATATCTTACCGTTGCAGGCATGCAAGCCGCTCCCATTTCATATATTTTCGTTGCAGGCGTGCAACCCGCTCCTATTTCATTTATCAACACCAATCATAAAAGAATCCCAGCAAGGGAACAATAGTATAACATTAACATCTCGGCAAGGGGACAATAATGTAACAATAACATCCCAACAAGGGAACAATAATATAATAACAACATCCCGGCAAGGGAACAATAATATCACAACAACATCCCGGCAAGGGAACAATAATATAATTCTCATAGGAAGCATAAATAAACCACAACGGAGTCATAAAATTTCAATACAAGACTCACGGGCATGCTTGATGCCGACGTGTAAATACTCGTCACCATGCCTATACGTCGTACTACACAGTTAACACGTAGAAATTAAGACTCGACTCCTCACCCTCAAGCTAAGGTAAGACCAAACACTTACCTCGATGCCATGAACACAATTCAAGCCTCAACTATTGCTTTACCTCTTGATTCCACCACCAATTCGCTCGTATCTAGCCACAAGTTCCTTAACGATATCAATAAATGCTAAATGAATCAATTCCAATGCATGAAAATAGGTTTTCTAAAGTTTTTCCCAAAAAGTCAAAAATCGCCCCCTAGCCCACATGGTCAAAACCCGAGGTTCGAACCAAAACCCGATTACCCACTTCCCCACAAACCCACATATATAATTTGTTTTGAAATCGAACCTCGAATCGGGGTCTAAATCCCCAAAATTTGAAAAACCTAGGTTCTACCCAAAACACCAATTTCCCCCCATGAAAACCCTTGATTTTGAGTTGAAATCATGTGAAAAGATGTTAAAGATTGAAGAAAACGAGTTAGAATTGACTTACAATCGATTTGGAAGAAAAGTTGCCTTTGAAAAATCACCCAAAGATGTTTAGGTTTTAAGAAAGTTTGAAAAATGAGAAATTTTCGGCTAAGTTATGATTTACACAGGCGCATGTATCGCAATTGTGATGATATGTTCGCAAATGCGAACTCGCAATTGCGGAAAAAGCATCGCAATTGCGAAAGATGCCTATCTCTACTTACTTCGCAATTGCGAACCGTTGGTCGCAAATGCGGTGCCTGCTAAGGTCACAATTGCGACATAAGCTTTGCAATTGCAAAGGTTCCCTACCTAGCCCAGTCTTCGCAAATGCGATGGGTTTTTCGCAAATGCTAGCTTGAAATTGCGAGCCAGGCTTTGCAATTGCGAAGCCTGCAGACCTGCAACACGTAGCAGTTTTTCCCTAAGTTCAAAACACTCCGTGGCCTATCCAAAACTCACCCGAGTCCTCGGGGCTCCAAACAAAACATGAACACCAACCTAAAAACATCATACGGACTTGCTCGTGCAGTCAAATCATGAAAATAACATGTAAACTATGAACTAAACCTGAAAACTCATCATTTTCATCAAGAACATTTAAAGTTCATAACTCTTCAACCGGAGGTCTAAATCACGTCAAATAAACTCCATTTTCACCAAATTTCATAATTATCATTTAAATACTTTAACAAGTTTATACCGGACTCCGGAACCAAAACTACGGGGCCGATACCAATGGTTTCAAACATTAATTCTCTTCTTTATTTCATAAATAATTCAGTAAAATAATTTCTTTCAAAAATTAATTTATAAGGCTTGGGACCTCGGAATTCCTTTCCGGGCATACGCCCAAGTCCCTTATTTTACTACGGACCTCCCAGGGTCGTCAAAACACATATTCAGGTCCGTTTGCTCATAATATTGACCAAGGTCAACCATAATCAAATTTTAACTCTAGAAATTTTTATTTCTCATATTTTAAAATAAAAGCTTTTCGGATATACATCTGGACCATGCACGCAAATTGAGGTGAGGTAAAAAGGAGGTTTTAAGGCCTCTGAACACAGAATTTGTTTCTATCACAAGTGATGACCACAAGTCATGTTCAAAATTATGTACCTACTCCAACTTCCGGAATCGGAATATGACCCCAATATCAAAAAGTCCACTACCGGCCTGAAACTCTAAAAATTCGACTTTCTCCATTTCAAGCCTAAATGAGCTACGGACCTCCAAAACATAATTTGGACATGCCTCTAAGCCCAAAATCAATCAAAGAAGCTAACGGAATTGACGGAACTCCATTCCAGAGTCATATTCATATAGTTCTGACTGCGGTCCAAATCTTAAGCCTTACGCTCCCATTTAGGAACTAAGTGTCCCAAAACCCTCCAAACCAAAACGAAACATCCTAAAAAGTCACAATAGCAGAAATAGATACGGGGGAAGTAGTTATATGGGATCAGGTCACTAACTCTCAAAACGACCAGCCGGGTAGTTACAACATAAAAATATATGCCCAGTAAGTATCTATCTAGTCTAACCATGAAGACGTTGTGACTAGGGGTCGACTCTAACACTTACTAGGGTCAATAATATAATAATATGAAGTCCTAATTAAGCATAATATATAACATTAAAGCTCAGAACAAGAAATAAATGAACAATTCTTCACCATATTTAAGAACCCAAGTCTCTTCATTCATTTAAAGCATATAATCACACAAACAATGAATTTGTACCAATCATCACAGGGATTTCTTTTTTTTTAAGCAAATCCACTAGGCAGGTGACTAGGGCTAGTTTTATTAATAATAAAAAGCAAAAAAAAGAACCACATAGGAAGAGTAGAAATAAGGGGGACAATAGCACTAGTAGTGTTGCCTCTATGCCTTGGCTATATAATCACTCATTTGCGCCTCACATTGCCTTATGATGGCAGCCTCATGTAGAGGATCATGGTGTAGCTGCCGGCAAAGTCTCACAAGGCATATAATCTCATAGCCAATGGACATCTTTCCAGATGCATAGGACATGAGCAAACACCTATTGGGCTAAACCTTACCTTACTAATCCTATTGAGGCATAGAAAAAGCCTCACCTACTAACATGCATGTAAAAAGCAAGAACTAGCTAGAACTAGATATTCTATGATCATCACAGAGTATGTAACATACTCTATGATGATACTACATAAAACTATGCTAATGTGATGGTAGAATAAAAAGATGAAGAAATAACAATGGTGCTCTTTCTTCTCTAATCTTGTTAAATCTTCAATTTGTAGACGCTTGTCTTCATCCTCAACCTTCCTCAAAATGTCTTCAAAATTCATGCTTTCTTCTTTGAATAATTGGACTTTCTTGATGTAGTTTGGGTAACCTGTTTTTGTTTGGAAACTCTCATTCGAAGTCGCCTTATGTTTGCATCTTCATTCATCCTGTCGTCCCAACTTTTTTCCCTTGTATGAGACTTCTTGCTTTTTTTGCTATGCATAGGTGATAAATCACAGTGATTTCCAGTTCTATTAACACACGAATTCCACTGAGGGCGTTCAGCCCGATACATCATAAATGTAAATTGTGCATTATCGAGGGTCGAATGGCACGAACCATAGATGCATCTCTTTAAACTGCCGAGGCGAACAGCCTGCTCCCATGAGAGTAGAAGAAAGATTTACCCCGCTCGTGGAATATACTTGCGATGCGGTCAAATACAAATTTATCAATAAAACCTAAGCCTTTTTTGATTTCCTTTCCAAATAATGACAATTCAACTTGAAGCTTTTAAACTCTTAAAATCTTCAACTTACTTCCGTTTGAGAATATCGACAAGTATAATCAAATAACAGTACCCAAAAGCATGGTGTAAACATAAAACTACCGAACATAAGCAATAATAGTAGCTACGTACGGACTCTCATCACTTCGTGCGTACGTAGCCCCCATAATTATCACCTATTAATTAAGTTCACCTATGGGGAACTTATCCTCTTACATGGTTAGAAAAGAGACTTACCTTGCCGCAAAGCCTACTTCCAAACTCAAGAATGAGCTCAAACCTTTAAATCGGAGCCGAACAATCCAAAACTATTCAAATAGTGTAAAAACTAATCAATATATGTTCAAAAGCTAATATTCTAACTATTAAAGTTATTACCCAACCCAAAACGAAAGATTCCTAAAATTCACACACAGGCCCACATGCCCGGATTTCGGAAGGTTTTGAAGAAAGTTGTTACCCATAACCTTAGGAACATAAATATATGATCTTTACTAAGTTCCATAACCAATTTTGTGGTCAAATCTCATTTTTATCAAAAAGCTAGGTTTTCATCTAAACCCTTGATTTTCACTAATGTTTACATGTTAATCCACCCATAATCTATGTATTTAACTCATGTTATATAGAAATTACTTACCTCAAAGTGCTAGGTGAAAACCCTCTTTCAAAAGCTCCAAAAATCGCCCAAGAGATGAAGTGGAATGAAATAAATGGCCTAAGTCCCACAATAAATGAGTTGTGCACAGGTTATAGATGTCGCATTTGCGACATTTGGTTTGCAAATGTGATGGTCGCAAATGTGACAAAATCATCGCAAATGCGCAAGGAATTCGCAAATGCGATGAACGCAGGGTCGCAAATGCGACTGTTTCTCTCGCAATTGCGAGCTAGGCTCAGACCATGCTTCATCACAAATGCGGAGCCTTTCTCACAAATGCGATACTCGCAAATGCGAGACTCGCAAATGCGAATATATTCTCGCATTTGCGAGACCTGCAGCAGCTGCCAAGAACATCAGAAAATCGGAGTATTTTTAACTCCTTCCACATGTCCGAAACTCACTCGAGCCCTCGGGGCTCTACACCAGCCTAACAACGTCATACAAACTTGATCGCTCGATCGAAACACAGAAATAACATCAAAAACCATGAATCGGATGCCAAAATGCATGAATTAACATATGAACTCAAAAACATCGAATAACACTTTCGTGCGCCTGATTCCTGTCAAATCAACTCGGAATGATGCCAAATTTTGCGTGCAAGTTTTAAATGGAATTACAGAACTATTGCTAGTCTCGGAATCCTGTTTGGATCTCGATATCAGCCAAAATTACTCCAAAACAAATTTAAAGAACTTTTGAAACCTTCAAGAACCAGCTTTCACTATTAGGCACCGAAATGCTCCGGGAATCCAAAACCTGATCCGAACGTACGCTCGAGTCCGAAATCATCATAAAACCCTATTAGAATTGTAAAATCTCGATTCTAAGGCTGTATACTCAAAACATTGACCGAAGTAAAACTTGGTCTTTTAAGCCAACATTAAGGAACCAAGTGTTTAGATTTTAATCCAAATTCTTCCTAATCCCGAACCAACCCTCCCCGCAAGTCATAAATCATTAAAAGCAAGTACGAGAAGTCTTATTTAGGGGAACGAGGTTCTAGAAAGTAAAACGATCGGTCGGGTTATTATATTCTACCTCTTAAACAAACATTCATCCTCGAACGGGTTTAGATTCATACCTGGAGTGCTGAATAAGTGCGGATATCTACTCTACATCCCCTCCTCGGACTCCTAGGTCGCCTTCATGACTTGTTGGCCCCTGCACTGGACCTTTACTGTGAAATACTCTTGGATCTTAACTCGCGATCTTGCCTGGCAACAATGGAAATTGGCTCCTCCTCATAACCCAAGCTCTCATCCAGCTCAATAGTGTTGAAGTCTAACACATGTGACAAGTTGGCGTGATACCTTTGAAGCATCGACACATGAAAAACCGGATGAACCCCTTATAGGCTGGGAGGTAAAGCAAGCTCATAAACAACTTCATCAACTCGCCTCAATACCTCAAATGGGCCTATAAACCTGGGGCTCAACTTTCCCTTCTTCCCGAATCTCATAATACCCTTCATCGGTGAGACCTTCAAGAGAAACTTCTCGCGTACCATATGATACATCACGCGCCTTCTAATCCGTGTAACTCTTCTGTCTGGACAGTGCTGTGCAAAGTCGCTCCTGAATAAACTTTACCTTTTCCAAGGAATCCTTTACCAAAACAGTACCATATAACTTAGCCTTGCCGGGCTCAAATCACCGGATGGGAGAACGATATCGCCGACCGTACAAAGCCTAGAATGGAGCCAATGTTGGACTGATAACTGTTGTTGTAAGCAAACTCGGCCATAGGCATAAACTAATCCCACTATCCTCCAAAGTGAATCACTCATGCCCTAAGCATGACCTACGATATCTAAACTGCCTGCTCTAACTGCCCGTCGGTCTAAGGATGAAATGCAATGGTGAGCTCTACTCAGGTCCCCAACTCACTTTGTACGGCTCTCCAGAAATGCAAAGTGAACTGAGGTCCTCTATCTGATATGATGGAAACAGGCACACCATACAACCGAACTATCTCCCAAATATAAATCTTGGCCAACCTCTCTGAAGTGTAAGTAGTTGCAACTAAATGAAGTGTGTTGACTTGGTCAACCTGTCGATAATGACCCATACCGCATCAAACTTTTGCAAGGTCCGCGGCAACCCAACTACGAAGTCCATAGTAATGCGCTCCCATTACCACTCAGGTTTACTCATCTGATAGAGTAAGCCACCTGGCCTCTGGTGCTCATACTTAACCTGCTGGCAATTTAGGCACCTAGCCACATACTCAACTATGTCTTTCTTCATCCACCGCCACCAATAATCCTGTCTTAGGTCACGATACATCTTCGTAGCACCTGGGTGAATGGA
Organism: Nicotiana sylvestris; assembly: GCF_000393655.2. NCBI lineage: Eukaryota > Viridiplantae > Streptophyta > Magnoliopsida > Solanales > Solanaceae > Nicotiana > Nicotiana sylvestris. The sequence goes on from NC_091060.1 coordinate 149,518,694, forward strand.
ATGTCGAGAGCTGTATACCTCTTCTAGAATCTTTCCACTCAAGCCATCGACATTGGAAACACATAGACGACCTTGGAGTCACAGAACACCATCCTAGCTAATGGAAACCTCCTTAGCACCACCCAGTAGAATCGTCTCTCTGAGGACTGCCTAGTGCGAATCATCAAACCGTTGAGCCTTGATCTGCTCCAATTGTGAAGATTGAACAAATACACATGCGAGAACCCGACTGGGCTCTGAAATATCCAACCTTACAAGTCTGTTAGCCAAGGACTGAATGTCCAAGGCTAGTGGCCTCTCCTCTGCTAAAATGAATGCCAAGCTACCCATACTCTCTGCCTTTCTGCTCAAGACATCTCTAACTACATTCGGCTTGCCCGGATGGTAAAGAATAGTGATGTCAGAATACTTCAGTAACTCGAGCCATCTGCGCTGCCTCAAATTGAAATCCCTTTGCTTGAACAAATTCTATAAGCTGCGATGATCGGTGTAAACCTCACATGACATCCCATAAAGATAATGCCTCCAGATCTTAAGAGCATGGACAATCGCGGCTAACTATAGATCGTGCACAGGGTAATGTTTCTCATGTATCTTCAGTTGATGCGAAGCATATGCAATAACTTGCCCCTCTTGCATCAATACACAACCCAAGCTAAAGCATGAAGCATTGCAATACACCATGTACATCCCCGAACCAGAAGCCAACACTAGAACCAGTGTTGTAGTCAAAGATGTCTTGAGCTTCTAAAAGCTCACCTCACAATCATCGGACCACCGAAATGGAGCACCCTTTTGGGTCAATCTAGTCAGAGGTGTTGCAATGGATTAAAAACCCTGAACAAACTAGAGATAATAACCCTCTAATAACCTGCTAACCCCAGGAAACTCCTAATCTTAGTTACCAAAGTGGGATGAGGCCAACTCTGAACTACCTCTATCTTCTTGGGATCCACCTTAATACCCTCGCCTGATACAACATGCCCCAAGAATGCCATAGACTCTAGCCATAACTCACACTTGGAGAACTTAGCATACAACTTCTATTCCCTCAAGGTCTGAAGCACCACTCTCAAATGCTGCTAGTGCTCCCCAGACTATATGAGTAAATCAAGATTTCGTCAATGAAAACAATAACAAAGGAATCAATATAAGGCTTGAACACCTTGTTCATCAAATCCTTAAATGCTGCTGGGGCATTAGTCAAGCCAAAGAACATCACCAGGAACTCATAATAGACATATCTAGTAAGTAAAGCGGTCTTCGGAACATCTGAGTCCCAAATCTTCAGCTGATGGTACCCTGACCTCAAGCTGATCTTAGAGAACACCCTAGCACCCTGAAATTGGTCAAACAAATCATCGATACGCGGGAACGGGTAAGTAGTTCTTCATGGTAACCTTGTTCAACTGGCGGTAATCAATGCATATCCGCATGGTTCCATCTTCTTCTTTACAAATAACACTGGTGCACCCTAAGGTGATACACTTGGTCTGACAAACCCCTTTGCTAACAACTCCTCAAGCTACTCCTTCAACTCTTTTGGAGCTAAACGGTACGGTGGGATAGATATAGGCTGGGTACCTAGAGCCAAATCAATACAGAATTCAATATCACAATCTAGTGGCATGCCTGGAAGGTTAGAAGGAAACACATCGACAAACTCCCAGACTACTAGCACTGAATCAATCGTCGGAGACTCTGCGGTGGTATCCCGAACATAAGCTAGATAAGTCAAACAACCATTCTCGACCATATGTCGAGCCTTCTGAAAAGAGATAACCCGAATAGGTGTACTAACAGAGGAACCCTTGCACTCCAATCTCGGCAACTCTGGCATCACTAGTCTTGGCATGACAATAAAGGATGGCGTGATATAGGGATAACTAGTCCATGCCTAGGATGGCCTCAAAATCGATCATATCAAGTAATAGAAGGTCCGCTGTTTTCTCGTAATGATAAAATATGACTACAGAGGACCAATAGATCCGATCCACAACCACGAAGTTACCCACATGAGTGGACACATAAATAGGAGTACACAAGGACTCACGAGGAATATATAGGAAGTGAGCAAACATAGATGATGCATATGAATAGGTAGACCTTGGATCAAATAATACCAAAACATCCCTACCTCAGACAGAAATAGTACATGTAATCATGACATCTGAGGCCATTACATCTGGTCTGGCCGAAAAAGCATAGAATCTAGCTGGAGAGCCGACTGGCTGGCCTCCACCTGGATGAACAATAGCTGGATGACCTCCCCTTACCTGGCCTCCACCTCTAGGATGGCCCCCACCCACTTGCCCCCACCTCTAGGTGGTCGGACGGCTGTTGCTATAATCATGGGCTGATGACCCTGCTATACTGCCTTGCCCCAAAGTCTGGACAAAATCTCTTCATGTGACCCGAATCTCTACACTCGTAACAACCTCTAGGTACCATAGACTACTATCCCGAAGTCTGACCCTAATAACATGAATACCCACTAGAAGAACCCTGGATAGCTGGTGGGAGGTATGAACTCTCTGGCATAGCACTAAAGTAGGCATTGGAAGAACCCTGATAAGCTAGTGGGCGGTAAGAACTCTCTAGCATGGCACTAAAATAGGGTCACGCTGGAGCACCCCGAAGAGGTGGTGGTGTTAGATATGTGGTCCTGCTAGGCTGACCCTTCCAAACTGACCTCTGCCCTAGCCGGGGCACCTCTAACCTCTCCATAGAAACGGGTCCTCTTGTCTTGCTGCATCTGCTCTCTACCCCTCTGGCGGTAGCCCTCAATCCTCTCGGCAATCTCCACTACTAGCTGATAATCAGTACGCATCTTAACCTCTCGAGCCATACTAGCCCGAATACCAGGGTGCAACCCCGCAACAAATCTTTGCACTCTCTCTGCGTCTGTAGTAAGTATCATGAGTGCATGGCGAGACAACTCAGAGAATCTCGCCTAATAGTCAGTCACTGATATTTTACCTTGCTCAAGATGCTCGAACTGACCTCGTAACTCTTCTATCTGAGAGAGTGGAATATACCTGTCCAAGAGAAGCTATGTAAACTGGTCCCAAGTCATTGGAGGAGAACCCACTGCTCTGCCAAGAAGATAAGACTGCCACCATCTACGGTATGTTCCCTCCAGCTGGTAAGTAGTGAAATATACCCCAAGGGACTCCCATATCCTCTTGTTGTGCAGTCTGTCCTTGCACCGATCAATGAAGTCCTGGAGATCCTCATGCCACTCACCCTTAAGATAGGTGGGTGTAGCCTAGTCCATCTTTCCAATAGCTTCTACGGATCGTCGTCCGCAACTGGTCTAGGCTCAGGTGTAGCTGCGAAAAATAGCTAGGCTCCGCCCAGAGGTAGTGCACCTGGGGTTTGATATACGATAGTCGCGTGCCTAGGAGCCTGAGCAGTAGGGGTTTGTGCTCCTCCTTCTGCCTGAGATGTGGCTGGGTCTGCTGGAAATAAACTAGCTTGAGTCATAGTGTCCATGAACTGCCACATTATGACCTCCTAAAAAACCGGTGATTACATGAAATCTACCGAGGATGGCTATGCGACAGGAACCTCTCCATGCTCCTCAATGATGGGATCCTCTACTGGATATGTCGGTGGTGCTACTGGGGAAGCTCTGGGATGCCCTCATCCCCTACCTCGGGCCAATGCACTCCCCCAGCCTCTTCCTCGGCCTTTAGAAACTAGGGGAGCAACTCCTTCCGGGTTTGGAATATCCGTTGTACGCGTCCTCACCATCTGTGAGAGAATAGAAGAAGGAAACTTAGTATACCATCAACTACATGATAGGAGATGAATAAAGAGTAGTTTTCTAACACTTTATAGCCTCTCCAAGATAAGTATAGACGTCTCCGCACCGATCCGCAAGACTTTACTAGGCCTACCCATAACTTGTGAGACTTACGTGAACCTAGTGCTATGATACCATGTTGTCACGATCCAATTATATTATTGGCCGTGATGGTGCCCAACACCGTTGTTAGGCAAGTCAACACTGATCATGCTAGTGATTTCCCCTTTTAAAATAAATTAGTAAGTGGATAAAATTTTACATTTGTCAAAAAGATTTAGAAATTTACCAATGTGACAAAATTAAATGGAAGCAACGAGTACAAACTATAATCATGTAAACGATACAAAAATCATAAGTCTACTATTGTGTATGCCAAGACCCGGTGTCACAAATATATGGGCAATCTAGTAGAATATACAAAAAGTACTAGTCTACTGTATGATAAGAAATAGACAGAAAAAAATAAAACATAAAGAAGACTCCAGCTGCTGCAGAACAACTCAAGAGGCAGCTCACCGTGAAGTCTCGTAATGGGTATCAAAGTTGTGCACCGAACTAGTGACCAGATGCACTAGCCTCAAATCATGTACAATTAAGTACAGAAGTGTAGCGTGAGTACATAAAAATATGTACCCAGTAAGTATCTAGTCTAATCGAAGAAATAGTGATGAGGGGTCGACTCCGACACTTATTAGGGTCGACAATATTATAATATAAAATCCTTATTAAGCATGATATATAACATTAAAGCTCAAAACAAGAAATAACTGAACAATTCTTCACCATATTTAAGAACCAAAGTTTCTTCAGTCATTTAAAGAATATAATCACACAAACAATGAATTTGTACCAATCATTAAATGGGATTTCCAGTTCCATTAACACACAAATTCCACCGAGGACGTTCGGCCCGATCTAACATAAATGTAAATTGTGCACTGCCGAGGGTCGAGCAGTAAGAACAATATATGCATCTATTTAACCTGCCGAGGCGAAAGGCCCACTCCCATGAGAATAGAAGAAAGAATTACCCCTCTCTCGGAATATATTTGCGACGCGATCAAATACAAATTTATCGATAAAACCTAACCCTTTGTTGATGCAATGACCCGGCCAGTCGTTTCGAGAGTAATAGCCCTATTCTCCTATTTCATACTTCTTTTGTGTTCTACATCTATATTATGATATACCAGATTAGTTGGTTCAGGTCCGTAGGGGTTTCGAAGTGAATTGAGATACTTAGTCTCTTATTTGGAAGCTTAAATTGGTGAAGTTGATCGGATATTAACTTATGTGTAAACGATCTTAGATTTGAATTTTGATTGTTCCATCAGATCCGATAGGTGATTTTGGACTTAGGAGCGCGTCCGGAGTGTGATTTGGAGATCCGTGGTAGAATTAAGCTTGAATTGACGAAAGTTAGAATTTTGGCAATTTTGGTGGCAGTGGAAATTTTGATATCGGGATCAGATTGGATTTTTGGAAGTTGGAGTAGGTTTGTGGTTTCATTTCTGACTTGTGTGCAAAATTTGTTGTCATTGGACATGGTTTGGTAGGTTTTTACATTGTTTGTGGAATTCCGAAGTTTAAAAGTTCTTATGCTTGAATCCGGGGAGCAATTTGGTATTTTGAGTGATTCGAAGGTTCGATTAAGTTCGTATGATGTTATGGACGTCTTGGTATATTTTGTGGAAGTCTCGAGGGCCTCGGATGAGTTTTGGGTGGTTAACAGAGTATTTTTGGCCTTGGTGAGACTGTTGATATCTGCTGATGCATTCTTCTGGTTTCCTCTTTCGCGTTCGTAAGTGGGCCCTCGTGTTCATGAATAATATTTTCTGAGTGTCAAGAGTTTGCTCTTCGCGTTCGCGAACGTGTAAGACGCAAACACGACGGTATGGTCTGCGTGTACATCGCGAATGCGGGATCTGGGTCGCGTTCACGAAGAGGAGTGAGGCAGTTGGGGACCCCAGGTCCATGTTCTATGCGTTCACAAGGTGGAGGTTGCATTTGCGAATGTCTGAGCTAGTAGAGCATCGTGTTCGCGAGGCTTGTGTCGTGTTCTCCAAGAGTAAAGTGAAGAGTCATTCAAGTTGTTCTATGCGAACGTGAGAGGACGGTCGCGTTCGCGAAGAAGGAAATTTGGGCAGACAGTGTTAAATTCGAAATCGAGGGTTTGAGCCTATATTGCATATTTTTAGCTAGAGACCACTGATTTTGGGCAATTTTTGAAGGTATTTTCAGGAAGTTGATTGGGGTAAGTGTTTCTCACTTGGTTTTGGTTAAATTCCATGATTATATCTTGATTTTTATTATATATGTTGTTATTTGGGGTGAAAAATTGGGGAAAAGTGGGAAAGTTCTGGAAATGGAATTTTGAGGTTGTGACGGGGATTTTATTGTTGAATTTGACTAAATTTGGTATGGTTAGACTCATGAGTGAATGCGCTTTCGGGCTTTGTGAGTTTTGTCAGATTCCGAGATATGGGCCCAGGGCCGAGTTTGAGCCAATTTTGGGTTTTGAGTCTAATTTAGTAGTTTTTCTTGTGGAATTGATTCCTTTGGCATATATTAATAGTATTGTATTGCTTGTGGCTAGATTCGGGAAGTTCAGAGGCCGATTCGAGATGCAAGGGCATTGCGGAGTAGGGATTTGCTCGGATTAAGGTAAGTATCAGTTGTAAATCTGGTCCTGAGTGTATGAAACCGCGGGTTTTGTATATTGTTCCTATTTTGAAGGTGACACACATTCTAGGTGACGGGCGTGTAAGCATGCACCAAGGGGATTGTGACTTGCTCCGTCCCGTAGGAACTGTAAAGTTAAACAACTTGTTGTTAGCTATATGCTCCATATGTGTTATAGAAAGATTGACTGTAATTCATGCTAGATACCATATTTACGCTATATGCCAGTATTGTTGGGGACCCTTAGTGGTCGTTTCTTGCCGCCATCTCACTGTTTCATTGATATTTCGTACTCAGTCATGTTCATGTATTCTTATATCATATCTCAGTCTCTTTTATTCTATTTGATGCATCGTGTCATTGCTGTTTGGGTTGATTATCCTAATTTCTGAGAGCCCGGAAGACTGTGAGATTGATGACTGGGTGAGGCTGAGGACCTGATTGTGAGGACATTTATGTGATCGGGCTGCACGCCGCAACATGTTTCATTGATTCTGCCATGATTGGAATTGATATAGCGCTTGGGCTGAAGGAGCCCCTCCAGAGTCTGTACACACCCCAGTGAGTGCAGGTACCTATTGAGTACGAGTGCCGAGTGTCGAACGATTATGAGGAATGGGTGACTGTAAGGTTGGATGATTGGGAGGACTGAGTGATGATTGCCCGACGGGCAGCATATGATCATATCATTGATGCACATAGTTGCCTTATATCCTTGTTTTGAGAACTGTTGAAAGATAATTTATTTGACTTTACTTGAGCTTGACTTAAATCAACTGACTTGACTTAAACTTTGGACTGAAAGCATGCCTATACTTTAGTGAATTTTATGAAATAAACTGCATTTGCATAGCTCGTCACTACTTCTCAGTTCCCTATTTATTTCTCTTATTTACTGGTTGGTGTACTCACGTTACTCCATGTGCCTCGTGTGCATATCAAGGAGTAGTTGATCGTAGAGATTGTAGATAGTCTTCGCAGCAGATTTTGGAGATAGCAAGGTAGCTTCCCGACGTTTGCAGCCTTTTTTTTCTTCTTCCCTATCTTCATTAATTGTATTTTTGTATTCCAGACTGTGTTGGTCTTGTTATTGTCCGACTATTTATGTTTAGATGCTCATGACTTAGTGACACCCCGATGCTTGGGGGATTTCTTTCTGTATTTCTATATTGAGTTTAACTCGTATTTATTTTTTGAAAAATCCTGTTATAAAAAGGTTTTGGCTTATCATTTAATGAATTATTGAAGTATTGTGAAAGTCGGCTGGCCTAGTACCATCGATAGCGCCATCACGACAGGTTGAGTTTAGGGTCATGACATGTTGGTATCAAAGCCTAGGTTTACATAAGTTTCACGAGTCATGAGCAGGTTTAGTAGAGACTTGCAGATCGGTACGGAGACATCTGTACTTATCTTCGAGAGGCTACAGAACCCTTAGGAAATTTCACACTCTTGACTTTATATTGTGCGAATGTGTTGATACTGGTAACTAAACTTCTATTATTCTATTCTCTCATAGATAGTGAGGACACGCACTACTAGGCAGGACGGACAGCCACCAGTGCCACCAGCCAAGGCCGTGAGAGATCGATGTCTCGGTTGAGGTTGTGGTAGGGGCAGAGGTGTAACCTGCACAGCAGCTAGGGTAGAACTTGCAAACCCACCAGTTGTCCCAGTTCAGGATCAGGTCCCAGTTGTGGATGCACCAGTGGGGCCGGCTCAGGCACTAGCTCTGCCCTTCGTGATTCCAAGTCTTCAGGAGACCTTAGCTCAGATTCAGACTGTGTACACCAGTCTTGCTCAGTCGGTCTCTATTTCTACCGCAATAACCACTTCCCAAGCGGGGGAGGTGCTCAGACTCCCGCCGCCCGTACACCAGAGCAGGTGGTACAGGGACTCCAGAAAACTAGGGAACCACTAGCTCAACCAGTTGCACCTGCTCAGGACTATGTGGTTCTAGTCATGCTTGATGATGAGCAACGTAGATTGGAGAGGTTTGGGAGACTCCAGCCTCCGACTTTCAGCGGTGGAGAGAGCAAGGATGCCTAGGGTTTCTTGTATAAGTGTCAGAGGATTCCCCCTAAACAGGTATTTTGGAGACCAGTGGGGTCGGATTTACTACATTTCAGTTCATAGGAGCTGCGTTCACTTGGTGGAAGGCTTGTAAAAGGCGTAGGCCGGTTGGTGCAGTGCCACTTACATGGCAGCAGTTTTCCATTCTCTTCCTGGAGAGGTATATGCCGCAATGTCGCAAGGAGTAGTTGCACAGGTAGTTCGAGGGGTTGCATCAGGATGACATGACTACAACGTAGTATGAGATGAGATTTTCTGTGTTGGCCAGTCATGCTATTTGGTTGGTTCCCACAGACAGGAAGAGGATCAGGAGGTTCATTGATGGCCTCATATTTCAGTTTCAGGTGCTTATGACCAGAGAGAAGGTGTCTGGTGCTACCTTTTATGAGGTTGTAGACGTTTCTCGAGATATAGAGTCGGTTCGTAGCTAGGAGCGGGTTAAGAGGGAGGCCAAGAGGTATCTTGGTTCAAGTAGCTTTGGTGGTGTTCCATCTGGGGGTCAGTTTCACCACGGCAGAGGTCGTTCTTATAGGCATGCTTAGACCGCCCGCCCAGTTCACCGTGGTGCATCATTGGGTCATGTTTCTCACTGTTCTCATCAGGGCCACTCATCACTCGGTGCCCTCCCAAACCAGAGTTTTTCGGGTGCTCCATCGGTTCAAGGATCCTCTATGCATGTTCATCTACCAGTTATCCCAGTGCTCAGGGCTCCCTTCAGTCTTTGTCACCAGCACCAGGGAGTCCTTTTGAGTGTGGGGAGTTTGGACATGTGTAGAGGCATTGTACTCGTCGTCATTGCGGTCCAGCACAACAAAGGAGTCAGGCTACATCTTCAACCCAAGTTACTTCATCGCCCGCCCAGCCAGTTCAGGGTGGATCTTAGTCAGCTAGAGGTCGCCCTAGAGGGGAAGGTCGATAAAGTGGTGGTCAGGCCCACTTCTATTCACTCCCTGCCAAACAAGATGTCATTTCTTCAGATATAGTGATCACAAGTATTATCTCTGTATGTCATTGAGATTCTTCTGTATTATTTGACCATGGTTCCATCTATTCATATGTGTCGTTATATTTTGCTCATTATCTGGACATGCCCCATGAGTCTCTAGTTTCATTTGTCTGTGTATCTACGCCGGTAGGTGATACTATTAGTGTGGATCGTGTATACCAGTCGTGTGTAGTGACTATTGGGGGATTAAGGACTAGAGTTGATTTGTTGCTTCTTAGTATGAACTTTGATGTGATATTGGGCATGGATTGGTCGTCTCCGCGTCATGCTATTCTGGACTATCACGCTAAGACGGTGATATTGGTTGTGCCGGGATTACCACGAATTGAGTGGCGAGGTTCATTGGATTATGTCCCTAGTAGAGTGATTTCATTCTTGAAGGCCCAGCAAATGGTTGAGATGGGTTGTCTTTCTTATTTGGCTTTTGTGAGGGATGTTAGTGCAGAGACTCCTACTATTGATTCAGTTCCGGCGGTGAGAGATTTTTCAGATATGTTTCTTGCAGACTTGCTAGGCATGCTGTCGGACAAGGATATTGACTTCGATATTGATTTGGTGCCGGGAATTTAGTCCATTTCTATTCCATCGTATCGTATGGCATTGACGGATTTAAAGAAATTGAAGGGGCAGCTTCAGGAACTCCTCGATAAGGGGTTTATTCGGCCTAGTGTGTCACCTTTGGGTGCACTAGTTTTATTTGTAAAGAAAAAGGATGGCACTATGAGAATATGTATTGACTACAAGCAATTGAATAAAGTCACAATCAAGAACAAGTATCTCTTGCCTCGTATTAATGATTTATTTGACTAGTTGTAGGGAGTGAGAGTGTTCTTCAAGATTGATTTGAGGTCAGGTATCACCAGTTTAAGCTCAGGGACTCGGACATTCTTAAGATAGATTTTAGGACCTGTTATGGCCATTATAAGTTCCTCGTGATGTCTTTTAGGTTGACCAATGCCCCAACAACATTCATGCATTTGATGAACAATGTGTTTCGGCCTTATCTCGACTCATTTGTTATTGTATTCATTGATGATATTCTGGTGTACTCTCGTAGCCTGGAGGAGAACGTCGAGCATTTGAGGGTTGTATTGCAGCGGCTGAGAGAGGAGAAATTTTATGCCAAGTTCTCTAAGTATGCATTTTGGCTCAGTTCTGTAGCGTTCTTGGGACACATGGTGTACAGTGAGGGTATTCAGGTTGATCCAAAGAACATAGAGGCAGTTCAGAGTTGGCCTAGACCGTCCTCAGCCACAGAGATTCGAAGCTTTCTTGGTTTGGCTGGCTACTGTCGTCGGTTTATTCAGGGTTTCTCGCCCTTGACCAAATTAACCCAAAAGGGTGCTCCATTCAGGTGGTCGGATGAGTGTGAGGTAAGCTTTCAGAAGATCAATACTGTCTTGACCACAACTCTAGTGTTAGTTATGCCATCAACTTCTGGTTCTTATACCGTATATTGTGATGCTTTTTGGATTGGCATTGGGTGTGTTTTGATGCAGGAGGGTAGAGGGATTGCCTATGCTTCGCACCAGTTAAAGACCTATGAGAAGAATTACCTTGTTCATGATTTGGAGTTGGCTGTCATTGTTCACGCGTTGAATATTTGGAGGCATTATCTCTATGGTGTGTCTTGTGAGGTGTTTACTGATCATCGTAGTCTCCAGCACTTATTCAAGCAGAGGATCTCAATTTGAAGCAGGGGAGATGGTTAGAGCTGCTGAGGAACTATGATATCACCATTTTGTACTATCCGGGAAATGCCAATTTAGTGGTCGATGCCTTGAGTAGAAAGGTAGTGAGTATGGGTAGTCTTTCATTCCTTCTTGTTGGTGAGAGACCCCTTACACTTGATGTTCAGACCTTGGCTAGTCATTTTGTGATATTGGATATTTCGGAGCCCAATCGAGTCCTAGCTTGTGTGGTTTCTCGGTCTTCCCTATTTGATCGCATCAGAGAGCGCCAGTATGATGATCCTTATTTGTTTGTACTGAAGGACAGGGTTCAACACGGTGATGCCAAAGATGTGACTATTGGTGATGATGGGGTATTGAGGATTCCGTGCCGGATATATATGCCCAATGTGGATGGGCTACGGGAGTTGATTCTTGAAGAGGCCTATAGTTCACGGTATTCCATCCATCCAGGTGGTGGGATGTATCAGTATTTGAGACAACACTATTAGTCGAGGATAAGGAAGAAAGATATAGTTGGGTTTGTAGCTGGGTGTCTCAATTGTCAGCAGGTGAAATATGAGCATTAGAGTCTGGGTGGCTTGCTTCAGAAGATAGAGATTCTAGAGTGGAAGTGGGAAAGGATCACCATGGATTTCATTATTGGGCTCCCACGGACTCGAGGAAGTTTGATGCTATTTGGGTGATTGTGGATCGGCTGACCAAGTCCGCACACTTCATTCCTATGAGCACTACCTATTCTTCAGAGAGATTGGCTGAGATTTACATCAGAGAGATTATTCGCCTTCATGGGGTGCCAGTTTCCATCATTTCAGACAGAGGCAAGTAGTTTACATCGCAGTTTTGGAGGGCCGTGCAGCGAGAGTTGGTCACTCAAGTTGAGTTGAGAACAACATTTCACCCTCAGACAAATGGACAGTCCGAGCGCACTATTTAGATATTGGAGGACACGATACGCGCTTGTGTCATTGATTTTAGGGGTTCATGGGACCATTTTCTGCCACCCGCAGAGTTTGCTTACATCAACAGTTATCAGTCGAGTATTCAGATGGCTCAATATGAGGCTTTATATGAGAGGTGGCGTAGATCTCCAGTGGGTTGGTTTGAGCCTGGTGAGGCTAGGCTATTCGGTACAGACTTAGTTCAGGATACATTGGACAAGGTGAAATTGATTCGAGAGTGGCTTCGCACGGCGCAATTAAGGCAAAAGTGTTATGCTGTCAGAAAAGTTCGTGATGTGCCTTACATGGTTGGGGAGAAGGTCTTGCTTAAGGTTTCATCCATGATGGGTGTTATGATATTTGGAAAGAAGGGCAAGTTGAGCCCTCGATTTATTGGGTCATTTGAGGTGCTTAGAAGGATTGGGGAGGTGGCATATGAGCTTGCTTTGCCACCTAGTTTATCGAGTGTGCATCTACTATTTCATGTTTCTATGCTTCGAAAGTATATCGGCGATCCATCTCTTGTTTTGATTTCAGCATGGTTCAATTGGATGGTGGTTTGACTTATAATGTGGAGCCGGTGGCTTTTTTGGGGTGTCAGGTTCGAAAGTTGAGGTCAAAGGATATTGCTTCAATGAAGGTGCAGTGGAGAGTTCAACCCGTGGAAGAGGCTTCTTAGGAGACCAAGCGGGAGATGCGAAGCAGATACCCATACCTTTGAGGATCCAGGTATGTTTTTAGACCTGTTCGCGGACGGACATTTGTTTAAGAGGGGGAGGATGCAACGACCCAATCGGTCGTTTCGAGAGTTATAGCCTTGTTCCCCCATTTCCTGCTTCTTTTGTGTTCTATAACTATATTATTATATACCGGGTTAGTTGGTTCGGGTCCGGAGAGATTTCGGAGTGAATTGAGACACTTAGTCTCTTATTTGGAAGCTTAAGTTGGTAAAGTTGACCGGATGTTTACTTATGTGTAAACGATATTGGATTTGAATTTTGATGGTTCTGTTAGCTCCGTTAGGTGATTTTGGACTTAGGAGCGCATCTGGAATATCATTTGGAGATCTGTGGATGAATTAGGCTTGAATTGGCAAAAGTTAGAATTTTGGCGATTTTGGATGGTAGTGGAAATTTTGATATTGGGATCGGATTGGATTTTCGGAATTTGGAAAAGGTTCGCGGTGTCATTTCTGAATTGTGTGCAAAATTTAAGGTCATTCGGACGTAGTTTGGTACGTTTCGGCATCGTTTTTGGAATTCGGAAGTTTAGAAGTTCTTAGTCTTAAATCGGGGGGGGGGGTAATTTTATGTTTTGATGTTGTTTTGAGTGATTCGAAGGTTTGACTAAGTTTGTATGATGTTATAGGACGTGTTGTTTTGTTTGATAGAGGTCCCGAGGGCCATGGGTGAGTTTCGGGTGGTTAACAGAGCATTTTTGGCCTTGGTGAGACTACTGATATCAGTTGATGCTTTCTTTTGGTTTCCTCTTTCATGTTCGCGAGTGGACCCTCGCGTTCGCGAAGAGTGTTTTCTGAGTGGTGAGAGTTTGTTATTCGGATTCGCGAAGGGTAGGATGCCAACGCGAAGGTATGGTCTACGCGTGCATCTCGAACGAGGGATCAGAGTCGTGTTCGCGAAGATGAGGGAGGCAGTTGGGGACCCCAAGTCGTTGTTTTACGCGTTCGCGAGGTGGAGGTCGCGTTTGCATTCATGAAGGTCTGAGCTAGCAAAGCATCATGTTTGCGAGGCTTGTGTCGCGTTCGCGAAGAGTAAAGTGATGAGGCAGTCAAGTTGTTCTACGCGAACGCGAGAGGAGGTCGTGTCCGCAAAGAAGGAAATCTGGGCAGACTGTGTTAAATTCGAAATCAAGGGTTTGAGCCCATTTTTAGTATTTTGAGCTAGAGACCACGGATTTTGGTAATTTTTGAAAGGATTTTCAGGGAGTTGATTGGGGTAAGTATTTCTCACTTGGTTTTGGTTAAATTCCATGATTATATTTTGATTTTTATCATCTAAGTTGTGATTTGGGGTGAAAATTGGAGGAAAAGTGGGAGAGTTCTTGAGATGAATTTTGAGGTTTTGAAGGGGATTTTGTTGTCAGATTTGAGTAAATTTGGTATGGTTAGACTCGTGAGTGAATGGGTTTTCGGATTTTGTGACTTTTGTCGGATTCCGAGACGTGGGCTCAGGGGCCGGGTTTGAGCCAATTTCGGATTTTGAGTCTAATTTTGTAGTTTTTCTTGTGGAATTGATTCCTTTAGCATATATTAATGGTATTGTACTTCTTGTGGCTAGATTCGGGATGTTCGGAGGCCGATTCGAGAGGCAAGGGCATTGCGGAGTAGAGATTTGTTTGGATTGAGTTAAGTAACAATTGTAAATCTAGTCCTGATGGTATGAAATCCCGAGTTTTGTGTCTTGTGCCTATTTTGGAGGTGACGCACATACTAGGTGACGGGCGTGTGGGCATGCACAGAGGGGATTGTGACTTGGTCTGTCTCGTAGAAACTGTAAAGTTAAACAACCTGTTGTTAGCTATATGCTCCCTATGTGTTATAGAAAGATTAACTGTAATTCATGCTAGATACCATGTTTAGTCTTTATGCCGGTATTGTTGGGGACCTTAGTGGTCGTTTATTGTTGTCATCTTACTGTTTCATTGATATTTCGTACTCAGTCATGTTCATGAATTCTTATATCATATCTCAGTCTCTTTTATTCTATTTGACGCATCATGTCATTGTTGTTTGGGCTGATTATCCTGATTTCTAAGAGCCCGAGAGATTGGTGAGATTGATGACTGAATAAGGCCGAGGGCCTGATTGTAAGGACATTTGTGGGATCGAGCTACACGCCGCAACATGTTTCATTGGTTCTGCCATGATTGGCATTGATATAGCGCTTGGGCTGAAGGAGCCCTTCCGGAGTCTGTACACAACCCCAGTAAGCGCAGGTACCTACTGAGTACGAGTGCCGAGCAATTATAAGGAATGGGTGGCTGTGAGGTTGGAGTGATTGGGAGGACTGAGTGATGATTGCCCGAGGGGAAGTGTATGATTTTATCATTGATGCATATAGTTGCCTTATATCCTTGTTTTGAGAACTGTTGAAACATAATTTATTTGACTTTACTAAAACTTGACTTAATCTCTGGACTGAAAGCATGCCTATACTTTAGTAAATTTTATGAAATAAACTGTATTTGCATAGCTCATCACTACTTCTCAGTTCCATATTTATTTCTGTTACTTATGAGTTGGTGTACTCACGTTACTCCCCGCGCCTTGTTTGTAGATCCAAGAGTAGTTGATCGTGGAGGTTGTTGATAGTCTTCACAACAGATTTTGAAGATAGCAAGGTAACTGCCCCGCATTCGCTACCTTGCTTTTCTTCTTCCCTATCTTTCTTAGTTGTATTTTTGGATCCCAGACTGTGTTGGTCTTGTTATTGTCGAACTAGTTATGTTTAAATGCTCAAGACTTAGTGACTGTAACACCCCAAAAATTTGAAGTATTTAAGAACTATTAAGAAAGTTGATGTGCGATAATTATATACTTTTGTGTGTAGACGAGGACTATTAACATGCTGGATATCAACTGGATATGATAATAAGTGTATGAGGCACATTATAAGTCATATGGGGTCTAAGGAGAGTCCTAAGTTTAAATCAAGCTGAAAGATTACATGATAGTCTAATGTTACAAATGTATACGCACCAAGCCATATTTTGGGCAAGCATATATACATATACCTAAGGAGTTATGGGATGCACAACCTATAAAATTTATGATCTTCAAGTCTAGTTTCTAACGCTTCAAACCGTTCATTATTTGGACACTCCTACAAGAAGTTATGACTAGATTACTGAACGCTGGCCGAAAATTTCACTACCGTGGCGCCCCATGCGGCGCGCATGTGGGGAGGTACAGAGAGAATTCAAAAACGTTTTCTAAGCACATCTTTCACAACCGCGGCTCCCCATGCGGTTCCCACATGGCGCGGCCGTGTAATATATCGGGCTTTTGTTATAAAACGACCTCATTTCGCCAAATAAATGCAAGGGATCATTTCTTTAGCTAAAATCAGATATATTTAGAGTGAGAGAGTGCCCTAGAGTGGGAAAGTGTCCCTCATCAATTTTTCTTCAATTCTTGCTCAAATGTTGAAAGATTAACAAGGAAAAACACACTAGGTCTTCATCCTTGAGGTAAGATTCTACACTCAAACCCTTAATATCGAATTTTAGCTAAAGATGGGTATTTATCAAGAAAGTTTGTGGATATTAGAGTTGTCATATTGCTTGCATGTGTTGTCAAAAGGTGTAGGAATATTATTGAGCTAAAAATGGTAAAGTATGGGTTGTATGTTGATGAAATCCTCTATAAAAGGACCAAAAAGATTTAACGCACATATAGTGTTTGATACAATGCTCAAATGAGCTAGAATTATGATCATCTTCCTAATTTTGGTTTAGATTGTTATATTTCCAAAATAGATTGAAGTTGCTAACAGTCCCGGAATTTTGTAAGAATTTAAGGAAATCTCTATTGAGGTATGTATGGCTAAAAACCCCTCCTATAAGAAATCGAGCTCCGTTGGTATGAGTTTGTGCAAATGTGGTAAAACTGAAAACTTGATTGATGTATTGATTAATATTTTACATGAATTGGTTTTGGAATTGTATATATAAACATGAAAGGTGTGCCTCAATGTGTGCAAAGTACTATCCTAGATATTTGAAGATGTGCAAAAAATATGAACCATTTGTTGAAATTGCCTAGATTTCACGCAAGACTTAAAACTGAGAATGTCATGCTAATTATGTGAAATCTTACCTATGCTTGCAACTTGAATTGCTTTTGTATGTGTCTATGATCATAAATTGCAAGGTTGACATTGAAAGTGAAAATGATGTCATAATTGTGGCCCTAAGTGCCAATGAATTGATATGATATATGCGAAATAAAGATTTAAATGAGATGATGAATGAGAAAGGAACAATGCCTAGGTAAGGCGGCCTAGCCGATCGGGCCGTGATCGGAGACCATGCCGCACACATGGTGGTAATGTGCTAATATTGAATTCCGGAAAAGGAGAATGAGATAGTGATTGCGGTATATGTCTCATATGAGGCAACCTAGCCGATCGGATTGTGATCGGACTCCGCTCAAGATAGCGGTGGTATGTGAATAATGATAAACAGTATGAAATGCCCCCAAACTAAAATTATGGAAATTATGTGAAAGTTATATGATTCTTTTATATGATAATGTGGTGCTCGGTTAAAGCTTTTGATTGTCTCTTGTGATTTCTTTGTTCTTGTATGATAGTTCTTTCTAATAAGATGGTGTTTAGTTATACATACTAGTACTATTCCATGGTACTAATGTCCCTTTTGCCGGTGGCGCTACATTTTCTTAAATGAATATAGGTGGCTCCATAGCGGACAGTGCCGATCGCGCGTCGCAGAGTATCCTCCTCTCGTAATCTTTGTGAGCCCCTTTCTCCTTCAAGGGGTTATATTGCACATCTTTTGTTGTGGACTTCCACTTTTGAGGTATAGCCGGGGCCTTATTTCCGGCATTGTCATATTTGTCTTTTGTATCCTTATAGGCTTTGTAGACGTTTGTCTGGGTTATGTACGGGAGTTGGATGGGTCTATGAACTAGGTTGTAATCTTAAACTCTTGTTTTCTCTAAATTGTAATTGTATGTAATCTTGGAAACTTAACTACAGTTTAAGGTTGTGATATGAAATGATCTATCAATGTTGATTGTGCAATCTTTCCTATGGTCTAAGTAAACAAAAACATGGTTACCTTAATCATATTGAGTTGGGTATAAAGGGTTAAAAAGGCTTGCTCAGTTGGGATCACTCGATTGAGCGCCGGTCGTGCCTCCCGAGGTTGGGGCGTGACAAACTTGGCATCAGAGCATAAGGTTTTAAAGTGTCCTAGGATATCTCGGAGCCGTATCTAGTAGAGTCCTTCTTATCGGTGTGTTGTCGACCACATCTATAAGTTGGAGGCTACACGGACATTTAGGAATGTTACCCTTCTTCAACACTCCAGATCGTGTGATAAAGCTTGACTGTAAAATTGTTTTCTAACTCGTGCATTGAGATTTAAGGTAAGTTTAAACTCTCTTTCGTCTATTTCAAGTAATGTTGTCATATGGCATAACCAATGGGAAAATGCGTGAATATTAAGGAGATGGCACATGTATCTTGTTGAACGAATAGTATGGGAATATAGGATAAGTACATTGTACCATGAGCATATTTTATTCGAGAAAAGTGTTAAAATGATTATCACCTCTAAAGAAACATTAAATTGATAAGTGATATGCACATTTAGGTAGTGTGAGAAGTATGTAAATGATCCTAAGGTGTGAAAGAAAATTAGTTATATAAGCACGTGATATATGGGAGACATGACCAGGAGATTAATGATGAGAATGCAAGTCTTTCCTAGGAGACAAGAAGTTATGAAAGGAGAGTCAATTGAACCCACGATGAGAAAACCCCTGTACTACGAACTTTATAAAAATCCAGAAGTGTACGAAGTGATATTACACTCCTAACGGATATTGACATGGGGAATTGAAATCCCAAGCCCGTGTGGCTGAATAAGAGAAGAGAACTTATGAGATTAATACCATGATGACTTAAATCTCTCTAATAGTTGAACATATATATGCGGGATAGAGATATGAGACATATGTTCCTAAAGTTGCCAAAATTCAAGACTTGTGTCGAAATCCGGGACATTCACCCCAATTGGGGGAGGAAGGCCATAGTGAGACCACTTAAATACAATAAAACAAGAGTAATACCATGTAGCTATGATGTTTGAATATTTTGTTGAAGACAAGAGTAGTCTAGAAAAGTGATAATGGATAACGTGACTATCTGAAAGGATATGCTAATGGTAGACCACTAGTACCCCCAAAAAGGTGGACGGTTAAGGAAGGTAAATTCTTCATACATGACAATGTGAATGATAGGGTCAACAATCCTAGAAACTAAAAGTATGTTTGTAAATGGATTTTATACTTGTTAGAGGTTATAGGTCAAATGTGGAAGGTTGCGAGTTTTTAGAATAGGTTAATCATAGATTTTCGATTAACCAAAGTTCCAAGGCGTTAAGAAAGGTGGAACGAGTGGGAAAAATAAATGGGATGCTATAATAACCCAAGAGGGTATTTGGGCTTGATAGAGAGCCTCAAAAAAACCTTACAAGCAAATAAGTGTTAAGTGATATGTGGATGAACACACTTTCCCACAGATATCCTCACAAGAGTTAAGAGGCGAGCATGATGAAATAACTAAGGGAAAAGACCACGTAACATATGGAAGAGTGCATGGCTATTCACTAGCTAGGAAGAATGAGGCGAGAAGAAATGGGGAGAAAACCTATAATTTGAGATGGTCATGGTTATCATAAAATATCTGGTATCAGAATGGTGAACTCTCTTAGAGCATTAGTGTTAATAAAAGTTATAAAGGACTAACCGTAATGCAACCGACTTAGGTGAAACCGAATATCAACTAAAGGATCTAGAGATAGTTCATGTCTGTATACAATGGAAAGTGAGACTACTGGAGGTGAAGTTGTGGTATGATAAACTTACTAAACGTGGCACAATGATATTACAAGTTCACGGGATGTAGACAAGCGTGTGGCACAATAAGGCTATCAATTATGCACTATGAGCAAAATAGAATGGGAATGAATGTTCTAGGTAGAAAGAAAAGATGGTACCAACATATTGTCCAAGACAAAGGGCGATAAAAAAAAGGGGAAAGACAACACAATCGACCCAAAGGGCAAATGAAAGGTTCAAAATAGATTGAAAAAGGATGAACACTTGTTATAGACCAGACATGTTTAACATGGTAAATCTTAAACCGCAATATCAGGGAACTCTATTGGTAGCTACAATACAAGGAATGAGGTGAGTTACTCATCGAGGATAGAATCAGGTGGACTAGGTCTTACACTTATGAGTAAAATCAAAAGTCGTTGTTGAAGAATTGAGGAGGATCTCAAGTTTCAGAGAATGCCCTTCTTGGGCTAGTGACTCTTCATAAATTGTATACATATAAAGGGTGTTGATATGTGTTTTGGGTGGTGTTTAACCGTAAATAGGGATCGTGTGAATATTCACAGGGGAAGTAGTGTGGTTTCTTAAATTCTATAAGGCACATTGGGGAGAAGAGGTTGGCTAAGAAAAGTCGGAGCACAATATTACCTTACATTTGATGCAATGTCGTGCAGGTTGATGTTATCAGGGTATGTGCGCAAATTAGCAGGTGTTATTCATTTGAGACAGAAGGTCCTATGAAAAAACCTCATTCAGTAATGTCTTTTGTTGAGAATTTGGAAGAGTTAGTTGCAAGTATTCACAGAAGATTGTAACCATATCAGGGAAATTATTGTAGAACTCAATTCGTGGGAGGTCTTATGTAAGATAAATATGATAAATATTTTCCACTAATGATGCAACATGTTAAGGTGATAGTTTATGCCTCTAGGCAACCCAAGAATCATGGAAAGAACTATGCAGCACATGACTTAGAGCTTGCGACAGTGGTGTTTGCACTAAAGATTTGGTGACATTATTTGTATGGGGTCCAGTGGATGTATTTACGGACCACAAGAGCCTTTAATATATTTTCAAACAAAAGGATTTGAATCTAAGACAGAGAAAATGGCTCGAGTTACTCAAGGACTATGATATCGATATTCTCTATCACCCCGGGAAAGGCCAATGTTGTGGCGGATGCTCTTAGCCATAAATCTATGGGAAGTTTGGCTCAATTGAAAGCATATCAAAGGTCGTTGGCCAGGGAAGTTCACCAGTTGGCTAGTCTAGGAGTTCGTCTTGCGAACTCTAGTGAAGGGGGAGTAATTTTGCATAATAGGGCTGAATCATCGCTTGTAGCAGAGGTCAAAGAAAAGTAATACAACGATCTATTGCTAGCGCAACTAAAGGAGGGGATTCATGAACACAAGACCACAGCTTTTTCCTCTGGCATGGATGATGGTACTAACTGTGACTACCTGGCCAGTCATCTTAAGAATTAACACCTCAATCCCCTATTAACTACTTTCTCCAAGTTTAATTCTGCTATTTTGATTGTCAGGATGTTCAATGTCGAGTTTCAGAGAGTTTTGGGACAACTAGTCCTTAAATGAGAGTTTAAGTGTTGTAAAGTTGACCTTAGTCGGAATAGTGTGAAGACAGCCTCGGAACGGAAATTCGATGGTTTCGTTAGCTCTGTTGGGTGATTTTGGGCATAGGGGCTGTAATCACGTGATTTTTGCTTCACGGAAACTACTCCAAAAGAAATCGAAAAAGAAATAAAACAAGTTACCTTCGGGTACAATTTTGGGAATTTGTGTGACATTTTCATAATTGTCTATCCGTAAATGCTCGCCTTACTATAGTTAAAAAATACAAAAATACATGTTGCATGCATTTAGGAATTAGTGGTGCATTTACGAATTAATTAACCATAATTTGGTTAAAAGAAAATCACAAAAAATATGCACGTGTATTTCTTGTCATTGTGTGATTTTATTTTTTAATATTGTGTGTTAATTATTATAGGTGTTAAATAATATGTATGTAATTTTATTTTTTGATTTTATGACTTATTTAGGATTTTGTTTAATTTTGATAATTAAAAGAAAGAAGGAAAATGGGTAAAAATAAGGGAAATCGGGGTTGGGCCACCCTTGATGGACCCAAATCCAGGCCCAATCAACCCCATACCCGGTCCAATTTGGTCAAGCTCCCAGACGCCTCAAACGGCGTCGTTTTGTTCCTTTTAATCGGAGCCGTTGGATTAAATCAATCCAACGGCCAGGATCTCACCTCCCTTACCCGTTCCCTAAACCCGACCCATTGCCTGGTTCGAACCGACCCCCCTACTTAACCAAACGACATCGTATTGTTAAGCTCCCCTAATCCTGGCCATCGATCTTGATTGATCCAGCGGCCAGGATTAAACCACCCATTCCATATATAAATCCCAATCTGTCACCACACACCCCAAACCCAACCCCTCCCCCCCCCCCCCGCCCACTGTTCATCTTCGTCCCCAGAACCCCCCTCCCCCTCAAACCCTAGCCGCCTTAGGATTCCCGCACCGTAAACCCAGCAACCACGGCTCTGATGACTACCGAAATAACACCCCTGATGCACCCAACCACCCTGAACATGAATCCATTAACATTTACCTTGAATCACCCTGCAGCTTCTCGAATCTTCAATCGAAGATTCGAGCAAAAACCAGATCTATACCCACCGACCCCAAACTCATACCACAACACCTTCTGGCCTCCCTCACACCCTAAACGCTGTTGGTTCCGTTCAAATCTGACCAGAACTGAACGAACCACAAATCAGACCACGAAGAACCCTAAAAAGACCAAAAGTTGAGGTCTGTCCGAATTGAAAGACGATGTGGAGTCTAATCGACCTTAGTCGAAGTGTTCTCAGTTGAGAACACTCGATTAAGGTCCATTCGACCCCAAAAATGGTCGAGTTCCGAGTTCAAGCCTGGTTCGTTTTGTTTTGAGCTCCCAAGATAAGTTTCCTTGTTCCTTCTGGCAGTGTTTGAATATCTATTTGTGTTTGTCAGCATGTCTAGCTAATTTGATGATTCTTTCTGTCATTTTCTTTCAGTTCTGTCCATCTTCAAGTAGACCTCTTATTTAGTCAATTCTTTTGTTCGTTTGTTAATCTATTGTGATGAACTGTGTGTGCAACTTGATTAAAATCATCAAATAGTCAGTTAATACTTAGGTTCCCTGTTTTGCCCCAGAGATGTGAATCACTCTGTCTTGGTGTTTTAGTCTGTTTGTTGTTATCCATTGTGTGCATATAGTCGATTGAATAAGTGTCGTCAACTGAGTTCACTTGAAAAACTAGAAAATCTGAGTCTGCTCATTTCAATGTGATTACTAGCCTGTTCCTCTTACCTATGGTGAGACTTGTATCAATAGGCCTATTGCAGTAGTGCTTCGATCTTAGTTTGCATCCTCAACTGCCTATTGGATCAATTGGTTTTGAGTTGGTCAGGATTGTCTCCCAATATGACCAACTCATACCATTTGATTGGCACCCTTGTTTGATTGTGTTTGAATTATTTGCTGAACTTAGGCTGAGAGTTGGGTATAGCTGTAGAAACCTAACAGACCAACCTAAAATCAGTATTGAGTTTAAGTTTATTAGTTAGCAGTCAGTGATTAGCTAAATTCAGAGGGGTTTATATACTGACTATTAAAGTTAGGGTAATACAGTAATATGCAATTGTTAAGGGTAATTTTGGCATTTGACAAAGTTTAATCAGGGGTTAAGTTAAAAGCATGTCAAGTGGTAATTAAAATACTATTAACCTAATGACAATGGGGAACAAAACAACAAGCATGGGAATTAAGTGAATATTATAATACATCCATGACTCTTGATTAAAACAAATAGGACAAGCATGGGTAACAATATAGTGGGGCTCAAGAAAAGACACTTAGGCATGGGGGATTAAGGCGTATGGGCAGAAAAAGGCTGAGGGGATCAAGGCAGCCTGGGGGGGCTTGCCATTTCTGGCTTATAAATAGGCTGATTTTTAGAGTGAGATAGGGGAGAGTTTTGCTGGAGAGTTAAGTTTAGAGGTTGGACAGTTAAAATTTAGAAGTTGGACAGAAGTTGAGGGCAAAACAGTTTTTTTTAAGAGGGTTAAGTTTAGAGGCTGGACAATTTTAAGTGGTTTGTACATCAGAAATTGAGAGAAATAGAGTGTTAAACCTGAAACTCCACATTAAGGAGTTTGAGGCTGTTTTTCCTGGGGTGTTTGACAAAATTCAGAAATTACTGCTTTCGTGCACCAGTCTGTTGTGTTGGGACACTGTCGGATTTCAGTTTAGCTTTCCTGGTTTCTTTACTTGATTGATCACTGTTTCAGTTGAGTTGTTTTTGGTTTTCTATTTGGTCTGAAAGTTCACTGGTCTCCTGCTGGGTTTAAATCTGTTGCTGGTTTCTCCTACTGGGTATTCCTGGATTTTGTTTGTTTGGGTTTGCTGTTAATAACAAAAATCTGACTGCGGGGTTTATTGCTGTTGTTGCTGCGTGTGCTACTGCTTTCCACTGATCATTTCTCTTCTTCTTTTTCTTTCCTATACCAGGTATACGACTGATACACTGTCAATGTAAGCTGAAATTTGAAGCATGAATACAAAGAAAATTGGAAGAGTTGAAGTTGTCTCGAATTAGCTTTAGAAATGTATTGAAAATTGGTTGTCTGCATGATAATTTGCTTTCTCTAATAGAACTATGTAGTTAGCTGTGATGTAACTGAGCCTTTATACATATCATTTAGTTGGAAAACTCTATGTGTTGCTTATAACGAAAAGGGATTAATGTTGTAGTAGCCACGTTCTGTAAGTTCAATATTATTTTGTCAAGGAGCATGTTAGGTAACCAATAGTTACTTCCTTAAACAAATGGCCTGTTTTAAGTTTGTAGGAATATGGTTTGATTAAGACAAGCAGTACATTGCATATCAGCCCCCCGTTTTTTACAAATGTCAAACATATATCAAATAAGTTGAATAGGCCCAATTGGCATGACGGTGGCCCAGTCCGAGTTGCACGTTATGCACATTGGACCTAGGCCCGTAATATCTAAACGACTGTCCATATACGCGTTCATGTTCGGATTTTGCAAACCATATTCGGAACCTGACTATAACTAACTTGTAAGCATGTAAATAAAGTTGGATCGTTCTTCTTCTTTCTTTATTAGAAACAAACTCAATAGAAAATATAGCCACTATAGGACGACCTTTTAAATAAAAATGAGACGAGCCTCGCCAGATAAAACACACAGACTGTGGGGCCCTCACAAAAATGTATGTGTTAAGTACTTAGAACTCGGGATAGGTCGCTTAACGAACTCCACGGCCTTACCCAAAATAACAACACGCTAGCTCTTTAGAACGCGTCTTAATTAATCTTACTTTCTTAAATTCGGGTGCGCATTTATGCGACCCAAATCTGAATCTCAGCGGAGTCGAAATGTGTCTCTAATCACGGGTGTATTGATTGTGACGTGGTTCGAGATGTGTGCCCATGACGTTGAAATTTTCTTTTAAAAAATAAGAATGAGATGAGCCTCACCGAATAAAAATACAAAATCGCGGAACCCTCAGTAAATATTTGCTTAAAATTGCTTAGACTTCGGGATGGACCGTTTAGCAAGATTTCACGGCCCTACCCAAAGTAAATGATACGCTAGTCGCTTTAGGCGCGCCTTTAATAATTTAATTTTCTTAAACTCGGGTGCACATTTATGTGACCCAAATCCAAATCTCAACGAAGTGAAAGTGTGTCGACGACCACGGTACATTGATTGTGATGTGGTTCGAGATACATTTTCACAACGTTGCAATTCCCTGTAAAAATAATAATAAATAATAATGAAAGCGGTAAAGAGTTAAAATCTGCACATAAGTTCATATTTGTATAAAATCAGATAATCAAGCCGAACATGACAGTTGAGTGACCGTGCTAGAACCACGGAACTCGGGAATGCCTAACACCTTCTCCTGGGTTAACAGAATTCCTTATCCGGATTTCTGGTTCGCGGACTATAATAAAGAGTCATTCTTTTCCTCGATCCGGGATTAAATTGGTGACTTGGGACACCATAAATCTCCCAAGTGGCGACTCTGAATAAATGAATAAATCCCGTTTCGATTGTCCTTCAATTGGAAAAACTCCTTCACCCCTCGCGGGGACAGAAAAAGGAGGTGTGACAACTCTGGCGACTCTGTTGGGGACATTTATACCCCGAACCACTGGTTCAGGGTTAGAAATTCGAGCTTAGAATAATTATTATTCTTTGCTTTGTTTACTATCTGATATTATCATGAGATATGTGCTTCATATGCCGATGACATGTGTTACCGCTTTGATATTATTGACTGTATATATAAACTATGCCAAACCCTTCTCTTCTTACCTTCGGGGATGCTGCTCACTGGTTTGAGACTCCCTGTTCTGTTAGTGTCATGTTCAAGTAGAAAGAGGCTTGGATAAGTTACAAAGCCGGACGATCCCGCGGGTCCCCGGTACGTAGCCCCCTCCTCGACTCGACTTGTCCGCTCGGGTAAGCCAGGTTTAGGACAAAACCTAGTTTTGAAACTTAGTAAAACATGACTTCATGCCGGATCCCTAATAGGAAACGTTTATTTGCATCACGTTGCATTTGACTTAGGGGGCTCATCACAGGGGTTGGGCCCGTCTAGGAAAAGCAACCTAGAATAAAAGGACCATCCTGCTGCATCTTGTTTGTTGGCGCATTTAATTTGCTTCGAATTTGCATGTTGACCGGTGGGTGAAAACGGAAATTCTGGAAAAAGTGAGAGTTGCTCATTTAAGAAAAAACCAATGTCCAAATAATGTGAGAACTCTGCCAAAATTTTGATTTTATGAAGAAAGAAAATTGGATTCGTGATTTAATTAATTTTTCTTACCCGAACTACGTCGGTTTGATTCTCACCGGATGTGAGATACGTAGGCAACCCTTATCGGGTCCAACTTCCTAGTTTTGCAAAAAAAAAAATTATAAAAAAAATGATGACAAAATATTGCTGCTATCATAAAAGAGTTAGGTGATACCATTTTTTGCGAAAATAGCCGAATGTTTCCAAAAGGGACACCGGAAGGCTGTCTTTGCACAAACAGCCGCTTGTAGCCATTTTTCTTACCTTTTGGCCGGTTAAAACCCCACAGCCTTAAAATCTTCATCCCTGAAGAGCTGAAAGGCCGTATTTGGAAAATCAGTTTTTTTTCTTTTCTCAAGATTAAGGAAAACGGGAAAAATAGTTTTGGAGTCAAAATAAAGATTTTTGCTTTTGTCTAAATCACCTTAATAAATGTGCAGAATGAGCAAGAGTAAGAGCTCATCTGGGGCCATTATAAACAGAGTCCCTTTGGGCTTACGCATGTGGTGGAACGATTTGGAAGAATCAGGGCGAGATACAGTCAAGACATACTTAGGAAACTTGGTTGGATTACTGGACATCGATCCGCAAGGGGACATTATAAGGGCTTTAATTTCATTTTGGGACCCAACATACAATGTGTTTCATTTCTCAAACTTTGAGCTCACACCAACGCTAGAGGAACTGGTAGGGTACATCGGACGTCCTAAAATCCCTATGAGAAGACAGTATATTATTGCACAAGGACCGTGACCGTACACAGATTCCTAGACACCGTGAAGATCCGTAGAACTGTACACAACCCAGAGTTATTAGAAGGGTTTTGTAGTTTGGCATTCCTATACGACAGGTATGGTCATCTTGGAGGGTTCAACAATCCCGAGAGTAAGATCTGCAGCGGGGAAAGCCGGCTGAAAAGGGAAAGACATAGGTGTATTGCTTTTATGGT
The DNA here is from genome assembly GCF_000393655.2 of Nicotiana sylvestris. Lineage (NCBI taxonomy): Eukaryota > Viridiplantae > Streptophyta > Magnoliopsida > Solanales > Solanaceae > Nicotiana > Nicotiana sylvestris. The sequence goes on from NC_091060.1 coordinate 149,546,360, forward strand.
AGCCTTTCTGGGTTTTCTGGTATTCCCTAGAAAGGATGGGAAAATTAACATACAAATCGCTGGGGTCGTCAGTACTTTGCTCAAACAAGACAACAGCACTCTGGCACCGATGATAATAGCAAACATCTTCCGCGCTCTCACTGTTTGCAAAACTGGAGGAGGTTTCTTTGAGGGTTGCAATATACTACTGCAAATGTGGATGATAGAGCACCTATGTCATCGCCCTCAATTTCTGAAATATGGGTCATCACAAAAGACTTGTATAGAAGAGTTTTCTACCAGGGTCGACGGGGGCAACCTGCTAGAAGGGGTCGCTGAATGGGTCACTCTGTTGCGTTCCGTCTCAGCAAACCAGATAGAATGGGCATTTGGGTGGCTACCCATAGATGAGATCATACACATGTCAGCCGTCGAATCTCACTTGCTGTTGATGGGTCTCCAAAGTATCCAGCCCTATGCGCCATACAGAGTATTGAGGCAGTTGGGGCGATATCAAATAGTCCCAAAGGAAGAGGATCTCAGTAGCCAGGTGGTCGAAATCGAGCCTGGTGGGCAGTTCCCTGAAGTAGTCGTTCGAAGAATCTGGAATGAATGTCAAACCCTGAAAGTAGATACTTGTGTACAAGATCGGGCCAAGGGCGAAGTGTCGCCAAAATACCTCATATGGTACAGAAGAGAGCTTGAGCACCAAAGACCAACTAAGAGAGCTCACGTCCAAAACTTTGCAGAATCGTCGCAAGCATAATGGGGCTGGCTAGCCAAAGAGAAAGAATATCGGGTCTAGATTGGCAAACTAAAATAGCAAATTGAGGGGCTTAAATACCAAAGCAGCTTGCAAATTGATGCTGATACAGGGGAGAAAAGCAAATTGACTCAAGAAAATAACAGAAGAATCTGCCAAGACAGAAAGAATGCCAGTGACCAACAGAAGAATCGGTCCAATGAGAGGTTGATAGCAGAGCTGAGGAGTCAGGTCAGCAAAAGCCGAGAGGACTTGGAAAGATCTGAAGCTTGCATAGCAACAATGCGGGTCAGATGGGCAAAAGGTACAATGGCCCAGAGGAAGCATCTGCAACAAGTCATAAGGGATTCTGAAATAAGTATCAGACTATTAAGAAAAACGAACTCCACTCTTCAGGAGCGGATCTTTAAACAAGCCCGAGATGCCCAAGCAGACAGAAGGCGCTGTTATGATGTGATGGCCAGAATGGAAAAACAAATGGAGAGGTTCCAGGATCGACTCACCGACAATGCTCAAGCACTGGGACTGAAAAACCGGCGAATAGAGCAATTATTCAGGGAAAGGGACAACATCCGGGATAGGATTGACGAGATTGGGCACTACATTTACATGAGATGCTTGGCATGTGAGCAGATGCCTCGTGATACCCTACTCGCCTCTGTCATGGGCTATGTTCACCGGATCATGAATAAGTTGAAAAGCTTACAAAGAGGTCTCACACCAAAGCCCGCGGAAAGGCCGAACGATGCCTCGCAAGCACCTAAGTTGAATCCTTAATGTATCCCTAGTTCTAGTCTTGTTTGTTGACTTTATGGGTCCGTTATCTTCCCATATGTTGTTTTTTTTTCTTTTTATTGAGTCAGGTTAAGAATTTTGGAATTTGTACTATTGTTGTTCTTTGTTTAAAATAAGTAGTTTGTAATAGCAAATTTTGGTGATGATTGAAATGATTCCAAAAGAATTTTGTGTCTTTACTTTGTGGGAGAACTACGCCCGGTCTGATTCACGCGGGGACGTGATACATAGGCAATCCACATAAGATTTGACCGCCACTAAAAGGAAAGAAAAAAAAGAAAAAAAAAGAAAGAAAAAGGGAAAAAGAGAGAAGAAAAAAGAAAAAATAATAGAGAGAAAACGGGGGGTTTCAAAAACACTTTAAAGGCACAAATAAAGCAAGTCGGGATGACGTATGCGGTTGAAGCAAAAACATGTTAGAAATGGTTAACTGCTTAGGAGCATTGCATCCCCAACGTGCTATTACCAAGTCTGTTAAACTCTAACGCTAACAAGTTTATTGTTTTTCCACAAATACCAGACAATTATTTGTTAAAGCGTTCTTGCAGCACATCCTTATCAAACCAGATCCAAGGGACCTATACTGATAATCATGACTACTTCAGAAAATAGTGCTGAAGAAGAAAGGCCAGTAAGCCAGTTGCTGAAAGAGGCAATGGAGAAGATAGAGAGGATGGGATTGGAGATGAATTCGATGCAGTTAGCCTTGGCTAAAGTACAAAAGAGCCCTGAACCACCCGCTGCTCTTACACCAGGGCATATGCCGGAATACCCTCACTCTGGCCCTTTAACAAGCCTCCCGAATCACCCGTATTATCAGGGGAAAAGCCCCTATGATTCCCAAGCTCCACCACCCCATAAACCTTTCCCACCACCAAATGTTCCCACTTTTATGGGACCCACACCAGCCACACTGCAAAGATCAACCAGTGAGTCGTTGTTTCAGGCTCACGATGCGCAGTACTATCCCCCTGAACCCACATTCAATGCACCAGAACCCCATACCTATAATCCGCACTTGGAGGTCCCGGCGGAGATTGAAAAGTCGGTTAAGGTGCCAGAGCAGGATGAGGTAATGAGGAAGTTCAAAAGCCTGGAGCAATCTTTCAGGAGCATGCATGGATTGGGCAACCAGGTCAGCGTGGCCTACAAGGATCTATGCCCTTTCCGGACGTCCAACTCTCGGCAGGTCTCAAAATGCCCAAGTTTGACTTATATGAAGGGCACGGTGATCCTATGGCACATTTACGGGGTTTTTGCAGCAAAATGAGAGGCGCAGGCAGCAAAGTTGAGCTACTGATAGCTTATTTTGGTCAAAGCTTGAGTGGATCGGCATTGGAATTGTATACCAGGCAAGATCCCAGCAGATGTTACACTTGGGATGATCCAGCGCAGGCTTTCACGGGTCACTTTCAATACAATCTCGAGATAGTCCCTGACCGTCTCACACTACTGAGGACCGGAAAGAAGCCTAGGGAAAGCTTTCGTGAGTTTGGTTTCCGCTGGAGAGAACAGACAGCCAGGGTTGATCCTCCCATGAGAGAGGGGGAAATGGTGGACTACTTCCTGCAAACGCTGGATCAAACTTACTTTGGTCACTTGGTGACGATGGTTGGAAAATCCTTCAATGAAGTAGTAAAGATAGGGGTTACGATAGAGGAGGGGTTGAGGTCTGATAAAATCCTGAATTACTCAACGCTCAAGGCAACGACCCAGGCTATTCAGAGCGGCACGGGAGGTATGCTGGGAAGGAAGAAGAAAGAAGAAGTCGCCACGGTTGAGGCAGGCAGTTGGTCCAGGTCCGGCAAACCATACTACAACCAACCCAGATCCCACAGGCCAAATTACTCATACAGCCTGCCACAACACTACTATCTACCTCAAGAACCACATTTCTCCGTACACCAAGTCCAAACATACACTCAGCCTCCGGTTCGCCCGTAATGGCGCGCGCCGGCTCCCCAAAACGCATACCCACCTCCACAAAACACATACACTCCACCCCAAAATGCCTATACTCCACCAAGGGCTTATAGGAACCCTCCTGGGGTGGGCTTTCGAGGAAGTCAAGCTGCTAGAAATGTCAGGCTACAGAGACATAGAGCTTTTATTGAGTTGGGAGAGACCAATACCGCCGTGTTCCACAAATTGAGGATGCTAGGTTTGGTGAGTCCTATCAAGCCTAGAGGGCCAAAACCCCCACCCCAAAATTTGGACCGATCGATAAGTTGTGAGTACTGCTCAGGAATACTGGGGAATGATATCGAAAAATGTTGGAGGTTGAGGCATGCGATACAAGATCTTATTGATGCCAACAAGATCGAGGTCCAGACACCGGATACACACAACATCAACCAGAACCTATTGCCAGTACACCACGAAGCTCACATGATCGAGTTGGTGTACAAGGGAGGAGAGCCAAGGAAGCCCTCACAGACAGTGATGATGATCCAGGCTGCTCCGAAAGAAGAATCGACTGGTGGGGAAGCAAGGGTGCAGTTGAAGGGGGAAGATGTCAAGCCAGTGGTAATATTAGGGAAGAATCCGTCCACTGCAACAAAGAAGCCAGGGCCAGCCAAATTGGTAGTATTGGGGACATCATCCACACCCGTAGTTGTGTTGAAAGGGGACTGCAGGGAACTGGTCACCATAAAGCCGGTAGTCCAATTGCCAGTGATTGATAGCAAGGTCGTGCCTTGGAAGTATGAAAAGGCAGTGGTAATGTACAATGGAAAGCAAGTGGAGGAGGATAGTTGTGAGGCACAGGGACTGACTCGATCAGGACGGTGTTTTGCTCCAGTGGAGTTGAGAAGACCCAACCCAGCCGCAACAAAGAAAACTGTGTCAGAAGAAGAGGCTGAGGAATTCTTGAAAAAAATGAAAGTGCAGGATTACTCCGTGGTCGAACAATTGAAGAAAACACCGTCCCAGATCTCGTTGTTATCACTATTGATCCATTCGGATGAACATCACCGGGCCCTGATGAAGATACTGAATGAGGCTCATGTGCCCAATGAAATTTCAGTAAACCACCTTGAAACGATTGCCAACAAAATTTTTGAGGTAAACAGGGTAACGTTCTCTGATGATGATCTGCCAGTGGAGGGCACAGAACATAATAAAGCTCTCTACTTGACTGTTAAATGTGAAGATTCGACAGTTACCCAGGCATTGGTGGATAACGGTCAAGTGCCAAAATTTGTCCGTTATCCACCCTGAACCAGTTGAAGATTGACCATGGTAGAATCCGCAAGAACAACATTTGCGTTCGAGGATTTGATGGAAGTGGAACAGACACCGTGGGGGATATTATACTCGAGTTGACCATCGGCCCGGTCCAGTTTACCATGGAGTTCCAGGTATTGGATGTCGCGGTATCTTATAACCTTTTGTTGGGACGACCGTGGATCCACGTGGCCAAAGCAGTGCCGTCCACCTTGCATCAAATGGTCAAGTTCGAATGGGACAGACAAGATGTCGTGCTGCATGGGGAGGACACTGCGTGCACCATGGGAGGCGCCATTATGCCCTTCATAGAAACCAATGATGACAAAGGTCTCTGGGTTTACCAGATTTTTGATGCAGTGTCAGCAAACAAGATTCCCGATGGTGAAATCATTCCATACCCCAGGGTAGCTTTCGCAACCGTCATGATGGTTTCAGAGATGCTGGGTAATGGATTTGTGCAAGGAAAAGGCCTGGGGGCTGAGCTTCAGGGGATTTTTCAACCTGTCTCCTTGCCCAAGAATTTAGAGACCTTTGGATTGGGGTTCAAACCGACTGCGGCAGATGTAAAGCGAGCGCGGAAAATGAAGAAAGTTTGGTTTCTTCCCAAACCCGTTCCGCGTCTCTCCAAATCCTTTATTAGAGCAAGTGCCAAGGGGTCACCGGTCCCGAAAATTCTCGGACCATTGATTGGGATGGACGGGGATTTGAATCAGAGCTTTGAAAGGCTATTTGCTTATGTCCATGTGATAGAAGTTGGAGAGAGTTCCAGTAGAGCAAGCATACAGTTTGTGGGGCCTAAGGCCAAAACCAACAATTGTACAGTTACTCATCTTCCTACCCGGGGGGAGTCCTGTTCTCTTTTTACTGGTTCTAATGACATGGCATGCACAACGGATCTTCGACTAGTCTAATAAATCAATCTGACTCCGACTGGGAAGAAGTGACCAAGCAGCTGCAGGCAAAAGTTATTCGGGCCACTCGATATCCCTATTGGTTGGCCAATGTGGTACCAATGCCGAAGAAGTATGGGAAAATTAGGGTATGTGTCGACTACCGCAATCTCAACAAGGCAAGTCCTAAGGATAATTTTCCATTGCCCAACATCCATATCCTGATCGATAATTGCACTGGGCGCGAGATCGGATCCTTTGTGGACTGCTATGCAGGATATCATCAGATCTTAATGGATGAAGAAGATGCGAAAAAAATGGCTTTCATTACACCATGGGGAACTTACTGCTACCGAGTAATGCCATTCGGAATGAAGAATGCTGGGGCAACGTACATGCGAGCAATGACTACTGTGTTTCACGACATGATACACAAAGAAATTGAAGTGTACGTAGATGATGTGATCATAAAGTCTTGGCATCAGGAAGACCATGTAGCAGACTTAAGGAAGTTCTTTTGAAGACTGCGAAGGTATGATATTAAGCTCAACCCGGCCAAATGTGCTTTCGGGGTTCCATCAGGAAAGCTGTTAGGATTCATCGTCAGTCGACGGGGTATTGAGTTGGACCCATCCAAGATCAAATCCATCCAAGATTTTCCACCGCCAAAGAATAAAACGGAGGTAATGAGCTTGTTGGAAAGACTAAACTATATCAGCAGGTTCATCGCTCAACTCACAGCGACTTGTGAACCCATATTTCTGCTGCTAAAGAAAGATGCTGTGGTAGACTAGACGATAGAGTGTCAAGAAGCCTTCGACCAGATCAAAGGGTATCTGTCAAATCCACCTGTGTTGGTTCCACCTGAACCGGGGAGACCATTAATTCTTTATCTAACGGTCCTGGAGAATTCGTTTTGGCTGCATGTTGGGGAAACACGACACTACAGGAAGAAAGGAGCGGGCCATTTATTATCTTAGCAAGAAGTTTACAGTGTATGAGGTCAAGTATACCCAACTCGAGAGGACATGTTGCGCCCTAACTTGGGTGGCTCAGAAGTTGAAGCACTATTTGTCCTCATATACTACTTATCTCATATCCCGTTTGGATCCATTAAAGTACATTTTCCAGAAACCTATGCCTACAGGGAGGTTAGCAAAGTGGCAAATTTTGCTCATAGAGTTTGATATCGTCTATGTGACAAGGACGACCATGAAAGCCCAAGCGTTGGCCGACCACTTGGCTGAGAATCCCGTTGATGAAGAATACGAGCCTTTGAGGACGTAATTTCCAGACGAGGAAGTAATGCATACAGGTAAGCTGGAATTACCCGAGGAACCAAGCTGGAAGCTTTTCTTTGATGGAGCCGCGAACGCGAAAGGGGTTGGAATAGGAGCGATACTCATTTCTGAAACAGGACGTCACTATCCTGTTACAGCTCAGCTACGTTTCTATTGTACCAACAACATGGCCGAGTATGAAGCATGCATTCTGGGTCTGCGACTAGCTGCAGACATGGATGTCCAGGACGTTTTGGTCTTGGGGACTCGGACCTCCTAGTGCATCAGATTCAGGGTGAGTAGGAAACACGGGATTTGAAGCTCATACCATATCGACAATGTTTGCACAATCTGAGCAAGCGATTTCGATCAGTGGAATTCAGACACATCCTGAGAGTTCATAATGAGGTTGCCGATGCATTGGCCACCTTAACATCAATATTACACCACCCCGACAGAATGTATGTTGACCCGTTGCATATTTAGGTTCGTGATCAGCACGTTTATTGCAGCATGGTAAAAGAGGAAGTGGATGGCGCGCCATGGTTTTATGACATAAAGGAGTACCTCAAGATGGGGATATATCCGGAGAAGGCCACCGAAGACCAAAAAAGAGCCATTCGGCATTTGGCAAATGGTTTCTTCCTCAGTGGAGGAGTGTTGTACAGAAGAACCCCAGACTTGGGATTGCTAAGATGTATAGACGCCGGTCAAGCCACGACGGTTATGGCAGAAGTGCATGCTGGAGTTTGTGGGCCACATATGAGCGGATATGTATTGGAAAAGAAGATTCTTCGAGTAGGGTATTATTGGCTCACTATGGAGCATGATTGTATCAATTTCGTGAGGAAGTGCCATCAATGTCAGATACACGGAGATCTGATTCATTCTCCGCCAACGGAATTACATACAATGTCAGCACCATGGCCATTTGTCGCATGAGTCATGGATTTCATTGGGCCTATTGAGCCGGCAGCGACCAACGACCATAGGTTCATTCTGGTGACCATCGACTACTTCACCAAGTGGGTTGAAGCTAAAACTTTCAAATCGGTAACCAAGAAGGCAGTGGTGGATTTTGTTCACTCCCATATCATCTGCAGATTTGGGGTCCCAAAAGTGATCATCACGGATAATGGTGCAAATCTTAACAGTGATTTGATGAGAGATGTATGCCAACGGTTTAAGATTACACACCGCAATTCCACCCCGTATCGTCCCAAGGAGAATGGAGTGGTTAAAGCAGCCAATAAGAACATCAAGAAGATACTGAGGAAGATGGTAGAAGGATCTAGACAATGGCATGAGAAATTACCCTTTGCCTTGTTGGGTTATCGCACTACAGTTCGGACTTCCATAGGTGCAACTCTTATTTGTTGGTATACGGAACTGAAGTAGTAATACCAGCAGAGGTCGAAATTCCGTCCCTCTGAATTGTCGTTGAAGCCGGTATTGACGACGATGAATGGGTCAAAGCTCGACTGGAGTAGCTGAACTTAATAGATGAAAAAAGATTGGCAGCAGTGTGTCATGGCCAGTTGTATCAGAAAAGAATGGCGAGGGCATACAATAAGAAGGTGCGCCCTAGAAAATTTGAAGTAGGGCAACAAGTATTGAAACGGATCCTCCCACATCAGATCGAAGAAAAAGGCAAGTTCGCCCCAAATTGGCAAGGGCCTTATGTTGTGATCAGAGTGTTATCCAACGGCGCTTTATGTCTAATAGATATCGAAGGAAGATGCGTCGACATGGCTATCAATTCTAATGCAGTCAAAAGATATTATGCGTAATTTCTTAATTATGATAGTTATTGGTTCGTTTGTTTGTACTTGGTACTTATTGGATAATGAAATGACGGAGGCAATTCTTTCTTCTATCCAAACACTTTTAACCTTCGCTTCCTCTTTTGAGCCTTGTTTATTCTTTCATACCCCTCTTTTGGAGTCACTAATGAAAAAATATATGAAAAAAAAGAGAGAAAAGAAAAATGAAAACAAGATAAAGGTCATAAGAAAACAAAGGAATGTAGGAACTACGTTTGACCTGATTCCTGAAAGAGGATACGTAGGCGCCTCACGGCTCGGTCATAGTGCACCATAGTATGCATAGTGTGCACAGTGTGCATAGCTCAACATAGTGTAAACATAAAAATTCCCCAAGCAAGAAAACTGGGGCAGGAGTTATGTTTTTAAAGTTTCAAAAAGGTTTGATTCCAAGAGTTGTAACATTTCACCCATCAAAGTTATGTTAAATGTTTGACAGCCTTTCTTTTAACCCTACATAAAACCAACATCGATGTCCAAAAAGACCTCCCGATCAATATCCGAGAGGTCACAAGTCAGGCAAATGGAAGCCGAGAATAATACGTTGATCCCCAGCAAAGAAGAGGGTCATAAACTGGAAATGAATTGATAGCCGAAAAGAATCTCTGGAGGAGAGAGTCATATCGGTAGCACTCCAATCCCCCGCTGAAAAATGAGAGAGTCTTATCGGTGAAAACCTTCATAGGCACCATAAGGCAACGAAAGATGAGATTATGGTGCCACGAAAGATGAGAGAAATAAAACGAGAGAGTCTTATCGGTGAAAACCTTCACAGGCACCATAAGGCGACGGGGGCTGAGAGAAAGGAGAGAGTCTTATTAGTGAAAACCCCTCGAAGGGCACTATAAGGCGATAAAATAGATTGGTAAAAAGGATTCGCGTTTGCGAAGAGGTGGGCACCTATTTATCCCTAGCAAAAGAGGCCATCAAGAAGATTGATTGATACTTATAGACTGGGTCGATTAATCCGCAATGCACGACATGATCGTTGGGACCAGTCATACCGTCCAGATAAGTTCTTTCCTTTTCTTCTCCCCCAGCATTTGTTCAGAAAGATTTTTTTCTTTTCTATCTTTTTCATTTCTTTGTCTAAAGACTTTTTCCAGAAATTTGTTTTGAGAAGGATTTTTCGAAGTTTACTACCAGGGGACAAAATGGTACAAAGCAAAATGCGAATGGGACAGGCCAAAGTCAAGGCAATAAGACAAAAGGCGTTTGTTGCAAAACCAAATGACAAACTGGCCTAGAAAGTTAAGGGGGACATGAAGAAAAGCGAAAAACGACGGTTGAGGGGCTTATGTACCAAGTTCCAAGAAGATCCCCAGCAGAACTTCGATAGATCACGGACCAAGGTCCAAGGTGGTCAGATACTGCAGAAAGGAGGAAGGAGGAAGAGAGAATTGATCCGCAGCAAGATAACCTCAACAGTCCTATCCTCAATAACATTATCCTCAGGTGATAACATTTTATGCCCTGCAGTGCTGGGAGAAAATAAACTTTTAAGAGAGTAGTTTTGGAGTTGAAGAGGACTCCCACAGCATGTTTTGAAACAAAAGAGAGGGGAAGGGATAAATGGAAAACCATCCCCGGCAGAAATACCATCCCCCGCAGATATACCATCCCCAGCAAGCAACTTCATCCCCAACCAGTTTTGGGAGAACAGAGCAAGGGAAAGGGAAAGGAAGAATCATCCCCCAGCGGGAGTGACACGATCACTCACCATGTTAAAACTAACAAAATTTTCTTTGATTTCTACAGGAAAATAAAGGTTGATAATGGCAGAAAGACACGCCACAAGGAAGGTCACCAAATCGGGGTAGAAAATTTTCTGCCGTTGTCAAAAATTTTCTCGGAGGAACGAGGAAACAAATTCAAATACCTTTTTGTCTTAGTTAAATAGGCGCCCACCTGTATAATGAGAGGAATATTTTCATGCTCCCACCTATATAATGAGAAGAATATTTTCATGTCTTAGTTAAATAGGCTCCCACCTGTATAATGAGAGGAATATTTTCATGTCTTAGTTAAATAGGCGCCCACCTGTATAATGAGAGGAATATTTTCATGTCTTAGTTAAATAGGCGCCCACCTGTATAATGAGAGGAATATTTTCATGTCTTAGTTAAATAGGCGCCCACCTGTATAATGAGAGGAATATTTTCATGTCTTAGTTAAATAGGCGCCCACCTGTATAATGAGAGGAATATTTTCATGTCTTAGTTAAATAGGCGCCCACCTGTATAATGAGAGGAATATTTTCATGTCTTAGTTAAATAGGCGCCCACCTGTATAATGAGAGGAATATTTTCATGTCTTAGTTAAATAGGCGCCCACCTGTATAATGAGAGGAATATTTTCATGTCTTAGTTAAATAGGCGCCCACCTGTATAATGAGAGGAATATTTTCATGTCTTAGTTAAATAGGCGCCCACCTGTATAATGAGAGGAATATTTTCATGTCTTAGTTAAATAGGCGCCCACCTGTATAATGAGAGGAATATTTTCATGTCTTAGTTAAATAGGCGCCCACCTGTATAATGAGAGGAATATTTTCATGTCTTAGTTAAATAGGCGCCCACCTGTATAATGAGAGGAATATTTTCATGTCTTAGTTAAATAGGCGCCCACCTGTATAATGAGAGGAATATTTTCATGTCTTAGTTAAATAGGCGCCCACCTGTATAATGAGAGGAATATTTTCATGTCTTAGTTAAATAGGCGCCCACCTGTATAATGAGAGGAATATTTTCATGTCTTAGTTAAATAGGCGCCCACCTGTATAATGAGAGGAATATTTTCATGTCTTAGTTAAATAGGCGCCCACCTGTATAATGAGAGGAATATTTTCATGTCTTAGTTAAATAGGCGCCCACCTGTATAATGAGAGGAATATTTTCATGTCTTAGTTAAATAGGCGCCCACCTGTATAATGAGAGGAATATTTTCATGTCTTAGTTAAATAGGCGCCCACCTGTATAATGAGAGGAATATTTTCATGTCTTAGTTAAATAGGCGCCCACCTGTATAATGAGAGGAATATTTTCATGTCTTAGTTAAATAGGCGCCCACCTGTATAATGAGAGGAATATTTTCATGTCTTAGTTAAATAGGCGCCCACCTGTATAATGAGAGGAATATTTTCATGTCTTAGTTAAATAGGCGCCCACCTGTATAATGAGAGGAATATTTTCATGTCTTAGTTAAATAGGCGCCCACCTGTATAATGAGAGGAATATTTTCATGTCTTAGTTAAATAGGCGCCCACCTGTATAATGAGAGGAATATTTTCATGTCTTAGTTAAATAGGCGCCCACCTGTATAATGAGAGGAATATTTTCATGTCTTAGTTAAATAGGCGCCCACCTGTATAATGAGAGGAATATTTTCATGTCTTAGTTAAATAGGCGCCCACCTGTATAATGAGAGGAATATTTTCATGTCTTAGTTAAATAGGCGCCCACCTGTATAATGAGAGGAATATTTTCATGTCTTAGTTAAATAGGCGCCCACCTGTATAATGAGAGGAATATTTTCATGTCTTAGTTAAATAGGCTTATTTAGGATTTTGTTTAATTTTGATAATTAAAATAAAGAAGAAAAATGGGTAAAAATAAGGGAAATCGGGGTTGGGCCACCCTAGATGGACCCAAATCCAGGCCCAAATCAACCCCATACCCGGTCCAATTTGGTCAAGCTCCCAGACGCCTCAAACTGCGTCGTTTTGTTCCTTTTAATCGGAGCCGTTGGATTAAATCAATCCAACGGCCAGGATCTCACCTACCTTACCCGTTCCCTAAACCCGACCCGTTGCCTGGTTCGAACCGACCCCCCTACTTAACCAAACGACATCGTATTGTTAAGCTCCCCTAATCCTGGCCATCGATCTTGATTGATCTAGCGGCCAGGATTAAACCACCCATCCCGTATATAAATCCCAATCCGTCACCCCACGCCCCAAACCAAACCCCTCCCCCCTCGCCCACTATTCATCTTCGTCCCCAGAACCCCCCCTCCCCTCTCTCAAACCCTAGCTGCCTTAGGATTCGCCCACCGTAAACCTAGCAACCACGGCTCCGATGACTACCAAAATAACACCCCTGATGCACCCAACCACCCTAAACATGAATCCATTAACCATTTACCTCGAATCACCCTATAGCTTCTCGAATCTTCAATCGAAGATTCGAGCAAAAACCAGATCTACACCCACCGACCCCAAACTCATACCATAACACCTCCTGGCCTCCCTCACACCCTAAACGTTGTTGGTTCCGTTCAAATCTTACCAGAACTGAACGAACCACAAATCAGACCACGAAGAACCCTAAAAAGACCAAAAGTTGAGGTCTGTCCGAATTGAAAGACGATGTGGGGTCTAATCGACCTTAGTCGAAGTGTTCTCAGTTGAGAACACTCAATTAAGGTCCATTCGACCCCAAAAATGGTCGAGTCCGAGTTCAAGCCTGGTTTGTTTTGTTTTGAGCTCCCAAGATAAGTTTCCTTGTCCCTTCTGTCAGTGTTTGAATTTCTATTTTTGTTTGTCAGCATGTCTAGCTAATTTGATGATTCTTTCTGTCATTTTCTTTCAGTTCTGTCCATCTTCAAGTAGACCTCTTATTTAGTCAATTCTTTTGTTCGTTTATTAATCTATTGTGATGAACTGTGTATGCAACTTGATTAAAATCATCAAATAGTCAGTTAATACCTATGTTCCCTATTTTGCCCCAGAGATGTGAATCACTCTATCTTGGTGTTTTAGTCTGTTTGTTGTTATCCATTGTGTGCATATAGTCGATTGAATAAGTGTCGTCAACTGAGTTCACTTGAAAAACTAGAAAATCTGAGTCTGCTCATTTCAATGTGATTACTAGCCTGTTCCTCTTACCTATGGTGAGACTTGTATCAATAGGCCTGTTGCAGTAGTGCTTCGATCTTAGTTTGCATCCTCAACTGCCTATTGGATCAATTGGTTTTGAGTTGGTCAGGATTGTCTCCCAATATGACCAACTCATACCATTTGATTGGCACCCTTGTTTGATTGTGTTTGAATTATTTGCTGAACTTAGGCTGAGAGTTGGGTATAGCTGTAGAAACCTAACAGACCAACCTAAAATCAGTATTGAGTTTAAGTTTATTAGTTAGCAGTCAGTGATTAGCTAAATTCAGAGGGGTTTATATACTGACTATTAAAGTTAGGGTAATACAGTAATATGCAATTGTTAAGGGTAATTTTGGCATTTGACAAAGTTTAATCAGGGGTTAAGTTAAAAGCATGTCAAGTGGTAATTAAAATACTATTAACCTAATGACAATGGGGAACAAAACAACAAGCATGGGAATTAAGTGAATATTATAATACATCCATGACTCTTGATTAAAACAAATAGGACAAGCATGGGTAACAATATAGTGGGGCTCAAGAAAAGACACTTAGGCATGGGGGATTAAGGCGTATGGGCAGAAAAAGGCTGAGGGGATCAAGGCAGCCGGGGGGGCTTGCCATTTCTGGCTTATAAATAGGCTGATTTTTAGAGTGAGAGGGGGGAGAGTTTTGCTGGAGAGTTAAGTTTAGAGGCTGGACAGTTAAAATTTAGAAGCTGGACACAAGTTGAGGGCAAAACAGTTTTTTTTAAGAGGGTTAAGTTTAGAGGCTGGACAATTTCAAGTGGTTTGTACATCAGAAATTGAGAGAAATAGAGTGTTAAACCTGAAACTCCACATTAAGGGGTTTGAGGCTGTTTTTCCTGGGGTGTTTGACAAAAGTAAGAAATTACTGCTTTCGTGCACCAGTCTGTTATGTTGGGACACTGTCGGATTTCAGTTTAGCTTTCCTGGTTTCTTTACTTGATTGATCACTGTTTCAGTTGAGTTGTTTTTGGTTTTCTGTTTGGTCTGACAGTTCACTAGTCTCCTGCTGGGTTTAAATCCGTTGCTGGTTTCTCCTACTGGGTATTCCTGGATTTTTTTTGTTTGGGTTTGCTGTTAATAACAAAAATCTGACTGCGGGGTTTGTTGCTGCTGTTGCTGCGTGTGCTACTGCTTTCCACTGATCATTCCTCTTCTTCTTTTGCTTTCCTATACCAGGTACACGACTGATACACTGTCAATGTAAGCTGAAATTTGAAGCATGAATATAAAGAAAATTTGAAGAGTTGAAGTTATCTCGAATTAGCTTTAGAAATGTATTGAAAATATGTTATCTGCATGATAATTTGCTTTCTGTAATAGAACTATGTAGTTAGTTGTGATGTAACTGAGCCTTTATACATATCATTTAGTTGGAAAACTCTATGTGTTGCTTATAATGAAAAGGGATTAATGTTGTAGTAGCCACGTTCTGTAAGTTCAATATTGTTTTGTCAAGGAGCATGATAGGTAACCAATAGTTACTTCCTTAAACAAATGGCCTGTTTTAAGTTGGTAGGAATATGGTTTGATTAAGACAAGCAGTACATTGCATATCAGCCCCCCGTTTTTTTACAAATGTCAAACATATATCAAATAAGTTGAATAGGCCCAATTGGCATGAGGGTGGCCCAGGCCGAGTTGCACGTTATGCACATTGGACCTGGGCCCGTAATATCTAAACGACTGCCCATATACGCGTTCATGTTCGAATTTTGCAAACCATATTCGGAACCCGGCTATAACTAACTTGTAAGCATGTAAATAAAGTTGGATCATTCTTCTTCTTTCTTTATTAGAAACAAACTCAATAGAAAACATAGCCACTATAGGACGACCTTTTAAATAAAAATGAGACGAGACTCGCCAGATAAAACGCACAGACTGCGGGGCCCTCACAAAAATGTATGTGTTAAGTACTTAGAACTCGGGATAGGTTGCTTAGCGAACTCCACGGCCTTACCCAAAATAACAACATGCTAGCTCTTTAGGACGCGTCTTCATTAATTTTACTTTCTTAAATTCGGGTGTGCATTTATGCGACCCAAATCCGAATCTCAGCGGAGTCGAAATGTGTCTCTAATCACGGGTGCATTGATTGTGACGTGGTTCGAGATGTGTGCCCATGACGTTGCAATTTCCTTTAAAAAAAATAATAATGAGATGAGCCTCACCGAATAAAAATACAAAATCGCGGGCCCTCAGTAAATATTTGCTTAAAATTGCTTAGACTTCGGGATGGACCGTTTAGCAAGATTTCACGGCCCTACCCAAAGTAAATGATACGCTAGTCGCTTTAGGCGCGCCTTTAATAATTTAATTTTCTTAAACTGGGGTGCACATTTATGTGACCCAAATCCAAATCTCAACGGAGTCAAAGTGTGTCGACAATCACGGGTACATTGATTGTGACGCAGTTCGAGATACATTTTCACAACATTGCAATTCCCTGTAAAAATAATAATAAATAATAATGAAAGCGGTAAAGAGTTAAAATCTACACATAAGTTCATATTTGTATAAAATCAGATAATCAAGTCGAACATGACAGTTGAGCGATCGTGCTAAAACCACGGAACTCGGGAATGCCTAACACCTTCTCCTGGGTTAACAGAATTTCTTATCCGGATTTCTGGTTCGCGGACTGTAATACAGAGTCATTCTTTTCCTCGATCCGGGATTAAATTGGTGACTTGGGACACCGTAAATCTCCCAAGTGGCGACTCTGAATAAATGAATAAATCTCGTTCCAATTGTCCTTTAATTGGAAAAACTCCTTCACCCCTCGCGTGGGCGGAAAAAGGAGGTGTAACAGGGGCGTGTTCGGATTGTGTTTTGGAGGTCCGTAGCTAAATTAGGCTTGAAATGCCGAAAGTAGAATTTTTGAAGTTCCGATCTGATAGTGAGATTTTGATCTGATGGTCGGAATGGAATTTTGGAAGTGGGAGTAGTTCTGTAGTGTTGAATGTGATGTGTGTGCGAAATTTCTGGTCATTCAGACGAGGTTTGATAGACTTTTTGATTGAAAGCGTATTTTGAGAATTTTGGAGTTTTTAGGCTTGAATCCATGGTTAATTCGAGGTTTTGATGTTATTTTAGGTGTTTGAAGGATTGGTACAAGTTTGGGTAGTGATTTGTGACTTGTTGGTGCCTTTAGTTGAGATCCCGGAGGTCTAGGGATGATTTCGGATGGTTGACGGAAAGATTTTGGAATTTAAGTTTCAGCTTCAACTGCAGGTTCTGTCATAACCGCACCTGCAGTTTGAATTCCGCAGGTGCGGCACCGCAGAAGCGGTTCACAGGCCGCAGAAGCGAAATTGAGGGAGTTCGATAGGTTTGGCATATGCGGGAAGATTTTCCACAGAAGCGGAACCGCATCTGCGAGTTGGAGACCGCAGAAGCAGAATTTGGCCATCTCTTCAGGAACCGCAGATGCGGGTAGTCCACTATAGAAGCAGTACCGCACCTGCGGAAGGGGAACCACAAATGCGGAAATGGGTCTTTAAGTGAAAGTCGCAGATGTGACCTAGGCTCCGTAGAAGCGGGACCGCAGATGCGATCCCAGGGCCGCAAATACGGAAATTGCTGGGCAGATCATATAAATTCTTGCCTTAGCTAAATTTAGTCATTTTTCATCTCTTTCAAAATGGGAAGAAGCTTGGGGAGCAATTTTCAAGAGAGATTCTCAGAGGAGTTCATTGGGGTAAGGTCTTTGGTCCCTAAAATTGTTATTGGAATGATTTTTATCAATTTAAACATGAAAAATTAAGGAAAATCAGTGGTAATTGGGGGTTTAGGGTTAGACTAATTAAAGACCTTTGAGTGATGATTTGAGGGACCATTTGAGGTCCGATTTTGATGTTTTTGGTATGATTAAACTCGTGAGAGTAGGAGGATTCTGAAAATATAAATTTTACCCGATTCCGAGATGTGGTCCCGATGGGCATTTTGGTCATTTTACATAATTTCACGTATTAGCTTAGAATTTAATTGTAGAATCAGTTTCTTGAGGTTTTATTTACATTATGAAATTAAATTGAACAAATTTGGGCCATTTGGAGTCGATTACTCGTGGCAAGAGCGTGGTTTCGGGTTGATTTGAGCTGGTTCGAGGTAAGTGGCTTGTCTAACCTTGTGTGGGAGACCTTCCCCTTAGGATATGATATATTTGATAATTAAAATGCCTTGTACGTAAGGTGATAAGTGCGTACTTAAGCTAATTGTTGAAAATCCGGTTTTACTTTAAGTATTTCAATTGAGTCCCTTTTTTCCTGTTTTATTCTACTTGCGAATTAGCCTGTTGTAGTTTAGAAAAGCATATTTAATTGACTTAATTGCCTATTTGCTTAAACATCCCTAATTGCAATACGTGAAGCATTTTATGTTAGAATTAACTGTTTACTTGGTACGAAATTAGCATTAAATTGAGTATTCTTGTGTTGTGTCTGTGTGTTTTTAATTTGGGACTACGGGACGTCATCCCGGGTGATCCCCTGGCACGTATATTGAGGATACCAAGAAATCCTTGGAATACCAAGAGATCCCTAGCATATATTAAGGATACCAAGAGATCATCGGGATACCAAGAGATCCCTTGTATACATAGAGGATACCAAGAGATCCTCGGGATACCAAGAGATCCCTGGCACATATATTCAGGATACCAAGAGATCCCCCGGTTATCATCCTGGCTATGAGTGGTACTTCCTTATAGTTTGACTTCATTTCTATTTCCGTTATTGTACTCTTATTATCCTGTGTAGATTCTTATTATAGATTCTCAATTGTACTGCTTATCTTATCCTTTCATCTTTATATTTATTTAATCTCGGTAGGGCCCTTACCTTCCTTGTCACTACCCAACCGAGGTTAGGCTTGGCACTTACTGAGTACCGTTGTGGTGTACTCATGCCTCTTCTGCACATGTTTTTCATGTGCAGATACAGGTATCGCTACTCAGGCCTATCATCCTTGAGGAGGCGACTGCTCTAGAGACTTTGAGGTACATCTGCCGCATTCGCAGACCGATATGTCCCTTTCTATCCTACTTTTAGTATTTAGCACATCTGTATTTTTTTCTATTTTTATTAGACATTCCGTAGTTAGAGCTATGTAGTATTGATTTTAGCTTGTGATTCGTGGGTTTCCGAGTCTTGGATTTATGTAATAGTATTGAGAGTTAAACATGGTGTGAGACGAGGGCACATTTAAACACTGTTACTACTTTATTTTTATTTTAAATTGTTTTACTTCCGCAAATTTTGGTTTTTCTTCCGCAAAATAGGATTACCTAGTCGTAGAGGATAGGTGCCATCACGATGGTTCACGGAGGGCGAACCGGGGTCGTGAAAAGTTGGTATCAGAGCTCTAGGTTCATAGGAGTTATGGATCACAAGCCAGTTTATTAGAGTCTCGCTGATCGGTGCGGAGACGTCTGTACTTATCTACGAGAGGTTGTGTAACTCTTAGCAAAATTTTCACTTCATTTGATTCCTTGTCATGCGATATTTTGATATCACAATTCCAAACTTCTGTCTTCTATTCTCTCACATATGGTGAGGACACGTGCTACCCGAGATGATCAGGCACCCGTGCCCTCTACTATAGCCGTCAAAGGCCGGGGCCGGGGTAGAAGCCAAGGACGCGCACGTGGTGCAGCTAGAGCACCTTCTCGAGCTGCCGCCGAGGTACCACCAGCAGTTCCAACCGGAGTCCAGGCACCTGACACGCCTACTGCTACCACTACTCCAGCTCTTTAGGAGACTTTGGCATAGATCATGAGCATGTACACTACTGTGGCTCAGGCAGGGTTACTTTCCCTTGCTGCAGCTATATCTCAGGTCGAGGGAGGAGCACAAACTCTCGCCGCCCATACTCCTGAGTAGCGAGCGCATGTTGAGTAGGTCCCTGAGATCATTCATGTACCGCTTGCAGTGTTAGTTCAGCCCGAGGGTAGGGCAGCGGCTTCCGAGGAGGAGCAGCTAAGGCTTGAGAGGTTCAAGAGGTACAAGCCTCCTATATTCAGCGGTCTAGCATCGGAGGATTCTCTGGTATTTCTAGTTGAGAGTTACCACATTCTTCATACCATGGGTATATCAGGATCGAGCGGGATTTCCTTCGCTACCTTCTAGCTTTGAGAAGCCGCCTATGAGTGGTGGCTCACCTATGAGTTAGATAGTCCGGATGAGGCTGGTTCACTGACTTGGACTCGGTTTTCAGATCTGTTCCTAAGAGAGTATGTTCCCCAGAGCCTCAGGGACGCATGGCGCACCGAGTTTGAGCATTTGCACCAGGGTGCTATGACTGTCTCAGAGTATGCTGTCCGTTACACCAGTTTGGCTAGGCATGCACCAGCCTTAGTTTCTACTATTCGTGAGAGGGTTGGCCGATTTATTGAGGGCCTTATTCCTAGCATCAGGTCTAGCATGGCTCGTGAGTTGGAGATGGATATTTCTTATCAGCAAGTGGTGAGCATTGCTAGGAGGATTGAGGATATGCATGCTAGGGAGAGAGAGGAGAGGGAGGCCAAGAGGTCTCGAGAGTCGGGCCATTATTCTTGTGCCCGTACCCAGCTACAGGTCATTATGGTAGGAGTTATATGAGTCGCCCTGTTCATTCAGCTCTTCTAGTAGCCAGTAGTGCTCCATCTCCTCCTAGACCTCAGGAGCCTTATTATGCACCTACAGTATCTAGCGCACCTCTTGTGCGGGGTGCTTTCAGAGGTTAGTCTAGCAGACCTGGTCCGAGCCAGTCACAACCATCACATCCTCCCAGAGCTTGTTTTTAGTGTAGTGACACACGCCACGTGGTGAGGGATTGCCCTAGACTTGGGAAGGGTGCATCTCCAACTTCTCAGCCACTGCGTGCCCCATAGAGTTCTCAGGCTATGATTACAGCTCCAGTTGCTACCCCACCTGCTCAGCCAGCTAGAGGTGGATGCCAGGTAGGTAGAGGTTGCCCTAGAGGGGGAGGCCAGGCCAGATACTATGCCCTTCCTGTCCAAATCAAGGTTGTTGCCTCCGATTTTGTCATCACATGTATTATATTGGTTTGTCGTAGAGATGCATCGGTTCTATTCGATCCAGTCTCTACTTATTCTTATGTGTCTTCTTATTTTGCTCCGCATTTGGGTGTATCTCGGGATTCTTTGAGTTCCCATATTTATGTTTCTACTCCTGTGGGAGATTCTCTTGTCGTGGACCGCATCTATCGGTCGTGTTTGGTTGCTCTTAGTGGTTTTGAGACCAGAGCTGATTTATTGTTGCTCAACATGGTAGATTTTGATATTATCTTAGGCATGGACTAGTTGTTGCCCCATTATGCTATTCTTGATTGTCACGCCAAAACCGTGACGCTAGCTATGCCAGGTATACCGCGTGTTGAGTTGAGGGGTACTTTAGATCACACTCCCAGTAGAGTTATTTCTTTTCTTAAACCTTAGTGTATGGTTGAGAAGGGGTGTGACGCATATTTAGCTTATGCGAGAGATGTCAGTAATGATAACCCTTCAGTTGATTCAGTCCCAGTAGTACAGGATTTTCCCAATATATTTCCAACTGATCTTCCGGGCATGTTGCCTGATAGAGATATTAATTTTGGCATTGATCTGTTGCCGGGCACTTAGCCCATTTCTATTCCTCCGTATCGTATGGCTACCCCTGAGTTGAAGGACTTGAAGGATCAGTTATAGGAATTGCTTGATAAGGGTTTTATTCGGTCTAGTGTATCACCTTGGGGTGCTCCTGTCTTTTTTGTAAAGAAAAAGGATGGTTCTATGCGTATGTGTATTGATTATCGCTAGTTGAACAAAGTGAAAGTTAAGAACTGTTATCTTTTGCCTCGCATTGATGATTTGTTTGACCAGCTTCAGGGCGCACGGGTGTTTTCTAAGATTGATTTGCGCTCAGGTTACCATCAGTTGAAGATTCGGGATCCAGACATCTCGAAGACTACTTTCAGGACTCGGTATGGTCATTATGAGTTCCTTATTATGTCATTTGGGTTGATCAATGCCCCAGCAGCCTTTATGCATTTGATGCACAGTGTGTTCCGGCTGTATCTTGACTCGTTCATCATTGACTTTATTGATGATATTCTAGTGTATTCCCGGAGTTGGGAAGATCATGAGAAGCACTTGAGGACTATGCTTCAGACTCTGAGAGAGAAGAAGTTATATGCTAAGTTCTTGAAATGTGAGTTTTGGCTGGCTTCAGTGGCGTTTTTAGGCCATGTGGTATCGAATGAAGGCATCCAGGTGGATCCGAAGAAAATAGAGGTTGTGCAGAGTTGGCCCAGACCATCCTCATCTACAGAGATCCATAGTTTCCTTGGCTTGGCGGGCTATTACCGTAATTTTGTGGAGGGGTTTTCATCAATTACAGCCCCCATGACCAGGTTGACCCAGAAGGGTGCTCCCTTCCAGTGGACGGAGGAGTGTGAGGCGAGCTTTCAGAACCTCAAAACAGTGTTGACCACAGCTCCAATTTTGATATTGCCTAGAGGTTCGGGATCTTATACGGTCTATTGTGATGCCTCGAGGATTGGCCTCGGAGCGGTGTTGATGCAGGACGGTAGGGTGATTGCCTACGTGTCCAGGAAGTTGAAGATACATAAGAATAACTACCTTGTTCATGACCTTGAGTTAGCTGCCATTGTTCACGCCCTGAGGATTTGGCACCATTATTTATACGGGGTTCCCTGTGAGATTTATACTGACCATCGGAGATTGCAACACTTGTTCAAGCAAAAAGATCCAAATTTGTGTCAGAGGAGATGGTTAGAGTTGCTAAAAGATTATGATATCACTATTTTGTATCACCCGAGCAAGGCCAATGTGGTGGCCGATGCTTTGAGTCACCGAGCGGAGAGTTTTTTGGGAGTTTGGCTTATTTACAAGCATTGGAAAGGCCTATGGCGATGGATGTTCAGGCCTTATCCAGCTAGTTTGTGAGGTTGGATCTTTCGGAGCCTAGTTGGGTTCTAGCTTGCGTGGTTTCTCGGTCTTCCTTATTTGATCATATCAGGGAGCGGCAGTATGATGACCCTCATTTGCTTGTCCTCAAGGACAAGGTCCAGCATGGTGATGCCATAGATGTGACTATTGGTGATGATGGGGTATTGAGGATGCAGGGTCAGATTTGTATACCCAATGTTGATGGGCTGTTAGAGTTGATTCTAGAGGAGGCCCATAGCTCGCGGTATTGCATCAATCCGGGTGCTGCGAAGATGTATCAGGATTTGAGGCAACACTACTGGTGGAGACGGATGAAGAAAGATATAGTTGGAATTGGAGCTTGGTGCCTCAACTACCAGCAGGTGAAGTATGAGCACTAGAGACCGTGTGGGTTGCTTCATCAGATAGAGATTCCGGAGTGGAAGTGGGAGAGGATCACCATGGACTTTGTAGTTGGGCTCCCGCGAACCTTGAGAAAGTTCGATGCTATTTGGGTGATTGTGGATCAGTTGACCAAGTCCGCTCATTTTATTCCCATGTGTAATATTATTCCTTGGAGCGGTTGGCGAAGATTTATATCCAGGAGATTGTTCGTCTGCATGGTATTCCAGTTTCCATTATTTCAGATAGAGATACTCAGTTCACATCACGGTTCTGGAGGGCCGTTCAACATGAGTTGGGTACTCGGGTAGAGTTGGGTACTCGGGTAGAGTTGAGTACGTCATTTCACCCTCAGACGGACGGATAGTCCGAGCGCACGATTCAGATTCTTGAGGATATGCTCTGTGCATGTGTGATTGAGTTTGGAGTGTCTTGGGATCAGTTCTTGCCATTGGCGGAGTTTTCTTACAACAACAGCTATTAGTACATCATTCAGATGGCACGTATGAGGCTTTATATGGGAGATGGTGTAGATCCCCGGTGGGTTGGTTTGAGCCGGGTGAGGCCAGATTATTGGGCACAGACTTAGTTCCATATGCATTAGAAAAGGTTAAGGTGATTCAGGATAGACTCCGCACAGCCCAGTCCAGACAGAAGAGTTATGCAGACCGAAAGGTTCATGATATTTCCTATATGGTTGGAGAGCTGGTTCTGCTTCGGGTCTCGCCTATGAAGGGCGTTATGAGATTCGGGAAGAGGGGAAAGTTGAGTCCGAGATTTATTAGCCCTTTTGATATATTGAGGCGTGTTGGGGAGGTTGCTTATGAGCTTGCCTTACCTCCCAGCTTGGCAGGAGTTCATCTGGTATTTCATATTTTGATGCTCCGAAGGTATCACGGTGACCCGTCACACGTATTGGATTTCAGTTCAATCCAGTTGGACAAGGATCTAACCTATGTTGAGCAGCTAGTGGCATTATTGGATAGGCAGGTTAAAAAGCTGAGGTTGAAGAACATTGCATCCGTGAAGGTTCAGTGGCGGGATCAGCCGGTCGAGGAGGTGACCTGGGAGACCGAGCAGGATATGCGCAGCCATTACCCTCATCCTTTCACTACTTCAAGTATGTCTTTATGCTCATTCGAGGACGAACGAATGTTTAACTGTAGCAGGATGTGACGACCTGCCCGGTCGTCTTAAGAATTAAAGTCACGATCCCCTATTAACTATTTTCCCCAAGTTTAATTCTACTATTTTGATTTGCCGGGTTGTTCGGTGTCGAGTTTCGGAGAGTTTTGGGACACTTAGTCCCTAAATGAGAGCATAATTGTTGGAAAGTTGACTGTAGTTGTAATAGTGTGAAGACGGCCTCGGAACAGAAATCTGATGGTTCCGTTAGCTCCGTTGGGTGATTTCTAGCTTAGGGGCGTGTTCGTATTGTATTTTGGAGGTCCGTAGCTAAATTAGGCTTGAAATGCCGAAAGTTGAATTTTTGAAGTTCCGGTCTGATAGTGACATTTTGATCCAAGGGTCGGAATGGAATTCTGGTAGTTGGAGTAGTTCCATAGTGTTGAATGTGATGTGTGTGCAAAATTTCAGGTCATTCGGACAAGGTTTGATAGATTTTTTGATCGAAAGCGTATTTTGGAAATTTTGGAGTTCTTAGGCTTGAATTCATGGTTAATTCGAGGTTTCGATGTTGTTTTAGGTGTTTTAAGGATTGTTAAAAGTTTGGGTAGCGATTTGTGACTTGTTGGTGCCTTTGGTTGAGGTCCTAGAGGCCTCGAGATGATTTCGGATGATTGACGGAAAGATTTTGGAATTTAAGTTTCAGCTTCAGCTGCTGGTTCTGTCATAACCGCACCTACGGTTTGGGTTCCGCAGGTGCGGCACCACAGAAGTGGCTCACAGGCCGTAGAAGAAAAATTGAGGGAGGTCAGCAGGTTCTACAGATGCGGGAGATTTTCCGCAGAAGCGGAATCGCATCTGCGAGTTAGAGACCGTAGAAGCGGAATTTGGCCATCTCTTCGGGAACCGCAGATGCGGGTAGTCCACCGCAGAAGCGATTCTGCACCTGCGGAAGGGTAACCGCAGATGCGGAAATGGGTCTTTAAGTGAAAGTTATAGATGCGATCTAGGCTCCGCAAAAGCGGGACCACATCGGGGCCGCAAATGCGGAAATCGTTGGGCAGAACATATAAATTCTTGCCTCCGCGAAATTTAGCCATTTTTCATCTTTTTCAAAACGGGAAAAAGCTTGGGGAGCGCTTTTCAAGAGAGATTAGAGGAGTTCATTGGGGTAAGATCTTTGTTTCCTAAACTCGTTATTGGAATGAATTTTATCAATTTAAACATGAAAAATTAAGGAAAATCAGTGGTAATTGGGGGTTTAGGGCTAGACTAATTGGAGGCCTTTGAGTGATGATTTGAGGGACAATGTGAGGTCCGATTTTGATGCTTTTGGTATGACTGAACTCGTGAGAGTGTGAGACTTCTGGAAATATAAATTTTACCCAATTCCGAGATATGGGCCCGGGGGCATTTTGGTCATTTTACATAATTTCGCGTATTAGCTTAGAATTTAATTGTATAATCAGTTACTTGAGGTGTTATTTACATTATGAAATTGAATTAAATAGATTTGGGCCATTTCGAGTCGAGTACTCGTGGCAAGAGCGTGGTTTCGGGTTGATTTGAGTTGGTTCGAGGTAAGTGGCTTGTCTAACCTTGTGTGGGGGACCTTCCCCTTAGGATATGATATATTTGATAATTAAAATGCCTTGTAAGTAAGGTGATGAGTGAGTACTTGAGCTAATTGTTGAAAAATCCGATTTTACTTTAAGTATTTCGATTGAGTTCCTTTTTTCCTGTTTTATTCTACTTGCGAATTTAGCTTGTTGTAGTTTAGAATAGCATATTTAGTTGACTTAATTGCCTATTTGCTTAAACTTCCTTAATTGCGATACGTGAAGCATGTTAGGTTAGAATTAATTGTTTAATTGGTACGAAATTAGCATTAAATTGAGTATTCTTGTGTTGTGTCTGTGTGTTTTTAATTTGGGACTACGGGACGGCATCTTGGGAGTTCCCCTGGCACGTATATTGAGGATACCAAGAGATCCTCGGAATACCAAGAGATCCCTAGCATATATTAAGGATACCAAGAGATCATCGGGATACCAAGAGATCCCTTGTATACATAGAGGATACCAAGGGATCCCTGGCACGTATATTGAGGATACCAAGAGATCCTCGGGATACCAAGAGATCCCCCGGTTATCATCCTTCCTATGAGTGGTACTTCCTTGTGGTTTGCCTTCATCTCTATTTCCGTTATTGTACTCTTATTATCCTATGTAGATTCTCACTGTAGATTCTCAATTGTACTGCTTATCTTATTCGGTCATATTTATATTTATTTAATCTCGGTAGGGCCCTGACCTTCCTCGTCACTACCCAACTGAGGTTAGGCTTGGCACTTACTGAGTACCGATGTGGTGTACTCATGCCTCTTCTACGCATGTTTTTCATGTGCAGATCCAGGTACCGCTACTCAGGCCTATCATCCTTGCGGAGGCGACTACTCTAGAGACTTCAAGGTACATCTGTCGCGTCCACAGACCGAGAAGTCCCTTTCTATTCCTGCTATTCGTATTTAGCCCTTCTATATTTTTTTCTATTCTTATTAGACATTACAGAGTTAGAGCTATGTATTATTGATTTTAGCTTGTGATTCGTGAGTTTCCGGGTCTTGGATTTATGTATTGGTATTGAGAGTTAAACATGGTGTGAGCCGAGCGGCACATTTAAACATTGTTACTACTTTATTTCTATTTTAAATTATTTTACTTCCACAAATTTTGATTTTTCTTCCGCAAATTAAGCTTACCTAGTATTAGAGACTTGGTGCCGTCATAATGGTTCATGGAGGGTGAACCAGGATCGTGACACTACCCTACGGTACCAAGGCCGCCTATGTGTTTCAGATATTGACGATCTTCGGTAATGGATCATGGTAGAATCTCACACTTCCAGGTATTCCATACACCCAGGTTCTACAACAATGTATCATGATCTCAAGGAAGTTTATTAGTGGAATAACATGAAAAGTGATGTGGCGGAATTTGTGGCAAAATGTTCGAACTGTCAACAAGTGAGGTCGAACATCAAAGGCCTGATGGATTGGCTCAAAGTATAGAAATTCCAATGTGGGTATGCAGGTAAATCTTAGTACACCTTTTCATCCACAAACCGACGGACAAGCGGAGCAGACTATTCAGACGCTTGAGGACATGTTGAGTGCTTGTGTTCTTGATTTCAAAGGTAGCTAGGATGATCATTTGTCACTCATAGAGTTTTCTTACAACAACAGCTTTCATGCTAGTATTCAGATGGCACCATTTGAAGCATTCTATGGTAGGAGATGTAGATCTCCCATTGGGTGGTTCGAGGTTGGAGAAGCTGAATTGATAGGGCCAGACCTTGTGTGTCGGGCTATGGAGAAGGTTAAGATTATTAAGGAGCGATTGAAAACTGCTCAGAGCCGTCAAAAGTCCTATTCGAATGTTCGTCAAAGAGATTTGGAATTCAAGGAAGACGATTGGATATTCTTGAAGGTTTCCCCCATGAAGGGTATCATGCATTTTGGAAATAAAGGAAAGTTAAGTCCGAGATATGTCGGGCCGTACAGAATCATTCAAAGGATTGTCAGGTGGCATACAAGCTTGACTACCACCTGAGATGTCATTAGTACCCTCGGTGTTCCTTGTGTCCATGTTATAGAAGGTAGTTGGAGATTCGTCCGATATTGTACCGATTGAGACTATTGAGGTTAATGAAGAATTATCGTACGAAGAAATTCCATTTTCCATCCTTTATAGGCAAGTCCAAAAGTTGAGAAATAAAGAAATTGTCTCCGTGAAAGTGTTATGGCGAAACCAGCAAATTTAGGAAGCCACTTAGGAAGCTGCGGAAGAAATGAAAAAGAAGTACCTCCATTTGTTTGAATAGCAATGAAATAGTTCTATGAAGTTGTTTCACATAAATTTTGTATCGATTATTCAGCTAATGTAAAGGAATTCCTTTCTAATTTTATGTTTATTATGGGGCTACGGTTGGTGTTGTTTTATGTTCTGTTACGTCATTTGATCACATATATGTTGTTGCGGTGTGTTTCTGGGATTCTCTGACACGTGGATAGGACCAGTTACAAGGGAAACTCTGCCGAAATTTCTGAAACATTTAGGAGTCAGTCAAAATTTGGGAGTTAAAGATGTGTGAGAAAAGAGATAATTTATGCTAAGTAATTGCGGATTGACTCCACTTATCATTCGAGGACGAATAATCCTAAGTGGGGGAGAATGTAACACCCCAAAAATTCAAAGTATTTAAGAACTATTAAGAAAGTTGACGTGCGATAGTTATATAATTTTGTGTGTAGACGAGGACTATTAACATGATGGATGTCAACTAGATATGATAATAAGTGTATGAGGCAGATTATAAGTCATATGGGGTCGAAGTAGAGTCCTAAGTTTAAATCAAGTTGGAAGATTACATGATAGTCTAATGTTACAAATGTATATGCACCAGGCCAAATTGGACAAGCATATACACATATACCTAAGGAGTTATGGGATGCACAACCTATAAAATGGAAGATCTTCAAGTCTAGTTTCTAACGCTTCAAACCGTTCATTATTTGGACACTCCTACAAGAAGTTATGACTAGATTACTGAACGCTGGCCGAAAATTTCACTACTGCGGCGCCTCATGCGGCGCGCATGTAGGGAGGTACAGAGAGCATTTAAAAACGTTTTTTGAGCACATTTTTCACAACCGTGGCTCCCCATGCGGTGCCCTACATGGCGCGGCCGTGTAAAATATCGGGCTTTTGTTATAAAACGACCTCATTTCGCCAAATAAATGCAAGGGATCATTTCTTTAGCTAAAATCAGATATTTTTAGAGTGAGAGAGTGCCCTAGAGCGGGAAAGTGTCCCTCATCAATTTTTCTTCAATTCTTGCTCAAATCTTGAAAGATTAACAAGGAAAAACACACTAGGTCTTCATCCTTGATATAAGATTGTACACCCTAGCCCTTAATTTCGAATTTTAGCTAAAGATGGGTATTTATCAAGAAAGTTTATGGGTGTTAGAGTTGTTATCTTGCTTGCATGTGTTGTAAAAAGGAGTAGGAACATTGTTGAGCTAAAAATAGTAAAGTATGGGTTGTGGGTTGATGAAATCCTCTATAAAAGGACCATAAAGATTTAATGCACATATAGTGTTTGATAAAATGCTCAAATGAGCTAAAATTATGATCATCTTCCTAATTTTGGTTCAGATTGTTATATTTCCAAAATAGATTGAAGTTTTTAACAGTCCCGGAATTTTTTAAGAATTTAAGGAAAGCTCTATTGAGGTATGTATGGCTAAAAACCCCTCATATTAGAAATCGAGCTCCGTTGGTATGCGTATGTGAAAATGTGGTAAGACTGAAAACTTGATTGATGTATTGATTGATATTTTACATGAATTGGTTTTGGAATTGTATACAAACATGAAAGGTATGACTCAATGTGTGCAAAGTACTATCCTAGATATTTGAAGATGTGCAAAGAATATGAACCATGTGTTGAAATTGCCAAGACTTCACGTCAAGACTTAAAACTGAGATTGTCATGCTAATTATGTGAATCTTACCTATGTTTGCAACTTGAATTGCTTTTGTATGTGCCTATGATCATAAATTGCAAGGTTGACATTGAAAGTGGAAATGATGTGATAATTGTGGCCCTAATTGCCAATGAATTGATATGATATATGTGAAATAAAGATTCGGATGATATGATGAATGAGAAAGGAAAAACGCCTAGGTAAGGCGACCTAGCCGATCGGGCCATGATCGGATACCATGCCGCACACATGGTGGTAATATGCTGATATTGAATTCTGGAAAAGGAGAATGAGATTGTTATTGAGGTATATGTCTCAGATGAGGCAACCTAGCCAATGGGGTCGTGATCGGACTCGTCTTAAGATAGCAGTGGTATGTGAATAATGATGAACAGTATGAAATGCCCCAAACTAAAACTATGAAAATGATGTTAAAGTTATATGATTCTTTTATATGATGATGTGTGGTCGGTTAAAGCTTTTGATTATCTCTTGTGATTTCCTTGTTCTTGTATTATGTTCATTCTAATAAGATGGTGTTTAGTTAGACATACTAGTACTATTCCATGGTACTAACGTCCCTTTTGTCGGGGGCGCTACATTTTTTTTAAATGAATGTAGGTGGCTCCATAGCGGACAGTGCCGATTGCGCGTAGCAGAGTATCATCCTCTCGTAATCTTGGTGAGCCCCTTTCTCCTTCAACGGGTTATATTGCACATCTTTTGTTGTGGATTTCCACTTTTGAGGTATAGTCGGGGTCTTGTTGCCAGCGTTGTCATAATTGTCTTTTGTATCCTTAGAGGCTCCGTAGACATTTGTGTGGGTTATGTACGGGTGTTGGATGGGTCTATGAACTAGGTTGTAATCTTAAATTCTTGTTTTCTCTAAATTGTAACTGTATGTAATCTTGGAAACTTAACTACGGTTTAAGGTTGTGATATGAAATGATCTATCAATGTTGATTGTACAATCTTTCCTATGGTATAAGTAAACAAAAGCATGGTTCCCTTAATCATATTGAGTTGGGTAGAAAGGGTTAAAAGGCTTGCTCAGTTGGGATCACTCGATTGAGCACTGGTCGCGCCTCCCAAGGTTGGGGCGTGATAGTGACACCCTGATTTTTGGGGGCTTTCTTTCCAAATTTCTATATTGAGTTAACTCGTATATCTTTTATGAAAAATCCTGTTATAAAAAGGTTTTGGCTTATCAATTAATGAATTATTTAAGTATTGTGAAAGTCAACTAGCCTAGTACCATCGATAGGCACCATCATGATAAGTTGAGTTTGGGGTCGTGATTTTCCTTTCAAAATAATGACAATTCAACTTGAAGCTTTTAAACTCTTAAAATCCTCAACTTAGTTCCATTTGATAAAATCAACAAGTATAATCAAATAACGGTACCCAAAAGTATGGTGTAAACCTAAAAACTATCCGGACATAAACAAGAATAGTAGCTACGTATGGACTCTCGTCACTTCGTGCGTACGTAGCCCCCACAATTAATCACATATTAATTAAGTTCACCTATGGGGAAATTTCCCTTTTACAAGGTTAGAAAAGAGACTTACCTCACTTCAAAGCCTACTTCCAAGCTCAAAAATGCACTCAAACCTTTAAATCGAAGCCAAACAATCCAAAACTATTCAAATAGTATAAAAACGAATCAATATATGTTTAAAAGTTTGTATTCTAACTATTAGTGTGATTACCCAATCCAAAAGGCAAGATTTCTAAAATTCACCCCCGGGCCTACGTGCCCGGTCCGGAAATATTCAAAGAAAGTTGTTACTCATAACCTTAGGAACATAAATATATGCTTTTTACTCAGTTCCATAACCAATTTCGTGGTCAAGTCTTATTTTTATCAAAAAAACATAAGCTTTTATCTAAACACTTGATTTTCACTAATTTTTATATGTTAATCCACCATAATCTATGTAATAAATCATGTTGTATAGAAATTACTTACCTCAAAGAGCTAGGTGAAAACTCTCTTCTAAAAGCTCCAAAAATCACCCAAGAGATGAAGTGGGATGAAATAAATGGCCTAAGTTCCGCAATAAATGAGTTGTGCACAGGTCTCAGATGTCGCATTTGCAACACCTGGTTCGCAAATGCGACAAAATCATCGCAAATGCGAACTAAGCCTTCCCCCTGTCCAGGTCGCAAATACGACAATGGAATCGCAAATGCGATCAATGTTGGATCGCAAATGCGCCTGTGTTTTCTCGCAATTGCGAGCTAGGCCCAGACCAGGCTTCATCGCAAATGCGAACATATTCTCACATTTACAAGACTTGCAGCAGCTGTAAAGGACACCAGAAAACTGGAGTGTTTTAAACTCCTTCCACACGTCCGAAACTCACACGAGCCCTCGAGGCTCCACACCAAACACTCACACAAACCTAACAACGTCATACAAACTTGCTCGCACGATTGGAACACTGAAATAACATCAAAAACCACGAATCGGATGCCAAAACGTATGAATTAACTTGTGAACTCAAAAACTTCTAGAAACACTTTTGCGCGTCCGATTCCTATCAAATCAACTCGGTATAATGCGAAATTCTGCGTGCAAGTCTTAAATGACATTACGGAACTATTCCCGATCTCATAATCCCTTTTGGACCTCGATATCATCAAAATCCAGTCCAAACCAAATTTAAAGAACTTTTGAAACCTCCAAGAACCAACTTTCACTATTAGGCGTCGAAATGCTTCCATGTCATCCAAAACCCAATCCGAACATACAACCCTATCTAAAATCATCATACTAATCTATTGGAATCGTCAAATCTCGATTCTGAGGCCGTATACTCAAAATGTTGATCAAAGTCAGACTTGACCTTTTAAGCCAACCTTAAGGAACCAAGTGTTCTAATTTTAACCCAAACTTTTCTAAATCCCGAATCAACCATCTCCGCAAGTCATAAATAATTAAAATCAAGTACGAAAAATCTTATTTAGGGGAACATGGTCCTAGAAAGAAAAACGATCGGTTGGGTCGTTACATCACCAACACCCAATTTTGTTGAAGCACTTGTCTCCAACTCCCGTTGATGCATTTTGTCTCCACCACACATTTTTTTTGTTGAAGCACCTGTCTTTAACTACCATTGATGCACTTTGTCACCAACACCTAATTATTATTTATTTTTTTTTGGCTTCTTTCTAACTTTTAGAGAAAAGCTTCTTCCTCGGGTACCATATTTGCTTGCACCTCTTTAAGCTTGCAATCTTTTTGCTTAATCCTTCACAACATGATTGTTTTTCATGTATGTATCATTGACTCGGGTTTTGCCAATATAATCATTTCCCAGGTATTTGCCAACATAATATTTGGCCGGACGGACAACATACATTAGCTAGTGCCGCTCGCCGGCAGCGGAAGCTACTTGATTCTTTCCCAAGATCGTAGAAGCTCTAATACCAATTTGAAAAGAAAATATTTTATTATAAATCCTCTTGATGGATCTCTCTACAGTTCTCCCAAATTTTCACATAAATTAAGATATTAATACCCCTATTTATAATAGTGCAAAACCTATTTTAACTAAAAATATAAAAGTCTATCTGACTGCAAATCATAAACATGAATTAAATAAACTAGCAAATATCAAATCCTAAATAATTTAGGTTTTCTACTATAACTTTGAATTAGTTTTCCAACACAAAATAATTAACCAATGAAACAAAACACACATACCAGATTAGGATTAATGTGAAGTATACCATCCAATAAAGGTGATGGAATTGGAATTGCTTGTTGTCCTCCATATCCCGCATTAGCATCACCTGATTCTTGTTTTAGGGGCGTAAGAAGGAAATTTTGTAACTGGTGTCACAGTTTATTGAAGAACTGGAATAATACATTTATTATCATATTTTTGGACAAGAAATAATCTTAGTCTATTGATTTTGTTGAGTCTTAAGATAGAAAAGGTACTGAATTTAATTCTACTTCATAACAATTTTTAACCATAAAGACACTCTCAAATATTTGCACCAAAATGTGCTAGTTGAGGTTTGAACCTCTAATAACTTAGAGTAAAATTAAGCACATAACAAAAATATCAAGAAACAATTTATGTGAATTGGTGTAATTTTTTTCTTTTTATCAGTTTTCTCACAGTATTAATACATATATTTTTGAAAAAAAAATTAAAAAGCGATATCACGTGACACCGTATCGCTTTGTTAAGCGTGCATCCGCCGTTGGTTGTTGTTATTGTCACACCTCCTTTTTCACCTACACCCCGGAAAAGGGTATATGTAAAGGGAGTTTTTCTAATTAAAGGACAATCGAAATGAGATTTATTTTAAGAAATTCAGAGTCGTCACTTGGGAGATTTATGGTGTCCCAAGTCACCGATTGAATCCCGAATCGAGGAAAATATGACTCTGTTTAATAGTCCGCGAACCAGAAATCCGAGTAAGGAATTCTGTTAACCCGGGAGAAGGTGTTAGGCATTCACGGATTCCGTGGTTCTAGCACGGTCGCTCAACTGTCATATTCAGCTTATTTATCTGATTTTAATACATGTTGAACCTATGTGCCAATTTTAGCTTTCAACCGCTTTTATTCAATTATTTTTAGAGAAAATTGAACGTCGTTTAAAACGTGTCTTTGGATTGTGTCACATGAAATGCACTCGCAATCCTGAACACATTTTATTCAACGTTTTTGGGATTTGATTTGGGTCACATGAAATGTACACCCGAGTTTAAGAAGGTAAATTATTAAAAACGCACCTAAAGTGACTAATGCGTTATTATCTTTGGGGAGGGCTGTGAAATTCGCTAAACGGCCCATCTCGAATTCTAAGTATCTTATTATAGACATTTAAGAGGACCCAGCAATTTATGCATTTTTGTTTAGCAGGGCTCGCCTCATTTATTATTTAAAGGCCAACCTAAAGCAAACTACAATTTTCTACTTAGTTTGTCTCTAATAATAAAAGAAAAAGCCCTAATTAATTAGTATTGTTCAAGAACTAAACATGTTCACAATCACGATAATATTTTAAATGGACCTAAAGGTTTCTCTAGGAATATTTATTATTTTACATCTACATTATGAAATTAATACAAGAGCCATTTGTTACTAAGTGCCTAACTATAGCTTGCCTCAAATTTCCATTTTTAAGACCCTAATTATTTAACACTAAAGTACTTGAGAAGTCCCTTCCAAACAACAAGGCTTTATTAAACCATTTTATTAACGAAAGGGCCTGAATATTTTGGCAATGCCGGCTGCAAGCAAGGACTTCAGGATCGAATCCCTGAAGACATACCTACCAGTGATCTCTCATAATCTTTTTAACCGTTGAGGAGGGGAGAAAAACGAGTCGGGGCATGAATAAGAACTTTATATATATCAATCAACAATAATCCCCTTTAAACTAAGGCATAAACTATATGGAAATATCAATTGGTTACAGTTAAGACCAGGCAATCTATACATACATAGCCAAAATTTCAGCAGAAGCTATTGTTGTATACAATCTATACCTTGAGCACAGTTGGACAACTTAACACATGAATCATAACAAGAAAACAAAAGTATAAACAACAGAAGCTAATAGAATTTAACATTCAAACAAGACTCTTATTCAAATTTCAATTCGAACATCCAAATCTGTATACAAATTCAATCTGGTTCTAACTTGTGGCACTTCATTTGTTAGCAAAGGATGTGAAGGAATACCTAGAAATGAAAGTCAAAAGGGGGTGAGATCAGAAGTAAAAACAACAACAATCACCAGCAGCAACAAAATAGTCCCAGTTTTAATCCAGCTATTAACCCCAGATAGTTCAATGAAACAGTATATGGAAGATGGTTTCAGCCAATTCGAAATTGAAAACCAGAAAATAGAAATCAATGAAACAGTAAATTTCAGTTTTTTTCCAGTATTTTCAGAATGTTTTCTTGTCTCCCTCTCTCAGAATCTCTTCCAAGTTTTCTTAGCTCTCTGCCCCTGTATATTCAGAGTATCCATAGTGTATATCGAGTGTATACCGCTCTCTCCGCCCCCTTCTTTTTTTTTTCTCTCCGAATTTCCTAGCCTTCTACCCTCTTTTAATGTTCTCACTCTCTCAGAATCTCTTCCAAGTTTTCTTAGCTCTCTGCCCCTGTATATCCGGTGTATATTGAGTGTTACCGCTCTCTCCGCCCCTTTTTTTTCTCTAATCTGATTTTCAGCTCCCTTAAATGGGCATTCAGTTAGTGCATTTTCCACTACCAATTCAATTTTTCATTTCTTTAATCATCCACTCAATTAGTGCTTTTAGTTAATTTGATAATGCAAATACTACCCTACCACTATTAGAAGCTTCTCAATTAGTAAATTGGCCCAACCAGATTTTCCTCTTCTTATTCTCAATGGGTTTGGCTGAGTTTTGGTTTTGGGCCTGGCTAAATTGGCCCAACCAGATTTTCCTCTTCTTATTCTCTTTGGGTTTGGCTGAGTTTTGGTTTTGGGCCTGGCTAAATTGGCCCAACCAGATTTTCCTCTTCTTATTCTCTTTTCCTTTTCAATTTTCTTTTCCTTTTTCTTTTCAACAATTAAAACTAAAATCCTAATTAATTATAAAACACCAAATTAACTTAAAAATACTAATTAATTCTAACTAATAATTATCACAAATAATTAAATGCCAAATTAAAAGAAAATCACACAATTTGACTAAAATTACAAAAATATGTTATATTTTTTTTGAATTTTTATTTTTGTAAAACATCTAATTATTAATTAATTCCAAAAAATGTAAAAATCAAATCTCAAATGAAAATGCTATATTTTTGTATTTTTAATGCATTAACAAAATTAAACATGCACACAAATATATGCGAACAATCAAGGAAATCACACAATAATTCCTAAAAATAACACATAATTAAAAAAAAACCTAATTTTGGGAATTCTTTTGGAGTAATTCGTATGAGGCAAAAAATTGCGTGCTCACATTTATCCTCCTTGTTTCTTATCAATACCACCTACTTGTTGATGCCCTTGTTCACCTGCTTCTTGGTGTCCTTGTTCCACATAAACACCACCCGCTTGTTGTTGTCTGTGTCCCTCGTGAACACCACCAATGAACACATCATTAATTGAATGTACAATCTTTTGATAATTACTCCCTCACTTTAAGTGATTTTGTGGTTGTTCGCACATATTAAGGAATCTACCTTTTAACATTAACTAACAATGTAATTGACCATATTAACCTTAATTTCTTCATTAAAAATGCCACAAACACTCCTAGATTCTTTACTTCAAGTGCAATTTTTTTTAAAAAAAAGTTAATTCTTTCTTGATATTTAGAAAAAATCAAATATTATGGACAAAAAAAGGAAAAACTCATTTAAAGTGGACCGGTGGGAGTATCAAAAAGCATGGTTGCCCAAGTTGTCATGACAAGGACCAAAGGTATGACCGGTAAATCACTCTCGAGAATGAATTTTGGAATATGATTGATTAATTTACCTTATCAATGTCTCACCAAGTGGAAAGCTAGCAAGGCCAGCTCAATGGTAAGGCAGTGGAAATCCCTTGCCTTAGGCCTCCAAATATATATGGCCGAAAAAGTATGAAATACTATTACATTATTTTATAATATATAATAGTTTATATTCTTATAATTATAAATAAAATATTTCAATTTTTTATATTTTAGACTTGGTGGAGCTAAGATTGAGTGAGTTAATACGATAAATATTTTCTCTCATTAAACTAAACAATTTTATCTTAACTGATCTTTATAAAATTTGATTGAGAATGTCATGGATGGATAGGTAAATCAAGAAGGAGGCTAGTATAACATTAATTTAGGCACTTGAGAAATGAAGACAAGGACTTTTAATAATAAATTTTATAATTTTACTTTATTTTAGATAATATTAATGTTTGACAGAAAAAATAAATAAGTACAAAATTTGTAAAAATGAAAGAAAAAAATTGTCTACTCTTTAACAGTAATTTTTTTTATAACTTTGAATTAAACTACTTAAATTTTTATATTAGTAAATATATTTTTTCATAACAATATCAAAGGAAATATATTGTAAATACATGTTTAAAGTCTTATTTATTTAAATTACCCCTTACTAATATAAATAATAATAATATTATTATGTGAAGTAATGAGTACTATAAACAACAAATACTAAAAAAAGATAGCACTAACTTTTTTCCCCATATATGTGTATATACGTATACGAATTCTAATATAAAAAGGTATAAATGTCTTTTATTTAAATCTAACTTTAATCCACTATTTTTATGGAGCCCCCCTTGAAAGCTAGTTGCAACAATTGAACAATAATCTGAAGTTTGTCATCAGTACCTAAATAGATACAATATGTGTTGCAATGAAACTACTTTCTTATACTTCTCGTAATTATCCCGTAGACACAATTGTGACTACAATTTATGTTAGTTACTTTTTTAATGCGGGGGAATTGAACTCTTATTGCCCCCCTATATTCCATGGCTAAATTCATCAAGAAGAAACACTCAATAATAACGCGTTTTTAAATGTTTACGGAATATCAGCAACGTCATCAATCAATCGATGAACCAAAGTGCACGCAAACACTAAAATCACAAGAACCCCCAAGAAACAATTATGAGAGCATTGGGAGTGAGGCAAAGGGAGGGTGCAACTGGACTCATTTTTTCTGGTGTATTTGCAACAACCGATATGAGCAAAAATGTTTAAATTAAACATGATAGCATTATATCTTATTCTTACTTAACTGCATGTCAAGAAGTTAACGATCCGAAAAAAGATAATGAGAAAAATGCCTATATTGTGAATTTTTCATTTTTTTCTTTTTAAGAATAGTGGTACTTATACCAATACCATAATTTTATTCACCACAATAGAGACTTTTTGAATAACATTTAGTTATTCAACCAAATTTCTATAATGAAAAAGAAAAAGACATACCTATTGAACCTATTCAACCAATTTTCTTTTTTGATTTTGAACTTCGTACACGAAGTTTTGCTCCCACTAAAAGAAACAAAAAAGATTGATTAATAAACAAATCAACACAAATGGAAAAATGCAATTCCAAATATATTTGATTTGCAGATAGCTCAAGGATGCAAACAATTAATATTTGTATGATAAAGCAAAATAATGGAGAAAAATAGTAGACCTTTTCAGCAGCCTAGAAACTACAAGATTTTCAACAAAGACCTTCCTCCAAGACTTTAATTCTTTTAATTCTTTTCGGAACCAGTGAAAAATATATTTCACACACAGGACTTCAATCCTATTAATGCATTTTCAGAAACGTTTAACCATGCAAAACTTTTCTTTGTTGTTTTCCTCTAAAATTGGCTCATTTTTATAACTTCAACTAGTTAATTTGTTCGCGCTTCGCGCGGTATATTAATAAATTTTTTAAAAAAAAATTTACTATAAATTTAGTCAAGATAGAAGAAATAATTTTTTCATGTATAAAAAGAGGAAAAATATTTGAAGGAAAATTTTAATTTTTTACGTGTGTGTGCGTGTATATACATGTGGTCTCCATGATTCACTTGTCTAAACATATTAAGTAGTTATTTGAAGTTCAAACACCATGGTCCGCATCCTAAGACAATGATGTTAATCGGTTAAGTAATGAATTCGAATAAAGAAATAGACGCTGGAAAATATCTCATACCACATGGATATAGATCAGATTATGAACTATATTGCAAGTACAGAAAGAACAAAGGCCTCTCAAGGAAATTTTCATTTTCTGAAGAAGTTTGGTAATAGCCAATGAGTGATAATAGTGTAAACATCAACTTTAACATGATCAACGTCTGGATCAAACAACCGGAAACTGCATATTTGAATTTCTAAAGAGAACATACTTTATAAAGTTTCATCACTAATGCAAAGTATAACTATTGTATTGTAGCACGTACGTTATAAAAAATGCAACTTAGACTGCACCAACGCGCATGTGCCTTTTTGGTTGAGCAGGAACCATCAAGTTCACCTTCAAGAATATAATCACATAAATAAATTGCCTGACCAAACTTTTCACAAAATAAAAAGAAGAAGGATGAGTTACCGGTTCATTATTAAAAGAAAATTAAATAAAATTTATGTAAACTTGAACATACCTTAAAAATGCGCTTCTTTTGTCCCTGCAAACAGATGTGGTGTCGTTCTCTACTCGTAAGTGTACTTCCTATGGATGATTGACATATGTACCCCTTTTTTTTATTTTTTTTTATGCTTTCAAGAGTATTTCAAACCTACATAATGATTTATACATAGATCTACATACCTCAACTGAAAAGTGGCCATAAACTCGATCTAGCAACTAATTGAAAAACTAATTTACAAGTGGCCATGGTAAAGCTGTGTCATAATTATCCAGCTCTTAATTATCTTTGAAATTATTATGTTCTTCTTGTTACTCCCTCCGGTTCACAATAAGTGACTAATTTGCTTTTAGCATGCCCATTAAAAAAATACTAAATTCTATACAAAAATACCTACTATGACTAAACTACCCCCAATTAAACATTTAATGTTAGGAGTAAGAAAACTTTTTAGGGATATGTACATAGAGGTTATTTTGTAAAAACAAATTGAATTTTTTCTTTCTTACATAACTGGACACTTATTTTGAACCAAAATGAAAAAACAAATTGGTCACTTATTGTTATAACCCAAAAGGTCATCACTTGTTTTAGAAACGAATTCTGCGTTCTGAGGCCTTAAAAACCTCTTTCAGCATCACCTCGATTTACGTGCGCAATCCGGGCGCGTAGCCGGAAAGCCAATATGTGAAAATCTATTAAAAATGATGAATTTTGACTTTAAAATAAATTAATTTGACTTCGGTCAATATTTTGGGTAAACGGACCCGGACCGTGATTTCACGGTCCCGGATGGTCCGTAGGAAAATATGAGACTTAGGCGTATGCCCGGAATCGAATTCCGAGGTCCAAGCCCGAGAAATAAAATTTTTAAAGAAATTATTTTCTGGAATATTATTGAGTTTTTGGAAGAGAAATGTGTATAAACCTTGATGGTATCAGACCCGTATTTTGGTTCTGGCGCTCGGTACAGGTCTTATATGTGATTTAAGATAACTCTGTAAATTAGTTATAAACGGACTTGAGATGATGTGAATCGGATCGTATTTGAGAAAATTAGAAAATTTGAAGTTCTTAAGAAATTTCATGATTTTGATGCTAAATTCATAGTTGTTGATGTTATTTTGGTGATTTGAATGCACGAGCGAGTCTGTATGATGTTTTTAGGTTGGTGTACATGTTTGGTTTGGAGCCCCGAGGGCGCGGGTGAGTTTTGGATAGGCCACGGGTGGATTTTGGACTTGAGAAATTGCAAACTTCAGCTGTTGCATTGCACGCCTGCAGGCTTCGCATTTGCGAAGCCTGTCTCGCAAATGCGAAGGCTTTGTCGCAAATGCGAACAATAGCGCATGTCACACCTCCTTTTTCCGCCCCCGCGAGAGTACAAGGAGTTTTTCCAATTAAAGGACAGTCGAAACGGGATTTGTTTATTTATTTCAGAGTCGCCACTTGGGAGATTTAGGGTGTCCCAAGTCACCAGTTTAATCCCGAATCGAGGAAAAGAATGACTCCATATTACAGTCCGCGAACCAGAAATCCGGATAAGGAATTCTGTTAACCCGGGAGAAGGTGTTAGGCATTCCCGAGTTCCGTGGTTCTAGCACGGTCGCTCAACTGTCATATTTGGCTTATTTATCTGATTTTAATACAATTATGAACCGATGTGCCAATTTTAACTCTTTACCACTTTATTATTATTATTATTATTTTTTTAAAAAAAATTGTGAACATCGTTTAAAACATGT
The DNA here is from genome assembly GCF_000393655.2 of Nicotiana sylvestris. Classification (NCBI taxonomy): domain Eukaryota; kingdom Viridiplantae; phylum Streptophyta; class Magnoliopsida; order Solanales; family Solanaceae; genus Nicotiana; species Nicotiana sylvestris. The sequence continues at coordinate 149,587,898 of NC_091060.1, forward strand.
CTTTGGATTACGTCACATGAAATGCACCCGCAATCCGGAACACATTTTTATTCAATGTTTTAGGATTTAGATTTGGGTCGCATGAAATGCGCATCCGAGTTTAAGAAGGTAAAATTAATTAAATCGCGCCTAAAGAGTCTAGCGTATCATTATTTTGGGTAGGGCCGTGAAATTTGCTAAAACGGCTCCTCCCTAATTCTAAGCGATTAAATGTACATTTATTGAGGGCCCCGCAATCTATACATTTCATTAAGCGAGGCTCATCTCATTTATTTGGACAAATCTTAAAACGACTACATTTTTCTATAAAAATGAGTCTCTAAAATAAAGAAAGAAAATCCTAATTTATTACTAGCTTTTATTATTTTAAGAAGACATGACATGCTAATTGCTTGATTAATACAAATATTGATGAAAAAGGAATTTCACTCTTAATTTCGAAATTATAAATAAAATAAAAATTCAACAACTAATATTCAAAATAAACAAATATAGCTAGATTAAAACTCAGCATTGTTATTTTTTTAAAAAAAAATTATTGAGATTAATTATTCACAATCATTTGAAACTAGATTTAACCATAATTACTAAAGCTTATTAGAAAGTTTATTAGACTTAAACGTTCTCTTAATCTTGCTTAAGCTCAAGTCATGCCTTAATGCCTAATTTACGATGTTTAATTTAAATTCGTGTCTTAGCTAAATTTAGCTACTTGTTCATGATCAACCTATAATCTTGAAGCCTTCATAACTAGTGAATTAACCTATTTTGCCGAACTGATTTATTACAGACTAACTTATGATATTATTTTCTTATTCCAGTTATTATTTAGTAATTCATGAAATAGCTTAAATACAATCAACAAAAGGAACAAAGAAATAAAAACGAAATTAAAACTTCAAATTTTCATTCTTCATATGTATTCACGCTTCATATTTCGGATTACAATAAACAGCTTTTCAGTTGTGTACCTGATATTGGAAGCAAAAGAAAATGAATATGAGAATCAGCAACAGCAGTAAAATCAGTACAACACAGCAACAATAGCCCAGCAACAGTAACAACCCAGTAACAGACCGGTGGAGTAGTAATCCAAAAAAAAAACAAAAGCTTCCAGCTTTTATGAAACAACAATTAATTCTGATTTCAAACAACAAAAGAAAACAGAATATTTTTTTTTAGTTTTTTTTATATTTGAAAGCTTAAATATTTTTCGGAATTTTCTATCTCTTAAATGTTCAGCCCTTTTCTCTCTCTTATTTTCAGATTTGTTTCTCTCTCCCGTTTTTTTTTGTCTCTGTATTTCTCTTCCCTCCTTCTTGTCTTCAAGACTTCCCATATATATAATCCCATCCCATAAATCTTTTAATCAATTAAATCAATACTTTTTCTCTACCCAACCCATTATCTTTCCACTCATCCCCATTACATTAAATAAACATATCACACCACCCCATTATATTTTGTCCCCCATGCTTTATTTAAAATAATGCAAGATTCCCCTTTAATTTAAATCTTGTCCCCCCTTTATATTAAATAATCATATCACAACCCACCCCATTTCATTTTGTCCCCCATGCTTCAAATAAACAATTTCAAAATGTACAATTCCTAAACTACCCCTTCCGACCTTACTGAAATTACCAAACTACCCCTGAACGTATTACAAATTTACCAAACTACCCATCAGCTATAACACATCAATTAATCAAACTTAACCAAAATATAGACAATATGATCAATTTCTAACAATGTTCAAACAACAATATGAACACGGATGAACATCATAACAACAATATCACATGAACATGATTTTAACAACATTTCAACAACAAATCACATGAACACAAATTGAACAACCAAGAACAACTAAAATTTGATTGAACAATATTTTTAGCAACAACAAACCTATTTTTCGGATTTAAACAACAACAACAATCAAACAAGTATATTTAGATTCTTAAATTCAATAATATTGAACTTAAAATCAACTCTAACAACATTACAACAAACAATTCTTATATTAAACTTTAAACAAGATTATGAGACCAATTCAAGAAATAATCACAAATGATAAACAAGAAATCAAACTATACAAAATTCGGATTCAAGATCATCCAAACAAAGTATGAACATGAATGAATCTATTTAACACAACAAACATGACGGATTAAACGATTAAATCAATATATTCCTTTAACACAACTAAATTCTTTAAACAAATAACAAGATCGACGAAGAAACAATTATGAACTTAAACTTGAACTTAACAATACTAACAATTTCTAACAATACATAAACACATGAAATAAATTGAAGAAATAGTTAATTAAATTTCAATTTGAATCTAACAAACAACAAACTAACAAATATTCACTTAAACAATAACACAAACATGAAATGAATATGAAAACAACTAATTAAACTTCTATTTTGAAATCTGAAAATTAATTTTAACAAAGCACATGAACATGAACAAACTAGAAAAAATGATTTCAACGATAAACAACGAACAAAACAAGAATCAAATATTTAACGATTTTAACTTTTAGAAATATAAAAACGAAATATGGACAAAATAAAACTCAAAAACAACTAACCGGAGATGAATCAACGAAGAACTTTGATTGTAAACAAATCTGTCCGAGCCTCGACCAAAGCTCGAACAAATGACGACGAAGACGAAGAGAAGATGAAGCAGCCCGTAGCTACTGCCGCGACGAGCAGCAGCAGCAGTCCGTCCAACACCTGCTGCGACGAGCAGCAGCAGCACGACGTCAAGACAGCGGTCACGGCGACAGGCAGCAGCAGTCCGGCGGCGACAGGCAGCAGCACATCGCGGACAGCCATGGACGACGACATGGTCGACGTCGAAGCTCGTCCATGGCTGTGTTCGTTTGGTTGTTTGATTGAGATAGAAGCAGCAGCAGCTGGTCGATCATGGCAGCGGCAGTCCATCGAGGAGGATGACGGGAAGACGACGCACCGGCAGAAGCAACGGGGAGCAGAAACGGGCAGCAGTGCGCACAACGGAGGTTTGACGAAGAAGATGAAGCAACGGAGAAACCATGGACGACGTCGACGGAAAAAATGAAGACGTGAAGATGGAGGGGAAGCCATGGTTGGGGTGTAAGAGGGGCAGCCATGGTTGTGTTTTTTAGCTTGGGGAAGATGATGAAAAGAGAGAAAGAGAAGAAAGAAGAAGGGGGGCGGATTGGTTAGGTCTTTTTAGGGTTTTTTTTCTCTTTTTTTTGTTTTGTGTTGTTTGTAAGATAATAGGATGTTGGGTTATGGACTGGGTCGACCCAGTTCAAAATGGACTGGGTCGTAGGGAAGATTGGGCCATTTTTTGGGCCTATGGCTTGAAATCGAAGAAGAGGCCCAATTCCGACTTTCTTTATATTTTCGCTCTCTTTTCTTCTTTTATTTCTCTAAAACTAAATTATAAAAATACTTAAACTATTATTAAGAACTAAATTAAGTTATAAAAGCGCAAATTAACTCTCAATAACAATTAACGCACAATTAAGTATTAATTAAGCATAAAATTGTATATTTGGACATTAAATGCTAAAAATGCAAACGATGCCTATTTTTGTAATTTTTAATTTTTGTAAAACAAATTTAATCACTAACAATTGTAGAATTAAATCCTATATGCAAAATGCGACATATTTTTGTATTTTTTATTAATTTAGCAAATAAACATGCACAGACAAATACAAATAATTATTCAAAATATCACAAAATATCACAAAATTGCACATCAAAGAAAAATCATTTTATTTTTGAATTTTTTGGGAGTAATTCTCATATTGGGAAAAAATCACGTGCTTACAGCTGCCCCTCTTTGCCCGGAGACACGAAGGGTTTTCGTGCAAAGATAAAGCGAGCGATTTTTGCCCATCCGAGTACTCCGTGTGAAGCATTTTTTGAAAAAGATTTGACCGAACCTTTGCTTCAAAGGTTTCCTACATATCCTGGGCTAAACAGGAATCAGGTCAATGTAGTTCGGGAAGTTTTTGGTAGCTGGGACTACCGTGGGACTGCGATGTTACTGTTGTTGCATGCTGTTATCACTGCTTACCGATCTCCTTGTTACACCGTGCTTAAAAGAAAACAAGAAGCTAGGCTAGACTAAAATTTGTTCTTGTTGCCTTGCTTTCTTGTCGGCTTGTGTTTCCTCCGGTGCTTTTCTTCCGATGCTTTTCTTCCTTTTGACACATGGACTTGAGTTTATGCTGGGACCTCTTGTTGCAACCTTCTGCTTCCCGGTGCTGGGGATTTTATTGTTTACTGCTGGGGATTCCTGTTGTAACCTTCCGCCTTCTGGTGGGGTTACTGATTCCAAACTCTGTAATACAAGACTAAAAAGTTGCTTCAATGCAAGAACTTAAATGTATTCCCGCATTATACTGGTGGGCGACCTAGAACTGAAATGTATTCCCGCATTTTACTGGTGGGCGACCTAGAACAGAAAGTATTCCCGCATTTTACTGGTGGGCGACCTAGAACTGAAATGTATTCCCGCATTTTACTGGTGGGCGACCTAGAACTGAAATGTATTCCCGCATTTTACTGGTGGGCGACCTAGAACAGAAAGTATTCCCGCATTTTACTGGTGGGCGACCTAGAACTGAAATGTATTCCCGCATTTTACTGGTGGGCGACCTAGAACAGAAAGTATTCCCGCATTTTACTGGTGGGCGACCTAGAACTGAAATGTATTCCCGCATTTTACTGGTGGGCGACCTAGAACATGAAATGTATTCCCGCATTTTACTGGTGGGCGACCTAGAACATAAAGTATTCCCGCATTTTACTGGTGGGCAACCTAGAACTGAAATGTATTCCCGCATTTTACTGGTGGGCGACCTAGAACATGAAATGTATTCCCGCATTTTACTGGTGGGCGACCTAGAACATAAAGTATTCCCGCATTTTACTGGTGGGCGACCTAGAACATGAAATGTATTCCCGCATTTTACTGGTGGGCGACCTAGAACATAAAGTATTCCCGCATTTTACTGGTGGGCGACCTAGAACTGAAATGTATTCCCGCATTTTACTGGTGGGCGACCTAGAACATGAAATGTATTCCCGCATTTTACTGGTGGGCGACCTAGAACAGAAAGTATTCCCGCATTTTACTGGTGGGCGACCTAGAACTGAAATGTATTCCCTCATTTTACTGGTGGGCGACCTAGAACATGAAATGTATTCCCGCATTTTACTGGTGGGCGACCTAGAACAGAAAGTATTCCCGCATTTTACTGGTGGGCGACCTAGAACATGAAATGTATTCCCGCATTTTACTGGTGGGCGACCTAGAACAGTATTCCCGCATTTTACTGGTGGGCGACCTAGAACATAAAGTATTCCCGCATTTTACTGGTGGGCGACCTAGAACTGAAATGTATTCCCGCATTTTACTGGTGGGCGACCTAGAACATGAAATGTATTCCCGCATTTTACTGGTGGGCGACCTAGAACAGAAAGTATTCCCGCATTTTACTGGTGGGCGACCTAGAACATGAAATGTATTCCCGTATTTTACTTGTGGGCGACCTAGAACTGAAAGTAAAAGGACAGAAATGTATGCCTCTGTTATATGGGCGGGCTCCCAACTTCAATGCTAACTTAGGAGGAAATGCGTCTCCTATGGGTAAAAGTAAACTTAGGAGGAAATGCGTCTCCTATGGGTAAACTAAACTTAGGAGGAAATGCGTCTCCTATGGGTAAAAGTAAACTTAGGAGGAAATGCGTCTCCTATGGGTAAAAGTAAACTTAGGAGGAAATGCGTCTCCTATGGGTAAACTAAACTTAGGAGGAAATGCGTCTCCTATGGGTAAAACTAAACTTAGGAGGAAATGCGTCTCCTATGGGTGAAACTAACTTAGGAAGTGCGTCTCCTATTGGCAGAACTAGACTTAGGAAGTGCGTCTCCTATTGGCAAAGGCGTGGAATGTATTCCCTTGTTATACAGGTGGGCGCCTAAAATATGCAATGGACAGACAAGAAAAGTATTCCTCTCGTTATTCAGGTGGGCGCCTGGCTTCAACAACAACTTTGAAAATAAAATCCTATTCGAGGGCGGATGAACCCAAAATATCCTATTCGAGGGCGAATGAACCCAAAATATCCTATTCGAGGGCGGATGAACCCAAAATATCTTATTCGAGGGCGGATGAACCCAAAATATCCTATTTGAGGGCGGATGAACCCAAAATATCCTATTCGAGGGCGGATGAACCCAAAATATCCTATTCGAGGGCGGATGAACCCACAATATCCTATTCGAGGGCGGATGAACCCAAAATATCTTATTCGAGGGCGGATGAACCCAAAATATCCTATTCGAGGGCGGATGAACCCAAAATATCCTATTCGAGGGCGGATGAACCCAAAATATCCTATTCGAGGGCGGATGAACCCAAAATATCCTATTCGAGGGCGGATGAACCCAAAATATCCTATTCGAGGGCGGATGAACCCAAAATATCCTATTCGAGGGCGGATGAACCCAAAATATCCTATTCGAGGGCGGATGAACCCAAAATATCCTATTCGAGGGCGGATGAACCCAACAATATCCTATTCGAGGGCGGATGAACCCACAATATCCTATTCGAGGGCGGATGAACCCAAAATATCCTATTCGAGGGCGGATGAACCCAAAATATCCTATTCGAGGGCGGATGAACCCAAAATATCCTATTCGAGGACGGATGAACCCAAAATATCCTATTCGAGGGCGGATGAACCCAAAATATCCTTAAGACTTGAAAATGTCTTACCTCGAATACTTGCTGGGAATAACACTGTTGGGGAATTATTTACTTACCTGTTGGGGGGGGTAAAATGTTATCAGCTGGGGATAACGCTGTCGAGGATAACACTGTTGGGGGATTCTGATTCTTTCAGAACTAGTGCTTCACTGAGCTCAAGTTTCATCCCTTTGCTGGGGAACAACTTCCTCCATAGAACTTATTATGTTGGGGGCAACACTGGTTCTAAGACCACTTCCCTTGAGACTGGCGTTATCTTTATTCTTTCCCGCATGGGTACCTGACTTCCAGAAAATTTTCTAAGCGGAAGGAAAATTTTCTGCCCCAGTTTGATAATATCCCTTGCGGCATGCATTTCTGGCATCAATGCCATTTCCTTTACCTGTTTCAAATCAAACAAAATTTGTTAGTTTAAAACATGGTGGTTGGTTGTGATACCCCTACTGGGATGGCTTTTCCCTTTCTCCTTCCTTGCTCTGCGTTCCACAGCTTGTTGGGGATGATATTATGTGCTGGGGATAATCCCTTCCTGCTGGGGATATCCGTCTTCTTTTGTGACATAGCTCGGAAGCTGGCATTTCCCCGACCTTTTAGTCCTAGTATGAATTTCCCAAATCATGCTCATTGCTCTCCTTGATTTGCCCACGGGCTTTGGCCTTGAGGTTTATAACTTTGGTTTTGGCAAGGATATCCCTTTTGACACTCGTCAATCCTTTTGTCAATTCCCTTTTGCTGGGGATATTTTCTTGACACTGGCCTCGCGCTTGTTCCTCGCTGACTACACCATTTGGATGCACTAGTCAGATCTCATTTTGTATAATTGGGAAGCTGATGACATATTTTGAAGTCATTTCATACTTGTTCTGACCGGACAGACTCTATTGGGGAAAATTTTTTTATGAAAGGAGAAAGATAAAAGATACAAAACAAAAGACAAAGGAAACGATGACTCTTTTACAAAAGAAACTATAAATAAAAACCTATCAAACGCAGATACCGACTCTAATGGCCATGACATGCGTATGTGGCCTATCCTCTACCGTCAATCATCTTTCAAGATCTTCAATTGGCGATTCCCCATTGGATTCTTAATCTTATTCGACTTGTAGTGCCCGAAGGGTTTTCACTATCAAGTCTCTCTCATTTTTTGTTCTTCTCTCAGCTTTCATCGCCTTATGGTGCCTGTGAAGGTTTTCACCGATAAGACTCTCTCATTTGTATCACTTTCCAGCTGGGGATTTGGAGTGTTGCCGGTATGACTCTCTCTGCTGGAGATTAGAGTCCTTTCTGCTGTGGAACAGAATGTTATGTTCGCCAGTAAGACTCTCATTTGTCTGACTTGGCATCTTTTGAAGACTGGTCAGAAGGTCTTTCTTTGGACCGTAATGTGGGTTTTGGATAGGGCTAGAAAAAAAAGGGTATTAAAGGCTCAAAAATGCATTAATTCTGGGTTATTAGTTACAACTTTCGGAACTAGATTTATTTACCACAAACGCAACTTTTGCCCCAGTTTCTTGCTTGGGGATATTTTACTTGATTGATTTATATTTTTTTCAAAACTATGACCGAGCCGTGAAGCGCCTACGTATCCTCTTTGAGGAATCAGGTCAAACGTAGTTCCCAATTCCTCTGTTTTCATTTGACTTTCTTTTTTTTTGTTATCACTTTTCTTTTCTTTTCTTTTTCGTTTTGTTGTTTTCTTTTCTTCTTTTTTTTCATGTTTTCATGCCATGCTCGCGTTTTCTAGTCGTTTTTATTGATTCCGAACGAGGGGTATGAAAGAAAAATAAGTAAGGCTCAAAAGGGGTAACGAAGGATAAAGTGTTTAGGTAGCAGAACAAAATGCCTTCGTCATTCCAGTCTTCAAAACATGCCAAATGCAAACAACACAACAAACAATAGATTTATAGTCTCTTCCGACGGTGCTGGGCTTGACAATTATGTTAAACATATGTTTGTTCATTTGTCACTTCTAAAGCACCGTTGGGCGACACTCTCATTCTCTTTTATTATGAACGACCCTCATGCCAATTTAGGCGAATCTTTATTTAACGGTTTTCTTTGTGTTTGCCCCAGTTCCACATGACTCGGGCTCCAAATAATCTCAAACCGTTCTTATTTCCTTTAAATGCTTTGATCACCTTCTCAGGGTTTTATGATTAACTTTTAAGACTAGGCCCAAACTGGGTGCGCATGTCATGTCCCTAGAATCGGCATTGAACAAAAATGATAAAAGGACTAAACAAAAAGATGACTGGAAATAATAAAAGACCGGATTTTGTATTAGACTACCGGTGAAATGGTTTAAATAACAAAACAAACAAAACAATCCAGAACAAAATCCTAAAACAAACTGGACAAGACAACATCCGACTTATAACCCTAATAATCCGAACAACAGAAATGACAACAAAATGAGCCACCACAAGCTTCTCTCTTGCTGACCAAGGAACGAAACGTCCTCCCACTTTATCAAAATTGGCATTTTAGCCACTGAGCTTTGCATCAATACTGCCGAGACCATTACCAGCTTCAATCTCATCAACCTCCGTCGGCAAGTTCTCGAGGGGGTTCGAGTGCTCCATGTCACTGTTATTAATCACAACCCGCCCTTCTCGGATCATTTTCTCTACTTCCCTTCTCCAACTATGACAGCTCTCAATGTTGTGCCCTATGACATTGGAGTGGTAGGCGCATCGCGCTGCCGGATCAAAGCTCCTTGCAAGTGGATTTGGAGTACATGCGGGGAGTGGTTCAATCGAGCCAGCATGCCTTAGCCTTTCAAACAGACTGGCATAAGATACCCCGATAGGGGTGAGAGCCTTTTCTCGTTTCAGCAACCTCTTCATTCTTGCATGTTGACAGGGCCGGAAACCTGATCCAGATGGCTTTTGGTAGGCTTGTATGGGTGGGTAAGCATTTCGTGGAGTCGGGTACCTGGGAAGTGAGGTATGGCTTTTGAGGTCACGGGGAAAGAAGTGGTGTTGGGGAGCGGAGAAACATTGAAGAGTGATGGAGCTACTCGGATAGCTGGGAAAGCTGCCATAAATGGGTTGGGATGGAGAGTATGGAGAATCTTCCATTATGGTGTTGGGTGCTTGGGAAATGACCGAGTTCAAGAGGCTTGGCGGTGGAGGGGGTGGTGCTTTTCCCGTTATCCATGCCTGATACATGTCTGCCACATGCTGTCTCAGCATTTTCACTTCTTCTACCAACCTGTTGTTCTGTTCGACCAATTGTTGTCGGTCATCAGTACCGATCCACTCGGTTCTGCGGTTCTGAGCCATTGTCCTTTGATTTTGCTTTGCAGGGAGGAGTTACCACAACCAACCACTTTCTATATATGGACACATCAAAGGGAAGCCATCACGTTAGTGTTAGGGCATTAGACAGACAATCATGTATCAGAGATACAATGTACCTAAGCAGTTAGACAATTGTGCCCCCTGAAAATCTTCCACACTCTCTTTTATTTATTTATTATTATATTTTTTTATATTTTTTTATTTTGGTGGTGGTCGAATCTTATGGAGATTGCCTACGTATCATGACCCCGCATGAATCAGACCGAGCATAGTTCGGACCCAATAAAAGATAAACAATGCTAAACATTTTTTTTTCAATTTCATGTTAAAACAAACTGAGTTTCAAAGGTTTGAAGATGACCTACAAGCTGGAAAATCAAACAACCCACATATTCTAATTAAAAGATTTACAAACGGCCAGTTTCTTTCCCCGTTTGACAAATGCAACCAAACGGTTATTTTTTGCAAATGTGGCCCCTTCCAAATTTCACATGAATTTGAGGCCGGGGAGGATTATTTTATGACACTTTACACACTTGTCCATTCTTTTACGAAAATAACCTTTCAACAACTGACAGATACTCTAAGGCTATTTCGGCAAGAACGGTTTAAGACGCGGCCGAAGTTGGCTCGGCTTATTTTGACTAAAAAAATCCAAACGGTATTCACCTGACCGCTGACTCTTTTTTTTCTTTTCAAATTATACTAAAAACCTGATGTTGCAAACACGGCCCTTCAGCGCCCCGGGGACGAAGATTTATAGGGCTGTGTGGGTCAACTAGACCAAAATCCTAAACATGACCCAAAAAGGTGGCTGTTTATGCAAAGTCAGCCTTCCGGCTTCCCTCTCGGGAACATTCGGCTATTTTTGACAAAATAGCATCACCCGACTTATTTATGACTCTTTTTATCATTTTTCGAATTAGAAAAGTCAATATTGCCAACACGGTCTTTCAACGCCTCGGGGACGAAGATTTTTAAGGCTGTGTGGGTCAACTGGACAAAATCTTAAAAATGACCCGAAGGTGGCTGTTTATGCAAAGTCAGCCTCCCGGCGTCCCTTTCGGGAACATTCGGCTATGTCTTCATAAAACAGCGTCACCCGACTTCTCTATGACAAAATTAAAATTTTGACATGTTTTTTTTTTGGCTATTTTAGTAAAAGGGGAGGTTGGACACCACCCGACTTATTCATGACAAGATTAAAATTTTTGATTTTTGGCTATTTTAGGAAAAGGTGGGGTTGGACCCAATGAGGGTTGCCTACGTATCTCACATCCGGTGAGAATCAAACCCGCGTAGTTCGAGCCTCGTGAATAAGTAAATGAACTAATATTTTTTTTATTGGAACTGTGAAAGAACTGCTCAAAGGAAGTATATATTTTTTTTGATTGATTTCTTTTTGAAAGAAAAACTTGTAAAAATTCATTTTCTTTTGATTTGAACTTTGAGAATTTCAAAAGTAAAAGGAAGTTTTTTTTTTCGAATTTCCATTTGTTTTTTTTATTCTATAGAAAAAAAATATTTTTGGAATTTTAATTTTGATAAAAGAAATGCTTCTAAAAAATATTTTTTGAATTTTGAATTTTCTTTTCAATTTTGAAAGAAGAATCCAAAATATTTTCGGAATTTTTTTTAAAAAAGAATTTTTTTTTATTTTTTGTTTTATCAACAATGGAAAATAAAGAAATTTATATTATTTTTTGTAAGACATATCTTTTGGAATTTTATTTTGAATTTTCTTGGCAAGACAAATATTCTTTGCAACAAATAAAGATATATATATCTTTTGGAAATAAAAAAAAACTTTTCGGATTTATATATATATATATATTTGCGACAAATAATGAAAGACTTTTTTTTATTTTTTTTATTTTTTGCATTTTCATAAGCAAATAAATAATAAAAAAACCATTTTAAAAATAAGACTCTTTTTTATTTTCATTTTCATGGCAAGACAAACTATATATATATATATATATATATATATATATATATATATATTTTTTTTTTTTGAAAAACAAAAACAGAACAACGACCTTTTTTTTTTCTTAGCTTTTAATAAAACAAACTAAAAAGACATTTTTTTTCATTTTCTTAAAATTTCGGCAGAGTTTTGACAGTATTTGGGCATTTGTTTTCTTTTCAAAAATAAATAATCAATTCCCTAACCGCTATTTCATTTTTTTCAATTTCAAAATATTATTCCTGATATTCACAAGTCAGTCAGCACACAAGTTCGAATCAAATAAATGCGCAAGTAGTAGCAAGTAAGATGCATCAGGATGGTCATTTTCATTTTTGGTACACCTGTCCTAGACAGACCCAACCCCTGTGTTGGGCCTCCAAAGTCAAATGCACGTGATGCAAACAAACGTTCCTACTAGGGATCCGGCATGTGGCTTTGTTATACTAGGTTCAGAACCTGGGTGTTTGTTCTAGACCTGGCTTACCCGAGCGGACAGCTCGAGCCGAGGGGGGTAGCGTACCGGGAATACAGAAGCTTCACCAGCTTAGCAACTTGTCCGAACCTCGTTCTAAATTGGGATTTGACACTATACAGAAAAGAAGTCGTACGAAGTACACCCTTCTTCATGATTTAGAAGACTCAGAGAGGAGATGGGTTTCGGCACAGTTTATACACAGTTCACGTAATATCAAAGCGGTAAAAGCAGCATTTAGCACATTAGGCTCAAACATGTAAAAATCAGATAAAACCAAATATAACAATTTATATGAGCTCGAATTTCTAACCCTGAACCACTGGTTCTGGGCTAGTCCCCAGCAGAGTCGCCAGAGCTGTCACACCTCCTTTTTCCGCCCCCGCGAGGGTACAAGGAGTTTTTTCCAATTAAAGGACAGTCGAAACGGGATTTGTTTATTTATTTCAGAGTCGCCACTTGGGAGATTTAGGGTGTCCCAAGTCACCAGTTTAATCCCGAATCGAGGAAAAGAATGACTCCATATTACAGTCCGCGAACCAGAAATCCGGATAAGGAATTCTGTTAACCCGGGAGAAGGTGTTAGGCATTCCCGAGTTCCGTGGTTCTAGCACGGTCGCTCAATTGTCATATTTGGCTTATTTATCTGATTTTAATACAATTATGAACCGATGTGCCAATTTTAACTCTTTACCACTTTATTATTATTATTATTATTTTAAAAAAAAATTGTGAACATCGTTTAAAACATGTCTTTGGATTACGTCACATGAAATGCACCCGCAATCCGGAACACATTTTTATTCAATGTTTTAGGATTTAGATTTGGGTCGCATGAAATGCGCATCCGAGTTTAAGAAGGTAAAATTAATTAAATCGCGCCTAAAGAGTCTAGCGTATCATTATTTTGGGTAGGGCCGTGAAATTTGCTAAAACGGCTCCTCCCTAATTCTAAGCGATTAAATGTACATTTATTGAGGGCCCCGCAATCTATACATTTCATTAAGCGAGGCTCATCTCATTTATTTGGACAAATCTTAAAACGACTACATTTTTCTATAAAAATGAGTCTCTAAAATAAAGAAAGAAAATCCTAATTTATTACTAGCTTTTATTATTTTAAGAAGACATGACATGCTAATTGCTTGATTAATACAAATATTGATGAAAAAGGAATTTCACTCTTAATTTCGAAATTATAAATAAAATAAAAATTCAACAACTAATATTCAAAATAAACAAATATAGCTAGATTAAAACTCAGCATTGTTATTTTTTTTAAAAAAAATTATTGAGATTAATTATTCACAATCATTTGAAACTAGATTTAACCATAATTACTAAAGCTTATTAGAAAGTTTATTAGACTTAAACGTTCTCTTAATCTTGCTTAAGCTCAAGTCATGCCTTAATGCCTAATTTACGATGTTTAATTTAAATTCGTGTCTTAGCTAAATTTAGCTACTTGTTCATGATCAACCTATAATCTTGAAGCCTTCATAACTAGTGAATTAACCTATTTTGCCGAACTGATTTATTACAGACTAACTTATGATATTATTTTCTTATTCCAGTTATTATTTAGTAATTCATGAAATAGCTTAAATACAATCAACAAAAGGAACAAAGAAATAAAAACGAAATTAAAACTTCAAATTTTCATTCTTCATATGTATTCACGCTTCATATTTCGGATTACAATAAACAGCTTTTCAGTTGTGTACCTGATATTGGAAGCAAAAGAAAATGAATATGAGAATCAGCAACAGCAGTAAAATCAGTACAACACAGCAACAATAGCCCAGCAACAGTAACAACCCAGTAACAGACCGGTGGAGTAGTAATCCAAAAAAAAAACAACAATTAATTCTGATTTCAAACAACAAAAGAAAACAGAATATTTTTTTTAGTTTTTTTTTTATATTTGAAAGCTTAAATATTTTTCGGAATTTTCTATCTCTTAAATGTTCAGCCCTTTTCTCTCTCTTATTTTCAGATTTGTTTCTCTCTCCCGTTTTTTTTTGTCTCTGTATTTCTCTTCCCTCCTTCTTGTGTTCAAGACTTCACATATATATATCCCATCCATAAATCCTTTAATCAATTAAATCAATACTTTTTCTCTACCCAACCCATTATCTTCCCACTCATCCCCATTACATTAAATAAACATATCACACCACCCCATTATATTTTGTCCCCCATGCTTTATTTAAAATAATGCAAGATTCCCCTTTAATTTAAATCTTGTCCCCCCTTTATATTAAATAATCATATCACAACCCACCCCATTTCATTTTGTCCCCCATGCTTCAAATAAACAATTTCAAAATGTACAATTCCTAAACTACCCCTTCCGACCTTACTGAAATTACCAAACTACCCCTGAACGTATTACAAATTTACCAAACTACCCATCAGCTATAACACATCAATTAATCAAACTTAACCAAAATATAGACAATATGATCAATTTCTAACAATGTTCAAACAACAATATGAACACGGATGAACATCATAACAACAATATCACATGAACATGATTTTAACAACATTTCAACAACAAATCACATGAACACAAATTGAACAACCAAGAACAACTAAAATTTGATTGAACAATATTTTTAGCAACAACAAACCTATTTTTCGGATTTAAACAACAACAACAATCAAACAAGTATATTTAGATTCTTAAATTCAATAATATTGAACTTAAAATCAACTCTAACAACATTACAACAAACAATTCTTATATTAAACTTTAAACAAGATTATGAGACCAATTCAAGAAATAATCACAAATGATAAACAAGAAATCAAACTATACAAAATTCGGATTCAAGATCATCCAAACAAAGTATGAACATGAATGAATCTATTTAACACAACAAACATGACGGATTAAACGATTAAATCAATATATTCCTTTAACACAACTAAATTCTTTAAACAAATAACAAGATCGACGAAGAAACAATTATGAACTTAAACTTGAACTTAACAATACTAACAATTTCTAACAATACATAAACACATGAAACAAATTGAAGAAATAGTTAATTAAATTTCAATTTGAATCTAACAAACAACAAACTAACAAATATTCACTTAAACAATAATACAAACATGAAATGAATATGAAAACAACTAATTAAACTTCTATTTTGAAATCTGAAAATTAATTTTAACAAAGCACATGAACATGAACAAACTAGAAAAAATGATTTCAACGATAAACAACGAACAAAACAAGAATCAAATATTTAACGATTTTAACTTTTAGAAATATAAAAACGAAATATGGACAAAATAAAACTCAAAAACAACTAACCGGAGATGAATCAACGAAGAACTTTGATTGTAAACAAATCTGTCCGAGCCTCGACCAAAGCTCGAACAAATGACGACGAAGACGAAGAGAAGATGAAGCAGCCTGTAGCTACTGCCGCGACGAGCAGCAGCAGCAGTCCGTCCAACACCTGCTGCGACGAGCAGCAGCAACACGACGTCAAGACAGCGGTCACGGCGACAGGCAGCAGCAGTCCGGCGGCGACAGGCAGCAGCACATCGCGGACAGCCATGGACGACGACATGGTCGACGTCGAAGCTCATCCATGGCTGTGTTCGTTTGGTTGTTTGATTGAGACAGAAGCAGCAGCAGCTGGTCGATCATGGCAGCGGCAGTCCATCGAGGAGGATGACGGGAAGACGACGCACCAGCAGAAGCAACGGGGAGCAGAAACGGGCAGCAGTGCGCACAACGGAGGTTTGACGAAGAAGATGAAGCAACGGAGAAACCATGGACGACGTCGACGGAAAAAATGAAGACGTGAAGATGGAGGGGAAGCCATGGTTGGGGTGTAAGGGGGGCAGCCATGGTTGTGTTTTTTTTAGCTTGGGGAAGATGATGAAAAGAGAGAAAGAGAAGAAAGGGGGGGGCGGATTGGTTAGGTCTTTTTAGGGTTTTTTCTCTTTTTTTTTGTTTTGTGTTGTTTGTAAGATAATAGGATGTTGGGTTATGGACTGGGTCGACCCAGTTCGAAATGGACTGGGTCGTAGGGAAGATTGGGCCATTTTTTGGGCCTATGGCTTGAAATCGAAGAAGAGGCCCAATTCCGACTTTCTTTATATTTTCGCTCTCTTTTCTTCTTTTATTTCTCTAAAACTAAATTATAAAAATACTTAAACTATTATTAAGAACTAAATTAAGTTATAAAAGCGCAAATTAACTCTCAATAACAATTAACGCACAATTAAGTATTAATTAAGCATAAAATTGTATATTTGGACATTAAATGCTAAAAATGCAAACGATGCCTATTTTTGTAATTTTTAATTTTTGTAAAACAAATTTAATCACTAACAATTGTAGAATTAAATCCTATATGCAAAATGCGACATATTTTTGTATTTTTTATTAATTTAGCAAATAAACATGCACAGACAAATACAAATAATTATTCAAAATATCACAAAATATCACAAAATTGCACATCAAAGAAAAATCATTTTATTTTTGAATATTTTGGGAGTAATTCTCATATTGGGCAAAAATCACGTGCTTACAGCGCAGACCAGCTTACCTTGCAAATGTGAGGGATTGATCGCAAATGCGATCCCCCAGTTTTAGCTAGACGTCGCAAATGCGACACATTGTTCGCAATTCCCACTTCGCAAATGCAAAAACTGCTTTGCAAATGCGAACTTAGCAGAAGTCTAGGTTCGTAGAACCTTGTTCGCAATTGCGGCATCTCCAACCTGCAATTTTATAACCTAGCCGAAAATCTTTCATTTTTCACACTCTTTCAAAACCAAAACACTCTTGGGCGATTTTTCAAAGGCAAATCTTCTTCCAAATCGATTGTAAGTTAATTTTAACTCGTCTTCTTCAATCATTAACATCTTTTCACATGATTTCAACTTAAAATCAATGATTTTCATGGGGGAAATTGAGTGTTTTGGGTAGAACTTACGTTTTCCAAAAATTGGGGATTTGAACCTCGATTTGAGGTCCGATTTCAAAACAAATTATATATTTAAGTTCGTGGGGGACTGGGTAGTCGGGTTTTGGTTCGAACCTCGGGTTTTGACCATGTGGGCTCCGGGGTGATTTTTGACTTTTTGGGTAAAACTTTGGAATACTTATTTTCATGCATTAGAATTGACTCATTTAGCGTTTATTGATGTAATTAAGTAACTTCTAGCTAGATACGAGCTAATTGGTGGTGGAATCAAGAGGTAAAGCGATAGTAGAGACTTGAATTGTGTTCGTGACATCGAGGTAAGTGTTTGGTCTAACCTTAGCTTGAGGGATTAGGAGTCAAGTCTTATTTGCTATGTGGTATTTGTTGAGTACACGTATAGGCATGGTGACGAGTATCTATACGTTAGTGTCAAGCATGCCCGTGAGTCTTATATTATGGTTATTATGACTTCATTGTATAATTCATACTTGGGTGATGATTTCTATTGCTGGGCAATGTTTGTGGAAGTAATTGTGATATTTGAATATTAAGGAGCGTTAGTTCAAGTTGTATAATGATATGTGAAAGTACAAGTGGTAATTGAACCTTTTATAGCAGTGGTTCAAGTTGTGAAGTGAGTTGATAAGTAAAAGTGAAAAAGAGAAGAGTATTATTATATTATCTCCCTTGCCGGGAATTTGTTGCTTTTAGTGTTATCTCCCTAGCCGGAATGTTGATGCTTCTTATTATGTTGTTCCCTTGCTGAGACTTGATTGTTGAACTATTGTTCCCTTGCCGGGATTCTTATTGTAATTTCATTTATTCCCTTACCCTATTGTTCGTGATTGTTGTTTGGGTGAGGAAGAGTGTTAAAGCACGAAGGGTGATGCCGTGTATTGTTTTGGTGAGAGAGTGTTAAAGCACGAAGGATGATACCGTGTATGATTTGTGAGGAAAGAGTGTAACGCACGAAGGGTGATGCCGTGCCGCACGACGTACCATTCTGTGCCGATTATATTGATTATATGGTGAGGATGAGAGCAAAAGCACGAAGGGTGATGCCGTGCACATTTTCATTACTTGATTGCTTTGGCGAGGACGAGAGTAAAAGCACGAAGAGTGATGCCATGCACTTATTGATTCCTGATTCTTTATTGATATCTGAGATATGTTGTTTCTTTTAATTACCCATTGTCTTTCTATTCTAAATTGATTTTACCCCGCAACATGTTACCCCTCACATACTTGACTGTATATTATTATTCTTCTTTTCCACTGTATATAGTTAAATTGCACAGGTTTATTTGGTAGTCTGGTCCTAGCCTCATCATTACTTCGCCGAGGTTAGGTTAGGCACTTACCAGCACATGAGGTCGGTTGTGCTGATACTACTAGGGGTGTTCACGGTTCGGTTTGGACGGTTTTTGATTAAAAGCAAAACCAAATCAATTTAATCGGTTTTTAAATTTTTAAAACCAAAACCAAACCAAATTACATACAAACCATCAGTTTGGTTGTTGTTGGTTTAGTTCGGTTTTTCGGTTCCTAGTAAGCTAATGATAAATCGATAATAGTAAAACAACACTACACAACAATCTGAAAATAATTTGCTAAATTTATGCTTTTTATATATTTATTTCGGAACTGAAAGTTTATTTACCTGTTTATACGAAAAAATGAACAAAAACCAAACTAAAAGTTTACTTTCTCAAGCTTTAACTACTATAGTCTTGCAATTTGAGTTTGCTTTCTTTACTCTTGTCGTAGATTTTTTTTTCTAACTCTTTTATTAGGAAAAAGTATGTGTGTAGGTTAGAGAATTAGATTCTCTTAAGGAAAAGAAAATTGACCGATTCCTATTCTTTTGGGCTTAGGCAATCTTTTAAGATATAAGTAAGATAAATCAAAATTCAATATAATAATTAAAATGCATAAAATATTTAAAATTATTTACGAAAAGATATTATATCATATATCAATAATTATTCATATTTCTATATAACTAATCGGTTCGGTTCAGTTATTTCGGTTTTTTTTATAATAGAACCAAAACCAAACTAAATATTGTCGCTTTTTAAAATTTAAAACCAAAACCAATCCAAATCAAGAAAAATATCGGTTCACTTAATCGGTTTGGTTTGGTTTTTGGTTTGGATCGGTTTTCTGTCAAACCGTGAACAACCCTAGATACTACACTCTGCAATGTGTGCAGATCCCGGAGCAACAACTTTCGGTTAGTAGATTGGGTGGCTGCCTTCAGTCTACACGAAGATCCAAGGTAGTCCTACAAGCGTCCGCAGGCCCTGGCGGCTCCCTCTATCCCTTTACTCCTGTTTCATTTACATAGTTCAGAAACCGTGTATCTTTTATCTTTCAGACTTTGTATGTAGTATTTTTAGATCATCTGTGAAACTGTGACACCAGTTCTGGGTGGTCGAGGCTCAAATAGTTGTATCAGATTCATATTTTAGATAGTTTACTGCATTTCTTCCGCTTATTGTAATTTTCGTTGTCTACAGCTATTGCTTTATAATTGTTAAAGAAAATAAAATGGTTAAAAAGGTAATTTGTTCCAACAGTCGGCTTGCCTAACTCACATTAGTAGGCGTCAACACGACTCCCGATGATAAAAAATAACCGGAGGAAGTATCACGAGCCGCATTCCCAATTAATTCCAACTCTAGTAACCATTCATCGGAAATTAAGTTCACTCTACCAACTCAATCGTATCCAAAGCAAATCTAAAATTAAGTATAATATGAATCTTCTTAACAGGAGAAAACACAAAAAGAAAATGATGGATCAATATTTCCCCTCTTTCCTTTCCATTTCCTTGTTTCTTTTGGGGGTATTCATTAGTTGAGGAAAAATAAGACCTGAGGAAAAAAAAGAAACCTAACTTGGAGGGGAAACAATAAAAGGTCGAAAAGGCGAAACGTTGTTGCTGAGAGATTTCTTCATGGAGATTTCTTTCCACTTTGACAGTGATATTTGTGCCGTTTGTCATGAAATATTCGCGCCTCCTTACGTACAAGATTTGGAAATACGATCGTAATTTTTGACCGGGTACTGGGGCTGTGCACGGATCGGATCGGATCGGATCGAATTTAGCACATTTCAGATTCGAATTTCGGATTTCGAATTCTAGAAAATGCAATCCAAATCCGATTCGAATTATATCGGATTGGATCGGATTTTAAAGTTTGGATCGGATCGAATTCCGGATCGTATTATTATGCCTCAAAGTTGCAAACTAATATGTATATTTTCTTTGTAAAAGAGGAAATACATTAAAAAAAATACATGTTTATGCAATTATGAGAGTACTATGGTGCCAATATAGCTAAATCTAGCAATTGCAAATGTAATAACTTGGAGGAAGATGTAAAGGAAGAAAACTATCCGAAATTAAAGTGTAGTATTTATACATTGCCTAATAATTTTGGATTTTGGATCGGATCGGATTAAAGTATACCAATCTGAATCCGATACGAAATCCGAAATTTTAATAAACACAATCTGAAATCTGATCCAATCCGAAATCCAAAATTCAAAATTAAAATGATCAATTTGAATTTCAGATATCCGATCCGAATGAACAGCCCTACCGGATACACCTTTGGACATAGAAGACAACGGAGAGTGCCGAAGAAAAGAGAATCAGTTACGTGAACAGGAGAAGCGATGTTTGTGATTCAACCATAGACATCGATTTTGGCCATATTAAGAAAGAGTGAAAATATTTATATAGGAGCTTTGAATATTGTTAATCACTGTGATTCAATTTCCCGAGATACTAATGAACCGTTACAAAGTTTAATGAAGCGTTACAAACTTTGAAAATCGATAAAGGTGGTTTTTCTAAAGGGGTTTGTATGACTAAAAAAACAGTAACGACCCGACCGATCGTTTTGAGAGTTATCGCACTTATCCCCTATTTACTGTTTTTAACATATCTGTTTCAGCTTATGTGACTTGCAGGGAGGTTTCGTTTTTGGTTTTGGAGTGTTTTGGGACACTTAGTCCCTAAATGGAAGCTTAAGTCTTAGGATTTTGACCGTAATCAGAACTGTTTGAAGACGACCCAAGAATGGAGTTTCGTCGGTTCCAGTAGATCCGTTGGGTAATTTTGGACTTAGGAGCGCATCCAGATTGTGTTCTGGAGGTCTGTAGTTGATTTAGGCTTGAAATGGCGAAAGTTAAAATTTTGGAGATTATGACCGGAAGTGAACTTTTTGATATCGGGGTCGGATTCCGATTTCGGAAGTTGGAATAGGTCCGTAATATTAAGTATTACTTATGTACAAAATTTGGGGTCAATCGGACATGGTTCGATAGGTTTCGGCATCGGTTGTAGAAATTTTATATTTCAAGTTCATTAAATTTGGATTGGAGGGTGATTCGTGTTTTGTTGTTGTTTGAGGTGTCTTGAAGGCTCGACTAAGTTCGTATGGTATTTTAGAACTGTCAGGTATATTTGGTTGAGGTCCCGGGGGCTTCGGGTTGATTTCGGGTGGTTAACGGATTATTTTTGGACTTAGGAAAATTGCAGATTTCTGGTGTTCTTCAATTATGGTTTCCTTCTTTGCGTTCGCGAGATGAGACTCGCGCTCACGAATAGGAACTGGTGGCAAGGGAGATTTTATGCTTCGTATTCACGAAGGAGGTCCCGCATTGGCGTAGCACTGGGTAGTTGGCCTACGCGTTCGCGTAGAGGAACTAGCCAGTTGGGTCCCCAGGCTCTTTTGCCTACGCGTTCACGATGTTGGTCCCGCATTCGCATAGGGTTGAGTGTTGAGACCTTCACGTTCGTATCAAGTGCATCGCGCGTTGAAGGAATTCTGAGAAAGGAGTAGGTTTCTCTTCACGAAAGCGAGGGTCTTCCGCGTTCTCGAAGAAGGAAGACCTAAGCAGCAGATTTTATATCTCAAAAATGAGGGTTTGGCTATTTTATCAAAAGGTTGAGTTTTGGAGCTCAGATTCGGCGATTATTGGAGGGATCTTCAGAGAAAGCTTTTCGGTAACGATTCTTAACTCCTTTATGGTTATATTTCACTAATCTATGGTTGATTTTATCATTTAATTTCAGATTTGGGTGGAAAAATTAGGAAAAATGGGAAGAAGTTCTTCAACTAAAATTTTAGGTTTTGATTAAGCTTTTGACATCAGATTTGGATAATTTTGGTACGAGTGAACTTGTGAGTGAATAGGTGTTCATATTTTGTGACATTTACCCGATTCCGAGACGTGGGCCTGGGGAGACCTTTTAGGGCAATTTCCTAATTTCTTGCTTTAGCTTTAATTTCATTAACTAGATTAGTTTCTTATAGTTATATTTATGATATGTAATTGATTTTTGCTAGATTTGGACATTCAGAGCCGTATATTCATTGGAAAAGCATTGTTATGGATTGATTTGGTCTTGGTTCGAGGTAAGTGGCTTGCCTAACCTTGCGTGGGGGAAATCCCCTTAGGATTTGATGTTATTATGATATGTGAGCACCGTGTACGCGAGTTGACGAGTGCGTACACGGGCTATTTGTTGAAAAACCTGATTTTTACAGCGTAATAGCATGTTTTCATTTTTATCTGAGTATATTAGCACGTGTAGTATCTTGTTAGCATAGAGTAGCATGTCTACGTGTCTTAATTGCTTATCTGAACTCTTTGCAGCATGTTTAGTGAATCCTGATTCTTTCTTGACTTGTATATAGCCTAAATTGTATGTTCTCTTGTTGTAACTGTTATCTTTACCTGTTTAAGTTGCGTATTTACTTTGGTATAACGGGACGGTATCCCGGGAGATCCCTTTGCACATTTACTTTTGAGACTACGAGGCAGTTTCTCAGGAGTTCTCCCTGTATATTTACTTTTGAGACTACAAGGTGGTACCTTGGGAGATCTCCTTGCATATTTATTTTGGGACTACGATACGGTATCTCGGGAGATCCCCTACTGTTTATCCCTATGTTTTGTGTTGCTACTTTGCTATGTCTTTCTTTATTTAAATTCTAGTCTTTTATTATACTGTACACTTTTCTGCTTTATTTATTATAAACTAGTGGTCCTGACCTGACCTCGTCACTACTCGATGGAGGTTAGGCTTGGCACTTACTGGGTACCATTGTGGTGTACTCATGATACTCTTCTGCATTTGCTTTCATGTGCAGATCCATGGACTTCTTACGAGCCATGTCATCAGTGAGTAACGATAGTTGGAGACTTCAAGGTATATCTGCCGCATCTGCAGACCTCGGAGTCCCCCTTTATTCTCCCCTATGTCTATTATCTCCTGTAATTTTTTTGTTAGATTCTGGTGTATAGAGATACTAGTTTTTCCTTCTATAGTTTGTGACTCATGATGTTCCGGATTTTGGAAAAACTGCGTATTATTAGGGAATTGATTTTTTTATCTGCCGAGCGGCATGGTTATCAGTTATGTTATTAATAATTGTAGTTAGTTGTGAGTTTTTACTTCTTTTCCTGTTATTTCCATAATTATTTAAGCTTACCTAGTCGTATAGACTAAGTGCCGTCACGACGTCTTACAGAGGAAAAATAGGGTTGTGATAAGTAGGTATCAGAGCTCTAGGTTCATAGGTGTCATGAGTCACAAGAAGGTTTATTAGAGTCTCGCGGATCGGTACAGAAACGTTTGTACTTATTCTCGGGAGGCTATTGTACTGTTAGGAGAGTTATACTTCTTTGATTCCTTGTCGTGCTATGATCCGTTGACTTCAAAATTCAAAACTTCTGTATTCTATTCTCTCACAGATGGTGAGGACATGTACAGACGAATCTGATGACCAGTTACCCGCACACCCTGCTAGAGCCGCCAAAGGTCGGGGCCGAGGTAGAGACCGAGGACGTCCTTGCAGTGTAACCAGAGTGTGCGTGCGAGCTGCTACAGAGGAGCCCCCAGTAGCTCCAGCTGGAGGGCAGACACCTGAGGGACCTGTTGCTGCACCAGCTCTCTAGGAGACTTTAGCCCCAGTTTCTGAGCATGTTCAACACCTTAGTATGAGGCCCCGTGAAAATTTCCACTCTAAACCCGAAAGCTCGTAGTAGTAATTAGGAATATGTGTTAGAGATACGTAAAATTCTTCGCTGCAAGCTTTCTCGCCGCGGTTCGGACCCTTTAGAACTGGTCTATGCATTAAAAAGTCAACGAATAATGTTTTCAATAAAAGTGTCCTTTTTACGGTCCACTATGCGGTCGCATAATAGGAATGCGGACCGCATAGTCACCGCAAAGTAAAGCAGTGTGTTGGCCAAATTGATGTCAACTATGCGATGGCATAATCGATATGCGGGCCGTAAAGTCGTCGCATATTTCCCATGGGATTTTGTAAGGGGCAGTTCTGCGGTGCATTATGCGACTGCAGAACGGGTATGCGGGCCGCATTTCTGCCGCATACCCAGACAATGTGTTCAGGTCTTAGGGAGCATTTTTGCGGTCCATTATGCGGGCCGGATGTCCACTTTGCGATCCAAATGCGATCGCAGATCCGAGTCGGGGCTCCAGTTTTCTAAATTTTAAACCCGACCCCCTGTCGTTATATCCTGTGCAATAGCTCATTTTGAGCCCATTTCCTGACACTTTTAGAGAGAGGGGGGGGGGGTCTAAGAGAGGGGAAGTGCTTCACATCAAAATTACTCCATGAATCCTTGGTAAATCATTGAAGATACTCAACTGAGGGACCTAAACCCTCATCCCAAGAGGTAAGGTTTCATCACCTCAGCTCTCATTTTTACACATAGCTACAAAGGGTCATTGGTGGGGTAATTCATGGGTATAAGGGGGTTTGCATTGCATGCATGTGTTCTTGAAAAGTATGAGGAATTATAAAAGAGGAGGCATGAGTAATGGGCTAGTGTAATCTTGCATAAAAGAACCATAAGGCCTTAATGAACACTAAATGCTCGGTAAATGCCCAAGAGAGCTTAGATTATGATCTTTTCTTGATTATGAGTTAAATTTTGCTATATTGCTTAAATAGATTGAAATGCGAACATGCCAGAACGTTATAGGATTAAGGAAAGCTCTATTGAGTTATATATGGCTAAAACCCCATCTTTTAGAAATTGAGCTTCATCGGTGTTTGTGTGAATATGGTAGTGTTAAAGTTGAATTGATGCATTGATTGTTATTTTACATAAATTGGTATTGTAACCTTATATGCATAAAAGATGTGTCTCAATATGATCAACGTGCTATCTTGATAACTTGAAAGGGACAAAAGATATGAATTATGTAGTGAAATGCTTAGACCTTAAATTTAGATCGAAGTTGCATTGTTGTGCCATCTACGCGAAGTCTTATCTATGCTTACAATTTAAATTGATCTTATGTGCACCTATTGTCCTAAATGACAAAGCTAATATCGAAATTGGGAACGATGTAAAATGCGGCCTAGTGCCAAGAATGATATGATAAGTTGTGTCCCCAAGTGCCTATGAAATGATATATGTGAAACGAATTGATTAATGAGAAGGGAACAATGCCTTGGTAAGGCGGCCTAGCCGTTCGGGCCGAGATCGGACTCTTCTCAAGATAGCGGTGGTATTGTGAATGAATTCCGGAAAGGAAAATGAGATTGTGATTGAAATATATGCCTCAAATGAGGCGACCTAGCCGATCGGGTTGAGATCGGACTCTGCTCAAGATAGCGGTGGTATTGTGAACAAATGATGAATAGTGTGAAATGGCCCAAACTAAAAGCTATGTAAAAATGATGTGGAAGTTGTATGATTATTTTATTTGATAATGTGGTGATCGTCTAAAGCTTGAGTTATACTGGTGATTTCTTATTCTTGTATGAAAGTTCTTTCTAACTAGATGGTATTTAGTTATACATACTAGTACTATTCCATGGTACTAACGTCCCTTTTGCCGGGGGCGCTACATTTTTAAATGAATGTAGGTGGCTCCACTGCAGATAGTGCGGATCACGCGTAGTGGAGTACCTTCTTCTTGAAGTCTTGGTGAGCCCTTTTCTCCTTCAAGGGGTTATATTGCACATCTTTTGTTGTAGACTTTTACTTTTGAGGTCTAGCCGGGGCCTTGTTGTCGGCATTGTCATAACTTGTCATTTCCTCCTTAGAGGCTCCATAGACATATGTGTGGATTATATACGGGTGTTGGATGGGCCTACGAACTATGATGTAATTCAAATTCTCGCTTTTGCTAAAGTGTATTTGCATGGAAATCTTGGAACTTATCAACGGTTTAATGTTGTGATTTAAAATAATCTAACATTGTAGAATGCACCCTCTTTTCTCGTCTAAATAAATGAATGAAAGCATGGTTTCCTTATTCGTATCGAGTTGGGTAGGAAGTGCTTGATAAGGCTTGCTCAGTTGGGGGCTGCTCGATTGAGCGCTGTTCGCGCCAACCGAGGTTGGGGCGTGACAAACTTGGTATTAGATCCTAAGGTTTTAAAGTGTCCTAGGATGTCTCGGAGACGTGTCTAGTAGAGTCCTTCTTATCGGTGTGTAGTCAACCACTTCTATAAGTTGGAGGCTATGTGGGCATTTAGGAATAACACCCTTCTTTGATGTTCTGGATCGTGCGGTGACATTGTTTCCTCTCTAATTAGTGCATTGTTCTATCTTTCAGTAAATGACACCTAAGAAGAAAGCAAGAATTGGATAGGAAGCCAATGCTAATTCCGCTTCAAGAGTGGTTGATTATTCACTGCTTGATACTGTGGGTGAGGGTTGCCGCCCTGCTATCACTCTGCCTGATTCTTCTATTCCAGAGCAGACTACCCCAGTCCCTACACCCTTGGAGGGTACCACTATCCCTCTCGTTGATACAACTGTACCGCCTCCAACCCCAGTTTCCGGTTCTGGTATTTTTGATGGAGATATTAGGGGAGCTATTCAGATGTTGACCCAGCTAGTGGCCTCTCATGCCTGGAGGTCAAATGTTGCGCCCAGTTCATCCAGCCAGCGAGGGGATTCTACTAGTTCTAGGGTGAACAGATTTCTTCAGTTAGACCCTCTAGTGTTTTTGGGTGCCAATCCAGAAGAAGACCCTCAGGATTTCATTGATGAGATGCATAAGACCCTCAGGGTTATGCATGCAACTGAGACATAGGGAGTAGAGTTGGCTGCCTACCATTTGAAAGGGGTGTCCTATTCGTGGTTTGAGTTATATGAAGATTCCCGAGAGGAGGGGCGCCCTCATACGAGGTGGAGCGAGTTTGCTGATGCATTTATAGATCATTTTTTGCCCACTGAGACAAGTGCAGCCCGTGCAACAGAGTTTGAAAAGTTGAAGCAGGGTAACAAAAGTGTGTAGGAGTACCACATGGAGTTTGCTCGGTTGTCCAAGTATGCCATTCACATGTTGCCCACAATAGAGGCCAGGGTGCGCCGGTTTGTTCAGGGCCTTAATTCTTTGACTATTAATGAGGCTTCTACAGCTGCATTGAATTCTGACATGAATTATGGGAAGATGGTGGCATTTTCTTAGGCCATATAGAACCGTAAATTGAAGAATAGAATAGAGAAAGAGGGTAACAACAAGGGTCGGTCTACGATCAACATGGGAGAGTCACTAGGTGGGGAAAGATTAGCTTTCAGGGGAGGATCATCAGGGCCTTCCCAGTCTGTTGCACAGTCTTCAGCTAGTGCACCTCCATCAGGGCCCAGCTAGCAGCAATGGAGTCGTTTCAGGCCCGGTCAGGGCAACAAGGGATCCTATCAGTGGGGTCGGTCAGGAGAGAGGTTTCAGCAGCAGCAGAGGTCCGTGCTCTAGGTGAGGGAAGATGAACTCGGGGATTTCCTACATGGAGTTGCCCATATGTTATGGATGTGGGATAAGGGGTCATATTCAGAGGCATTATCGTGTGTCCCGCCAGAGAGCAGGTAGGGGCACAGCACAGCCAGCTAGCTCAGCAGCTGCTACATCTTCAGCCCCCTCTCCATTTCGAGGTACCCCAGCACCTGCAGGGCGTGGTGTAGTTAGGGGTGGTGCATAGAGTTCAGGAGGACCCAACTGGTTCTATGTTATGAGTGGACGCCAGACTGCAGAGGCTTCCCCAGATGTTGTTACAGGTATTCTAACTATCCAATCTCATGATGTGTATGCACTTATTGACCCCGGTTCCACCCTGTCCTATGTTACCCATTTTGTTGCTATGGAATTCGGGAAAGAACCAGAGTAGCTTCATGAACCATTCTCAGTGTCTACTCTGGTTGGTGAGTCAATTTTGGCTACTCGAGTTTATAGAAGTTGTGTTTTCACGGTGTGTGGTAGGGATACCAGGGCCGATCTTATTGAATTGTGAATTGTGGAATTTGATGTAATAATGGGAATGGATTGGCTTTATTCATGTTTTGCCAAGATTAATTGTCGGACTAGAACTATGAGGCTTGAATTTCCTAATGAGCCCGCTATTGAATGGGAGAGTGATAATGTAGTGCCTAGAGGACGGTTTATTTCCTACCTTAAGGCCGCGAAGATGATCAAGAAGGGCTGTATCTATCATTTAGTTCAGGTTATGGACACCAATGCCGAGTTGCTTAGCCTTGAGTCTGTACCTGTTGTGAATGAATTTTTGAATGTCTTTCCAAGTGAGCTCCCTGGGATTCCACCAGATAGGGAGATTGCTTTTGGGATCGATGTGATGCCAGGCACGCAGCCTATACCAATTCCACCCTACAGAATGGAACCGGCAGAACTGAAAGAGCTAAAGGAATAATTAAAGGATTTGCTAGAAAAGGGTTTCATCCGGCCGAGCATATCACCGTGGGGCGCACTGGTCTTGTTTGTAAGGAAGAAGGATGGGTCTCTACGGATGTGTATTGACTACCGACAACTCAACAAAGTCACAATCAAAAATAAATACCCTCAACTAAGAATAGATGATTGTTTGATCAACTGCAAGGTGCTGCATGTTTCTCAAAGATTGACTTGCGGTTCGGGTATCATCAATTGAAGATAAGGGAGCAGGATATTCCAAAGACGGCTTTTAGAACTCGGTATGGCCACTTTGAATTTATGGTGATGTCCTTTGGGCTAACAAATGCCCCGACAGCTTTCATGGATCTTATAAATCGAGTCTTCAAGCCTTTTTTAGACTCCTCTGTGAGAGTATTCATTGACGATATTCTTATGTATTCCCGAAGTTGGGAGGACCATGCTGACCATCTCAGGGCAGTTTTGCAGACTCTTCAGCAACATCAATTGTATGCAAAATTTTCAAAATGTGAATTTTGGCTTGAATCTGTCATGTTCTTGGGTCATGTTGTTTCTGGGGAAGGAATTATGGTTGATCCTCAGAAGATTGCAGCTGTGAAGAATTGGCCTAGACCTACCACTCCAATGGAGATTCGCAGTTTCTTGGGTTTGGCTGGGTACTACAGGAGATTTGTGGAGGGGTTTTCTACTCTTGCCTCTCCGGTGACTAAATTGACCCAGAAAGCAATTATGTTCCAGTGGTCAGATGCTTGTGATAAGAGCTTCCAAAAATTGAAATCAAGATTGAATACAGCAACGGTACTAACCCTACCAGAGGGTACAAAGGGATTTGTGGTGTATTGCGATGCTTCCAGGATCGGGCTTGGGTGCGTGTTAATGCAGCACGACAAGGTAATAGACTACGCTTCTAGGCAACTCAAGAATCATGAAATGAACTATCCAACTCATGACTTAGAGCTTGCGGCAGTGGTATTTGCGCTAAAGATTTGGTGATATTATCTAAATGGGGTCCATGTGGATGTATTCATGGACCATAAGAGCCTTCAATATATTTTCAAGCAGAAGGAGTTGAATCTGAGGCAAAGAAGATGGCTAGAGTTACTCAAGGACTATGACATTGATATTCTCTATCACCCGGGAAAAGCTAATGTTGTGGCAGATGCTCTTAGTTGAAAATCTATGGGAAGTTTGGCTCATTTGGAGGTATGTCAGAGATCGTTAGCCAGGGAGGTTTACCAGTTGGCTAGTTTGGGAGTTTGCCTTGCAGACTCTAATGAAGGAGGGGTAATTGTGCAGAATAGGGCTGAATCATTGCTTGTGGCGGAGGTGAAAAAAAGCAATTCAATGATCCATTATTAGCACAACTGAAAGAGGGGATTCACAAACACAAGACCACAGCTTTTTCCCTTGGCATGGATGATGGTACCCTACAATACCAACACCGCCTATGTGTTCATGATATTGACGATCTTCGGGGAAGGATCATGGTAGAAGCTCACACTTCCAAGTATTCCGTGCACACAGGTTCTACGAAAATGTACCATGATCTCAAGGAAATTTATTGGTGGAACAACATAAAGAAGGATGTGGCGGACTTTGTGGCAAAATGTCTGAATTGTCAGTAAGTGAAGGCCAAACATCAAAGGCCTGGTGGATTGGCTCAAAGCATAGAAATCTCAATGTGGAAGTGGGAGATGATTAACATGGATTTTGTGGTAGGGTTGCCACGCACTCCGCACAAGTTCGACTCAATTTGGGTAATCGTGGATCGACTCACGAAATTAGCGCACTTCTTGCCAGTTAAAGCTATCGACACCACGGAACAGTATGCCCTGTTGTATATCAAGAAAATAGTCAGGTTGCATGGTACTCCAGTCTCAATCATTTCTGATCAAGGGGCTCAGTTCAACGTTAATTTTTGGAAGAAATTTCGGCAATGTTTGGGCACGCAGATAAATCTTAGCACAACTGTTCACCCTCAAACCGACGGGCAAGCAGAGCGGACCATTCAGATGCTTGAGGGCATGTTGCGTGCTTGTACTTTTGATTTCAATGGTAGTTGGGATGACCATTTGCCACTCATAAAATTTGCTTACAACAACAACTTCCATGCTAGTATCAAGATGGAACCATTTGAGGCATTGTATGGTAGGAGATGTAGGTCTCCCATTGGGTGGTTCGAGGTTGGAGAAGCGGAATTGATAGGGTCGGACCTCGTGCATCAGGCCAAGGATAAATTCAAGATTATTAAGGAGAGGTTGAAAACTGCTCAGAGTAGCCAAAAGTCCTACTCGGATGTTTGTCGTAGGGATTTAGAGTTCAAGGAAGATGATTGAATATTTTTGAAGGTTTCCCTATGAAGGGCATCATACGGTTTGGGAAGAAGGAAAAATTGAGTCCGAGGTATGTCGGACCATACAGAATCATTCAGAGGATTGGTCAGGTGGCATACAAGCTCGAGCTACCACCCGAGCTATCAGTGGTACATCTGGTCTTCCATGTGTCTATGTTGAGAAAGGTAGTAGGAGATCCGTCCATTATTGTGCCAGTTGAAACTATTGAGTTTAATGAAGAGCTATCGTATAAAGAAGTTCCAGTTGCCGTTCTTGATAGGCAAGTTCGGAAATTGAGAAATAAGGAAATTGCATCCGTGAAAGTATTATGGCGGAACCAGCATGTTGAGGAAGCCAATTGGGAAGCCGAGGATGAAATGAAAAAGAAGTACCCACATTTGTTTGAATAGTCATGAAATATCTTTTTATGCACTTAACTCCTATGAACTATTATCTTTTGAATTAATCTATGTAAAACTGTCCTGTTTTGGTTATATATATGTGTTGCCTATGCGGCCATGGTTAGTATTGTATGAGTTATGTTATGCCTATGGAACGTGTACCTGCTGTTGGGATGTGTTTCTGGGACTCTCTGATAGGTGGATAAGGCCCAGATACAAAGGAAACTCTAGCAAAATTTTTGGCAATTCAGGGCGTTAGCCAAATTTGGAGACTAATAGTATGTTTAAGTTGAGAAAAAAATCAGACGGTTGCATAAGAGATTTCTAATAAACGAACTTTGATCCTCATTCGAGGACGAATGATCTTAAGTGGGGGAGGATGTGAGGCCCCGTGAAAATTTCCACTCTAAACCCCGAAAGCTCGTAGTGTCAATTAGGAATATGTGTTAGAGATGCGTAAAATTCTTCGCGGCAAGCTTGATCGCCGCGTTTCTAACCCTTTAGAACTGGTCTATGCATTAGAAAGTCAAATAATAATGTTTTCTATAAAAGTGCCCTTTTTGTAGTTCACTATATGGTCGTATAATAGGAATGCAGACCGCATAGTCGCCGCAGAGTGAAGCAGTATGGTGGCCAAATCGATGTCAACTATGCGGCCAATTATGCAATCATATAGTCGATATGCGGGCCACAGGGTCGTCACATAATTCCCTTGGGATTTTGTAAGGGGCAGTTCTACGGTGCATTATGCAACCGCAGAACGGATATGCGGACCGCATTTCTGCCGCATACCCATGCAGCGTGTTCAGGTCTTGGAGAGCATTTTTGCGGTCCATTATACGGGTTGCATGTCTACTTTGCGATCGCAGATCCGAGTCGGGGCTCTAGTTTTCTAAATTTTTAACCCGACCCCTGTCGTTATATCCTGTGCAATAGCTCATTTGAGCCCATTTCCTGACACTTTTAGAGAGAGAGAGAGAGGGGTCTAAGAAAGGGGAAGTGCTTCCCATCAAAATTACTCCATAAATACTTGGTAAATCATTGAAGATAATCAAGTGAGGGACCTAAACCCTCATCCCAAGAGGTAAGGCTTCATCACCTCAGCTCTCATTTTTACACATAGCTATAAAGGGTCATCGGTGAGGTAATTCATGGGGATAAGGGGGTTTGCATTGCATGCATGTGTTCTTGAAGAGTATGAGGAATTATAAAAGAGGAGGCATGGGTAATGGGCTAGTGTAATCTTGCATAAAAGACCATAAGGCCTTAATGAACACTAAATGCTCAGTAAAATGCCCAAGAGAGCCTAGATTATGATCTTTTCTTGATTATGAGTTAAATTGTGCTATATTGCTTAAATAGGTTGAAGTGCAAACATTCCGGAATGTTATAGGATTAAGGAAAGCTCAGTTGAGGTATGTATGGCTAAAACCCCGTCTTTTAAAAATTGAGATTCATCGGTGCTTGTGTGAATATGGTAAGGTTAAAGTTGAATTGTTGCATTGATTGTTATTTTTCCTAAATTGGTGTTGTAACCTTATATGCGTGAAAGATATGTCTCAACATGATCAATGTGCTATCTTGATAACTTGAAAGGGGCAAAGGATATGAATTATGTAATGAAATGGTTAGACCTTAAATTTAGATAGAAGTTGCATTGTTGTGCCATCTACGTGAAGTCTTATCTATGCTTACAATTTAAATTGCTCTTGTGTGCACCTACTGTCCTAAATGGCAAAGCTAATATTGAAATTGGGAACGATGTAAAATGCGGCCTAGTGCCAAGAATGATATGATAAGTTGTAGCCCCAAGTACCTATTAAATGATATATGTGAAATGAATTGATTAATGAGAAGGGAACAATGCCTTGGTAAGGCGGCCTAGCCGATCAGGCCGAGATCGAACTCCGCTCAATATAGCGGTGGTATTGTGAATGAATTCCCGAAAGGAAAATGAGATTGTGATTGAAATATATGCCTCAAATGAGGCGACCTAGCCGGTCGGGTCGAGATCGGACTCTGCTCAAGATAGCGATGGTATTGTGAACAAATGATGAATAGTATGAAATGCCCCAAACTAAAAGCTATGTAAAAATGATGTGGAAGTTGTATGATTCTTTTATTTGATAATGTGGTCATCGTCTAAAGCTTGAGTTATACTGGTGATTTCTTATTCTTGTATGAAAGTTCTTTCTAACTAGATGGTTTTTAGTTATACATACTAGTACTATTCTATGGTACAAACGTTCCTTTTGCCGGGGGTGCTACATTTTTAAATGAATGTAGGTGGATCCATTGCAGATAGTGTGAATCACGCGTAGAGGAGTACCTTCTTCTTGAAGTCTTGGTGAGCCCCTTTCTCCTTCAATGGTTTATATTGCACATCTTTTGTTATAGACTTCTACTTTTGAGATATAGCCAGAGCCTTGTTGCCGGCATTGTCATAACTTGTCTTTACCTCCTTAGAGGCTCCATAGACATATGTGTGGGTTATGTACGGGTGTTGGATGGGCCTGCGAACTATTATGTAATTCAAATTCTCGCTTTTTCTAAAATGTATTTGCATGGAATCTTGGAACTTATCGACAGTTTAATGTTATGATTTAAAATGATCTAACATTGTAGAATGCACCCTCTTTCCTCGTCTAAATAAATGAATGAAAGCATGGTTTCCTTATTCGTATCGAGTTGGGTAGGAAGTGCTTGATAAGGCTTGCTCGGTTGGGGGCTGATTGATTGAGCGCTGGTCACGCCTCCCGAGGTTGGGGCATGACAAACTTGGTATCAGAGCCTAAGGTTTTAAAGTGTCCTAGGATGTCTCGGAGACGTGTCTAGTAGAGTCCTTCTTATCGGTGTGTAGTCGACCACATCTATAAGTTGGGGGCTACTTGGGCATTTAGGAATAACACCCTTCTTTGATATTGCGGATCATGCGGCGACATTGTTCCCTCTCTAATTAGTGCATTGTTCTATTTTCAGTAAATGACACCTAAGAACAAAGCAAAAATTGGACAGGAAGCCAATGCTAATGCCACTTCAAGAGGGTTCAACAATTTATTGAGGGACTCCACCCCAGTATCCAGATTAATATGGCCAGGGAGTTGGAGATGGATATTTTTTATCAGCAGGTTGTGAGTATCACCAGGATATTAGAGGGCATAGTTTCCCGGGATATGGAGGAGAGAGAGGCTAAGAGATCTCGAGAGACTAGTTCTTATTCGGGCGCTCGTGCCTCAACTGCAATTCGACATGGTAAGGGCCATGCGAGTCGCCCCGTTCATTCATCTCTTCCAGTTGCCAATGGTGATCCAGCCCCTTCTAGGCCCTAAGAGCCTTATTATGCACCGCCAATATCTAGTGCGCCTCATATATGGGGTGTTTCCAGCGGTCAATCCAGCCGACCTTGACCGAGCTAACCATAACAGCCATGTCCTCCGAGAGCTTGTTTCGAGTGTGGCGATACTCGCCACATGGTGAGGGATTGCCTCAAACTTAGTAGGGGTGCGCCTCCATAGACTTATCAGCCGTCGTATGCTCCATCGAGCCCTTAGGCTATGACTATAGCACCAAGAGCTGTCACACCTCCTTTTTTACACACCGAAAGTGATATAAGGGAGTTTTTCCAATTTAAGTGACATTATTCGAAATGAGATTATTTATTTGATTTCAGAGTCACCACTTGGGATAATTTAATTGGTGTCCCAAGTAACCGGTTTATTTTAAATCCCAAATTGAGGAAATTTCGACTTTCCTTTTGAAGTCTGCGAACCAGAAATTCTAAGTAAGGAATTCTGTTAACCCGGGAGAAGGTGTTAGGCATTTCCGGGTTCCGTGGTTCTAGCACGATCGCTTAGCGATTTATACTTTGCTTAAATTGTTTAACTACTCATTTTTAGGACCTATGTGCATTTATCTCTTTACCACTTTTAAATCACTCACTTGATTATTCATAATTAAAGAATTGAGTTATGCGTACGTATACTCTTTTCCTTTAGCGCGTCAAAAATCATGTCACGCGAACGTGTCCACAATTAATAACGTTTTGTTTATTTTATTAAGAAAAGTTTGGTTGAAGTTGCGCGAACGCATCCCTCGAGTCATTTTTAGAATTAAATTTGCGATTATGTTACGCGAACGTATACATAATCACAATGCTAGTCTAAATCGAGTCTAAAGCAAACTACGGGTATTTAAAGAATTAATTACATCTAAGTTTATATTAACTAAAACAGGGCCATGGGTAATTTTAGCGAAAATGGCACACCTCTAACTATTTTTTTTTAAAAAAAGATTAATCTTGATTGAACATCCGAACTTTAAACTCAAAGTTGTTGAGTAGCGCATAGAGCCCAAGCAGAAGGCCCCAAGCTGATCACAGAAAAGTAACTGGGCCAATTGCAGGCCCATGGAATTAATACAAACTTCCCTTATCCTTTTCTTTTAAGACCAAAAAAGGGTATCAACACTTATTGGGCTCAGAATACTGAGCCGAGATGCAAGTTATGTAATTGAACCCAAGGCTAAACCCAAAGGAAATTAGTAGTTGAAGCCCAAACATTACTGCTACACAAATTTATAAATAAACGAACAATTGATTCTGCCACTAAAGGAAGCTGGAGCCTTAACCATATTGATTAACATAAAGCTGGAGACTCGATGGAAGTTAGAATTTTTCAAGACCTTCATTTGATAAAAAAAACGCAGCAGCCATACTTTTCAAACAAATTAAAACCAAAGCCCAATGTTTAATTACAACAAAAGATAAAACTATTCTAATTCAATAATTCGTTTGCGGAGCATTTAACAGCATCGGATTTTGAATAAGAAACTGTTCATGAGCTACATAGTGTATTTGGTGTATTATTTCCATTGATTTTTAACAAAAGTCACCAAAATAAATAAAGCTTGAAACTAGTACATAAAAAATCTAGAATACTAACCAAAGTCACTATTA
This sequence comes from Nicotiana sylvestris, assembly GCF_000393655.2. Lineage (NCBI taxonomy): Eukaryota > Viridiplantae > Streptophyta > Magnoliopsida > Solanales > Solanaceae > Nicotiana > Nicotiana sylvestris. The sequence continues at coordinate 149,624,791 of NC_091060.1, forward strand.
TTCTAATAGATTTAACATGCCAATACAAATAGTAGTATTTGTTTGTTTCCTTTTCCCGACTTATCAGCAGTGCATCAGAAAGGTTGAATTAGAAAGCTCCTAAGTGGATTGAAAAAGAAACACCAAAACTACAATCCTTATATCATGTTCAAAGCTTTATGGAAACTGGAAAAAATATTTAATAAGCAGAATTTATGCACAAGCTAAATCTTGAAAAAAGAACATTGAGTTGGACTAAATTTGTGTTGAAAATCTTGTAGTAATATTTCAACACTCAAATATCATAATGTGAGGTAAAAATAGGTAAAACCATTTATTAATTAACAAAAACTCATTCAAATCCATCAATAGCTTATTCTGTCAACTCAGAATCTTAACAGAGCAAAACGAATCAAGAACAAACGAAAAAAAGTAACAGAACTTAAACATAGACAAAGAACACTTTATCAATAGGAGAATCAATAGGTATTACAGCAAAATTTCATCCTTGATTCAAATATAAGTTAGAATTTACATACCTCAAGCAAAGAAACAGACTTGGCAAAACCAAATAAAAGCTACAAGAACGAAGAAGAAGAAGCTCAGCAGATCAGCAGTACGAATCCAAAGAAATCAATAGCAAATCCACAGCTTTGAGAACCAGAAATAGACTCAATCCAAACCCATTCTCGCACAATCAGAATCTTACACCTTTTCTGGATTTGGTTTGAAACAAAATAAACTTCAAATCGACAAACAAACTCAAACCATACTTTTATTTCTTTTTTTTTTGAATAGAGGCAGACTAAATTTTTTAAAGGAAAAGAAAAGGGCTTGAAGAGTATGACAACTCTAAGAACCCTAGAAAAATCTTTCACTCTCGAAATTTTTTTCAAACTTTTCTTCCGTTTTTTTATCCCCCTCTTTTTTTTTTAACTTAGAAGAGTTACCTCATATATATAGTCTTCAAGATCTTCAAGAAATCTGCCCAAAAATTCGAAAAATCTCCCAAAATTCCGAACACTTTTGGGACAAATGGAGGGCGTGGATTGATTTACATCTATCCACGACTCCCATTCGTCCAACAATTGTCCTTTTGAATCCGAAATCGTGCTATTTGGGAGAGAAAAATTCGTACTCCCTACTGACAAAAACCGTTTGGGAATCAAATGACGTGGAGGGGGGACCATTTTGAGCGAACTCGGATGAGTGATGGTAAGTCAAGGTGAGGTAGATGATGAACAGTGGACTCGGCACCGCATCTGATTTTTCTAGGTTTAGGGTCAAATGGGGGAACACATTATAAGAGGGGTTTTATATTAAGACCAAATGGGCGGGTTATTTTGGCGGGTCTGCCCGGTTTGGGCTGGGGCGGGCTGGTAAGAAAGGGGTTCTGTAGGCCGAATTTGGGTGTGTTTAAAAATGGCCCAAAACTAAATTAAAACCCTTGTCTTCAATTAACTTCTTTTATTCTTTTTTCTTTTCTTTTTATCTCTTTTTTAATTAAAAATCCTAAATTATTTAAAATATAAAATTAAACTAATTAACTAATTATAGTAATTGTAACATTAATTAAATCTATATTAAAAGTGAAAAATAAATAAACTAAAAAAAAAACTAAAGGACAAAAATGCAAAAATGAGCTATTTTTTGTGATTTTCAAATTTTATAAAATAAATAATTACTAATTAATTCTAAAAAAAGTAAAAACAAATCCTAAATGAAATGCATGATATTTTTGGTATTTTCATGATTTAAATAAAAATTAAGAAAGCAAGAAAATGTAAATAAGTAATAAAATCTACAAAATTCCTAAAAATGGCCAGTAATCAATAAAAAACCTATTTTCTTAGATTTTGTAGGAGTATTTCATGTATGGAAAAAATCACGTGCTCACAGCTGCCCCTCTTTGATCGAAGACACGAAGCGTTTTCGAGCAAAGATAAAATGAGCAATTATGAGGGATTTTTGCCCATTTGAAACTCCACGAGAAGCATTTTTGAAAAAGAGTCTGGCCGAACCTTGCTTCAAAGGTTGTCTACATATCCTTGGCGATAAAGGAATCAGGTCAGTGTAGTTCTAGAAGTTTTGGTAGCTGGGACTACCGGGAAGCTGCGATTTCACTGTTGTTGTTGCCGTTTCTGCTTGCTGAGCTCCTTATTACACGAAAAAGGAAAATCTAAAGCTAAGCTAGCTAGGCCTATATATCTCTTAAAACTTGATCTTGAGTCTTAGCTGATTTTGTTGAGGACCCCGATCTAAATCTTGATGCTCGTCATCTGTAGGTGCTGGTTCTTTCTTCAGCTTTGGATTAAGGCGGGACATGCGAAGCTTGCGACTTCAATCATATCCTGAGCAGTCCACGTCTTCCTCCGCTCTAGCACTCTAAGTTTACTTCTTTTTTGTTCTTTTCTTCTTTTGGATTGAGACTCATTCTTTTGGCCGTCTCAGACCTTGTGCCTTGAGGCCAAACCTGCTCAGACACCAAAACAAACAAACGAATGAAATTTTTCTGCCCCAGTTTTCACTATGAAAATTTCGTGAGTTATTTGTAACTAAAATCTAAACTATTTCTTTTTTTTTTTGATAAAATAAAGATTATGTGTCTTTAGGAGAAAGAAATTAGGGAGTGGGGCCCTAACGTTAGCAAAAGGCGACTAGGGAATGGAGGCCCTATGTCTATAATCTCAACTCAGGGATTGGAGCCCTAATATTGGCAAAAGGCGACTAGGGAATGGAGGCCCTATGTCTAAAATTCTCAACTCAGGGATTGGAGCCCTAATGTTGGTAAAAGGCGACTAGGGAATGGAGGCCCTATGTCTAAAATCTCAACTCAGGGATTGGAGCCCTAATGTTGGCAAAAGGCGACTAGGGAATGAAGGCCCTATGTATAAAATCTCAACTCAGGGATTGGAGCCTTAATGTTGGTAAAAGGCGACTAGGGAATGGAGGCCCTATGTCTAAAATTTCAACTCAGGGATTGGAGCCCTAATGTTGGCAAAAGGCGACTAGGGAATGGATGCCCTATGTCTAAAATCTCAACTCAGTGATTGGAGCCCTAATGTTGGCAAAAGACGACTAGGGAATGGAGGCCCTATGTCTAAAATCTCAACTCAAGGATTGGAGCCCTAATGTTGGTAAAAGGCGACTAGGGAATGGAGGCCCTACGTCTAAAATCTCAACTCAGGGATTGGAGCCCTAATGTTGGCAAAAGGCGACTAGGGAATGGAGGCCCTATGTCTAAAATCTCAACTCAGGGATTGGAGCCCTAATGTTGGTAAAAGGCGACTAAGGAATGGAGGCCCTATGTCTAAAATCTCAACTCAGGGATTGGAGTCCTAATGTTGGTAAAAGGCGACTAGGGAATGGAGGCCCTATGTCTAAAATCTCAACTCAGAGATTGGAGCCCTAATGTTGGTAAAAGGGTAAAAGATTGAGGTCGGGAGTCCCAAGCTAACATATATATATTATTTTTTATTATTATTAATTTTTTTTATTTTTATTTTTTCAATTTTCATTTTCAATAAAATGCGGGAAAGAAACTTGGAGTGAACTTCCCTTATTTGGAGTGGTTGCTGCGGCAAGCTGTTTCTAGCTCTTGCGCATCTTTTCCCTTTCGGTTGCACCTGCTTCTCGAACGGTTGCTTTGGGTTACACCTATTTCAACTTTTCAAACAAAGAACAATTGTTAGTTTGAAACGGTGGTTGGTTTTGTGGCCTTGATTGTGTTGATCACTTGATCTCGGCCCAACTCTCTCTTGGTGAGAACCTCTGCTGCTTGCGGGCTCGCTGAAAACTGATCTCTATCCTTATAACCGAAGAGCTCAACTTTTCAAAATTTCTCATGACGACTTATAGGCTTTGGCCCTTTTCATTTTATTCTGCCTCTAGGGGCTTTGACTTGGGATTTCTTTTCATTTTCAATAAATTCTGACTTCAAAGCATCAGTTATCATGGCCAGTCAGGATCGACTTGATGCACCCGCTGAGGCTGGGAACTTTTATTTGGACTTGGATTTTATTAAGCAGAACCCTGTAAAACCAATCTTGCCACCTTTTCTTTGCATTAGCTTCAGAACAAAGTTAGACCGAAGGGATTCAAGGAAAAGTTAACAAAGGACAAGAAAATGAATTTAAAGGAGAAGTGTCCCTTTCGGGGAGGAAGGACGGACTTATTTGGGGTGCATGCAGACTTCAAATAGACATGACATGCTTCTTGGACTAGACAACCGATCCGCACAACTATCCCAACTTCTCATAAACCCATTGCGACCCGTGTTTCAAAACCAAGAAAACTTGCCAGGACTCTTTCAATACCAATGGTGGTGAAGGGTTTCTTCTCTTCGATCAACGGCGCCCTTTGCGGGTTTTCGCCAATTGACCTCTCTCATTTCTCTTCTAACTATCGCCTTATAGTACTCTTTACAAGTTTTCACTAACAAGACTCTCTCATTTTCAATTTCTCTGCTCACCGTCATCTTATGGTGCCCGTATGTTTTCACCAATAAGACTCTCTCATTTTATTTCTCTCATTTTAATTGTATCAGATCCAAACAGTTGTGTTTTCTAGTTCTGATGCCTTTGCCGATTGATCAGAAGGACTTGAACACGGTTTGGGTAAAAAGAATCTGGATGAAATTACAACTTTGGAACCGTTCAGGTAGGCGTCATTGCCGAACCATCCTAACATCTTCCCCGGTTTCGCTTTTGGGGAAAATTGGATTTTTGTTTTGGTGTGACTGAACCCCAGAGAGAGGCTGCCTACGTATCTTTTCGTAATCAAGTCGAATGTAGTTCAGGAAGTAATATCTTTTTTTTTGCAAACGTCTTCGAGTTCCAAAGAGGGTAATGAAGGAAAGGTAACCATCTCAATGGGTTAGCAAAGGATTGGAGTGTTTGGGGTAGCGAGAATGAAAGCCTTCGTCATCCCAATCGGGCAATGTTGTCACTGTAGAAAGATTAGACATAGTACCTTTTGACCGCGTCTGCGTTCACAGCTGCCTCAGGGTCGTTTCCTTCGATATCTCCCAGATATAACGCTCCTCTTGGTAATATCTTTCGGATAATGTATGGGCCTTTCCAATTAGGAGCAAATTTGCCTTTTGATTCCTGATGATGGGGAAGAATATGCCTCAGAACGAGTTGCCCTACTTCAAAATTGATAGGACGCACTTTCTTGTTATAGGCACGGGCCATTCTTTGTTGATACAACTGCCCGTGGCAAACTGCGGCCATCCGCTTTTCGTCAATCAAGGCCAACTGTTACAAACGAGTTTTGACCCACTCACTGTCTTCAATTTCAGCTTCCACAATGATCGGGAGAGAAAGGATTTCGACCTCCGTGGGTATTACGGCTTCAGTTTCGTAAACCAAAAGATACGGGGTTGCTCCGATCGATGTGCGCACCATAGTGCGATATCCCAACAATGCAAAAGGCAGCTTTTCATGCCACTGCCTGGAACTTTGGATCATCTTTCTCAAAATCTTTTTGATGTTCTTGTTTGCTGCTTCGACGACACCATTGGCTTTAGGGCGATAGGGAGTAGAATTCCGATGCGTTATCTTGAACTGTTCGCATATCTCCCCCATCAAATGACTATTCAAATTTGCAGCATTGTCTGTAATAATAGTTGCTGGGATACTGAAATTATAGATAAGATTGGAGAGCACGAAATCTACCACGGCTTTCTTGGTGATAGATTTGAGAGTGATGGCTTCAACCCACTTCGTGAAGTAGTCAATGGCAAATAGTATGAATCGGTGCCCATTTAAGGCTTTCGGCTTGATTGGCCCGATGACATCCATACCCCAAGCAACAAATGGCCAAGGTGCTGACATGGGATGCAGTTCTGTGGGAGGTGCGTGAATCAAATCACCGTGCACCTGACATTGATGACACTTCCAAACAAAACTAAAGAAGTCTTTTTCCATGGTTATCCAGTAATAGCCTGCTCGAAGGATTTTCTTTGCTAAAACATACCCGTTCATGTGGGGTCCGCATACTCCCGCGTGTACCTCATGCATGATTCTTCCAGCCTCCTCTGCGTCAACACATCTTAACAAGTTGAGGTCCGGAGTTCTTTTGTACAAGATGTCACCACTCAAAAAGAAACCACTCGCGTGCCGCCTAATGGTTCTCTTCTGGTCTCCACTGGCTTGCTCAGGGTATTCTTATGTTTTCAAAAACCTTTTGATGTCATGATACCATGGCTGGGTATTGGAGTTGTTTCAACCGTATTACAATAACCATGCCTTTCCCGAATTTGGATTTCCAAGGGATCAATGCGGGCATTGCCTGGGTATGGCAGCATTGAGGCTAAAGCGGCGAGTGCATCAGCTAATTCATTGTGGCAGCGAGGAATGTACCTGAACTCTATTGACTTGAATCGTTTGCCATGTTCTTCCACATGTTGCCTATAAGGAATAAGCTTGACATCTCGGGTTTCCCATTTCCCTTGAGCTTGTCGGATAATCAAATCTGAGTCTCCCATGATTACCAGTTCTTCGACATCTTGGTCGATTGCCATGTTCATACCCATAATGCAAGCTTCGTACTCGGCAATGTTGTTTGTGCAGAAAAACCGGAGCCTAGCTGTGGCCAGATAATGCTGGCCGGTGGGCGAGATTAAGATTGCCCCAATTCCAACACCTTTTGGGTTTACCGCTCCATTGAAAAACATTTTCCAAGCATTCATTTCTTTGGATATCGCCTCAACCAAGTTTACCTCTTCATATGGGAAGTAAGTATTCAAAGGCTGGTATTATCATCGACCAGATTTTCATCGAAATGGTCTGCTAATGCCCGGGCTTTCATTGCAGTGCGAGTGACGTAGACTATGTCAAATTCGGTGAGCAAGATCTGCCACTTTGCTAACCTCCTAGTGGGCATTGGTTTCTGGAATATGTACTTTAAAGGGTCCAACCTGGTAATGAGGTAGGTGGTGTAGGCCAGCAGGTAATGCCTTAGCTTCTGAGCAACCCATGTTAAAGCACAACAAGTTCTTTCCAACAAGGTATATTTGGCCTCGTAGCTTGTGAAATTTTTGCTCAAATAGTAGATTGCCTGTTCCTTCCTCCCGGTCACGTCATGTTGTCCGAGGACGCATCCAAAAGAATTCTCCAAGACTATCAGATATAAGAAAAGAGGCCTTCCTAGTTCAGGCGGGACCAATACTGGCGGGTTCGACAAGTATTCTTTGATTTTGTTAAAAGCTTCTTCGCACTAGCCTGTCCATTTAATCACTGCGTCTTTCTTTAACAGCTTAAAAATGGGTTCACATGTGGATGTCAACTGGGCAATGAATCGGCTGATGTAGTTCAATCTTCCGAGCAAACTCATGATATCTTTCTTGGTTCTTGGAGGAGGCAAATCTCGAATGGACTTTATCTTGGTTGGTCTAACTCGATGCCCCTCCGACTGACTATGAATCCCAAAAGTTTGCCAGATGGAACTCCGAATGCACATATGACTGAATTCAGCTTCAGATCATATTTATGCAGCCGCTCGAAATTTTTTCTCAAATCCCGCGTATGGTCATCTTGAGTCTTGGACTTGATGATCACGTCGTCCACATACATCTCTATCTCTTGGTGCATCATATTATGGAAAATGGTTGTCATGGCTCTCATGTAGGTTGCCCCGTCATTCTTTAGACCAAAAGGCATAACCCTGTAACAATAGGTTCCCCAAGGTGTCGTAAATGCTGTCTACTCTGCATCTTCCTCGTCCATTAGGACTTGATGATATCCAACGTAACAATCCAAAAAAAGCTGTATCGCATGTTTGGCACAATTGTCAACGAGGATGTGGATATTTGGCAAAGGGAAATTATCCTTAGGACTTGATTTGTTTAGGTCCCTGTAATCCATACACACTCGGGTTTTCCCGTCTTTCTTTGTATCGGAACTACATTGGCTAACCAAGTGGTGTATCGAACCACTCGGATCACTCTAGCTTTCAACTATTTTGTGACCTCTTCTTTGATCTTGTCACTGATATCAGTTTTAAACTTTCTCTGTTTTTGCTGAACAGGGGGATAATCAGGGTAAGTTGGCAACTTGTGAACCACCAAATCAACACTGAGTCCTGGCATGTCGTCATATGACCAAGCAAACACGTCTTTGAACTCAAACAAGAGTTGGACCAAAGCATCCCTAGTTCTTTCATTCGCGTGAATGCTTATCATTGTCTCTTGGACCTCTTCTGAATTACCCAAATTTACTGGCTCGGTATCATTTAAGATTGGCTTAGGCTTATTCTCAAATTGCTCCAGTTCTCAATTTATTTCTCTAAAAGTCTCTTCTTCATCATACTCTGGTTCTTGGTTCATTATTTCACAGTTAGACAGCGTATTTGGATCTGGGCATGAAGTCTGCAAGCATGTCATGTCATTTAAAGCTGCATTATTAGAACTGAAATAGAAAACAAAGAGAAAAATAACCAAATCAGAAAGAATAAAGCAAATTGGACGATGAAATATTGATTTCATTTCATTGAATTTGAAGATAACGGGGTTTACATTGGAAATTAAAAGACAGGAAACTAAAGAAAACATCCGAGTTACACCCTGAAATAACTCGTGATGCAGGAAAAGGTGGCAGGACAGGTCTACCGGGACTCCCGCCTGATCAGGAATGGCGTAGCCTTCCAATTCTGTAGCTTGGCATTAGGTCCCATATACAGCACCTCAGCGGTGCTCGATCCTTCCCCTGGTTGAACCATGTGGGCTTCATACAGTATCTTCCTCATGGCCCCACATATTTCTTCGGCCGTAAAGGCCTTATCTTCCTCATTGTATTATGGCTCGATAAACGTTCTGTAGAGATGCGGCACCGGCTGAGGCAAGACCCAACCATCATTCTTTCTATCATTTGCCCATTTTACATCATCTGGAGTGGGTCGGAAGCCTATCCCGAAGAACTTTTCACTGGCTGCCAGGGTAAAAGGTTCAGTTATTCCTTGCAATGATTTTCCGAGCCCCTTCCCTGGTTTGAAACCATGTCTGATCATTTCTTTGGCCACCATGATTGATGCATTAGAAAGAAAGGGTTGAGGGCAAGGGTTTCCCTCTTCGTACTGGTCTGCGACCACAATTTCAAAGGCTTGATAAATTATGTGCTCACTCCCCTCTTTTGCTTCAAGACATGGGACTGATGGGTCCCGATAAATTGATTGCTCGTCTTCCCCGTGGACTACAATCTCTTGATTTTCATGCTCAAATTTTACCATCTGATGGAGGGTAGAGGGTACAAACCCTGCTGCATGAATCCATGGCCTCCCCAAAAGAAAATTGTAGGATGTGTCCATGTCTAGAACCTGGAAGGTTACTTCAAAGTCTACTGGGCCGATGATCAGAATCAGATCAATTTCTCCAATCGTGTCCCTTTTTATACCATCGAAAGCTCGTACACAGACATTATTAGGTCGAATTCTTTCGGTCCGAATTTCCATGCGTTGTAGAGTTGAGAGTGGGCAGATGTCTATCCCAGATCCTCCGTCCAACATAACCCTTTTCACATAGTACCCTCGCATTTGACTGTCAGGTGCAGGGCTTTGTTATGCGCGACCCCTTCTAGGGGCAAGTCATTTTTGCTGAAGGAAATCTGGTTAATTGCGAAAAACCTTTCTGCCATCCTCTCCAACTGTTCTATAGAAGTTTCAATAGGAACATATGCTTCGTTAAGTGTCTTGATCAATACCTTCTGATGTTCAGTGGAGTTCATCAGCAAAGCCAACAAGGAGACTTGTTCAAGAAATTTTCGAAGCTGTTCGATCACCTTATAATCCGCCATTTTAATCTTTTGAAAGAAAGTCTCCGCTTCTTCAACACTCACGGGCTTCTTAGATGGGAAGCGTTTTCGAGTGGCGTTGTTCACCTCTTCCAAGTTAGAATACTTTTCAACAGGGTTATTTTCTTGGACTTCTCCTGAGATTTCTTTGCCCTTATAGGTCACCACCATTTTGTTGTAATTCCAGGGCACAACAGTAGGATCCGTCATGGGCTTTTGCGGTGCGCGACCAATAACCACAAGCTCACTCAGACTTGGTGGATTAATTGGCCCCCCATCACATAAGCTCCCTTGGGCACATATATTTGGGTTGCCCTGTTTAGCTCGAATCTTTTAGGAGGACTCAAAGTTATCTATTTTTCTTTGTGGCCTCGATCGACATAGATAGCAAAATCTTTAGGAGGCGTTTCCCCAATTCCCGCTTCGACTTTCTTTGCTGATTTTGGAGGGGTGATTTTGTTCTTTTCCTCCCCTTTGTCTTGCTTCGGGGTAGCTTTTGGTTTCTTTTCTGCGTCAGTAATGACAATGATGGCCTTCAATATTGGGTCAAATTCCTTATCCTCATAAATCATCCCGATTACTTGCCCATTGTTGTGGGCTGGTAGTGGGTTATTAGTCACATTGGGGACATCCTCATCCCTTAGCACTATCTTCCTTTGTTCTATCAAATTCTCCACTGCTCTCTTCAGAGTCCAGCAATCATCAGTGTCGTTCCCTTCTGCCCCTGAGTGATAGGCGCATCGGGCACCAGCTCTGTAAGCGGGAGATGCTGGGTTTTGCCTAGTTTGAGGAACCGGCTGTAGCAGACCCATTTGGACAAGCTTTGGGAAAAGGCTGGAGTAGGATTCGTCGATTGGTGTGAAATTTGGCCTTTTAGGTGGTTCACGAGGGGGAAAATTATTTTGTGGAGGACGGGGGTTGTAGTGGTTTTGGTAAGGAGGTTGATTTCTAGGAAATGGAGCTTGGTTACGGTAGGCTTGTTGCTGTGGGCGGACATAAGATTGAGCATTCATGACCGTGTATGGATGACGAGCATAGGCCATGTCTTGGTGGGGGTAATAGTGTTGTGGGGTCCTTTCTGGGAAAAGGGATCTGGGAGTACGGTATTTTCTTACGCCTGACGCTGCCATGGACGTTTCTTCCTTCTTTTTGCCTTTCGCTATTCCTCCAGACCCACCCTGAATGGCTTGGGAAGTAGCTCTGATAGTGTATTGGCTTAGAATCCGACCCGTTTTCAACCCATTTTCAACCATTTCGCCAATCTTGATGGCTTTAGTAAACGGTTTACCCATAGCAGACATCATATTTTGGAAGTAGTCGGCTTCCTGAGCTTGTAAAAAAACTGTGACTATTTCGACCTCATCCATCGGAGGTTTTACCCAAGATGCTTGCTCTCGCCATTTAACTGCGTACTCTCGGAAGCTTTCTGAGGATTTCTTCTTTAAGTTTGTCAATGAGTTCCTATCTGGAGCAATATCAATGTTGTACTGGAACTGCTTGACGAAATCTCTAGCAAGATCATCCCAGATATGCCACCGGGACATATCTTGGTCCATGTACCACTTAGATGCGATGCCAACTAGACTTTCTCCGAAATAGGCCATCAGGAGTTCTTCCTTTCCATCGGCTCCTCGCAGCTGGTTGCAATATCTCTTGAGATGAGCAATAGGATCACCGTGCCCATCATACTTCTCAAATTTTGGGGTTTTGAATCCCAATGGTAGATGCACATGAGGGAACATACATAAGTCAGCATAGGATACACTTTTCTGCCCACTCAAACCTTGTATGCTTTTGAGACTCTATTCCATACTCCTCATCTTCCTCACAATCTCTTCTTGCTCAGGGGTTTTGGTAGTCTTTTATTGACCCACAGTGAACTCATATCGGGGTGGTTGAGAGTAAGTGTAGGTGGGAAACTGTGCAGGTTCCAGTGGGAGAGATGGTGTTTGGAAGGTGAAGGATGATGGGTCAAAGCTGGGCCTAGGCAGCGTAGGCTGTGTAGTAGCTGAGCACGGCGGAGTAGTGAAAATATTTGAAGCCGCTCCTGAAGCTAATACCTAGGGGCAAACCTCAGAAGGTGTTCCAACAAAGTGGGCCGAGATGGTAGTATATCCGAGTGGGGTATTGGGGTGACTGATCGGGATATTGGAGGTTCCACCTACCCTAGGAAAAAGCTCGGGAAATCCGGGGATCACACTTGGTGGCTCTCTTCCGTTTGACCAAGAATCCCACATTTCCATTATACGGAGACGCAGTAACCTATTTTCCTCGGCATCTGCCGATTCCAAAGTTGGGATGCCCGAGATCGGACTCTCATCCGTGATAGGAACTGTTGGCAGAGTGATTTCTGAAGACATTTCAATGCTACCTTTCGACCTCGTGAAGTATGGATGCGAAGCCAGACTACCACAAAACCAACCACCTTACTATAGAACCTGGACTCAGGATAACAACAACAAATGGTTAGTTTGAAACAAATAACAGATAGGTAATCGCATGTTGGGGTGTGATGCACCTATACAGTTAAATGTGTTTCTACATGTTTTGCAACGGTCGCATGCTTCATCCCGGCTTTACTTATTATTATTATTATTATTATTATTTTTTTTTTCTATTTTTCCTTCTTTCCAACTCCACTTTCTATCTTTTCATCTCTTTTTTTCTTTGATTTTCTTCTTTTCTTTCTTTTGGGTTTTTCTTTCGGATCTTTCCTCTTTCATTAAAATTGTTTACAAAAATCATGACCGGATCCAATAAGGATTGCCTACGTATCACGTCGCCGCGTGAATCAGATCATAACGTAGTTCAAGAAGCAAATGTGAAAAAGAAAAGAATAATTTTTGTGGGTTTTCAAATTTTCATTAATACAACTTTACTCAATTACAAAAGACTCAAAACATACCTTTTCTAGGACTTTAAGACTCAGGACGTGCCTTTTTTAGGACTTTAAGACTCAGGACATGCCTTTTCTAGGAATTGAAAACAGACTCGAAATATGAAAAATACAGACTCGGAAAAAAGGAAGAAAATACAATCAAGAAAACATCAGTGCCTCCAACCCTGCCCTAGGAACACCAACCGGTCTTGCAGCGGGCCTACTTGCCATATCATCTTGGAACCGATAGAGTTCTTCCATTATCTGATGGACGATGATCATTACAATGGCGAAAAACATAGATCTTGTCATGTCCTCACACGCACTGCATTTCATGGTGATGTAGTCAGCAATCCTTCGAACCCTCTCTCTTATGATGCCCTTCTCTTGCAACAAACGACCAATCTGACGGGATCTAGCCTCTAAGACTTGGGTGGCAATGTGATTTTTCTCTTGCAAGTGTTGTAAGTCCTCTTCCAACCGTTCCATTAAGGCGTAACAATGTTCTCTCTCGGCCTTAAAATTTTTGGCTTGTTTAGCCATTTCACCTTCGAGGTTGCCAATCGCCTTTTCCCAAACTGTGACCCCTCTTTCATATCTTTCTTTCATCTGTTGAACGAAAGCTGCACGCCCTTCGGCATTTTTAGCCAACCTCGTTCGTGCTTTTGCTAGTTCAAACTCAGGTTTCTGCAAGTCATCTTCATAGTCACGCACCTTTTGAGTAAGGTTATAAATGAGCCTCTCATCTTTCCTGCTTCGGCCCGGATTCTCGGCTGCTATTTTCAGCTGTCGAACCTGGGCCCTGAGAGCTTCATTTTCTCGAACCAATCTTCTCCTCTGACCCTCGACCTCTTGTGCATGTAAATTATTATTGAAGGTGACATTTCTCAACTCTTCTCGCAGATCATGGATGATGGCCCGATATTCCTTTTCCTTTTCTCCCCAAGCTAACCTTTCCTGAATTTTGTCATCAAAAGCTTGAACATGGGGCCTTTTGGCGGGCCTCACAAGTTCGGGTTCGGGCTCCGGCTCATTGTACACATAAAAACTCCTTTCAAACCAAGCAACATAATTGGGATCAACTTCGCCCTTAGCTGGGTCTGGCACTTGGGTGTTACTTTTTAGATATCGACAACAATTCCAGTCTCTTTGAACTAAAGCCTCGGGTATCGTTGCTTCTGGGTGTAGTTCAATGACTTGAGTGCTCAGGTTTGCCTCTTCGGGTATCACCTGATATCTTCCCAGTTGTCTCAGAACTCTTTGTGGTGCATATGGTTGTATACTTCTCGCTCCCATTATCATCAAGTAGCCCTTTGAAGAAGTCATGTAGATGATTTCTGTTACTGGGAGCCATCCTATGGTCCATTCAATTTGATCTGCTCTCAATTCCTCAAATAGGAAACCCATGCTTCAAACCCTTTCGGTGGTTTGTAATCTTCTACTCTTTCCTCATATATTTTGATGAAAATGTTCCCATCTGAAGCATATCTCATGAACTTAGGATGACGGCGAAGGTGCTCGATCATCCACATCTGAAGAAGAATATCGCAGCCTTCGAAAAATTGACCCCCAGATTTGCACAATGTTAATGCCCGGTAAATGTCCGCCAGCACTAATGGGACGAGTGTGTGATCTTTTTTGTCGATGAGGACCTGTGCGATTCTGGCCATACTAAGGTCTATTGTACCCTCAGAATTCAGAAATACCATGATTCCCAAAAATGCCACGACGAAAGCAAACCGTCGATGAATTTGCCATATGCTCTTGTCCTGTTTGTTACTCAACCCTTTCTCATGTGTTTCGAACCCGGCCGAGTGTCCAAACCTAAAATACAAGAAGTAGAATGCACAACTCCCTTTGCTTGCGCGGTCCTTGCTCATTTGTTTGCTAATTTTCAAAAGATCGAAGAATTTGTGCACTGAGGGAGCCCTAGGGAATATGAGCTGCTGCTTTCTTAACTCTTGGCCGAAATCCATATACCCAGCTATTTCTTCCAGGGTGTGTGTGAGCTCAAAATGCGAGAAACGGAACACATTGTGAACGGGATCCCAAAAGGTTACCAAAGCCTTGATTAAATCCTCTCGTGGCTCGATGTGCATGATGTCTACCAAGGGACCCAACTGCTCTTTTACCCAAGCTTGGCCATCTTTATCTAAATCACCCCACCACTTACGTAGCTGCATCCGAGCCCTTTCTATGACAGATTGCGATGATTCCTGAACGATATTCATTTGTACCTATGGAGGGTTAAGGTTAAGGTTGACTCTTGTGGACTCTTTTTGCAAAACAAGTTTTCTAAGAAAAATCAGCGAACAAGGGCCCCTTTTATTGCTATGTTAGCAAAATGGTCGTTTTTGCAAACGCGGCCCCTTCACAATTCCAAATAAATTTTGTGGCCGGGGTAAGTAAAGAAAAAGACAATTTTAAACAGAGTTTCCTGTTTCTCCCGATAATAGCCTTTTGGCAATTGGAATTTAGTCTAAGGCTATTCTAGTAAGAAATGACTTAAAAACAAACCGAAGCTGGGTCGGCTTTATTGTTTTAACTAAAGTCCTGAAACACCTTTTATTTTATTATTTGGTAAAAATGAGGCCGAACCTTATGTGGGTTGCCTACGTATCCCACATCCGGTGAGAATCATACTTGCGTAGTTCGGGCAATTTTGACATAAAAACATGATATTTGACTTACTCTATTATTATTATTTTTTTTGGAAATATGTTTTCCTTTTTTTCTTTTTTTTTTTCAAAAATTCGGCAGAGTTTCGGAATATTTTAAAATACCAGGATTTTTAGAAACCGGGTAAATTCTCTATCCTACCTCACTCTTGGTTTTTCTCTTTATTAATCGGTCAACATGCAAGCCGAAATAAATAAATATTCACATAGCACGTAGGATGCATCATGATGGTCTTTATTTTGGGTACACTTGTCCTAGACGGACTCAACCCCTGTGTTGAGTCCCCAAGGTTAAATGCACGTGATGCAAATAAACGTTCCTACTAGGGATCATGTATGAGGTTGCGTTATTCTAAGTTAAAAACCTGGGGTTTGTTGTCTAGACTTGGGTTACCCGAGCGGACAACTGGGGCCGAAGAGGGGGCAACATACCGGGAGCACTAAAGTGTACCCGGCCTTGTTGCTGGCCCAGCCTCGATCTATTTGGTATAATTTCTACAGAAAAAGCGGGCCACGCGAACATGTGCACCATTTTCAGAAGACTCAGATGGGTGGCGCAAGAGGATATTTAAATACAGTTCAAGTAGTATCAAAGCGACAAATGACAATTAGCACATTGAGTCCATAAAATACAGTAATATCAGTAATAAAGCCAAAATAAAAATTGCATTAACAAACTCGAATTCTTGAACCCTGAACCAGAGATTCTGGGTTCGATCTCCAGCAAAGTCGCCAGAGCTGTCACACCTCCTTTTTTACACATCGAAAGTGATATAAGGGAGTTTTTCCAATTTAAGTGACATTATTCAAAATAAGATTATTTATTTGATTTCAGAGTCGCCACTTAGGATAATTTAATTGGTGTCCCAAGTCACCGGTTTATTTTAAATCCCAAATTGAGGAAATTTCGACTTTTCTTTTGAAGTCTGCGAGCCAGAAATTCTAAGTAAGGAATTCTGTTAACCCGGGAGAAGGTGTTAGACATTTTCGGGTTCCGTGGTTCTAGCACGATCGCTTAGCGATTTATACTTGGCTTAAATTGTTTAACTACTCATTTTTAGGACCTATGTGCATTTATCTCTTTACCACTTTTAAATCACTCACTTGATTATTCATAATTAAAGAATTGAGTTACGCGTACGTATACTCTTTTCCTTTAGCGCGTCAAAAATCATGTCACGTGAACGTGTCCACAATTAATAACGCTTTGTTTATTTTATTAAGAAAAGTTTGGTTGAAGTTGCGCGAATGCATCCCTCGAGTCATTTTTAGAATTAAATTTGCAATTATGTTACGCGAACGTATACATAATCACAATGCTAGTCTAAATCGAACCTAAAGCAAACTACGTGTATTTAAAGAATTAATTACATCTAAGTTTATATTAACTAAAATAGGGCCATGGGTAATTTTAGCGAAAATGACACACCTCCAACCATTTTTTAAAAAAAAAGATTAATCTTGATTGAACATCCGAACTTTAAACTCAAAGCTGTTGAGTAGCGCATAGAGCCCAAGCAGCAGGCCCCAAGCTGATCACAGAAAAGCAACTGGGCCAATTGCAGGCCCATGGAATTAATACAAACTTCCCTTATCCTTTTCTTTTAAGACCAAAAAAGGGTATCAACACTTATTGGGCCTCAGAATACTGAGCCGAGATGCAAGTTATGTAATTGAACCCAAGGCTAAACCCATAGGAAATTAGTAGTTGAAGCCCAAACATCTGTGACGACCCAAGGGGTCATCACCGTAATTCTTCCTTGTTCTGTGATCCCGAGGCCTTGAAAACCTCGCTTTTAGTTGCCTCGATTGGCCTGCGTAGTTCAGCCGCGTAGCCAGAAAGTTTTTATGTTAGAATATGTGAAACATTTGATGAATTTTGGTATTAATATGCATAATGTTGACTTAGGTCAACATTTTAGGTAAACGGACCCGGACCTGTGATTCGACGGTCCCGGAGGGTTCATAGAAAAATATGGGACTTGGGCGTGTGCCCGAAATCAAATTCTGAGGTCCCAAGCCCGAGAAATGAATTTTTGAAAGAAATTGTTTTTTCTGAAATTTGATATGAAAATTTGAAATGAAAAGGAGTTAGAAAATATAGGTATCGGGCTCATATTTTGGTTCCGACGCCCGGTACAAGTCTTAAATATGTGTTAAGCACTATCTGTAAAGTTTGGCTAAAAACGAACGTCATATGACGTGTTTCGGACTAAAAATGGAGAGTTTGAGTTGTGAAAGTTGAAGAAAGAAAATCATGTGTTTGAGGCTTGATCCTATGTATATGATGATATTTTGGCGATTTGATCGCACGAGTAAGTCCGTAAGATGTTTTTAAGGTTGTGTGCAAGTTTGGTTTGGAGCCCTGAGGGCTCGGGTGAGTTTTGAATGGTGCCCGGGAGGTCTTGGACTTAAGAAAATGCAGGTTCAGGTGTTGCAGACACCAGCGCGGCCGCGGTCATTTTCGCGCAGTCCGCGCTGGAGCCGCGCGGCCGTGATGCATTTTTGTGCGGTCCGCGTGGCTAAGTCTGAGGGCTAGGGTTCAGGTTAGCCAGCGCGGCCGCGCACCAAAACAGTGCGGTCCGCGCTGGAAGGGTTCAGAGAAGCCCCACTTTTCTCCCACTCGGCACGGCCGCAGCACATTTTTGTGCGGTCCGCGCCAGGTTCTCAGAAAGGTATACAAGTTCGGAAAATCTCAGTCATTTTTCACTTTTCAAAAACCCAAAACCTAAGAGGCGATTTTCCAAACAACTGTTTTCTCCCAAAACGATTGGTAAGTGATTTCTAACTTAATTTCTTTATTCCTTAACATCTTTTAACATAATTTCAACTTCAAATCAAAGATTTTCATGGGGAAAATTGGGTGTTTTGGGTAGAACCTAGGTTTTCTACAAATTGAGAAGTTGGACCTCAATTTGGGGTCCGATTTAAAAACAAATCATATATTGGGATTCATGGGGGAATGGGTAACCGGGTTTTGGTCCGAACCTCGAGTTTCGACCACGTGGGTCCGGGGGTATTTTTGACCTTTTTGGGAAAAACCTTGTAAAATCTATTTTCATGCATTGGGGATGATTCATTTAGTAATTATTAATGTGATTAAGTAACTTATGACTAGATTCGAGCGGATTGGTGGTGGAATCAAGAGGTAAAGCTGTACTAGAAGCGTGAGTTGAGTTTGGAGCATTCGAGGTAAGTGTTTGTTCTAACTTTGGCTTGAGGGAATAGGATTAGGATGATATTTGCTACTTGCTAATGTGGAGTACGGTGTATAGGTATGGTGACGGTTATCTATGCACCGGAGTCTAGCATGACCGTGAGTCTTGATTGCTTTTAATTCGAATAATGTGACACAAGCTCCTTGTTTTTTTTGATGAGTTTCATATAATGTGAACGGTTGAGGTAAAATTGTGATTGGTGTACTTTTGGAGCGTTAGCTTGAACATGAATGTGTTAGTTGAGGAATAATGGATTTAAAAAGGGGAAGGTATTGTGAATACTCTCTTGTCGGGATGTGTAGACTTATATATATACTCTCCCTTGTCGGGATATTTTGGGCTGTTAGCTGTACCCTCGCCGGGTTAAAGGTATTGAGTTGTTATTCTCCCATGAAGGGGTCTACTATATGAAGTCAGATATTATGAACTATATTGAGTTGTTACTTGCTACTTGGCATATCTTGGTCCACTTATATATGATATTATGGGATCGTGTGGCACGTCGTCCACTTGGTTATTGGCCTCTGTTGCCGGTGACATATTGTGCACTGTGATAAAGATGAATTGGGATCGTGTGGCACGCCGTCCACTTATATATGATATTATGGGATCGTGTGGCACGCCGTCCACTTATATATATGATATTATGGGATCGTGTGGCACGCCGTCCACTTATATATGATATTATGGGATCGTGTATATATATATATATATATATATATACATCATGGGAGCCGAAGTCTCTTCTGCTTATTTCCGATATTTCATTTTTATCTGTTACTCCCCGATAGCATGTCCCCTCCCAGCTTTACTTTGTATTATCTTGTTATTGTTTTCTTGCACTTGTTGTATATATATCTGTATAGGTTAATTGTGGTAGGTACTGTATAGCCTCGTCACTACTTCGCCGGGGTTAGGCCAGGCACTTACCAACACATGGGGTCGGTTGTGCTGATGCTACACTCCGTGCATTTTTGTGCACAGATCAGGGAGCAGCTCACGGACCACAGCAGTAGGATTTCTGGGAGCTATCTTCAGTCCCGGGACTCTCGAGGTAGCCTAGCTGGCGTTCGCAGGCCGAAGTCCCTCTCCATGTTTTTCGTTTGTTCATCTTGTATCAGACAAACATGATGTATTTCCTTTCAGACATTGTTTGTAGTATTCTGTAGTAGTCCGTGAGCTAGTGACACCAGACCTTGGGTAGTGATGTGTATTAAATTTCCGCACTTTTGGTTTTCAGTCGCTTTAGATTTAAAGTCTTCCGCTTAGATTTTGTCTCGTTTATTTATTGTTTGAAAGAAAGTAGGAAAGGTGTTTTACATATTTGGCTTGCCTAGCTCCGATAGTAGGCACCATCACGACACCCGATGGTGGAAAATCCAGGTTGTGACAAGTTGTTATCAGAGCCCTAGGTTACTCAGGTCTCACAACTCACGGCAAGCTCAGTAGAGTCTGAGGGATCGGTACAGAGACGTCTGTATTTATCCCGCAGAGGCTACTGAGTTAGGAAAACTTCACATTGTTCATTCTTGTCGTGCGATTCTGTTTCTCAAGTACTGATTGTCTTTCCACTCTGTTCTTTCGCAGATGGCGAGGACACGTGCTTCCTCTTCTACCGTGCAACAGCCTGAGTCCCTAGCAGCAGCCCCTATTAGGGGCAGAGGGCGAGGGCGAGGCCGTGTCAGAGGCCGAGGCCGGGGCAGAGCTCAGCCCCGAGTAGCATTTCAAGCGACGGAGCCTCAGGTCGATTTTGAGGAGGAGGTTTCGTCCCCAGCTGTTCCAGTGGGCCCAGCTCAGGTCCTAGAGGGTTTCATAGCCACTCCAGTGCTTCAGGACGCTTTGGTCCGACTGGTAGGCTTTATGGAGGGCATTTCTAGAGCGGGTTTGCTTCCCGTAGCTCCAGCCACATCTCAGGATGGGGGAGGAGTTCAGACTCCCGATACTCGTACTCCAGAGCCGGTAGCTCCTTAGGCTCAGGTTCCAGCAGTTCAGCCAGCCGTGGCAGTTCAGCCAGTTGTGGCAGCCCAGCCAGGTATTGCGGCTCAGTCCAGTGATGGTGCGGCTATGTCCGCGGATGCTCTGTGGAGGCTAGATGGTTCACCAGGCTCTTCTCTACCACATATAGTGGCAACCTTCAGAGGATGCCCAGAATTTCATATGCAGCTGTCATGAGGTTCTTCGGACTATGGGTATTTTAGAGACCAATGGGGTCGACTTCGCCACTTTTTGCCTAGCAGGATCCGCCAAGACTTGGTGGAGAGATTTCTGTTTAGCCAGGCCAGCAGGGTCGCCATCATTGACCTGGGATCAGTTTTCATAGTTATTTCTCTGGAAGTTTCTCCCAGTTACTCAGCGGGATGCCCTTTGCAGGCAGTTTGAGCGTCTCTAGCAGGGTTCGATGTCAGTTACCCAGTATGAGACACAGTTTATTGATCTTGCACGCCATGCCATTGTGATACTCCCCACCGAGAGAGAGGGTGCAAAGGTTTGTTGATGGATTGGCCCAGCCGATCCGTGTTCAGATGGCCATGAGTGCCGGTAGTGAGATTTCATTTCAGGAGGCGGCAGATGGCGCCCGCCAGATAGAGCTGGAACTTTCTCAGGGAGGTGGTCATGGGTCTAATAAGAGGCCCCATCATTCTGGTAGATTCAGCGGTACCTCGTTTGGAGGTAGGAATTCTTATGGTAGAGGCCATCCTACGAGGCCCTTTCAGTCAGCTCTCTAGACTTCTCATGGTTCACCAGTGAGTCATGGTTCTCAGCCGCAATATTCTGACCAGCAGCTCTTTAGTTCTCCATCAGCACCTATCAGTGCCCCGCCACTTCGTTACTCTCAACAGTCGAGGCCTTGTTTCACTTACGGCGATGTGAGGCACATTTCCAGGTGCTGCCCTCGAGCTTCCGACATCTCTCAACAGCAGGGACCTCGCCCAATGATCCAGGCACCAGTTGCCCCACAGCCTACCCAGCCAGCTATAGGCGGGGGTAGAGGACATAGAGGTGGAGGTAAAGGTCTTAGAGGTGGAGCTCTGACCGTTAGAGGTAGGGGTCAACCAACAGCAGATCGTCCCAGGGATATGATTTAGGGAGGTGGGGCCCAGCCCCGTTGTTATGCTTTGCCAGCTAGGCCAGATGCTGAGCCATCAGATGCTGTGATTACAAGTACTATTCTGGTCTGTGATAGGGATGCTTCTGTGCTATTTGATCCCGGATCTACGTATTCATATGTGTCGTCCTATTTTGCACCCTATTTGGCTATGCCTAGTGACTCGTTGAGTATTCCTGTTTATGTGTCAACACCGGTAGGTGATTCTATTATGGTCGATCAAGTTCATCGTTCCTGTATCGTAGTGTTTAGGGGTCTTGAGACCCGTGTTGATTTGTTGCTTTTGGACATGGTCGACTTCAATGTTATATTGGGAATGGATTGGTTATCCCCGTACCATGCTATCTTGGATTGCCATGCCAAGACCGTGACCTTAGCCTTACCGTATTTACCCCGTTTAGAGTAGAGAGGGACTTCTAGTCATTGTACCCGCAGTGTTATCTCATATGTGAAAGCTCGGCGTATGGTCGAGAATGAGTTTTTGGTCATGTCATTTGGATTGACTAATACCCCAGAAGAGTTCATAGAGTTGATGAACCGAGTGTTTGGACCTTATTTGGACTTGTTTGTGATAGTCTTCATTGACGATATTCTTATATACTCCCGCAGTCAAGAGGAGCATGAGCAGCACCTCAGAGTGGTCCTTCAGACCCTAAAGGATAGTCAGTTGTATGCTAAGTTCTCAAAGTGCGAGTTTTGGTTGAGTTCGGTCGCATTCCTGGGTCATGTCGTATCAGCAGCAGGTATTCAGGTAGACCCGAAGAAGATAGAGGCAGTCAATAACTGGCCTCGACTAGCTTCAACTACAGATATTCGGAGTTTCCTGGGGTTAGCAGGTTACTACCGTCGGTTCATTGAGGGGTTTTCATCCATTGCATCCCCTATGACCAGATTGATCCAGAAGGGTACCCAGTTCAGGTGGTCGGACGAGTGTGAGGCGAGCTTCCAGAAGCTCAAGACGGCTCTGACTACGGCACCGGTATTGGTTCTACCCACAGGTTCAGGGCCATATACGGTCTATTGTGATGCGTCTAGTATTGGGCTTGGTGTAGTGTTGATACAGGAAGGCAAAGTCATTGCTTATGCTTCGAGGCAGTTGAAGATCCACGAGAAGTATTATCCGGTTCATGATCTCGAGTTGGCAGCCATTGTTCATGCCTTGAAGATCTGGAGGCATTACTTATATGGCGTGACGTGTGAGGTTTACACTGATCACAAGAGTCTTCAGTATCTGTTCAAGCAAAAAGTGTTGAATTTGAGGTAGAGGAGGTGGTTAGAGTTGCTAAAGGATTATGATGTTACTATCTTATACCACCCGGGGAAGGCCAATGTGGTGGCCGATGCATTGAGCAGGAAGTCCGCCAGCATGGGTAGTCTTGCTTATATTCCAGTCAGCCAGAGATCGCTTGCTTTGGATGTTCAGGCCTTGGCCAATCGTCTTGTGAGGTTGGATATTTCTGAGCCTAGCAGAGTGTTAGCTTGCACGGTTGCTCGTTCCTCACTATTAGAGCGTATCCGCGAGCGGCAGTTTGAGGATCCCCATTTGTGTGTCTTGAGAGACACGGTGCAGCGTGGAGGTGCCAAGAAAGTAACCTTAGATGATGATGGTGTATTGAGATTGCAGGGGCGAGTTTGTGTGCCCAATGTTGATGGGATTCGAGAGTTGATCTTAGCGGAGGCCCACAATTCTCGGTATTCTATTCACCCGGGCGCCGCGAAGATGTATCAGGATCTGAGGCAGCACTATTAGTTGTGTAAGATAAAGAAAGACATCGTTGCACACGTGGCTCGGTGTTTGAATTGTCAGCAGGTTAAGTACGAGCATCAAAGACCCGGTGGTCTATTTTAGAGGATTGCACTTCCCGAGTGGAAGTGGGAGAGGATTACGATGGATTTCGTTACTAGACTCCCGATGACTCGGAAAAAGTTTGATGCAGTTTGGGTCATTGTTGATAGGCTGACCAAGTCAGCGCATTTTGTTCCTGTTGTAGCCACCTATTCGTCCAAAAGGTTAGCCGAGATTTATATCAGGGAGATTGTTCGACTTTATTGGGTGCCGCTATCTATCATTTCGAATCGGGGTACGCAGTTTACCTCGCATTTCTGGAGAGCAGTTTAGCGAGAGTTGGGCACCCAGGTTGAGTTGAGTACAACATTTCATCCCCAGACTGACGGTCAGTCCGAGAGGACTATGTAGATTAGTGAGGACATGCTCCGAGCCTGTGTCATTGATTTTGGAGGCTCGTGGGACCAGTTTTTGCCGTTAGCAAAGTTCGCCTACAACAACAGCTACCAGTCCAGCATTCAGATGGCTCCGTGTGAGGCATTGTATGGTAGGCGATGTCGGTCTCTAGTTGGATGGTTTGAGCCGGGAGAGGCTCGATTATTGGGTACGGATCTGGTTCAGGAGGCCTTGGACAAGGTCAGGATTATTCAGGATAGACTTCGTACAGCTTAGTCCAGACAGAAGAGTTATGCAGACCGCAAGGTCAGAGATGTTGCTTTCATGGTCGGTGAGCGGGTATTGCTCCGTGTATCGCCTATAAAGGGCGTGATGAGATTTGGGAAGAAGGGCAAGCTCAGCCCTAGGTTCATCGGTCCATTTGAGATTCTTCATCGTGTGGGAGAGGTGGCTTATAGACTTGCCTTGCCACCTAGCTTGTCAGCTGTGTATCCCGTGTTTCATGTATTTATGCTTCGGAAGTATCGCGGAGATCCATCGCACGTGTTGGATTTCAGCACTGTCCAATTGGACAAGGATATGTCATATGAGGAGGAGCCGGTGGCTATTCTAGACCGGCAGGTTCGACAGTTGAGGTCGAAGAATTTTCCTTCGGTGCGTGTTCAGTAGAGAGGTCAGCCTCCTGAGGCATCGACCTGGGAGTCCGAGTCTGATATGCAGAGTCGTTATCCTCATTTATTTCCCGACTCAGGTACTTCTTTCTTTTGTCCGTTCGAGGACGAACGGTTGTTTTAGAGGTGGAGAATGTGACGACCCAAGGGGTCATCACCGTAATTCTTCCTTGTTCCATGCTCTAGAGGCCTTGAAAACCTCGCTTTTAGTTGCCTCGATTGGCATGCGTAGTTCAGGCGCGTAGCCAGAAAGATTTTATGTTAGAATATGTGAAACATTTGATGAATTTTGGTATTAATATGCATAATGTTGACTTAGGTCAACATTTTAGGTAAACAGACCCGGACCTGTGATTCGACGGTCCAGGAGGGCTCGTAGAAAAATATGGGACTTGGGCGTGTGCCCGGAATCAAATTCTGAGGTCCCAAGCCCGAGAAATGAATTTTTGAAAGAAATTGTTTTTCTGAAATTTGATATGAAAATTTGAAATGAAAAGGAGTTAGAAAATATAGGTATCGGGCTCGTATTTTGGTTCCGACGCCCGGTACAAGTCTTAAATATGTGTTAAGCACTATCTGTAAAGTTTGGCTAAAAACGGACGTCATATGACGTGTTTCGGACTAAAAATGGAGAGTTTGAGTTATGAAAGTTGAAGAAAGAAAATCATGTGTTTGAGGCTTGATCCTATGTATATGATGTTATTTTGGCGATTTGATCGCACGAGTAAGTGCGTAAGATGTTTTTAAGGTTGTGTGCATGTTTGGTTTGGTGCCCCGAGGGCTCGGGTGAGTTTTGAATGGGGCGCGGGAGGTCTTGGACTTAAGAAAATGCAGGTTCAGGTGTTGCAGACACCAGCGCGGCCGCGGTCATTTTCGCGCAGTCCGCGCTGGAGCCGCGCGGCCGCGATGCATTTTTGTGCGGTCCTCCTGGCTAAGTCTGAGGGCTAGGGTTTCAGGTTAGCCAGCGTGGCCGCGCACCAAAACAGTGCGGTCCGCGCTGGAAGGGTTCAGAGAAGCCCCACTTTTCTCCCACTCGGCGCGGCCGCAACACATTTTTGTGCGGTCCGTGCCAGGTCCTCAGAAAGGTATACAAGTTCGGAAAATCTCAGTCATTTTTCACTTTTCAAAAACCCAAAACATAAGAGGCGATTTTCCAAACAACGTTTTTCTCCAAAAACGATTGGTAAGTGATTTCTAACTTAATTTCTTTATTCCTTAACATCTTATAACATAATTTCAACTTCAAATCAAAGATTTTCATGGGGAAAATTGGGTGTTTTGGGTAGAACCTAGGTTTTCTACAAATTGAGAAGTTGGACCTCAATTTGGGGTCCGATTTAAAAACAAATCATATATTGGGATTCATGGGGGAATGGGTAACCGGGTTTTGGTCCGAACCTCGAGTTTCGACCACGTGGGTCCGGGGGTATTTTTGACCTTTTTGGGAAAAACCTTGAAAAATCTATTTTCATGCATTGGGGATGATTCATTTAGTAATTATTAATGTGATTAAGTAACTTATGACTAGATTCGAGCGGATTGGTGGTGGAATCAAGAGGTAAAGCTATACTAGAAGCGTGAGTTGAGTTTGGAGCATTCGAGGTAAGTGTTTGTTCTAACTTTGGCTTGAGGGAATAGGATTAGGATGATATTTGCTACTTGCTAATGTGGAGTACGGTGTATAGGCATGGTGACGGTTATCTATGCACCGGAGTCTAGCATGACCGTGAGTCTTGATTGCTTTTAATTCGAATAATGTGACACAAGCTCCTTGTTTATTTGATGAGTTTCATATAATGTGAACGGTTGAGGTAAAATTGTGATTGGTGTACTTTTGGAGCGTTAGCTTGAACATGAATGTTTTAGTTGAGGAAGAATGGATTTAAAAAGGAGAATGTGTTGTGAATACTCCCTTGCCGGGATGTGTAGACTGATATATATACTCTACCTTGTCGGGATATTTTAGGCTGTTAGCTGTACCCTCGCCGGGTTAAAGGTATTGAGTTGTTATTCTCCCTTGAAGGGGTCTACTATATGAAGTCAGATATTATGAACTATATTATGGGATCGTGTGGCACGCCGTCCACTTATATATGATATTATGGGATCGTGTGGCACGCCGTCCACTTGGTTATTGGCCTCTGTTGCCGGTGACATATTGTGCACTGTGATAAAGATGAATTGGGATCGTGTGGCATGCCGTACACTTATATATGATATTATGGGATCGTGTGGCATGCCGTCCACTTATATATATGATATTATGGGATCGTGTGGCACGCCGTCCACTTATATATGATATTATGGGATCCTGTGGCACGCCGTCCACTTATATGATATTATAGGATCGTATGGCACGCCGTCCACTTATATATATATATATATATATATATATATATATATATATATATACACACATCATGGGAGTCGGAGTCTCTTCTGCTTATTTCCGATATTTCATTTTTATCTGTTACTCCCCGATAGCATGTCCCCTCCCAGCTTTACTTTGTATTATCTTGTTATTGTTTTCTTGCACTTGTTGTATATATATCTGTATAGGTTAACTGTCTAGCCTCGTCACTACTTCGCCCGGGTTAGGCCAGGCACTTACCAGCACATGGGGTCGGTTGTGCTGATGCTACACTCTGTGCATTTTTGTGCACAGATCAGGGAGCAGCTTATGGACCACAGCAGTAGGATTTCTGGGAGCTATCTTCAGTCTCGGGACTCTCGAGGTAGCCTAACTGCCGTTCGCAGGCCGAAGTCCCTCTCCATGTTTTTCGTTTGTTCATCTTGTATCAGACAAACATGATGTATTTCCTTTCAGACATTGTTTGTAGTATTATGTAGTAGTCCGTGAGCTAGTGACACCAGACCTTGGGTAGTGATATGTAATAAACTTCTGCACTTTTGGTTTTCAGTCGCTTTAGATTTAAAGTCTTCCGCTTAGATTTTGTCTCGTTTATTTATTGTTTGAAAGAAAGCAGGAAAGGTGTTTTACATATTTGGATTGCCTAGCTCCGATAGTAGGCGCCATCACGACACCCGATGGTGGGAAATCCGGGTCGTGACAACATTACTGCTACACAAATTTATAAATAAACGAACAATTGATTCTTCAACTAAAGGAAGCTGGAGCCTTAACCATATTGATTAACATAAAGCTGGAGACTCGATGGAAGTTAGCATTTTTCAAGACCTTCATTTGATTAATAAAAACGCAGCAGCCATACTTTTCAAACAAATTAAAACCAATGCCCAATGTTTAATTACAACAAAAGATAAAACTATTCTAATTCAATAATTCGTTTGCGGAGCATTTAACAACATCAGATTTTGAATAAGAAACTATTCATGAACTACATAGTGTATTTGGTGTATTATTTCCACTGATTTTTAACAAAAGTCACCAAAATAAATAAAGCTTGAAACTAGTACATAAAAAATCTAGAATACTAACCAAAGTCACTATTATTCTAATGGATTTAACATGCCAGTACAAATAGTAGTATTTGTTTGTTTCCTTTTCCCGACTTATCAACAGTGCATCAGAAAGGTTGAATTAGAAAGCTCCTAATTGGATTGAAAAAGAAACACCAAAACTACAATCCTTATATCATGTTCAAAGCTTTATGAAAACTGGAAAAAATATTTAATAAGCAGAATTTATACACAAGCTAAATCTTGAAAAAAGAACATTGAGTTGGACTAAATTTGTGTTGAAAATCTTGTAGTAATATTTCAACACTCAAATATCATAATGTGAGGTAAAAATAGGTAAACCCATTTATTAACTAACAAAAACTCATTCAAATCCATCAATAGCTTATTCTGTCAACTTAGAATCTTAATAGAGCAAAACTAATCAAGAACAAACGAAAAAAAAGTAACAGAACTTAAACTTAGACAAAGCACACTTTATCAATAGGAGAATCAATAGGTATTACAGCAAAATTTCATCCTTGATTCAAATATAAGTTAGAATTTACATACCTCAAACAAAGAAACAGACTTGGCAAAACCAAATAAAGGCTACAAGAACGAAGAAGAAGAAGCTCAGCAGATCAGCAGTACGAATCCAAAGAAATCAATAGCAAATCCACAGCTTTGAGAACCAGAAATAGACTCAATCCAAACCCATTCTCGCACAATCAGAATCTTACACCTTTTCTGGATTTGTTTTGAAACAAAATAAACTTCAAATCAACAAACAAACTCAAACCATACTTTTTTTTTTTTTGTGAATAGAGGCAGACTAAAATTTTTAAAGGAAAAGAAAAGGGCTTGAAGAGTATGACAACTCTAAGAACCCTAGAAAAATCTTTCACTCTCAAATTTTTTTTCAAACTTTTCTTCTGTTTTTTTATCCCCCTCTTTTTTTTAACTTAGAAGACTTACCACATATATATAGTCTTCAATATCTTCAAGAAATCTTCCCAAAAATCCGAAAAATCTCCCAAATTTTCGAACAATTTTGGGATAAATGGAGGGCGTGGATTGATTTACATCTATCCACGGCTCTCATTCGTCTAACAATTGTCCTTTTGAATCCGAAATCGTGCTATTTGGGAGAGAAAAATTCGTACTCCCTACTGACAAAAACCGTTTGGGAATCAAATGACGTGGAGGGGGGATCATTTTGAGCGAACTCGAATGAGTGATGGTGAGTCAAGGCGAGGAAGATGATGAACAGTGGACTCGGCGCCGCATCTGATTTCTCTAGGTTTAGGGTCAAATGGGGGAACAAATTATAAGAGGGGTTTTATATTAAGAGCAAATGGGCGGGTTATTTTGGTGGGTCTGCCCGGTTTGGGCTGGGGTGGACCGGTAGGAAAGGGGTTCTTTAGGCCGAATTTGGGTGTGTTTAAAAATGACCCAAAACTAAATTAAAACCCTTGTCTTCAATTAACATCTTTTATTCTTTTTTCTTTTCTTTTTATCTCTATTTTTAATTTAAAATCCTAAATTATTTAAAATGTAAAATTCAACTAATTAACTAATTATAGTAATTGTAACATTAATTAAATCTATATTAAAAGTGAAAAATAAATAAACTAAAAAAACTAAAGGACAAAAATGCAAAAATGAGATATTTTTTGTGATTTTCAAATTTTATATAATAAATAATTACTAATTAATTCTAAAAAAGCAAAAATAAATCCTAAATGAATTGCATGATATTTTTGGTATTTTCATGATTTAAATAAAAATTAAGAAAGCAAGAAAATGTAAACAAGTAATAAAATCTACAAAATTCCTAAAAATGGCCAGTAATCAATAAAAAACCTATTTTCTTAGAATTTGTAGGAGTATTTAATGTATGGCAAAAATCACGTGCTCACAGGTGCCACGCCACCTGCTTAGCCAGCTCTAGGCGGAGGTTAGAGAGGTTGAGGTTGTCCTAGAGGGGGAGGCCAAGCAAGATATTATGCCCTTCCTACTCGTATAGAGGCAATTGCTTCTGATTCTGTCATTGCAGGTATTGTGCCGGTCTGTCATAGAGATGCATCGGTATTATTTGATCCAAGCTCTATATATTTCTGTGTGTCCTCTTATTTTGCCCTGTATTTGGGCGTATCTCGGGATTCTTTGAGTTCCCCTGTTTATGTGTCTACTCCTATGGAAGATTCTTTTATTGTGGACCACATATACTAGTCGTGTTTGATTGCTCTTAGTGGTTTTAAGATCAGAGTCGATTTATTATTGCTCAGCGTGGTAGACTTCAATGTTATCTTGGACATGGACTGATTGTCGCCCCATTACGTTATTCTTGATTGTCATGCCAAGATCGTGATAATGGCTATGACAAGTTTACTGCTATTCTAGTATAGGGATACCTTAGAGTATACTCCCAGCAGAGTTATTTCATTTCTTGAAGCTCAACGAATGTTTGAGAAAGGGTGTGAAGCATATCTAGCTTATGTGAGAGATGTCAGTTTTGATACCACTACAATTGAGTCAGTTCCAGTGGTGAGGGACTTTTCAGATGTGTTTTCAACTGATCTTTCGGGCATGCCGCTCCTCAGAGATATTGATTCTGGCATTGATTTGTTGCAAGGCACTCAGCCCATCTCTATTTCTCTTTATCGTATGGCTCCTCCTGAGTTGAAGGAGCAATTACAGGAGTTGATTGATAAGGGCTTCATCCGGCCTGGTGTGTCACCTCGGGGTGCTCCAGTATTGTTCGTGAAGAAGAAGGATGATTCTATGTGTATGTGCATTGATTATCACCAGCTGAATAAAGTTACAGTGAAGAACACTTATCCATTACCTTGTATTGATGACTTGTTTGATCAGTTACAGGCTGCCAAGGTGTTTTCCATGATTTATTTACGTTTAGTCTATCATAAGTTGAAGATTCAGGAGCTAGATATCCCGAAGACTACTTTCAGGACTCGGTATAGCCACTACGAGTTTCTTGTGATGTCATTTAGGGTGACCAATGCCCCATAAACTTTTATGCACTTGATGCACAGTGTGTTCCGGTCCTATATTGACTCTTTCGTCATCATATTCATTGATGACATTCTAGTGTATTCCCAGAACCGGGAGGATCATGAGCAACACTTGAGGACTGTGCTCTAGACTTTGAGAGAAAAGAAGTTATATGCAAAATTTTCGAAGTGTGAGTTTTGGTTAAACTCAGTAGCATTCTTGGGTCATGTAGTATCGAGTGATAGGATCAAGGTGTCGCGACCCAAACCGATAGGCCACGATGGACACCCAGTACCTTACTCAACCGAGTACCAATGTAACATATTTTTCTTATTACATCATCATATACACGTGACATATGAGCCTAATAGGCCAAAATAATCATTTATAAACTCAAAACATATGCCGATAAAGCCGTACAATCTCTCATGTACACGACATATGTTTACAAGCCTCTAAGAGTACATAAATGTCATAAAGGTCAGGACAGAGTCCCAACATACCAAACAATACACGTCTAAATCATACTAACCAAACAAGCAACTCTGAAGCAAATTGAGCACATCAACATCTTCTGTTGAGCTGATAGCCTACATGGAGGTCTCTCAACCTATCTATCGGGACCTGCGGGCATGAAACGCAGTGTCCCTATGCAAAAAGGATGTTAGTACAAAAATCGTACCGAGTATGTAAGGCACATAAATAAGTACATAACAGACATGGAAGAAGTATAGATTAATTGACTCAACCTGTAAGTCTGGATAACTCTGTAATTCATAAATTACTTTTAGCGTCATGCATAT
Organism: Nicotiana sylvestris; assembly: GCF_000393655.2. Classification (NCBI taxonomy): domain Eukaryota; kingdom Viridiplantae; phylum Streptophyta; class Magnoliopsida; order Solanales; family Solanaceae; genus Nicotiana; species Nicotiana sylvestris. The sequence goes on from NC_091060.1 coordinate 149,656,529, forward strand.
GCGTAGGAGTGTCATGTCGCGCATAGGTACATGTTTCATAACATCATCAGTGTCACGACCCGGATTTCCCACCATCGGGTGTCATGATGGCGCCTACTATCGGAGCTAGGCAAGCCAAATATTTAAAACACCTTTCCTGCTTTCTTTCAAACAATATAATAAACGAGACAAAATCTAAGCGGAAGACTTTAAATCTAAATCAACTGAAAACCAGAAGTGCGGAAGTTTAATACACATCACTACCCAAGGTCTGGTGTCACTAGCTAACGGACTACTACAGAATACTACAAACAATGTTTGAAAGGAAATACATCATGTTTGTCTGATACAAGATGAACAAACAAAAAACATGGAAAGGGACTTCGGCCTGCGAACGCCAGCTAGGCTACCTCGAGAGTCCCTAGACTAAAGATAGCTCCTAGACATCCTACTGCTGTGGTCCGTAAGCTGCTCCCTGATCTGTGCACCAAAAATGCACAGAGTGTAGCATCAGCACAACCGACCCCATGTGCTGGTAAGTACATGGCCTAACCCCGGCGAAGTAGTGACGAGGCTAGACAGTACCTACCACAATTAACCTGTACAGATATATATACAACGAGTGCAAGAAAACAATAACAAGATAATACAAAGTAAAACTGGGAGGGGACATGCTATCGGGGAGTAACAGATAAAAATGAAATATCGGAGATAAACAAAAGAAACTCCGGTTCCCATGATGTATATATATATATATATAAGTGGACGGCGTGCCACACGATCCCATAATATCATATATAAGTGGACGGCGTGCCACACGATCCCATAATATTATATATAAGTGGACGACGTGCCACACGATCCCATAATATCATATATAAGTGGACGGCGTGCCACACGATCTCATAATATCATATATAAGTGGACGGCGTGCCACACGATCCCATAATATAATATATAAGTGGACGGCGTGCCACACGATCCCATAATATCATATATAAGTGGACGGCGTGCCACACGATCCCATAATATCATATATAAGTGGACAGCGTGCCACACGATCCCATAATATAGTTCATAATAACTGACTTCATATAGTAGACCCCTTCAGGGGAGAATAACAACTCAATACCTTTAACCCGACAAGGGTACAATTAACAACACAAAATATCCCGACAAGGGAGAATCTATATATCAGTCTACACATCCCGGCAAGGGAGTATTTACAACACATTCTCCTTTTTAAATCCATTTTTCCTCAACTAACACATTCATGTTCGAGCTAACGCTCCAAAAGTACACCAATCGCAATTTTACCTCACCGTTCATATTATATGAAACTCATCAAATAAACAAGGAGCTTGTGTCACATTATTCGAATTAAAAGCAATCAAGACTCACGGTCATGCTAGACTCCGGTGCATAGATAACCGTCACCATGCCTGTACACCGTACTCCACATTAGCAAGTAGTAAATATTATCCTAATCCTATTCCCTCAAGCCAAAGTTAGAACAAACACTTACCTCGAATGCTCCAAACTCAACTCACGCTTCTAGTATAGCTTTACCTCTTGATTCCACCACCAATCCGCTCGAATCTAGTCATAAGTTACTTAATCACATTAATAATTACTAAATGAATCATCCCCAATGCATGAAAATAGATTTTTCAAGGTTTTTCCCAAAAAGGTCAAAAATACCCCCGGACCCACGTGGTCGAAACTCGAGGTTCGGACCAAAACCCGGTTACCCATTCCCCCATGAATCCCAATATATGATTTGTTTTTAAATCGGACCCCAAATTGAGGTCCAACTTCTCAATTTGTAGAAAACCTAGGTTCTACCCAAAACACCCAATTTTCCCCATGAAAATCTTTGATTTGAAGTTGAAATTATGTTAAAAGATGTTAAGGAATAAAGAAATTAAGTTAGAAATCACTTACCAATCGTTTTGGAGAAGAAAAGTTGTTTGGAAAATCGCCTCTTAGGTTTTGGGTTTTTGAAAAGTGAAAAATGACTGAGATTTTCCGAACTTGTATACCTTTCTGAGGACCTGGCGCGGACCGCACAAAAATGTGTTGCGGCCGCGCCGAGTGGGGGAGAAGTGGGCTCTCTCTGAACCCACCCAGCGCGGACCGCACTGATTTGGTGCGCGGCCGTGCTGGTCGACCCTCTGAACCCCACCACGCAGACCGCACAGAAAAGCACCGCGGCCACGTAGCTGCCAGCGCGGACCGCGCAGAAATGGCCGCGGCCGCGCTGTGCCTGCAACATCTGAACCTGTATATTTTTTTTCTAAGTCTAAGACCTCCCGGGCCCCATTCAAAACTCACCCGAGCCCTCGGGGCTCCAAACCAAACATGCACACAACCTTAAAAACATCTTACGGACTTACTCGTGCGATCAAATCGCCAAAATAACATCATATACATAGGATCAAGCCTCAAACACATGATTTTCTTTCTTCAACTTTCATAACTCAAATTCTCCATTTTTAGTCCGAAACACATCATATGACGTCCGTTTTTAGCCAAACTTTACAGATAGTGCTTAACATATATTTAAGACTTGTACCGGGCGTCGGAACCAAAATACGAGCCCGATACCTATATTTTCTAACCCCTTTTTCATTTCAAATTTTCATATCAAATTTCAGAAAAACAATTTCGTTCAAAAATTCATTTCTTAGGCTTGGGACCTCAGAATTTGATTCCGGGCACATGCCCAAGTCCCATATTTTTCTACAGACCCTCCGGGACCGTCGAATCATAGGTCCTGGTCCGTTTTCCCAAAATGTTTACCGAAGTCAACATTATGCATATTAATACCAAAATTCATCAAATGTTTCACATAATTCACATATTCTAACATCAAAACTTTTTGGCTACATGCCCGAACTGTGCACGCCAATCGAGGAAACTAAAAATGAGGTTTTCAAGGCCTCGAAAGCGCGGAACAAGGAAGAACTACGGTGTTGACCCTTCGGGTCGTCACATTCTCCACCTCTAAAACAACCGTTCGTCCTCGAACGGACAAAAGAAAGAAGTACCTGAGTCAGGAAATAAATGAGGATAACGGCTCCGCATATCGGACTCGGACTCCCTGGTCGATACCTCGGGAGGCTGACCTCTCCACTGAACACGCACCGAAGAAAAACTCTTCGACCTCAACTGTCGAACTTGCCGGTCTAGAATAGCCACCGACTCCTCCTCATATGACAGATCCTTGTCCAATTGGACAGTGTTGAAATCCAATACGTGCGATGGATCTCCGCGATACTTCCGGGGCATAGATACATGAAACACAGGATGCACAGCTGACAAGCTAGGTGGCAAGGCAAGTCTATAAGCCACCTCTCCCATACGATCAAGAATCTCAAATGGACCGATGAACCTAGGGTTGAGCTTGCCCTTCTTCCCAAATCTCATCACGCCCTTCATAGGCAATACACGAAGCAATACCCACTCACCAACCATGAAAGCAACATCTCTGACCTTGCGGTCTGCATAACTCTTCTGTCTGGACTGAGCTGTACGAAGTCTATCCTGAATAATCCTGACCTTGTCCAAGGCTTCCTGAACTAGATCCGTACACAATAATTGAGCCTCTCCCGGATCAAACCATCCAACTGCAGACTGACATCGCCTACCATACAACGCCTCATATGGAGCCATCTGAATGCTGGACTGGTAGCTGTTGTTGTAGGCAAACTCTGCTAAAGGCAACAACTGGTCCCACAAGCCTCCAAAATCAATGACACAGGCTCGGAGCATGTCCTCAAGAATCTAAATAGTCCTCTCGGACTGACCGTTCATCTGGGGATGAAATGTTGTACTCAACTCAACCTCGGTGCCCAACTCTCACTGAACCGCACTCCAGAAATGCGAGGTAAACTGCGTACCCCGATCCGAAATGATAGATAGCGGTACCCCATGAAGGCGAACAATCTCCCTGATATAAATCTCGGCTAACCTTTCAGACGAATAGGTGGCTGCAACAGGAACAAAATGCGCTGACTTGGTCAGCCTATCAACAATGACCTAAACTGCATCAAAATTTTTCCTAGTCATCGGATGTCCAGTAAAGAAATCCATCGTAATCCTCTTCCACTTCCACTCGGGAAGTGCAATCCTCTGAAATAGACCACCGGGTCTTTGATGCTCGTACTTAACCTGCTGACAATTCAAACACCGAGCCACGTGCGCAACGATGTCTTTCTTCATCTTACGCCACCAATAGTGCTGCCTCAGATCCTGATACATCTTCGCGGTGCTCGGGTGAATAGAATACCGAGAACTGTGGGCCTCCGCTAAGATCAACTCTCGAATCCCATCAACATTAGGCACACAAACTCGCTCCTGCAATCTCAATACACCATCATCACCTAAGGTTACTTTCTTGGCACCTCCACGCTGCACCGTGTCTCTCAAGACACACAAATGGGGATCCTTAAACTGCCGCTCGCGCATACGCCCTAATAGTGAGGAACGAGCAACCATGCAAGCTAACACTCTGCTAGGCTCAGAAATATCCAACCTCACAAGATGATTGGCCAAGGCCTGAACATCCAAAGCAAGCGATCTCTGGCTGACTGGAATATAAGCAAGACTACCCATGCTGGCGGACTTCCTGCTCAATGCATCGGCCACCACATTGTCCTTCCCCAGGTGGTATAAGATAGTAACATCATAATCCTTTAGCAACTCTAACCACCTCCTCTGCCTCAAATTCAACTCTTTCTGTTTGAATAGATACTGAAGACTCTTGTGATCAGTGTAAACCTCACACGTCATGCCATATAAGTAATCCCTCCAGATCTTCAAGGCATGAACAATGGCTGCCAACTCAAGATCATGAACCAGATAATTCTTCTCGTGGATCTTCAACTGCCTCGAAGCATAAGCAATGACTTTGCCTTCCTGCATCAACACTGCACCAAGCCCAATACGAGACGCATCATAATAGACCATATATGGCCCTGAACCTGTGGGCAAAACCAATACTGGTGCCGTAGTTAGAGCTGTCCTAAGCTTCTGAAAGCTTGCCTCACACTCATCTGACCACCTGAACTGGACACCCTTCTGGGTCAATCTGGTCATAGGGGTTGCAATGGATGAAAACCCCTCCATGAACCGACGGTAGTAACCTGCTAACCCCAGGAAACTCCGAATATCCGTAGCTGAAACTGGTCGAGGCCAGTTCTTGACTGCCTCTATCTTCTTCGGGTCTACCTGAATACCTGCTGCTGATACGACATGACCCAGGAATGCGACCGAACTCAACCAAAACTCGCACTTTGAGAACTTAGCATACAACTGACTATCCTTTAGGTTCTGAAGGACCACTTTGAGTTGCTGCTCATGCTCCTCCTGACTGCGGGAGTATATAAGAATATCGTCAATGAAGACTATCACGAACAAGTTCAAATAAGGTCTGAACACTCGGTTCATCAACTCCATGAACGCTGCTGGAGCATTAGTCAATCCAAATGACATGACCAAAAACTTATAGTGCCCATACCGAGTGCGAAATGCTATCTTGGGGACATCAGACGCCCTAATCCTCAGTTGATGATAACCAGATCTCAAATCTATCTTCGAGAACACCCTCGCACCCTGAAGTTGGTCGAATAAATCATCAATCCTTGGCAGTGGATACTTATTCTTAATTGTAACCTTGTTCAATTGCCGGTAATCGATGCACATTCTCATCGAACCATCTTTTTCTTAACAAACAACACCGGCGCACCCTTAGGTGAAACACTAGGTCTAATGAAACCTTTCTCAAGCAAATTCTGCAGCTGTTCCTTTAACTCTTTCAACTCCGGCGGGGCCATACGATATGGCGGGATAGAAATGGGCTGAGTGCCCGGGACCAAATCAATACAAAAGTCGATATCCCTGTCGGGCGGCATACCCGGCAAGTCTGAAGGTAAAACCTCAGGAAACTCCCGAACAACGGGCACAGAATCAATAGAAGGGGCCTCCGCGCTAGAATCACGAACATACGCAAAGTAGGCCAAACATCCCTTCTCGACCATATGCCGAGCTTTCACATACGAGATAACACTGCGAGTACAATGACCAGAAGTCCCTCTCCACTCTAAACAGGGTAAATCCGGTAAGGCTAAGGTCACGGTCTTGGCATGGCAATCCAAGATAGCATGGTACGGGGATAACCAATCCATCCCCAATATAACATCAAAGTCGACCATGTCCAAAGCAACAAATCAACACGGGTCTCAAGACCCCCAAACACTACGATACAAGAACGATGAACTTGGTCGACCACAATAGAATCAGCCACCGGTGTTGACACATAAACAGGAATACTCAACGAGTCACTAGGCATAACCAAATAGGGTTCAAAATAGGACGACACATATGAATACGTAGATCCGAGATCAAATAGCACAGAAGCATCCCTATCACAGACCAGAATAGTACCTGTAATCATAGCATCTGATGACTCAGCCTCTGGCCTGGCTGGCAAAGCATAACAACGGGGCTGGGCCCCACCTCCCTGAATCATATCCCTGGGACGATCTGCTGCTGGTTGACCCCTACCTCTAGCGGTCTGAGCTCCACTTCTAAGACCTTTACTTCCACCTCTATGTCCTCTACCCCGCCTCTAGCTGGCTGGGCAGGCTGTAGGGCAACTGGTGCCTGGATCATCGGGCGAGAACCCTGTTGCTGCGAGCTGCTGGAAGCTCGAGGGCAATATCTGGCAATGTGACTCACATCGCCGCAAGTATAACATGCCCTCGGCTGCTGAGAAAAACGAAGTGGTGGTGCACTGATAGGTGTTGATGGTGAACTGAAGAGCTACTGGTCAGAATACTGCGACTGAGAACCACGACCACCTGGAGTACCATGAGAAGCCTGGAGAGCTGACTGAAAGGGCCTCGAAGGATGGCCTCTACCATAAGAATCCCTACTTCCAGACGAGGTACCACTGAATCTACCCGAATGCCGGGGCCTTTTATCAGACCCATGACCACCTCCCTGAGCAAGTGCCATTTCTATCCGGTGGGCACCATCTACCGCCTCCTGAAATGAAATCTCACTACCGGCACTCACGACCAAATGAACACGGATCGACTGGGCAACCCATCAATAAACCTCCGCACCCTCTCTCTATCGGTGTGGAGTATCACAATGGCATGACGAGCAAGATCAATGAACCGGGTCTCATACTGGGTGACCGTCACAGGACCCTGCTGGAGACGCTCAAACTGCCTGCGAAGAGCATCTCATTGAGTAACTGGAAGAAACTTCCCCAGAAATAACTCTGAAAACTGATCCCAGGTCAATGATGGCGACCCTGCTAGCCTGGCTAAACAGAAATCCCTCCACCAAGTCTTGGCGGATCCTGCCAGGCGAAAAATGGCGAAGTTGACCCCATTGGTCTCTACAATGCCCATAGTCCGTAGAACCTCATGACAACTGAATATGAAATCCTGAGCATCCTTTGAGGGGGTGCCACTATATGTGGTTGTGAAGATCTTGGTGAAACGATCAAGCTTCCACAAAGCATCCGCGGACATAGCCGCACCATCGCTGGACTGAGCCGCAATACTTGGTTGGGCTGCCACAACTGGCTGAACTGCCACGGCTGGCTGAACTGCTGGAACCTGAGCCTGAGGAGCTACCGGCTCTGGAGTACGAGTATCGGGAGTCTGAACTCCTCCCCCAGCCTGAGATGTGGCTGGAGCTACGGGAAGCAAACCCGCTCTAGAAATGCCCTCCATAAAGCCTACTAGTCGGACCAAAGCGTCCTAAAGCAGTGGAGTGGCTATGAAACCCTCTGGGACTTGAGCTGGGCTGACTGGAATAGCTGGGGCCGGAACCTCCTCCTCAAAATCGACCTGAGGCTCCGTCGCTGGAAATGCTGCTCGGGGCTGAGCTCTGCCCCGACCTCGGCCTCTGGCACGGCCTCGGCCCCGCCCTCTGCCCCTAATAGGGGCTGCTGTTGGGGGCTTAGGCTGTTGCGCAGCAGAAGAGGAAGCACGTGTCCTCGCCATCTGCGAAAGAACAAAGTTGAAATACAATAAGTACTTGAGAAATAGAATCGCTCGACAAGAATGAACAAGGTGAAGTTTTCCTAACTCAGTAGCCTCTTCGGGATAAATACAGACGTCTCCGTACCGATCCCTCAGACTCTACTGAGCTTGTCCGTGAGTTGTGAGACCTAAGTAACCTAGTGCTCTTATACCAACTTGTCACGACCCAGATTTCCCACCATCGTATGTCATGATGGCGCCTACTATCGGAGCTAGGCAAGCCAAATATATAAAACACCTTTCCTGCTTTCTTTCAAACAATATAATAAACGAGACAAAATCTAAGCAGAAGACTTGAAATCTAAAGCAACTGAAAACCAGAAGTGCGGAAGTTTAATACACATCACTACCCAAGGTCTGGTGTCACTAGCTCACGGACTACTACAGAATACTACAAACAATGTCTGAAAGGAAATACATCATGTTTGTCTGATACAAGATGAACAAACGAAAAACGTGGAAAGGGACTTCGTCCTGCGAACGCCAGCTAGGCTACCTCGAGAGTCCCTGGACTGAAGACAGCTCCCAGACATCCTACTGCTGTGGTCCGTAAGCTGCTCCCTGATCTGTGAACCAAAAATGCACAGAGTATAGTATCAGCACAATCGACCCCATATGCTGGTAAGTACCTGGCCTAACCCCGGCGAAGTAGTGACAATGCTAGACAGTACCTACCACAATTAACCTGTATAGATATATATATAAGTGGACGGCGTGCCACACGATCCCATAATATCATATATAAGTGGACGGCGTGCCACACGATCCCATAATATCATATATAAGTGGACGGCGTGCCACACGATCCCATAATATCATATATAAGTGGACGGCGTGCCACACGATCCCATAATATCATATATAAGTGGACGGCGTGCCACACGATCCCATAATATCATATATAAGTGGACGGCGTGCCACACGATCCCATAATATCATATATAAGTGGACGGCGTGCCACACGATCCCATAATATCATATATAAGTGGACGGCGTGCCACACGATCCCATAATATCATATATAAGTGGACGGCGTGCCACACGATCCCATAATATCATATATAAGTGGACGGCGTGCCACACGATCCCATAATATCATATATAAGTGGACGGCGTGCCACACGATCCCATAATATCATATATAAGTGGACGGCGTGCCACACGATCCCATAATATCATATATAAGTGGACGGCGTGCCACACGATCCCATAATATCATATATAAGTGGACGGCGTGCCACACGATCCCATAATATCATATATAAGTGGACGGCGTGCCACACGATCCCATAATATCATATATAAGTGGACGGCGTGCCACACGATCCCATAATATCATATATAAGTGGACGGCGTGCCACACGATCCCATAATATCATATATAAAATAAACAAGGAGCTTGTGTCACATTATTCGAATTAAAAACAATCAAGACTCACGGTCATGCTAGACTCCGGTGCATAGATAACCGTCACTATGCCTATACACCGTACTCCACATTAGCAAGTAGAAAATATCATCCTAATCCTATTCCCTCAAGCCAAAGTTAGAACAAACACTTACCTCGAAAGTTCCAAACTCAACTCACGCTTCTAGTATAACTTTACCTCTTGATTCCACCACCAATCCACTCGAATCTAGTCATAAGTTACTTAATCACATTAATAATTACTAAATGAATCATCCCCAATGCATGAAAATAGATTTTTCAAGGTTTTTCCCGAAAAGGTCAAAAATACCCCCGGACCCACGTGGTCGAAACTCGAGGTTCGGACCAAAACCCGGTTACCCATTCCCCCATGAATCCCAATATATGATTTGTTTTTAAATCGGACCCCAAATTGAGGTCCAACTTCTCAATTTGTAGAAAACCTAGGTTCTACCCAAAACACCCAATTTTCCCCATGAAAATCTTTGATTTGAAGTTGAAATTATGTTAAAAGATGTTAAGGAATAAAGAAATTAAGTTAGAAATCACTTACCAATCGCTTTGAAGAAGAAAAGTTCTTTGGAAAATCGCCTCTTAGGTTTTGGGTTTTTGAAAAGTGGAAAAATGACTAAAAATCCCGAATTTATACATTTTTCTGGGGCTGGCGCGGACCGCACAGAAATGCACCGCGGCCGCGCCGAGGAAGGGGAAGAGTGGGCTCTCTCTGAACCCACCCAGCGCGGACCGCACTGATTTGGTGCGCGACCGCACTGGTCGACCCTCTGAACCCCACCACGCGGACCGCACAGAAAAGCACCGCGGCCGCGTGGCTACCAGTGCAGACCGCGCGGAAATGGCCGCGGCCGCGCTGGGCCTGCAACATCTGAACCTTTATATTTTTTTTTCTAAGTCTAAGACCTCCCGGGCCCCATTCAAAACTCACCCGAGCCCTCGGGGCTCCAAACTAAACATGCACACAACCTTAAAAACTTCTTACGGACTTACTCGTGCGATCAAATCGCCAAAATAACATCATATACATAGGATCAAGCCTCAAACACATGATTTTCTTTCTTCAACTTTCATAACTCAAATTCTCCATTTTAGTCCGAAACACGTCATATGACGTCAGTTTTTAGCCAAACTTTACAGATAGTGCTTAACACATATTTAAGACTTGTACCGGGTATCGGAACCAAAATACGAGCCCGATACCTATATTTTCTAACCCCTTTTTCATTTCAAATTTTCATATCAAATTTCAGAAAAATAATTTCTTTCAAAAATTCATTTCTCGGGCTTGGGACCTCAGAATTTGATTCCGGGCACACGCCCAAGTCCCATATTTTTCTACGGACCCTCCGGGACCGTCGAATCACAGGTCCGGGTCCGTTTACCCAAAATGTTGACCGAAGTCAACATTATGCATATTAATACCAAAATTCATCAAATGTTTCACATAATTCACATATTCTAACATCAAAGCTTTCCGGCTACGCGCCCGAATTGCTCATGCCAATCGAGGCAACTAAAAGCGATGTTTTTGAGGCCTCGAAAGCATGGAACAAGGAAGAATTACGGTGATGACCCTTTGGGTCGTCACAATCAGCCTCTGAGGGCATCCCATCATATCATATCGGCCACTGTGGGCAAAATCATCAACGTATACCAATAGATCAGGTGGTGGTGAATATATAACACCATAACCTTTCCCATATCCCATATACAAATATATACATACATATATATGCGTATATAACGCCATATGGTCACGGATCAATGTACATGAATGTAATGCATGAAAAGTAAGTTAATAGATCTTTTGGAATGTCATACGATCATTTTTGCCTTTGTGTAATGTCATAAAGTAAACTCTTTTCAACTTTCGTATTTCTCTGGGACCTATCAACAGATGATAAAATATTATGACACATGGAAATTCAAGAACATAGATATCTCTAATACTTCTATGAATAGAGCCATTCATGAAATTTGTGCATTTGTATATTTCATTCGTATCGTGTGGAACATGCTAAAAGAAAGAAGTGATAGCCTTAACATCCTTGGAGTAGGGAAAACTCCGTCCAATATTCCGTTGGAAAACCTTCGTTGATTGAACGAAATTTGCCCCTGTTTCTTAGAAATTCATGGATGAAATTGCTTCTGGTTCCTAAAAATTTTGGAGTGAAATAACGTTTTTGTTTCCTTGAAATTTTTGAGAGGAGTAACGTTCTGGTTACTTGAAATCTTGGAAGGAATAAGTTTTTGGTTCCTTGAGTTTGAAAGGAATTTCTTGGAATTATTGAGAGGTGTAACGTTTTGGTTACTTGAAATCTCGGAAGGAATAGGTTTTCTGGTTCCTTTAGATTGAAAGGAATTTCTTGGAATTTTTAAGACTAATCTTTGATTCATATTGGATCGTCACCAGACAATGATAGTCATTCATACACTTTTATGCCTAGGTTGCCACCTAGGCATAAGTGACTACTTAGTCACTTTTTGACTTGGTGGCTTCTTGCCACGTGTTTGGGGATAATTTATAAATTATTATCCACTTATTAGTTAATTGGGTAATGTCCCGTTATCCGATAATTAACCAATTACCCGTATAATTTAAAAATTATCACAAATTACTTAAAATTCTATTTATTTTTAATATACTTTATATATACTTTATACATTATACTACCGTGGTCATATGGTACCTTGCATGGTACTTGTTCATAATTATCAAGTATTATTACTCGACCCGTATTTTATCCCAAATTGTCAAACTTGGACAAAATTCATTTTCTTTGACTTGCTCCACCTTTTACCTTCATGAATTTACTAATAACTTTTGAAATAGCATAATCCTTATAATTTCTAAATAATATTTGGACTGCTGTCAATTACCTTGCGACAAATTCAACGTACAATATTTCAGGGTGCAACATCGTCGTAACTTAATACAGTAAAGCGTGACATCTCCGTAATGTAATACTGCTGGGTGCAATACTGTTTTAACTTAATACTACGAAACATCATCATAATATATTATTGCAGATGGTAACATCATCGTAATATATTACTGCAGAGCATAACATCGACGTAATACTGCGGGGCGCAACATTATTCTCCCTTTTGGAACATTTGTCCACGAATGTTGACTGATGCACTTATCATTTTCATAACTTATATCTTCCGAATACTTTAGAACTTCCCTTTCCATCTAGGCAACTATTCTATGAATGAGTCCAAAGTCCAGGGTATTCCCCCTTTAGGTCTCCTTTCAAACCACAACTTGTAGTCGGAATCCTTCCAATCTTGTAACTGTTGCTACCTTTCATCGTGCAGCCTGTACAATTTTGACCTTGTAAGTGTGCCCAATCTCTAGGCTTCATATGTAGAGCTAGATAAGATGTCCCTATGGGTATCTATGAGTATACTGAAGTTCTTCACTCGGTACTTGTTGAATTCACGAATATTTATTTCATCGCATAGGTCCGTTTAGCCATCCGTATGAATTTACTGCCATAACTCTTACGTTAATTTATCGTTGCTGAGGTCTGCTACCAAATCCCAGCTTACTCTCGTTGCTTATTTCATATGTATAAATTTAAGTCCTTTAATGCTTCCTGATTACTGCTCATCTTTAGAATGACGGCCTAATCTCATCTCATACTTTGTGAATTTTATCCATCCATTGTTGATTCACCTCAATATTTATCTACAATATACCACTGATAACTTGAAACTTCTTACGTAATACTTTTCCCCTAGGGCTTATGTTACATCAAGGAATATTCGAAGTGATTCCTATAATCGTATTTCATAGTGTCTTAATGTGATTCACCTTATGGGGGTATCCTAGTTTCGTGCCGCAAGCGAAATCTTTTCTCCTTCTTTTATTTTTTTCTTCAAATCATTATTCAAATGAAGGCCCAAATGTCATCCATTATCTATCACAATTATACCCTCATTTTATTACCAGGTCAGGATTTCATTCCTTCTAAATGCTATTAATCTTAGACTCCTTTGAGTTCATTAAGGCTGTATAACATAGAGAAACTGTCTGCTCTTCTTGTTTTCATGGGCTTAATCCTAAAGACTTATCCATTCTTGTCACCTTTTCACTTGCCTTTCCTCATCCTTACTCATGTTTCCTTAAAACTTTGTTGCTCTACCATACTTTATCTTGTGACCTATACATATCCATTTATATTACTCTCAACTTTCCTTCAACTTGCTTGCTTCATAGATTTCCTTATGTTATTCTAGAATGTCAAGCGAGACATCACATCATCTCCAAATTTTCTCTATTCTCTTAACTAGATCTCTTAGTACTTAGAAACCATAGGTTGTAAGACATGCCACCGACGATGCCGCTATCATTCCTTGTTATTGGATTCCCGTGCTTATAGCCTTCTATCTGAAGTATGGACTATTCACGATCTTCTGCCTTTGAGTATCTCGTATGTTGTTCACCTTTACCTTACTTACCTTAAAATCTAGCATCATATCTTCTATCTCTTTCCTGACCTCCCCTCCACCTAGTTGTAATTCACGTCCATAACTTGAAGATCTATTATAATACTCGTACCTCTGGTACATACACAATCCGGTGGGAGCTTCGTATTGACTTCTTATGAGGCTGGTACTTCTTCTTACTAGCTTCCTTGTAGAGCCATTATAGATTATGGTTGTTGTGTTATTTCTCTTGAACATCTAATATTAAGAGTGATTCTGTCATGTTCTCAAGCACAACTTCGATAATTTTTCTAGGTCCAATAATCAGACTCCAAATTTACTTGGGTGATGTAATTCTTTAGTTTCCTCTTCCTTCTGATCAGCCTTTATGTAGGCTTAAGCTATCTTATGATCTGTGGCGCATGGTATCAGTTATTACCTTAGCCTTTCATGGGCATTATGGAATATCCATGATACAATCTTCTAACAATTCAATCCTTTGTCTATGCTCTGGGGTGAATTCTTTGTTTTAACTTATACCGGAGTCTTCTATGGCTGTATGATTGTCAACAAATATGCTGCCTAGATAATTCTCCAAAATCTTGAGTGTATCCATAACGTACAAACTCTGGATCATTGATCGAATAATTCCTTTCGTTCGATCTCAACTTTCTTTTAACGTAAGCTATTACGTTTCCTGGTCTTTCTGCCTCCTTGTTGTGTCCATACTTAGCTTATATTAGTGCCCACACTTGCCAGAGTTTTATACAACTCATATGATCTCGAATATTACTTTTAATTCTTACTTCCCGTTCATTAGCCATGGTAGGTGCCACTTTCCTTTGGAATACTTACAATGTTGTTGCGAGATTGTTGTTACACGACCATTTCCTCTTTAAGTCGTTGTGCTTAGGCTAAATCCTTCTTTCTTATCTCCTTAGCTAGTCTTTCGTTGTAGTATTTAGGGAGAACCCTTGAATCTCGTAAAGCTATGAGCTTTTTACGGACCTTTTTAATGTCCTTACTTGCCTATAATCATCCGTAGTTGCTTGCTTCCATGCCCTTATGCTTGTATGGTTGCTTCTGAACTGATATTTTGACTACCTTCCCAGTGGCACTTTATTTTATCCCCATAACACTCATACAGTACCTTTAACTACCCCGACTCTTATTGGAATATATCTCAAGTATTATAATGATATTCTTCGAGGCTAAATTCTCCATGTTGGGTTCTACCATGTTTATCTTACACGATCTGATGACTCATCTGTAACCTCCTATTTAGCCATAACTGGGATCTTCCTGACCAATTACTAACTACTCGTTGGCCCATTCTCATAACAATATTCCTCGTAATCTTTCTTGGGTTATTTTCTTTGTCTTAACTTACATTTCGCACTGGCTCCTTATTTATTAATAACAACTCGAGCAAGAACCTTTACTTCCTCTCCTTGACGTCGTGCTTGCATAATATTCTTGAATCGTAGCGTAGCTGTAAGATTTGGATAAGTTCCATCTTATTCGTCTTTCATTTATCGCATTCTTTCTTTACCATTCCATAGTCACTAGAACCACTTAATTCTGACTTAATATCACATCACTCAATATTCTCCCCTTTAGGGATGTACTAAGATTTAGCACTATGACGATCTACCTGTAGATGTTTTACCTCTTCAGCCTTGGCGTCTTCTCACATCACCGATGACCCTTACTCACCTTGCGGTAGTCCTTCTGTACCAAGAAAATGAAATTTCTTACTCGCGAGGGTGGAACTTAGTGTGAGTGGCACACATAGTCCCTTAAGCTTAACTTTGCTCACAATACTTGCTTTAGGGAAGCGTCTTCCTGAATGACCATTCTTTGAATTTCTCCTAAATCTTCTTCTGTTGTCCATTCTACTATCGTCGGAACAAAATCTGAAATTCTCATGATGTCGGCTATTATCAAATCACTCAGTCCCTAATTCACGTTTAGTTTATCTTGTTCACCAGCCGATATTGATTTCTATTATTCTGTGGTCTATCTTATAATTGTGGTAATCATGTTGGAGTCATGAACTTATTTTTTTTTGAAATAAGGATATGACTTTATGGCCTATATTTTCTTGTTGTCTCAAGGCCTGTGACTTCTCGTCGTTTCCTTCACTTGACTATAGAATCTATAATACTGTCATTTTTATGATCTATCGTTGTCATCCATGTGTCACGTCTTACTCACAATGCTTCATTAACTCTGTTCTTATCTCTCGATAATTATCTATGTCTACTGATTTACTCTGAAAACTCGAACAAAACATTCTTTTGCTTTTGGCTCCCTTGCTCCATCCCTTGGCTCTTCCAGTTGCCTAACATTCTTTCTTTACTGGGGGCGGGAGCCACACTAAGGTAATATTTATTCTTTCAAGGCTTCCAGTGCTCATATATAGCTTTAATATTTTAGGGTACACTATCTAGGTGTTTCACGAGGAGATCTATTAGCGCATTTGCAATATCCTTTAGAAATGTCAACTAAAGCTAACAATCCATTCACTATTTTGGGCCATTCTAACCCCATCCAGATCGTGATATCCCGTCCTCTTCTTAATCTACACCTGTTAGCCCCCAATATGGTATAACTGAGATGGGTGTGACCAATTATACATACCTCTATTACTATTAAGGGTAACTCAAATGCTTATATTTTTCTGTCGGAATTGTAATACTGATAATCTTCATTAACTGGGTGCCTCGTACCCTTCTTCATCTTGCTTCCTTTGCTTGTTGAAACTTGTATTTATATTCTTAATTTCTCGTTGTCTTTCACCATAAATGTGGATATACATTATTTCCTTAAGGCTTCTTATCAGGGATCTTACACCTTTCATTACACCCATGATTTGCTAAAGACCTAACATTTACTTATCATAAGCAAGATGCAAAATTGAGTTCCTCGAAATAAACAATTCTATGGCTATATCTCTTATCGATCGTCTTTCTGAATGTAGGCATCATCTTATTACGATTAGAAGTTTGGGACTTGAATTCTTATAAGTGAGCTCTACCACACGATCTAGAGTAGGAAGAACGAGTGATAGTTCTAAATGCCTTGTAGCCTCCTGCTTATAAGTGTGGTGCACGACACACCCATAAACAAGACTCTACTAGACACGGCTTGTAGACTTCCTAGGACAGAACTACTCTGATACCACCTTTTGTCACGACCCAAACCAATAGGGCACGACGCGCACCCGGTACCTTACTCAACCGAGTACCAACGTAATGTATCTTTCTTATTACATCATCATATGCACGTGACATACGAGCCTAGTAGACCAAAATAATCATTTATAAACTCAAAACATAGGCCGACAAGGCCGTACAATCTTTCACCTACACAACATATGTCTACAAGCCTCTAAGAGTACATAAATGTCATTAAGGTCGGGATAGAGTCCCGCCATACCAAACAATACACGTCTAAATAAAACTAACCAAACAAGAAACTCCGAAGCAAATGGAGCGCATCATCATCTTTTGCTGAGCTAATAGCCTACTTGGAGGGCTCTTGACCTATTTATCGGGACCTGTGGGCATGAAATGCAGTATCCCCCAGGAAAAACGGACATCAGTACGAAAAATGTACCGAGTATGTAAGGCACATAAATAAGTACATAACAGACATGGAAGAAATATAGAGTAATTGACTCAATCTGTAAGTTTGGATAACTCTGTAAGTCATAAATTACTTTTATCATCATTCATATGCATATATGTCATGTCATGCATAGGTGCATGTTTCATAACATCATCAGCCTCTGAGGGCATCCCATCATATCATATCGGCCACTATGGGCAAAATCATCAACCTATACCAGCTGATCAGGTGGTGGTGCATATATAACGCCATAACCTTTCTCATATATATATATATATATATATATATATATATACATATATAAATATATACGTATATATAACGCCATATGGTCACGGGTCGATGTACATGAATGCAATGCATGAAAAGTACGTTAATAAATCTTTCAGAATGTCATAAGACCATTTTGCCTTTGAGTAATATCATAAAGTAAACTCTTTTCAACTTTCGTATTACTTTGGGACCATGAACAGATGGTCAAATATTACGACACATGGAAAGTCAAGAACATAGATATCTCTAATACTTCTATGAATAGAGTCATTCATGGAATTTGTACATTTGCACGTTTCGTTCGTATCGTATGGATCATGCCAAAAGAAAGAAGAGATAGCCTTAACATACCCGGAGTAGGAAAAACTCCGTATAATATTCCGTTGGAAAACCTTCATTGATTGAGCGAAATTTTCCCCTGCTTCTTAGAAATTCATGGACGAAATTGCTTCCGGTTCCTAAAAAATTTAGAGTGATACAATGTTTTTGTTTCCTTGAAATTTTTGAGAGGAGTAACGTTCTGGTTACTTGAAATCTTGGAAGGAATATGTTTTTGGTTCCTTGAGATTGAAAGGAATTTCTTGGAATTATTGAGAGGAGTAACGTTCTGGTTACTTGAAATCTTAGAAGGAATACGTTTTTTGGTTCCTTGAGATTGAAAGGAATTTCTTGGAATTTCTGAGACTAATCTTTGATTCATATTGGATTGTCACCAGAGAATGATAGTCATCCATACTCTTTTATGCCTAGGTTTCCACCTAGGCATAAATGACTACTTAGTCACTTCTTGATTTGGTGGCTTCTTGCCACGTGTTTGGGGATAATTTTTAAATTTTTATCCACTTATTATTTAATTGGGTAATGTCTCATTATCCGATAATTAACCAATTACCCGAATAATTTAACAATTACCACAAATTGCGTAAAATTCCACTTATTTTTAATATACTTTATACATTATACTACCGTGGTCATATGGCAACTTGCATGGTACTAGTTCATAATTATCAGGTATTATCGCTCGACCCGTATTTTATCACAAATTGGCCACTTTCAACAAAACTCATTTTCTTTAATTCGCTTACCCTTAATACTTTATGACACTTATTGCTTATTATAAATAGTGTAAGTATGTTATCCTCAAGATAATCTCATCCCCGAGCCTATGTTAATTAAGAGAAGATGAAACTTTTAACGTACGAAAATGCGAGATGTAACATCAACCACTTTTGTGACGACCCAAATCGATGGGCCGGGACAGGTGCCCGAGACCTATCAGTCAAACACACCTAAGCATGCATCTAAGATATAAACCCGAATAACATCTGCTGAATTATGAGAATAATATACTTGAAGGAAACCTGCCCAAAAGGCATTTGTACATATACATGCAATATACATAGGGCGAGTATTGCCGAGTAGATACCATCTCCTATGAGGGCAACAGAAGCAGCGCAGTATCTGGGTATAAAGAGTCAACACATCCTATTTAAATCCCAATATCTATGCTATAATCTAAGAATTGTAATCCATCTATGTCAATGGTGATAAGGTTTTAACGGAATTCTTGCGAGAATTTTTAGGATCGTAGCAACATTAAATTTTGCGGTTCTAAAGGAGTACGGTGCAACCTTTTCCAAGAATATCATATGGACTTTCCCCTACTCTAGGTATGTTAAGGTTATCCATTATTTCTTTTTGGCATGATCCAAGTTATATAGAAGAAACGAACAAATACACAGTTTCATGAATTACTCTATTCATAGAAATACTAGGGGTCTTTGTGTTCTTGATTCCTCATGTGACATATTATTATATCTTCTGTTCATGGGTCTCAGAATAATACCCAGTTGAAAAAGTTTATTCGGAAGGAGTATTGAGAATATTACATATTTTTCATGCATTCCATTCATTTATACATGTACATTGACCCATGACCAGATGGCGTTATATACACGTATTAATATATATATATATATATATATATATATATATATATATGGGATATGGAAAAAAAAGTTACGGTGTTATATACTCACCACAACCTGATCTGTTGGTATATGTTGATGATGTTTCCCATAGTGGTCGAGATGATATGATGGGATGCCCTCAGTGGCTTTATGATGTTATGTATACCTATACCCATGCATGACACAACATTTATATACACGTGCATAACATTATAAATGTTTCAGAATTTACAAAGTTACTCAGATTTAGAGATGGATTTCTTTATTCCATGTTTCATATATGCCTTCTACGTATAGATTTTCATACCTTACATACTCCGTACATTTTTTTCGTATTGACGCCCTATTTTACGGGGCATACGTTTTATGCCCGCATGTGCAGGTAGGCAAGCTGACAGCCCCCCTTTTCAGGATCCTTGATCAGCGAGAGTTGGCGTGCTCCACTTGATCCAGAGCTGCTTTTGATTTTGGTATGATACGCTTGTATACATATATGGGTATGATGTGGCTCAGTCCCGTCTTTGTACAGTTTTATTTCTATTAGAGGTCTGTAGATAGTATGTTTAGATCGATAGTATATGGCCTTGCCGGCTTCCAGTTATAGCAGCCTTGTCGGCTCGCCCTACGTATGTTGCACGTATATGTACATATGCCTTTTGGGCAGGTTTCCTTCATGTATATTATTCTCATAATTCAGCAGATGTTATTCGGTTTTATATATTAGATGCATGCTTAGGTGTGTTTGACAGATAGGTCTCAGGCACCCGTCGTGGTCCATCGATTTAGGTCGTCACAAAAGTGGTTGATGTTACATCTCGCATTTTCGTACGTTAAAAGTTTCATCTTCTCGTAATTAACATAGGCTCGAGGATGATATTATCTCGAGGATAACATACTTACGCTATTTATAACAAGCAATAAGTAAGTGTCATAAAGTATAAAGTGCAAGCGAATTAAAGAAAATAAATTTAGTTGAAAGTGGCCAATTTGAGATAAAATACGGGTCAAGCGATAATACCCGATAATTATGAACTAGTACCGTGCAAGGTACCATATGACCATGATAGTATAATGTATAAAATATATTAAAAATGGGTAGTACTTTTAGGTACTTTGAGATAATTCTTAATTATACGGGTAATTGGCTAATTATCGGTAACGAAATATTACCTAGTTAATTAATAAATTTAGTGGATAAGATTAAATTTCTCCCCTCCAGAACGTGGAAGAAATCCACAAACTAAAAAGAATGACTCTTTAGTCTTCTTGAATAGGTGGCAATTATGTTAGCCAAAGAAGGGACATTACATTTTTTTATAATCATTACATTACTATCCATCCATGAACACTCCTTCAATGGTAACTTAATTAAGAATTCAGTCCGAATTGGTCAAACTAAAGCCACAAATCCAAGTTGAAATTGCAACATATAATGATGGACATGATGAGGTGAGCTGTGTACAGTGGAGGGCCATATATTGAACTATTGCAAAGTATTACCGAGTAGATACCATCGCCTATGAGGGCAACAGAAGCAGCAGGATCTGGGTATAAAGAGTCAACCCATGCTATTTCAATCCCAATATCCATGCAAGCATCTAAGAATTGTAATCCGTCTATGTCAATGGTGATAAGGTTTCCACGTAATTCTTGTGAGAAATTTTAGGATCGTAGCAACATTAAATTTTGTGGTTCTAAAGGAGTACGGTGCAACCTTTTCGAAGAATATCATACGGATTTTTCCCTACTCCAGGTATGTTAAGGCTATCCCTTCTTTCTTTTTGGCATGATCCAAGTTATACAGAAGAAACGAGCAAATACACACGTCACGACCCAAAAATCCCTGCGAAGGAATCGTGATGGCACCTAGTCTCTAAACTAGGTAAGCGTAACATAAACTAAATTAACATTGATGCTTACTAACTTTAAATTAACCAACTCTGAATAAATCAAAATTCCCAAAACCGGTGGTACAAGTCACAATCCTATCTAAGAGTAATTTCACAAAATATTACATCACTGCCCTGAAACAAAGGAGCAAATGGAAGTAAATACAAATGAAGGCGACTCCGAGACCTGTGAATGATGTAGCAAGTTTACCTTGAGTCTCCACCGCAATGACCAGCACAACTACTATCAATCCACCTGGATCTGTACACAAAAATGTACAGAAGTTTAGTATGAGCACACCACGATGATGCCCAGTAAGTATCAAGACTAACCTCAGTGAGGTAGTGACGCGGAACAGTCAGGACACCTACTGGTCAAATTAAATGAACAGGATATGATAATAAAACATCAAGATAAAGATAACAAAGTGATATCAACCTCGGAGAGAAAATCCAAGTACAAACAGTATAATCAATAAAGGGAGAACACGGATAGTAACAAACTGAAACCAAGTAAATCAGATAACCCAAGCAATTCAACACTGGCATAATAGAGACGAAGACAAGTAAGAATGTATCCAATTAAAGAAAACAATGTCAACTCAATCAATCACATCATGTTTAATACACCATCCCGACCATTTCAATCCTCGATTTCTCATATCATAATCTCAACTTTTGAACTTTCAGCACATACGGCACCTCGTGCTCACATAGTTTCCATCTCACTCTTAACAACAAAATCCACATGATATAAAATACAAAATGTCCTTACAAATGCACTTAAGATGCTCTAGAAGTCATATTTACGTAATATAAATTAAATTTCAATTTCTAGATAAGTTTGGAAAATCGGCGAGAAGAGATGAAGTTATTTTTAGAAATCATTCGAGTAAGAAAGTACCCCTTTAAATTTAAAATACAACATTGGAAGAATTATTACCTTTAAGAGAGGAGTTGATATCTTAAAACTTAGTAGAAATTCCTTTTTAAGAAAAATACAACCTCAGACGGTTTAAGGAGATATAATTGAGACACTAATTGAATTAAGGATGTAACAATTATTGAAGTTTGAAGTATTGGAACGTATATATATATATATACAGTGAGGTTTTGAAAACATTGTGGGTTCTAACATAAAGGATCACAACAATAAAGGAATTAAACAGTTTAAACATTTGAATTGATAACAACAAATAAACACAGCAACAGAAAGTGTACGACATCACCCTTCGTGCTTTTACTCTCGTTCTCACCATAAAAATCAATATTCACTTTTATTCTTTCTTGTTGCGGCGTGCAACCCGATCCCATTCATATATTACTATTGCGGCGTGCAACCCGATCCAAAATATATAATCTTGTTGCGGCATGCAACCCGATCCAAATCATATAATGATGTTGGGGCGTGCTACCCGATCCATATAATATTGTTGCGGCATGCAACCCGATCCATATAATATTGTTGCGGCGTGCAACCCAATCCATATAATATTATTGCGGCATGCAACCCGATCCATATAATATTATTACGGCGTGCAACCCGATCCCAATATACAAATCAACACCAATCACGAAAGAATCCCTAGCAAGAGAATAATAAGGAAACAACAATATCCCGGCAAGGGAGTCAACAACAAGAATAAAACACGTCCCGGCAAGGGAATCAACAGTAATAATTAAATATGTCCCGGCAAAGGAATCAGCTATAACCAAACTTGTACCAACAATTAACTTCACAATGAAATCTCAACTACACAACAAGATATAATAAGAACGTGATAACTACACCGGCAACCACAACAATTGGACATGTAACCTATTTGCACGAAGTCATAGAGGAACTCACAACCAAGAAGTATAAAAACAATAAAGAAGGCAATAACTTCAACTAAGGCAATTTAGGGTCAATGTAACACGTAAGAATTAGAGGAAAGCTAACAACATCATATGGAGCATATAGAGGCAATTTAAGCAACTAGGAAACCCAATCATAACAGGATACTTTCCAGATAAGGACCTAAGAATCCTAGAGGCAAATTTTCCACAAATAAGTCCGATCACACACTCGTCACCTCGCATGCATGGACTGTAATTAGCATAGAAGACTCAATTCCTAAGGGGAAGTCCGCCACACAAGGTTAGGCAAGATACTTACTGTTGATACCCAATTTTTCCCTATATATTTTTTAATATGAAAAATGCCTTCACAAAAGCATATATATGCATATATAAGCATATCCAAATGTTTTATTATTTTTTCATAATTTTTAAAGGTTTTTAAATCGATTTATTTCCCTTTTCATCCATAAAATCCAAATAATTATGTCCGAAATTATTATTTTTGATGATTCATTTATTGAATCTTTATATTTATGCCAAAATATGGCTAAGGTAATTTTTACATATTTTTACAATTTTATTTAGTATTTTTTAAAGATAATAGCATATAATTGCAATATTAGCCTTTTTAAGATTTAATTGTATTTTATATTTATAAAATAAAGCACTATATTTTTAAATTGTTTATATGTTATAAATCATTTTAGTGCTTTCAATTTATTTTTAGAAATTTATTTACTATTTTGTAAATTTAAAAAGTGAAAATTATCTTTTTAAATAACAACCCATTTGTATTTAATTTTTAGCCTAAATTTAACCCCAAATCAAACCAAATTTCCCCGCCCAATTTCAATTAAGCCTGACCCCAACCCAATTTCAACCAACCCAAACTCGAATTCCCCACCTACCCCTTTAATCTAGGCCGTACAATTCACCCTTCCATAATTAAACCCAATTGACCCCTTAACCTAATTCACTTTTCACCAAACGCCACCCTTGAATCCCTCTCCTCTCAATTCTCTCTGCAGCCTCACATGAACCTTAGCCGCCGCCACCCATTTCACCCTAATCCACCTCAATTCCCGCCTAATGCATGGTCTCCCATTCTCCAATTTTAATGTTGTTTATGATTTTACTATGTTCAAACGACTTGGTTATGCTTTCCTTCTACTTGATTCAGCATGTTGAAAACCCTAAGTCTTTTTTGGTCTTATCCGGTTTCTAAAACTGTCTTTGTTGTTTGACTGTATACTCGTTCGATTAAGTTCTTTGTCCTTGTTTGACTTAATTGATTCTAAGTTTTTACCATCTTTTAAACTCGACTGTTGTTGAAAACCGATCTTTTGGTCTTATTCGAGTTTTGAAACTGTTTGTTTGAGTGCATACTTGTTCGATTAAGTTCTTTGTTGCTGACTCTCTTTTCTTTGTGTGACTCATCTCATTCTGAGTTCTTATCATCTCTTAAACTCACCTATTGTTAAAACCCTAATTTCTTAAAAGATTTTCCTCACTTGTTACTGTGATACCTTTTACTTATTTCTGACTCTCTTTACCTGGTACTATGCCTTCTTTACTTTTGATTCTATGTGACTACCTGACCTTGTTGACTACTGTGCTTCGAGTAGATCTCTTTTACTACTGAATCCTAGCTTATTCTTGCTACTACTGTATGTTTATGTTGTTTCTTTTGCCAATGTGTTTGGTCTTGCATGTCAGATATTCTGTTCATTCTGTTTATATGTTGAAGTGCAGAATCATGTTTCTTTCTTGATTGATCATGATCCCTTAATATTGCGACTGATTGCAAACGTTTTCTTATGAACCCTAATTTTACTCGTTTGTTTAAATTAATTGATCCCCCTCCTTTAATTACTGTGATATTTGCCTTGCTGAATCCTTTCCCAAAACTAAGAATATTTTGTACTTAGTCTCAATTAATTACTTCATACTTTTACTTCCCCCCTTATATGGCAATAATCAATCTGTCCCAAACTGATTTATTTCCTTAATTAACCCTGTTAGTATATGTTAAGCAATGATTCCTTAATTAAAGAGAATTCCTTGGGTTAATTGATTCTGACTGTGATTATTTCCATGATTGTGTTAAGATTTTACTTATTACCTTATTCTTCACTCGTTTTCAAAACTATAAATACCCTACCCTCTCTTCTTTCAAACACACAAAAAATTTGAGTTCAAAACACACACTTACACTCAAAAACTCTCTCCTTCTTTACTACTACTTGTGCTATTGCTTTGTCTAGCTGGCGGAAAGCCAAGGCTAGCCCGTGGAATCTTGCTTACTTTTCTTTTCTGCACTTTGCTTCTCTACTGGTATGTCCTAGTTAATTTTTTCAAGCCTCACAACAACATGCTTATTTAGTTGCTTCAGTTTCTTTTACCCTTGCCTACTTCTTCTTAAGTTTCTGCAGTCTAGTTATATTACTAGCATGTTGTACGATGTTCCCTTTCCCCTTATATTAAGGCTTCCCCTATGTGTGTTTTTTGAAGCATACTCTGTTAGTCACTTGTTGTGAACTTTCTGCCTTATGAATCCCAGATCCCCATATCCCCTCTATGTGTTTGTGTTCTTTTCGCTGGTTTGTGGTCATGCCAACATCAGCTATTGCTGTGCATGTCCAAACTAGGCCCCTGCTGGGGTCATGTTCTTACAGACAATGTATCCCCAAAATCCATTGACCCCTTTTGTATGACTACTGATTTTGTTTAGTTATAAGTTTTACTGGTGCAACTGATTTGAATCACCTCTGTTAGTAATTGCTTTCAAAAATGGATTGTTAGTCTAGTTTTTTTTAAATAAATCTCTTTCAACTATGTTCTGCACTTCCACTATACTCTTAGAATCTAGGTTCTTCCCCTCTTGTGTGAGCCTTGCCTTGGGACCCTTGAGCTTCCTCTGAACTTGGACACATAAAGGCTGGCCCTTTCACACTACACTAATTCTTTCTGGTTATGCAAATCTAGGTGTGAGCAGTGCTTGGGATCCCTCAAGGCCCTTAGGAAACTTTGACACATCCAAGTATGAGAAAGTCTTTGAAATACTGGCACTGAAGTGGTCCATTACATAACTCAGAGAGGAAGTCAAGATCAGACTTTCATTGGTTGTAGTTTCTTATTTCTACACTTCTTTTGTAATTCAATCATTTGGGTTGTAATAAGTTGTAAAATAGTTATGGGGTGATTAGGGAAAAGGGCGGGTAGTTGTATGTTGTGGGTAAACTGGGTAGATAACATGACTATAGGGTCTATTTTGATTCCAAACATGGCTTGTTAGATATCATGCCTATAGGATCTGCTCTGATTTAAAATAAATTCTGCATGTTTTACTTTCATAATTAGAAACCATGTCTATAGGGTCTAAATGTCTTTAACAACATATATCATGCCTATATGGTTAAAAGTCAGCTTTCAATAATTAGATACCATGCCTATAGGATTTAAAATCAGTTGTAATAGAAATCATGCCTATAAGGTCTAAAACTAGTTTTAGTTAAAAAGTCAATTTGGCTCGTGCTTGTCTGAATCTGATTAAATAACCTACTCTTTTCGCATTAATCAATATCATTAGAAAGCATGCCTATAGGATCTAAATTGCCTGTTTAAAATTAATCACTACTCTACTGCATTCCTAATTCATATAGATATCATGCTCATAGGACATCATTATTATGCCTAGGCAAGCCTTAAGTAACTACTTAAATAAAACTGGAACTGCCTTTATTAATTACCAACTGCTACAACCAGCAGGCAGGACTGATTTAGACTTCTTTTTTGAGTTATATATAATGAATCTGGTTCTGACTCAAACTATGCTTTAGGATTTTTTAAAAACTCAGACCTTAACTGTGTTTAAGTCATGCTATTTATATGTATTGTTTGCGGAGGTATACATGAGCCCTCTAATTGTTTATATGTTCCCCCTTCAAAATGCAGTCCTACGTGCTTTTGTATGTCGCCTTAGCCTTTTACCTTTAGACCTAAAAGTCAGCCTAAAACCCTCCCTCTTATAGGAATAGTAGTCCTAAACTCCTCTGGGACTGATAGGAATAGGATGGGTAATATCATGCAATAGAGGTCGAGACCAATCCGCGCTTTAATACCTTAACGGGGTGGGAAGGGTAGATATGGATATGATGACCGATGCGCTAATACCACATGTATCCCTTCTTCTGAGGAGTGTCATACTGTGTATTGAACTGTGGTGATCCATATTATAAACAAACCTAGGACCCCCTTTTATTTTTACAAGCATGCTTAGTCTATAACTCTTTCAATCCTTGCCTTTCAATAATTGTTTCAAACGCTTGTGTGTTTAACTTAAATCCCCTCTCACTTGAGCCTTACTTATTTACTTGCTAATTTCACAAATTCACAAAAACTATCTGGCTGGGAACCATACTAGTGGATCCTGAGGGGTGCCTAACACCTTCCCCTTAGGATAATTTCTAGCCCTTACCCAATCTCTGGTTATCAAACATAGTTGTAAATGAACTCTATATGTGTCCTAATGCACCTTAAACCATTAGGTGGAGACTCTTCAAAATACCCAATTCCCTAAGAGGAAATGAGTCATTACACCCCATAAATGTCGAAACCCAGAAACTCCTCTTTGATGGAAGGGGGGGGGGGCGACAGCATGGTGACTCTGTTGCGGGCCTTTAGGTTTTTACCATTTCAGATTGTTCTTGTGAATTTGTACCTACCTTGTCTGAAATTAATTGTTTAAATTCCTTTAAGAATTTAATTTCTTTTCAAAATGCAAAACTAACATGTCTTCCTTGTTTCTTTCCTTTATTGCTGCTTTAAATTATAAAACTGTTGTATTTATTGCTTTCTTAACGTACAAATACATGTCAACATGTTTTTAATTATTGCATAATCATGCTCAACATCATACTCCACTTGTGCCAAACAAATACTATAGCAACGCTTACAATGAGTAGTTGCGGTCTTCATATATCATTACCCCCTAAATTCGGAAAGGCATATTCGCGGTAAAACTAATCGATCAGCGGAGAAGTCGACAGTTCTGCGCCTTTCCCCTTGAGTTGTCCGCTCAAGGGTACCAGTATAAAACTTCATAGAAACCTTACTCTGTTCAAATTGTGCATGCATCATGGTCAAACCTATCCAGGTCAGTTATGTTGTCCACATAATGATCCTTTAAGATAGCCTTGTCCAAAGTCCACCGGGTTTCCCTGAACCTAAACGGACATCACCATGTTTTGTGCATTTATTTGGAGAACTAAATGCATCATGCTAATTGTTGGTATAAAATAGTCGAGTCTGGTGGGGGTAAGGGCCTAACCTTATCTATCTTGCAGAAATATGAGGCACGAAGTCCCCAGATTCGACATGGTCACCAACGTCCACCCAAGATTGCTAAGCTGGTGGAGAGATTTACTCTCTAGTGACCAAACTCTCATTTGAAAGTATCTGGGAAATCTACCATCACTCCTGGAAATCCAACCCAACAACATGATCATAGAAGCTTCCACACTATTCAGGGATTGTGAAAGGGACTTGTTCCGCTTTGGGGACATTGAAATGACGCCCTTGCTAAAAAAGATAGAAGGACTAGCCGATCTAGTGTGGGAAACTCCGGGCTTCCTAATGCCTGAAAACCGTAAAGGCAGGGGTTTCCTCAAAATGATGGGTCTGAAGAAGAACACAGAATTGACATGCCTAAAGGAGTCATACATCCCTTTTGACTATTTGTATGAAAGGTACGGTCATAGCAAATCCTACCGTACCTACCCTGACGAGTTTTCCATCACATCCTTGGGGCACATCCATCGAAGGGTTTTCGTCTTCATGTTTTGTTTCCTGGGGCTGATCATGTTTCTGATGAAGAAATAAGAATCCATACCAGGATGGCTATGGTAACTAAGACCCTAATGGAGGGGATTGGTGGGAAGCCATTCAACATCATGCCCATGATCATTGCAGACATATATCGAGCGTTGGAGAAGTGTCAACGAGGAGCAAAAAACTTCGAAGGCTGCAATTTATTACTCCAACTCTAGCTGATGGAACATCTCCAAAAGGGCAAGTTCTGACAAGAGATTCATCAAAGGGGCTGGGATGATCACATCGCTTTCCATCATCCAAAGCAAATGAATTACATCCCCGATATGTTCGCTCAGCCTAAGAATGCCAAAGGATGGGTTGAACTATTTGATAATTTGACTGAAAAACAGGTTCAATGGATGTTCGAGTAATTTCTGACCGAGGAATTCATCGCATGTTCCAGAGATGCACCTTTCCTGATACTGATTGGTCTGAAAGGAACCTACCCTTATGTCCCTCTTCGAGTTATGAGGCACGCTGGTAGGAAGCAAGTTATACCCAGGGTCGACAAGATGTGTCATTTCTGAGCTGACTTCCAAAATGATGATAGTCCCTACATGTGCCAAGCTCAGCATATGTGGCACTACAAGATCATAATGGGGAGAGATACCATCGAACTAGATAGGTATCATGCTGGTTGTGCTCCTTTCTATTCAGGTTTGCTGGAAGACAATCATGATGGTTTAGGACAGCTAGGGTTTGCCCGAGGTCATAGGATTATAGATGAAAAGGCCGAGGCACAGGTCAAGTACAACCAGCTCGCAAAAGGATCCGTGAGTACGAAGAGAACATCACAAAATACAAGAGTCCAGCCAGAAGCTGATTGAGGAATGTATGGGCATGGCTGTCAGTGCCAACAAGTGGCTGGGATACTTTGAGCGAGGCATAGTGGAATTGGAGAAAAAATTCTCAAGAGGATTGAAGATGTCAAAATGCTGAAGGGACCGAAGGCGAACATCTAGCTAGAGCGTACCTGTTGCTGGGATTCCGCGAGTTGAGGAAGCTATTCGACGGATCCAAGGATGCCGAATCTGGGGAAGGTCCTTCTGGGATCAAGTAGATACGAATTTTTCTTTTCGCTTCATAAATGTAATAAGGCCAATGGCCATTAGTGATTTTTTTATTTCCTGTTTATTTAGTGTCGATTTGAGATTCATCTTATTTTTATCAATAAAATAAGGCATTTAACATTCTAAGTTCTCCAAACCAATTTGTCGTTAGGCCTACCCGGGCACAAAGAGGTTTCCAAATTAGGACACATTTTGCATTTCGCACTATGTGTTCAAATACTGCAATGCTTTTTATAATCCTCACTAACTTGATTACCTTTTTGTTTTTATTTATGTTTTCCTTTTGTTATTCCCTTCCCCAAAGGTTAATTTCGTGCACTCTGGCATCATTATCTTATTCCACGAGATCCAGGGGCCCTCCACCCACTCCTCCTCTTAGTCTTGTAAAAAACAAGAACAAAAATAAGATAGAAGATTTGAACAACGTCAGGAAGGAGAACCCAACTGAATGGGTTGAGGCCACTAATGACCATGGTACTCAGGAAAATGTATCCCAACTTGAACAGAAACTGCTGAAGTTCCAAGAAGAGCTCGATCAGGTTCGGAATTTGGCAAGCTTGTCATTTTCCCTTAGCACCCCAGATATCAATTTCCCCAACACTCAAAACCCTACACCTCCTCAAAACATCCCAAAGCAATAGAATTATCTCGCTCCTCACCATCACACTGTTCCACCAAAAACCAAATGCAACACCTGCCATATCCCAAACGACATTCCACTACTCATCCCAGAACCTCAACACTCCACAAATGACCATTTCCACACCCACACACCAGGACACCATAACACTCCTATCTACGTGGAGACCATGCCACACTCTACCCAACCTATCTCCATGCCTAAGTATGATGAAAAGGATCTTCTTATCAGGAACCTAGCTGATGAGCTTAAGAAATTGTCTAGCCGGATTCAGGGCGTTGAGGGAAGTAAAGGAATCGAGGGGCTGAACTATGAGAATCTTTGCATACAACCCAATGTCGAACTGTCCGAGGGGTACAAACCTCCTAAGTTTGAAATGTTTGATGGTATAGGTGATCCACGGGTCCATCTGTGGACATACTGCGACAAGTTGGTTGGAGTAGGGAAAGACGAGAGAATCCGCATGAAGCTGTTCATGGGGATTTTGAAAGAAGATGAGTTGTCTTGGTACATTAGCCAAGATCCAAAGAAGTGGTCAAACTGGGTAAGCATGGCATCCAACTTTATAGACATGTTCAGGTTTAATACAGAGAATGCGCCAGATGTGTTCTATATTCAGAATCTAAAGAAGAAGCCCACAGAGATGTTTCGCGAGTATGCTACTCTCTGGAGGTCCGAAGCTGCTAAGGTCAGACCTTCCTTAGAGGAGGATCAGATGAACAAGTTCTTTGTCCGGTCTCAGGACCCGCAATATTATGAACGACTGATGATGACCGATAACCACAAATTCTCTGACATTATCAAACTGGGTGAAAGAATTGAAGAAGGTATCAAGAGTGGTATGGTTACAAACTTCGAGGCCTTGCAAGCTACAAATAAGGCCTTACAATCTGGTGGTGTGTCTAAGAAAAGGGACGTAGGGGCCATGATGGTTAGACAAAGGACCAAGTCCCCCCCTCAAATACCAAACTTACCTAACACCTCCAATCATATATCAGCCAACCCCAAATTACCAAGCATATTCACCCTCATACCAAGCTCCACCACCAACTTGCCTCAACCTCCTACATTTCAACCTACCTCACCCAGATACTCACAACCCGCGCATGTCTACCAAAACTATAATGCTCAACCATAATACTATCAATCACCTCATACACCCCAAAACTTCCCTAGACCCCGACCTAATTTTAATCGCAGACCTCCAAAACAATATAGAGCCATTGCTGAATCCATTGACCAGTTGTATGAGAGACTCAAAGTCATTCGTTATATCACCCCCATCCCTGCTGCAACCCTTGAGAACCCTTCTTAGTGGGTTAACCTAAACAATCCTACGCATACCACTCCGTCATGAAAGGGCACACCATCGATGAATGCCGCTCCTTGAAGGACAAAATACAATCCTTAATTGATAACAAGATTATTGTGGCAAAGGAACCTGCTCCAAATGTCCGCAACAACCCTCTACCAGGCCACAAGGGTGGGGGTATCCACATGATTGAAATAGAAAATGATTGGGATCCCGATGGATCAATCGGGTTGATCACAAAAGGTGATGACCCAAAAAAACCAATAATTACCCTTAATCCAATCATAGTCCAAATTCAACCGTCTGAGGGTGCTGAGGTGAATATGTTTGTGCCACTTCAGTTTGAAGCAACATCATCGGCAAAGACACCAGCACCAATTGAGGTAGAATTCATGTCTCCGGCAAATGCACCTGCACCATTTGAGGTTGCAGTTTTGCCACCCAAGGCACATGCTCCGTTCGAGGTGAGGATATCCACACTGATCCCAGCGGCAATGACTGTGAGCACGCGATTTTTGCCTCACTTGAATTACTCCTACAGAATTCCAAAAATTAGATTTTTTTCTTTTAATTATTTGTTATTTTAGGAATTATTGCAGAATTTTTCCGATTGTGTGCATTTTGTGTGCATGATTAATTTTATTTTTAATTTATAAAAATACAAAATATTTTGCATTTACATTTAGGATTTAATTTTACATTTTTCAGACTAATTAGTAAATTAGTATGCTTTACAAAAATGAAAAAATCACCAAAAAATAACTATTTTTGCATTTTTATTGTTTAATTTCGAATTTTGGTAGTTTTCTTTAAATTTGTATTTTTTTAATTGTGTTAATCATTAGTTAGAGTTAATTAATTTAATTGGGTAGGAAAATTTGTTTTAAGATTTGATTTAGGCTTTAATCTTCGAAAAGGGAATAGAATTTTGAAAAATGAAAAGAGAAAGGAAAGAGTTAGGGGGTCAATTTTTGGGCCATCTCGTCTAAAAATGCCCCAGGCCCAAAATGAATTTCCCCTTCTACCCGTTCAAACTGACCCAAAATCCAGCCCAAAACCCATATCACACCCGGCCTGATCCCCACATGAACCAAATGATCTCGTTTTAATTATTCTAATCTAAGTCGTTGATTTTCCTTCAATCCAGCAGTTGGGAACGGAGGGCCCTTACAATATAAAACTGTCCGAACTCACCTCCCCCCTTTGATTGTCTCTCTCATCTCTCCACTCTCAGAGACCACAACCCCAAACCCTAGCGCCGTCTTGGTTCTCCACCGCCTTGGGCCGGCGGCGCCACCTCCAAACCACCCCAAATTAACACCGTAGAACCCCCATGGCTCCCTCTCCCCTAATCTACAACTGGTTTCCTTCGAATTTTCCCTGAACTCCTCGAATCTTAAATTGAAGACAGGAACCCTAAATTCCCAAAACTTGAACCAGTGGGTTTTATTGAAGATTTGAGGTCGAATTTGACCTTATTCGTGTGTTTCGTTTGGAAACACACGATTAAGGCCCATTTCGGCCAAAATCGAATGCTTGAGGGGTGATTCAAGATTTGTCCCGATTTTTCTTTAAGTATTTTTATCTTTCTTTTTCCTTCCTTCATCTTTATTCCTCTTGTTGCTTAGTTTAAGGTTCCTCGTTTTCATTTTTCTTGCCTCATATTTTCTGTTTATTTCTTCGTTTTAATTTTTATTCAATCATTTTCTGCTTGCATGCTTTAAATTAACTAAGTAGTTTGTTTTAATTGCTTTGTTTGGTATTATTTCATCTTTTATCTGATTTTCGAATAAAAAAGGAAGAAGTTCTGAGTTCCCCTTTGAAACCCATGCTGGGCTCATTAAATTTAGGGTTGTGATTTGAATTCGAGTTTCAAAATCAGAAAGTCCAAGAGGGATTCAACCTGGATTTACAGACCCATTAACACTTTCAATTGGGTCAATTTGTCCCATATCTGGTCTGGTTTTCAGGGGTAAAAAGCAAGGGTTTAAGGGGTAATTTGGGAATTCTAGGTGAAAAGAATCTCAGTAACTGAATTAGGAAGCTGCTAGGAAGGTGTCATTCAGACTTAACTAAAAATCTGATTTTTACACTAAGGATACTTAAGCAAGAATGAAAATTTAAAAAGGGTTCAAGTGCAAAACTGAATTACTTTAAGCTGTCCTAAAACCTTGCCTATAAAGACTTCTTTTTTTCTTGAGCAAAGGGAGAAAAAAAATCCTGAAAAGCTGAAACGACTTAGTTTCTTTGAAAAATTCTAAATCCCATTGCTGAAAACTACCAAAATTCTGCTTTGGTTTTTGTTTTCTGATTCTCTTGTGTTAGTTAGAACTTTTTGAAAACTACATTGTTATATTTATGAAATGGTTTGAGTGTGGCATGAAGATTGGGTTTTGATTTATTGGTCTTCTACTATTCCATTGGTTGGTTTCGAGTTGGTTTTGCTGGCTGTTTCCTATTGTTGAGCTCTGTTCTACTGTTGTCTACTGATTTCTTGAGTCTTCTTGCTTTTCTCTTTTAATTCCCAGGTACATACTCTTAGGCCCTATTGATTGTGAAGTTGGATTTGAAGAATGAAATGAAAAGCAAAAAGTTTAAAGCATAGTATCAGCTTTATTTGTGCTTCAGTTGTATCTCTTCTTGATTTTGTGTTTTAGTAGTTTAGTTCTTATCATTGTACATTATTATGGGACTGTTAAGATGCAGTAGTAAAAGACTTGGTCATATTGCATGTGTTTCAGCTTTACTTTAGTTTTGGTTGAAACAAGTGTTCATATTTGGTGACGATTTCATGTTGAATTTGTTATCATGACAAGCATAGGTTAAGGATAAAATGCTAATGTGTCGTCTGCTATTGGAAGGCATTGTGATGTGTGTTTTTGGCTCAAAATCTTTATGATATGTGAGTATAAACTTATGTTAAGGATATTTTGACTTGTTTATTAGTGTGTGATTTTGGAATCTGAGTAACTCATGTGCTGATTTTCTAGATTGATTACTGCTAATATTTGAGAAGAGTTTAATTGATTTAAATTTGTTAAGTAGTCATTAGCGCAAAATCATATGGAAAGAAAAGGAAAATTTTCTAAATGTCGCTTTAAGAATAGAAGCAAGTAGTGATTTACTTTGGTTTGATTGTGAGCATATAATTCAAAATGTTTATCTTGGTTGCTT
Organism: Nicotiana sylvestris; assembly: GCF_000393655.2. Classification (NCBI taxonomy): domain Eukaryota; kingdom Viridiplantae; phylum Streptophyta; class Magnoliopsida; order Solanales; family Solanaceae; genus Nicotiana; species Nicotiana sylvestris. The sequence continues at coordinate 149,692,123 of NC_091060.1, forward strand.
TGTACTCGAATAGTTAAAATTCAGAACCAAAAAATATTGATTTAATCCTATGTTCCACATAGTCTCGGCTAATTGTTATTTAATGGATTTTGCACAACTGATGGGTTTTGAAAGTTGGCCTAAAGCTGGCCCAGTTACTGAGAGTTCAAATCTCAGACCTGAGTGCATGATCTCATGCTTTTTGGTCGTCCATTCGCTCCTTATATTTGGGCTCATATTGGGCCCAAGTCTGAAAACATTGGCAAATGGAATTATATACTCTTGTATTTTGGGCCTGCCTTTTGATTTCCCTTCCGAATGTTGTTGATGAACTAAAACGTTTCTCTTCTTTTAAATACTCGGCCATGTTTCTCTTTAAGACATTTTCCTCTTAATTAGTTTAGACATTAGTATAAAAGTAGAACTCAAATTCCTTTAATGTTTAAGTAATCTGATCCCTTCAATTAGTTGAGGTATGCCATATTAGCCAAACGTACAATTTATGGCCCTCAAAGTTAAATTTTGAAGCCCTTTGTTAGAATAGTGTGAGGCGTGCCATGCTGAATAAAATCTCAAAACGCATGGCCCTCACTTTAATTAATTTTAATCCTTAGAAATCAAGGCGCGCCATTTAGTTGAATTTTCCATGGCCCTCGTAAAGTTGAAAGTGCATAGTTGCTTTAGGTGCTTTTTTTTTAAAAAAACAATCACCTTCCTAAACTCGGGTGTGCATTTCATGTGACCCAAATACAAATCTCAATATCATTAAATAAAATGTGTCTCAGACTGCGGGTGCATTTCATGTGGCGTGGTTCAAAGACGTGTTTTAGATAACGCTGAAATTTTCCTTAAAATAATTAAAAGTGGTTAATAAGTTAAAATTATACCATAGGATAAACCATGTATTAAAATCAGATAATATGTCAATTATAATAGTTTAAGAGACCGTGCTAGAACCACGGAATCCGGAGGTGCCTAACACCTTCCCTCGGGTTAAGAGAATTCCTTATTCAGAATTTCTGGTTTGCAGACTTCAAAAGGAAAGTCGAAATTTTCCTCGATTTGGGATTTAAAATAAACCGGTGACTTGGGACACAAGAAAACAAACCTTCCTAAAAGGCGACTCTGAATAAAATTGAATAAATAATCCCATTTCGAATAATGTCATTTGAATTGGAAAAACTCCCTTATACTGCCCCTCGGTTGGGTATAAAGGAGGTGTGACAGCTCTGGCGACTCCACTGGGGACCAAACCCAGAACTTCGGTTCAGGGTTCAAGAATTTGAGCATAGAATAACTGTTATAGTTGGCTTGTTTATCTGATTTTTACATGTTGAGCCTAATGTGCTAAATACTGCTTTTACCTCTTTGATATTGTTTTGACTGTATGTAAATTGCTATGAAAACCCTCCTCTCTCCGAGTCTTTTAAATCATTTGGGGAGTGTGCATTTCGTGTGACTTCTCTTCTATCTAGAGTATTATCCAATTTTAGAACGAGGTTCAGACAAGTTGCAAAGACGATGAAACTTCTGTATTCCCGGTACGCTGCCCCCCTCGGCTCAAGCTATCCGCTCGGGTAAGCCAGGTCTAAAACAATACACCCAGGTTTTAAACCTAGTATAACAAAGCCTCATGTCGGATCCCTAGTAGAAACGTTTGTTTGCATCATGTGCGTTTGACTCTAGAGGCTCAACACAGGGGTTGGGTCTGTCTAGGACAGGTGTACCCAAAATGAAAAGACCATTCTGAAACATCCTACTTGCTACTTGTGCATTTATTTGCCTCGGATTGGCATGTCGACTGGCTTATGAATAATAAGAGGAAAGTTGGAAAAGAAAAGTCAATGTGAGGGCTAAGAGAGATAATTACTTGTTTTTGAAAAACCAATGTCCAAAATATATCGAAACTCTACCAAATTTTTTTTAAAAAAGAGAGAAAATTCGGTTTTTAAAAAACAAAATAATAGTTGGTTTTTATTTTCGTAAAATTCGCCCGAACTACGCCAGTTTGATTCTCACCGGATGTGGGATACATAGGCAACCCTCATCGGGTCCAACTTCCCATTTGCAAAAATAGCCCAAAAGAACAATTTTTTTATTGCTTTTCTTGTAAATAAGTAAGGTGATGTCATTCTTGTCAAAATAGCCGAATGTCCCCAAAAGGGCGCCGGAAGACCGTTTTTGCAAGAACAACCACTTTTGGTTGCTTTTTAAAAGTTTGGGCCATTTAGCAAACACAGCCTTAAAATCTTCTCCTCGAAGTGCTGAAAGGCCGTATTTGCAAAGCCGGATTTTTTTTTATGAAAATTTTGAAAAAATAGTGATAACGTTTTCTTGAGTCAAAATGAGTCATAATTTTTCTTTTAATTAAATCACCTTAATGAATGTGCAGGATGAGCACAGATGAAAATGAACCCTTCGTAGCTCTTAAAGAGATCCCCTTATAGCTCCACATGTGGTGAGATGATTTAGGGAAAGGCAGTAGAAGAACCGTGGTAAAGGCTTTGGGTGGGCTTATCGGACTTTTAAACATCAAGCCATGATTGGACGTGATTGAAGCCTTGATACCTTTTTGGGATCCAACTCGCAATGTGTTTCGCTTTTCTGACTTTGAGCTCACACCCACGTTAGAGGAAATCGTGGGGTATGCCGGCCTCAGTGGAAACCTTAGAAGTCGTTTCCCTTTGTCACCAAGACCGGTATCTCCCCACAAATTTCTCGACATGTTGAGTATTAGCCGGGACATTCAGGATGGGAATTTGTTTGAAGGGTATTGCACTTTTCAGTTCTTGTATCAACGCTATGGTGACCCCCAAGGCTTCGAAGCACCGAATACTGGTCTGATCCATGCCGGAAATAAAGATAAATGGAAGGCAAGGCGGTGTTTGGTCTTTATAGTAGCGTTCTTGGGTGTTATAATTTGTCCGCGGAAATACGGTAACGTAGAATTGGGCCTCGTAAGAATGGTTGATGTCGCAATCAAGAAAGCTAATGGCACTTTGGTTCCCCTAATCCTATCCGAGATTTACCGAGCTTTGACTATCTTTCGGGAAGTGGGAAAGTTCTTCCAAGGGTGTAACCTACTATTACAATTGTTGATACAGGAACATCTCTGCCACCGTGTCGGGTATACGAACTACGGGATGACCGATTTGAATTGCATCGAAGAATTTGAAAGCCGAGGGGTGGGTGTTGAATTTCCCAAGGGTACTGAGGCTTGGTTTGCACACTTGAAATCTTTGACTGCCGATAAGATTGAGTGGACATTCGGATGGCTCCCTGCCACCGAAGTTGTATACATATCAGCCGAAGTATGTTATCTCCTCCTGATGGGCATCCGGAGCATCCAGGCATATGCTCCTCATAGGGTTTTGTGTCAATTGGGCAGATTTCAAATCGTCCTCCATGATGTAGATTTGAGTGGACATGTCGTCAAATTGGGCCCAATGGCCGTATTTCCGGGAGGAAGAGTTCGCCAAGTGTGGAATGAATGCAGATTTCTTGAACCTAAGACTATGGTGCAGGATCTAGCTAGAGGTGAAGTAGATCCCAAGTACATTATTTGGTTCGGTAAAAGGTTTCAGATTCCTGAGGGACCTACTAAGAGAGCTCATGTTTAACAGTTCACCAACGACTCGCAAGAGCAGTGGGGCTGGTTGGCAAAAGTAGAAAGCTATATAGCCAAAATAAGTAAATTAGAGGGACAAATCAGGGACCTCAAGTTTGGCAATAGTATCCAGGCTGCCGCAGATGAAGGGGAAAAGAAAAAGCTAACTCAGGAAAACGAAGCCCTCAAAGCTCAAATCCAGAAAATAAGAATAACTACTAGAAACCCTGAAAGAAGCCGAGCGGATGAAAGGCTTATAAGCAGTCTAAGAAAGAAAGCACTTGAGTGTCAAGATGACCTAGAAAAGTCTGAAGCCATCCTAGCAAAAGTCCGCGCCCAATTGGTAAAGAACGCAGAAGGGCGGGCACAATTTGTGCAGCACATGAAAAGAAAATATGAAGGGACAATCACCAATGTGAAGAGAAACTTAACTACTCATGAGAATGAGGCGGCCAAGTAGGACAAGGACTTTAAAGCTGATAGGGAACATTGTTATGATTTGATGGCTCGGATGGAGGAAGAAATGCAACAGTTGCAAAATCAAAACCATCACGACACTCAGGTATTAGAATCCAGGAATCAACAGGTTGGGCATCTGCTTCAGGAAATAGGTAGAATCCGAGAGAGGGTTAGAGCCATTGCCGACTACATTGTCATGAAATGCCAAGCATGCGAGGACATGACTAGAACCACTTTCTTCACAGCAGTGACGACATTTGTCCGCCAGATAATGAGTGATTTGGAGCAGCTTCAAGGGGATCTCGCACGTAGGCCCGTGACGAGATCGAATGATATCCCATGGGCCCCAGGAGTCGAACCTTGATGTATTCCTGATTTTTCATTTATTGAGTCTGTATTTCGGTTTATTTTGAGTCTGTTCGTAGTTTTATATTCCAAGAAAATGAGTAGTTGAAGTCTTTTGTAATAGAAAGTTTAGGAGTTTTTATCAATGAAAATCGAAAATTCCCAAAAAAAGATTGTTTATTTATTTTTCGCATTTATTTTTCTTGAACTACGTAATTATCTGATTCACGCGACATCGTTATGTGTAGGCAATCCTCATTGGATCTGATCATGATTTTGTAAATAACTCAAATAAGAGAGGTATGTGAAATAAAGACCCAAAAGAAAAACCCAAAAAAAAAGAAAGAAAAGAGAGCCAAAGAAAAATCAAAAGAAAAATGAGAAAAAGAGAGCAAGAAAAGAGATGGAAAGAAAAGAGTGGAAAATTGGAAAGTGGAAAGAAGATAAAATCGGGAAAGATAAGTAAAGCCGGGATGAAACGTGCAACCGTTGTGAAACACGTAGGAACACATTTAACTATATAGGTGCATCACACCCCCCAACGTGAGATTACCTATGTGTTATTTGCTTCAAACTAACCAGTTTTTTGTCTACTGTTAAGCCCAGGTTTTATAGTAAGGTTGTTGGTTTTGTGGTAGTCTGGCTTCACATCCATACTTCATGAGGTCGAAAGGAAGCGTTGAAATGTCTTCGGAAATGACTCTGCCAACAATTCCTATTGCGGTTGAGAGTCCGATCTCGGGCATCCCAACTTCATAATCGGCAGCTGCCGAGGAAAATAGATTTCTGCGTCTCTGCATGATGGAAATGTGGGATGCCTGGGAAAACAGAAAAGAACCACCAAGTGCAATCTCTGGATTTCCCGAGCTTTTTCCCAGGGCAAGTGGGACCTCCAACATTCCCATAAGCTATCCACACACCCCACTGGGATGTCCTACCATTTCCGCCAATTTTGCGGGAACACCTTCTGAAGCTCACCCCCAGGTGTTAGCTTCAGGTGCAGTTTCAAACATAATCATTGCGCCACCTTGCTCAGCTACGTCACAACATACCTTACCTAGGCCTAGCTTCGATCCATCCTCTTTCACCTTTCAAGCACTATCTTTTCCAATGGAACCAACCCAGTTTGCTACTAGTGCCTATCCTTAGCCGCCTCGGTACAAGTTTACCATAGAGCAGGAGAAAATTTCAAAAAACCTTAAGCAAGAGGAGATTACAAGAAAAGTGAGAAGCATGGAGCAGAGCCTAAAGAATATACAAGGTTTGAGTGGGCAAAAGAGCGTATCTTACGCTGACCTATGCATGTTCCCACATGTACACCTCTCCGTTGGTTTCATAACCCCAAAGTTTGAGAAATATGACGGGCATGGGGATCCCCTTGCCCAACTCAAAAGGTATTGCAACCAGTTGCGGGGAGCGGGCGGAAAAGAAGAGCTTCTCATGGACTCCTTCGGAGAGAGTTTGGTCGGCATTGCATCTAAATGATATATGGCCCAAGATATATCCCATTGGCATATCTGGGATGACCTGGCTTGGGACTTTGTCAAACAGTTTCAACACAACATCGACATTTCCCCGGACAGAAACTCATTGACAAATATAAAGAAGAAGTCCACTGAAAGCTTTCGAGAGTACGCTGTCAAGTGGTGTGAGCAATCCTCTAGGGTAAATCCTCCCATGGATGAAATTGAAATGGTCACGGTCTTCCTTCAAACCCAAGAGGCCGATTATTATCAAAATATGATGTCTGTGATGGGTAAGCCGTTTGCCGAAGCCATCAAAATCGGTGAAATGGTTGAAAATGGGTAGAAAACAGGGTGAATCTTGAGTCAGTCTGCTATAAGGGCTACCTCCCAAGCCATCCAGGGTGGGTCTGGAGGAGTATCAAATCGAAAGAAAAAGGAAGAAACATCAATGGCAACTTCGAGTGCGGGAAATCCCCGTCCACCCAGATCACTTTTCTTTGAAAGAATCCCACAGCACTACTATCCCCACCAAGATGTAGCTTATGCTCCTAAGCCATACACAGTGATGAATGCCCAACCCTATGTCAGGCCACAACAACAATTTAACTAGAACATAGCTCCACTTCCCAGAAATCAACCTCCTTACCAAGCTCACTATAATCCCCGACCTTCACAAAACAACTTTCGTGCCCGGGAGACGCTAAGGAAAACAAACTTCACACCCATCGGTGAGTCCTATTCTATCCTATTCCCAAAATTGGTCCAAATGGGTTTGATGCAACCTATACCCCCGAATAGGCAACAACCCAGAATCACCCTCTTACCAACATGGCACCCGGTGTGCCTATCGTTCAGGGGCAGAGGGGCATGATATAAAAATTGTTGTACCTTGAATAGGGCTGTGGAAGATCTGATAGAACAAAAGAGAATAGTGCTAATGGATGAAGATATTACTAATGTAACCAACAATCCACTAACGGCTCACAACAACGGGCAGGTTATTGGAATGATTTGTAAAGATAAGGAGTTTGACCTAGCCCTGAAATCCATCATTTCCATAGCCGATGTAGAAAAGAAGCCAAAAGCTATCGCGAAACAAGAAAAGGGGCAGAAAAAGAGGAAAACCACCCCTCAGAAGATGGAAAAGAAAGTGAAAGTTGAAACTGGGGCAGCGCCCTCCAAAGATGTTGTTCTCTATGTACCTTGAGGCCGCAAGAAATAACAGATGTCGTTGAGCCCTCCCAGAAGGTTTGAGTTAAACAAGGGAGCTCAAATGTATGTGCCCAAGGGAACCTACGTGATGCGGGGGCCAATAATTCCACCAAAGCTTAGTGAGCCTGTGGTTATTGGCCGTGCGCCTCAAAAGCCCATGACAGATCCCACCGCGGTGCCATATAAATATAAAAAATCAGTAGTGACTTACATAGGCAAAGAGATATCGGCAGAAGTTCAATAAATAGCCCGGCCGAGAAGTACTTCAATTTGGAGGAGGTGAATAATGCCACGAAAAAGCGTTTCCCACCTAAGAAGCTGGTGAGTGCTGAAAAAGCAGAGGCGTTCTTTCAAAAAATGAAAATGGCAGATTACGAAATAATCGACAAGCTTCGAAAGTCTCCTGCTCAAGTCTTTCTGTTATCTCTGTTGATGAACTACACTGAACATCAAACGGTATTGATCAAAACTCTCAACGAAGCGTATGTACCCATTGAAACCACTATAGAATAGTTGGAGAGGATGGCAGAGAGGTTTTTTGCAATAAGCCAAATCTCCTTCAGCAAGAATGATCTGCCCTCGGAGGGGGCCGCACAAAACAAAGCCCTTCACCTGACAGTCAAATGCGAAGGGTATTATATGAAAAGGGTCATGTTAGATTGTGGTTCTGGGTAGATATTTGTCCACTCTCAACTCTGCAGCGTATGGAAATCGATACTGAGAGATTCAGACCCAACAACGTCTGTATGTGTGCCTTTGATGACATATAGAGGGATACAATAGTAGAGATTGATCTAATCCTGACTATCGGCCCGGTAGACTTCGAGGTGACCTTCCTATTTTTGGACATGCATATTTCCTACAATTTCTCTTGGGAAGGCCGTGGATTCATGCAGCGGGGGCTGTGCCTTCTACTCTCCACCAGATGGTGAAGTTCGAACATGAGGATCACGAGATTGTAGTTCATGGGGAAGATGAGCAATCGATTTATCGGGACCCGTCAGTCCCGTGTCTTGAAGTAAGAGAGGGGAGTGAACACATAGTCTATCAGGCTTTTGAGATTATGATCGCAGACCAATGTGAAGAAGTAAACCCTTGCCCTCAACCCTTCCTTTCAAATGCATCAATCATAGTTTCCAAAGAAATGATCAGGCATGGGTACAAACCTGGGAAGGGGCTCGGGAAATCATTGCAAGGAATAGCAAAACCTATCAACCTGACTGCCAGCGAGAAGTTCTTTGGGGTAGGATTCCGACCCATGCCAGCTAATGTAAAATGGGAAGATGAAAGAAAGAACGACAGTTGGGTCTTACCTCAGCCAATTCCGCATATGTATAGAACATTTGTCAAGCCTAAATACAATGAGGAAGAGGATGATGAGGCTAGCTGTGAAATAATGAACCAAGAACCAAAATGTGATGAAGAAGAAGCTTTTAGGCAAATAAATTGAGAATTGGAACAATTTGAGAATAAACCTAAGCCGAACTTAAATGATACTGAGCCGGTTAATTTGGGTAGTTCTGAAGAAATCAGGGAAACTAAGATAAGCATTCACACAGATTGAAAAACTCAGGATGCATTAATCCAACTCTTGTTTGAGTTAAAAGATGTGTCTGCTTGGTCATATGACGACATGCCAGGGCTAAGTGTTGATCTGGTAGTTCATAAGTTGCCGACTTACCCCGATTATCCCCCTGTCCAGCAAAAGCAAAGAAAGTGTAAAACTGATATCATTGACAAGATCAAAGAAGAGGTCACGAAACAGTTGAAAGTAGGGGTAATCCAAGTGGTTCGATAAACCACATGGCTAGCCAATGTCGTTCCAGTGCTAAAGAAAGACGGAAAAACCGTAGTGTGTGTAGATTACAGAGATTTGAGCAAAGCAAGTCCTAAGGATAACTTCCCTTTGCCGAACATCCACATCCTTGTTGATAACTACGCCAAACATGAGATACAGTCCTTTGTGGATTGTTACACAGGATATCATTAGTTGTTGATGGATGAAGAGGATGCAGTAAAGACATCTTTTACCACACCCTGGGGCACATATTGTTACAGGGTCATGCCGTTTGGTCTGAAGAATGCTAGGGCAATTTACATGAGGGCCATGATTGCAATATTTCATGATATGATGCATCAAGAGATAGAGGTGTATGTGGACGACATGATCATCAAGTCCATGACCCAGGATGACCATGTTCGGGATTTGTGAAAATTCTTTGACAACAAGCTCGGGTTGAACCCATCCAAGTGTGCATTTGGAGTACCGTCCGACAAACTCTTGGGATTCATAGTCAGTCGGAGAGGCATCGAGTTTGACCCAACAAAGATAAAGTCTATTCGGGATTTGCCTCCTCCGAGAACCAAGAAAGATGTTATGAGCTTGTTGGGAAGATTGAACTACATCAGCCGATTCATTGCCCAACTGACATCTACATGTGAACCCATCTTCAAGCTGTTAAAGAAAGATGCAACAATTAAATGGACAGATGAATGTCAAGAAACTTTTGACAAAATGATTGAATATCTGTCAAATCCGCTAGTCTTGGTCCCACCTAAGCTAGGGAAGCCTCTGTTCTTGTATCTGACAGTCTTGGAAAACTCTTTCGGCTGTGTCCTCGGGCAAAATGATGTGACCGGAAAGAAAGAGCATGCCATTTACTATCTGAGCAAGAAGTTTACTAGTTATGAAGCCAAGTACACTTTATTGGAAAGAACTTGTTGCTCTTTAACTTGGGTTGCTCGGAAGCTGAGCCGTTATCTACAAGCCTACTCCAATTACCTCATAACCAGGTTGGATCCCTGAAAATACATATTCCAGAAGCCAATGCCCACTGGGAGGTTAGCAAAGTGGCAGATCCTGCTCACTGAATTTGACATAGTCTATGTCACTCACACGACAATGAAAGCCCAGGCGTTAGCAGATCACCTGGCTGAAAACTCGGTTGATAATGAATACCAACCTTTGAGCACCTACTTCTCGGACGAAGAGGTAAATTCAATTGAGGCAATATCCGAAGACACCAATGCTTAGAAAATGTTCTTTGATGGGGCAGTAAACACAAAAGATGTTGGACTTGGGGAAATCGTGATCTCACCCACTGGTCAGCATTATCTAGCCATAGTCCGGCTTCGGTTCTTTTGCACGAACAACACTGCCGAGTACAAAGCCTGCATTATGGGTATGAACGTGGATATCGACCAAGATGTCGAAGAACTATAAATCATGGGAGACTCGGATCTAATTATCTAGCAAGCTCAAGGAGAATGGGAAACCCGAGATGTCAAGATTATTCCTTATAGGCAACATGTGGAAGATCTTGGCAAGCAATTCAAGTCAATAAATTTCAGGTACATCCCTCGTTGCCACAATGAACTAGCTGATGCACTTTCCACTTTAGCCTCGATGCTGCCATACCCAGGCAATGCCCACATTGATCCCTTGGAAATCCAAATCAGGGAAAGGCACGGCTACTGTAATACGGTTGAGGCAGAACCAAATGTTTGGCCAAAGTATCATGACATCAAAAGATTTTTGAAAACTAAAGAATACCCCGAGCAAACCAGTGGAGACCAAAAGAGAACCATTAGACGACACACAAGTGGATTTTTCTTGAGTGGTGATGTCTTGTACAAAAGGACCCCGAACCTCAACTTGTTAAGATATGTGGACGCCGAAGTAGCCGGAAGAATCATGTATTAAGTACACGCAGGAGTGTGCGGACCCCACATGAATGAGTATGTTTTGGCAAAGAAAATCCTTCGAGTGGGTTATTAATGGATGACTATGGAAAAAGACTGCTTCAGTTTCGTCCAGAAATGTCATCAATGCCAGGTGCACGGTGATTTGATTCATGCACCGCCTACAGAACTGCATCCCATGTCAACGCCTTGGCCATTCGTTGCTTGGGGCATGGATGCCTTCGGGGCAATTGAGCCAAAAGCCTCAAATGGGCACAGATTCATACTGGTTGCCATCGACTATTTCACTAAATGGGTTGAAGAAATTACTCTTAAATCTGTCAGCAAGAAAGTCGTGGTAGATTTCGAGCACTCCAATCTTATCTGTTGTTTTGGTATTCCTGCAACTATCATCACAGATTATGCTATAAATCTGAATAGTCATTTGATGGGGGAGATATGTGAACAATTCAAGATAATGCATCAGAACTCTACTCCCTATCGTCCCAAAGCCAATGGTGGCGTCGAAGCAGCAAACAAGAACATCAAAAAGATTTTGAGAAAGATGATTCAAAGTTCCAGGTAGTGGCATGAAAAGTTGCCTTTTGCATTGTTGGAGTATCGCACCACGATGCGCACATCGGTCGGAGCAACCCCGTACCTACTGGTTTATGGCACTGAAGCCTTAATACTCGCGGAAGTAGAAATACCTTCTCTCCGGATTATTGTTGAGGCTTTAATTGAAAGTGAGTGGGTCATAACCCGTTTGGAATAGTTAACCCTGATCGATGAAAAACAAATGGTCATGGTCTTCTATGGGCAGTTGTACCAGCAAAGAATGGCCCGTGCCTACAACAAGAAAGTGCGGCCAAGAAATTTTGAAGTAGGACAACTCATTTTGAGGTGTATTCTCCCCCATCATCAGGAAGCAAAAGGAAAATTTGCTCCCAACTGGAAAGGCACATACATTATCAGAAAATTATTGCCAGAAGGGGCATTGTATCTGGGAGATATTGAAGGGAATGACCTTGAAATAGCTGTGAATGTAGATGCAGTCAAAAGGTATTATGTCTAAACCTTCTGCAACAATAGCATTGTCCGATTGGGATGACGAAGACTTTCATTCTCACTACCCCAAAAACTCCAATCTTTTGTTAACCCTTTGAGCCAGTTACCTTTCTTTCATTACCCTCTTAGGAACTTGAAGATGTTTGTAACCAAAAAAAAGAAAACAAAAACAAGTACAAAAACTAAATGTTTGCCCTGAACTACGTTCGACTTGATTTCGAAAGGATACATAGGCAGCCTCTCTCTGGGGTTCAGTCACAACAAATAAAAATCTGGTTTTCCCTTAAAAGTTAAACTGGGGCAGATGTTATAATGGTTCGGCGATGATTCCGCCTGGATGGCTCCAAAGTTGTCATTCTATCCCATTTTGTTTTACCCCAAACCTTGTTCAAGTCCTTCCTATCAATCAGCGAAAGGTTTTCAAAAATCAGAGAATCCAGCTGTTTGGATCCTATGCAGTTAAAATGAGAGAAGTAAAATGAGAGAGTCTTATTGGTGAAAACCTATGGGCACCGTGAGGCGATGGTGAGCAGAGAAATTGAAAATGAGAGAGTCTTGTTAGTGAAAACTCGTAAAAGAGCACTATAAGGCGATGGTAAGAAGAGAAATAAGAGAGGTCGATTGGCGAAAACCCGCAAAAGGCACCGTTGATCGAAAAGAAGAAACCCCTTAACACTATTGGTATTGAAAAAGTCCTGACAAGGTTTCTCGGTTTTGAAACAAGGGTTGCAATGGGTTTATGGGAAGTTGGGTTAGTTTTTGCGGATCGAGCACCCAATTCACGAAGCATGTCATGTCTATTGAAATCTGCATGTACCCTAGAGAAGTCTTTCATTCCTCCCCAAAAGGGACACTTCTCTTTAAATTCATTTTCTTGTCCTTTGTTTACTTTTCCTTGAATCCCTTTCGGTCTAACTCTATTTCCAAAACTAATAAAAAGAAAAGTTGGCAAGATTGGTTTTACAGGGTCCCACTTTATAAGGGCCAAATTCAAAGAAAGTACCCAGCCTCAGTGAGTGCATCAAGTCGACCCCGACTGGCCATGATGGCCGATGCTCTGCAACCAAAAGTTATTGAAAATGAAAAGAAAGCCAAAGGCAAAAGCCCCGAGAGGTAGAATAAAGTGAAAGGACCAAAGCCCCATACGGGCGAACTGTCATGGAAGTTTTTAAAAGTTGAGTTCCTCGGTTTTAGGAGAGAGATTAATCTTCAGAATAGCCAGCAAGCAGTAGAGGTTCTCAACAAAAAAGTTGGGCCGAGATGAAGTAATCAAAAAAATAAAGGCCACAAAACCAACCACCGTTTCAAATTAACAATTGTTCTTTGTTTGAAAAATTGAAACAAGTACCATCCAAAGCAACCATGCAAGAAGCAGGTACAACCAAAAGGAAAATGCGCAAAATCAAGAAATAGCTCTGCAGCAATAATCAATCCAAAAGGGAAGTCTCCTTCAAATTCTTTCCTGCATTTTACTCATTTACTTAAACTAAAAACAAAATGAAAAGAGAGGAAGGAAAGTTCAAAATCATGGTAGTATAAGGCATCCAATCTCTAGCTGCATCCTTCCAACATAGGGCCCCATTCCCTAGTTATCCCTGGCATAAACCCTAGACCTCCCTGGCATAACCCAGAGACCTTTTTTCTTTTCTCCCTGCATCACCCAGGGACCTATTGTTTTTCTCCCTGGAATAACCCAGGGACCTTTTTTCTTTTCTCCCGGCATAACCCGTGGACCTCCCTGTCATAACCCAAAGACTTTTTTTCTTTTCTCCCGACATAACCCGTGGACCTCCCCGGCATAACCCAGAGACCTTTTTCCTTTTTCTCCGAGCATAACCTGTGGACCTCCCTAACATAACCCAGGGACATTTTTTTTTCTTTTCTACCGGCATAACCCATGGACCTCCTCGGCATAACCGGAGGACCTTTCTCCTTTTCTTCCGGCATAACCCGTGGACCTCCCTAGCATAACCCAAAGACCTTTTTTCTTTTCTCCCGGCATAAGATGAAGACCTTTTTCCTTTTCTCCCGGCATAACCGTGGACCTCCATGGCATAACCTTGGGACCTTTTTCTTTTCTCCCAGCATAACCCGTGGACCTCCTTGGCATAACCCAGGGACCTTTTTTCTTTTCTCCCTGGCATCACCCAAAGACCTATTTTCTTTTCTCCATGGCATAATCCAAGGACCTTTTTTCTCATCTCCTGGCATAACCCGTGGACCTCCCTGGCATAACCCAGGGTCCTTTTTTCTTTTCTCCCTGGAATAACCCAAGGACCTTTTTTCTTTTCTCTCGGCATAACCCGTGGACCTCCCGGCATAACCCAGGGACCTTTTTCCTTTTATCCTGGCATAATCAATGGACCTCCTTGGCATAACCCAGTGATCTATATTTTTCTATTCTCCCGGCATAACCCGTGGACCTCCTCGGCATAACCGGAGGACCTTTTTCCTTTTCTCCCGGCATAACCCGTGGACCTCCCTAGCATAACCCATGGATCTTTCTTCTTTTCTCCCGGCATAACCCGTGGACCTTCCCTACATAAACCGAGGACCTTTTTCCTTTTCTCCCTACATAATCAGTGGACCTCTCTGGCATAACCCAGGGACAATTTTCTTTCCTCCCGGCATAACCCGTAGACCTCCCCGGCGTAACCTAGGGACCTTTTTCCTTTCCTCCCGGCATAACCCGTGGACCTCCCTAGCATAACCCAAGGACCTTTTTCTTTTCTTTCGGCATAACCCATGGACCTCCCCGGCATAACCCAGGGACCGTTTTTCTTTTCTCCCGAAATAACCCGTGGACCTCCCTAACATAACCCAGGGATCTTTTTCTTTTCTCCCGGCATAACCCGTGGACCTCCCCGGCATAACCCGGAGACATTTTTTTTTCTTTTCTCACGTCATAACTCGTGGACCTCCTCGGCATACCGGAGGACCTTTTTCCTTCTCTCTCGGCATAACCTGTGGACCTCCCTAGCATAAAACAGGGACCTTTTTTAATTTCTCCCGGCATAACCTGAAGACCTTTTTCCATTTCTCTCGGCATAACCGTGGACCTCCCTGGCATAACCTTGGGACCTTTTTCTTTTCTCCAAACATAACCCGTGGACCTCCCTAGCATAACCCAGGGACCTTTTTTCTTTTCTCTCAGCATAACCCGTGGACCTCCCGGCATAACCCAGGGACCTTTTTCCTTTTATCCTGGCATAATCAATGGACCTCCTTGGCATAACCCAGTGATCTATATTTTTCTATTCTCCCGGCATAACCCGTGGACCTCCCCGGCATAACCGGAGGACCTTTTTCCTTTTCTCCCAGCATAACCCGTGGACCTCCCTAGCATAACCCATAGATCTTTCTTCTTTTCTCCCGGCATAACCCGTGGACCTTCCCGACATAACCCGAGGACCTTTTTCCTTTTCTCCCTACATAACCTGTGGACCTCTCTGGCATAACCCAGGGACATTTTTCTTTCCTCCCGGCATAACTCGTGGACCTCCCCGGCATAACCTAGGGACCTTTTTCCTTTCCTCCCGGCATAACCCGTGGACCTCTCTAGCATAACCCAAGGACCTTTTTTCTTTTCTCCCGGCATAACCCGTGGACCTCCCTGGCATAACCCAGGGAACGTTTATTTTCTTTTCTCCCAGCATAACCCGTGGACCTCCCCGACATACCTGAGGACCTTTTTCCTTTTCTCCCGGCATAACCCGTGGACCTCCCTAGCATAACCCAGGGACCTTTTTCTTTTCTCCCGGCATAACCTGAAGACCTTTTTCCTTTTCACCCGGCATAACCGTGGACCTCCCTGGCATAACCTTGGGACCTTTTTCTTTTCTCCCAGCATAACCCGTTGACGTCCCTGGCATAACCTAGAGACCTTTTTCCTTCTCTCCCGGTATAACCCGTGGACCTCCCCGGCATAACCCAGGGACCTTTTTCTTCTCTCCCAGCATAACTCGTGGACCTCCTTTGCATAACCTTGGGACCTTTTTCCTTTTTTCCCGGAATAACCCGTGGAACTCCCTAGCATAACCCATGGATCTTTCTTCTTTTCTCCCGGCATAACCCGTGGACCTTCCCGACATAACCCGAGGACCTTTTTCCTTTTCTCCCTACATAACCTGTGGACCTCTCTGGCATAACCCAGGGACATTTTTCTTTCCTCCCGGCATAACCCGTGGACCTCCCGGGCATAACCTAGGGACCTTTTTCCTTTCCTCCCGGCATAACCCGTGGACCTCTCTAGCATAACCCAAGGACCTTTTTTCTTTTCTCCCGGCATAACCCGTGGACCTCCCTGGCATAACCCAGGGAACGTTTTTTTTCTTTTCTCCCAGCATAACCCGTGGTCCTCCCTAGCATAACCCAGAGACCTTTTTTCTTTTCTCCCGGCATAACCTGAAGACCTTTTTCCTTTTCACCCGGCATAACCGTGGACCTCCCTGGCATAACCTTGGGACCTTTTTCTTTTCTCCCAGCATAACCCGTTGACGTCCCTGGCATAACCTAGAGACCTTTTTCCCTTTCTCCCGGTATAACCCGTGGACCTCCCCGGCATAACCCAGGGACCTTTTTCTTCTCTCCCAGCATAACTCGTGGACCTCCCTGGCATAACCCAGGGACCTTTTTCCTTTTTTCCCGGAATAACCCGTGGACCTCCCTAGCATAACCCATGGATCTTTCTTCTTTTCTCCCGGCATAACCAGTGGACCTTCCCGACATAACCCGAGGACTTTTTTCCTTTTCTCCCTACATAACCCGTGGACCTCTCTAGCATAACCCAGGGACATTTTTCTTTCCTCCCCGCATAACCCGTGGACCTCCCCGGCATAACCCAAGGACCTTTTTCCTTTCCTCCCGGCATAACCCGTGGACTTCCCTAGCATAACCCAAGGACCTTTTTTATTTTCTCCCGGCATAACCCGTGGACCTCCCTGGCATAACCCAGGGACCTCTTTTTTTCTTTTCTCCCAGCATAACCCGTGGACCTCCCCGACATACCTGAGGACATTTTTCCTTTTTTCCCGGCATAACCCGTGGACCTCCCTAGCATAACCCAGGGACCTTTTTTCTTTTCTTCCGGCATAACCTGAAGACCTTTTTCCTTTTCACCCGGCATAACCGTGGACCTCCCTGGCATAACCTTGGGACCTTTTTCTTTTATCCCAGCATAACTCGTTGACGTCCCTGGCATAACCTAGAGACCTTTTTCCTTTTCTCCCGGTATAACCCGTGGACCTCCCCGGCATAACCCAGAGACCTTTTTCTTCTCTCCCAGCATAACTCGTGGACCTCCATTGCATAACCCAGGGACCTTTTTCCTTTTTCCCGGCAGAACCCGTGGACCTCCCCGACATAACCGGAGGACCTTTTTCCTTTTCTCCCGGCATAACCCGTGGACCTCCCTGGCATAACCCAATGACCTTTTTTCTTTTCTCCCGGCATAACCGTGGACCTTCCCGACATAACCCGAGGACCATTTTCCTTTTCTCCCAGCATAACCCGTGGACCTCCATGGCATAACCCAGGGACATTTTTCTTTCCTCCCTACATAACCCGTGGACCTCTCTAGCATAACCAAGGGACATTTTTATTTCCTCCAGGCATAACCCGTGGACCTCCCCGGCATAACCTAGGGACCTTTTTCCTTTCCTCCAGGCATAACCCGTGGACCTCTCTAGCATAACCCAAGGACCTTTTTCTTTTCTCTCGGCATAACCCATAGACCTCCCCGGCATAACCCAGGGACCGTTTTTCTTTTCTCCCGGAATAACCCGTGGACCTCCCTAACATAACCCAGGGATCTTTTTCTTTTCTCCCGGCATAACCCGTGGACCTCCCCGGCATAACCCGGAGACCTTTTTTTTTCTTTTCTCCCGGCATAACTCGTGGACCTCCCCGGCATACCGGAGGACCTTTTTCCTTCTTTCTCGGCATAACCCGTGGACCTCCCTAGCATAAAATAGGGACCTTTTTCCTTTTCACCCGGCATAACCGTGGACCTTCCTGGCATAACCTTGGGACCTTTTTTTTTTCTCCCAGCATAACCCGTTGACGTCCCTGGCATAACCCAGAGACCTTTTTCCTTTTCTCCCGGTATAACCTGTGGACCTCCCCGGCATAACCCAGAGACCTTTTTCTTCTCTCCCAGCATAACTCGTGGACCTCCCTGGCATAACCCAGGGACCTTTTTCCTTTTTTCCCGGAATAACCCATGGACCTCCCTAGCAT
Source organism: Nicotiana sylvestris (assembly GCF_000393655.2). Classification (NCBI taxonomy): domain Eukaryota; kingdom Viridiplantae; phylum Streptophyta; class Magnoliopsida; order Solanales; family Solanaceae; genus Nicotiana; species Nicotiana sylvestris. The sequence goes on from NC_091060.1 coordinate 149,710,177, forward strand.
AACCCATGGATCTTTCTTCTTTTCTCCCGGCATAACCCGTGAACCTTCCCGACATAACCCGAGGACATTTTTCCTTTTCTCCCTACATAACCCGTGGACCTCTCTGGCATAACCCAGAGACATTTTTCTTTCCTTCCGGCATAACCCGTGGACCTCCCCGGCATAACCCGGGGACCTTTTTCCTTTCCTCCCGGCATAACCCGTGGACTTCCCTAGCATAACCCAAGGACCTTTTTTCTTTTCTCCCGGCATAACCCGTGGACCTCCCTGGCATAGCCCAGGGACCTTTTTTTTTCTTTTCTCCCAGCATAACCCGTGGACCTCCCCGACATACCTGAGGACCTTTTTCCTTTTCTCCCGGCATAACCCGTGGACCTCCCTGGCATAACCCAAGGATCTTTTTTCTTTTCTCCCGGCATAACCTGAAGACCTTTTTCCTTTTCACCCGGCATAACCGTGGACCTCCCTGGCATAACCTTGGGACCTTTTTCTTTTCTCCCAGCATAACACGTTGACGTCCCTGGCATAACCTAGAGACCTTTTTCCTTTTCTCCCGGTATAACCCGTGGACCTCCCCGGCATAACCCAGGGACCTTTTTCTTCTCTCCCATCATAACTCGTGGACCTCCCTGGCATAACCCAGGGACCTTTTTCCTTTTTTCCCGGAATAACCCGTGGACCTCCCTAGCATAATCCATATATCTTTCTTCTTTTCTCTCGGCATAACCCGTGGACCTTCCCGACATAACCCGAGGACCTTTTTCCTTTTCTCCCTACATAACCCGTGGACCTCTCTAGCCTAACCCAGGGACATTTTTCTTTCCTCCCGGCATAACCCGTGGACCTCCCCGGAATAACCCAGGGACCTTTTTCCTTTCCTCCCGGCATAACCCGTGGACTTCCCTAGCATAACCCAAGGAACTTTTTTCTTTTCTCCCGGCATAACCCGTGGACCTCCCTGGCATAACCCAGGGACATTTTTTTTCTTTTCTCCCAGCATAACCCGTGGACCTCCCCGACATACCCGAGGACCTTTTTCCTTTTCTCCCGGCATAACCCGTGGACCTCCCTAGCATAACCCAGGGACCTTTTTTCTTTTCTCCCGGCATAACCTGAAGACATTTTTCCTTTTCACCCGGCATAACCGTGGACCTCCCTGGCATAACCTTGGGACCTTTTTTTTTTCTCCCAGCATAACCCGTTGACGTCCCTGGCATAACCCAGAGACCTTTTTCCTTTTCTCCCGGTATAACCTGTGGACCTCCCCGGCATAACCCAGAGACCTTTTTCTTCTCTCCCAGCATAACTCGTGGACCTCCCTGGCATAACCCAGGGACCTTTTTCCTTTTTTCCCGGAATAACCCGTGGACCTCCCTAGCATAACCCATGGATCTTTCTTCTTTTCTCCCGGCATAACCCGTGAACCTTCCCGACATAACCCGAGGACATTTTTCCTTTTCTCCCTACATAACCCGTGGACCTCTCTGGCATAACCCAGAGACATTTTTCTTTCCTTCCGGCATAACCCGTGGACCTCCCCGGCATAACCCGGGGACCTTTTTCCTTTCCTCCCGGCATAACCCGTGGACTTCCCTAGCATAACCCAAGGACCTTTTTTCTTTTCTCCCGGCATAACCCGTGGACCTCCCTGGCATAGCCCAGGGACCTTTTTTTTTCTTTTCTCCCAGCATAACCCGTGGACCTCCCCGACATACCTGAGGACCTTTTTCCTTTTCTCCCGGCATAACCCGTGGACCTCCCTAGCATAACCCAGGGACGTTTTTTCTTTTCTCCCGGCATAACCTGAAGACCTTTTTCCTTTTCACCCGGCATAACCGTGGACCTCCCTGGCATAACCTTGGGACCTTTTTCTCTTCTCCCAGCATAACTCGTTGACGTCCCTGGCATAACCCAGAGACCTTTTTCCTTTTCTCCCGGTATAACCCGTGGACCTCCCCGGCATAACCCAGAGACCTTTTTCTTTTCTCCCGGCATAACCTGAAGACCTTTTTCCTTTTCACCCGGCATAACCGTGGACCTCCCTGGCATAACCTTGGGACCTTTTTCTTTTCTCCCAGCATAACACGTTGACGTCCCTGTCATAACCTAGAGACCTTTTTCCTTTTCTCCCGGTATAACCCGTGGACCTCCCCGGCATAACCCAGGGACCTTTTTCTTCTCTCCCATCATAACTCGTGGACCTCCCTGGCATAACCCAGGGACCTTTTTCGTTTTTTCCCGGAATAACCCGTGGACCTCCCTAGCATAATCCATATATCTTTCTTCTTTTCTCTCGGCATAACCCGTGGACCTTCCCGACATAACCCGAGGACCTTTTTCCTTTTCTCCCTACATAACCCGTGGACCTCTCTAGCCTAACCCAGGGACATTTTTCTTTCCTCCCGGCATAACCCGTGGACCTCCCCGGAATAACCCAGGGACCTTTTTCCTTTCCTCCCGGCATAACCCGTGGACTTCCCTAGCATAACCCAAGGAACTTTTTTCTTTTCTCCCGGCATAACCCGTGGACCTCCCTGGCATAACCCAGGGACATTTTTTTTTCTTTTCTCCCAGCATAACCCGTGGACCTCCCCGACATACCCGAGGACCTTTTTCCTTTTCTCCCGGCATAACCCGTGGACCTCCCTAGCATAACCCAGGGACCTTTTTTCTTTTCTCCCGGCATAACCTGAAGACATTTTTCCTTTTCACCCGGCATAACCGTGGACCTCCCTGGCATAACCTTGGGACCTTTTTCTTTTCTCCCAGCATAACTCGTTGACGTCCCTGGCATAACCTAGAGACCTTTTTCCTTTTCTCCCGGTATAACCCGTGGACCTCCCCGGCATAACCCAGAGACCTTTTTCTTCTCTCCCAGCATAACTCGTGGACCTCCCTAGCATAACCCAGGGACCTTTTTCCTTTTTTCCCGGCATAACCCGTGGACCTCCCCGACATAACCGGAGGACCTTTTTCCTTTTCTCCAGGCATAACCGTGGACCTTCCCGACATAACCCGAGGACCATTTTCCTTTTCTCCCAGCATAACCCGTGGACCTCCATGGCATAACCCAGGGACATTTTTCTTTCCTCCCTACATAACCCGTGGACCTCTCTGGCATAACCAAGGGACATTTTTCTTTCCTCCAGGCATAACCCGTGGACCTCCCCGGCATAACCTAGGGACCTATTTCCTTTCCTCCAGGCATAACCCGTGGACCTCTCTAGCATAACCCAAGGACCTTTTTCTTTTCTCTCGGCATAACCCATGGACCTCCCCGGCATAACCCAGGGTCCGTTTTTCTTTTCTCCCGGAATAACCCGTGGACCTCCCTAACATAACCCAGGGATCTTTTTCTTTTCTCCCGGCATAACCCGTGGACCTCCCCGGCATAACCCGGAGACCTTTTTTTTTCTTTTCTCCCGGCATAACTCGTGGACCTCCCCGGCATACCGGAGGACCTTTTTCCTTCTCTCTCGGCATAACCCGTGGACCTCCCTAGCATAAAATAGGGACCTTTTTCCTTTTCACCCGGCATAACCGTGGTCCTCCCTGGCATAACCTTGGGACCTTTTTTTTTTCTCCCAGCATAACCCGTTGACGTCCCTGGCATAACCCAGAGACCTTTTTCCTTTTCTCCCGGTATAACCTGTGGACCTCCCCGGCATTACCCAGAGACCTTTTTCTTCTCTCCCAGCATAACTCGTGGACCTCCCTGGCATAACCCAGGGACCTTTTTCCTTTTTTCCCGGAATAACCCGTGGACCTCCCTAGCATAACCCATGGATCTTTCTTCTTTTCTCCCGGCATAACCCGTGGACCTTCCCGACATAACCCGAGGACATTTTTCCTTTTCTCCCTACATAACCCGTGGACCTCTCTGGCATAAGCCAGGGACATTTTTCTTTCCTTCCGGCATAACCCGTGGATATCCCCGGCATAACCCGGGGACCTTTTTCCTTTCCTCCCGGCATAACCCGTGGACTTCCCTAGCATAACCCAAGGACCTTTTTTCTTTTCTCCCGGCATAACCTGTGGACCTCCCTGGCATAGCCCAGGGACCTTTTTTTTTCTTTTCTCCCAGCATAACCCGTGGACCTCCCCGACATACCTGAGGACCTTTTTCCTTTTCTCCCGGCATAACCCGTGGACCTCCCTAGCATAACCCAGGGACGTTTTTTCTTTTCTCCCGGCATAACCTGAAGACCTTTTTCCTTTTCACCCGGCATAACCGTGGACCTCCCTGGCATAACCTTGGGACCTTTTTCTCTTCTCCCAGCATAACTCGTTGACGTCCCTGGCATAACCCAGAGACCTTTTTCCTTTTCTCCCGGTATAACCCGTGGACCTCCCCGGCATAACCCAGAGACCTTTTTCTTTTCTCCCGGCATAACCTGAAGACCTTTTTCCTTTTCACCCGGCATAACCGTGGACCTCCCTGGCATAACCTTGGGACCTTTTTCTTTTCTCCCAGCATAACACGTTGCCGTCCCTGGCATAACCTAGAGACCTTTTTCCTTTTCTCCCGGTATAACCCGTGGACCTCCCCGGCATAACCCAGGGACCTTTTTCTTCTCTCCCAGCATAACTCGTGGACCTCCCTGGCATAACCCAGGGACCTTTTTCCTTTTTTCCCGGAATAACCCGTGGACCTCCCTAGCATAACCCATATATCTTTCTTCTTTTCTCTCGGCATAACCCGTGGACCTTCCCGACATAACCCGAGGACCTTTTTCCTTTTCTCCCTACATAACCCGTGGACCTCTCTAGCCTAACCCAGGGACATTTTTCTTTTCTCCCGGCATAACCCGTGGACCTCCCTGGCATAACCCAGGGACCTTTTTTTTTCTTTTCTCCCAGCATAACCCGTGGACCTCCCCGACATACCTGAGGACCTTTTTCCTTTTCTCCCGGCATAACCCGTGGACCTCCCTAGCATAACCCAGGGGCCTTTTTTCTTTTCTCCTGGCATAACCTGAAGACATTTTTCCTTTTCACCCGGCATAACCGTGGACCTCCCTGGCATAACCTTGGGACCTTTTTCTTTTCTCCCAGCATAACTCGTTGACGTCCCTGGCATAACCTTGAGACCTTTTTCCTTTTCTCCCGGTATAACCCGTGGACCTCCCCGGCATTACCCAGAGACCTTTTTCTTCTCTCCCAGCATAACTCATGGACCTCCCTAGCATAACCCAGGGACCTTTTTCCTTTTTTCCCGGCATAACCCGTGGACCTCCCCGACATAACCGGAGGACCTTTTTCCTTTTCTCCAGGCATAACCGTGGACCTTCCCGACATAAACCGAGGACCATTTTCCTTTTCTCCCAGCATAACCCGTGGACCTCCATGGCATAACCCAGGGACATTTTTCTTTCCTCCCTACATAACCCGTGGACCACTCTGGCATAACCAAGGGACATTTTTCTTTCCTCCAGGCATAACCCGTGGACCTCCCCGGCATAACCTAGGGACCTTTTTCCTTTCCTCCAGGCATAACCCGTGGACCTCTCTAGCATAACTCAAGGACCTTTTTCTTTTCTCTCGGCATAACCCATGGACCTCCCCGGCATAACCCAGGGACCGTTTTTCTTTTCTCCCGGAATAACCCGTGGACCTCCCTAGCATATCCCAGGGATCTTTTTCTTTTCTCCCGGAATAACCCGTGGACCTCCCCGGCATAACCCGGAGACCTTTTTTTTTCTTTTCTCCCGGCATAACTCGTGGACCTCCCCGGCATACCGGAGGACCTTTTTCCTTCTCTCTCGGCATAACCCGTGGACCTCCCTAGCATAAAATAGGGACCTTTTTCCTTTTCACCTGGCATAACCGTGGACCTCCCTGGCATAACCTTGGGACCTTTTTCTTTTCTCCCAGCATAACCCGTTGACGTCCCTGGCATAACCCAAAGAGCTTTTTCCTTTTCTCCCGGTATAACCTGTGGACCTCCCCGGCATAACCCAGGGACCTTTTTCTTCTCTCCCAGCATAACTCGTGGACCTCCCTGGCATAACCCAGGGACCTTTTTCCTTTTCTCCCGGCATAACCCGTGGACCTTCCCGACATAACCCGAGGACCTTTTTCCTTTTCTCCCTACATAACCCGTGGACCTCTTTGGCATAACCCAGGGACATTTTTCTTTCCTTCCGGCATAACCCGTGGACCTCCCCGGCATAACCCAGGGACCTTTTTCCTTTCCTCCCGGCATAACCCGTAGACTTCCCTAGCATAACCCAAGGACCTTTTTTCTTTTCTCCCGGCATAACCCGTGGACCTCCCTGGCATAGCCCAGAGACCTTTTTTTTTCTTTTCTCCCAGCATAACCCGTGGACCTCCCCGACATACCTGAGGACCTTTTTCCTTTTCTCCCGGCATAACCCGTGGACGTCCCTAGCATAACCCAGGGACCTTTTTTCTTTTCTCCCGGCATAACCTGAAGACCTTTTTCCTTTTCACCCGGCATAACCGTGGACCAACCTGGAATAACCTTGGGACCTTTTTCTTTTCTCCCAGCATAACTCGTTGACGTCCCTGGCATAACCCAGAGACCTTTTTCCTTTTCTCCCGGTATAACCCGTGGACCTCCCCGGCATAACCCAGAGACCTTTTTCTTTTCTCCCGGCATAACCTGAAGACCTTTTTCCTTTTCACCCGGCATAACCGTGGACCTCCCTGGCATAACCTTGGGACCTTTTTCTTTTCTCCCAGCATAACACGTTGACGTCCCTGGCATAACCTAGAGACCTTTTTCCTTTTCTCCCGGTATAACCCGTGGACCTCCCCGACATAACCCAGGGACCTTTTTCTTCTCTCCCAGCATAACTCGTGGACCTCCCTAGTATAACCCAGGGACCTTTTTCCTTTTTTCCCGGAATAACCCGTGGACCTCCCTAGCATAACCCATGGATCTTTCTTCTTTTCTCTCGGCATAACCCGTGGACCTTCCCGACATAACCAGAGGACCTTTTTCCTTTTCTCCCTACATAACCCGTGGACCTCTCTAGCCTAACCCAGGGACATTTTTCTTTCCTCCCGGCATAACCCGTGGACCTCCCCGGAATAACCCAGGGACCTTTTTCCTTTCCTCCCAGCATAACCCGTGGACTTCCCTAGCATAACCCAAGGAACTTTTTTCTTTTCTCCCGGCATAACCCGTGGACCTCCCTGGCATAACCCAGGGACCTTTTTTTTTCTTTTCTCCCAGCATAACCCGTGGACCTCCCCGACATACCCGAGGACCTTTTTCCTTTTCTCCCGGCATAACTCGTGGACCTCCCTAGCATAACCCAGGGACCTTTTTTCTTTTCTCCCGGCATAACCTGAAGACATTTTTCCTTTTCACCCTGCATAACCGTGGACCTCCCTGGCATAACCTTGGGACCTTTTTCTTTTCTCCCAGCATAACTCGTTGACTTCCCTGGCATAACCCAGAGACCTTTTTCCTTTTCTCCCGGTATAACCCGTGGACCTCCCCGGCATAACCCAGAGACCTTTTTCTTCTCTCCCAGCATAACTCGTGGACCTCCCTAGCATAACCCAGGGACCTTTTTCCTTTTTTCCCGGCATAACCCGTGGACCTCCCCGACATAACCGGAGGACCTTTTTCCTTTTCTCCAGGCATAACCGTGGACCTTCCCGACATAACCCGAGGACCATTTTCCTTTTCTCCCAGCATAACCCGTGGACCTCCATGGCATAACCCAGGGACATTTTTCTTTCCTCCCTACATAACCCGTGGACCTCTCTGGCATAACCAAGGGACATTTTTCTTTCCTCCAGGCATAACCCGTGGACCTCCCCGGCATAACCTAGGAACCTTTTTCCTTTCCTCCAGGCATAACCCGTGGACCGCTCTAGCATAACTCAAGGACCTTTTTCTTTTCTCTCGGCATAACCCATGGACCTCCCCGGCATAACCCAGGGACCGTTTTTCTTTTCTCCCGGAATAACCCGTGGACCTCCCTAACATAACCCACGGATCTTTTTCTTTTCTCCCGGCATAACCCGTGGACCTCCCCGGCATAACACGGAGACCTTTTTTTTTTCTTTTCTCCCGGCATAACTCGTGGACCTCCCTAGCATAAAATAGGGACCTTTTTCCTTTTCACCCGGCATAACCGTGGACCTCCCTGGCATAACCTTGGGACCTTTTTCTTTTCTCCCAGCATAACCCGTTGACGTCCCTGGCATAACCCAAAGAGCTTTTTCCTTTTCTCCCGGTATAACCTGTGGACCTCCCCGGCATAACCCAGGGACCTTTTTCTTCTCTCCCAGCATAACTCGTGGACCTCCCTGGCATAAACCAGGGACCTTTTTCCTTTTCTCCCGGCATAACCCGTGGACCTTCCCGACATAACCCGAGGACCTTTTTCCTTTTCTCCCTACATAACCCGTGGACCTCTTTGGCATAACCCAGGGACATTTTTCTTTCCTTCCGGCATAACCCGTCGACCTCCCGGGCATAACCCAGGGACCTTTTTCCTTTCCTCCCGGCATAACCCGTGGACTTCCCTAGCATAACCCAAGGACCTTTTTTCTTTTCTCCCGGCATAACCCGTGGACCTCCCTGGCATAGCCCAGGGACCTTTTTTTTTCTTTTCTCCCAGCATAACCCGTGGACCTCCCCGACATACCTGAGGAACTTTTTCCTTTTCTCCCGGCATAACCCGTGGACGTCCCTAGCATAACCCAGGGACCTTTTTTCTTTTCTCCCGGCATAACCTGAAGACCTTTTTCCTTTTCACCCGGCATAACCGTGGACCAACCTGGCATAACCTTGGGACCTTTTTCTTTTCTCCCAGCATAACTCATTGACGTCCCTGGCATAACCCAGAGACCTTTTTCCTTTTCTCCCGGTATAACCCGTGGACCTCCCCGGCATAACCCAGAGACCTTTTTCTTCTCTCCCAGCATAACTCGTGGACCTCCCTAGCATAACCCAGGGACCTTTTTCCTTTTTTCCTGGCATAACCCGTGGACCTCCCCGACATAACCGGAGGACCTTTTTCCTTTTCTCTCGGCATAACCCGTGGACCTCCCTGGCATAACCCAAGGACCTTTTTTCTTTTCTCCCGGCATAACCGTGGACCTTCCCGACATAACCCGAGGACCTTTTTCCTTTTCTCCCAGCATAACCCGTGGACCTCCCTGGCATAACCCAGGGACCCTTTTCTTTTCTCCCGCCAAAACCTGTGGACCTCCCCGGCATAACCCGAGGACCATTTTCCTAATCTCTTGCATAACCCGTAGACCTCCATGGCATAACCCAGGGACATTTTTCTTTCCTACCTACATAACCCGTGGACCTCTCTGGAATAACCAAGGGACATTTTTCTTTTCTCCAGGCATAACCCGTGGACCTCCCCGGCATAACCTAGGGACCTTTTTCCTTTCCTCCCGGCATAACCTGTGGACCTCCCTAACATAACCCAAAGACCGTTTTTCTTTTCTCCCAGCATAACCCGTGGACCTCCCCGACATACCTGAGGACCTTTTTCCATTTCTCCCGGCATAACCCGTGGACCTCCCTAGCATAACCCAGGGACCTTTTTTCTTTTCTCCCGGCATAACCTGAAGACCTTTTTCCTTTTCACCCGGCATAATCGTGGACCTCCCTGGCCTAACCTTGGGACCTTTTTCTTTTCTCCCAGCATAACTCGTTGACGTCCCTAGCATAACCCAGAGACCTTTTTCCTTTTCTCCCGGTATAACCCGTGGACCTCCCCGGCATAACCCAGAGACCTTTTTCTTCTCTCCCAGCATAACTCGTGGACCTCCCTAGCATAACCCAGGGACCTTTTTCCTTTTTTCCCGGAATAACCCATGGACCTCCCTAGCATAACCCATGGATCTTTCTTCTTTTCTCCAGGCATAACCCGTGGACCTTCCCGACATAACCCGAGGACCTTTTTCCTTTTCTCCCTACATAACCCGTGGACCTCCCTGGCATAACCCAAGGACCTTTTTTCTTTTCTCCCGGCATAACAGTGGACCTTCCCGACATAACCCGAGGACCATTTTCCTTTTGTCCCAGCATAACCCGTGGACCTCCATGGCATAACCCATGGACATTTTTCTTTCCTCCCTACATAACCCGTGGACCTCTCTGGCATAACCAAGGGACATTTTTCTTTCCTCCAGGCATAACCCGTTGACCTCCCCGGCATAACCTAGGGACCTTTTTCCTTTCCTCCAGGCATAACCCGTGGACCTCTCTAGCATAACCCAAGGACCTTTTTCTTTTCTCTCGGCATAACCCATGGACCTCCCCGGCATAACCTAGGGACCGTTTTTCTTTTCTCCCGGAATAACCCGTGGACCTCCCTAACATAACCCAGGGATCTTTTTCTTTTCTCCCGGCATAACCCGTGGACCTCCCCGGCATAACTCGGAGACATTTTTTTTTCTTTTCTCCCGGCATAACTGGTGGACCTCCCCGGCATACCGGATTACCTTTTTCCTTCTCTCTCGGCATAACCCGTGGACCTCCCTAGCATAAAATAGGGACCTTTTTCCTTTTCACCCGGCATAACCGTGGACCTCCCTGGCATAACCTTGGGACCTTTTTCTTTTCTCCCAGCATAACCCGTGGACCTCCCTGGCATAACCCAGGGACCTTTTTTCTTTTCTCCCGACATAACCCGTGGACCTCCCCGGCCTAACCCAGGGACCTTTTTCTTTTCTCCCTGCATAGCCTGTGGACCTCCCCGGCATAATACATGGACCTTTTTCCTTTTCTCCCGGCATAACTCGTGGACCTCCCCGGCATAACCCGATGACCATTTTCCAAATCCCCAGCATAACCCGTGGACATCCCTGTCATAACCCAAAGACCGTTTTTCTTTTCTCCCAGCATAACCCGTGGACCTCCCCGCCATACCTGAGGACCTTTTTCCTTTTCTCCCGGCATAACCCGTGGACCTCCCTAGCATAACCCAGGGACCTTTTTTCTTTTCTCCCGGCATAACCTGAAGACCTTTTTCCTTTTCACCCGGCATAACCGTGGACCTCCCTGGCCTAACCTTGGGACCTTTTTCTTTTCTCCCAGCATAACTCGTTGACGTCCCTAGCATAACCCAGAGACCTTTTTCCTTTTCTCCCGGTATAACCCGTGGACCTCCCCGGCATAACCCAGAGACCTTTTTCTTCTCTCCCAGCATAACTCGTGGACCTCCCTAGCATAACCCAGGGACCTTTTTCCTTTTTTCCCGGAATAACCCGTGGACCTCCCTAGCATAACCCATGGATCTTTCTTCTTTTTTCTCCCGGCATAACCCGTGGACCTTCCCGACATAACCCGAGGACCTTTTTCCTTTTCTCCCTACATAACCCGTGGACCTCTCTGACATAACCCAGGGACATTTTTCTTTCCTCCCGGCATAACCCGTTGACCTCCCCGGCATATCCCAGGGACCTTTTTCCTTTCCTCCCGGCATAACCCGTGGACTTCCCTAGCATAACCCAAGGACCTTGTTTCTTTTCTCCCGGCATAACCCGTGGACCTCCCTGGCATAACCCAGGGACCTTTTTTTTTCTTTTCGCCCAGCATAACCCGTGGACCTCCCCGACATACCTGATGACCTTTTTCCTTTTCTCCCGGCATAACCCGTGGACCTCCCTAGCATAACCCAGGGACCTTTTTTCTTTTCTCCCGGCATACCCTGAAGACCTTTTTCCTTTTCACCCGACATAACCGTGGACCTCCCTGGCATAACCTTGGGACCTTTTTCTTTTCTCGCAGCATAACTCGTTGACGTCCCTGGATAACCCAGAGACCTTTTTCCTTTTCTCCCGGTATAACCCGTGGACCTCCCCGGCATAACCCAAAGACCTTTTTCTTCTCTCCCAGCATAACTCATGGACCTCCCTAGCATAACCCAGGGACCTTTTCCTTTTTTTCCCGGAATAACCCGTGGACCTCCCTAGCATAACCCATGGACCTTTTTTCTTTTCTCCCTACATAACCCGTGGACCTCTCTGACATAACCCAGGGACATTTTTCTTTGCTCCCGGCATAACCCGTGGACCTCCCCGGCATAACCCAGGGACCTTTTTCCTTTCCTCCCGGTATAACCCGTGGACTTCCCTAGCATAACCCAAGGACCTTGTTTCTTTTCTCCCGGCATAACCCGTGGACGTCCCTGGCATAACCCAGGGACCTTTTTTTTTCTTTTCTCCCAGCATAACCCGTGGACCTCCCCGACATACCTGAGGACCTTTTTCCTTTTCTCCCGGCATAACCCGTGGACCTCCCTAGCATAACCCAGGGACCTTTTTTCTTTTCTCCCGGCATACCCTGAAAACCTTTTTCCTTTTCACCCGGCATAACCGTGGACCTCCCTGGCATAACCTTGGGTCCTTTTTCTTTTCTCCCAGCATAACTCGTTGACGTCCCTGGCATAACCCAAAGACCTTTTTCCTTTTCTCCCGGTATAACCCGTGGACCTCCCCGGCATAACCCAGAGACCTTTTTCTTCTCTCCCAGCATAACTCGTGGACCTCCCTAGCATAACCCAGGGAACTTTTTCCTTTTTCCCCGGCATAACCCGTGGACCTCCCCGACATAACCGGAGGACCTTTTTCCTTTTCTCCCGGCATAACCCGTGGACCTCCCTGTCATAACCCAATGACCTTTTTTCTTTTCTCCCGGCATAACCGTGGACCTTCCCGACATAACACGAGGACATTTTTCCTTTTCTCCCAGCATAACCCGTGGACCTCCCTGGCATAACCCAGGGACCCTTTTCTTTTCTCGCGCCAAAACCCGTGGACCTCCCCGGCATAACCCGTAGACCTCCATGGCATAACCCAGGGACATTTTTCTTTCCTCCCTACATAACCCGTGGACCTCCCTGGCATAACCAAGGGACATTTTTCTTTCCTCCAGGCATAACCCATGGACCTCCCCGGCATAACCTAGGGACCTTTTTCCTTTTCTCCCGGCATAACCCGTGGACCTCCCTAGCATAACCCAAGGACCTTTTTCTTTTCTCTCGGCATAACCCATGGACCTCCCCGGCATAACCCAGGGACCGTTTTTCTTTTCTCCCGGAATAACCCGTGGACCTCCCTAACATAACCCAGGGATCTTTTTCTTTTCTCCCGGCATAACCCGTGGACCTCCCCGGCATAACCCGGAGACATTTTTTTTCCTTTTCTCCCGGCATAACCCGTGGACCTCCCTAGCATAACCCAGGGACCTTTTTTCTTTTCTCCCGGCATACCCTGAAGACCTTTTTCCTTTTCACCCGGCATAACCGTGGACCTCCCTGGCATAACCTTGGGACCTTTTTCTTTTCTCGCAGCATAACTCGTTGACGTCCCTGGATAACCCAGAGACCTTTTTCCTTTTCTCCCGGTATAACCCGTGGACCTCCCCGGCATAACCCAAAGACCTTTTTCTTCTCTCCCAGCATAACTCGTGGACCTCCCTAGCATAACCCAGGGACCTTTTCCTTTTTTTCCCGGAATAACCCGTGGACCTCCCTAGCATAACCCATGGACCTTTTTCCTTTTCTCCCTACATAACCCGTGGACCTCTCTGACATAACCCAGGGACATTTTTCTTTGCTCCCGGCATAACCCGTGGACCTCCCCGGCATAACCCAGTGACCTTTTTCCTTTCCTCCCGGCATAACCCGTGGACTTCCCTAGCATAACCCAAGGACCTTGTTTCTTTTCTCCCGGCATAACCCGTGGACGTCCCTGGCATAACCCAGGGACCTTTTTTTTTCTTTTCTCCCAGCATAACCCGTGGACCTCCCCGACATACCTGAGGACCTTTTTCCTTTTCTCCCGGCATAACCCGTGGACCTCCCTAGCATAACCCAGGGACCTTTTTTCTTTTCTCCCGGCATACCCTGAAAACCTTTTTCCTTTTCACCCGGCATAACCGTGGACCTCCCTGGCATAACCTTGGGTCCTTTTTCTTTTCTCCCAGCATAACTCGTTGACGTCCCTGGCATAACCCAAAGACCTTTTTCCTTTTCTCCCGGTATAACCCGTGGACCTCCCCGGCATAACCCAGAGACCTTTTTCTTCTCTCCCAGCATAACTCGTGGACCTCCCTAGCATAACCCAGGGAACTTTTTCCTTTTTCCCCGGCATAACCCGTGGACCTCCCCGACATAACCGGAGGACCTTTTTCCTTTTCTCCCGGCATAACCCGTGGACCTCCCTGTCATAACCCAAGGACCTTTTTTCTTTTCTCCCGGCATAACCGTGGACCTTCCCGACATAACACGAGGACCTTTTTCCTTTTCTCCCAGCATAACCCGTGGACCTCCCTGGCATAACCCAGGGACCCTTTTCTTTTCTCGCGCCAAAACCCGTGGACCTCCCCGGCATAACCCGAGGACCATTTTCCTAATCTCTTGCATAACCCGTAGACCTCCATGGCATAACCCAGGGACATTTTTCTTTCCTCCCTACATAACCCGTGGACCTCCCTGGCATAACCAAGGGACATTTTTCTTTCCTCCAGGCATAACCCGTGGACCTCCCCGGCATAACCTAGGGACCTTTTTCCTTTCCTCCCGGCATAACCCGTGGACCTCCCTAGCATAACCCAAGGACCTTTTTCTTTTCTCTCGGCATAACCCATGGACCTCCCCGGCATAACCCAGGGACCGTTTTTCTTTTCTCCCGGAATAACCCGTGGACCTCCCTAACATAACCCAGGGATCTTTTTCTTTTCTCCCGGCATAACCCGTGGACCTCCCCGGCATAACCCGGAGACATTTTTTTTCTTTTCTCCCGGCATAACTCGTGGACCTCCCCGGCATACCGGAGGACCTTTTTCCTTCTCTCTCGGCATAACCCGTGGACCTCCCTAGCATAAAATAGGGACCTTTTTTCTTTTCTCCCGGCATAACCTGAAGACCTTTTTCCATTTCTTCCGGCATAACCGTGGACCTCCCTGGCATAACCTTGGGACCTTTTTCTTTTCTCCCAGCATAACCCGTGGACCTCCCTGGCATAACCCAGGGACCTTTTTTCTTTTCTCCCGACATAACCCGTGGACCTCCCCGGCATAACCCAGGGACCTTTTTCTTTTCTCCCTGCATAGCCTGTGGACCTCCCCGGCATAATACATGGACCTTTTTCCTTTTCTCCCGGCATAACTCGTGGACCTCCCCGGCATAACCCGATGACCATTTTCCAAATCCCCAGCATAACCCGTGGACATCCCTGTCATAACCCAAAGACCGTTTTTCTTTTCTCCCAGCATAACCCGTGGACCTCCCCGCCATACCTGAGGACCTTTTTCCTTTTCTCCCGGCATAACCCGTGGACCTCCCTAGCATAACCCAGGGACCTTTTGTCTTTTCTCCCGGCATAACCTGAAGACCTTTTTCCTTTTCACCCGGCATAACCGTGGACCTCCCTGGCCTAACCTTAGGACCTTTTTCTTTTCTCCCAGCATAACTCGTTGACGTCCCTAGCATAACCCAGAGACCTTTTTCCTTTTCTCCCGGTATAACCCGTGGACCTCCCCGGCATAACCCAGAGACCTTTTTCTTCTCTCCCAGCATAACTCGTGGACCTCCCTAGCATAACCCAGGGACCTTTTTCCTTTTTTCCCGGAATAACCCGTGGACCTCCATAGCATAACCCATGGATCTTTCTTCTTTTTTCTCCCGGCATAACCCGTGGACCTTCCCGACAAAACCCGAGGACCTTTTTCCTTTTCTCCCTACATAACCCGTGGACCTCTCTGACATAACCCAGGGACATTTTTCTTTCCTCCCGGCATAACCCGTTGACCTCCCCGGCATATCCCAGGGACCTTTTTCCTTTCCTCCCGGCATAACCCGTGGACTTCCCTAGCATAACCCAAGGACCTTGTTTCTTTTCTCCCGGCATAACCCGTGGACCTCCCTGGCATAACCCAGGGACCTTTTTTTTTCTTTTCTCCCAGCATAACCCGTGGACCTCCCCGACATACCTGATGACCTTTTTCCTTTTCTCCCGGCATAACCCGTGGACCTCCCTAGCATAACCCAGGGACCTTTTTTCTTTTCTCCCGGCATACCCTGAAGACCTTTTTCCTTTTCACCCGGCATAACCGTGGACCTCCCTGGCATAACCTTGGGACCTTTTTCTTTTCTCGCAGCATAACTCGTTGACGTCCCTGGCATAACCCAGAGACCTTTTTCCTTTTCTCCCCATATAACCCGTGGACCTCCCCGGCATAACCCAAAGACCTTTTTCTTCTCTCCCAGCATAACTCGTGGACCTCCCTAGCATAACCCAGGGAACTTTTTCCTTTTTTCCCGGCATAACCCGTGGACCTCCCCGACATAACCGGAGGACCTTTTTCCTTTTCTCCCGGCATAACCCGTGGACCTCCCTGGCATAACCTAAGGACTTTTTTTCTTTTCTCCCGGCTTAACCGCGGACCTTCCCGACATAACCCGAGGACCTTTTTCCTTTTCTCCCAGCATAACCCGTGGACCTCCCTGGCATAACCCAGGGACCCTTTTCTTTTCTCCCGCCAAAACCCGTGGACCTCCCTGGCATAACCCGAGGACCATTTTCCTAATCTCCAGCATAACCCGTAGACCTCCATGGCATAACCCAGGGACATTTTTCTTTCCTCCCAACATAACCCGTGGACCTCTCTGGCATAACCAAGGGACATTTTTCTTTCCTCCAGGCATAACCAGTGGACCTCCCCGGCATAACCTAGGGAACTCTTTCTTTTCCTCCCGGCATAACCCGTGGAACTCCCCGGCATAAGCCAGGGACCTTTTTCCTTTCCTCCCGGCATAACCCGTGGACTTCCCTAGCATAACCCAAGGACCTTTTTTCTTTTCTCCCGGCATAACCCGTGGACCTCCCTGGCATAACCCAGGGACCTTTTTTTTTCTTTTCTCCCAGCATGACCCGTGGACCTCCCCGACATACCTGAGGACCTTTTTCCTTTCCTCCCGGCATATCCCGTGGACCTCCCTAGCATAACCCAAAGACCTTTTACTTTTCTCCCGGCATAACCCGTGGACCTCCCCGGCATAACACAGGGACCTTTTTTTCCTTTTCTCCCGGCATAACCCGTGGACCTCCCCGACATACCAGAGGACCTTTTTCATTTTCTCCCGGTATAACTCGTGGACCTCCCTAGCAAAACCCAGAGACCTTTTTTCTTTTCTCGCGGCATAACCTGAAGACCTTTTTCCTTTTCGCCCGACATAACCATGGACCTCCCTGGTATAACCTTGGGACCTTTTTCTTCTCTCCCAGCATAACTCGTGGACCTCCCTGGCAAAACCCAGGGACCTTTTTCCTTTTCTCCCGGCATAACCCGTGGACCTCCCCGGCATAACTCAAGGACCTTTTTCTTTTCTCCCTGGCATAACCCAGGGACCTTTTTTCTTTTCTCCCGGCATAACCCGTGGACCTCCCGGTATAACCCAGGGACCTTTTTCCTATTCTCCTGCCATAACCCATGGACCTCCCTAGCATAACCCAGTGACCTTTTTTTTCTAATCTCCCAGAATAACCCGTGGACCTCCCCGACATACCGGACGACCTTTTTCTTTTTCTCCTGGCATAACTCGTGGACCTCCCTAGCATAACCCAGTGACCTTTTTTCTTTTCTCCCGGCATAACCTGAAGACCTTTTCCCTTTTCACCCGGCATAACCGTGGACCTCCCTGGCATAACCTTGGGACCTTTTTCTTTTCTCCCAGCATAACCTGTTGACCTCCCTAGCATAACCGAGAGACCTTTTTCCTTTTCTCCCGGTGTAACCCGTGGACCTCCCCGGCATAACCAAGAGACATTTTTCCTTTTCTCCCGGCATAACCCGTGGACCTACGCGGCATAACCTGAGGACCATTTTTCTAATCCCCAGCATAACCCATGGACCTCCTTGGCATAACCTAGGGACCTTTTTTCTTATCTACCGGGCATCACCAGGGACAAATTTTCTTTTCTCCCCGGCATAATCCAGAGACCTTTTTTCTTTTCTCCAGGCATAACTCGTGGACCTCCCTGGCATAACCCAAGGACCTTTTTTCTTTTCTCCCGGCATAACCCGTGGACCTCCCGGCATAACCCAGGGACCTTTTTCCTCTTCGCCCAGCATAACCGTGGACCTCCCTGGTATAACCTTGGGACCTTTTTCTTCTCTCCCAGCATAACCCGTGGACCTCCCGGCATAACCCAGGGACCTTTTTCCTCTTCTTCTGGCATAACCCGTGGACCTCCCTAGCATATTCCAGTGACCTTTTTTTCTTTTCTCCCAGCATAACCCGTGGACCTCCCTGGCATAACCTAGGGACCTTTTTTCTTTTCTACCGTGCATCACCAGGGACAAATTTTCTTTTCTCCCCGGCATAATCCAGAGACCTTTTTTCTTTTCTCCAGGCATAACTCGTGGACCTCCCTGGCATAACCCAAAGACCTTTTTTCTTTTATCCCGGCATAACCCGTGGACCTCCCGGCATAACCCAGGGACCTTTTTCCTCTTCGCCCAGCATAACCGTGGACCTCCCTGGCATAACCTTGGGACCTTTTTCTTCTCTCCCAGCATAACTCGTGGACCTCCCTGGCATAACCCAGGGACCTTTTTCCTTTTCTCCCGGCATAACCCGTGGACCTCCCCGGCATAACTGAAGGACCTTTTTCTTTTCTCCCTGGCATAAACGAGGGACCTTTTTTCTTTTCTCCCGGCATAACCTGAAGACCTTTTTCCTTTTCACCCGGCATAACCGTGGACCTCCCTGGCCTAACCTTGGGACCTTTTTCTTTTCTCCCAGCATAACTCGTTGACGTCCCTAGCATAACCCAGAGACCTTTTTCCTTTTCTCCCGTTATAACCCGTGGACCTCCCCGGCATAACCCAGAGACCTTTTTCTTCTCTCCCAGCATAACTCGTGGACCTCCCTAGCATAACCCAGGGACCTTTTTCATTTTTTCCCGGAATAACCCGTGGACCTCCCTGGCATAACCCAAGGACCTTTTTTCTTTTCTCCCGGCATAACCCGTGGACCTTCCGGCATAACCTAGAAACCTTTTTCCTCTTCGCCCAGCATAACCGTGGACCTCCCTGGCATAACCTTGGGACCTTTTTCTTCTCTCCCAGCATAATCCGTGGACCTCCCGGCATAACCCAGGGACCTTTTTCCTCTTCTCCTGGCATAACCCGTGGACCTCCCTAGCATATTCCAGTGACCTTTTTTTTCTTTTCTCCCAGCATAACCCGTGGACCTCCCCGACATACCGGAGGACCTTTTTCCTTTTCTCCCGGCATAACCCGTGGACCTCCCTAGCATAACCCAGGGACCTTTTTTCTTTTCTCCCGGCATAACCTGAAGACCTTTTTCCTTTTCACCCGGCATAACCGTGGACCTCCCTGGCATAACCTTAAGACCTTTTTCTTTTCTCCCAGCATAACCCGTTGACGTCCCTGGCATAACCCAGAGACCTTTTTCCTTTTCTCCCTGTATAACCCGTGGACCTCCCCGGCATAACCCAGGGACCTTTTTCTTCTCTCCCAGCATAACTCGTGGACCTCCCTGGCATAACCCAGGGACCTTTTTCCTTTTTTCCCGGCCTAACCAGTGGACCTCCCCGGCATAACCCAGGGACCTTTTTCTTTTCTCCCTGGCATAACCCAGGGACCTTTTTTCTTTTCTCCCGGCATAACCCGTGGACCTCGCGGCATAACCCAGGGACCTTTTTCCTCTTCTTCTGCCATAACCCATGGACCTCCCTAGCATAACCCAGTGACCTTTTTTTTTTCTGTTCTCCCAGCATAACCCGTGGACCTCCCCGACATACCGGACGACCTTTTTCTTTTTCTCTTGGCATAACTAGGGACCTTCGCGGCATAACCTGAGGACCATTTTCCTAATCCCCAACATAACCCGTGGACCTCCCGGCATAACCCAGGGACCTTTTTTCTTTTCTCCCGGCATAACCCGTGGACCTCCTGGTATAACCAAGTGACCTTTTTCCTCTTCTCCTGGCATAACCCGTGGACCTCCCTAGCATATTCCAGTGACCTTTTTTTTCTTTTCTCCCAGCATGACCCGTGGACCTCCCCGACATACCTGAGGACCTTTTTCCTTTCCTCCCGGCATAACCCGTGGACCTCCCCGGCATAACCCAGGGTCCTTTTTCCTTTCCTCCCGGCATAACCCGTGGACCTCCCCGGCATAACCCAGGGACCTTTTTCCTTTCCTCCCGGCATATCCCGTGGACCTCCCTAGCATAACCCAAGGACCTTTTACTTTACTCCCGGCATAACCCGTGGACCTCCCCGGCATAACACAGGGACCTTTTTTTCCTTTTCTCCCGGCATAACCCGTGGACCTCCCCGACATACCAGAGGACCTTTTTAATTTTCTCCCGGTATAACCCGTGGACCTCCCTAGCAAAACCCAGAGACCTTTTTTCTTTTCTCGCGGCATAACCTGAAGACCTTTTTCCTTTTCGCCCGGCATAACCATGGACCTCCCTGGCATAACCTTGGGACCTTTTTCTTCTCTCCCAGCATAACTCGTGGACCTCCCTGGCATAACCCAGGGACCTTTTTCCTTTTCTCCCGGCATAACCCGTGGACCTCCCCGGCATAACTCAAGGACCTTTTTCTTTTCTCCCTGGCATAACCCAGGGACCTTTTTTCTTTTCTCCCGGCATAACCCGTGGACCTCCCGGCATAACCCAGGGACCTTTTTCCTCTTCTCCTGCCATAACCCATGGACCTCCCTAGCATAACCCAGTGACCTTTTTTTCTGTTCTCCCAGAATAACCCGTGGACCTCCCCGACATACCGGACGACCTTTTTCTTTTTCTCCTGGCATAACTCGTGGACCTCCCTAGCATAACCCAGTGACCTTTTTTCTTTTCTCCCGGCATAACCTGAAGACCTTTTCCCTTTTCACCCGGCATAACCGTGGACCTCCCTGGCATAACCTTGGGACCTTTTTCTTTTCTCCCAGCATAACCTGTTGACCTCCCTAGCATAACCGAGAGACCTTTTTCGTTTTCTCCCGGTGTAACCCGTGGACCTCCCCGGCATAACCAAGGGACCTTTTTCCTTTTCTCCCGGCATAACCCGTGGACCTACGCGGCATAACCTGAGGACCATTTTTCTAATCCCCAGCATAACCCATGGACCTCCCTGGCATAACCCAGGGACCTTTTTTCTTTTCTACCGGGCATCACCAGGGACAAATTTTCTTTTCTCCCCGGCATAATCCAGAGACCTTTTTTCTTTTCTCCAGGCATAACTCGTGGACCTCCCTAGCATAACTCAAGGACCTTTTTTCTTTTATCCCGGCATAACCCGTGGACCTCCCGGCATAACCCAGGGAGCTTTTTCCTCTTCGCCCAGCATAACCGTGGACCTCCCTGGCATAACCTTGGGACCTTTTTCTTCTCTCCCAGCATAACTCGTGGACCTCCCTGGCATAACCCAGGGACCTTTTTCCTTTTCTCCCGACATAACCCGTGGACCTCCCCGGCATAACTGAAGGACCTTTTTCTTTTCTCCCTGGCATAAACGAGGGACCTTTTTTCTTTTCTCCCGGCATAACCTGAAGACCTTTTTCCTTTTCACCCGGCATAACCGTGGACCTCCCTGGCCTAACCTTGGGACCTTTTTCTTTTCTCCCAGCATAACTCGTTGACGTCCCTAGCATAACCCAGAGACCTTTTTCCTTTTCTCCCGGTATAACCCGTGGACCTCCCCGGCATAACCCAGAGACCTTTTTCTTCTCTCCCAGCATAACTCGTGGACCTCCCTAACATAACCCAGGGACCTTTTTCCTTTTTTCCCGGAATAACCCGTGGACCTCCCTAGCATAACCCATGGATCTTTCTTCTTTTCTCCCGGCATAACCCGTGGACCTTCCCGACATAACCCGAGGACCTTTGTCCTTTTCTCCCTACATAACCCGTGGACCTCTCTGACATAACCCAGGGACATTTTTATTTCCTCCCGGCATAACCCGTGGACCTCCCCGGCATAACCCAGGGTCCTTTTTCCTTTCCTCCCGGCATAACCCGTGGACCTCCCCGGCATAACCCAGGGACCTTTTTCCTTTCCTCCTGGCATATCCCGTGGACCTCCCTAGCATAACCCAAGGACCTTTTACTTTTCTCCCGGCATAACCCGTGGACCTCCCCAGCATAACACAAGGACCTTTTTTTTCCTTTTCTCCCGGCATAACCCGTGGACCTCCCCGGCATACCAGAGGACCTTTTTCATTTTCTCCCGATATAACCCGTGGACCTCCCTAGCAAAACCCAGAGACCTTTTTTCTTTTCTCGCGGCATAACCTGATGACCTTTTTCCTTTTCGCCCGGCATAACCCGTGGACCTCCCCGGCATAACTCAAGGACCTTTTTCTTTTCTCCCTGGCATAACCCAGGGACCTTTTTTCTTTTCTCCCGGCATAACCCGTGGACCTCCCGGCATAACCCGGGGACTTTTTTCCTCTTCTCCTGCCATAACCCATGGACCTCCCTAGCCTAACTCAGTGACCTTTTTTTTTCTGTTCTCCCAGAATAACCCGTGGACCTCCCCGACATACTGGACGACCTTTTTTTTTTCTCCTGGCATAACTCGTGGACCTCCCTAGCATAACCCAGTGACCTTTTTTCTTTTCTCCCGGCATAACCTGAAGACCTTTTCCCTTTTCACCCGGCATAACCGTGGACCTCTCTGGCATAACCTTGGGACCTTTTTCTTTTCTCTCAGCATAACCTGTTGACCTCCCTAGCATAACCCAGAGACCTTTTTCCTTTTCTCCCGGTGTAACCCGTGGACCTCCCCGGCATAACCAAGGGACCTTTTTCCTTTTCTCCCGGCATAACCCGTGGACCTACGCGGCATAACCTGAGGACCATTTTTCTAATCCCCAGCATAACCCATGGACCTCCCTGGCATAACCCAGGGACCTTTTTTCTTTTCTACCTTGCATCACCAGGGACAAATTTTCTTTTCTCCCCGGCATAATCCAGAGACCTTTTTTCTTTTCTCCAGGCATAACTCGTGGACCTCCCTGGCATAACCCAAGGACCTTTTTTCTTTTATCCCGGCATAACTCGTGGACCTCCCGGCATAACCCAGGGAGCTTTTTCCTCTTCGCCCAGCATAACCGTGGACCTCCCTGGCATAACCTTGGGACCTTTTTCTTCTCTCCCAGCATAACTCGTGGACCTCCCTGGCATAACCCAGGGACCTTTTTCCTTTTCTCCCGACATAACCCGTGGACCTCCCCGGCATAACTGAAGGACCTTTTTCTTTTCTCCCTGGCATAAACGAGGGACCTTTTTTCTTTTCTCCCGGCATAACCTGAAGACCTTTTTCCTTTTCACCCGGCATAACCGTGGACCTCCCTGGCCTACCCTTGGGACCTTTTTCTTTTCTCCCAGCATAACTCGTTGACGTCCCTAGCATAACCCAGAGACCTTTTTCCTTTTCTACCGGTATAACCCGTGGACCTCCCCGGCATAACCCAGAGACCTTTTTCTTCTCTCCCAGCATAACTCGTGGACCTCCCTAGCATAACCCAGGGACCTTTTTCCTTTTTTCCCGGAATAACCTGTGGACCTCCCTAGCATAACCCATGGATCTTTCTTCTTTTCTCCCGGCATAACCCGTGGACCTTCCCGACATAACCCGAGGACCTTTGTCCTTTTCTCCCTACATAACCCGTGGACCTCTCTGACATAACCCAGGGACATTTTTCTTTCCTCCCGGCATAACCCGTGGACCTCCCCGGCATAACCCAGGGTCCTTTTTCCTTTCCTCCCGGCATAACCCGTGGATCTCCCCGGCATAACCCAGGGACCTTTTTCCTTTCCTCCCGGCATATCCCGTGGACCTCCCTAGCATAACCCAAGGACCTTTTACTTTTCTCCCGGCATAACCCGTGGACCTCCCCGGCATAACACAGGGACCTTTTTTTCCTTTTCTCCCGGCATAACCCGTGGACCTCCCCGGCATACCAGAGGACCTTTTTCATTTTCTCCCGGTATAACCCGTGGACCTCCCTAGCAAAACCCAGAGACCTTTTTTCTTTTCTCACGGCATAACCTGAAGACCTTTTTCCTTTTCGCCCGGCATAACCATGGACCTCCCTGGCATAACCTTGGGACCTTTTTCTTCTCTCCCAGCATAACTCGTGGACCTCCCTGGCATAACCCAGGGACCTTTTTCCTTTTCTCCCGGCATAACCCGTGGACCTCCCCGGCATAACTCAAGGACCTTTTTCTTTTCTCCCTGGCATAACCCAGGGACCTTTTTTCTTTTCTCCCGGCATAACCCGTGGACCTCCCGGCATAACCCAGGGACCTTTTTCCTCTTCTCCTGCCATAACCCATGGACCTCCCTAGCATAACCCAATGACCTTTTTTTCTGTTCTCCCAGAATAACCCGTGGACCTCCCCGACATACCGGACGACCTTTTTCTTTTTCTCCTGGCATAACTCGTGGACCTCCCTAGCATAACCCAGTGACCTTTTTTCTTTTCTCCCGGCATAACCTGAAGACCTTTTCCCTTTTCACCCGGCATAACCGTGGACCTCCCTGGCATAACCTTGAGACCTTTTTCTTTTCTCCCAGCATAACCTGTTGACCTCCCTAGCATAACCGAGAGACCTTTTTCCTTTTCTCCCGGTGTAACCCGTGGACCTCCCCGGCATAACCAAGGGACCTTTTTCCTTTTCTCCCGGCATAACCCGTGGACCTACGCGGCATAACCTGAGGACCATTTTTCTAATCCCCAGCATAACCCATGGACCTCCCTGACATAACCCAGGGACCTTTTTTCTTTTCTACCGGGCATCACCAGGGACAAATTTTCTTTTCTCCCCGGCATAATCCAGAGACCTTTTTTCTTTTCTCCAGGCATAACTCGTGGACCTCCCTGGCATAACCCAAGGACCTTTTTTCTTTTATCCCGGCATAACCCGTGGACCTCCCGGCATAACCCAGGGAGCTTTTTCCTCTTCGCCCAGCATAACCGTGGACCTCCCTGGCATAACCTTGGGACCTTTTTCTTCTCTCCCAGCATAACTCGTGGACCTCCCTGGCATAACCCAGGGACCTTTTTCCTTTTCTCCCGACATAACCCGTGGACCTCCCCGGCATAACTGAAGGACCTTTTTCTTTTCTCCCTGGCATAAACGAGGGACCTTTTTTCTTTTCTCCCGGCATAACCTGAAGACCTTTTTCCTTTTCACCCGGCATAACCGTGGACCTCCCTGGCCTAACCTTGGGACCTTTTTCTTTTCTCCCAGCATAACTCGTTGACGTCCCTAGCATAACCCAGAGACCTTTTTCCTTTTCTCCCGGTATAACCCGTGGACCTCCCCGGCATAACCCAGAGACCTTTTTCTTCTCTCCCAGCATAACTCGTGGACCTCCCTAACATAACCCAGGGACCTTTTTCCTTTTTTCCCGGAATAACCCGTGGACCTCCCTAGCATAACCCATGGATCTTTCTTCTTTTCTCCCGGCATAACCCGTGGACCTTCCCGACATAACCCGAGGACCTTTGTCCTTTTCTCCCTACATAACCCGTGGACCTCTCTGACATAACCCAGGGACATTTTTATTTCCTCCCGGCATAACCCGTGGACCTCCCCGGCATAACCCAGGGTCCTTTTTCCTTTCCTCCCGGCATAACCCGTGGACCTCCCCGGCATAACCCAGGGACCTTTTTCCTTTCCTCCTGGCATATCCCGTGGACCTCCCTAGCATAACCCAAGGACCTTTTACTTTTCTCCCGGCATAACCCGTGGACCTCCCCAGCATAACACAAGGACCTTTTTTTTCCTTTTCTCCCGGCATAACCCGTGGACCTCCCCGGCATACCAGAGGACCTTTTTCATTTTCTCCCGATATAACCCGTGGACCTCCCTAGCAAAACCCAGAGACCTTTTTTCTTTTCTCGCGGCATAACCTGATGACCTTTTTCCTTTTCGCCCGGCATAACCCGTGGACCTCCCCGGCATAACTCAAGGACCTTTTTCTTTTCTCCCTGGCATAACCCAGGGACCTTTTTTCTTTTCTCCCGGCATAACCCGTGGACCTCCCGGCATAACCCGGGGACTTTTTTCCTCTTCTCCTGCCATAACCCATGGACCTCCCTAGCCTAACTCAGTGACCTTTTTTTTTCTGTTCTCCCAGAATAACCCGTGGACCTCCCCGACATACTGGACGACCTTTTTTTTTTCTCCTGGCATAACTCGTGGACCTCCCTAGCATAACCCAGTGACCTTTTTTCTTTTCTCCCGGCATAACCTGAAGACCTTTTCCCTTTTCACCCGGCATAACCGTGGACCTCTCTGGCATAACCTTGGGACCTTTTTCTTTTCTCTCAGCATAACCTGTTGACCTCCCTAGCATAACCCAGAGACCTTTTTCCTTTTCTCCCGGTGTAACCCGTGGACCTCCCCGGCATAACCAAGGGACCTTTTTCCTTTTCTCCCGGCATAACCCGTGGACCTACGCGGCATAACCTGAGGACCATTTTTCTAATCCCCAGCATAACCCATGGACCTCCCTGGCATAACCCAGGGACCTTTTTTCTTTTCTACCTTGCATCACCAGGGACAAATTTTCTTTTCTCCCCGGCATAATCCAGAGACCTTTTTTCTTTTCTCCAGGCATAACTCGTGGACCTCCCTGGCATAACCCAAGGACCTTTTTTCTTTTATCCCGGCATAACTCGTGGACCTCCCGGCATAACCCAGGGAGCTTTTTCCTCTTCGCCCAGCATAACCGTGGACCTCCCTGGCATAACCTTGGGACCTTTTTCTTCTCTCCCAGCATAACTCGTGGACCTCCCTGGCATAACCCAGGGACCTTTTTCCTTTTCTCCCGACATAACCCGTGGACCTCCCCGGCATAACTGAAGGACCTTTTTCTTTTCTCCCTGGCATAAACGAGGGACCTTTTTTCTTTTCTCCCGGCATAACCTGAAGACCTTTTTCCTTTTCACCCGGCATAACCGTGGACCTCCCTGGCCTACCCTTGGGACCTTTTTCTTTTCTCCCAGCATAACTCGTTGACGTCCCTAGCATAACCCAGAGACCTTTTTCCTTTTCTACCGGTATAACCCGTGGACCTCCCCGGCATAACCCAGAGACCTTTTTCTTCTCTCCCAGCATAACTCGTGGACCTCCCTAGCATAACCCAGGGACCTTTTTCCTTTTTTCCCGGAATAACCTGTGGACCTCCCTAGCATAACCCATGGATCTTTCTTCTTTTCTCCCGGCATAACCCGTGGACCTTCCCGACATAACCCGAGGACCTTTGTCCTTTTCTCCCTACATAACCCGTGGACCTCTCTGACATAACCCAGGGACATTTTTCTTTCCTCCCGGCATAACCCGTGGACCTCCCCGGCATAACCCAGGGTCCTTTTTCCTTTCCTCCCGGCATAACCCGTGGATCTCCCCGGCATAACCCAGGGACCTTTTTCCTTTCCTCCCGGCATATCCCGTGGACCTCCCTAGCATAACCCAAGGACCTTTTACTTTTCTCCCGGCATAACCCGTGGACCTCCCCGGCATAACACAGGGACCTTTTTTTCCTTTTCTCCCGGCATAACCCGTGGACCTCCCCGGCATACCAGAGGACCTTTTTCATTTTCTCCCGGTATAACCCGTGGACCTCCCTAGCAAAACCCAGAGACCTTTTTTCTTTTCTCACGGCATAACCTGAAGACCTTTTTCCTTTTCGCCCGGCATAACCATGGACCTCCCTGGCATAACCTTGGGACCTTTTTCTTCTCTCCCAGCATAACTCGTGGACCTCCCTGGCATAACCCAGGGACCTTTTTCCTTTTCTCCCGGCATAACCCGTGGACCTCCCCGGCATAACTCAAGGACCTTTTTCTTTTCTCCCTGGCATAACCCAGGGACCTTTTTTCTTTTCTCCCGGCATAACCCGTGGACCTCCCGGCATAACCCAGGGACCTTTTTCCTCTTCTCCTGCCATAACCCATGGACCTCCCTAGCATAACCCAATGACCTTTTTTTTCTGTTCTCCCAGAATAACCCGTGGACCTCCCCGACATACCGGACGACCTTTTTCTTTTTCTCCTGGCATAACTCGTGGACCTCCCTAGCATAACCCAGTGACCTTTTTTCTTTTCTCCCGGCATAACCTGAAGACCTTTTCCCTTTTCACCCGGCATAACCGTGGACCTCCCTGGCATAACCTTGAGACCTTTTTCTTTTCTCCCAGCATAACCTGTTGACCTCCCTAGCATAACCGAGAGACCTTTTTCCTTTTCTCCCGGTGTAACCCGTGGACCTCCCCGGCATAACCAAGGGACCTTTTTCCTTTTCTCCCGGCATAACCCGTGGACCTACGCGGCATAACCTGAGGACCATTTTTCTAATCCCCAGCATAACCCATGGACCTCCCTGACATAACCCAGGGACCTTTTTTCTTTTCTACCGGGCATCACCAGGGACAAATTTTCTTTTCTCCCCGGCATAATCCAGAGACCTTTTTTCTTTTCTCCAGGCATAACTCGTGGACCTCCCTGGCATAACCCAAGGACCTTTTTTCTTTTATCCCGGCATAACCCGTGGACCTCCCGGCATAACCCAGGGAGCTTTTTCCTCTTCGCCCAGCATAACCGTGGACCTCCCTGGCATAACCTTGGGACCTTTTTCTTCTCTCCCAGCATAACTCGTGGACCTCCCTGGCATAACCCAGGGACCTTTTTCCTTTTCTCCCGACATAACCCGTGGACCTCCCCGGCATAACTGAAGGACCTTTTTCTTTTCTCCCTGGCATAAACGAGGGACCTTTTTTCTTTTCTCCCGGCATAACCTGAAGACCTTTTTCCTTTTCACCCGGCATAACCGTGGACCTCCCTGGCCTAACCTTGGGACCTTTTTCTTTTCTCCCAGCATAACTCGTTGACGTCCCTAGCATAACCCAGAGACCTTTTTCCTTTTCTCCCGGTATAACCCGTGGACCTCCCCGGCATAACCCAGAGACCTTTTTCTTCTCTCCCAGCATAACTCGTGGACCTCCCTAGCATAACCCAGGGACCTATTTCCTTTTTTCCCGGAATAACCCGTGGACCTCCCTAGCATAACCCATGGATCTTTCTTCTTTTCTCCCGGCATAACCCGTGGACCTTCCCGACATAACCCGAGGACCTTTGTCCTTTTCTCCCTACATAACCCGTGGACCTCTCTGACATAACCCAGGGACATTTTTATTTCCTCCCGGCATAACCCGTGGACCTCCCCGGCATAACCCAGGGTCCTTTTTCCTTTCCTCCCGGCATAACCCGTGGACCTCCCCGGCATATCCCAGGGACCTTTTTCCTTTCCTCCCGGCATATCTCGTGGACCTCCCTAGCATAACCCAAGGACCTTTTACTTTTCTCCCGGCATAACCCGTGGACCTCCCCGGCATAACACAGGGACCTTTTTTTCCTTTTCTCCCGGCATAACCCGTGGACCTCCCCGGCATACCAGAGGACCTTTTTCATTTTCTCCCGGTATAACCCGTGGACCTCCCTAGCAAAACCCAGAGACCTTTTTTCTTTTCTCGCGGCATAACCTGAAGACCTTTTTCCTTTTCGCCCGGCATAACCATGGACCTCCCTGGCATAATCTTGGGACCTTTTTCTTCTCTCCCAGCATAACTCGTGGACCTCCCTGGCATAACCCAGGGACCTTTTTCCTTTTCTCCCGGCATAACCCGTGGACCTCCCCGGCATAACTCAAGGACCTTTTTCTTTTCTCCCTGGCATAACCCAGGGACCTTTTTTCTTTTCTCCCGGCATAACCCGTGGACCTCCCGGCATAACCCAGGGACTTTTTTCCTCTTCTCCTGCCATAACCCATGGACCTCCCTAGCATAACTCAGTGACCTTTTTTTTTCTGTTCTCCCAGAATAACCCGTGGACCTCCCCAACATACCGGACGACCTTTTTTTTTTTCTCCTGGCATAACTCGTGGACCTCCCTAGCATAACCCAGTGACCTTTTTTTCTTTTCTCCCGGCATAACCTGAAGACTTTTCCCTTTTCACCCGGCATAACCGTGGACCTCCCTGGCATAACCTTGGGACCTTTTTCTTTTCTCCCAGCATAACCTGTTGACCTCCCTAGCATAACCCAGAGACCTTTTTCCTTTTCTCCCGGTGTAACCCGTGGACCTCCCCGGCATAACCAAGGGACCTTTTTCCTTTTCTCCCGGCATAACCCGTGGACCTACGCGGCATAACCTGAGGACCATTTTTCTAATCCCCAGCATAACCCATGGACCTCCCTGGCATAACCCAGGGACCTTTTTTCTTTTCTACCGTGCATCACCAGGGACAAATTTTTATTTTCTCCCCGGCATAATCCAGAGACCTTTTTTCTTTTCTCCAGGCATAACTCGTGGACCTCCCTGGCATAACCCAAGGACCTTTTTTCTTTTATCCCGGCATAACCCGTGGACCTCCCGGCATAACCCAGGGAGATTTTTCCTCTTCGCCCAGCATAACCGTGGACCTCCCTGGCATAACCTTGGGACCTTTTTCTTCTCTCCCAGCATAACTCGTGGACCTCCCTGGCATAACCCAGGGACCTTTTTCCTTTTCTCCCGACATAACCAGTGGACCTCCCCGGCATAACTGAAGGACCTTTTTCTTTTCTCCCTGGCATAAACGAGGGACCTTTTTTCTTTTCTCCCGGCATAACCTGAAGACCTTTTTCCTTTTCACCCGGCATAACCGTGGACCTCCCTGGCCTAACCTTGGGACCTTTTTCTTTTCTCCCAGCATAACTCGTTGACGTCCCTAGCATAACCCAGAGACCTTTTTCCTTTTCTACCGGTATAACCCGTGGACCTCCCCGGCATAACCCAGAGACCTTTTTCTTCTCTCCCAGCATAACTCGTGGACCTCCCTAGCATAACCCAGGGACCTTTTTCCTTTTTTCCCGGAATAACCCGTGGACCTCCCTAGCATAACCCATGGATCTTTCTTCTTTTCTCCCGGCATAACCCGTGGACCTTCCCGACATAACCCGAGGACCTTTGTCCTTTTCTCCCTACATAACCCGTGGACCTCTCTGACATAACCCAGGGACATTTTTCTTTCCTCCCGGCATAACCCGTGGACCTCCCCGGCATAACCCAGAGTCCTTTTTCCTTTCCTCCCGGCATAACCCGTGGACCTCCCCGGCATAACCCAGGGACCTTTTTCCTTTCCTCCCGGCATATCCCGTGGACCTCCCTAGCATAACCGAAGGAACTTTTACTTTTCTCCCGGCATAACCCGTGGACCTCCCCGGCATAACACAGGGACCTTTTTTTCCTTTTCTCCCGGCATAACCCGTGGACCTCCCCGGCATACCAGAGGACCTTTTTCATTTTCTCCCGGTATAACCCGTGGACCTCCCTAGCAAAACCCAGAGACCTTTTTTCTTTTCTCGCGGCATAACCTGAAGACCTTTTTCCTTTTCGCCCGGCATAACCATGGACCTCCCTGGCATAATCTTGGGACCTTTTTCTTCTCTCCCAGCATAACTCGTGGACCTCCCTGGCATAACCCAGGGACCTTTTTCCTTTTCTCCCGGCATAACCCGTGGACCTCCCCGGCATAACTCAAGGACCTTTTTCTTTTCTCCCTGGCATAACCCAGGGACCTTTTTTCTTTTCTCCCGGCATAACCCGTGGACCTCCCGGCATAACCCAGGGACCTTTTTCCTCTTCTCCTGCCATAACCCATGGACCTCCCTAGCATAACCCAGTGACCTTTTTTGTTTTCTCCCGGCATAACCTGAAGACCTTTTCCCTTTTCACCCGGCATAACCGTGGACCTCCCTGGCATAACCTTGGGACCTTTTTCTTTTCTCCCAGCATAACCTGTTGACCTCCCTAGCATAACCCAGAGACCTTTTTCCTTTTCTCCCGGTGTAACCCGTGGACCTCCCCGGCATAACCAAGGGACCTTTTTCCTTTTCTCCCGGCATAACCCGTGGACCTACGCGGCATAACCTGAGGACCATTTTTCTAATCCCCAGCATAACCCATGGACCTCCCTGGCATAACCTAGGGACCTTTTTTCTTATCTACCGGGCATCACCAGGGACAAATTTTCTTTTCTCCCCGGCATAATCCAGAGACCTTTTTTCTTTTCTCCAGGCATAACTCGTGGACCTCCCTGGCATAACCCAAGGACCTTTTTTCTTTTCTCACGGCATAACCCGTGGACCTCCCGGCATAACCCAGGGACCTTTTTCCTCTTCGCCCAGCATAACCGTGGACCTCCCTGGTATAACCTTGGGACCTTTTTCTTCTCTCCCAGCATAACCCGTGGACCTCCCGGCATAACCCAGGGACCTTTTTCCTCTTCTCCTGGCATAACCCGTGGACCTCCCTAGCATATTCCAGTGACCTTTTTTTCTTTTCTCCCAGCATAACCCGTGGACCTCCCCGACATACCGGAGGACCTTTTTCCTTTTCTCCCGGCATAACCCGTGGACCTCTCTAGCATAACCCAGGGACCTTTTTTCTTTTCTCCCGGCATAACCTGAAGACCTTTTTCCTTTTCACCCGGCATAACCGTGGACCTCCCTGGCATAACCTTAAGACCTTTTTCTTTTCTCCCAGCATAACCCGTTGACGTCCCTGGCATAACCCAGAGACCTTTTTCCTTTTCTCCCGGTATAACCCGTGGACCTCCCCGGCATAACCCAGGGACCTTTTTCTTCTCTCCCAGCATAACTCGTGGACCTCCCTGGCATAACCCAGGGACCTTTTTCCTTTTTTCCCGGCCTAACCAGTGGACCTTTCCGGCATAACCCAGGGACCTTTTTCTTTTCTCCCTGGCATAACCCAGGGATCTTTTTTCTTTTCTCCCGGCATAACCCGTGGACCTCGCGGCATAACCCAGGGACCTTTTTCCTCTTCTCCTGCCATAACCCATGGACCTCGCTAGCATAACCCAGTGACCTTTTTTTTTCTGTTCTCCCAGCATAACCCGTGGACCTCCCCGACATACCGGACGACCTTTTTCTTTTTCTCCTGGAATAACTAGGGACCTTCGCGGCATAACCTGAGGACCATTTTCCTAATCCCAAACATAACCCGTGGACCTCCCGGCATAACCCAGGGACCATTTTTCTTTTCTCCCGGCATAACCCGTGGACCTCCCTAGCATATTCCAGTGACCTTTTTTTTCTTTTCTCCCAGCATTACCCGTGGACCTCCCCGACATACCTGAGGACCTTTTTCCTTTCCTCCCGGCATAACCCGTGGACCTCCCCGGCATAACCAAGGGTCCTTTTTCCTTTCCTCCCGGCATAACCCGTGGAACTCCCCGGCATAACCCAGGGACCTTTTTCCTTTCCTCCCGGCATATCCCGTGGACCTCCCTAGCATAACCCAAGGACCTTTTACTTTTCTCCCGGCATAACCCGTGGACCTCCCCGGCATAACACATGGACCTTTTTTTTCCTTTTCTCCCGGCATAACCCGTGGACCTCCCCGACATACCAGAGGACCTTTTTCATTTTCTCCCGGTATAACCCGTGGACCTCCCTAGCAAAACCCAGAGACCTTTTTTCTTTTCTCGCGGCATAACCTGAAGACCTTTTTCCTTTTCGCCCGGCATAACCATGGACCTCCCTGGCATAACCTTGGGACCTTTTTCTTCTCTCCCAGCATAACTCGTGGACCTCCCTGGCATAACCCAGGGACCTTTTTCCTTTTCTCCCGGCATAACCCGTGGACCTCCCCGGCATAACTCAAGGACCTTTTTCTTTTCTCCCTGGCATAACCCAGGGACCTTTTTTCTTTTCTCCCGGCATAACCCGTGGACCTCCCGGCATAACCCAGGGACCTTTTTCCTCTTCTCCTGCCATAACCCATGGACCTCCCTAGCATAACCCAGTGACCTTTTTTTTCTGTTCTCCCAGAATAACCCGTGGACCTCCCCGACATACCGGACGACCTTTTTCTTTTTCTACTGGCATAACTCGTGGACCTCCCTAGCATAACCCAGTGACCTTTTTTCTTTTCTCCCGGCATAACCTGAAGACCTTTTCCCTTTTCACCCGGCATAACCGTGGACCTCCCTGGCATAACCTTGGGACCTTTTTCTTTTCTCCCAGCATAACCTGTTGACCTCCCTAGCATAACCGAGAGACCTTTTTCCTTTTCTCCCGGTGTAACCCGTGGACCTCCCCGGCATAACCAAGGGACATTTTTCCTTTTCTCCCGGCATAACCCGTGGACCTACGCGGCATAACCTGAGGACCATTTTTCTAATCCCCAGCATAACCCATGGACCTCCCTGGCATAACCCAGGGACCTTTTTTCTTTTCTACCGGGCATCACCAGGGACAAATTTTCTTTTCTCCCCGGCATAATCCAGAGACCTTTTTTCTTTTCTCCAGGCATAACTCGTGGACCTCCCTGGCATAACCCAAGAACCTTTTTTCTTTTATCCCGGCATAACCCGTGGACCTCCCCGCATAACCCAGGGACCTTTTTCCTCTTCGCCCAGCATAACCGTGGACCTCCCTGGCATAACCTTGGGACCTTTTTCTTCTCTCCCAGCATAACTCGTGGACCTCCCTGGCATAACCCAGGGACATTTTTCCTTTTCTCCTGGCATAACCCGTGGACCTCCCCAGCATAACTGAAGGACCTTTTTCTTTTCTCCCAGGCATAAACGAGGGACTTTTTTTCTTTTCTCCCGGCATAACCTGAAGACCTTTTTCCTTTTCACCCGGCATAACCGTAGACCTCCCTGGCCTAATCTTGGGACCTTTTTCTTTTCTCCCAGCATAACTCGTTGACGTCCCTAGCATAACCCAGAGACCTTTTTCCTTTTCTCCCGGTATAACCCGTGGACCTCCCCGGCATAACCCAGAGACCTTTTTCTTCTCTCCCAGCATAACTCGTGGACCTCCCTAGCATAACCCAGGGACCTTTTTCCTTTTTTCCCGGAATAACCCGTGGACCTCCCTAGCATAACCCATGGATCTTTCTTCTTTTTTCCCGGCATAACCCGTGGACCTTCCCGACATAACCCGAGGACCTTTTTCCTTTTCTCCCTACATAACCCGTGGACCTCTCTGACATAACCCAGGGACATTTTTCTTTCCTCCCGGCATAACCCGTGGACCTCCCCGGCATAACCCACGGTCCTTTTTCCTTTCCTCCCGGCATAACCCGTGGACCTCCCCGGCATAACCCAGGGACCTTTTTCCTTTCCTCCCGGCATATCCCGTGGACCTCCCTAGCATAACCCAAGGACCTTTTACTTTTCTCCCGGCATAACCCGTGGACCTTCCCGGCATAACACAAGGACCTTTTTTTTCCTTTTCTCCAGGCATAACCCGTGGACCTCCCCGGCATACCAGAGGACCTTTTTCATTTTCTCCCGGTATAACCCGTGGACCTCCCTAGCAAAACCCAGAGACCTTTTTTCTTTTCTCGCGGCATAACCTGAAGACCTTTTTCCTTTTCGCCCGGCATAACCATGGACCTCCCTGGCATAATCTTGGGACCTTTTTCTTCTCTCCCAGCATAACCCGTGGACCTCCCCGACATACCGGAGGACCTTTTTCCTTTTCTCCCGGCATAACCCGTGGACCTCCCTAGCATAACCCAGGGACCTTTTTTCTTTTCTCCCGGCATAACCTGAAGACCTTTTTCCTTTTCACCCGGCATAACCGTGGACCTCCCTGGCATAACCTTAAGACCTTTTTCTTTTCTCCCAGCATAACCCGTTGACGTCCCTGGCATAACCCAGAGACCTTTTTCCTTTTCTCCCGGTATAACCCGTGGACCTCCCCGGCATAACCTAGGGACCTTTTTCTTCTCTACCAGCATAACTCGTGGACCTCCCTGGCATAACCCAGGGACCTTTTTCCTTTTTTCCCGGCCTAACCAGTGGACCTCCCCGGCATAACCCAGGGACCTTTTTCTTTTCTCCCTGGCATAACCCAGGGACCTTTTTTCTTTTCTCCCGGCATAACCCGTGGACCTCGCGGCATAACCCAGGGACCTTTTTCCTCTTCTCCTGCCATAACCCATGGACCTCCCTAGCATAACCCAGTGACCTTTTTTTTCTGTTCTCCCAGCATAACCCGTGGACCTCCCCGACATACCGGACGACCTTTTTCTTTTTCTCCTGGCATAACTAGGGACCTTCGCGGCATAACCTGAGGACCATTTTCCTAATCCCCAACATAACCCGTGGACCTCCCGGCATAACCCAGGGACCTTTTTCCTCTTCGCCCAGCATAACCGTGGACCTCCCTGGCATAACCTTGGGACCTTTTTCTTCTCTCCCAGCATAACCCGTGGACCTCCCGGCATAACCCAGGGACCTTTTTCCTCTTTTCCTGGCATAACCCGTGGACCTACCTAGTATATTCCAGTGACCTTTTTTTTTCTTTTCTCCTAGCATAACCCGTGGACCTCCCCGACATACCGGAGGACCTTTTTCCTTTTCTCCCGGCATAACCCGTGGACCTCCCTAGCATAACTCAGGGACCTTTTTTCTTTTCTCCCGGCATAACCTGAAGACCTTTTTCCCTTTCAGCCGGCATAACCGTGGACCTCCCTGGCATAACCTTGGGACCTTTTTCTTTTCTCCCAGCATAACCCGTTGACGTCCCTGGCATAACCAAGAGACCTTTTCCCTTTTCTCCCGGTATAACTCGTGGACCTCCCTAGCATAACCCAGGGACCATTTTCCTTTTTTTCCCGGCATAACCCGTGGACCTCCCCGGCATAACCCAGGGAGCTTTTTCTTTTCTCCCTGGTATAACCCAGGGACCTTTTTTCTTTTCTCCCGGCATAACCCGCGGACCTCCCAGCATAACCCAGGGACCTTTTTCCTCTTCTCCTGCCATAACGCATGGACCTCCCTAGCATAACCCAGTGACCTTTTTTTTCTGTTCTCCCAGCATAACCCGTGGACCTCCCCGACATACCGGACGACCTTTTTCTTTTTATCCTGGCATAACCCAGGGACCTTCGCGGCATAACCTGAGGACCATTTTCCTAATCCCCAGCATAACCCGTGGACCTCCCTGGCATAACCCAGGGACCTTTTTTCTTTTCTACCGGGCATCACCAGGGACATATTTTCTTTTCTCCCCGGCATAATCCAGAGACCTTTTTTCTTTTCTCCAGGCATAACTCGTGGACCTCCCTGGCAAAACCCAAGGACCTTTTTTCTTTTCTCCCGGCATAACCCGTGGACCTTTTTTCTTTTCTCCCGGCATAACCCGTGGACCTCCCGGCATAAACCTGAGACCTTTTTCCTCTTCGCCCAGCATAACCGTGGACCTCCCTGGCATAACCTTGGGACCTTTTTCTTCTCTCCCAGCATAACCCATGGACCTCCCGGCATAACCCAGGGACCTTTTTCCTCTTTTCCTGGCATAACCCGTGGACCTACCAAGCATATTCCCGTGACCTTTTTTTTTCTTTTCTCCTAGCATAACCCGTGGACCTCCCCGACATACGGGAGGACCTTTTTCCTTTTCTCCCGGCATAACCCGTGGACCTCCCTAGCATAACCCAGGGACCTTTTTTCTTTTCTCCGACATAACCTGAAGACCTTTTTCCCTTTCACCCGGCATAACCGTGGACCTCCCTAGCATAACCTTGGGACCTTTTTCTTTTCTCCCAGCATAACCCGTTGACGTCCCTGTCATAACCCAGATACCTTTTCCCTTTTCTCCCG
Organism: Nicotiana sylvestris; assembly: GCF_000393655.2. NCBI lineage: Eukaryota > Viridiplantae > Streptophyta > Magnoliopsida > Solanales > Solanaceae > Nicotiana > Nicotiana sylvestris. Next base: position 149,747,869 of record NC_091060.1, read on the forward strand.
GTATAACCCGTGGACCTCCCCGGCATAACCCAGGGACCTTTTTCTTCTCTCCCTGCATAACTCGTGGACCTCCCTGGCATAACCCAGGGACCATTTTCCTTTTTTTCCCGGCATAACCCGTGGACCTCCCCGGCATAACCCAGGGACCTTTTTCTTTTCTCCCTGGCATAACCCAGGGACCTTTTTTCTTTTCTCCCGGAATAACCCGCAGACCTCCCAGCATAACCCATGGACCTTTTTCCTCTTCTCCTGCCATAACCCATGGGCCTCCCTAACATAACCCAGTGACCTTTTTTTTCTGTTCTCCCAGCATAACCCGTGGATCTCCCCGACATACCGGATGACCTTTTTCTTTTTCTCCTGGCATAACCAGGGACCTTCAAGGCATAACCTGAGGACCATTTTCCTAATCCCCAGCATAACCCGTGGACCTCCCTGGCATAACCCAAGGACCTTTTTTCTTTTCTACCGGTCATCACCAGGGACATATTTTCTTTTCTCCCCGGCATAATCCAGAGACCTTTTTTCTTTTCTCCAGGCATAACTCGTGGACCTCCCTGGCATAACCCAAGGTCCTTTTTCCTTTTCTCCCGGTATAACCTGTGGACCTCCCGGGCATAACCCAGGGACCTTTTTTTTTTCTTTTCTCCCGGCATAACCCGTGGACCTCCCCGACATACTGGAGGACCTTTTTCTTTTTCTCCCGACATAACCCATGGACATCCCTAGCATAACCCAGGGACCTTTTTTCTTTTCTCCCGGCATAACCTGAAGACCTTTTCCCTTTTCACCCGGCATATCCGTGGACCTCCCTGGCATAACCTTGGGACTTTTTCTTTTCTCCCAGCATAACCTGTTGACCTCCCTGGCATAACCCAGAGACCTTTTTCCTTTTCTTCCGGTGTAACCCGTGGACCTCCCCGACATAACCCAGGGACCTTTTCTTTTCTCCCGACATAACCTGTGGACCTCCCCGGCATAACCCAGGGACTTTTTTCCTTTTCTCCCGGCATAACCCGTGGACCTCCGCGGCATAACCTGAGAACCATTTTCCTAATCCCCAGCATAACCCGTGGACCTCCCTGACAAAACCCTGGGACCTTTTTTCTTTTCTCCCGGGCATCACCAGGGACCTATTTTCTTTTCTCCCTGGCATAATCCAGGGACCTTTTTTCTTTTCTCCAGGCATAACCCGTGGACCTCCCTGGCATAACCCAGGGACCTTTTTTCTTTTCTCCCGGCATAACCCGTGGACCTCCTGGCATAACCTAGTGACCTTTTTCCTCTTCTCCTGGCATAACCCGTGGACCTCCCTAGCATATTCCAGTGACCTTTTTTTTCTTTTCTCCCGGCATAACCTGTGGACCTCCCCGACATAACTGGAGGACCTTTTTCCTTTTCTCCCGGCATAACCCGTGGACCTCCCGGCATAACCCAGGGACGTTTTTCCTTTCTCCCGGCATAACCCGTGGACCTCCCAGGCATAACCTAGAGACCTTTTTTCTTTTCTCCCTTCATAACCCGTGGACCTCCCATGCATAACCCAGGGGCCTTTTTATTTTCTCCCGGCAACCGGTGGACCTCCCTGGTATAACTCAGGGACCTTTTTATTTTCTCCCGACATAACCCGTGGACCTCCCCGGCATAACCCAGGGACCTTTTTTTTTCTTTTCTCCCGGCATAACCCGTGGACCTCCCCGGCATAACCGGAGGACCTTTTTCCTTTTCTATTGGCATAACCCGTGGACCTCACGGCATAACCTAGGGACCTTTTTCCTCTTCTCCTGGCATAACCCATGGACCTCCCTAGCATAACCCAGTGACCTTTTTTTTTCTGTTCTCCCAGCATAACCCGTGGACCTACCCGACATAACCGGAGGTCCTTTTTCCTTTTCTCCTGGTATAACCCGTGGACCTCCCTGGCATAACCCAGGGACCTTTTTTTTCTTTTCCCCCGGCATAACCCGTGGACCTCCCCGACATACCAGAGGACCTTTTTCTTTTTCTCCCCACATTACCCGTGGACCTCCCTAGCATAACTCAGGGACCATATTTCATTTCTCTTGGCATAACCTGAAGACGTTTTCCCTTTTCACCCGGCATATCCGTGGACCTCCCTGGCATAACCTTGAGACTTTTTCTTTTCTCCCAGCATAACCTGCTGACCTCCCCGGCATAACCCAGAGACCTTTTTACTTTTATCCCGGTGTAACCCGTGGACCTCCCCGACATAACCCAGGGACCTTTTTCTTTTCTCCCGACATGACTTGTGGACCTCCCCGGCATAACCCAGGGACCTTTTCTTTTCTCCCTGGCATAACTCAGGGAACTTTTTTCTTTTCTCCCGGCATAACCCGTGGACCTCCCAGCATAACCCAGGGACCTTTTTCCTCTTCTCCTGCCATAACCCATGGACCTCCCTAGCATAACCCAGTGACCTTTTTTTTCTGTTCTCCCAGCATAACCCGTGGACCTCCCCAACATACCGGACGACCTTTTTCTTTTTCTCCTGGCATAACCAGGGACCTTCGCGGCATAAACTGAGGACCATTTTCCTAATCCCCAGCATAACCCGTAGACCTCCCTGGCATAACCCATGGATCTTTTTTCTTTTCTACCGGGCATCACCAGGGACCTATTTTCTTTTCTCCCCGGCATAATCCAGTGAACTTTTTTCTTTTCTCCAGGCATAACCCGTGGACCTCCCTGGCATAACCCAGGGACCTTTTTTCTTTTCACCCGGCATAACCCGTGGACCTCACGGCATAACCCAGGGACGTTTTTCCTCTTCTCCTGGCATAACCCATGGACCTCCCTGGCATAACCCAGTGACCTTTTTTTTTCTATTCTCCCAGCATAACCCGTGGACCTCCCCGACATAACCGTAGGTCCTTTTTCCTTTTCTCCCGGTATAACCCGTGGACCTCCCTGGCATAACCCAGGGACCTTTTTTTTCTTTTCTCCCGGCATAACCCGTGGACCTCCCCGACATACCGGAGGACCTTTTTCTTTTTCTCCCGGCATAACCCGTGGACCTCCCTAGCATAACCTAGGGACCTTTTTTCTTTTCCCCCGGCATAACCTGAAGACCTTTTCCCTTTTCACCCGGCATGTCCGTGGACCTCCCTGGCATAACCTTGGGACTTTTTCTTTTCTCCCAGCATAATCTGTTGACCTCCCTGGCATAACCCAGAGACCTTTTTCCTTTTCTCCCGGTGTAACCCGTGGACCTCCCCAACATAACCCAGAGACCTTTTTCTTTTCTCCCGACATGACATGTGGACCTCCCTAGCATAACCCAGGGACCTTTTTTCTTTTCTCCCGGCATAACCCGTGGACCTCCCGGTATAACCTAGTGACCTTTTTCCTCTTCTCCTAGCATAACCCGTGGACCTCCCTAGCATATTCCAGTGACCTTTTTTTTCTTTTCTCCCGGCATAACCTGTGGACCTCCCCGACATAACTGGAGGACCTTTTTCCTTTTCTCCCGGCATAACCCGTGGACCTCCCTGGCATAACCCAAGGACCTTTTTTCTTTTCTCCTGGCATAACCGTGGACCTTCCCGACATAACCCGAGGACCTTTTTCCTTTTCTTCCGGCATAACCTGAAGACCTTTTTCCCTTTCACCCGGCATAACCGTGGACCTCCCTGGCATAACCTTGGGACCTTTTTCTTTTCTCCCAGCATAACCCGTTGACGTCCCTGGCATAACCAAGAGACCTTTTCCCTTTTCTCCCGGTATAACCCGTGGACCTCCCCGGCATAACCCAGGGATCTTTTTCTTCTCTCGCTGCATAACTCGTGGACCTCCCTGGCATAACCCAGGGACCATTTTCCTTTTTTTCCCGGCATAACCCGTGGACCTCCCCGGCATAACCCAGAGAGCTTTTTCTTTTCTCCCTGGCATAACCCAGGGACCTTTTTTCTTTTCTCCCGGCATAACCCGCGGACCTCCCAGCATAACCCAGGGACCTTTTTCCTCTTCTCCTGCCATAACCCATGGACCTCCCTAGCATAACCCAGTGACCTTTTTTTCTATTCTCCCAGCATAACCCGTGGACCTCCCCGACATACCGGACGACCTTTTTCTTTTTATCCTGGCATAACCCAGGGACCTTCGCGGCATAACCTGAGGACCATTTTCCTAATCCCCAGCATAACCCGTGGACCTCCCTGGCATAACCCAGGGACCTTTTTTCTTTTCTACCGGGCATCACCAGGGACATATTTTCTTTTCTCCCCGGCATAATCCAGAGACCTTTTTTCTTTTCTCCAGGCATAACTCGTGGACCTCCCTGGCATAACCCAAGGACCTTTTTCTTTTCTCCCGGCATAACCCGTGGACCTTTTTTCTTTTCTCCCGGCATAACCCGTGGACCTCCCGGCATAACCCTGGGACCTTTTTCCTCTTCGCCCAGCATAACCGTGGACCTCCCTGGCATAACCTTGGGACCTTTTTCTTCTCTCCCAGCATAACCCGTGGACCTCCCGGCATAACCCAGGGACCTTTTTCCTCTTTTCCTGGCATAACCCGTGGACCTACCAAGCATATTCCCGTGACCTTTTTTTTTCTTTTCTCCTAGCATAACCCGTGGACCTCCCCGACATACCGGAGGACCTTTTTCCTTTTCTCCCGGCATAACCCGTGGACCTCCCTAGCATAACCCAGGGACCTTTTTTCTTTTCTCCCGACATAACCTGAAGACCTTTTTCCCTTTCACCCGGCATAACCGTGGACCTCCCTAGCATAACCTTGGGACCTTTTTCTTTTCTCCCAGCATAACCCGTTGACGTCCCTGGCATAACCCAGATACGTTTTCCCTTTTCTCCCGGTATAACCCGTAGACCTCCCCGGCATAACCCAGGGACCTTTTTCTTCTCTCCCTGCATAACTCGTGGACCTCCCTGGCATAACCCAGGGACCATTTTCCTTTTTTGCCCGGCATAACCCGTGGACCTCCCCGGCATAACCCAGGGAACTTTTTCTTTTCTCCCTGGCATAACCCAGGGACCTTTATTCTTTTCTCCCGGAATAACCCGCAGACCTCCCAGCATAACCCAGGGACCTTTTTCCTCTTCTCCTGCCATAACCCATGGACCTCCCTAGCATAACCCAGTGACCTTTTTTTTCTGTTCTCCCAGCATAACCCGTGGACCTCCCTGGCATAACCCAAGGACCTTTTTTCTTTTCTACCGGGCATCACCAGGGACATATTTTCTTTTCTCCCCGGCATAATCCAGAGACCTTTTTTCTTTTCTCCAGGCATAACTCGTGGACCTCCCTGGCATAACCCAAGGTCCTTTTTCCTTTTCTCCCGGTATAACCCGTGGACCTCCCGGGCATAACCCAGGGACCTTTTTTTTTTCTTTTCTCCCGGCATAACCCGTGGACCTCCCCGACATACTGGAGGACCTTTTTCTTTTTCTCCCGACATAACCCGTGGACCTCCCTAGCATAACCCAGGGACCTTTTTTCTTTTCTCCCGGCATAACCTGAAGACCTTTTCCCTTTTCACCCGGCATATCCGTGGACCTCCCTGGCATAACCTTGGGACTTTTTCTTTTCTCCCAGCATAACCTGTTGACCTCCCTGGCATAACCCAGAGACCTTTTTCCTTTTCTTCCGGTGTAACCCGTGGACCTCCCCGACATAACCCAGGGACCTTTTTTTTTCTCCCGACATGACCTGTGGACCTCCCCGGCATAACCCAGGGACCTTTTTCCTTTTCTCCCGGCATAACCCGTGGACCTCCGCAGCATAACCTGAGGACCATTTTCCTAATCCCCAGCATAACCCGTGGACCTCCCTGACAAAACCCTGGGACCTTTTTTCTTTTCTCCCGGGCATCACCAGGGACCTATTTTCTTTTCTCCCTGGCATAATCCAGGGACCTTTTTTCTTTTCTCCAGGCATAACCCGTGGACCTCCCTGGCATAACCCAGGGACCTTTTTCTTTTCTCCCGGCATAACCCGTGGACCTCCCGGCATAACCTAGTGACCTTTTTCCTCTTCTCCTGGCATAACCCGTGGACCTCCCTAGCATATTCCAGTGACCTTTTTTTTCTTTTCTCCCGGTATAACCTGTGGACCTCCCCGACATAACTGGAGGACCTTTTTCCTTTTCTCCCGGCATAACCCGTGGACCTCCCGGCATAACCCAGGGACGTTTTTCCTTTCTCCCGGCATAACCCGTGGACCTCCCAGGCATAACCTAGAGACCTTTTTTCTTTTCTCCCTTCATAACCCGTGGACCTCCCATGCATAACCCAGGGGCCTTTTTATTTTCTCCCGGCAACCGGTGGACCTCCCTGGTATAACTCAGGGACCTTTTTATTTTCTCCCGGCATAACCCGTGGACCTCCCCGGCATAACGAAGGGACCTTTTTTTTTCTTTTCTCCCGGCATAACCCGTGGACCTCCCCGGCATAACCGGAGGACCTTTTTCCTTTTCTATTGGCATAACCCGTGGACCTCCCTAGCATAACCCAGAGACCTTTTTTCTTTTCTCCCGGCATAACCCGTGGACCTCACGGCATAAACTAGGGACCTTTTTCCTCTTCTCCTGGCATAACCCATGGACCTCCCTAGCATAACCCAGTGACCTTTTTTTTTCTGTTCTCCCAGCATAACCCGTGGACCTACCCGACATAACCGGAGGTCCTTTTTCCTTTTCTACTGGTATAACCCGTGGACCTCCCTGGCATAACCCAGAGACCTTTTTTTTCTTTTCCCCCGGCATAACCCGTGGACCTCCCCGACATACCAGAGGACCTTTTTCTTTTTCTCCCCACATTACCCGTGGACCTCCCTAGCATAACCCAGGGACCATTTTTCATTTCTCCTGGCATAACCTGAAGACCTTTTCCCTTTTCACCCGGCATATCCGTGGACCTCCCTGGCATAACCTTGAGACTTTTTCTTTTCTCCCAGCATAACCTGCTGACCTCCCTGGCATAACCCAGAGACCTTTTTCCTTTTATCCCGGTGTAACCCGTGGACCTCCCCGACATAACCCAGTGACCTTTTTCTTTTATCCCGACATGACCTGTGGACCTCCCCGGCATAACCCAGGGACCTTTTCTTTTCTCCCTGGCATAACCCAGGGAACTTTTTTCTTTTCTCCCGGCATAACCCGTGGACCTCCCAGCATAACCCAGGGACCTTTTTCCTCTTCTCCTGCCATAACCCATGGACCTCCCTAGCATAACCTAGTGACCTTTTTTTTTTCTGTTCTCCCAGCATAACCCGTGGACCTCCCCAACATACCGGACGACCTTTTTCTTTTTCTCCTGGCATAACCAGGGACCTTCGCGGCATAAACTGAGGACCATTTTCCTAATCCCCAGCATAACCCGTGGACCTCCCTGGCAAAACCCATGGACCTTTTTTCTTTTCTACCGGGCATCACCAGGGACCTATTTTCTTTTCTCCCCGGCATAATCCAGTGAACTTTTTTCTTTTCTCCAGGCATAACCCGTGGACCTCCCTGGCATAACCCAGGGACCTTTTTTCTTTTCACCCGGCATAACCCGTGGACCTCACGGCATAACCCAGGAACGTTTTTCCTCTTCTCCTGGCATAACCCATGGACCTCCCTGGCATAACCCAATGACCTTTTTTTTCTGTTCTCCCAGCATAACCCGTGGACCTCCCCGACATAACCGGAGGTCCTTTTTCCTTTTCTCCCGGTATAACCCGTGGACCTCCCTGGCATAACCCAGGGACCTTTTTTTTCTTTTCTCCCGGCATAACCCGTGGACCTCCCCGACATACCGGAGGACCTTTTTCTTTTTCTCCCGGCATAACCCGTGGACCTCCCTAGCATAACCCAGGGACCTTTTTTCTTTTCTCCCGGCATAACCTGAAGACCTTTTCCCTTTTCACCCGGCATGTCCGTGGACCTCCCTGGCATAACCTTGGGACTTTTTCTTTTCTCCCAGCATAATCTGTTGACCTCCCTGGCATAACCCAGAGACCTTTTTCCTTTTCTCCCGGTGTAACCCGTGGACCTCCCCAACATAACCCAGGGACCTTTTTCTTTTCTCCCGACATGACCTGTGGACCTCCCTAGCATAACCCAGGGACCTTTTTTCTTTTCTCCCGGCATAACCCGTGGACCTCCCGGTATAACCTAGTGACCTTTTTCCTCTTCTCCTAGCATAACCCGTGGACCTCCCTAGCATATTCCAGTGACCTTTTTTTTCTTTTCTCCCGGCATAACCTGTGGACCTCCCCGACATAACTGGAGGACCTTTTTCCTTTTCTCCCGGCATAACCCGTGGACCTCCCTGGCATAACCCAAGGACCTTTTTTCTTTTCTCCTGGCATAACCGTGGACCTTCCCGACATAACCCGAGGACCTTTTTCCTTTTCTTCCGGCATAACCCGTGGACCTCCCTAGCATAACCCAGGGACCTTTTTTTTTTCTCCAGGCATAACCCGTGGACCTCCCCGGCATAACCCGAGGACCATTTTCCTAATCCCCAGCATAACCCGTAGACCTCCATGGCATAACCCAGGGACCTTTTTTCTTTTCTCCCGGGCATCACCAGGGACCTATTTTATTTTCTCCCTGGCATAATCCAAGGACCTTTTTTCTTTTCTCCTAGCATAACCCGTGGACCTCCCGGCATAACCCAGGGACCTTTTTTCCTTTCTCCCGGCATAACCCGTGGACCTCCCAGGCATAACCCAGGGGCCTTTTTATTTTCTCCCGGCAACCGGTGGACCTCCCTGGTATAACCCAGGGACCTTTTTATTTTCTCCCGGCATAACCCGTGGACCTCCCCGGCATAACCCAGGGACCTTTTTTTTCTTTTCTCCCGGCATAACCCGTGGACCTCCCCGGCATAACCGGAGGACCTTTTTCCTTTTCTATTGGCATAACCCGTGGACCTCCCTAGCATAACCCAGAGACCTTTTTTCTTTTCTCCCGGCATAACCCGTGGACCTCACGGCATAACCTAGGGACCTTTTTCCTCTTCTCCTGGCATAACCCATGGACCTCCCTAGCATAACCCAGTGACCTTTTTTTTCTGTTCTCCCAGCATAACCCGTGGACCTACCCGACATAACCGGAGGTCCTTTTTCCTTTTCTCCTGGTATAACCCGTGGACCTCCCTGGCATAACCCAGGGACCTTTTTTTTCTTTTCCCCCGGCATAACCCGTGGACCTCCCCGACATACCAGAGGACCTTTTTCTTTTTCTCCCCACATTACCCGTGGACCTCCCTAGCATAACCCAGGGACAATTTTTCATTTCTCCTGGCATAACCTGAAGACCTTTTCCCTTTTCACCCGGCATATCCGTGGACCTCCCTGGCATAACCTTGAGACTTTTTCTTTTCTCCCAGCATAACCTGCTGACCTCCCTGGCATAACCCAGAGACCTTTTTCCTTTTATCCCGGTGTAACCCGTGGACCTCCCCGACATAACCCAGGGACCTTTTTCTTTTCTCCCGACATGACCTGTGGACCTCCCCGGCATAACCCAGGGACCTTTTCTTTTCTCCCTGGCATAACCCAGGGAACTTTTTTCTTTTCTCCCGGCATAACCCGTGGACCTCCCAGCATAACCCAGGGACCTTTTTCCTCTTCTCCTGCCATAACCCATGGACCTCCCTAGCATAACCCAGTGACCTTTTTTTTCTGTTCTCCCAGCATAACCCGTGGACCTCCCCAACATACCGGACGACCTTTTTCTTTTTCTCCTGGCATAACCAGGGACCTTCGCGGCATAAACTGAGGACCATTTTCCTAATCCCCAGCATAACCCGTGGACCTCCCTGGCATAACCCATGGACCTTTTTTCTTTTCTACCGGGCATCACCAGGGACCTATTTTCTTTTCTCCCCGGCATAATCGAGTGAACTTTTTTCTTTTCTCCAGGCATAACCCGTGGACCTCCCTGGCATAACCCAGGGACCTTTTTTCTTTTCACCCGGCATAACCCGTGGACCTCACGGCATAACCCAGGAACGTTTTTCCTCTTCTCCTGGCATAACCCATGGACCTCCCTGGCATAACCCAGTGACCTTTTTTTTCTGTTCTCCCAGCATAACCCGTGGACCTCCCCGACATAACCGGAGGTCCTTTTTCCTTTTCTCCCGGTATAACCCGTGGACCTCCCTGGCATAACCCAGGGACCTTTTTTTTCTTTTCTCCCGGCATAACCCGTGGACCTCCCCGACATACCGGAGGACCTTTTTCTTTTTCTCCCGGCATAACCCGTGGACCTCCCTAGCATAACCCAGGGACCTTTTTTCTTTTCTCCCGGCATAACCTGAAGACCTTTTCCCTTTTCACCCGTCATGTCCGTGGACCTCCCTGGCATAACCTTGGGACTTTTTCTTTTCTCCCAGCATAATCTGTTGACCTCCCTGGCATAACCCAGAGACCTTTTTCCTTTTCTCCCGGTGTAACCCGTGGACCTCCCCAACATAACCCAGGGACCTTTTTCTTTTCTCCCGACATGACCTGTGGACCTCCCTAGCATAACCCAGGGACCTTTTTTCTTTTCTCCCGGCATAACCCGTGGACCTCCCGGTATAACCTAGTGACCTTTTTCCTCTTCTCCTAGCATAACCCGTGGACCTCCCTAGCATATTCCAGTGACCTTTTTTTTCTTTTCTCCCGGCATAACCTGTGGACCTCCCCGACATAACTGGAGGACCTTTTTCCTTTTCTCCCGGCATAACCCGTGGACCTCCCTGGCATAACCCAAGGACCTTTTTTCTTTTCTCCTGGCATAACCGTGGACCTTCCCGATATAACCCGAGGACCTTTTTCCTTTTCTTCCGGCATAACCCGTGGACCTCCCTGGCATAACCCAGGGACCTTTTTTTTTTCTCCCGGCATAACCCGTGGACCTCCCCGGCATAACCCGAGGACCATTTTCCTAATCCCCAGCATAACCCGTAGACCTCCATGGCATAACCCAGGGACCTTTTTTCTTTTCTCCCAGGCATCACCAGGGACCTATTTTCTTTTCTCCCTGGCATAATCCAAGAACCTTTTTTCTTTTCTCCTAGCATAACCCGTGGACCTCCCGGCATAACCCAGGGACCTTTTTTCCTTTCTCCCGGCATAACCCGTGGACCACCCAGGCATAACCTAGAGACCTTTTTTATTTCATCCCGGCATAACCCGTGGACCTCCCAGGCATAACCCAGGGGCCTTTTTATTTTCTCCCGGCAACCGGTGGACCTCCCTGGTATAACCCAGGGACCTTTTTATTTTCTCCCGGCATAACCCGTGGACCTCCCCGGCATAACCCAGGGACCTTTTTTTTTCTTTTCTCCGGGCATAACCCGTGGACCTCCCCGGCATAACCCGAGGACAATTTTCCTAATCCCCAGCATAACCCGTAGACCTCCATGGCATAACCCAGAGACCTTTTTTCTTTTCTCCTGGGCATCACCAGGGACCTATTTTCTTTTCTCCCTGGCAAAATCCAAGGACCTTTTTTCTTTTCTCCTAGCATAACCCGTGGACCTCCCGGCATAACCCAGGGACGTTTTTCCTTTCCTCCGGCATAACCCGTGGATCTCCCAGGCATAACCTAGGGACCTTTTTTCTTTTCTCCCGGCATAACCCGTGGACCTCCCAGGCATAACCCAGGGGCCTTTTTATTTTCTCCCGGCAACCGGTGGACCTCCCTGCTATAACCCAGGGACCTTTTTATTTTCTCCCGGCATAACCCGTGGACCTCCCCGGCATAAACCAGGGACCTTTTTATTTCTTTTCTCCCGGCATAACCCGTGGACCTCCCCGGCATAACCGGAGGACCTTTTTCCTTTTCTCCTGGCATAACCCGTGGACCTCCCTAGCATAACCCAGGGACCTTTTTTTTTCTCCCGGCATAACCCGTGGACCTTCCTGACATAACCCGAGGACCTTTTTCCTTATCTCCCTGCATAACCCCTGGACCTCCCTGGCATAACCCAGGGACATTTTTTTTCCTCCCAGCATAACCTGTGGACCTCCCCGGCATAACCTAGGGACCTTTTTCTTTTCCTCCCGGCATAACCGGTGGACCTCCCCGGCATAACCCAGGGACCTTTTTTCTTTTCTCCCGGCATAACCCGTGGACCTCCCTGGCATAACCCATGGACATTTTTTTTCTTTTCTCCCAGCATAACCCGTGGACCTCCCTAGCATAACCCATGGAGCTTTTTTCTTTTCTCCCGACATAACCTGAAGACCTTTTTCCTTTTCACCCGGCATAACCGTGGACCTCCCTGGCATAACCTTGGGACCTTTTTCTTTTCTCCCAGCATAACCCGTTGACGTTCCTGGCATAACCCAGAGACCTTTTTCCTTTTCTCCCGGTATAACCCGTGGACCTCCCCGGCATAACCCAGGGACCGTTTTCCTCTTTTCCTGGCATAACCCGTGGACCTCCCTGGCATAACCTAAGGACCTTTTTTCTTTTCTCCCGGCATAACCGTGGACCTTCCCGACATAACCCTAGGACCTTTTTCCTTTTCTCCCAGCATAACCCGTGGACCTCCCTGGCATAACCCATGGACCCTTATCTTTTCTCCCGGCATAACCCGTGGACCTCCCCGGCATAACCCGAGGACCATTTTCCTAATCCCCAGCATAACCTGTAGACCTTCATGGCATAACCCAGGGACCTTTTTTCTTTTCTCCCGGCCATCACCAGGGACCTATTTTCTTTTCTCCTTAGCATAATCCAGGGACCTTTCTTCTTTTCTCCTGGCATAACCCGTGGACCTCCATGCATAACCCAGGGACCTTTTTCCTTTCTCCCGGCATAACCCGTGGACATCCCCGGCATAACCTAGGTACCTTTTTTCTTTTCTCCCGGCATAACTCGTGGACCTCCCAGGCATAACCCAAGGACCTTTTCATTTTCTCCCGGCAACCCATGGACCTCCCTGGTATAACCCAGGGACCTTTTTATTTTCTTCCGACATAACGCGTGGACCTCCCCGGCATAACCCAGGGACCTTTTTTTTCTCTTCTCCCGGCATAACCCGTGGACCTCCCCGGCATAACCAGAGGACCTTTTTCCTTTTCTCCTGGCATGACCCGTGGACCTCCCTAGTATAATCCAGGGACCTTTTCTTTTTCTCCCGGCATAACCCGTGGACCTCCCCGGCATAACCCAGGGACCTTTTTCCTTTTCTCCCGGCATAACCCGTGGACCTCCCTGACATAACTTTGGGACCTTTTTTCTTTTCTCCCGGGCATCACCAGGGACCTATTTTCTTTTCTCCCTGGAATAATCCAAGGACCTTTTTACTTTTCTCCTAGCATAACCCGTGGACCTCCCGGCATAACCCAGGGACGTTTTTCCTTTCCTCCGGCATAACCCGTGGATCTCCCAGGCATAACCTAGGGACCTTTTTTCTTTTCTCCCGGCATAACCCGTGGACCTCCCAGGCATAACCCAGGGGCCTTTTTATTTTCTCCCGGCAACCGGTGGACCTCCTTGGTATAACCCAGGGATCTTTTTATTTTCTCCCGGCATAACCTGTGCACCTCCCCGGCATAACCTAGGGACCTTTTTTTTTCTTTTCTCCCGGCATAACCCGTGGACCTCCTCGGCATAACCGGAGGACCTTTTTCCTTTTCTCCTGGCATAACCCGTGGACCTCCCTAGCATAACCCAGGAACCTTTTTTTTTTCTCCCGGCATAACCCGTGGACCTTCCTGACATAACCCGAGGACCTTTTTCCTTATCTCCCTACATAACCCCTGGACCTCCCTTGCATAACCCAGGGACATTTGTTTTCCTCCCGGCATAACCTGTGGACCTCCTCGGCATAACCTAGGGACCTTTTTCCTTTCCTCCCGGCATAACCCGTGGACCTCCCCGGCATAACACGTGGACCTCCCCAGCATAACCCAAAAGACCTTTTTCTTTTCCTCCCGGCATAACCCGTGGACCTCCCCGGCATAACCCAGGGTCCTTTTTTCTTTTCTCCCGGCATAACCCGTGGACCTCCCTGGCATAACCCAGGGACATTTTTTTTCTTTTCTCCCAGCATAACCCGTGGACCTCCCTAGCATAACCCAGGGACCTTTTTTCTTTTCTCCCGACATAACCTGAATACCTTTTTCCTTTTCACCCGGCATAACAGTGGACCTCCCTGGCATAACCTTGGGACCTTTTTATTTTCTCCCAGCATAACCCGTTGACGTCCCTGGCATAGCCCAGAGACCTTTTTCCTTTTCTCCCGGTATAACCCGTGGACCTCCCCGGCATAACCCAGGGACCGTTTTCCTCTTCTCCTGGCATAACCCGTGGACCTCCCTAGCATAATCCAGTGACATTTTTTTTTTCTTTTCCTCCTGGCATAACCCGTGGACCTCCCCGGCATAACCCAGGGACCTTTTTTCTTTTCTCCCGGCATAACCCGTGGACCTCCCTGGCATAACCCATGGACATTTTTTTTCTTTTCTCCCAGCATAACCCGTGGACCTCCCCGACAAACCGGAGGACCTTTTTCCTTTTCTCCCGGCATAACCCGTGGACCTCCCTAGCATAACCCAGGGACCTTTTTTCTTTTCTCCCGACATAACCTGAAGACCTTTTTCCTTTTCACCCGGCATAATAGTGGACCTCCCTGGTATAACCTTGGGACCTTTTTCTTTTCTCCCAGCATAACCCGTTGACGTCCCTGGCATAGCCCAGAGACCTTTTTCCTTTTCTCCCGGTATAACCCGTGGACCTCCCAGGCATAATCCAGGGACCTTTCTTCTTTTCTCCTGGCATAACCCGAGGACCTCCGCGGCATAACCTGAGGACCATTTTCCTAATCCCCAGCATAACCCGTGGACCTCCCTGACATAACCCTGGGACCTTTTTTCTTTTCTCCCGGGCTTCACCAGGGACCTATTTTCTTTTCTCCCTGGCATAATCCAGGGACCTTTTTTCTTTTCTCCAGGCATAACCCGTGGACCTCCCTGGCATAACCCAGGGACCTTTTTCCTTTTCTCCCGTCATAACCTGAAGACCTTTTTCCTTTTCACCCGGCATAACCGTGGACCTCCCTGACATAACCTTGGGACCTTTTTCTTTTCTCCCAGCATAACCTGTTGACGTCCCTGGCATAGCCCAGAGACCTTTTTCCTTTTCTCCCACCCGTGGACCTCCCCGGCATAACCCAAGGACCGTTTTCCTCTTCTCCTGGCATAACCCGTGGACCTCCCTAGCATAATCCAGTAACATTTTTTTTTCTTTTCTCCTGGTATAACCCGTGGACCTCCCCGACATAACCGGAGGACCTTTTTACTTTTCTCCCGACATAACCCGTGGACCTCCCTGGCATAACCCAAGTACCTTTTTTCTTTTCTCCCGGCATAACCGTGGACCTTCCCGACATAACCCGAGGACCTTTTTCCTTTTCTCCCAGCATAACCCGTGGACCTCCCTGGCATAACCCATGGACCCTTTTCTTTTCTCCCAGCATAACCCGTGGACCTCCCCGGCATAACCCGAGGACCATTTTCCTAATCCCCAGCATAACCCGTAGACCTTCATGGCATAACCCAGGGACCTTTTTTCTTTTCTCCCGGGCATCACCAGGGACCTATTTTATTTTCTCCTTAGCATAATCCAGGGACCTTTCTTCTTTTCTCCTGGCATAACCCGTGGACCTCCCTGCATAACCAAGGGACCTTTTCCCTTTCTCCCGGCATAACCAGTGGACATCCCCGGCATAACCTAGGTACCTTTTTTCTTTTTTCCCGGCATAACTCGTGGACCTCCCAGGCATAACCCAAGGACCTTTTCAGTTTCTCCCGGCAACCCATGGACCTCCCTGATAAAACCCAGGGACCTTTTTATTTTCTTCCGGCATAACCCGTGGACCTCCCCGGTATAACCCAGGGACCTTTTTTTTCTTTTCTCCCGGCATAACCCGTGGACCTCCCCGGCATAACTAGAGGACCTTTTTCCTTTTCTCCCGGCATAGCCCGTGGACCTCCCTAGCATAACCCAGGGACCTTTTCTTTTTCTTCCGGCATAACCCGTGGACCTCCCTGGCATAACCCATGGACCCTTTTCTTTTCTCCCGGCATAACCCGTGGACCTCCCCGGCATAACCCGAGGACCATTTTCCTAATCCCCAGCATAACCCGTAGACCTCCATGGCATAACCCAGGGACCTTTTTTCTTTTCTCCCGGGCATCACCAGGGACCTATTTTCTTTTCTCCCTGGCATAATCCAAGGACCTTTTTTCTTTTCTCCTAGCATAACCCGTGGACCTCCCGGCATAACCCAAGGACGTTTTTCCTTTCCTCCGGCATAACCCGTGGATCTCCCAGGCATAACCTGGGGACCTTTTTTCTTTTCTCCCGGCATAACCCGTAGACCTCCCAGGCATAACCCAGGGGCCTTTTTAGTTTCTCCGGGCAACCGGTGGACCTCCTTGGTATAACCCAGGGATCTTTTTATTTTCTCCCGGCATAACCCGTGGACCTCCCCGGCATAACCCAGAGACATTTTTTTTTCTTTTCTCCCGGCATAACCCGTGGACCTCCCCGGCATAACCGGAGGACCTTTTTCCTTTTCTCCTGGCATAACCCGTGGACCTCCCTAGCATAACCCAGGGACCTTTTTTTTTCTCCCGGCATAACCCGTGGACCTTCCTGACATAACCCCAGGACCTTTTTCCTTATCTCTCTGCATAACCCCTGGACCTCCTGGCATAACCCAGGGACATTTTTTTTCCTCCCGGCATAACCTGTGGACCTCCCCGGCATAACCTAGGGACCTTTTTCCTTTCCTCCCGGCATAACCCGTGGACCTCCCCGGCATAACACGTGGACCTCCCCGGCATAACCCAGGGACCTTATTCTTTTCCTCCCGGCATAACCCGTGGACCTCCCCGGCATAACCCAGGGACCTTTTTTCTTTTCTCCCGGCATAACCCGTGGACCTCCCTGGCATAACCCGGGGTCATTTTTTTTCTTTTCTCCCAGTATAACCCGTGGACCTCCCCGACAAACCGGAGGACCTTTTTCCTTTTCTCCCGGCATAACCCGTGGACCTCCCTAGCATAACCCAGGGACCTTTTTTCTTTTCTCCCGACATAACCTGAAGACCTTTTTCCTTTTCACCCGGCATAACAGTGGACCTCCCTGGCATAACCTTGGGACCTTTTTCTTTTCTCCCAGCATAACCCGTTGACGTCCCTGGCATAGCCCAGAGACCTTTTTCCTTTTCTCCCGGTATAACCCGTAGACCTCCCCGGCATAACCCAGGGACCATTTTTCTCTTCTCCTGGCATAACCCGTGGACCTCCCTAGCATAATCCAGTGACATTTTTTTTTTCTTTTCTCCCGGTATAACCCGTGGACCTCCCCGACATAACCGGAGGACCTTTTTACTTTTCTCCCGGCATAACCCGTTGACCTCCCTGGCATAACCCAAGGACCTTTTTTCTTTTCTCCCGGCATAACCGTGGACCTTCCCGACATAACCCGAGGACATTTTTCCTTTTCTCCCAGCATAACCCGTGGACCTCCCTGGCATAACCCATGGACCCTTTTCTTTTCTCCCGGCATAACCCGTGGACCTCCCCGGCATAACCCGAGGACCATTTTCCTAATCCCCAGCATAACCCGTAGACCTTCATGGCATAACCCAGGGACCTTTTTTCTTTTCTCCCGGGCATCACCAGGGACCTATTTTCTTTTCTCCTTAGCATAATCCAGGGACCTTTCTTCTTTTCTCCTGGCATAACCCGTGGACCTCCCTGCATAACCCAGGGACCTTTTTCCTTTCTCCCGGCATAACCCGTGGACATCCCCGGCATAACCTAGGTACCTTTTTTCTTTTCTCCCGGCATAACTCGTGGACCTCCCAGGCATAACCCAATGACCTTTTAATTTTCTCCCGGCAACCCATGGACCTCCCTAGTATAACCCAGGGACCTTTTTATTTTCTTCCGGCATAACCCGTGGACCTCCCCGGCATAACCCAGGGACCTTTTTTTTCTTTTTTTCCCGGCATAACCCGTGGACCTCCCCGGCATAACCATAGGACCTTTTTCCTTTTCTCCTGGCATAACCCGTGGACCTCCCTAGCATAACCCATGGACCTTTTTTTTTCTCCCGGCATAACCCGATGACCTTTTTCTTTTTCTCCTGGCATAACCCGTGGACCTCCCTGTCATAACCCAGTGACCTTTTTCTTTTCTCCCGGCATAACCCGTGGACCTCCCCAGTATAACCCAGGGACATTGTTTTTTCTTTTCTCCCGGCATAACCCATGGACCTCCGCGGCATAACACGTGGACCTCCCCGGCATAACCCGAGGACCTTATTCCTTTTCTGAAGAAAGGACCAGCACCTACAGCTGATGAGCATCAAGATTCAGATCAGAGTCCATAGAAAGAACCAGCTAAGGCTCAAGATCGAGTTTCAAGAGATTTATAGATAGGAATCTTGTAACTCGTAGTTGATAGGCTTAGTAGCTTAGTTTTATATGTTCCATTTTGGTGTAATAAGGAGTGCATCAAGCAGTAGCAACAGCAACAAAAGTGAAATTATAGTTTTCTGGTAGTCCCAGCTACCAAAACTTCCAGAACTACACTGACCTGATTCTTTTATAGCCAAGGATATGTAGGCAACCTTTGAAGAAAGGTTCGGTCAGACTCTTTTCAAAAATGTTTCTCATGGAGTGTCAAACGGGAAAAAATCCCTCATAATTGCTCATTTTATTTTTGCCCGAAAACCCTTCATGTTTCCGAGCAAAGAGGGGCAGCTATGAGCACGATATTTTTGCCTCACCTGAATTACTCCTACAAAATTCTAAAAATTAGATTTTTTTTAATTATTTGTTATTTTAGGAATTATTGTAGAATTTTACCGATTGTTTGCATTTTGTGTGCATGATTAATTTTATTTTTAATTCATAAAAATACAAAAAATATGTTGCATTTACATTTAAGATTTAATTTTACATTTTTTCAGATTAATTAGTAAATAAGTATGCTTTACAAAAATGGAAAAATCACCAAAAATAACTATTTTTTGCATTTTTATTGTTTAATTTCGAATTTTGGTAGTTTTCTTTAAATTTATTTTTTTATTAATTGTGTTAATCATTAGTTAGAGTTAATTAATTTAATTGGGTAGGATAATTTGTTTTAAGATTTAATTTAGGCTATAATCTTTGAAAAAGGAAAAGAATTTTGAAAAATGAAAAGAGAAAGGAAAGAGTTAGGGGGTCAGTTTTTGGGCCATCTCGTCTAAATATTCCCCAGGACCAAACCAAATTTCCCCTTCTACCCGTTCAAACTAACCCAAAATCTAGCCCAAAACCCATATCACACCCGGTACGGTCCCCACATGAATCAAACGGTCTCGTTTTGATCATTTTAATCTGAGCCGTTGATTTCCCTTCAATCTAACGGTTGGGAACTAAGGGACCTTACAATATAAAACTGTCTGAACTCGCCTCCCCCTCTGATCATCTCTCTCATCTCTCCACTCTCAGAGACCACAGCCCCAAACCCTAGCGCCGCCTTGGGCCGGCGGCTCCACCTCAAACCACCCCAAATTAACACCGTAGAACCCCTATGGCTCCCTCTCCCCTAATTTACAACTGGTTTCCTTCGAATCTTCCCTGAACTCCGAATCTTAAATTGAAGACAGGAACCCTAAATTCCCAAAACTTGAACCAGTGAGTTTTATTGAAAATTTGAGGTCGAATTTGACCTTATTCGTGCATTTTGTCTGGGAACGCACGATTAAGGCCTATTTTGGCCAAAATCGAATGCTTGAGGGGTGATATCAAGATTTGTCCCGGTTTTTCTTTAGTTATTTTCATCTTTCTTTTCCTTCCTTTATCTTTATTCCTCTTGTTTCTTAGTTTAAGGTTCCCCTTTTTTATTTTTCTTGCCTCGTATTTTCTATTTATTTTTGTCGTTTTTATTTTTGTTCAATCATTTTCTGCATGGATTCTTTAAATTAAGTAAATAGTTTGTTTAATTGCTTTGTTTGGTGTTATTTCATCTTTTATCTGATTTTCGAATAAAAAAAAGGAAGAAGTTCTGAGTTCCCCTTTGAAACCCATGCTGGGCTCATTAAATTTAGGGTTATGATTTGAATTCGAGTTTCAAAATCAGAAAGCCAAGAGGGATTCGACCTGGATTTACGGACCCATTAACACTTTGAATTGGGTCAATTTGACCCGCATCTGGTCTGGTTTCAGGGGTAAAAAGCAAGGTTTTAAGGGGTAATTTGGAAATTCTAGGTGAAAAGAATCTCAGTAACTGAATTAGGAAGCTGCTAGGAAGGTGTCATTAGGACTTAACTGAAAATCTGATTTTTATACTAAGGATACTTAAGCAAGAATGAAAATTCAAAAAGGGTTCAAGTGCAAAACTGAATTCCTTTAAGCTGCCCTAAAACCTTGCCTATAAAGGCTTCTTTTCTTCTTGAGCAAAGGGAGATAAAAACAATTCCTCAAAAGCTGAAATGACTAAGTTTCTTTGAAAAATCCTAAATCCCATTGCTGAAAACTACCAAAATTCTGCTTTGGTTTTTGATTTCTGATTCTCTTGTGTTAGTTAGAACTTTTTGAAAAATCCATAGTTATATTTCTGAAATGGTTTGAGTGTGGCTTGAAGATTGGGTTTTGATTTATTGGTCTTCTATTGTTCCATTGGTTGGTTTCGAGTTGGTTTTGCTGGCTGTTTCATGTTGAATTAGTTATCATGACAAGCATATGTTAAGGATAAAATGCTAATGTGTAGTCTGCTATTTGAAGGCATTGTGATGTGTGTTTTTTGGCTCAAAATCGCTTGTCTTATGGTATGTGGGTATAAACTCATGTTAAGGATATTTTGACTTGTTTATTATTGTGTGATTTTGGAATCTGAGTAACTCATGTGCTGATTTTCTGTATTGATTACTGCTAATATTTGAGAAGAGTTTAATTGATTTAAATTTCTTAAGTAGTCATTATCGCAAAATCATGTGGAAAGAAAAAGAAAATGGTCTAAATGTCGCTTTAAGAATAGAAGCAAGTGCTGATTTACTTTGGTTTGATTGTGAGCATGTTTAAGTTGGATTTGTTGTTTATAATTCAAAATGTTTAGCTTGGTTGCTTTGTACTTGAATAGTTAAAATTCAGAAGCAAAAATATTAGTTTAATCCCATGTTCCACATAGTCTCGGCTAATTGTTATTTAATGGATTTTGCACAACTGATGGGTTTTGAAAGTTGGCCTAAGCTGGCCCAGTTACTGAGAGTTCAAATCTCAGACCTGAGTGCATGATCTCATGCTTTTGGGTCATCCATTCGCTCCTTAGATTTGGGCTCATCTTGGGCCCAAGTCTTAAAACATTGGCAAATGGAATTATATAATCTTGTATTTTGGGCCTGCCTTTTGATTTCCCTTCCGAATGTTGTTGATGGCCTTAAACATTTCTCTTCTTTTAAATACTCGGCCATGTTTCTCTTTAAGACATTTTCCTCTTAATTAGTTTAGACATTAGTATAAAAGTAGAACTCAAATTCCTTTAATGTTTAAGTAATTAGATCCCTTCAATTAGTTAAGGTATTCCATATTAGCAAAACGTACAATTTATGGCCCTCAAAGTTAAATTTAGAAGCCCTTTGTTAGAATAGTGTGAGGCATGCCCTGCCGAATAAAATCCTAAAACGCATGGCCCTCCCTTTAATTAATTTTAATCCTTAGAAATCGAGGCGCGCCATTTAGTTGAATTTTCCATGGCCCTCGCAAAGTTTAAAGTGCGTAGTTGCTTTAGGCGCACTTTTTTTTTAAAAAAAATCACCTTCCTAAACTCGGGTGTGCATTTTATGTGACCCAAATCCAAAGCTCAACAACGTTAAATAAACTATGTCTTGGACTGCGGGTGCATTTCATATGGTGTGGTTCAAAGATGTATTTTAGATGACGTTGAAAATTTCCTTAAAATAATTAAAAGCAGTTAATAAGTTAAAATTATACCATAGGCTAAAACATGTATTAAAATTAGTTAATATGCCAATTATGATAGTTTAAGCGACCGTGCTAGAACCACGGAATCCGGAGGTGCCTAACACCTTCCCTCGGGTTAACAGAATTCCTTATTCAGAATTTCTAGTTCGCAAACTTCAAAAGAAAAGTCGAAATTTTCCTCGATTTGGTATTTAAAATAAACCGGTGACTTGGGACACCAGAAAACACACCTCATTTTGAATAATGTCACTTGAATTAGAAAAACTCCCTTATACTGCCCCTCGGGTGGGTAAAAAGGAGGTGTGACAATGTCGACCATGACACCATTCCATACCAAGGCTGTACCCTGGGACTATATGGCCGAAGTGAGAAGGAAAGGCAAAGTCAAGTTCGAAGAAACTGTTGCAGCACAGGGTATGACAAGAATTGGTAGAGTCTATACCCCTGAACATCTAGCTATGTCAAGCAAGCAGGCCTCCAATCGACCACCCATCATTGAGACAGGTGCAGACGACCTCTAGAGGAAAATACAAGTCAAGGAGTATTCGGTCATCGACTAGTTAAACAAGACACCAGCTCAAATATCCATTCTCTCTTTGCTGCAAAATTCTGAGGCACACAAGAATGCTTTGTTAAAGGTGCTTAGTGAATCATACGTACCAAGAAAAATCATTGGCGGGGAAATGGCTAACATGGTAGGACAAATACTGGAGAGCCATAAGATCACCTTTCATGAGGACGAGCTGCCACCTGAAGGATTGGGTCATAACAAGGCACTACACATCACTGTGCAATGCAAGGACTATTTTATCACCAGAATTCTGATCGATGGAGGTTCCAGTCTCAACATTTGTACGCTGGTAACACTCAAGAAGTTGGTAAAGGACTACACGAGAAAAAAGACGGAGCAATCAATATGAAAGCCTTCGATGGTTCTCAGAGGTCCACCATTGGTGAGATTATTCTATGCTTGCAAATGGGACCAACATGGTTCAATGTTGATTTCCTGATGATACATGTGCCAGCATCTTACAACTTACTACTGGGATGACTATGGATTCATGCTACTGGGGCCGTAGCATCAACACTGCATCAGGCAATGAAGATCGAATGGAATCACCAGGAAATGATCATTCACGACGACGGTAGCAACCCTATATACAATTGCCAGACCATTCCGGCTATCGAGGGAAGAAGGAAGGTGGGAGGAGAGACTTATACCACATCGAATGGGTCAATGTTATTGACAAAGACAAATGGTGGGATAACAAAATCGGGAGCATACTGAACTGGAGTGGGTACGAACCTGGCAAAGGGCTCGACAAGAACCTCCAAGGAATCGCTAAGCCCATAAAACTCAAGAAATATGGCACTACTTTCGGTTTGGGATATGAATATACATGGGAAGAATTAAATAACTAGTCACCACCATGGCATGGTCCTTACTACCGGATAGAGCAGCCAATATTGCATCAGGAGCAGACTTTCCAACGGGCCGACATTGTTTATGGGTCAGATGAAGATGAAGCACTTGCAGCGGTGAAGAACTTGTTCCTAAAAGACAATGACATAGACTATTGTGTTGTTCTGAAGGAGGAGGGGGAAGGCCCTTCTATACAGGCTGTGAGCAGAGGGGCACACCTCAATAATTGGACCATCAGGACAACCAAAGCCCGATGAGCCTCGGGGTAGCAAGGCTAAAACAAGCATTATCCATTGTTTTTACAAAATGATTTTCTTTTCGCATTTTTAATTCCCGCAATAAGATCTTTAATGTTCAAAACAGTTATGCAATTATCAAAGCATTTTGTCTTTTCTTATAAATCAACACTCATTATCATTTTCTGTCATTACTTTACTTATACAGCATTACTATTACTTATCTTGATTAACCAATGATTGTGCCATGTAATGAGACAATGCAACAAACATACATTGATTCAGAGGAAGATGACATACCTGATGAGATTGTCAAAGAATTTGAGAACTTTGAGAACAGACCTAAGTCCAACCTAGATGAGACCGAAATTGTTAACCTGGGAGATGCAGAAAACGTTAAGGAAACACGAATCAGCATTCACCTATCGCCATCAGAAAAGAAAGAATACACAGAATTTCTAAAGGAATATGAGGACATATTCGCCTAGTTGTATGATGACATGACTGGTCCGAGTACGTCTATTGTGGCTCACAAACTGCCAACCGATCCAACATGCCCACCAGTAAAGCAAATGCTTAGAAAGTCCAAACCTGACATGAGTCTGAAGATCAAGAAAGAAGTCACCAAGCAGGTCAAAGCTAAGGTTCTCAAGGTAGTGGAATACCCGACATGGTTAGCCAACATTGTACCAGTGCCAAATAAGGATGGGAAGGTTAGAGTCTGTATCGACTACTAGGATCTCAACCGGGCCAGTCCAAAAGATGACTTCCCTTTGCCAAATATACACATCCTGATTGACAGTTGCGCCAAGCATGAGCTACAGTCATTTGTAGATTGCTTCGCTGGTTATCATCAGATCTGGATGGATGAAGAAGATGCTGAGAAAACGGCTTTCATTATGACGTATGGAATGTACTAATACAAGATGATGTCGTTCGGCCTGAAGAATGCAAGGGCCACCTACATGAGGGCCATGACTACCATTTTCTATGTTATGATACACAAGGAGATTGAGGTATATGTAGACGATGTCATCATCAAGTCCAAGAAGGCCACTGATCACATGGAAGATCTAAGGAAATTCTTCAATAGATTGCGGAGGTACAACCTGAAACTAAATCCTGCAAAGTGTGCATTCGAGGTTCCTGCTAGGAAATTGCTTGGGTTTATCGTAAGCCATATAGGAATAGAACTGGATCCATCAAAAGTTAAAGCCATTCAAGAATTGCCACCTCCAAAGAACAAGAAAGATGTGATATGTTTTTTGGGGAGGCTCAACTACATCAGCTGATTCATAGCACAATCTACAGTTACCTGTGAGCCAATCTTTATGATGTTAAAGAAGGACGCCACTACAAAATGGACTGATGACTGCCAAAAGGCCTTCGGCAGAATCAATGAGTACCTGTCAACACAACAAGTTTTAGTCCCGCCCGAGCCAGGTAGACCCTTACTACTCTAACTTGTAGTATTGGATGGAGCTTTCGGGTGCGTTCTGGGGCAGCATGATGAAACGGGGAGGAAAGAGCAGGCCATTTATTATCTCAGTAAGAAGTTCACCCCGTACGAGGCCGGGTATTCTCTGTTGGAGCACACCTATTGTTCTTTGACTTGGGTGGCTCAGAAGCTGAGACATTACTTATGCGCTTATACTACATATCTCATGTCAAGGATGGATCCTTTGAAGTACATCTTTCAGAAGCCCATGCCCACTAGCAAGCTAGCCAAGTAGCAAATCCTGTTGAGTGAGTTTGACATTGTCTACATAACTCAGAAGGCAGTCAAGGGACAAGCACTGGCAGACCACCTTGCTGAAAACCCCGTGGATGGAGAAGTCTGGCCAAAGCCGATCAATTCAGATATACTCAAGCTTTACTATGTGTAATCTTTATTCTTTCCTTATATTATGTAAATTGAACTACGCTTGACCTGATTCCCTTTTAAAAGGGGATACATAGGCAGCCCTATGGGTTCGGCCACAATTTAATAAAAAATTCATTTTCTGAACTAATTTCAGCCAATCGTCGCACAAGCAACAGTCAGAAACGTCAACCCATCAAGCTGGGGCAGAATTTTGAGGGGACCCTCAAAATTCCGTAGCAAGGGAGGTTGCAATGTCCCGAACCACGTCACAGTCGTCGGTTAATCTAAAAGCTATTTATAATTATATGGTTATGTCATATCTTTACAAAGTTATTGCATGTTTATTATCGAAACTGCTTTATTTAGCAACACTACCCCAATGATACAGACAGTATCACCAGATCAAAGCCGAGCAAGTCAAAGAAAGCCAGTGGGGATACGAACTGACCTTCCCCATTACAAAAATCACGATTTTTCTTTGGGTGCAGACACTAGGATTGCGAAATCATCAAACATACTATACATCCATGGGACAAACATTATTTTAGAGATGCAACTCTCACAACCGCTGCACTTACCAATATTTACTATCAGCACACACAAGTAATGCTTCGTAGTCAAAATGCTTCCAGTAATCACGCCGCCACAACCATCTATCAGCTAAAGAAACTCTACTATCATATTTTATTTAACTTCTCGCATAAGGATACCATTCTGCCTTCCGAGACTAAACACTGTCTCCATCTGCATTCTTGCATAAGTCTAATATTCTGCCTTCCAATCTGTATAAGGCTAGCTTTATGCCTTCCGAGACTCAACGCTGTCTCCATCTGCATTCTTGCATAAGGCTACCATTCTACCTTCTGAGACTAAACGTTGTCTCCCTCTACATTTTTGCATAAGTCTACTATTCTGCCTTCCAATCTGCATAAGGCTACCTTTGTGCCTTCCGAGACTCAACACTGTCTCTATCTGCATCCTTGCATAAGGCTACCATTCTGCCTTCCGAGGTTAAGCTCTACCTCTCTCCGCATTTGCATCTTGCATAAGGCTACCATTCTGCCTTCCGAGACTAAACGTTGTCTCCATCTGCATCCTGCATAAGGCTACCATTCTGCCTTCCGAGGTTAAGCTCTACTTCTCTATGCATTTGCATCTTGCATAAGGCTATAATTTTGCCTTCCAAGGCTAAGCTCTGCCTCCCATTTTCTTTGAAACTCAGCACTATCCTAAGCACTATTTATTTCGCTTTTCTTACGGGCTAAGCTCTGCCCTTCAATTCGCAAGATTAAGCTGTGTCTTGTCCGCATTATACTAGTGCATCCTTCATGGGATGAAATATCACCAACTCATCCGAAGGCGTCATCGTTCGGAGGCACCATCTTCATAGCCCGAGAACACCATGTCATGACTTGAGGATCCCCTTCAATCTCTTGCATATCATTATTCAAAGGCATTATGGTTCGGAGGCACCATCCTCATAGCACGAGAGCACCATTTCATGTCCTGTGAATCCTTTATCATACGCTTCATGGTCCAGGGCATCACGGTCTAAGGACGTCATCCTAATTGTCCAAAGACAACATTCAAGATCAGACGGGAATTTGCATCATCTTTAAATTTATGAACAGTATACGTTTGTACTGTTCCTAATTGCAGGTAAACCGACAAGCAACGGCCATCCCGGTAGGAGCAATTCCGCTTCTGTTCCCGCAGCCATATCAAACCTAACCATTCCCACGAGCCGTCCACTCACCCCGCCCGGGATATTGCATTTGTTCTTAAAAAGTCTCCATCGGCATACTCCGCTGACTGATCCTGAACTACATACTGCCTGATTCCTGTAAAACCAGGGATATGTAGGTAGCTCAGAAGCCAGGGTGTGGCCTAAACCTCTTTAAACCGTTTCGCTCGGTCAAAATTGGCCATCATATTTTTACCTAACAACTCTTTCATCCTTCCTAGGTAAAGAGGAGCAGCTGTTGATACCCAATTTTTCCCTATATATTTTTCAATATGCAAAGTACCTTCAAAATAGCATATATATGCATATATAAGCATATCCAAATGTTTTATTATTTTTTCATAATTTTAAAAGGTTTTTAAATCGGTTTATTTCCCTTTTTCATCAATAAAATCCCAATAATTATGTCCGAAATTATTATATTTGATGATTCATTTATTGGATCATTATAGTTATGCCAAAATATGGTTGTGGTAATTTTTACATATTTTTACAATTTTATTTAGTATTTTTAAAGCTAATTGCATATAATTGCAATATTAGCCTTTTTAAAATTTTATTGTGTTTTATATTCATAAAATAAATCCCTACATTTTTAAATTGTTATTTATGTGTTATAAATCATTTTAGTGCTTTCAATTTATTTTCAGAAATTTATTTACTATTTTCTATAATTTAAAAAGGGGAAAATTGGCTATTTAAATAACAACCCATTTGTATTTAATTTTTAGCCTAAATTTAACCCCAAATCTATCACGACCCTAACCCCGAACCCGGTCGTGATGGTACCTCTCGTGAAGACAAGGCCAGCTAGTCTAACCCAAGTCATCTTTTAAAGTAGTTAATTAACACAAATATAGTCTAAACATGGTTTAATAATGCCAAATAGCGGAAAATATAGAAAAACAAATATGCGGAAATCCAGCCCGACACAGCCCTAACCGGGGTGTCACAAGTCATGAACATCTATGAGTCGTAATACAAGTCTGCTAATCCAATAACTAGTACCATGTCCGTAAGGAATATAAAAGACGAGATACTAGAGACACGGGGCTGCGGACGTTAATAGCTACCTCGTAATCCCTGAAAGCCGCATGAAACTAGAGGAATCAATACTCAGGAGCGGAAACCAGCAACGCCTTAATATGCACACATGGTGCAGGGAGTAATGTGAGTACTCCGACCTAGTGAGTAATAAATATAAATAATGACTAAAGATAAGAAATCACGTAAAAACACAAGGCATTCCATACTGAAGCAGAAAAATCACTTTAAATAGTAAAACAGTGAAAAGTCAAGTAAAAATCCCTTTTTCCAACAAGTAAAACAAGTAGTTTACATGTGAGTAACAAAATGAAAATTCGCCCCTCGGGCATGGTATCAACAAATCCGCCCCTCGGGCAACATCTCCGAACAGTACCAGTCTCTCGGGCTCAATATCAGAACAGTGCCAGCCCTTCGGGCTTAATATCAGAACAGTAACAGCCCCTGGGGCTCAATATCAGAACAGTAATAGCCCATCGGGCTCAATATCAGATCACAATGGGTACCCGCGCTCACTAGGGGTGTACAGACTCCTTGAGGGTCCCCTTACGGCCCAAGCGCAATATCAAGCCATCTCGTCAAATCTAGTCCCCCGACCTCATATCAATCAATCCACCTCGTGGCGTATATAAGTATCTCAGGACCTCGGCCTCATATCAGTACTAGTGTATCCTCACAACTAGGCCCTCGGCTTTTAATTAGTCCAAATCATCACAAGCCCCTCGGGCAATAGTAAAACAATATTTCTCAGCCCAAAACATCATTTAGAATATCATTTAAATCTCAAAACTGAGTAAAATGGCTGAGTAGTAGAACAGTGGTAAAATAACATGACTGAGTTCAAGTAATAAGTTAAAATAATGAGTAAATGGTAGTAAAAATCTTCGAAGGATTCAAATAGTTGTCACGAAGCCCAAATATGGCAATTAGCCCAAAGCATACTGAAAACAAATAAGTCTCAGTCAAATACGCGGTAAAATCATCAATGCGGGATAGACCAAGTCACAATTAGCAATAGTATACGACCACACGTTGGTCATCAAATGTGTGTCTCACATCAATATAGCACTATGATGTACAATCCAGGGTTTCAAACCCTCAGAGCATCATTTACAATCATTACTCACCTCGAACCGGCTAATTCTTTAGCTCGCGACGCCTTTGCCCCTCGAATTGGTATCCACACCGTCGAATCTATCCAAAATCAGAATGAATACGTCACAATATGCTTAGGAAACAAAGCCCAAGCAAAAACAATCGAAAAATATAAAAAATCCCGAAATTAGCAAAACCCGAGCCCCGGACCCACTTCTCGAAATATAAAATATTTTACATCAACGAGTTTCTTATCTCCCTACGAGTTCATACATAACAAAAGTTCTCAAATCTGACCCCAAATGATCCTCCAAATCCCCAATTAGAATCTCAAAATCCCAAGCCCTATTTCTTCCATTTTTAGCAAGAATTCAATGATTTTCTAGGTAGATTTCACAATATAAACGAGTTTTAGGTCCAAAATTCTTACCTCCAAATGTTTCTCCTTGAATCTCTCTTCAATCTCCTTCAAAGAGCTCTCAAGATGATCAACTATGGCTGAAAAATGGACCCAAATCGCGGACAAGAGGACTTAAAAACAATCTGCCCAGTCTTCATTGAGTTGTACCTTGCGTTGTGCAGGTTGTACATCCTCTTACCATTTTCCCTGATGTACACCTTCAGTTGAAACGACTATAACTCCAAGTGAAAATATTCAAATGATAAACGGTTTAAATATTTAAAAACTAGAATCGAAGATCTTTCATTTGATAGGTTGTACACCATATAACTCTTTATATATTCCGAGATATAAGCTTCTAAAATGCATCATAAAATTCTGTCAAAACTGATCCACCAGCCATATTCAATCCATCATAGTTTTCTGATAAAATATCCAAATACTGAATAGTTTAACTTTCTGGAAACTTGAATACAAGAGCTACAACTTTTCTGTTTTTGCAATTTTTCTTATTCCTTATAGATTTCAAGATATGATCTTCCAAACTAGACTCCTCGCACCAGAAATTTTTTGGTGCACAACTGAAGCTCAAAAAAATCTGCAACTTTTCCAAGGATGAAATAGTCCGTTTAACCACCCGGAACTCACCTGAGGCCACTGGGACTTCAACCAAATATGCCAACATATCCCATAACATCATTCAAAACCTTCGGAACGATCAAAAAAATATCACAACACCAAATTCGCATCGGATTCAAGCCTAAGACTTTCAAAATCTTCTAAATCACTCTTTTGATCGAAAACCCAACCAAACCATGTCCGAATGACATGAAATTTTGCACACACATCCAAATGAGACAACGGAACTATTGCATCTCTTAGAATTCCATTCTGACCCCTATATCAAAATCTCACCTATCAACCGGAAAACGCCAAAATATCAACTTCGCCAATTCAAGCCAAAATCTACTACGAACCTCCAAAACTCCTTCCAATAACGCTCCTAAGTCTTAAATCACCTCCCAAAGTAACCGAACCATCTTAACTCACAACCGAGCCCTCTAACACATATGTCAACATCCGATTGACTTTTCCAACTTAAGCTTCCTTAAAAGAGACTAAGTGTCTCAAACCTTACCAAATCATTCCGGAATGACTTCAAATTTTGCACACAAGTCACATTCGATATTACGGACTTACTCCAACTTCCTGAATCGGAATCTGACCCCGATATCAAAAAGTCAACTCTTGGTCAAACTTCTCAAAAAACTTCAAATTTCTAACTTTTGCCAAAATGCGTCAAATTGTCCTACGGACTTCCAAATCTAAATCCGAACATGATCCTAAGTCCAAAACACCATACGAAACTATTGGAATCATCAAAATTCCTTTACGGGGTCGTTTGCTCAAAAGTGAATTCTCCGGTCAAACTTAAGAAATCTTTAGCCTTAGATTTCTAGATTCCGTTAAATGGCAATAATTTGAGCTAGGAACCTCCGAATTCAATTTCGGGCATATAACCAAGTCCCAAATCACGATACGGAACTACTGGAATGGTAAAAACTTGGATCCAGGTTTGTTTGCTCAAATATTGACCAAAGTCAACTCAGTTGAGTTTAAAAGCTCTAATTCACAATTTAGTCTATTTTTTTACATAAACACCTTCCAGAAAATTACATGGATTGCGCACGCAAGTCGAGGAATTATTGATACTGCTTTTCAAGGTCTTAAAATACCGAGATAGTTATTTAATTTAAAGGTAACATTTTGGGTCATCACATTCTCCACTTCTAAAACAAACGTTCGTCCGCGAACATACTAAGAATTATTCTCAAGTTGCCAAATTGAC
Organism: Nicotiana sylvestris; assembly: GCF_000393655.2. NCBI lineage: Eukaryota > Viridiplantae > Streptophyta > Magnoliopsida > Solanales > Solanaceae > Nicotiana > Nicotiana sylvestris. Next base: position 149,779,477 of record NC_091060.1, read on the forward strand.
GATTTTTTTACACAAATATTCGCGGTTGATCCCACATTACCGCATTCAACATAAGTCTGACAATACCATTTCAATTGAGATTATTTCCTTTATCCATATTTGTAAACTTGAAGACCAAATTTCTTACACTCCAATCATTTCCAGAAAGGTCCGATTTTCACGTCAACACATGATATTAGTCTCGACTGGCTATAGCAACTCATGCCTACGCACCCATCAGATATGGGGTATTACATTCCCCCCACTTAGGGTCATTCATCCTCAAATGAGAAGTAGAGTCTGTCCTCAAACACATAATGTAACTTATCTCTTTCTTTGCACATCTCAATATCCCAAATTTTTCTAACTCCCAAATTTTTCAGAAATTTCGGCAGAGTCTCCCTTATAATTGGGCCTATCCACCTGTGATAGTAACACCACAACAATTCCTAACAACATGTCCACAACCCAACAAGGCACCACAAAGTATATATCAATAACACTAATCTCCGCATTACAAGTACGACATTATCACAATGATATTCATACATGATTTTTTTTCACCACAAGGACCTGATCCTTATATAACATCTACCGCAGCTTGTAGCCTGGTTTAAATATTTCTCATTATATTAAAACACAAGGATCTCATCCTCAACTCTGTACCACAAGTAATATGCACATCATTCCAAATTGGAACATTCCATTTTCTTCTTTTGAATAATTTTCCGTTTAACAAAATCACAACATATAATGATAGACATAGCTATCTCTATTGAATCTCCCAACAGGAGTATTCACATAAGCAGATTTCAGAATTACGAAGCTCACTCATAAGTGGAGCACAATAGGAAGACTTGCCTCGATACTCAGAACCGAATAAAGTTAAGAAAATTGTTGCTTTATAATAATTCAAGACCGTACGTGTAATGATACCCTCTGGTGTTGCGACCTCAGCCATACCATAGAAAATATATCAACGGGTTGGGTCTCCACCTCTAGGAGTCTCACCTCCACCTCTAACATCCTGACCCCCCTATCTCTGGCTAGTCATTTAAGTAGAGTGGTAACTGCAACGGGCACGTAGCCTGAGTGCTTTTATAAAATATGTTTCTCCCAAGTCTAGGACAATTTTCCCATGATATGACTAGTACTACCATATTCATAACAATCTCTTTGAGTGCTCAACTGCTCATACTGAGTCTATGCTAGATAACTGGAATAACCATTATACGAAGCTTGTGTCGGCAGTGCATTAAAAGAACTTACTAGAGCACCCCGAGTAATCAGATATATTGACTAGGCTGGCTGGCTACCCGAGCCCCTGTCATAATAATTTGTAGTTGTAGAGTAGAATCCGCTGAATCCTTTACACCCTCGAGACATATTTGTCTCCTTAGCTTCCTCTTTTCCTCATCCAGAACACATTCTAACATTTTGGGAATTTCTACCACTAGCCGAGATGAAGCATCAACTTGCAGCTTTCCGAGTTGTACAAAATTTCAATATCATAATTGAGTCCTTTAATGAGTCTGTGGACTCGCTCTCTAGCTTAGGAACCAAAGTAGGAGTATGAGGGCTAACTTATTGAACCTGTTGACATATTCTGACACTGTCATGGTGCCCTGACACAACCGTTCAGACAACATATACCACATATTATAGAGAATCCAGGAGACAAACTCCTTCAAAAATATTTTTGAGAACTGAGCCGAGTAGGTGGTATTATATTGGCTAGTCTTCCCTCTTCATAGTCTTGCCACATACACCGACGACTAATTTCTTCTTTTGCTATGTTGACTCAACACTGCCGTGCTAACCTATTTATTCATATACTCTTTGATTCTTCTTTGGGGTAGCTCTTTCCCCTAATTATGCACAATAATCACGAAAGTATAACTCCATCAAGATAAATCTTGGCACGAACTACATTGTCCAGAACATCGTCAACCACTGTACTTCCTCTGAAGCTCCCCAAAATCTGCAACATTGACGTCCACATTGAGCAAACCTTTAGTTAATGTAAAGTTGTTTTTTTAACTCATATAAATCAACCAGACGCCAAGATCCGTTGCACCCCTACATGATTCACTGGGGATCTTTTCAATGGAGCCGCATCTTCAGACAGAACCATAATAGGTCTAGTAAATACATGATCTTTCCACCACCTCTTGGCGGAACCCGTCATCTGAAACACAGTAAAATCAACCCCCATTGCTTCCAACTACTTCCATGTTCTACGATACTTCATAGCAGCGGTTCAGAAAATCCTGTGGGTCCTTAGAAGGTGTACCACTGAAATGGACAGGAAATAGCTTGGTAAACTTGTCCAATCTCAGCAAAGCCTCAAAAGACAAGGCAGGCCTGTCATTGGCCCGTGCCACAATAACTGGTTGAGCTTCCCCAACTGGATGAGATTAAGCTAAATCCTTCATAAGCTAATGCAATACAACCCATCTAATTCCTTAAACCATTTGCAAATCTCGCATTCACCCTCGTAACAATCAAGCCCATTCTCATAAGTGATCCAAACTCAAATTGCAACACGTATATTTCACTGGTAAAAGAGGAATGCCAACCAACAACAAAAGGATTGCACAAACTTCAGAACATCCCGCAGAAGATAATCCACTTGCTTAACCTCAAACTGGTATCTCTCTATAATCTTTCATGATCATAACTATTACACAATTACTTAACCCCCCTCTGAGTTTGAACTCATAACACAACATGAAGATTTACTCCGCTCCATAACTAAACTACACAAAAGGTCCTTCAATACACCCATAGCTTAAGGCCATATGCCTACTCAAGACAGAAGTCAAACATCCAATTCCTTGCTACATCCTCAGCAAACTCTTCCCGTCACATTCGAACAATTTGAACACATCTCGCAATCAAATCATACTTACCCATAGTCATCCAGTCACAAGTCCCACCTATAAGGACACAAACAGACATATAAGTCCAAAATGTATGTGCTCACACAATCGAAATCTCAGTACTCAAGCCACAGACAAAACCTGGCCTCAAGTCCTCCAGACTGGCCCAATATCACACATAGAAATCACATCTCGCACTTCCTCTAGGGAATCACAAGCTGTCGATGCACAGCAGATACCGAGCGCTCATGTGCGCATACGAACGCATGGAAGGAATTCACAGAGTTACATCTCAAACTGAATCAAGGACGCACAATAAGAATTCAAGAATGTGAAATTTTTGCTAAAGGTTCTGTAGCCTCCTGAAGATAAGTACATATGTCTCCGTACTGATCCGCAAGACTCTACTAAACCTGCTCATGAATCATGAGACCTATGTAACCTAGGGCTCTGATACCAACTTGTCACGACCCTAACCCCGAACCCGGTTGTGATGACGCCTCTCGTGAAGACAAGGCCAGCTAGTCTAACCCAAATCATCTTTTAAAGCAGTTAATTAACACAAATATAGTCTAAACATGGTTTAATAATACTAAATAGCAAAAAATATAGAAAAACATTATGCGGAAATCCAGCCCGACACAGCCCTAACCGGGGCGTCACAAGTCATGAGCATCTATGAATCATAATACAAGTCTACTAATCCAAACACTAGTACCATGTCTGTAAGGAATATAAAAGATGATATATTAGAGACACGGGGCTACGGACGTCAACAGCTACCTCGTAATCCCTAAAAGCCTCCTTAAACTGGAGGAATCGACACGTGGGAGCGGAACAAGCAACGCCTGAATCTGCACACATGGTGCAGGGAGTAATATGAGTACTCCGACCCAGTGAGTAATAAATATAAATAATGACTGAAGATAAGAAATCATGTAAAAACACAAGGCATTCCATACTGAAGCAGAAAAATCACTTTAAATAGTAAAACAGTGAAAAGTCAAGTAAAGATCCCTTTTTCCAACAAGTAAAACAAGTAGTTTACAAGTGAGTAACAAAATGAAAATTCGCCCCTCGGGCATGGTATCAACAAATCCGCCCCTCGGGCAACATCTCAGAATAGTACCAGCCCATCAGCCTCAATATCAGAAGAGTGTCAGCCCCTCGAGCTCAATATCAGAACAGTAACAGCCCATCGGGCTCAATATCAGAACAGTAAACGCCCTTCTGGCTCAATATTAGAACAGTAACAGCTCCTCGGGCTCAATATTAGAACAGTAACAGACCATCGGGCTCAATATCAGATCACAATAGGTACCCGCGCTCACTGGGGCTGTACAGACTCCAGGAGGGGCCCCTTACGGTCCAAGCACAATATCAAGCCATCTCGTGGCATCAAATCCAGGCCGTCGGCCTCATATCAATCAAGCCACCTCGTGGCATATATAAGTATCTCAGGCCCTCGACCTCATATCAATACTAGTGTATCCTCACAACTAGGCCCTCGGCCTTTAATTAGTCCAAAATCATCACAAGCCACTCGGGCAATAGTAAAACAATATTTCTCAGCCCAAAACATCATTTAGATTATCATTTAAATCTCGAAACTGAGTAAAATGTCTGAGTAGTAAAACAGTGGAAAAATAACAGGACTGAGTTCAAGTAATAAGTCAAAACAGTTAGGAAATGGTAGTAAAAATCCCCGAAGGAATTAAATAGTTAGCACGAAGCCCAAATATGGCAATTAGCCCAAAACATAATGAAAACAAATAAGTCTCAATCAAATACGCGGTAAGATCATCAATGCGGGATGGACCAAGTCACAATCCACAATAGTATACGACCACACACTCATCATCAAACGTGTGTATCACATCAATATAGCACTACGATGTGTAATCCGGGGTTTCAAACACTCAGAGTATCATTTTCAATCATTACTCACCTTGAACCAGCTAATTCTTTAGCTCGCGACGCCTTTGCCCCTCGAATTGGCATCCACGCAAGTCTAATCTATCCAAAATTAGAATGAATACGTCACAATATGCTAAGGGAACAAGGCCCAAGCAAAAACAATCAAAATAATCAAAAATCCCGAAATTAGCAAAACCCGAGCCTTGGACCACTTCTCGAAATTCAGAAATTTTTACATGAACGAGTTTCTTATCTCCCCACGAGTTCATACATACCAAAAGTTCTCAAATCCGACCCTAAATGGTCTTCCAAATCCCCAATTAGAATCTCAAAATCCCAAGCCCTATTTCTTCCATTTTTAGCAAGAATTCAATGATTTTCTAGGTGGATTTCACAATATAAACGAGTTTTAGGTCCAAATTTCTTACCTCCAAACGTTTCTCCTTGAATTCCTCTTCAATCTCCTTTAAAAAGCTCTCAAGATGATCAACTATTGCTGAAAAATGGACCCAAATCGCGGACAAGAGGACTTAAAAATAATCTGCCCAGTCTTCATTGAGTTGTACCTTGCGTTGTGCAGGTTGTACATCCTCTTACCATTTTCCTTATTGTACACCTTCTGTTAAAACGCCTATAACTCCTTGTGGAAATATCAAAATGACAAACGTTTTAAATATTTAAAACTAGACTCGAAGATCTTTCATTTGATAGGTTGTACACCATATAACTCTTTATATATTCCAAGATATAAGCTTCTAAAATGCATCATAAAATTCTGTCAGAACTGATCCACTAGTCATATTAGATCCATCATAACTTTCTGATTGAATCTCCAAATCCTGAATGGTTTAACTTTATAGAAACTACAATGCAATAGCCACAACTTTTATGTTTTGCAATCTTTCAGATTCCTATACATTTCAAGATATGAGCTTCCAAACTGGACTCCTTACACCAGAAATTTTGCTGGTGCACAGCTGAAACTTAAAAAAATCTACAACTTTTCCAAAGAAGAAATAGTCCGTTTAACCACCCGAAACTCACCCGAGGCCACTGGGACCTCAACCAAACATGCCAACATATCCCATAATATCATTCAAACTTTTTCCAACCTTCAAAACTCTCAAAACAGCATCACAACACCAAATTCGCATCGGATTCAAGCCTAAGAATTTCAAAATCTTCTAAATCACTCTTTTGAACAAAATCCCAACCAAACCACATCTGAATGACATGAAATTTTGCACACACATCCCAAATGACACAACAGAACTTCTGCAACTCTTAGAATTCCATTCCGACCCCTGTATTAAAATCTCACCTATCAGCCGGAAAACGCCAAAATATCAACTTCGCCAATTCAAACCTAAATCTACTACGAACCTCCAAAACTCCTTCCAATCATGCTCCTAAGTCATAAATAACCTCCCGGAGCTAACCAAACCATTGTAACTCACATCCGAGCCCTCTAACACATAAGCCAACATCCAGTTGACTTTTCCAACTTAAGCTTTCTTAAAAGAGACTAAGTGTCTCAAACCTTACCAAAATCATTCTGGAATGACTTCAAATTTTGCACACAAGTCACATTCGATATTACAGACCTACTCCAACTTCATGAATCGGTATCCAACCCTGATATCAAAAAGTCAACTCTCGGTTAAACTTCTCAAAAACTTTTAAATTTCTAACTTTCGCGAAAATGCATCAAATATTATCCTACGGACTTCCAAATCCAAATACGAACATGCTCCTATGTACAAAACACCATACGAAACTATTGGAATCATCAAAATTACATTCCGGGGTCATTTGCTCAAAAGTCAAATCTCCGATCAAACTTAAGAAATCTTTAGCCTTAGATTTCTAGATTCCGTTAAATAGCGATAATTTGAGCTAGGGACCTCCGAATTCGATTTCGGGCATATGACCAAGTCCCAAATCATGATATGGAAATACCGGAATGATCAAAACTTGGATCCGAGTTCGTTTGCTCAAAATGTTGACCGAAGTCAACTCAGTTGAGTTTTAAAGATCTATTTCACAATTTAATCCATTTTTTTACATAAAAACCTTCCGAAAAATTATATGGATTGCGTACGCAAGTCGAAGAATTATTGATACCTCTTTTCAAGGTCTTAAAATACCGAGATAGTTATTTAATTGAAATGTGACATTTTGGGTCATCACAAAATCAAACCCAATTTCCCCGGCCCAATTTCAACAAACCCAAACCCGTATTCCCCACCTAGCCTTTTAATATAGGTCGTTGATCATTCAGATCAACTGCCACAATTCACTCTTCCATAATTAAACCCAAATGACCCCTTAACCGAATTCATTTTTCACCAAATGCCACCCTTGAATCCCTCTCATCTCAATTCTCTCTACAGCCTCACATGAACCCTATCCTCCGCCACCCCATTTCACCCTAATCCACCTCAATCCCTGCCTAATCCATGGTCTCTCATGGTCGTTTGAGATGTATACCGGCTTCCTACATCTTCTAGTGGCCTGTTTGTGTGATTTCATGGCCAGATTCAAAGAGATCTACTCCAGTCCTTGCTCAACTTATGTTCATGGCCTTTCTTCGTCCATCCATGGCCTTTCAAGTCAGATTCATGACTTCTCTGGCTAGCTCGGTAACTTTTCAAAGTCTTTCTCACTTTTCTAGGTTCTCTAAAACCCTAACATTTAAGATCTTTCGATTTTCTCCATATCTATCTTGGATTCGTACTTATTATGAACTCCTTAAGTGTTTTCTCGACGGTTCTTCGATTTTCTTTCAAAATGACTCTTCATTTATCAACGATTAGGGTTTTCTCTAAAATTTCTTTTAAAAAGATCTCTTCTCTAATTTTAATGTTGTTTATGATTTTACTATGTTCAAACATGTTGAAAACCCTAAGTCCTTTTTGGTCTTATCCGGTTTCTGAAACTGTCCTTGTTGTTTGAGTGTATACTCGTTCAATTAAGTTTTTTATCCTTGTTTGACTTATTTGATTCTGAGTTTTTACCATCTTTTAAACTCGACTGTTGTTGAAAACCCTAGGTCTTTTGGTCTTATCCAAGTTCTAAAACTGTTTGTTTGAGTGTATACTTGTTCGATTAAGTTCTATGTTTCTGACTCTCTTTTCTTTGTGTGACTCATCTGATTCTGAGTTCTTATCATTTCTTAAACTCGCCTATTGTTAAAACACTAATTTCTTAAATGATTTTCCTCACTTGTTATTGTGAGACCTTTTACTTGTTTCTGACTCTCTTTACCTGTTACTATGACTTCTTCAGTTTTGATTCTATGTGACTACCTGACCTTGTTGACTACTGTGCTTCGAGTAGATCTCTTTTACTACTGAATCCTAGCTTATTCCTGCTACTACTGTATGTTTATATTGTTTCTTTTGCCAATGTGTTTGGCCTTGCATGTCTGATACTTCTGTTCATTCTATTTATATGTTGAAGTGCATAATCATGTTTCTTTCTTGATTGATCCTGATTCCCTCAATATTGCGACTGATTGCAAAAGTTTTCTTATGAACCCTAATTTTACTCGTTTGTTTAAATTAATTCATCCCCCTCCTTTAATTACTGTGATGTTTTACCTTGTTGAATCCTTTCCCAAAACTAAGCACATTTTGTGCTTAGTCTCAATTATTTACTCCATACTTTTACTGCCCCCTTATATGACAATAATCAATCTGTCCCAAACTGATTTCTTTCCTTAATTAACCATGTTAGTATCCGTTAAGCAGAATTACTTAATTAAAGGGAATCTCTTGGGTTAATTGATTCTGATTGTGATTATTTCCATAATTGTTAAGACTTTACTGCTTACCTTATTCTTTACTCGTTTTCAAAACTATAAATACCCTACCCTCTCTTCTTTCAAACACACGAACAATTTGAGTTCAAAACACACACTTACACTCAAAAACACTCTCCTTCTTTACTACTACTTGTGTTATTGCTTTATCTAACCGACTAAAAGCCAAGGCTAGACCGTAGAATCTTTCTTACTTTTCCTTTCTGCACTTTGCTTCTCTACTGGTATGTCCTACTTAATTTTTTCAAGCCTCAACAACAACATGCTTCTTTAGTTGCTTCAGTTTCTTTTACCCTTGCCTACTCCTGCTTATGTTTCTGTAGTTAGTTATATTACTAGCATGTTGTACTATGTTCCCTTTCCCCTTATATGAAGGCTTCCCCTATGTGTTTTTTTTGAAGCATACTCTGTTAGTCACTTGTTGTGAACTTGTTGCCTTATGAATCCCAAACCCCCATATCTTCTCTATGTATTTGTGTTCTTTTGGCTAGTTTGTGGTCATAGCAGCATCAGCTATTGTTGTGCATATACAAACTAGGCCCGTGCTGGGGTCATGTGCTTACAGACAATGTATCCCCAAAATCTATTGAACCTTTTTGTATGACTACTGATTCTGTGTAGTTATAAGTCTTATTACTGCAACTGATTTGAGTCACCTCTGTTACTAATTGCTTTCAAAAATAGGCTATTAGTCCAGGTTTTTTAAATAAATCTCTTTCAACTATGTTCTGTACTTCCACTATACTCTTAGAATCTAGGTTGTGCCCCTCTTGTGTGAGCCTTGCCTTGGGACCCTTGAGATTCCTCTAAACTTGGACACATAACGGCTGGTCCTTCCACACTGCACTAATTCTGTCTGGTTATGCAAATCTGGGTGTGAGCACTTCCCGGGATCCCTCAAGGTCCTTAGGAAACTTTGACATGCCCAGGTATGAGAAAGGCTTTGAAATACTGCCATTGAAGTGGTCCATTACATAACTCAGAGAGGAAGTCAATATCAGGATTTCGTTGGTTGTAGTTTCTTATTTCTACACTTCTTTTGTAATTCAATCATTTATGATGTAATAAGTTGTAAAACAGTTATGGGGTGATTAGTGAAAAGGGGGGGTAGTTGTATGTTATGGGTAAACTGGGTAGATAACATGACTATATGGTCTATTTTGATTCCAAACATGGCCTGTTAGATATCACGCCTATAGGATCTGCTCTGATTTAAAATAAATTATGTGTGCTTTACTTTCACAATTAGAAACCATGTCTATAGGGTCTAAATGGCTTTAACAGTAGAGATCATGCATATAGGGTTAAATGTCAGCTTTCTATAATTAGATCCATGCCTATAGGATTTAAAATTAGCTGTAATAGAAATCATGCCTATAAGGTCTAAAATCAGTTTTAGTTAAAACATCAGTTTGGCTCGTGCTTGTCTCAATCAGATTAAATAGCCTACTCTTTTCGCATTAATCAATATCATTAGAAAGCATGCTTATAGGATCCAAATTGCCTGTTTAAAATTAATCACTGCTCTACTGCATTCCTAATCCATATAGATAGCATACTCATAGGACAACATTATTATGCCTATACAAGCCTTAGGTAACTACTTAAATAAAACTGGAACTGCCTTTGTTAATTAACAACTGCTACAACCAGCAGACAGGCCTGATTCAGACTTCTTTTCTGATTTATTTATAATGAATCTGGTTCTGACTCAAACTCTGCTTTAGGATTTTTTAAGAACTTAGAGCTTAACTGTATTTAAGTCATGCTATTTATATGCATTGTTTGCGAAGGTATACATGAGTCCTCTAATTGTTTATATGTTCCCCCTTCAAAATGTAGTCCTACGTGTTTTTGTATGTCGCCTTTGCCTTTTTATCTTTAAACCTAAGAGTCAGCCTAAAACCCTCCCTCTTATAGGAATAGTAGTCCTAAACTCCTCCGGGACTGATAAGAATGGGACGGGTAATAGCATGCAATAGAGGTCGAGACCAATCCGTGCTTTAATACCTTAACGGGCTGAGAAGGGTAGATATGGATATGATGACCGGTGCAATAATCCGTGCTTTGCCGGTGCACTAATACCACGTGTAGATATGGATATGTTTAGTCTATAATTCTTTCAAACCATGCCTTTCAATAATTGTTTCAAACTCTTGTGTGTTTAACTTAAATGCCCTCTTACTTGAGCCTTACTTGTTTACTTTCTAATTGTACAAATTTGCAAAAATTATCTTGCCGGAAATCACACTAGTGGATCCTGAGGGGTGCCTAACACCTTCCCCTTAGGATAATTTCTAGGCCTTACCCAATCTCTGGTTATCAAACATAATTGTAAATGAACTCTATAGGTGTCCTAATGCGCCTTAAACAATCAGGTAGCGACTCTTCAAAATACCCAATTCCCAAAGAGGAAATGAGTCATTACACCCCATGAATGTCGAAACCCGGAAACTCCTCTACGAGGGGGGGGGGAAGGGGGGAAATGGGGGGCACGACACTTACCTTAAGATGACAACTCGGTACTCTAAAATGGACTTCTCGGGCGAAAAGACCTCCAGACAACTCAAATCCAACTATAACAACTTCAAAACACACATAAATCGAATAAGGAACTATTCCGAGTAACAAAGTTTAAATCTTTACATAAATATAAACATCGACCCTCGAGCCCGCACCTCAGAACCCATCAAATTTTACAAAATCCGATCACCCATTTCAAAATGAGTTTAACCATACAAAATTTATCCAATTCCGATACCATTTGGTCCCTCAAATCATGATTTTTCATTGTGAAATTTTTCTTCAAAACCCAACTCTTTCCCCAACCCAAAACACAAGTTAAATGATACAAATAAAGACAAATTCATGGAATATATTTAATTCTAGTTGAAGAACACTTACCCAATCAAATTTCGTGAAAAACACACCAAATATCGCCAAGAACCGAGCTCTAGAAGTCAAAATATGATGAAAATGGTGTAACCCTCGATTTTGGAATATATTTTGTCTGCCCAAGTGTTTGTTCATTGCGATCGCGGGAGAAGTGATACGATCGCATAGAAGAACATAGCTACTGGTCCAAAATGTTTTATGCGATCGCGGGCAAATCAATGCAATCGCATAGAAGGAAAATGCTGTTGTCCAAATTTGTGTCGCATATAAGGAAAATGTTGCTGTGCAAATTTGTGTTATGCTATCGCGGACAAATCAATGCAATCGCGTAGAAGGAAAATGCTGCTGTCCAAACTTTATGCTATGCTATCGCAGACAAATTAATGCAATTGCATAGAAGGAAAATGATGCTATCTAAATTTGTGCTATGCTATCGCGGACAAATCAATGCAATCACATAGAAGGAAATACCAGATAGCAGATCAATAGTTCAAACATAGGGTAAAATGACCCGTAGCCCATCCGAAACACACCCGAGGCTCCCGGGACCCCGTCTAATCAGACAAACAAGTCATATAACCTTACACAGACACGCTCGAGATTTCAAATCACATAAAACAATACCAAAACAATGAATTAAACCAAAAATTAAACTTATGAATTTTCAAATCTTCAAATATCAAATCTCATGCCGAAACCTATCAATGTAACTCGGAATAACGCCAAATTTTGCAGACAAGTCCAAAATGACATAACGGAGCAGCTCCAACTCTCCAAAAATCATTTCAACCTCGATATCACAAAAGTCAACTATGGGTCAAACTTTTCCGTTTTCCAAACTTCAACTTTTCCAACTTCAGCCGAAATGCTTCAATCTACCCTACGGACCTCCAAATCTGAATCCATATATGCTCCTAAGTACAAAATCACCATACGAAGCTGTTGAGATTATCCACGACCCATTCCAGGGCCGTTTACCCAAAAGTCAAATTCTGGTCAAATTCTCACCGTTTAAACTTCCAAAGCTAGTTTCCTTCTTCCAATTTGACTCTGAATCATCTGTTAACTGAATTTAACTATGCACAAAAGTAAATAAACATATTCTGAAGCTGCTCGAGATCTCAAACTGCCAAACTGGGCACAATTGCTCAAAATGACCGATCGGGTCGTTACAACACAGTTTTCATAAACGACTCTATTCATAGAAATACTAACGGTCTCTGTGTTCTTGATTTCCCATGTGACATATTATTATATCTTATGTTCATGAGTTTCAAAATAATACACAGTTGAAAAGTTTATTCGTAAGAAGTAATGAGATTATTACATATTTTTCATGCATTTTATTCATTTATACATGTACATTGACCCATGACCAGATCAAATTATATATATATATATATATATATATATATATATATATATATGTGTGTGTGTGTGTGTGTGTGTGCGTGTGTGCGTGTGTATATATGTATGTATGTCTATGTGTGTATGAGTTTCTACAGTATCTTTCTTGGAATAAGTGTTTTATGTGTCATGAGGTATAATATCGGTACCAGATTTTGTAATGAGTGGCTATTATGGTCGGAAGGTATTGCTATGGGCATATGAATTATGCGCTACATCATGTGATTACATCTTGAGAGTATACTTATGCTTTAATATAGCTTGTTGAGCTTAATACAGTATGTATGTATATATATACAACTTGTATGTGTATGTATATATATATATATATATATATACACACTCATATATAAGATATATATATATACATATATGTTGATGATGTTGCCCACGGTGGTCTAGATGATTTGATGGGATGCCCTCAGTGGCTTGATGATGTTATCTACACCTATACCCATGCATGACACGACATTTATATACACGTGCATAACATTATAAATGCTTCAGAATTTTACAAAGTTACTTAGATTTACAGATGGATTTATTTTCCATGTTTCATTTATGCCTTTTACGTACTAATTTTCATGCCTTACATACTCAGTATATTTTTTCGTACTGACTCCCTATTTTACGGGGCCTACGTTGCATGCCCGAAGGTGCAGGTAGGCAAGCTGACGGTCCCTCTTCTTAGGATACTTGATCAGCGAGAGTTGGCGTGCTCCACTCGATCCAGAGCTGCTTTTTATTTTGGAACGATACGCTTGTATACATATATGGGTATGATGTGGCTCAATCCGGTCTTTGTACAGTTGTATTTCTATTAGAGGTCTGTAGATATTATGTCTAGTTAGATAATATGTGGGCTTGCCATCTTCCAGTTTTGAGGTATATAGTAGTCTATAGCAGCCTTGTCGGCTCACCCTACATATGTTGCACGTATATGTACATATGCCTTTTGGGTTGGTTTCCTTTATGTATATTATTCTCGTAATTTAGCAGAAGTTATTCGGGTTTATATCTTAGACATATGCTTAGGGGAGTTTGACAGATAGGACTCGGGCACCCGTCGCGGCGTATCGGTTTGGGTCATGACAAAAGCGGTTGATGTTACATCTCGTGTTTGCGTACGTTAAAAGTTTCGTCTTCACTTAATTAACAAAGATTGGGGGATGAGATTATTTTGAGGATAACGTATTTACGCTATTTATAACAAGCAATAAGTTAGTGTCATAAAGTATAAAGGGTATGCAAATTAAAAAAACGAGTTTCATTGAAAGTGGCCAATTAGAGATAAAATACGGGTCGAGCGATAATACCCAATAATTATGAACTAGTACCATTAAAGGTACCATATGACCATGGCAGTAAAATATATAAAGTATATTAAAAATGAGTAGTATTTTTAGGTAATTTGAGATAATTCTTAATTATACGGGTTATTGATTTACCGGGTAACTAGACATTACCTAGTTAATTTCTAAGTTTAGTGGATAAGATTAAATTCCTCCCCTCCAAAATGTGGAAAAAAGCCACAAACTAAAGAGAATGACTCTTTAGCCTTCTTTAATAAGTGACAATTATGTTAGCCAAAGAAGGGACATTACATTTTTTTAATAATCATTACATTACTATCCATCGATGAACAGTCCTTCAATGGTAACTTAATTAAGAATCCAGAGCTACTTGTCCATACTAAAGATAAAAATCCAAGTTGAAATTGCAACATATGATGATGGACATGATGAGGTGAGCTGTGTACAGTGGAGGGACATATATTGAACTATTTCAAAGTATTGCCAAGTAGATACCTTCGCCAATGAGGGAAACAGAAGCAGCACAGGATCTGGGTATAAAGAGTCAACCCATCCTATTTAAATCCAATATCCATGCTATCATCTAAGAATTGTAATCCGTCTATGTTAATGGTGATAAAGTTTCAACGGAATTCTTGCGAGAATTTTTAGCATCGTAGCAACGTTAAATTTTGCGATTCTAAAGAAGTACGGTGCAATATTTTCCAAGAATATCATATGGATTTTTCCCTACTCGAGGTGTGTTAAGGCTATCCCTTTTTTCTTTTTGTCATGATCCAAGTTGTACAGAAGAAACGAGCAAATACACAGTTTTCATAAACGACTATATTCATAGAAATACTAGGCGTCTCTGTGTTCTTTATTCCCCATGTGACATATTATTATATCTTCTGTTCATGAGTCTCGGAATAATACGCAATTGAAAAAGTTTATCCGGAAGGAGTATGAGATTATAACATATTTTTCATGCATTTCATTCATTTATACATGTACATTGACACATAACCGGATGGCTTTATATACGCGTATTTATATGTGTATATATATATTTATAGGAAATGGGAAAAAGATTACGGCGTTATATATGCACCACCACCTGATCGCTTGGTATGTGTTGATGGTGTTGCCCACAGTGGTCGAGATGATATAATGGGATGCCCTCAGTGGCTTGATGATGTTATAAACACCTATACCCATGCATGGCATGACATTTATATACACGTGTAACACTATAAATGATTCATAATTTACAAAGTTACTCACATTTACAGATGGATTTCTTGATTCGATGTTTCATCTATGACTTTTATGTACTAATTTTCATGCCTTACATACTCAGTACATTTTTTTGTACTGAGGCCCTATTTCACGGGGCCTGCGTTTCATGCCCGAAGGTGCAGGTAGGCAAGCAGACGGTCACATTTCTAAGGTTCCTTGATCAGCGAGAGTTGGCGTGCTCCACTCAATCCGGAGCTGCTTTTGATTTTGGTACGATACGCTTGTATACATATATGGGTATGACGTGGCACAGTACCATCTTTGTATAGTTGTATTGCTATTAGAGGTGTGTAGACAGTATGTCTAGTTGGATATTATGTGGCCTTACCGGTTGCCAGTTTTGAGGTATACAGTTAACTATAGTAGCCTAGTTGGCTCGCCTTACGTATGTTGCACGTATATGTACATATGCCTTTTGGGCAGGTTTCCTCCATGTATATTATTCTTATAATTCAGCAGTAGTTATTCGGGTTTATATCTTAGACGTATGCTTAGGAGTGTTTGATAGATAGGACTCGGGCACCCGTCGCGGCCCATCGGTTTGGGTTATGACAAAAGTGGTTGATGTTACATCTCGCGTTTGCTTACGTTAAAAGTTTCGTCTTCAGTTAATTAACAAAGACTCGGGGATGAGATTATCTTGAGGATAACATATTTACGCTATTTTTAACAAGCAATAAGTAAGTGTCATAAAGTATAAAGGGTATGCGAATTAAAAAAAACAAGTTTCATTGAAAGTGGCCAATTTAAGATAAAATACTGGTCGAACGATAATACCCAATAATTATGAGCTAGTACCATGAAAGGTGCCATATGACCACGGTAGTAAAATATATAAAGTATATTAAAATTGAGTAGTATTTTTAGGTAATTTGAGATAATTCTTAATTATACAGGTTATTGATTTACCGGGTAACTAGACATTACCTAGTTAATTTATAAGTTTAGTGGATAAGATTAAATCCCTCCCCTCCAAAATGTGGAAAAAAGCCACAAACTAAAGAGAATGACTCTTTAGCCTTCTTTAATAGGTGACAATTATGTTAGCCAAAGAAGGGACATTACATTTTTTTAATAATCATTACATTACTATCCATCGATGAACAGTCCTTCAATGGTAACTTAATTAAGAATCCAGAGCTACTTGTCCATACTAAAGATAAAAATCCAAGTTGAAATTGCAACATATGATGATGGACATGATGAGGTGAGCTGTGTACAGTGGAGGGCCATATATTGAACTATTTCAAAGTATTGCCAAGTAGATACCTTCGCCAATGAGGGAAACAGAAGCAGCACAGGATCTGGGTATAAAGAGTCAACCCATCCTATTTAAATCCCAATATCCATGCTATCATCTAAGAATTGTAATCCGTCTATGTCAATGGTGATAAAGTTTCAACGGAATTCTTGCGAGAATTTTTAGCATCGTAGCAACATTAAATTTTGTGGTTCTAAAGGAGTACGGTGCAACCTTTTCCAAGAATATCATATGGATTTTTCCTTACTCCAGGTATGTTAAGGCTATCCATTTTATTTTCTTGGCATGATCCCAGTTATACAGAAGAAACGAGCAAATACACAGTTAATACGCAGTTGAAAAAGTTTATCTGGAAGGAGTATGAGATTATAACATATTTTTCATGCATTTCATTCATTTATACATGTACATTGATCCATGACAAGATGGCGTTATATACGCGCATTTATATGTATATACATATATATATATATATATATATATATATATATATATATATATATATATATATGGGAAATGGAAAAAAGGTTACGGCGTTATATATGGACCACCACCTGATCACTTGTTATGTGTTGATGATGTTGCCCACAGTGGTCGAGATGATATAATGGGATGCCCTCAGTGGCTTGATGATGTTATGTACACCTCTACCCATGCATGGCACGATATTTATATACACGTGCATAACATTATAAATGCTTCATAATTTACAAAGTTACTCAGATTTACAGATGGATTTCATGATTCCATGTTACATCTATGCCTTTTACGTACTAATTTTCATGCCTTACATACTCAGTACATTTTGTCGTACTGATGCCCTATTTCACGGGGCCTACGTTTCATGCCCACAGGTGCAGGTAGGCAAGCTGATGGACCCCCTTCTAAGGATCCTTGATCCGCGAGAGTTGGCGTGCTCCACTCGATCCGGAGGTGCTTTAGATTTTCGTACGATACGCTTGTATACATAAATGGGTTTGATGTGGCTCAGTCCCGTATTTGTATTGTTGTATTGCTGTTAGAGGTGCGTAGATAGTATGTCTAGTTGGATAGTATGTGGCCTTACCGGTTGGCAGTTTTGAGGTATACAGTTATCTATAGTAGCCTAGTTGGCTCGCCCTACGTCTGTTGCACATATATGTACATATCCCTTTTGGGAAGATTTTCTTCATGTATATTATTCTCGTAATTTTGTAGATGTTATTTGGGTTTATATCTTAAACCACATGCTTAGGGGTGTTTGACCGATAGGACTCGGGCACCCGTCCCGGCACATCGGTTTCGGTCGTGACAAAAGTGGTTGATGTTACATCTCGCGTTTTCGTACGTTAAAAGTTTCGTCTTCAATTAATTAATATAGACTCAGGGATGAGATTGTCTTGAGGATAACTTATTTACGCTATTCATAACAAGAAATAAGTAAGTGTCATAAAGTATAAAGTGTACGCGAGAAAACGAGTTTCGTTGAAAGTGACCAATTTGGGATAAAATACGGGTGGGACGATATTACCCGATAATTATAAACTAGTACCATGCAAGGTACCATATGACCACGGTAGTAAAATGTATAAAGTATATTGAAAATGAGTAGTATTTTTAGATAATTTGAGATAATTCTTAATTATACGGGTAATTGATTAATTACCGGGTAATGGGACATTACCTAGTTAATTAATAAATTTAGTGGATTAGATTAAATCCTATCCCTCTAAAACGTGGCAGAAAGCCACAAACAAAAGAGAATGAATCTTTAGTCTTCTTGAATAGGTGGCAACTATGTTAGCCAAAGAAGGGACATTACATTTTTTAATAATCATTACATTACTATCCATCCATGAACACTCCTTCAATGGTAACTTAATTAAGAATCCAGTCATACTTTGTCAAACTAAAGCCAAAAATCCAAGTTAAAATTGCAAAATATGATGATGGACATGATGAGGTGAGCTGTGTACAATGGAGGGCCATATATTGAACTATTTCAAAGTATTGCCGAGTAGATACCATCGCCTATGAGGGCAACAGAAGCATCACAGGATCTGGGTATAAAGAGTCAACCCATCCTATTTCAATCCCAATATCATGCTATCATCTAAGAATTGTAATCTGTCTATGTCCATAGTGATAAAGTTTTAACGGAATTCTTGCGAGAATTTTTAGGATCGTAGCAACATTAAATTTTGCGGTTCTAAAGGAGTACAATGCAACCTTTTACGAGAATATCATACGGAATTTTTCTACTCTAGGTATGTTAAGGCTATCCTTTCTTTCTTTTGGCACGATCCAAGTTATACAGAAGAAACGAGCAAATACACAGTGCTCAAAAACGACTCTATTCATAGAAATACTAGGGGTCTCTGTGTTCTTGATTCCCTATATTACATATTATTATATCTTTTGTTCATGGGTCGTAGAATAATACGCATTTGAAAAAGTTTATCCGGAAGGAGTATTAAGATTGTTAAATATTTTTCATGCATTTCATTCGTTTATACATATACATTGACCCATGATTAGAGGACGTTATACACGCGTATTTATATATATATATATATATGCATATGGGATATGGAAAAAAGGTTGTGGTGTTATATACGCACCACCACTTGATCGATTAGTATATGTTGATGTTGTTGCCAACAATGGTCGAGATGATATAA
Organism: Nicotiana sylvestris; assembly: GCF_000393655.2. Taxonomy (NCBI): domain Eukaryota; kingdom Viridiplantae; phylum Streptophyta; class Magnoliopsida; order Solanales; family Solanaceae; genus Nicotiana; species Nicotiana sylvestris. The sequence continues at coordinate 149,798,892 of NC_091060.1, forward strand.
TGGGATTCCCTCAGTGTCTTGATGATGTTATGTTCACCTATACCCATGCATGACATGACATTTATATACACGTGCATAACATTATAAATTCTTCATAATTTATTAAGTTACTCAGATTTACAGATGGATTTCTTGATTCTATGTTTCATCGATGCCTTTTACATACAGATTTTCATGCCTTACATACACAGTATATTTTTCGTACTGATGCCCTTTTTCATGGGGCCTGCATTTCATGCCTGCAGGTACAGGTAGACAAGCTGACGGTCCCCCTTCTTAGGATCCTTGATCAGCGAGAGTTGGCATGCTCCACTCGATCCGGAGCTGCTTTTGATTTTGGTATGATACACTTGTATACATATATTGGTATGATGTGGGTCAGTCCCGTCTTTGTATAGTTGTATTAATTTTAGAGGTGTGTAGACAGTATGTCTAGTTGGATAGTAAGTGGCCTTGCCGGTTGCCAGTTTTGAGGTATACAGTTATCTATAGTAGCCTAGCTGGCTCGCCTTACGTAATATGCATGTATATGTATATATGCCTTTTGGGCAGGTTTCCTTCATGTATATTATTCTCGTAATCCAGCAGATGATGGGTAAATCTTAGACACATGCTTAGGGGTGTTTGACAGATATGACTCGGGCACCCGTCGCGGCCCATCGGTTTGGGTTGTGACAAAAGTGGTTGATGTTACATCTCGCATTTTCGTACGTTAAAATTTTCGTCTTCAGTTAATTAATATAGACTCGGGGATGAGATTGTCTTGAGGATAACTTATTTACGCGATTTATAACAAAAAATAAGTATGTGACATAACGTATAAAGTGTACGCGAATTAAAGAAAACGAGTTTCGTTGAAAATGGCCAATTTTGGATAAAATACGGGTGGAGCAATATTACCCGATAATTATGATATAGTACCATGCAAGGTAACATATGACGAGGGTAGTAAAATGTATAAAGTATATTGAAAATGAGTAGTATTTTTAGGTAATTTGAGATAATTCTTAATTATACGGGTAATTAATTAATTATCAGGTAACGGGACATTACCTAGTTAATAAATAAATTTAGTGAATATGATTAAATCCCTCCCCTACAAAACGTGGCAGAAAGCCATAAACTAAAGAGAATGACTGTTTAGTCTTGTTGAATAGGTGGCAATTATGTTAGCCAAAGAAGGAACATTACATTTTTAATAATCATTACATTACTATCCATCCATGAACACTCCTTCAATGGTAACTTAATTAAGAATCCAGTCCTACTTGGTCAAACTGAAGCCAAAAATCCAAGTTGAAATTGCTACATATGATGATGGACATTATGTGGTGAGCTATGTACAGTGGAGGGCCATATATTGAACTATTGCAAAGTATTGCCGAGTAGATGCCATCGCCTATGAGGGCAACAGAAGCAGCACAGGAACTGGGTATAAAGAGTCAACCCATCCTATTTCAATCTCAATATCCATGCTATCATGTAAGAATTGTAATCTGTCTATATCAATGATGATAAATTTTCAACGGAATTCCTGCGAGAATTTTTAGGATCGTAGCAATATTAAATTTTACGGTTCTAAAGGAGTACAGTGCAACCTTTTTCAAGAATAACATACTGATTTTTTCCTACTCTAGGTATGTTAAGGCTATCCTTTCTTTCTTTTTGGCACGATCTAAGTTATACAGAAGAAATGAGCAAATACACAGTGCTCATAAATGACTCTTTTCATAGAAATACTCGGGGTCTCTGTGTTCTTGATTACCCATGTGACATATTATTATATCTTCTGTTCATGGGTCTCAAAATAATATGCAGTTGAAAAAGTTTTTCCGGAAGGAGTATTGAGATTATTACATATTTTTCATGCATTTCATTCATTTAACATGTACATTGACCCATGACCATGTGGCGTTATATACGCGTATTTATATGTGTATATATATATATGGGAAAAAAGTTACGGCATTATATATGTACCACCACCTGATCGCTTGGTATATATTGATGAAGTTGCCCATAGTGGTTGAGATGATATAATGGGATGCCCTCAGTGGCTTGATGATGTTATGTACACCTATACACATGCATGGCACGACATTTATATACACATGCATAACATTATAAATGCTTCATAATTTACAAAGTTACTTAGATTTACAGATGGATTTCTTGATTCCATGCTTTATCTATGCCTTTTACGTACTAATTTTCATGCCTTATATACTCAGTATATTTTTTCGTACTGATGCCCTATACTCGTAGGTGCAGGTAGGCAAGCTGTCTGTCCCCCTTCTAAGGATCCTTGATCAGCGAGAGTTGGCGTGCTCCACTCGATCCAGAGCTGCTTTAGATTTTGGTACGATACGCTTGTATACATAAATGGGTTTGACGTGGCTCAGTCCCGTATTTGTACTGTTGTATTGCTATTAGAGGTGCGTAGATAGTATGTCTAGTTGGATAGTATGTGGCCTTACCGGTTGGCAGTTTTGAGGTATACAGTTATCTATAGTAGCCTAGTTAGCTCGCCCTACGTCTGTTGCACGTATATGTACATATCCCTTTTGGGAAGATTTTCTTCATGTATATTATTCTTGTAATTCAATAGATGTTATTTGGGTTTATATCTTAAACCACATGCTTAGGAGTATTTGACCGATAGGACTCGGGCACCCGTCCCTGCACATCGGTTTCGGTCGTGACAAAAGTGGTTTTTGTTACATCTCGCGTTTTCGTACGTTAAAAGTTTCGTTTTCAATTAATTAATATAGATTCAGGGATGAGATTGTCCTGAGGATAACTTATTTACGCTATTTATAACAAAAAATAAGTAAGTGTCATAAAGTATAAAGTGTACGCGAGAAAACGAGTTTCGTTGAATGTGACCAATTTGGGATAAAATACGGGTGGGACGATATTACCCCATAATTATGAACTAGTTCCATGCAAGGTACCATATGACCACGGTAGTAAAATATATAAAGTATATTGAAAATGAGTAGTATTTTTAGGTAATTTGAGATAATTCTTAATTATACGGGTAATTGATTAATTATCAGGTAACGGGACATTACCTAGTTAATTAATAAATTTACTGGATATGATTAAATCCCTCCCCTCCAAAACGTGGCAGAAAGCCACAAACTAAAGAGAATGACTATTTAGTCTTCTTGAATAGGTGGAAATTATGTTAGACAAAGAAGGGACATTACATTTTTTAATAATCATTACATTACTATCCATCCATGAACACTCTTTCAATGGTAACTTTGTTAAGAATCCAGTCCTACTTGGTCAAACTGAAGCCAAAAATCTAAGTTGAAATTGCAACATATGATGATGGACATGATGAGGTGAGCTTTGTACAGTGGAGGGCCATATATTGAAGTATTGCAAAGTATTACCGAGTAGATACCATCGCCTATGAGGGCAACAGAAGCAGCACACAATCTGGGTATAAAGAGTCAACCCATCCTATTTCAATCCCAATATCCGTGCTATCATCTAAGAATTGTAATCTGTCTATGTCAATGGTGATAAAGTTTCAACGAAATTCTTGCGAGAATTTATGATCGTATCAACATTAAATTTTGCGGTCCCAAAGGAGTACGGTGCAACCTTTTCCAAGAATATCATACAGATATTTCCTTATTCCAGGTGTGTTAATACTATCTCTTCTTTCTTTTCGGCATGATTCAAGTTATACAAAAGAAACGAGCAAATACACAGTTTTCATAAACGACTCTATTCATAGAAATACTAGGGGTCTCTGTGTTCTTGATTCCCTATGTGACATATTATTAAATCTTTTGTTCATGGGTCTTAGAATAATACACATTTGAAAAAGTTTATCTGGAAGGATTATTAATATTATTAAATATTTTTCATGCATTTCATTCATTTATACATGTACGTTGACACATGATCAGATGGCGTTATACAGGCATAAATATATATATATATATATATATATATATATATATATATATATATATATGGGATATGAAAAAAAGGTTACGCCGTTATATACGCACCACCACTTGATCGATTGATATATGTTGATGTTGTTGCCAACAGTGGTCGAGATGATATAATGGGATTCCCTCAATAGCTTGATGATGTTATGTCCACCTATACCCATGCATGACACGACATTTATATACACGTGCATAACATTATAAATGCTTCATAATTTACAAAGTTACTTAGATTTACAGATGGATTTCTTGATTCCATGTTTCATTTATGCCTTTTACATACAGATTTTCATGCCTTACATACACAGTATTGTTTTCGTACTGATGCCCTATTTCACGGGGCCTGCGTTTCATGCCTGCAGGTACAGGTCGCCAAGCTGACGGTCCCCCTTCTTAGGATCCTTGATCAGCGAGAGTTGGCGTGCTCCACTCGATCCGCAGCTGCTTTTGATTTTGGTACGATACACTTGTATACATATATAGGTATGACTTGGCTCAATCTCGTCTTTGTATAGTTGTATTGCTATTAGAGGTGTGTAGACAGTATGTCTAGTTGGATAGTATGTGGCCTTGCTAGTTGCTAGTTTTGTGGTATACAGTTATCTATAGTAGCCTAGTTGGCTCGCCCTACATAATATGCATGTATATGTACATATGCCTTTTGGGCAGGTTTCCTTCATGTATATAATTCTCGTAATTCAGCAGATGTTGGGTTTATATCTTAGACGCGTGCTTAGGGGTGTTTGACAGATGGGACTCGGGCACCCGTCGCGGCCCATCGGTTTGGGTCGTGACAAAAGTGGTTGATGTTATATCTCGTGTTTTCGTACGTTAAAAGTTTCGTCTTCAATTAATTAATTTAGACTCGGGGATGAGATTGTTTTGAGGATAACTTATTTACGCTATTTATAATAAGAAATATGTAAGTGTCATAAAGTATAAAGTGTACGTGAATTAAAGAAAACGAGTTTCTTTGAAAGTGGCCAATTTGGGATAAAATGCAGGTGAAATAATATTACCCGATAATTATGAACTAGTTCCATGCAAGGTACCATATGACCACGATAGTAAATTGTATAAAGTATATTGAAAATGAGTAGTATTTTTAGGTAATTTGAGATAATTCTTAATTATACAGGTAATTGATTAATTATCGGGTAACGGGATATTACCTAGTTAATTAATAAATTTACTGGATATGATTAAATCCCTCCCCTCCAAAATGTGGCAGAAAGCCACAAACTAAAGAGAATGACTATTTAGTCTTCTTGAATAGGTGGAAAATATGTTGGACAAAGAAGGGACATTACATTTTTTAATAATCATTACATTACTATCCATCCATGAACACTCCTTCAATTGTAACTTAATTAAGAATCCAGTCCTACTTGGTCAAACTAAAGCCAAAAATCCATGTTGAAATTGCAACATATGATGATGGACATGATGAGGTGAGCTGTGTACAGTAGAGGGCCACATATTGAACTATTGAAAAGTACTGCCGAGTAGATACCATCACCTATGAGGGTAACAGAAGCAGCGCAGGATCTGGGTATAAAGAGTCAACCCATCCTATTTCAATCCCAATATCCATGCTATCATCTAAGAATTGTAATCCGTTTGTGTCAATGGTGATAAAGTTTCAACGGAATTCTTGCGAGAATTTTTTGGATCGTAGAATTATTAAATTTTGTGGTTCTAAAGGAGTACGGTGCAACCTTTTTCAAGAATATCATAAGGATTTTTCCCTACTCCAAGTATGTTAAGCCTATCCCTTCTTTCTTTTTGGCATAATCCAAGTTATATAGAAGAAATGAGCAAATACACAGTTTTCATAAATGATTCTATTCATAGAAATACTTGGGGTCTCTGTGTTCTTGATTCTCCATGTGACATATTATTATATCTTCTATTCATGGGTCTCAGAATAATACGCATTTGAAAAAGTTTATCCGGAAGGAGTATTGAGATTATTACATGTTTTTCATGCATTTCATTCATTTATACATGTGCATTGACCCATGACCAGATGGCGTTATATACGCGTATTTATATGTATGTGTATATATATATATATATAGATATATATGCATATGGGATATGGGAAAAAGGTTACGATGTTATATACACACCACCACTTCAACGGTTGGTATATGTTAATGGTGTTGCCTATGGTGGTCGAGATGATATAATGGGATTCCCTCAGTGGCTTGATGATTTTATTACACCTATACCATGTATGAAGCGACATTTATATACACATGCATAACATTATAAATGCTTCATATTTTGCAAAGTTACTCAGATTTACAGATGTATTTCTTTATTCCATGTTTCATTTATGCCTTTTACGTACAGATTTTCATGCCTTACTTACTAAGTATATTTTTTGTACTGATGCCCTATTTCACGGAGCCTGCGTTTCATGCTCGTAGGTGCAGGTAGGCAAGCTGACGGTTCCCCTTCTTAGGATCCTTGATCAGCGAGAGTTGGCGTGCTCTACTCGATCCAGAAATGCTTTTAATTTTGGTACGCTACGCTTGAATACATATATGGGTATGACGTGGCTCAGTCCCATATTTGTATAGTTGTATTTCTATTAGAGGTTTGTAGATAGTATGTCTAGTTGGATAGTATGCGACCTTGTCGGCTTCCAGTTTTGAGGTATATAGTTGTCTATAACAGCCTTGTCAGCTCGCCCTACGTATGTTGCATGTATATGTACATATGCCTTTTGGGCAGGTTACCTTGATGTATATTATTCTTGTAATTCAGTGGATATTATTCGGGTTTATATCTTATGCGCATGCTTTAGGGTGTTTGTTAGCTAGGACTCGGGTACCCATAGCTGCCCATCGGTTTTGGTAGTGACAAAAGTGGTTGATGTTGCATCTCCCATTTTCCTACGTTAAAAGTTTCATCTTCAGTTAATTAGCATACACTCGGGAATGAGATTATCTTGAGGATAACGAATTTACGCTATTTATAACAAGCAATAAGTAAGTGTCATAAAGTATAAAGGGTACGCGAATTAAAGAAAACGAGTTTCATTGAAAGTGGCCAATTTGGGATAAAATACAGGTCGAGCGATAATACCCGATAATTATGAACTAGTACCATGCAAGGTACCATATTACCACGGTAGTATAATGTATAAAGTATATTAAAATGAGTAGTATTTTTAGGTAATTTGAGATAATTCTTAATTAAACCGGTAATTGGTTAACTACCACGTGACGGAACATTACCTAGTTAATTAACAAATTTAGTGGATAAGATTAAATCCCTCCCCCAAAACGTGGTAGAAAGCCACAAACTAAAGAGAATAAGTCTTTAGCCTTCATGAATAGGTGGCAATTATGTTAGCCAAAGAAGGGAAATTACATTTTTTGTAATCATTACATTACTATCCATCCATGAACACTCCTTCAATTGTAACTTAATTAAGAATCCAGTCCTACTTGGTACTACTAGAGCCAAAAATCCATGTTGAAATTGCAACATATGATGATGGACATGATGAGGTGAGCTGTGTACAGTAGAGGGCCACATATTGAACTATTGAAAAGTACTGCCGTGTAGATACCATCACCTATGAGGGTAACAGAGGTAGCGCAGGATCTGGGTATAAAGAGTCAACCCATCCTATTTCAATCCAAATATCCATGCTATAATCTAAGAATTGTAATCCGTTTGTGTCAATGGTGATAAAGTTTCAACGGAATTCTTGCGAGAATTTTTTGGATCGTAGAATTATTAAATTTTGTGGTTCTAAAGTAGTACGGTGCAACCTTTTTCAAGAATATCATAAGGATTTTCCCTACTCCAGGTATGTTAAGCCTATCCCTTCTTTCTTTTTGGCATAATCCAAGTTATATAGAAGAAATGAGCAAATACACAGTTTTCATAAACGATTCTATTCATAGAAATACTTGGGGTCTCCATGTTCTTGATTCCCCATGTGACATATTATTATATCTTTTGTTCATGGGTCTCAGAATAATACGTGTCGCGCCTCCTTTTTACCGCACCCGCGGGGCGCGTGGGGAGTTTTCTCCAATTAAAGGACAGTCGAAACGGGATTTATTTAATTATTTAAGAGTCGCCACCTGGGAATTTTAAGGCGTCCCAAGTCACCAATTTCAATCCCTGAATCGAGGAGAATATGACTCTGTTTATTATTCTGCGAACCAGAAATCCTGAGTAAGGAATTCTGTTAATCCGGAAGAAGGTGTTAGGCATTTCCGAATTCCGTGGTTCTAGCACGGTCGCTTAACTGTTTTTATTATTGGCTTAATTATCTTGATTTTTACTAAATACGTTTTTATTGCATGATTTTACTACCGCTTTTTACTTATTGTTTACAATTATATGGACGAATTACGCGTACGTATATTCGTATTATATACTTTTTATAATTACCGGGGATCATGCCACGCGTACGTGTACACAATAAAATTGTCCATGTTATAGTTTTTATAAAAAATATATGTTCGAAATTTAAAATATAAAATCCGGAACATAATCATCCTTTTATTTGGACAATGAACTACACATCTCGGGTTATATGAAATTATTTTGACATCCGCGGAGAAATACTTTAAAATATTTGCTCAAAATTGCGCGTACGCATAATCCGAATTTGCTTTTAAATATAATCAGGGTACGCGAACGCATCCCTAATTGCGCAAAATACTGTAATGGTATTATGGAATTTCCACAAAATGTTTATTATATCACGAGAAATCTCCATTTAAGATACCTTTTAATTCTTGAAAAAGAATCCACAATTTATTAAATGTTGCCCGTCGATTAGAATTTCCGCGTATAATTTATGTTCATCCAAGACTATTCAAATTCAAAATAAAGAATAAGAACATGATTAATACTATTCTTCACAAATACAACATATATACATATACCAAAGAATGAGGGACATATGAAACTCACAAAATGATTTATGAAGGGAAGAAGTATTTTTGAACAATTTTTATTTATTTCTTATTTAGTGCAAATTCTATTTCTACTTACCATTGATATAAGTATTGTAATTTATGCTTGTACACCTCATTTTATTCTCATATACTTGCTTTTGATCTAATTGGCCTAATTGTTTGGTTAATTTATTTATGAGGGTGAATAGGCATCAAGTTGATAAGAAAAGAATTATTATACAAATTGATTGACAACATTGCCTTACATGCAACGTATTTGTATGTCTTGAAACATTCATAGCATTTTAACATCATAATGAGCCATAACAACTCAACTCACCATCCACTAATGGTTCTATAAATACCTGTTATCATACCACATAAGAACGTACAACTTATATCATTCCATCCATAACTAAATCAAGTATAAGAATAAACTAGCAATATGGTTTTGATATTTTCACTCTATTCTAACAACGCCACAAGGCCTAGTTAATGGCCAATCTTTATGTCATGTTTCCTACCTTGACAGTTCAAATATGATTAAACTAATGAGATGAAGGGCTAACATTATTACAAAGCTTTATACGAACTTTCAAAGTAAGACAATTAGCTCATAGCTATCAAATTGAATTCACTACTAATTAACTAACATGAAACAAAAAATGAAATTTAAACTGATGAACTTGGACAAATGGAAAACAGAATTTCAATTCAAGCTTCATTGATGAGTCATGTTGAATCTCTTTCCAACTTAAAATTTAAAAGACATGTACCTGAAAATGAAGGTAGAAGGAGTAAATTTCAGCAGTAGCAGCAATAACAAAATCAGTAGAATGTACCGATAACACAGCAAGTCTGAACAAGAATAGGATCCGAGGAGCCCAGATGCACAGTAACAGGATTTTTGGGAAAAACTTTCAGATTTAATCCAAGTAATATCAAACAAATAGACCCGGACAGATCCAAAGAAAAGTATGTTTCTGATTTTCTTTTCTGTTTCTATATCTGTTTCTGTTTTTCTTTTTCCTCTTCCTCTTCAGATTCCAAGAAGAATCTGATTTTTCTGCTGGGTTTTTCTCTTTTATCTCACTCTAGGTGTATTTTTCTTAAATTCTCTTTCAAAATCTGTTATGAAGTCTCTCTAAACTCTCTTCTCCGTCTAACTGAAAACTCTCAATCAGATTTTTCTTCTTCCAAAATCTCTTAAAATCTCCCTTCTAAAGTCTGTCCAGCTCCCTGTATTTATACAGGGCTGGTCCTATACAATTTTGTGCTGGATGGACCCTTTTCTCCTTTAAAAATCAGAAAGTTTTTCCATTAAAACTACTTTTGAATAATTTAAAACTAAGTGCTATTTATCCTGTTTTTTTCAGCAGCCCCATTATCCCTTGTTCCCCATTATTACTTAAATTATAGCCACTATATTATTGAAAGCACACTATCACATTACCCTACTGTTTCATTCTAAAACAAAACTGAAATCCTCAAGGAAATCAGAATCTGATAAAAAAAACAGATTTTAAAAATTGTTCAGAATCGATTATCCTTCTGAATTAAACAGCTATAATCAATCCTATCAAGTTCTGGACTGAATCTTGACTGAGAATGCACTTTTCTAACACAATGGTATCTAACCAACATTTGTGAAATTGAAATTAAACCTAATATCATAACAACATTATACTGAATTCAGCCTAATAATTCAACTGAACTCAGCTTTTGAACTAAGATCAAACAAACAGGAGCATTGTCAATATATTGACAATGTTCTGAACTTAATGTTCAGAAAACAACACACATATAACGTCCATTTGATGGATTTATTAAACAAGAACCAACTGATTAACAATAACTAATTAACTGATTATAGCAAAATAATCCATCCAAAACAGGTTATTTCAGTCAACATTTTCAGAAGCAGGATTTATGATATAACTAATCGACGAACTTAGTCGAGTCGATTACACACATTGTACATAATCACAATCAACAGAAACAATTCACATTTAGAATCAAGTTGACGGGTAGGGGACAGTATAACAAAAATTTGACTAGAAAATTATGAAAAATTAAACAAACTAATGAAACGAACATAGAATACACATAGAATGCACATAAGAAACAGAAATTACCTCTGAACCTTTAAATTCAACTGAACTCAACTCGACTTGGATTTGGATTTTGTTTGAAATCAAAACAGACCTTAGTCGAAGTATTTTCCACTGAAAATACTTCGACTAAGGTCGATTAAACCTCAATCTTTATTCAATCTGGACAGAATCCAAAAGTTTGGTATTTTTAGGGTTCTTGAAAGTTCGATTTGGGATTTACTCATTTCTGGTTAGATTCGTGGGAAACCAAAGATGTTCTAGGCACGAGGGAGGTCAGGGGGTAACTGGTGTGAGTTTGAAGTAGGTTGGGATAATGTCAGGTTGTACTCGAATCTTCAAATGAAGATTCGAGTAGTTCCAGTATGATTCGAACCATGCAACTAACAGATCCGTGATGAGGGTATCTAGGGGAAGTTGTGGTGTTATTTTGGAAGCCATCGGAGAAGATCAGGTTTTCAGGCCAACCTTCGATTTAAGATTCGAAGAGTTGGGGCCTGATTCGAAGGAAACTAAGGTCAGATTCGTGTAGAGGATGTTCAGGGGGTTCTAGGGTGTTATTTTGGTGACCGGCGGCGTTGATGCCGCCGGGTTTCAAGCGGTGGGATCCTAGGGCGGCTAGGGTTAGGAGTGGGGGTTTGGAGGACGATGATGAACAGTGTAGGAGGGGGGTGCTTAGTTTGGGGCCGGGGTAGGGCTTGGGACTTATATAGGGGTGGGGTGGATTGATATTGTCCGTTGAATTAGATAGAATGAATGGCCAGGATCAACTCACTTAACCAAATGACGTCGTTTGGTTTAACGTTGGGGTCAGACTGAATCGGGTCAATGGGTCGGGTTACGGGTTGCAAGTAAGGGTAGGGGATATCAGCCGTTGGATTGATTTAATCCAACGGTCCTTGATGGAGTGTGACCAAACGTCGTCGTTTGGATTTACTCATGAGTTGGACCGGACATGTTGGTTTGGATTGGGCTGTGAGGGGGAAATTAATTCGATTTGGGCCTAGATTTTAATCCAGGTCCGATTTTGTGTATATGTATTATTGTTTTTTTTTCATTTTTTCTAATTTAAATTTTTAATTATAAAATAAATCTAACTTCGTAAAAAATATATTAATTATTCTATAACAATTATTTAACACATAGACAAAACATCAATCACATAGTGGAATATTTAAAATAGAACTATTGCATATTTTTGTGATTTTATTTAAATTATCTTTTAAATGCATAATTAAATCCTATATGCATGCAACATGTATTTTATTTTATTTTTCATTTTATTTATGACAAAGTAAACATTTATGGTCATAACACAAATATTTAACACCACGCAAATTCAAAAATTACACAGTAAAAGAAATTTATTTTATTTTTTGATTTTATTTTGGAGTAGTTTTCGTAAGGCAAAAATCACGTGCTCACAGCTGCCCCTCTTTGTGCGGAAACTCGAAGAGTTTTCGTGCAAAGATAAAGTGAGCGGATACGAGCGATTTTTGCCCGTTCGAATACTCCGTGGGAAGCATTTTTAGAAAGATTTGACCGAACCTCTGCTTCAAAGGTTTCCTACATATCCTTGGCTATAAAGGAATCAGGTCAATGTAGTTCGGGAATTTTGGGTAGCTGGGACTACCATGGGACTGTGATGTTACTGCTGCTTTGTGCTGTTTTTACTGCTTGCTGACCTCCTTATTACACCTTACTTTAAAGGAAATACAAAAATTAAACTAGATTATGGTACAGGAATTATAAAAATCTTATCTAGATCATGCCCTTGCGTTTCTTGTTGTCTTGATATTTTGGTGACTCTTGGGCATTTGGCTTATTCCGTATTCCTTTTCATTGTGTCCCGTATTTTCTTTTGGGACTCTTGTTGTTTCTTGCTGGGGATTCTGTTGGACTCCTCTGCTTTATTGATTCTAAGTGTGCTCCTTTTTCATATGAGCGGGCTTTTGATTTCAACACTTCAATTTCATTCCCTCGTTCTTCAGGTGGGTGCCTTGACTGCTTCTTTTCTTTCTTCATCCTCATTCTCCAGGTGGACGCCTAACTTCCTTTTTTCTTCATCCTCATTCTCCAGATGGACGCCTGACTTCTTTAATTCTTCATCCTCATTCTCCAGGTGGACGCCTGACTTCTTTTTCTCATCCTCATTCTCCAGGTGGACGCCTGACTTCTTCTTTTCTCATCCTCATTATCCAGGTGGACGCCTGACTTCTTCAATTCTCATCCTCATTCTCCAGGTGGACGCCTGACTTCTTCAATTCTTCATCCTCATTCTCCAGGTAGACGCCTGACTTATCTTTAATTCTCATCCTCATTCTCCAGGTGGACGCCTGACTTCTTTAATTCTTCATCCTCATTCTCCAGGTGGACGCCTGACTTCTTCTTTTCTTTGTCCTCATTCTCCAGGTGGACGCCTGACTTCTTCAATTCTCATCCTCATTCTCCAGGTGGACGCCTGACTTCTTTTAATTCTCATCCTCATTCTCCAGGTGGACGCCTGACTTCTTTAATTCTCATCCTCATTATCCAGGTGGACGCCTGACTTCTTCAATTCTTTGTCCTCATTCTCCAGGTGGACGCCTGACTTCTTCAATTCTCATCCACATTCTCCAGGTGGACGCCTGACTTCTTTTAATTCTCATCCTCATTCTCCAGGTGGACGCCTGACTTCTTCTTTTCTTTGTCCTCATTCTCCAGGTGGACGCCTGACTTCTTCAATTCTCATCCTCATTCTCCAGGTGGACGCCTGACTTCTTTTAAATCTCATCTTCATTCTCCAGGTGGACGCCTGACTTCTTTAATTCTCATCCTCACTATCCAGGTGGACGCCTGACTTCTTCAATTCTTTGTCCTCATTCTCCAGGTGGACGCCTGACTTCTTCAATTCTCATCCTCATTATCCAGGTGGACGCCTGACTTCTTCAATTCTCATCCTCATTCTCCAGGTGGACGCCTGACTTCTTCTTTTTCTCATCCTCATTCTCCAGGTGGACGCCTGACTTCTTCTTTTCTCATCCTCATTATCCAGGTGGACGCCTGACTTCTTCAATTCTCATCCACATTCTCCAGGTGGACGCCTGACTTCTTTTAATTCTCATCCTCATTCTCCAGGTGGACGCCTGACTTCTTCTTTTCTTTGTCCTCATTCTCCAGGTGGACGCCTGACTTCTTCAATTCTCATCCACATTCTCCAGGTGGACGCCTGACTTCTTTTAATTCTCATCCTCATTCTCCAGGTGGACGCCTGACTTCTTCTTTTCTTTGTCCTCATTCTCCAGGTGGACGCCTGACTTCTTCAATTCTCATCCTCATTCTCCAGGTGGACGCCTGACTTCTTTTAATTCTCATCTTCATTCTCCAGGTGGACGCCTGACTTCTTTAATTCTCTTCCTCATTATCCAGATGGACGCCTGACTTCTTCAATTCTTTGTCCTCATTCTCCAGGTGGACGCCTGACTTCTTCAATTCTCATCCTCATTATCCAGGTGGACGCCTGACTTCTTCAATTCTCATCCTCATTCTCCAGGTGGACGCCTGACTTCTTCTTTTTCTCATCCTCATTCTCCAGGTGGACGCCTGACTTCTTCTTTTCTTTGTCCTCATTCTCCAGGTGGACGCCTGACTTCTTCTTTTTCTCATCCTCATTCTCCAGGTGGACGCCTGACTTCTTTAATTCTCATCCTCATTCTCCAGGTGGACGCCTGACTTCTTTTAATTCTTCATCCTCATTCTCCAGGTGGACGCCTGATTTCTTTAATTCTCATCCTCATTATCCAGGTGGACACCTGACTTCTTCTTTTCTTCATCCAGGTATTTCCTGACACAAATATTGTATTTGCCCCTGTTTTAAATCAAAGAAAACTTTGTTAGTTTAAAGCAGGGTGGTTGACTGGGGTATTCTTGCCGATGGTGATGCTTCTCTTCATTTCTCTTTGTTGCCTTGGAATGGTTGAAAAGACTGTTTTGTCCTTGTAATTGATCCTTGACTATAGGATTCCCCTCTGTATGTTTTCCTTCAAACCCTTTTAACCGTAATCATATGTCCCTTCTGACTTTGGTGATCCATTTTTTAATTTCACCTTTCTTACACCCATATCTTTTATCTCCCACCTTTCGTGGCTGTATTTTGTAACCTTGAATCTCGGTAGTATACCTTGACATTCCTTCTTATTTGTTTGGAATAAAACTTATCTCAAAGCTTTTAGAAAAGTAAGATTATTAGTGACGAAACACGTTGATTTCGACAATTATAGAATGAAAAGAAAAATCCAATTTTGTATGACTATTGGAGAAAGAATAAAAACTTATCTGATTGGAGTTACTGGCACCAATGATCAGGGTATGCATTTTGGATTAATCAACCCAGTCTTTTAATCAATCTCCTTTCAATTGTCTCATTTTTGTTTTTACCAAAATTTCCATAACCCAACTTCATTTTTCATTTCACAGACCTGTCGGACTTGTAACGTCTTAAAGAGTTTTCACCAATAAACTTTCCTCATTTGTTTACTTCTCACTTCCTTTTCGCCTTATGGTGCCCACGAAGGTTTTCACCAATAAGACTCTCTCATTTTACTTTTCTCTCAACTTCCGTCGCCTTATGGTGCCCGTGTGGGTTTTCACCTATAAGACTCTCTCATTTTTACTTTCTTTTCTTGTTTGTACCAGAGTGTTATGAACCATCTTCATTTGCTTGACTCAACATTTTTCTAAGATTGATCGAAAGGTCTTTTTGGTATGGGGTTAGAAATGGAAAAGGTATTAAAAGTTAAATAGCTTTGGTATGGGTTAAAAATTACAACTCTTGGAATCTTTCTCTTATTTGCAATACAGTTTCTCTGCCCCAGTTTTTGATTGGGGTTGCTTGACATAACTTTTTGTGCACATTATGTATATTGTGCACCCTATGACCGAGCCGTGAGGCGCCTACGTATCCTTCTTTGAGGAATCAGGTCAAACGTAGTTCACTACAATAATAGTGGTTTGATTTTTTTTTTTTTTTTTTTTATATTTGATTTTCATTGATTCCAAGAGAGGGTAAGAAAGAAACAAGTATGGCTCAAAGGGGGAAAACAAAGGGTATAGTGTTTGGATAGCAGAATAAATTGCCTTTGTCATTCCAATCTTCGAAATAATGCTAAATACAAACATTCAAGAATTTTATGCATAATATCTCTTTACCGCGTCAGAATTGATCGCCAGGTCTATGCATTTGCCCTCAATGTCTGTTAAGCATAGTGCACTATTCGATAATACTCTGGTCACAATGAATGGTCCTTGCCAATTCGGGGCAAATTTGCCTTTTGCTTCAACCTGATGTGGAAAAATACGTTTCAACACATGCTGACCTACTTCAAACTTCCGGGGACGCACCTTTTTGTTGTATGCTCTTTCTATTCTTCTTTGATATAATTGACCATGGCATACTGCGGTCAATCATTTTTCATCAATCAAGTTTAACTGTTCTAGACGGGTTTTGACCCATTCATCATCATCAATCTTTGCTTCGGCGATGATCCGAAGGGAAGGAATCTCAACTTCTGCAGGAATTACTGCTTCAGTGCCATATACCAACAAATAAGGAGTTGCTCCTACTGAAGTGCGAACAGTAGTGCGGTATCCCAATAATGCAAATGGTAATTTTTCATGCCATTGTTTTGAACCTTCTACCATTTTCCGAAGTATCTTCTTTATGTTTTTGTTGGCTGCTTCTACTGCTCCATTCGCCTTGGGCCGATATGGGGTAGAGTTACGATGTGTAATCTTAAACTGTTGACATACTTCCTTCATTAAGTTGCTGTTAAGATTAGCACCGTTATCTGTGATGATCACCTTCGGGATTCCGAATCGACATATGATATTTGAGTGGACAAAATCGACCACAGCTTTCTTGGTCACTGATTTGAATGTCTTGGCCTCAACCCATTTGGTAAAATAATCAATAGCTACCAGAATGAACCTGTGTCCATTGGATGCTGCCGGCTCAATTGGTCCAATCACATCCATGCCCCAGGCAACGAAGGGCCATGGTGCCGACATTGTGTGCAACTCGGATGGTGGAGAATGAATCAAATCTCCGTGTATTTGGCATTGATGACACTTGCGCACAAAACTGATACAATCTCGCTCCATGGTAAGCCAATAGTAACCGGCTCGGAGGATTTTCTTTGCCAATACATATCCACTCATGTGGGGTCCGCAAACTCCTGAATGTACTTCAGACATGACAGCTGCAGCTTGTCTGGCATCTATGCATCTTAATAATCCAAGATCTGGTGTTCTTTTATACAAAACTCCTCCGCTTAAGAAGAATCCATTTGCCAATCGCCTAATGGTCCTCTTTTGATCTCCTGTGGCTTGTGCAGGATATATCCCCATCCTGATATACTCCTTGATGTCGTGGAACCATGGTTCTCCATCAAATTCTTCTTCAACCATATTGCAATAAGCGTGCTGATTGTGGACTTGAATATGTATTGGATCTACATAAGCTTTGTCCGGATGGTGCAACATTGATGCCAGGGTAGCCAATGCATCAGCAACCTCATTATGGATTCTTGGAATATGTTGGAATTCCACTGATTGAAACCGCTGACAAAGATCATGTAGACATTGTCGGTATGGTATGAGCTTCAAGTCTCGGGTTTCCCATTCTCCTTGAATTTGATGTACCAAAAGATCCGAATCTCCCATGACTAAGATTTCTCGGATACCCATATCGGCGGCTAGCCTTAACCCCAAAATGCAAGCTTCATATTCAGCCATATTATTGGTGCAATAAAATCGTAATTGAGCCGTAACAGGATAGTGATGCCCTGTTTCAGAAATGATTACAGCTCCTATTCCGACTCCTTTCATGTTGGCGGCTCCATCAAAGAAAAGTTTCCAGCCAGGCTTTTCAATTTGCTTCACCTCGTCGATATGCATTGTTTCTTCATCAGGAAAATAAGTTTTCAACGGCTCATATTCCTCATCGACCGGGTTTTCGGCTAAATGATCGGCCAGTGCTTGAGCCTTCATTGCAGTTCGAGTCACATAGATGATGTCGAATTCTGTGAGTAATATCTGCCACTTTGCCAGTCTTCCCGTTGGCATGGGCTTTTGAAAAATGTATTTCAATGGATCCAACCGAGAAATGAGGTAAGTAGTGTAGGATGACAAATAGTGTTTCAATTTTTGAGCTACTCATGTTAGGGCGCAACATGTCTTTTCCAGATGAGTATACTTAACCTCGTAAGCTGTGAATTTCTTGCTAAGGTAGTAGATGGCCTGTTCTTTTCTGCCAGTGAGGTCATGTTGCCCCAATACACAAACAAATGAATTTTCCAAAACCGTCAAGTAAAGAATTAAAGGCCTTCCTGGCTCTGGCGGGACCAACACGGGTGGGTTCGACAAGTACCCTTTTATCTTATTGAACACTTCTTGACACTCATCGGTCCATTTAACCGCATCATCCTTTTTTAACAATTTGAAAATGGGCTCACAGGTTGTTGTGAGCTGAGCAATAAACCTGCTGATGTAATTTAACCTTCCCAACAAACTCATTACTTCAGTTTTGTTTCTTGGAGGTGGCAGTTCTTGGATGGCTTTGATATTTGATGGGTCTAGCTCGATGCCTCGTCGACTGACTATAAATCCCAACAATTTTCCAGACGGAACTCCAAATGCGCACTTGGCAGGGTTAAGCTTGAGGTTGTACCTGCGAAGTCTTAAGAAGAACTTCCTCAAATCCCCAACGTGGTCGGCCTGATGCTTTGATTTTATGATCACATCGTCCACGTATACCTCAATCTCCTTGTGTATCATATCATGAAACACTGTGGTCATTGCTCTCATATAGGTTGCTCCGGCGTTCTTTAAACCGAATGGCATTACCCGGTAGCAATAAGTTCCCCATGGTGTGATGAATGTCGTCTTTTCTGCATCTTCTTCATCCATTAGAATTTGATGATACCCGGCATAACAATCCACGAAAGACCCTATATCATGCTTGGCACAATTGTCGATCAAAATATGGATATTGGGTAATGGGAAATTATCCTTTGGACTTGCTTTGTTGAGATTGCGATAGTCGACGCATACTCTAATTTTGCCGTCTTTCTTTGGTACAGGAACGATATTAGCCAACCAAACAGGATATCGAGTGACTCGAATGACCTTTGCTTCCAATTGTTTGGTGATTTCTTCCTTAATTCTCACACTCATGTCAGGCTTGAATTTTCTCAGCCTCTGCTTGACAGGAGGCACCGTTGGATCGGTGGGCAATTTGTGAACCACTAAATCAGTGCTCAGGCCCGGCATGTCGTCATACGACCATGCAAAAACATCTTTGAATTCTATGAGTGCTTTAATTAACTCCTCTCGGATCTTTGGTTCCAGATGGACACTTATTTTAGTTTCTCGGATATTACTCGTGTCCCCTATATTGATGTCCTCGGTATCACTCAAGTTAGGTTTGATTTTTTCCTCAAAGTGAATTAACTCTTTACTAATCTCTTCAAAAACCTCATCTTCATCATATTCTGATTCATAATCACAATATATTTCTTGAATTAATATTTCGGAACCAGATTGATTTTTAAGACTGGGCTGAGGATTCCTCATGCATGCCATATCACTAGAGCCAGCGTAAAAGGAACTGTACAGGAAAGAAGAAAAAGAAAAGAAAGCTATTAGGAATGATAATAAAAAGGAAACTGCTTTTTATTGGATGATGAAAGATAACAAGGTTTGCACACTTCAAACAAACTGTAAGATAAGCTTTGGGATTACAACCCTGAAGTAACCCAAACAAACTGAAAGAAAATCAAAATAAACTACCAAGACTCCTTTCGAATTGGGAGAGGAGTGGCTTTCCAATTATTGAGCTTTGTTTCTGGCCCAACGAATTGAACTTCTGCGTTGCTACACCCTTCTCCGCTTTCCAACATGTTCACATCACTAAACAATTTCTCGAACCTTTCAATTAATTTCTTCTCAGGATTTACCCGGGATTTAGGAATTGTTGTTATCGGGCGATTTTTAGCGTCGGTCTTGACAGAAGACTTTGACAGATGTGGGACTGGTTTTTGAAGAACCCATGCTTGGTGTTTCAGCTTCCTAGCCCTTACTACGTCATTGGCAGTGGGTATGAACCCCAAACCGAATGTTCCCCAGTTCTCGGGGAGAGATACTGGTTGTATAATTCCTTGCAAAGATAAACCCAGACCTTTGCCGGGTATAAAGCCATTTTTAACATTTCATAAGCTACCATGACTGATGCAGAGGATATCTTTGGATTTGGAAGATATTTCCCCTCTGGAATTTTCTCTATCGATACTATGTCGGTCACTTGGTATACCCATGGTCCCTGGTCATTTTCTGTTCCCTCGACCGGTACAATGGTACTGCTGTGAGCATTTAAACTTTCTTCTCCATACACGACTACTTCTTGATGATCCCATTCAAACTTGACAGCCTGATGTAGTGTTGACGGGACTGCTTTAGCAGCATGGATCCATGGTCGACCCAACAACAAGTTGTAAGAAACAGTTATGTCCAACACTTGGAATTCCATTGTGAATTCAACTGGCCCTATAGTTAACTCCAACACTATGTCGCCAAATGAATCTCTGCTTCCACCGTCAAACCCCCGTACGCAGATACTATTTTTCTGGATCCTCTCCTCTTTAATTTTTAATTTCTTTAAAGTGGAGAGAAGGCATATGTTTGCACTTGACCCATTGTCAACCAATACCCGGGTTACTACGGAGTTTTCACATTTCACGGTGAGGTAAAGAGCTCTGTTGTGCTCGGTACCTTCCACAGGTAATTCATCATCAGCAAATGTAATTCTGTTTGTCTCAAAGATTCTGTTGGCTATTTTTCCCAAATGATTTACAGAGATCTTTTCAGGAACATGAGCTTCATTCAGGATTTTCATCAACGCCAGACGGTGTTCCTCTGAATGGATCAGTAATGACAACAATGAAATTTGAGCGGGGGTCTTCTTTAATTGATCCACAACAGAATAATCATGGAGTTTCATTTTTCTTAAAAACTCCTCCGCCTCTTCTTCCGTCACAGCTCTCTTTGTTGGCATTGGATTGTTTTTAGTTTTTCTCAGCTCTTCGGGAGTAAAACATCTTCCCGAACGAGTCAAGCCTTGCACCTCACACACTTCTTCCTTGATTTCTTTTCCCTTGTACATTACAGTCACTCGTTCGTAGTTCCATGGGATGGCTTTGTTGTTGATGACCGGCAGCTGGATTACAGGTGCAATAATAACCCGATCTGTACGGGCTCCTTCCACGAATACAATGGGTTTGTTAGCAACCCCTGGTACTATCACTTTCGGCCTTTCTTGTTTTGCGGCAACTTTGCTCGATGATCCCTCATCGACTATCATAGACGGTTCATCACCATTTTTGTTCTGCTTAGACACCGGCTTCTCCTCCATTAACTGCTTATCTGGCTTGGTTTCATGAGACTTGATCATCATGACAGTTTGTGATGGCTTCTTTGTCTCCCCATCAGTTTGTATGATTTCTATCATATTAGCCTCTTGATGGGCTGGCATTGGATTTCTATTGATATTTGGGGCTTCGGGGGTTTGAACCTCGATTTTATTAGTATCAATCAGCTCTTGTATTGCATTTTTCAAATGCCAGCACTTCTCCGTATCATGGCCTGGTGCACCGGAGCAATATTCACAGCTAATGGTGTAATCCAAATTCTTTGGAGGAGGATTGGGTAGCTTGGATTGTATTGGTCTCAGCATGTCTAGCTGTCTCAGCCTGTGGAACAGACTAGTGTAAGACTCTCCCAATGGAGTGTAAGTTTTCTTTTTCTGTTCCCTTTCTCCCCTGAATGCTGGCCTAGGCCTGAAACCTGGTCCGGGATAGGCTCGTGGGTAAGTATTTGGTGTGACAGGAGCACGCCAATTGGTGTGAACAGGTGGCTGATTGTATGCTTGAGCATGGTTAATGGAAAAATGAGGCTCTGAAGGGTGATAGTAGTGTTGGGATGAATCATGGTGGTAAGCTGATTGGCGAGGTCGTTGCTGATTATAGTAAAGCGGTGAACCTCTGGGTCCCGGCCAAATTCCTGAATCAACTACTGCTGCTTCCTCCTTCTTCTTTCTTCCGATTCCTCCTACCCCACCTTCAATAGCTTGAGTATTTGCCTTAATTGCTGAATAGCTCATGATTTTATTTGTCTTGAGGCCTTCTTCCACCATACCTCCCATCTTTACTACTTCGTTGAATGATTTCCCAACCGCTGAAACCAAATGGGCATAGTAAGTCGGTTCCAAGGCTTGGAGGAAGTAGTCTACCATTTCGCTCTCCTTCATAGGAGGATCCACTCTTGCTGCCTGTTCTCTCCACCGAAAACCATACTCTCTGAAACTTTCATTATGTTTCTTCTCAAATTTTGTCAAAGATAATCTATCTGGGATGATTTCCAGATTGTATTGGAAATGGTATGCGAATGCCTGTGCCAGGTCATCCCAGGTGTACCATCTCCCATGGTCCTGGCGTGTATACCACTCCAAAGCTGATCCGCTTAGACTTTGACTGAAGTAAGCCATTAATAATTCATCTTTTCCCCCAGCTCCTCGCATCTTGCTACAGAAACCCCTTAAGTGGGCTACTGGGTCACCGTGCCCGTTGTATAAGTCAAATTTGGGCATCTTGAAGCCAACTGGTAATTGTACGTTTGGGAACAAGCACAAATCTTTGTAGGCTACACTGACTTGCCCACCTAATCCTCGCATGTCTCTGAATGATTGTTCTAGACTCTTGACCTTCCTGAACATCTTTTCTTGCTCATCATTTTTGGCTGGCTTGTCAATTTCGGTTGGGAGATCAAAACGAGGAGTTGTTGAATGAATTTCGGAGGCTTTGAGGGTGGGCTCCGTGGGGTAATATTGGTTGTCCTAGGCCTGGAATGTAGGCTCACTAGGAGATTTGTGGAATGTAGCAGGGGGAGGTGCTACGAAAACAAGAGTCATAGGTGGAGGAAAATATGGAACGGGTTTTGGAGGTGGAGACTGTGGTGTCTGAGAGGTGGTGCCTCGATAGTGCTGGTAAATGGGGAAGTTTGGGGATAATTCAGTGGTAATATTATCCTGAGTTTGGGTCATTGATGGAGCAGGGTTATTTGGGTAAGATGGGGGTAACTGTCCTGTAGACCAGGCTTGGTACATCTCAGCCATTTGCTGCTTGAGTTTAAACATCTCTTCTTTCATTTTCCCGACATCCATCTCCTCTAGCTCCATACCTGTGTCAACATCTGGGATAGACATACTTTCGGGTATTGGTCCTTTTGATCTTGTGTGATAGTGATAATATGCCAGTATACTCTTTAGAGAAACTAACTGCTTGAATTCTGGAAATGAACAAACTTGTTAGTTTTGAGAGTTTAACACATATATAATCACACGTTGAGATGCAATGCTCCTAGACAAATAATCCCTTTCTATTATGCATTTGCTCGGCTGCTTGTGTCGTCCCAGCTTTCTTGAAATTGAAAATTGTCATTCACTTTTATTTACTATATATATCTTTTATCGTGGTGGTCGAATCTTAGAGATTGCCTACGTATCATGCCTTACATGAATCAGACCTTGCGTAGTTCGGACCAAAGGCAATCACTTTTATTTATTACACAAAGATGGAATTACATTTGAAAACTTTAAGAAAATTGGCTTGAAAACACACACTTAAATCAAAATAAAAGATACAATTCTTAACATCTCACAACGTGCCCCACTTTCCACTTTTGTTGTCAAATATTGGATTATCTGCTCAATGTGGGGCTTGACCTGGATGGCCTCCCAGCGTACGATACATCCTTTCCAACTCCATTGCTAGATGACGAGCAAAAGTGGGCGCATGCTCAGTAAATCTTTCATAATCCATTCCTTGGCAGTTTACATAACTTTGAGATGTGAAGACTGCCAGGTCGTGGATTTGTGCCCTGAAACCTTGGAGACGTTGGTCTTGGTCTTGCAATTGCTGCTGACGAGTGGTGGCTATATCTCTGACACGGTTTTCACGATCTAGAGCTGATTCTAACAGAGCTCGGAGTCTGGCCTGCTCTAATCTTGCTTGCGATCTTTCCCTGTCGAGGTCTGCTTGTTGATGTTCTCTGTTGCATCTTCTTGCCTCTTCTAGTTGTGCACGAAGCTGGTCTTCTGATCGCATCCAATAGTCTTTTTCCTTCTTGAATTGTGCCTTGTCTTTTTCGGATTGCCTATCTTGGCGTTCCTTGTTAGATCTGGCTTCTTCGTTTAATTGTTGGATCCTTTCTTTTGCTTTGCTCAATGCCCTTTCGTTTTCCGCAAGAATGGAATCATAATCTTGCATTCTTTCAAAGAGATTGGCGATGGTTTTTTGATCCTTCCAGCTCCTCTTTGGCGTTTCAGAAACTCTTTTCATTTTTTGGAATCGAGCATGAAGATTTTCATTCTCACAAGCTAGACTCTTTTTCTCGCCTTCGGCTTCTTGTTCTTGCAAATCTTTCTCCAAACTGAGGCTTCTTAGATTTTCTTTTAGGGCATGGATAGTTGCTTTGTACCCTTTTTCCTTTTCTCCCCAGATCAACCGTTCTTGGATTTTATCATTGAAGTTTTGAACATGGGGTCTTTTTGTTGGCCTTCTTAGCTCAGGCTCTGGTACATCATCCACGCGAGACCGTTTTTCAAACCACCTTGCATATCCAGGATTTATCTCACCCTTTGTAGCGTCTGGGACTTGAGTATCACTTTTCAAGTATCGGCACCCATTCCACATCTGCTGAAGTAGAGCCTCGGGAATAGTGGCTTCTGGGTGTAATTCGATTACTTGCACACTCAAATCTTCATCATCAGGAACTATTTGATATCTCCCTAATTGCCTTAGGACTCTCAGTGGTGCATACGGCTGAATGCTTCTCAATCCCAATAGTAGTAGATAACTATTTGAGGCTGACATGTGTATTACTTCCCTCATCGGGAGCCATCCCAGAGTCCATTCAATTTGATTTGCCGTTAAAGCCTTTAGATGAGATACCCATGCTTCTATCCCTTCTGGAGCCTGATAATTTTTTGTTCTTTCCTCATAGCTCTCGATGCAATTATCATTGTTTGACCCATACTGTATGATCTTGGGCTGTTGTTGGAGATGCTCCATCACCCACATTTGCAACAAAATTTTGCATCCTTCGAAGACCTTTGCTCCTGATTTACATAAAGTCAAAGCCCGATAAATGTCTGATAGAATGATGGGGACAAAGGTGTGATTTTCTTTGGTGGTGAGGATTTGCACAATTTTTGCGGTGCGAATATCAATTGTTCGCTCTTTATTTGGGAAGACCATGACTCCTAGAAAAGCCACCATGAAAGCAAATCGACGGTGAATCTGCCAAGTGTCTTTGTTTTGCTTATTAGTAAGGCCTTTCTCATGAATTTCGAACCCATCTGATTTTCCGAACCTTGAATACAAAAAGTTGAAGGAACAACATCCATTGATGACGTTGTTTTTCCTGATTTGACTGCTGATGTTCAGAAGACCGAAGAATCGATGTACCGAAGGAGCCTTTGTGAATATCAAGCTTTGATTTCTTAAACTTCTGTCAAAACCAGCATATCCAGCTATCTCCTCTAATGTAGGAGTAAGCTCGAAGTCAGAGAAACGAAAAACATTGTGAACAGGATCCCAGAAAGTTACTAACGCCGCAATCAGATCATCACGGGGTTTAACTTTCATAATGTCCGTGAGATTTCCCAAATGCTTGACGACCCATTTTTGACCGTCTTCGCCTAAATCATACCACCACATTTGAAGCTGACATAGAAATTCTTCCGTACTTGTGGATGAGGGGCTTTGTGTGGTGCTCATTTTGTATCTGAAATTTAATTTTGAAAATTTATACTAAAAAAAAATTATTTTCGAAAAAAAAAAATTATTTATTAAATACCTTTATTTCAAAATTTAAAACTATTTTTTTTCGAAATTTTTAAAACAACCCATTTTATTCCTTTCTTCTCACCATGATTTTATTTAAGCTGGTCAACAAGCATGTTCGAGGTAAATGAATGCACAAGTAGCAAATAGGATGCATCATGATGGTCTTTTTATTTCGGGTTCACCTGTCCTAGATAGACCCAACCCCTGTGTTGAGTCTCCAAGGCCAAATGCATATGATGCAAATATTCGTTCCTACTAGGGATCCGGTACATGGCTGAGTTATTCTAAGTGTAAAACCTTAGGTTGATTGTTCTAAACCTGGCTTACCCAAACGGACAGTTTGAGCCGAAGCGGGGGCAACGTACCGGGAGCACGAAAGTCTGCCCGGCCTAGTTACTTGTCCCAACTCCGTCTTATTTGGTATGACTTTAACAGAAAGGTGGGTCACGCGCACGTGTACACCATAAATTCAGAAGACTCAGAAAGAAGGGGGTTTCGTAGCAGTTGTATATATTCACAATTCAAATAATATTAAAGCGGTAAAAAAAAACATTTAGCATATTAGCATATAAACAGTTGAAAATCATATAGTAAATAAAGCCAATTAACACAGCTATTTTAAGCTCGAATTCTTTAAACCCTGAACCAATGGTTCTGGGTTACAATAACACTGGTTTTTCTGTTTGTCCCCAGCAGAGTCGCCAGAGCTGTCGCACCTCCTTTTTACCGCGCCCGCGGGGCGCGTGGGGAGTTTTCTCCAATTAAAGGACAGTCGAAACGGGATTTATTTAATTATTTAAGAGTCGCCACCTGGGAATTTTAAGGCGTCCCAAGTCACCAATTTCAATCCCTGAATCGAGGAGAATATGACTCTGTTTATTATTCTGCGAACCAGAAATCCTGAGTAAGGAATTCTGTTAATCCGGAAGAAGGTGTTAGGCATTTCCGAATTCCATGGTTCTAGCATGGTCGCTTAACTGTTTTTATTATTGGCTTAATTATCTTGATTTTTACTAAATACGTTTTTATTGCATGATTTTACTACCGCTTTTTACTTATTGTTTACAATTATATGGACGAATTACGCGTACGTATATTCGTATTATATATTTTTTATAAGTACCAGGGATTGTGCCACGCGTACGTGTACACAATAAAATTGTCCATGTTATATATAAAAAAATATATATATTCGAAAATTAAAAATAAAATCCGGAACATCATCATCCTTTTATTTGGACAATGAACTACACATCTCGGGTTCTATGAAATTATTTTGACATCCGCGGAGAAATACTTTAAAATATTCGCTCGAAATTGCGCGTACGCATAATCTGAATTTGCTTTTAAATATAATCAGGGTACGCGAACGCATCCCTAATTGCGCAAAATACTGTAATGGTATTATGGAATTTCCACAAGATGTTTATTATATCACGAGAAATCTCCATTTAAGATACCTTTTAATTCTTGAAAAAGAATCCACAATTTATTAAATGTTGCCCGTCGATTAGAATTTCCGCGTATAATTTATGTTCATCCAAGACTATTCAAATTCAAAATAAAGAATAAGAACATGATTAATACTATTCTTCACAAATACAACATATATACATATACCAAAGAATGAGGGACATATGAAACTCACAAAATGATTTATGAAGGGAAGAAGTATTTTTGAACAATTTTTATTTATTTCTTATTTAGTGCAAATTTCTATTTCTACTTACCATTGATATAAGTATTGTAATTTATGCTTGTACACCTCATTTTATTCTCATATACTTGCTTTTGATCTAATTGGCCTAATTGTTTGGTTAATTTATTTATGAGGGTGAATAGGCATCAAGTTGATAAGAAAAGAATTATTATACAAATTGATTGACAACATTGCCTTACATGCAACGTATTTGTATGTCTTGAAACATTCATAGCATTTTAACATCATAATGAGCCATAACAACTCAACTCACCATCCACTAATGGTTCTATAAATACCTGTTATCATACCACATAAGAACGTACAACTTATATCATTCCATCCATAACTAAATCAAGTATAAGAATAAACTAGCAATATGGTTTTGATATTTTCACTCTATTCTAACAACGCCACAAGGCCTAGTTAATGGCCAATCTTTATGTCATGTTTCCTACCTTGACAGTTCAAATATGATTAAACTAATGAGATGAAGGGCTAACATTATTACAAAGCTTTATACGAACTTTCAAAGTAAGACAATTAGCTCATAGCTATCAAATTGAATTCACTACTAATTAACTAACATGAAACAAAAAATGAAATTTAAACTGATGAACTTGGACAAATGGAAAACAGAATTTCAATTCAAGCTTCATTGATGAGTCATGTTGAATCTCTTTCCAACTTAAAATTTAAAAGACATGTACCTGAAAATGAAGGTAGAAGGAGTAAATTTCAGCAGTAGCAGCAGTAACAAAATCAGCAGAATGTACCGATAACACAGCAAGTCTGAACAAGAATAGGATCCGAGGAGCCTAGATGCACAGTAACAGGATTTTTGGGAAAAACTTTCAGATTTAATCCAAGTAATATCAAACAAATAGACCCGGACAGATCCAAAGAAAAGTATGTTTCTGATTTTCTTTTCTGTTTCTATATCTGTTTCTGTTTTTCTTTTTCCTCTTCCTCTTCAGATTCCAAGAAGAATCTGATTTTTCTGCTGGGTTTTTCTCTTTTATCTCACTCTAGGTGTATTTTTCTTAAATTCTCTTTCAAAATCTGTTATGAAGTCTCTCTAAACTCTCTTCTCTGTCTAACTGAAAACTCTCAATCAGATTTTTCTCCTCTTCTCCTAAATCAGATTTTTCTTCTTCCAAAATCTCTTAAAATCTCCCTTCTAAAGTCTGTCCAGCTCCCTGTATTTATACAGGGCTGGTCCTATACAATTTTGTGCTGGATGAACCCTTTTCTCCTTTAAAAATCAGAAAGTTTTTCCATTAAAACTACTTTTGAATAATTTAAAACTAAGTGCTATTTATCCTGTTTTTTTCAGCAGCCCCATTATCCCTTGTTCCCCATTATTACTTAAATTATAGCCACTATATTATTGAAAGCACACTATCACATTACCCTACTGTTTCATTCTAAAACAAAACTAAAATCCTCAAGGAAATCAGAATCTGATAAAAAAACAGATTTTAAAAATTGTTCAGAATCGATTATCCTTCTGAATTAAACAGCTATAATCAATCCTATCAAGTTCTGGACTGAATCTTGACTGAGAATGCACTTTTCTAACACAATGGTATCTAACCAACATTTGTGAAATTGAAATTAAACCTAATATCATAACAACATTATACTGAATTCAGCCTAATAATTCAACTGAACTCAGCTTTTGAACTAAGATCAAACAAACAGGAGCATTGTCAATATATTGACAATGTTCTGAACTTAATGTTCAGAAAACAACACACATATAACGTCCATTTGATGGATTTATTAAACAAGAACCAACTGATTAACAATAACTAATTAACTGATTATAGCAAAATAATCCATCCAAAACAGGTTATTTCAGTCAACATTTTCAGAAGCAGGATTTATGATATAACTAATCGACGAACTTAGTCGAGTCGATTACACACATTGTACATAATCACAATCAACAGAAACAATTCACATTTAGAATCAAGTTGACGGGTAGGGGACAGTATAACAAAAATTTGACTAGAAAATTATGAAAAATTAAACAAACTAATGAAACGAACATAGAATACACATTAGAATGCACATAAGAAACAGAAATTACCTCTGAACCTTTAAATTCAACTGAACTCAACTCGACTTGGATTTGGATTTTGTTTGAAATCAAACAGACCTTAGTCGAAGTATTTTCCACTGAAAATACTTCGACTAAGGTCGATTAAACCTCAATCTTTATTCAATCTGGACAGAATCCAAAAGTCTGGTATTTTTAGGGTTCTTGAAAGTTCGATTTGGGATTTACTCATTTCTGGTTAGATTCGAGGGAAACCAAAGATGTTCTAGGCACGAGGGAGGTCAGGGGGGTAACTGGTGTGAGTTTGAAGTAGGTTGGGATAAGGTCAGGTTGTACTCGAATCTTCAAATGAAGATTCGAGTAGTTCCAGTATGATTCGAACCATGCAACTAACAGATCCGTGATGATTCGAACCATGCAACTAACAGTAGTTCCAGTATGATTCGAAGGAAACTAAGGTCAGATTCGTGTAGAGGATGTTCAGGGGGTTCTAGGGTGTTATTTTGGTGACCGGCGGCGTTGATGCCGCCGGGTTTCAGGCGGTGGGATCCTAGGGCGGCTAGGGTTAGGAGTGGGGGTTTGGGGGACGATGATGAACAGTGTAGGAGGGGGGGTGCTTAGTTTGGGGACGAGGTAGGGCTTGGGACTTTTATAGGGGTGGGGTGGATTGATATTGTCCGTTGATTAGATAGAATGAAGGGCCAGGATCAACTCACTTAACCAAACGACGTCGTTTGGTTTAACGTTGGGGTCGGACTGAATCGGGTCAATGGGTCGGGTTACGGGTTGCGGGTAAGGGTAGGGGATATCAGCCGTTGGATTGATTTAATCCAACGGTCCTTGATGGAGTGTGACCAAACGTCGTCGTTTGGATTTACTCATGAGTTGGACCGGACAGGTTGGTTTGGATTGGGCTGTGAGGGGGAAATTAATTCGATTTGGGCCTGGATTTTAATCCAGGTCCGATTTTGTGTATATGTATTATTGTTTTTTTTTTCATTTTTTCTAATTTAAATTTTTAATTATAAAATAAATCTAACTTCGCAAAAAATATATTAATTATTCTATAACAATTATTTAACACATAGACAAAACATCAATCACATAGTGGAATATTTAAAATAGAACTATTGCATATTTTTGTGATTTTATTTAAATTATCTTTTAAATGCATAATTAAATCCTATATGCATGCAACATGTATTTTATTTTATTTTTCATTTTATTTATGACAAAGTAAACATTTATGGTCATAACACAAATATTTAACACCACGCAAATTCAAAAATTACACAGTAAAAGAAATTTATTTTATTTTTTGATTTTATTTTGGAGTAGTTTTCGTAAGGCAAAAATCATGTGCTCACAATACGCATTTGAAAAAGTTTGTCCGAAAGGAGTATTGAGATTATTACATATTTTTCATGCATTTTATTCATTTATACATGTACATTGACCCATGACCAGATGGCGTCATATACGCGTATTTATATGTATATATATAGATATGCATATGGGATATGGGAAAAATGTTATGGTGTTATATACGCACCACCACCTGAACGGTTGGTATATGTTAATGATGTTGCCCACAATGGTCGAGATGATATGATGGGATGCCCTCAGTGGCTTGATGATTTTATGTACACCTATACCCATGTATGACACGAAATTATATACACGAGCATAACATTATAAATGCTTTAGAATTTACAAAGTTACTCAGATTTACAAATTGATTTCTTTTTTCCATGTTTCATTTATGCCTTTTACGTACAGATTTTCATGCCTTACATACTCAGTACATTTTTCGTATTGACGCCCTATTTCATGGGGTCTGCATTTCATGCCCGTAGGTGCATGTATGCAAGCTGACGGTCCCCCTTATTAGGATCCTTGATCAGCGAGAGTTGGCGTACTCCACTCGATCTAGAGATTCTTTTGATTTTGGTACGCTACGCTTGAATACATATATGGGTATGACGTGTCTCAGTCCCGTCTTTGTATAGTTATATTTCTATTAGAGGTCTATAGACAATATGTCTAGTTGGGTAGTATGTGACCTTGCCGGCTTCCAATTTTGAGGTATATAGTTGTATATAGCAGTCTTGTCGGCTCGCCTTACGTATGTTGCATGTATATGTACATATGCCTTTTGGGCAAGTTTCTTTGATGTACATTATTCTCGTAATTCAGCAGATATTATTCGGGTTTATATCTTAGACGCATGCTTAGGAGTATTTGTCAGCTAGGACTCGGGTACCCGTCACGGCCCATCAGTTTGGGTCGTGACAAAAGTGGTTGATGTTACATCTCGTATTTTCGTACATTAAAAGTTTTGTCTTCAGTTAATTAACATAGACTCGGGGATGAGATTATCTTGAGGATAACGTATTTATGCTATTTATAACAAGGAATAAGTAAGTGTCATAAAGTATAAAGGGAACGCGAATTAAAGAAAACGAGTTTAATTGAAAGTGGCCAATTTGGGATAATATACGGGTCGAGCAATAGTACCCGATAATTATGAACTAGTACATATCAAGGTACCATATGACCACGATAGTATAATATATAAAGTATATTAAAATGAGTAGTATATTTAGGTAATTTGAGATACTTCTTAATTATACGAGTAATTGGTTAATTACTGGCTAATGGGACATTACCTAGTTAATTAACAAATTTAGTGGATAAGAATAAATCCCTCCCCTCCAAAACATGGCAGAAAGCCACAAACCAAAGAGAATGAGTCTTTAGTCTTCTTGAATAAGTGGCAATTATGTTAGCCAAAGAAGGTACATTACATTTTTTGTAATCATTACATTACTATCCATCCATGAACACTCCTTCAATGGTAACTTAATTAAGAATCCAGTCCTACTTGGTCAAACTGAAGCAAAAAATCTAAATTGAAATTGCAACATATGATGATGGACATGATGAGGTGAGCTGTGTACAGTAAAGGGCCATATATTGAACTATTGAAAGTATTGCCGAGTAGATACCATCGCCTATAAGGGCAACAGAAGCAGCGCAGGATCTGGGTATAAAGAGTCAACCCATCCTATTTCAATCCCATTATCCATGCTATCATCTAAGAATTGTAATCCGTCTATGTCAATGGTGATAAAGTTTCAACGGAATTCTTACGAGAATTTTTAGGATTGTAGCAACAATAAATTTTATGGTTCTAAAGGAGTACGATGCAACCTTTTCTAAGAAAATCATAAGGATTTTTCCTACTCTAGGTTTGTTAAGGCTATCCTTCTTTCTTTTTGGCATGATCCAAGTTATATTGAAGAAAGGAGCAAATACACAATTTTCATTAACGATTCTATTCACAGAAATACTAGGGGTATTTGTGTTCTTGATTCCCCATATGACATATTATTATATCTTTTATTCATGGGTCTCAGAATAATACACATTTGAAAAAGTTTATCCGGAAGGAGTATTGAGATTATTACATATTTTTCATGCATTTCATTCATTTATACATGTACATTGACCCATGACCACATGGAGTTATATACGTGTATTTATATGTATATGCATACATACATATATATATATATATATATATATATATATATATATATATATATATATGGAAAAAAGGTTACGACATTATATATGCACCACCTGATAAGTTGGTATATGTTGATGATGTTGCCAACAATGATCGAGATGATATGATGGGATTCCTCACTGGCTTGATGATATTATGTACACCTATACCCATGTATGACAAGACATTTATATACACGTGCATAACATTATAAATGTTTCAGAATTTACAAAGTTACTCATATTTACAGATAGATTTCTTTATTCCATGTTTCATCTATGCGTTTTACATACAGATTTTCATGCCTTACATACTCAATACATTTTTCGTACTAATGTCCTATTTCACGGGTTCTGCATTTCATGCCCGTAGGTGCAGGTAGGCAAGCTGACGGTCTCCCTTCTTAGGATCCTTGATCAACGAGAGTTGGCTTGCTCCACTCGATCCGGAGCTGTTTTTGATTTTGGTACAATACGCTTGTATACATATATGGGTATGACGTGGCTCTCTCCTATCTTTGTACATTTGTATTTCTATTAGAGGTGTGTAGACTGTATGTCTAGTTGGACAGTATGTGGCCTTGCTGCCTTCCAGTTTTGAGGTATATAGTTGTCTATAGCAACCTTGTCGGCTCGCCCTACGTATGTTGCATATGCCTTTTGGGTAGGTTTCCTTCATATATATTATTCTCATAATTCAACAGATGTTATTCAGGTTTATATCTTAGACGCATGCTTAGGGGTGTTTGACAGATAGGACTCGGGCACCCATTGCTGCCCATCGGTTTGGGTCGTGACAAAAGTGGTATCAGAGTAGTTCTGTCCTAGGGTTATCTACAGACCATGTCTAGTATAGTCTTGTTTATGGGTGTGTTGTGCACCTCACTTATAGATAGGAGGCTACAAGACATATAGGATGTTTTCCTCTTTTTTTATCTTAGATCGTGCTATATAAGAATTCATGTTCCTAACCATATGTTAAATTTTCACGATGCCTCTAAAGACTACAGCCGCTTGCACGGGTCGGAAGGCTACGAAAGTATTAGAAAGAGCTAAGTTACACTATGGAGTCAGACCCATCAGAGAACATGGGTTCTATTGAGGAGGATCCATATGAGTTATCCGTTCGAGCTATTTTGACCACTCCGGCAGCAGATGGGGTAAGAAGAGTTCCGATCTCACCAAGTCCCATAGTTTTATTATTAGAGCCCGTTGTTCAAGGTATGAGGGGAGTAGTGCATGGATTGGCAAAACCGAGTTCCCCTCAGACTCAAAACTATGTTAGGGTATTTGCGGACACCAACTCTTATGAGGTTCTAGATAGTCCACAGTCTTGGGAATTCGTCAATCAAGGTTCATCTATGTATGTAATGGGATACACATAGAAAGAGGATAGTAGTGGGCCAAGAGGAGGAAGGTAACTGATAAGGATATGAAGGTTCCGCTTCGAAGTGTGTCTGATCGAGGTTCTCATATAGGACGAGGCAAGGACCCTTTACTGTAGACTTCCTCTAGATGTTAGCTTTTGATTGGTGAGTTCCACCTCTTCTTGAAGTACTACCAAGTCAAGATTCTGAATGTTTTAGGTTGTTTTATGAGGACGTAATGAGCCCCGTCCCGACTTGTATATATTATGGTTATGTTTTTTTAAAGGTTCTACAGATAATATCCTATATATAGTTTTGGAATGACATGTCTACGGCCTTGTCGGCCCTTATTTATCCATATAAATGACTTTTTTGGATGAGTACTATGAGTTATGTCCTAATATCGTTACGCATATATATATATATATATATATATAGGTTCCCCTAATAGCTCGGGATAAGTTTGATAATAAATAAGGATAAGGTACGTGGTGTTCGGTTGGGTAGAACTTTATATTATAATGGGTATGGTTTGGTTGGTCTTTTGTTATGCTAACATCAAGTGTATATCAAAGATGGTTTGATTTCAGCTCCCAGGGGAGCCTGTTTTATAATGGAAAGGTTATACGGCATCGCCAATAGGTAAATTTATCTCCTATCTCAAGGCAAGGAAGATGATCAGAAAGGACTATATTTATCGCTGAATTTGGGTTTGGGATGTGGAAATAGAGTCACCAACCATTCAGTCCTTCCCCGTGGATAATGAATTTCCCGATGTTTTTTTTTTCTTTTCGATAAGCTTCCAGGTCTTCCAGAGCAAGAAATTAAGTTCGCTACTAACCTACTACTTGCTACTCAACCAATATCTATTCCTCTCATAGAATGGCCCCCGTAGAGCTGAAAGAGTTGAAGGAACAACTAAAGGAATTACTCAAAAAAGGCTTTATCAGACCTAGTACATCACCATAGGGAGCGCCTGTGTTATTTGTAAGGAGGAAAGATGGTTCCTTACGAATGTGTATTGATTATCGACAGTTGAATAAGGTGACAATCAAGAATAAATACAAGCTCCCAAGGATTGATGATTTATTTGATTAGTTGATGATTCCAAGTGTTTTTTAAAGATATACTTGAGGTCCGGATGCCATCAGGTAAGGGTTAAGGAGAAAGATATCCCGAAGATATCATTCAAGACCAGATATGAGAACTTTGAATTTCGTGTTATGCCGTTCAGTTTGACCATTGCCCAATAGTATTCATGGATTTGATGAACCGTATGTTCAGGCCCTCTTTAGATTTTTTCATAATTGTATTTATCCATGATATATTGGTCTATTCTCATTTAGAGATGGAGCATGCAGATTATTTACATAATGTGCTCAGAGTTCCACAAAAGAAGAAGTTGTATGCAAAATTCTCTAAACGTGAATTCTGGTTGGACTCTGTAGCTTTCCTTGGGCATATCATTTTGGGTGAAAGCATTCGGGTGGATACACAAAAGATTGAGGCAGTAAAGACTTGAACTAGACCCCGACACCGACGAAGGTTCGTAGCTTCTCCGTTTGGCAGGTTATTACAGGAAACTTGTAATGGAATTTTCTTCTCTTTAAGAATCTTTGACCAAAGTAGGATGTGCTATCTCGCTTGATGTTCTAGAATTACATACGGAAATCTATGGTGCAAGTAAGTTAGAGGAAGGTTGCGAATAAGTATAAATAGATATGTGTAGGTCGCAAACTAAAGTATGGTAGAGCGATAAGGTTTTAGAAAGACACGAGGAAGGATAAGAAAAGATGAGTGAAAAGGTGACGAGAATGGATAAGTCCTTGGGGTTAATCTCATAAGAGTGCTGATAGTTTCTCTAAGTTATAGAAGGCTCAGTATAGCATGAATGAACTCAAAGGAGTCTAAAACTAGTAACATTTAGAATAGATGAAATGCTACCATGGTAGTGCAATACGCGCGTAATTATGATAAATAATGGATGAGGTTTGGGCCTTTGAAAAAGGGAATTTCATGAATTGTAAAAGATTAGAATACTCATGTAAGTTAAATCAGAAGGGAGCTAAGTTTCAATGGACCGATGCTTGCGAAAGGAGATTTCAGGCATTGAAGGACAAATTAACTTCAGCACCGGTTCTAACGCTCCCAGAAGGGACCGATGGTTAGGTTATCTATTGTGATGCTTCAGGCGTTGGATTGGGTTGTGTGCTGATGCAACATGGTAAGGTTGTAGCTTATGCTTCTAGACAACTAAGAAAGCACAGGAATAATTACCCAATCCACGATTTAGAGTTAGCCGTAGTTATTCATGCACTAAATATGTGAAGGCAAAACTTGTATGGCATTCATGTTGATATCTATACGGATCATAAAGAGCCTCTAGTATATCTTCAAGCAAAAATGAATTGAATTTACATAAAAGAAGATGGTTGTAACTACTTAAAGACCATGATGTTGATATTTTATATCATACGGGGAAGACGACCATAGTGGCCGACGCCCTTATCCGTAGATCTATGGGTAACCTGTCATATTTACAAGTAGAACAAAAAGCAATAGCCCATGAGATTAATTAGCTAGTTAGTCTTGGAGTTCGATTACTAGACTCAGGTGATATTGGAATTTGAAAACCACAACATCCTCTTTAGTAAATGAAGTCAAGGAACGCCATTACGACGATCCTATGTTAGTTCATTATAGGGATACCACCCCTCAGAAGGAGAAGACACCATTTGAAATACAGAATATGGGGTCATCAGATATCGAGGACAATTATGTGTCCCTAATGTTGCAGGGCTGCGTCGGCAGGTTGTGGGAGAAACTCACCATTCTCGTTATTCTATCTATCCATGACCGACAAAGATATATCATAATAGCAGAGAAGAATATTGATAGGACGGAATGAAAAAGGATATAGCAGAGTTTGTTGCTAGTGTCCTAACTATCAGCAGGTTAAGATTGAGCATCAGAAACCCGGTGAATTATTGCAGGCTATGGGGATTCCGACTTAGAAATGGGAAGTAATCAATACGAATATGATCGTAGGCTTACCTCATACACAGCGTAATTTCGACTCTATATGGGTATTAGTTGATAGGCTTACAAAGACAACCCATTTTTTGCCCGTTAGGTCTACATATTCCGCAGATGATTATTCAAGGCTTTATATTAAGGAGATAGTGCGACTACATGGTGTCCCTGTATCTATTATCTCGGATAGAGGAGCACAATTTACAGCTAGCTTCTGGAGGTCCTTCCAAAATGGATTGGGGACTCAGGTAAGTCTTAGTACATCATTTCATCCCCAAACAGATGGACAGGATGAGCGTACTATTCAGACACTTGAGGACATGTTACGAGCTTGTACGATAGACTTCAAAGGTAGCCGCGATGATCATCTGCCGCTTATTGAGTTTGCATATAATAATAGCTACCATTCAGTATTCAAGTGGCTCCATACGAAGCTCGTTACAGACAAAAGTGTAGGTTGCCTATAGGGTGGTTCGATGTTGGGGATACTACGTTAGTAGGACTAGAATTGGTACAACAGGCAATAGAGAAAATTAAGCTTATATAGGAAAGGCTATAGCAGCTCAAAGCCGTCAAAAGTCTTATGCAGATAATCGACGACGAGACTTGGAGTTTCGGGTTGACGATTGGGTATTCATAAAGGCATCACCGATGAAAGTTGTTATGAGGTTCGGTAAGAAAGAAAAACTTAGCCCTCGGTACATTGGACCATATAGGGTCATACGCAAAGTAGGCCAGGTAGCATATGAGCAAGACTTGCCTTTGTACTTGGAATCTATATATCCAGTCTTTCATGTGTCTATGCTCCGTAAATGTATCGGAGATCCTTTTAGAAGTGTGTTAGTTGACGACCTTCAGGTCACAGCAGCTACTATATGAAGAAACTCCCACTACTATATTAGACAGACAAGTTTGGAAATTAAAAACTAAAGACGTATCTTCGATTAAAGTACTTTGGAGAAACAACAATGTGGAAGAAATAGCTTGGGGGACTGAGAAAGACATGAAGTCTAGATATCATCACTTATTTCCTCCTCCCGAGAAGGGTCCAACTAATACGTCACAACCATAAGGTACGTGTATGGATTCTTGTGTTAGTTATTGTCATTGGTCGTGTGAGGCCATTGTCGTTGTTGATGATGTTGGTCTTATGTGGCCTTAAACTTAAGTTTCTACAGAAAGAGTGGGTAGTAGCGTTGTTACAAAGGCGACCCTGCCAAAGTTATATAGATCCCGGGGAGTTGAACATTCAAGGACGAATGTATCTAAGGGGGGAAGGATGTTACATCTCGCATTTTCGTAATTAAAAGTTTTGTCTTCAGTTAATTAACATAGACTTGGGGATGAGATTATCTGGAGGATAACGTATTTACGCTATTTGTAACAAGCAATAAGTAAGTGTCATAAAGTATAAAGGATACGCGAATTAAATAAAACGAGTTTCGTTGAAAGTGGACAATTTGAGATAAAATACAGGTCGAGCAATAATACCCGATAATTATAAACTAGTACCATGCAAGGTACCATATGACCACGATAGTATAATGTATAAAGTTGTCACGACCCTAAACCAGGACCTGGTCGTGATGATGCTTCTCGTGAAGACAAGGCCAGCTGACACTTTCCCATTTCAGTTTTAAGCAGTTAAACAACAAGAATTAAGTCTAAAACGTAGTAAATAATCCAAGAGTAAGCAGTGAACATTAAAGTTTGCAGAAATAAAACACAACATAGCCCGATACCGGGGTATCACTAGTCACGGGCATCTACCAATTCTAACACAAGTCTGAAAAGTCTACAAAGCTTTTACAAAGCCACTATAAGGGAAACGAAATGAGATGGGGGGAGAGAGAAACATGGGACTGCGGATGCCAAGCAGCTACCTCGTAAACTCCAAAGTCTACCGGGAGCTCTCAACTCTCGCTATCAGGATCAGCAATGCCTAAATCTGCACATGGGGTGCAGAGAGTAAAGTGAGTACTCCAACTTAGTGAGTATTAATTGTTACACCCTGTAATATTACATCAATATTACGTCCCGCAATATTCTATTACGACAATGTTATGCTCTGCAGTAATATGTTATGATGATGTCACCCTATGCAGTAATATATTACAATGATGTTACGTCCAGCAGTATTAAGTTACGATAGTGTTCTACCCAACAGTATTACATTATGGTAATGTCGCACTTCGCAATATTAAGTTACGACGATGTTGCACCCCTGTAGTAATGTACGTTGAATTTGTTGTAAGATAATTGACATCAATTTAAGGACAAGATTATTTGGAGATTATAAGTATTATGCCATTTTAAACAAGTAACTAGTAAATTCGTGAAGGTGAGAGGGTAAGAAAATCGAAGGAAATGAATTTTTGTCCAAGTTTAGCATGTTGGGATAAAATTCGGGACGAGCTAAAATACCCCGTATTTATGGATTAGTGCCATACAAGGTACTACATAGCCATGGTAGTAAGGTGTACAAGGTATGTTGAAAGATATTAGTATTTAATTAAATTGAGACAATTTTTAAATTTTACGTATAATTAATTAATTACTGAGTAACAGGACATTACCCAGTTAGCTAAATGTGGGATAAGATTTTACCCCCCAACGTGGCAAGCAACTGCTTCCTTATAATGACTAACTAATAAAGAAAGCAAGGTGTCACACTTTGAAAGAAAGGTGACACCAAGCATTGATTATGTAAGCCACCAAAAGAATAAAGATAACAATTAAGATTTTATTAAAAACACTTCAATATAAAACGAGAACGTTAACAATTCCCAACAAAAGTTTACAAACTCTTCTTTAGTGTTTTATGACCAAAGTAAGTGTAAGACGTTATAAAGCTTAGTTTCATAACATTTCAAAAATTGGTTTCTTCCTAAAATCCTATTCAAGACATTTTCATATCAGAATTTGGTTTCATAAAAATTATGGATTCAAACCCCATCCAGCAACATTTCAATAAAATTCTTGCAACCAAACAATTCCAACGAGAATTGTTAGAACCATAGCAACGTAAAATTGTGCGGTTCTAAAAGAGTATGGTGCAATCTTTTCCAAGAAATAATATACGAATTTTTCCCTACTCCAGGTATGTTAAGGCTATCCCTTCTTTCTTTTGGCATGGTCCATATGATATGAACGAAACGCGCAAATGCTCAAATTCCATAAGTGACTCTACTCATAGAAGTAATAGAAATATCTATGTTCTTTAATTTCCATATGTCATAATATTTTATCATATTTTCATGGGTCTCAGAAAAAAACGAAAGTTGAAAAGATGTTACTTTATGATATTGCTCAAGAGGCAAAATGGTCTTATGATATTCCGAATGATTTTATTGACGTACTTTACATGCATTGCGTTCATGTGCATTGACCCATGACCAGATTGCGTTATATACGCGTATATATGTAAATATATGTATATGGGATATGGGAAAAGGTTATGGCATTATATATGCACCACCACCTGATTAGCTAGTATTTGATGATGATGTTGCCCACAGTGGCTAAAATATGACTCAAACGACGTTATATACGCATATATATGTATGTACTCAAATGGCGTTATATACGCGTATATATGTATGTATATATATGTATATGGGATATGGGAAAGGTTATGGAGTTATATACGCACCACCAACTGATAAGCTGGTATACGATGATGATTTTGCCCACAGTGGCCGATATGATATGATAGGATGCCCTCAGAGGCTGATGATATTATGAAACATGTACCTATGCACGACATGACAGTCATACGCATATGCATGACGCTAAAAGTAATTTATGATTTGCAAAGTTATTCAGACTTACAGGTTGAGTCATGTACTCTATATTTCTTCCATGTCTCTTATGTACTTATTTATGTGCCTTACATACTCGGTAACTTATTCATACTGACGTCCCTTTTGCTTCGGGACGCTGTGTTTCATGCCTGCAGGTCCCGATAGACAGGTCGAGAGCCCTCCAAGTTGGCTATCAGCTCAACGGAAGATGTTAGTGCGCTCTATTTGCTTCGGAGTTGCTTGTTTGGTTAGTATGATCTAGAAGTGTATTGTTTGGTATGGCGAGACTCTGTCTCGACCCTTATAATATTTATGTATTCTTAGAGGTTTGTAGACATATGTCATGTATGTGAAAGAGTGTACGGCCTTGTCGACCTATATTTTGAGTTGATAAATGATTATGTTGGCCTATTAGGCCATATGTCACGTGTATATGATGATGTAATAAGAAAGATACATTACATTGGTACTCGGTTGAGTAAGGTACCGGGTGCCTGTCGCGGCCCATCGGTTTGTGTCGTGAAAAAAGTGGTATCAGAGCAGTTCTGTCCTAGGGAGTCTACAAGCCGTGTCTAGTAGAGTCTTGTTTATGGGTGTGTCGTGCACCACACTTATAAGAGGTCTTTAGTAGATCATGGGTGTACGGAAAGGTGCAAGCTTCCTTATAAGAAACCTTAAGGCAAGAATATCTATCCATCTTTATAGTAAAAGACAATGAGAGATTAAGAAGATAAATACAAGTTTCAACAAGAAAAAGAAGCAAAACGAAGAAGAGTACGAGGCACCCAATTAATGAAGGCTAACGGCGTTTATAATTGAGGCAGATGAACATAAGCTTTTTGAGTTATACTCAATAGTAATAGAGGTATATACAATTGGCCGCAACCATTCTATGTATGCCCTATGTAGATTAACAAAAGTAGTATAAGAAGATATGATGGATGAATTGATTGTGTTAGTTGACATTTCCGAAGGATATTATAAATATGCTAATAGATCTCTTTATGAGACACCAGATGGTGCACTCTAAAATAGTGCATCCAGATATGAGTACTACAAAGACATGCACTATAAGCCTTGAAGGGATAAATATTACCTTAGTGTGGCTCGCGTCCCTAGTAAAGCGAGAACGTTAAGCAACTTGAAGAGCCATTGGATAGAGCAAGGGGAAGCTAAGAGCAAAAGAATATCTTGTTCAAGTTTTCAGAATAAAGTGATAGGCATAAATGTTAGCGGAAAATAAGAAAAGAGTTAATAAAGCATTATGAGTAAGATGTGATACATGTATCACAACGGTATATCAAAAGATTATAATATTACAAAATCTATAGTCAAGTGAAGTAAGAAATGAGAAGTGACAGGCCTTAGGAAAACAAAAGAGTATATATCATAGAATCCTATCCTCATTTCAAGAAATAAATTCGCAACTCTAGCGTGATTACCAAGAGGAAAAGTTAGACCCCAGAGAAAAATAAACCAGTATGGATTAGTGAACAAGATAAAACTAAACATGAATTAGGGATTGAGTGAATGGTGATAGTCTCCATCATAAGAACTTCAGATTTTGTTCCGCTAATAATAAAATGGATGACAAAAGAAGATTCATGAGAAATTTAGAGAATGGTCATTCAAGAAGACGCTTCCCTATAGCAAGAAATGTGAGCAAAGTTAAGCTTAAGGGAATGTATGTGCCAGTTACAGTAAATGTCACCATTGTGAGTAAGAAATTTTGTTATTCTTGGTACATAAGGATTACCGCAAGGCGAGTAAGGGCCATCGAAGATGTAAAAAGATGACAAAGATGAAAAGGTGAAACATCTGTAGGCAGGTCGTCGTAGCTCCAACTCTTAGTACTCCCCTAAATGGGGGAAAATGGTATGATAAAGGAAGAATGCGATAAAGTTGAGAAAGGGATGAGATTGCACATATCCAAATATTACAGATATGCTTCGATTCCAGAACATTATATAAACGCGACGTCAAGGAGAAGAAGTAAGGGTTCCTGCCTGAGATATTATTGATAATTAAGGAGCAGTGCGAGACGTAAGTTAAGACCAAGAAAGAATTTCGCGGAATATTGATATGAGAATGGGCCAACGAGTAGTTAGTAATTGATTCAGGAAAAGCTTAGTTATGGCTAGTCAAGAAGTTACGGACAAATCAGCAAATCATGCAAGATAAATGTAGTATACCCAGACATGGAGAATTCAGCCTCGCAATAATGTCTTTATAATACTAGAGATATATTCAAATAAGAGTCAGGGTAGTTAAAGGTACCATATGAGTTTTACAGAAACAAATAAGAGTGCCACTATAAGACAGTCAAAATATTACTTCAAAAGCAACCCTACAAGCACAAGGGCATGGATGTAAGTAACTACGGATAAGTATAGGCAAGGAAGGACATCAGAAGGTCCGTCGAGTATACAATGTACTAGGCTCACAACTTTACAGGAGTCGGAGAGTTTTCCCTAAGTACTACGATGAAGGACTAGCTGAAGAAACAAGGAAGAAGGCTTCAACCTAAG
This sequence comes from Nicotiana sylvestris, assembly GCF_000393655.2. Classification (NCBI taxonomy): domain Eukaryota; kingdom Viridiplantae; phylum Streptophyta; class Magnoliopsida; order Solanales; family Solanaceae; genus Nicotiana; species Nicotiana sylvestris. The sequence goes on from NC_091060.1 coordinate 149,842,915, forward strand.
CACAACGACCTAAAGAGAAAACTGTCGTGTAACAACAAATCTCACAACCACCTTGTAAGCACTCCAAAGGAAAGGGGTACCTACCGTGGTTAATGAACGGGAAGTAAAATTAAAAGTAATATTCAAGATCATATGAGTTGCATCAAAACTATGGCATGCATGGGAACTATGATAAGCTAAGTATGCACGTAACAAATGGGCAAAAAGACTAGGAAAAGTAATAGCTTACGTTAAAGGAAGCGAAGAAGGAACCAAAGGAATTATTAAATCAATGATCCCGAGTTAATGATGTTATGAACACACTTAAGATGTTGGAGTTCTATACCTGCAGCATATACAACCATAGAAGATTCTAGTATACGTTAAAAGAAGGAATTCATCCCAGGTCATAGACGAAGGATTGATTTATTAAAAGATTTTATCATGGATATTGCTCATCGCCTATGAAAGGCTAAAATAATAACTAATACCATGAGTCGCATATCGGAAGATAGCTTAAGCCTACATAAAGTCTGATCAGAAAAAAAAGAGAAAACTAAAGAGTTACATCGACTAAGCAAAATAGAAGGGACCAAGAGAATTATAGGCCTCAGGATCACTCTTAAGTAGCAGAGGCATAACAGAGATAGTGTAGTAGCCATAGTTTATAACGGCTCTACGATGAAACCAACTAAAGAGTACTAGCCTCATAAGAATTCATTATGAAGCTCCCACCGGATTATGTATGTACCAGAGGTGCGAGTATTATAATAGATCTTCTAGTTATGGACGTGAATTACACGTAGGTGAAAGGGAGGTTATGAAGGATATAAAAGATATGATACGAGATTTTAAGTAAGTAAGGTAAAAGTGAACAATATACGAGATACTCAAATGCAAAAAGTTATGAATAGTCCATACTTCGGATAGAAGGCTATAAGCACGGAGATCCAATAACCAGGAGTGATAGCGGCATCGTCGGCGACATGTCTTCCAGCCTATGATTTCTAAATATTGATAGATCTAGTTAAGAAAGTAGAGAAAAGTTAGAGACGATGTAATGTCTTGCTTGACATTCCAGAATAACATAAGGAAATCTATGGTGCAAACAACTTGAAGGAAAGTTTATATATTAATATGTATAGGTCGCAAGCTAAGGTATGGTAGAACTATTAAGTTTTAAGGAAATAGGATGTAAGAACGAGAAAAGGCGAGTGAGAAAGTGACGAGAATGGATTAGTCCTCAGGATTAGGCCCATGAAAACAAGGGAGCTAATGGCTCATCTATGTTATAAGTAAGCTTAGTATAGCCTGAATGGACTCAAAGGAGTTACTCTCCATAAGTAGCATTTAGAAGAGATGGAATGTTGTACTAATAGTAGAATAAGGGTGTAATTGTGATAGTGTCACGACCCAAACCTCGAACCGGTCGTGATGGCGCCTTTCGTGAAGACAAGGCCAGCCGGACTGAAACAGAACACCCCTTTTAAACAGTTAATCATCATAACAGTAATAACATATAATATAGTATTCATAAATTGCGGAATTTAATGATAATAACAGCAGGAACCATCCCGACACAGCCCAAACCGGGGTGTCATAAGGTATGAGCTACTACAGAATCTGCTATAGGTTTTCAAGTACGGAATCCGATACAACAGTCTGAAGAAACATAAATGATGGAGGATAAAAGATACAAGGGGCTGCGAGCGTCAACAGCTACCTCGTAACTCCAAATCACTGTCTAGTTTGAACGGAATCAGCGCTTAGGTGCAGACTCTTCTATACCTGAATCTGCACACACGGTGTAGGAAGTAATGTGAGTACTCCGACTCAGTGAGTAATAACTATAAATAATGGCTGAAAGTATGAAAACACGTAAAGGCACAAAGCGATTCCATATCAAGCAGTAAAAATCACTTAAAGCAGTAATTCAGTGAAGAAATCAAATGATATTCCTTTTAAAACAAGTAAAACCGATAATTTAATAGGTAAATAACAAGTAGAAATCCGCCCCTCGGGCACAGTATCAATCGCTCAGCATAGTATCATCCCCTCGGGCTCACTCTCAGTACAGTATCAGCCTCTCAAGCTCAGTATCAATCACTCAAAATAGTATCAACTCCACGGGCTACCTCACAAGCACTCATATAAGCCCCTCGGGCATAGCATCAATTGCTCAGCATAATCGGTACCCGCGCTCACTGTGGGTGTGCAGACTCCGGAGGGGCCCCTTACGGCCCAAGCGCTATATCAAGCCACCTCGTGGCATCATCACTCGGCACTCGGCCTCACATCACTCAAGCCACCTCGTGGAAGATAAAGTATCTCAGTCCCTCGGCCTCATATCACTTACAATATCTTCACATATGGCCCTCGGCCTCACTCAATCCAAAAATCATCACAAGCCCCTTGGGATTTAGTAAAACAGTAGTTTTCAGCCCAAAACATGATGTAGAAATATCATTTAAGTTTCAAATCTGAGTAAAAGTGGTTGAGTTTATAAAACAGTAGATATCAACCGGATTGAGTTCAAATAATAAGTCAAGCAGTGAGGAAACAATGATAAAAATCCCCGAAGGGTTCAAATAATTGGCATGATGCCCAAATATGGCAATCAGCCCAAATCATGATGATAACAAATGAATTTCAGTCAAATATTCGGTACAATCGTCAATCGGAATGGACCAAGTCACAATCCTCAGTAGTGAAGGACCCCATGCTCATCATCCAACGCGTATGTTGCCTCAATATAGCACTACGATGTGCAAATCCGGGGTTTCAAACCCTCAGGACATCATTTACAACCATTACTCACCTCGAACTGGCTAATTCTCTAGCTCGCGACGCCTTTTCTCCTCAAATCGGTCTCCACACGCGTCAAATCCAACCAAAATCAGAGCGAATACATCACAATATGCTAAGGGAACAATACCCAATCGAAAACAATCGAAAAATATAAAGAATCATAAAGTTGGCAAAAACCCGAGCCGCGGGCCCACGTCTCGAAACTCATAATTTTTTACATCATCGGGTTCCTTATCTCGCCATGAGTCTATACATACAAAAATCTCTCAAATCGGACCACAAATGACCCCTCAAATCCCAAATTTAGAATTTCAATTTCAAGCCCTAATTTCTTACAGTTTGGCTATATTTTCATGAATTTCGAAGGTGATTTCACAATATAATCATGTATTTAGTTCATAGGACTTACCTCCAATCACATCCCGTCAAAACCCCTTCAATTCTAGTTCAAAAGCTCTCAAGGTTGCTCAAAAATTGAGGAAAAATCGGTTGGGTTCGCGGATGAAATGTTTTAACATTTTGCCCAGATCACTGTAGCTCCTTTTATGCGATCGCATTAGAGCCCGTGCGATCGCATAGCAAAAATATTTTGCCCCCAGATTTTGCACCCCAAGGTGACATACCAGGGCAAATGAACCTCTTATCTAAGAGTTCCTGAAGATGTTCTTTAAATTCGTTCAACTCTGCTGGTGACATACGGTATAATGGAATAGAAATGGGCTGAGTGACCAGCACCAGGTCAATACCAAAATCAATATCCCTGTCCGGTGGCATGCCCGACAGGTCTGCAGGAAAAACATCGGAAAAATCCCTCACACCTGGAACAGATTCAATACTAGGAGTCTCAGCTCCAACATCCCTCACAAACGCTATATATGAAAGGGAACCCTTCCCAACCATACCTGGGCCTTCAAGAAAGAGATCATTCTACTAGGGATATAATCAGTCACACCACGCCACTCGATCCGCGGTACACCCGGCATAGCCAAACTGACTGTCTTAGCATGACAGTCTAGAATAGCACGACATGGAGATAGACAATCCATGCCCAAAATAACATCAAAATCCACCTTGCTCAATAGCAATAGATCCACTCGGGTCTCCAGACCCCCAATAGTCACCACACATGATCGGTACACACGGTCTACAACAACAGTATCGCCCACTAGGGTAGATACATGAACAGGTAAAGCAAGAAACTCACGGGGCATACCCAAATAACGAGCAAAGTATGATTACACATAAGAAAAGGTGGAACCGAGATCAAATAATACAAAGGCATCTCTGTGGCATACTGAAACAATACCTGTAATGACAGCATCTAAAGCAATAGCATCTGGCCTACCAGGAAGTGCATAGAAACGGGCCTGACTGTCCCCTGATCGACCTTCCCCTCTGGAGCGACCCTTAGCCGCATGACCTCCACCCCTAGTTGGCTGGGCGGGTGGTGAAGTAACTGGAGCAGAAGTCAAGGGTTGACCCCTCTGCTAGGATGAACTAGCAACACGATGAGGACACTGCCTCCACACATGCCAAAACTCTCCACACTCAAAACAACTCCCAGGTGCTAGAGAAGGGGACTGATGGGAACCCCTCGCACCGGAGTTACCAACTGATGTACTAGGCATAGAAGAACCCTGAGCTGACGGGGCACGAGATAAACTCTGGGCTGGAAGGGCGCTGAGTGATGACTGGCCCTGTTGAGATCCATGATGACCATGACCCGAAGATGCCCCGCGATACTCTGGGCGGGCTGACTGAGCATGCCTGAAAGAACGACCCCTACCATGCTGAGACTGGCCCCTCGAAGAAGCACCACTATAACTGCCAGATCCTCGAGGCCTCTTAGCCTCCCTCTCCTCTTGATCCTGACGGCGAACCATCTCAATCTCACGAGCAATATCGACCACCTCCTCGAATGTAGCTCCCAACACCCGCTCTCGAGTCATAAGAATACAAAGGTGTTAGTTAAGGCCATCAACAAATCTCCTGATCCTCTCACGATCTGTCGGAACCATCCAAATGGCATGACGAGCCAACTCAGAAAACCTCGACTCATACTGTGACACAGTCATATCCCCCTATCGCAACCACTCAAACTGTCTATGCAGCTCCTCTCTGCGGAACTGCGGCACATACTTCTCCAAGAAGAGAGTGGAGAACTACTGCCAAGTAAGGGGCGCTGCTCCAACCGGCCTACGCCTCTCATATTCCTCCCACCATGTGAAGGCAGCCCCAGTAAACTTAAAGGTGGTAAATTCCACACCACTATTCTCAAGAATCCATACTGTACGGAGCATCCACTGACACTTATCAACAAAACCGTGGGCATCCTCGCCCTCGGCACCACTAAATGATGGAGGCTGGAGTCTACCAAACCTCTCAAGGCGACACTGCTCATCATCCGACATAACTGGCACAACAAACTCCTGAGCTGGTGCAACCCGCTGAGCTGGAGGTGTGCGAGCAGCGGAGGTCTGATTCCTCCCATGGCCTGTGAAGTAGCTGCTGCTGTAGTGGCTGAAACTTCTTGAGCCAGGGCAGTGCAAACTGATAAGATCTGTGCCAAGGCCTCCTGAAGACCCGGAACCACGATGGGCACAACTGGTGCCTGAACTGGTGCTACTAAAGCATCCATAGCTGGAGCCTGATCCGGAGCAGGGGCAGCTAGTGGGTCAACAGGTGCTGCCCTCGCTGCTCTGCCTCTGCCACGTCCACAACTACGTCCACGGCCTCTGGTGGCCTCGGTGGGTGGCGCCGGTGGTCGTCCACCTCGTCCGGTAGCTCGCGTCCTCACCATTTGTGAGAGAATGGAGTATCAGAAGTTTAGTACTCAGACCAACAAGTTCGCACGACAAGAGTTTCAAGAATATGAAGTTTTCCTAAAGGTTCTGTAGCCTCTCGAGGATAAATACAGACGTATCCATACCGATCCGCGAGACTCTACTAAACCTGCTCATGACTCGTGAGACCTAAGTAACCTAGGCTCTGATACCAACTTGTCACGACCCAAACCCCGAACCCGGTCGTGATGGCGCCTCTCGTGAATACAAGGCCAGCCGGACCGAAACAGAACACCCCTTTTAAACATTTAATCATCATAACAGTAATAACATATAATATAGTATTCATAAATTGTGGAATTTAATGATAATAACAGCAGTAACCATCCTGACACATTCCAAACCGGGGTATCACAAGTCATGAGCTACTACAGAATCTGCTATAGGTCTACAAGTACGAAATCCGATACAACAGTCTGAAGAAACATAAATGATGGAGGATAAGAGAGACAAGGGGATGCGGGCATCAACAGCTACCTCATAACTCCAAATCACTGCCTAGTCTGGACGGAATCAGCGCTCAAGTGCGGACTCTGCTATACCTGAATCTGCACACACGGTGCAGAGAGTAATGTGAGTATTCCGACTCAGTGAGTAATAACTATAAATAATGGTTGAAAGTATGAAAACACGTAAAATCACAAAGCGATTCCATATCAAGCAGTAAAAATCACTTAAAGCAGTAATTCAGTGAAGAAATAAAATGATATTCCTTTTAAAACAAGTAAAATCGGTAATTTAACAGGTAAATAACAAGTAGAAATCTGCCCCTCTGTCACACTATCAATCGCTCAGCATAGTATCAGCCCCTCGGGCTCACTCTCAGTACAGTATCAGCCCATCGGGCTCAATATCAATCACTCAGAACAGTATCAGCCGCGCGGGCTACCTCACAATCACTCATATCAGCCCCTCGGGCATAACATCAATTACTCAGCATAATGGGTACCCGTGCTCACTGTGGGTGTGCAGACTCCGGAGGGGCCCCTTAAGGCCCAAGCACTATATCAAGCTACCTCGTGGCATCATCACTCGGCACTCGGCCTCACATCACTCAACCCACCTCGTTGAAGATAAAGTATCTCAGGCTCTCGGCCTCATATCACTTAGCATATCTTCACATATGGCCCTCGGCTTCACTCAGTCCAATCATCACAAGCCCCCTGGGCATTAGTAAAACAGTAGTTCTCAGCCCAAAACATGATGTAGAAATATCATTTAAGTTTCAAATATAAGTAAAAGTGGTTGAGTTTGTAAAACAGTAGATATCAACAGGACTAAGTTCAAATAATAAGTCAAGCTGTGAGGAAATAGTGATAAAAATCCCCGAAGGGTTCAAATAATTGGCATGAAGCCCAAATATGGCAATCAACCCAAGTCATGATGATAACAAATGAATTTCAGTCAAATATTCGGTATAATAATCAATCGGGATGGTTTAAGTCACAATTCTCAGTAGTGAAAGACCCCACGCTCATCATGCATTGTGTATCTTGCCTTAATATAGCACTACGATGTGCAAATCCGGGGTTTCAAACCCTCAGGACATCATTTGCAACCATTACTCACCTCGAACTGGCTAATTCTCTAGCTCGCAACGCTTTTGCCCCTCAAATCGGCCTCCACGCATGTCGAATCTAACCAAAATCAGAGCGAATACATCACAATTTGCTAAGGGAACAATACCCAATCGAAAACAATCGAAAAATATCAAGAATCACGAAGTTGGCAAAAAACCGAGCCTCGAACCCACATCTCGAAAGTCTGAAATTTTTACGTCATCGGCTTCCTTATCTCACCTCGAGTCTATAGATACAAAAATCTCTCAAATCGGACCACAAATGGCCCCTCAAATCCCAAATTTAGAATTTCAATTTCAAACCCTAGTTTCTTACAATTTGGCTATATTTTCATGAATTTCGAAGGTGATTTCACAATATAATCATGTATTTAGTTCATAGGACATACCTCCAATCACTTCCCGTCAAAACCCCTTCAATTCCCATTCAAAAGCTCTCAAGGTTGCTCAAAAATAGAGGAAAAATAGGTTGGGTTCGCGGATGAAATATTTTAACATTCTGCCCAGATCACTGTAGATCCTTCTATGCGATCACATTAGAGCCCATGCGATCGCATAGCACAAATATTTTGCCCCCAGATTTAGCCCAATGCGATCGCATAGGACTCCCTGCGATCGCATAGCACAAGGTCTTTACCCTGTGCGATCGCATGCCTTCCACCGCGATCGCATAGCACAACCAAACAGCCCCTCGAATTCCTTCTATGCAATCGCATAGAACAAATATACTCTGCAATTTTTCTGCTGCATTTTTACAACTCCAAACTTCCCGTTAACCATCCGAAATCACCCTGAGGCCCCCCGGGACCTCAACCAAACGCACCAACATATCTTAAAACATCATCCAAACTTGCTCCAATCATCAAAACACCTCAACTAACACTAAAATCATCGAATTACATAGAATTCAAGCCTAAGTTCTTTTAAAACTTCTAAAACACGCATTTGATAAAAAACCCGACCAAAACACCTCCGAATGATCTGAAATTTTTCACACACATCCAAAATCACCTAACGAAGCCAGTGCAACTCTCAGAATTTCATTCCGACACTCGGATCAAAATCTTACCTATGAACTAGAAATCGCCAAAATACTAACTTCGCCAATTCAAGCCTAATTCTACTCCGGACCTCCAAAATCAATTCCGATTACACTCCTAAGCCACATATCATCCCCCGAAGCTAACGGAATCACTTGAAATCACATCTGAGCCCTCTAACACAATAGTCAATACCCAGTTGACTTTTCCAAAACAAGCCTTCCTTAAAGAGACTAAGTGTCTCATTTCTTATCAAAACCAATCCGATTTAACTCTAACACACCGAATACCGACAACGAAACATGAAGAAGCATAAAATGGGGGAAACAAGACGGTAACTCACATGACTACGGGTCGGGTCGTCACAGATAGATAAAGGATGACATTTGGGCCTTCAATTGAGTAGTAATTTGAAAAAAGGGATTCATGAATTGTACAGGATTAAGATACTCACATAAGAGAATCACCTTGGCAGGCTATAAAATACGGTTATTAAAGCACAATATCGCCATTAAGTGGATCAGGAAGATTACTTTGAATATTCTCTTATGTAACGTAAGCCCTAAGGGAAAAGTATTATATAAGAAGTTTCAAGTTATTAGTAGTATATTGTAGATCAATATTAAGGTGAATCAACTATGCATGGACAAAAGTCACAAAGTATGAGATGAGATAGGGCCGTCATTCTAAAGATGAGCAGTAATTAGGAAGCATTAAAGGACTTAAATCTATACATATGGAATAAGCAACGAGAGTAAGCTAAAATTTAGTAGCAGACCTCAACAATGATAAATTAAAGTAAGCATTATGGGAGTATATTCATACGAATGGCTAAACGGACCTATGCGATGAGATATAGCAATATTCGTGAATTCAACAAGGTACCGAGCAAAGAACTTCACTATACTCATATATGCCCAAAGAGACATCTTATCAATCTCTACATATGAAGCCTAGAGATTGGGCATACTTACAAGGTCAAAATTGTACAGGCTGCATGATGAAAGGTAGCAACAGTTACGAGATTGGAAGGATTCCGACTACAAGTTGTGGTGTGAGAAGGAGGCCTAAGGGGGGAATGCCCTAGACTTTCGAATTATTCACAGAACAATCTCCTAGATGGCAAGGAAAGTTATAAAGTATTCGGAAGGTATAAGTTAAGAAAATGATAAGAGCATTAGTCAACATTCGAGGACCAATGTTCCGAAGGAGGGAATGATGTTACACCCTGTAATATTACATCAATATTATGTCCCGCAATATTCTATTACGACAATGTTATGCTCTGCAGTAATATGTTACGATGATGTCACCCTCTGTAGTTATATATTACGATGATGTTACGTTTAGCAGTATTATGTTACGAGTGTTCTACCCAACAGTATTACATTATGGTAATGTCACACTTCGGAGTATTAAGTTACGACGATGTTGCACCCCTGTAGTAATGTACGTTGAATTTGTTGTAAGATAATTGACATCAGTTCAAGGACAAGATTATTTGGAGATTATAAGTATTATGCCATTTTAAACAAGTAACTAGTAAATTCGTGAAGGTGAGAGGGCAAGAAAATCGAAGAAATGAATTTTTGTCCAAGTTTAGCATGTTGGGATAAAATTCGGGACGAGCTAAAATACCCAGTATTTATGGATTAGTGTCATACAAGGTACTACATAGCCATGATAGTAAGGTGTACAAGGTATGTTGAAAGATATTAGTATTTAATTAAGTTGAGACAATTTTTAAATTTTACGCGTAATTAATTAATTACTGAGTAACAGGACATTACCCAATTAGCTAATAAGTGGGATAAGATTTAACCCCCCAACGTGGCAAGCAACCGCTTCCTTATAATGACTAGCTAATAAAGAAAGCAAGGTGTCACACTTTGAAAGAAAGGTGACACCAAGCATTGATTATGTAAGCCACCAAAAGAATAAAGATAACAATATAAGATTTTATTAAAAACACTTCAATATAAAACCAGAACATTAACAATTCCCACCAAAAGTTCACAAACTCTTCTTTAGTGTCTTATGACCAAAGTAAGTGTAAGACGTTACAAAGCTTAGTTTCATAACATTTCAAAAATTGGTTTCTTCCTAAAATCCTATTCAATACATTTTCATATCAGAATTTGGTTTCACAATATTACGGATTCAAACCACATCCAACAACATTTCAATAAAATTCTTGCAACCAAACAATTCCAACGAGAATTGTTAGAACCATAGCAATGTAAAATTGTGCGGTTCTAAAGGAGTACGGTGCAATCTTTTCCAAGAAATAATATACAAATTTTTCCTACTCCAGGTATGTTAAGGCTACCTTTCTTTCTTTTGGAATGATCCATACGATATGAACGAAACGCGCAAATGCACAAATTCCATAAGTGACTCTACTCATAGAAGTAATAGAAATATCTATGCTCTTTAATTTCCATGCGTCATAATATTTTATCATCTGGTCATGGGTCCTAGAAAAATACAAAAGTTGAAAAGATGTTACTTTATGATATTGCTTAATAGGCAAAATGGTCTTATGACATTACGAATGATTTTATTGACGTACTTTACATGCATTACATTCATGTGCATTGACCCATAACCAGATGACGTTATATACACGTATATATGTAAATATATGTATATGGAATATGGTAAAAGGTTATGGTATTGTATATGCACCACCACCTAATTAGCTGGTATATGAAGATGATGTTGCCCACAATGGCTGAAATATGATTCAAACAACATTATATACGCATATATATATATATATATATATATATATATGTGTGTGTGTGTGTGTATGTACTCAAACTGTGTTATATACGCGTACATATGTATGTATATATATGTATATGGGATAAGAGAAAGGTTATGGCGTTATATACGCACCACCACCTGATCAGCTAGTATATGATGATGATTTTGCCCACAGTGGCCGATATGGTATGACGGGATGCCCTCAGAGGCTGATGATGTTATGAAACATGTACCTATGCACGACATGATAGTCATACGCATATGCATGACGCTAAAAGTAATTTATGATTTGCAAAGTTATTCAGACTTACAGGTTGAGTCATGTACTCTATATTTCTTCCATGTCTCTTATGTACTTATTTATGTGCCTTACATACTCGGTACATTATTCATACTGACGTCCCTTTTGCTTCGGGACACTGCATTTCATGCCCGCAGGTCCCGATAGACAGGTCGAGAGCCCTCCAAGTAGGCTATCAGCTCAATGGAAGATGTTGGTGCGCTCCATTTGCTTCGGAGTTGCTTATTTGCTTAGTATGATTTAGACATGTATTGTTTGGTATGGGGGGACTCTGTCTCGACCCTTATGATAGTTATGTTTTCTTAGAGGCTTGTAGACTTATGTCATGTACTTGAAAGATTGTACGGCCTTGTCGGCCTATATTTTGAGTTGATAAATGATTATGTTGGCCTATTAGGCCGTATGTTACGAGTACATGATTATGTAATAAGAAAGATACATTACGTTGGTACTCGCTTGAGTAAGGTACCGGGTGCCCGTCGCGGCCTATCGTTTGGGTCGTGACATTAATGATAAATAAAGACTGAAAGTAAGAAATCACGTAAGGCACATTACAGGCTATAATGAAGCAGTAAAAAGCCAGTAAAACAGTGAATTAGTAAAGATAAGTAAAAATCACTTTAGTTCAGTTTAAACTTCATAAAAGACCTTTTTAACAATTAAGCAGGTAAATGACAGGCAATAAGGAAGATAAGCACATAAAGGTTCTCCCCTCGGGCACATTGTCAACAAACCTACCCCTCGGGCAATATCTCAGAACAATACTAGCCCCTCATGCTATATATCACATCACAATGGGTATCCGCACTCACTGGGGGTGTGCAGACTCCTGGAGGGTCCCCTTACAGCCCAAGCGCAATATCAAGCCATCTTGTGGCATCATCACTAGGCTCTCGACCTCATATCAACAAGCCATCTCATGGCGTATAAATCTCAGGCCCTCGGCCTCATAATCATAATCAGTGTTTCCTCACAACATAGGCCCTCGGCCTTACTCAGTCAGAACCTCACAGTTACTCGGGCAACAGTAAAACATAGTGCTCAGTCCAAAATATCATTTAAAACATCATTTAAGTGTTAAAGCTAAGTAAACATGGTTGAGTTATGAAAAACAGTAGAATATAGCATGACTGAGTTCAAGTATGAAGTCAAAACAGTGAGAAAATATCAATTAACATCCCCTAAGGGTTAAAATAGTTGGCGCGAGGCCCAAATATGGCATTCAGCCCAAAACATGATGTTAATAAATAGATTTCAGTCAAATACGCGGTAAAATAGTCATTCGGGATAGACTAAGTCACAATCCCCAATAGTGAATGACCCCACGCTCGTCATTAAGCGTGTGCGTCACCTCAATATAGCACAACGATGTGCAATCCAGGGTTTTATATCCTCAAAACATCATTTATAATCATTACTCACCTCAATCCGGTCCAAATATAGCCCTCGAATTGGCCTCCACTCACGCCGAATCTATCCAAAATCAGAATCATGATGTCAAAATATGCTAAGGGAACGAAGCCCAAGCAAAATAATCAATTTACAACTTAAATCCCAAAATTACCAAGACTCGAACCCCGGGCCCACATCTCGAAATACGATAAAATTCACATCAATGGATTCCTTATCTCCTCACAAGTTCATACATATCAAAAGTACCAAAATCCGACAACAAATGGTCCCTCAAATCCTCAAATCTAGGTCTCCAATACCAAACCCTAGTTTCCCCAATTTAACCATTAAATTCCATTAATTATAGCTCTAATCCGTGAAATAATACCATAGGAACGAGTTTTAGGTCTAAAATCTTTACCTCAATGAACTTCTCTTGAAATCCTTCTTCAAAATCGTCCAAAAAGCTCCAAAGCTGACTTAGGAATGGTGGAATAGCTCAAAAATTGAGAAGGAATGAATTTATATGTTTTGGCCCAGTGATTTCACATCTGCGGCCCAATTCTTACTTCTACGGTCAAGACCACCGCATTTGCGGTCCTCACTTAAGTCACCAAAACCGCATCTGCGATGCATTGCCCGCACCTGCGCCATCGCAGGTGCGGCTCCTGAATCGCTTCTGTGGCTTCAGCCTTTCTAGCCTAATTCCGCTTATGCGGCCAATATTCTTCATTTGTGGCATCGCACCTGCGGTCCCCAATCCACAGAAGCGGAAACAACATAAACAACAAATCTGTAGCATTCACCAAACTCTCAATCTCTCCATCAACTATCCGAAATCACCCCGAGGCCCCCGGGACCTCAACCAAAAACACAAACATAACCCATAAACTTATTCAAACTTGTACCAATCTTTGAAACACCTTAAACAATATCGAATCAACAAAAACACATCGGACTCAAGCCTAAGTTTCCAAAATCTTCCGAATTCCGCTTTTGATAAAAAACCCAACCAAACCACCTCCGAATGACCTGAAATTTTGCGCACACATTCAAAATGACACAACGGAACTACTGCAACTCTTGAAATTCCTTTTCCACCCCTATATATAAATCTCACCTATCAACCGAAAAATGCCAAAAATCCAATTTCGCCATTTCAAGCGTAAATCTACTCCGAACCTCCAAAACACATTCCGATCACGCTCCTAAGTCCCAAATCACCTCCCGAAGCTATTCGAATCATCGTAACTCACATCCGATCCCTCAAACACATAAGTCAATATTCGGTTGACTTTTTCAACTTAACTTCCTCAAAAGAGAAGAGTTTCAAACCTTACCAAATCCTTTTCGAACCCGAGCCAACCAACCCGATCACATATAGAACCGATAGACAAAGCATTAAGAAGCATAAATGGGGAAAACTGAGCAGTAACTCATGAGACGACTGGCCGAGTCATAACAAAAGTATTTTAAAAATGAGTAGTATTTTTAGGCAATTTGAGATAATTCTTAATTACACGGGTAATTGGTTAATTACCGGGTAATAGGACATTACCTAGTTAATTAATAAATTTTGTGGATAAGATTAAATCCCTCTCCTCCAAAACATGGCAGAAAGCCATAAACTAAAGAGAATGACTCTTTAAACTTCTTGAATAGGTGGCAATTATATTAGCCAAAGAAGGGACATTACATTTTTTAACAATCATTACATTACTATCCATCCATGAACACTTCTTCAATGGTAACTTAATTAAGAATCCAGTCCTACTTGGTCAAAATGAAGCCAAAAATCCAATTTGAAATTACAACATATGATGATGGACATGATGAGGCGAGCTGTGTACAGTGGAGGGCCATATATTGAACTATTGAAAAGTATTGCCGAGTAGATACCATCGCCTATGATGGCAACAGAAGCAGTGCATGATCTGGGTATAAAGAGTCAACCCATCCTATTTCAATCCCAATATCCCTGCTATCATCTAAGAATTGTAGTCCGTCTACGTTAAAGGTGATAAGGTTTCAACGGAATTCTTGCGAGAATTTTTAGGATCGTATCAACATTAAATTTTGGAGTACGATACAACCTTTTCCAAGAATATCATACTGATTTTTCCCTACTCTAGGTATGTTAAGGCTATCCCTTCTTTCTTTTTGGCATGATCCAAGTTATACAGAAGAAATGAGCAAATACACAATTTTCATAAATGACTCTATTCATAGAAATACTAGGGGTCTCTATGTTCTTGATTCGCCATATGATATATTATTATATCTTCTGTTCATGGGTCTCCAAATAATACGCAGCTGAAAAAGTTTTTCCGGAAGGAGTATCTAGATTATTACATATTTTTCATGTATTTCATTCATTTATACATGTACATTGACCCATGACCAGATGACGTTATATATGCTTATATATATATATATACGGGGATATGAGAAAAAGGTTACGGCGTTATAGATGCACCACCACCTGATCAGTTGGTATATGTTGATGCCAGCAGTAGTCGAGATGCTATGATGGGATGTCCTCAGTGGCTTGATGATTGTTATGTACACCTATACCCATGCATGACACGATATTTATTTACACGTTCATAACATTATAAATGCTTTATAATTTACAAAGTTACTCAGATTTACAGATGGATTTCTTGATTCCATGTTTCATCCATGCCTTTTACGTATAGATTTTCATGTCTTACATACACAGTATATTTTTCGTACTGATGCCCTATTTCACGAGGCCTACATTTCATGCCCGCAGGTGTAGGTAGGCAAGCTGACGGTCCCCCTTCTTAGCATCCTTGATCAATGAGAGTTGGCGTGCTCCACTGCATTCGGAGCTGCTTTTGATTTTAGTACGATACGCTTGTATGCGTATATGGTTATGATGTGGCTCAGTCATATCTTTGTACATTTGTTTTTCTATTAGAGGTCTATCGACAGTATGTCTAGTTGGATAGTATGTGGCCTTGCCGGCTTCCAGTTTATAGGTATATAGTTGTCTATAGCAGCCTTGTCGGCTCGCTCTATGTATGTTGCACGTATATGTACATATGCCTTTTGGGTAGGTTTCCTTCATGTATATTAATCTCGTAATTCAGCAGATGTTATTCGGTTTATATCTTAGACGCATGCTTAGGTGTGCTTGACAGATAGGAATCAAGCACCCGTTGCAGCCTATCAGTTTGGGTCATGACGGTATGGTAGGTAGTGTCAGTCTCCAATGGGTTGGTACGAGCTGGGCAAGGCTAGATTATTGGATATAGACTTTAGGATGCTTTGAGAATGTTAAGGTGATTCACGATAGACTTCTCACAGCCCATTCCAGACAAAAGAGTTATGCAGATCAGAAGGTTCACGATGTTGCATTCATGGTTAGAGAGCGGGTCTTGCTCGGGGTTTCGTCTATAAAGGGCGTTATAAGGTTTGAAAAGAAGGAAAGCTAAACCCAAGGTATATTTTTCCCTTTGAGGTGTTGCAGCAAGTTGGGGAAGTTGCTTATAAGCTTGGCTTACCTCCCAGCCTTGCTGGAGTTTATCTAGTATTTCATGTTTTGATGCTTCAGAAGTATCACGATGATCTGTCTCATGTGTTAGATTTCAGCTCAGTCCAACTGGATAGGGATCTATCCTATATTGACGAGCCAGTGGCAATTTTAGATAGGCAGGTTCGAAAGCTGCAGTAAAAGATCATTGCATTAGTGAAGGTTTAGTAGAGGGGTTAGCTGGTCGAGTAGGCGACTTGGTAGAATGAGCACAATAAGCGCAGCCGTTATCCTCATCTTTTCACCACTTCAGGTATGTCTCTATACTCGTTGGAGGATAAAGGATTGTTTTTAAAGGGGGGTGCAACCCATCTGGTTGTTTTGAGAGTTATAGCCCCGATCCCCTATTTACTGCTTTTCCCATATTTGTTTCATCTTAAGTGACTTGCCGGGAGGTTTTGTTTTTGCTTTTGGAGTGTTTTGGGACACTTAGTCCCTAAATGGAAGATTAAATCTTATGATTTTAACCATAGTCATAAATGTGTGCCAAAATGGAGTTTTGTTGGTTTTATTAGCTCCATTGGGTGAATTTGGACTTAGGAGCAGGTCCAGATTGTATTTTGGAGGTCTGTAGTTGATTTAGGCTTGAAATGGCGAAAGTTGAAATTTTCGAAATTTTGACCGGAACTGATTTTTTTGATATCGGTGTTGGATTCCAATTTCGCAAGTTGGAGTAGGTCAATAATGTTGAATATGACTTGTTTACAAAATTTGGAGTAAATCGGACGTGGTTTGATAGGTTTCATCATCTGTTGTAGAAATTTGAAGTTTCAAGTTCATTAAGTTTGGATTGGAGGGTGAATCGTGTTTTTGTTGTTGTTTTAGGTGTCTTAAGGGCTCAAATAAGTTTGTATGGTGTTTTAGGACTGGTGGGTAAGTTTGATTGAGGTCCTAGGGGCATCAGGTTGATTTCGGGTGGTTAACAGATCATTTTTGGACATAGGAAAATTCCAGATTTCTGGTGTTCTTTAGTTCTGGTTTCCTTCTTCGCGTTCGCGAGAGGAGACTCACACTCGCAAAGAGGAACTGGTGGCAAGGGAGATTTTGTGTTTTGCATTCCCGAAGGAATTCCCGCTTTTGCGTAGCACTAGGTTAGTTGGCCTACGCGTTTACAAAGGAGGTTCAGCGTTCGCATAGAGGAGCTGGCCAGCTGGGTCCCCAGGCCCCTTTGCCTACGCATTTGTGATGTTTGTCCCGCATTCATGAAGAAGGAAGACCTGGGCAAAAGATTTTATATCTCAAAAATGAGGGTTTGGCCATTTTATCAAAAACTTGAGTTTTGGAGCTCGGATTGGGCAATTATTGGAGGTTTTTTCAGAGAAAGCTTTTGTGTAATGATTCTTAACACCTTTATGGTTATATTTGACTAATCTATGGTTGATTTCATCATTTAATTTTGCATTTTGATTGAAAAAATTTGGACAAAAGGGAAGAAGTTCTTCAACTAAGATTTTGGGTTTTGATTGAGCTTTTGGCATCGGATTTGGATAATTATTGTACGAGTGAACTCGTGAGTGAATGTATGTTCATATTTTGTGACTATTACCCAATTCCATGACGTGGGCCCGAGGCGACTTTTTAGGGAGATTTCCTTATTTCTTGTTTTAGCTTTAATTTCATTAACTAGATTAGTTTCTTATAGTTATATTTATGATACGTAATTGATTTTGGCTAGATTTGTGCCATTCAGAGTCGGATATTCGTGAGAAAAGCATTGTTATGGATTGATTTGAGCTTGGTTTGAGGTAATGTCTTGCCTAACATTGTATGGGGGAAATCCCAGTTGGATTTGGTGTTGTTATGATATGTGAGCGCCATGTACACAAGGTGACGAGTGAGTACACATGCTATTTGTTGAAAAGCCTGATTTTTACTGAGTAATAGCATGTTTTCATCTTATTTGAGTATATTAGCATGTGTAGTATCCTGTTGGCCTAGAGTAGCATGTCTACGTGTCTTAATTGCTTATCTGAACTCTTTGTAGCATTTTTAGTGAATCATGCTTCTTTATGGACTTGTACTTAGTCTGAATTGCAGGTTCTCTTGTTGTAACTGTTATCTTTATCTATTTGAGCTGTGTATTTACTTTGGGACTACAGGGCGGTATCTCAGGAGATCCCCCTACACATTTACTTTTGAGACTACGAGGCGGTACCTCGGGAGATCTCTCTGAATATTTATTTTGGGACTACGGGACGATATCTCGGGAGATCCCCTGCTGTTTATCCCTAAGTTCTGTGTTGCTACTTTGCTATGTCTTTCTTTGTTTAAATTCCAGTCTTTTATAATACTGTACACTCTTCTGCTTTATTTATTATAAACCAGTGATCCTGACCTGACCTCATCACTACTCGACCAAGGTTAGGCTTGGTACTTACTAGGTCCCATTATGGTGTACTCATGCTACTCTTCTGCACCGATCCGAACATACGCCCAAGTCCAAAATCATCATACGAACCTATTGGGACTGTCGAATCCCGGTTCGTAGGTCGTTTACTACAAATGTTGAACCAAGTCAAACTTAACCCTTGTTAAGCCAATAATAAGGAACTAAGTGTTCCGATTTCAACCCGAACACTTCCAAACCTGAGCTAATCGTCCCTGCAAGTAATGAAACAGTAAAAGCACATACGTGGAGTCTTATTTAGGGGAATGGGGTTCTAGAAAGCAAAATGACCGGTCAGGTAATTATATTCTCCACCTCTTAAATAAACGTTCATCCTCGAACTGGTCTAGAATCATACCTGGAGTACCGAATAAGTGTGGATATCTACTTTACATGTCCTCCTTGATATCCCAAGTCGCCTTCTTGACTGGTTGACCCCTCCACTAAATTTTTACCGCATAAATCTTCTTGGACCTCAATTGACAAACCTGCCTGTCAACAATGGCAACAGGATCCTCTTCATAACCCATGCTTTCATCTAATTGAACCGTGGTGTAGTCTAACACATAGGAATTGTCGACATGATACTTCTGGAGCATAGACATGTGGAAAACTGGACGAACTCCTGATAGACTTGTCACAACCCGAATTTCCTACCTTCGGGTCTGTGATGGCATCTAACATTGCACTCGCTAGGCAAGCCAACGTTATATAATTTTTCACCTTTTTCCTTCATCCTTATATAAATAAAATTTAACAAAACTAAATCAGTAGAAATAAAAGCGGAAGTACATGATTTAATTGATTACCCTTATACTATTAACAAAATCCGAAATAGATGCCACCAAGAAACTGGTTCACAACTCACGAACATTCTATGAAATAATACAGGCAATGGTTTGGAAGAAAATACACCTATCTCGAAGAAAGTAAAACAGAAATAAAGTAAAGATAGGAGGGGACTCTAGGGCCTGTGGATGCTTACAGGACTACCTTGGGTCTCCTGAGTGAAGTATCAGCAACCGACCTCTCGATCAGCCACTACCAGCTCCAATATCCGCACAGAAAGTGCAGAGTGCAGTATTAGTACAATCGACCCCATGTACTGCTAAGTGCCGAGCCTAACCTCGACGAGGTTGTGACAAGGATATGATGGGGCATATATAATATATCCCTTTATAATAAGGCAAAAAGAAAATACGGAATGAAATAGGACACTAACTTGCATTAAATAAATATAGAACCCAGTCGTTCTACCAATACTCAGCTATAACCAATCCTTAAGAGAGTTTCAACACGCATCCCGGTCCAACCATATTATCAATAACGATATGAGCATTCACCCTTATTACTCCTTGTTGCGGCGTGAAACCCGATCCCACCAGTCCACACTTATTACTCCTCAATATATCACCCTTATTCCTCCTGTTTCGTGCACAACATTATCCCATCTATCCACCCTTCTTACTCCTTGTTGTGGCGCGCAACTCGATCCCATCAGACTATCACATTTCACCCTTATTCCTTATATTACGACGTGCAACCCGATCCCATCATATCAGTACCAAATCACTAAAATGAAACAAGTATTTCACAGTTTAGCTCAAACCCCCACAACATTTATACCTCAAATCATAACAACATGAGATCTATACCATTATGAAACTTTAACAGTTAATACTACACAGCGAGACCAACCAAAGTGTACCATGAAGCATCAATAAAACCAACTTAAACCAACAATACAATATAATGAAACTATAGAACAATTAATACCTTTAATAGAGAAAACAACATTTAACAAGAAGCAATAAGACATGGAAGCATCAATATGCAAGTAACAATTAAGACAGGAGAGCAATATATAAGGAAACGGGGAAGGGAACAGGCTAAACCAATAATTTGGCGTCGTATAGGTACTCCTCACCGGAAAATAAGTTGGGGATCCCTAATCCCTAAAGTCAAAGTTAGACCAAACACTTACCTCAGGCCGACTGGTGTTTCAAAGCTCAATTACTGCTTTACCTCTCGATTCCATCACCAGTCCACTCGTATCTAGTCATAATTAACTTAATAACATCAATAAATGCAAAAGAAATCAATTCCAATGCATAATTATAGGTTTCCAAACATTTTCCCCAAAAAGTCAAAACTTGATCTCGGGCCCGCTTGGCGCAAAGTCAAAATTTGGACCAAAACTCGATTACCCATTCACTCCCGAGCTCGGATATAAAATTAGTTTTGGAATCCGACCTCAATTTGAGGTCTAAATCCCCAAATTTCAGAATCCCTATTTTCTACCCAAAATTTCCCAATTCCACCATGAAAAACACTAGATTCTAGGTTGAAATCTTGTGAAAAGAAGTAAAAAATTGAAATAAATGAGTTAAGAATAATTTACCTATGATTTGGGGAAGAACTCGTCGGCCCTTAAAGATAATAAGGAAGGTTTGATAAAATGTACGTTGGTGCTCGGCAAGTATGGCACGGGTGCTAGTCATGACCCTCCAGTTTGGGTCGTGACAAATTTGGTATCAGAGGAAGTCTGTCTTAGGGATTTTCTATGAGCCGTGTCTAGTAGAGTCTTGATTATGGATGCGTAGCGCGCCACATTAATAATGCCACGACCCTGGTTTGCCCTCCATGAACTATCGTGACGGAACCTAGGCTCTATGACTAGGTAAGCCTAAAATGCGGAAGATAAACCAATTTGCGCAAGAAAACAATTTAAAACAGAAATAAACTAATACATTTTTCCCAAAACTCGTAAACCCATGAATCCACAAGCCTTGGAATGTCAACCAGTGTCTAACTCGAGAATATCTAACAAGAAAAAGGAAATACAGAAGGGCTAATATGATAGGGAGAGTAGAAAGGGACTCATCGGTCTACGGATGCATCAGATATACCTCGAAGTCGCTAGAACATTCGCCTCGCCTCAAGGGTGATAGGACTGAGTCAAGGTACCTGGATCTGCATATGAAAAACATGTGCAAAAAAGGCATGAGTACACCACAACGGTACTCAGTAAGTGTCAGGCCTAACCTCGGTCGGGTAGTGACGAGGAAGGTCAGGGCCCTACTGAGGTTAAATAAAATATAAAGTTTGATAGTGTAGAACAAACCAGTATAAATAAGTACAACAATAAAAGTAACACAAGATATAAATGGCAACAATAACTATTACAAAGAAAAAGTAAACACAAAAAGAAATACGGTTCCGCACCAAAATAACAATCGGGGATCTCCCAGGATACAGTCCTATAGTCCCAAATATACATATCCAATGGATCTCCCAGGATACCGTCCTATAGTCCCAAATATACATATCCAATGGATCTCCCGGGATCCCGTTCCGTAGTCCAACTCATAATGCATGGGGATCTACCGGAATCCCGTTCCATAGTCCCAAATGTAAATACCCAGTATTGGGGGAATCTACCGGGTGCATTCGCGTAGTTCAATATAACTGTGCAGGGGGATATACCAGAATCCCACATTCATAGTCCCAAATGTAAACATACAAAGGGGGAACTACCAGAATCCCACATCCATAGTCCCAACATATATACACAACAGCAACAGGAAAAATATTCAAAAATGTCAAATTTCATATTAAGGCAAACAAGTAATTCTAGCCTAGCATACTGCACAGAATTTAGGTAAGGTAGTTTGAGCAAATACATCAATTTAATCACTTAGACACACTTTTCTAAGCTAACAACAGGCTTAATAGTGCAAGTAATAAAAATAGGAAAGGAAACATACTAGAAATTACTTAACGAAAAACCGGATTTCCACCAATTAGCACAAGTATGCACTTGTCACCTCACATACAAGGCATATCAATTGCCAAATATACCAAATCCTAAGGGGAAGATCCCCCACACAAGGTTAGGTAAGCAACTTACCTCTAACCAACTCAAATCAATCAGAAACCACGCTCTTGCCACGAGTACTCGACTCCAAATGGCCCGAATCTAGTCAATTCAATTTCATAATGTAAATAAAAATTCAAGTAACTAATTTTACAATTAAATTCTAAGCTAATACGCGAAATTAGGTAAAATGACCAAAATAACCCTCGGGCCCACGTCTCGGAATCGAATAAAATTTATATTTTCAGAATCCTCACACTCTCACGAGTTCATGCATACCAAATTATCCAAATCTTATGTCAAATTCCCAATCAAAAGTCGAATTCTAGGTCTAAGAACTTTCTTCCAACTTTTTCCCAATTTTTCACCTCCAATCCGAAATTAAATGATGAAAGTAACTATAAATTGATGGAATATAACTAGAAAGGGTTAAAAAATTGTTACCCAATGACCTCCTCTTCAATTTCCTCACAAAATCGCCCTCTCCCGAGCTCCAAATTCAATTTCCAACTTTTGAAACTAAACCCTCAAAATTTCATATTTCTGCACAGCTATTACTACATCCGCGCTTTTGCGCAACAATGGCCGCACCTGCGACCTTTCACTTAAGACTAGTTTCCGCATCTACGACTCCCCATCCGCAAATGCGGTACCACTTTAACGGAAATTCTACCGCTTCTGCGGCTCCTGTTGAACCTCCTCATTTCCGCTTCTGCGACCATAAAGCCACTTCTGTGGTGCCGCACCTGCGGTCCTATACTGGCAGGTGCGGTTATGACAGAAAACCAGCAGTTAAAGCTGCAACTCCAAACTCTAAAATCCTTCCGTCAACCATCATAAATCACCCCGAGGCCCCCGGGACCTCAACCAAAAGCACCAACAAGTCTAATACTACTGTCCAATCTTATACCAATCCTTAAAATACCTAAAACAACATCGAAACGTTGAATGAACCACAGATTCAAGCCTAAGAACCCTAAAACTCTAGAAATACTCTTTCATCAAAAAGTCTATCAAACTTCGTCTGAATAACCTGAAATTTTGCACACACGTCACATTCAACTCTACGGAGCTAGTCCAACTTCCGAAATACCATTACGAGCCTGGGATCAAAATCTCACTATCAGACGGGAAACTTCAAAATTCGACCTTTCGGCATTTCAAGCCTAAATTAGTTACAAACCTCCAAAACATAATCCAAACACGCCCCTAAGCCTGAAATTACCCAACAGAGCTAATCGATTCATCGGATTTCCATTCCAAGGCCATCTTCACACTGCTCTGATTACTGTCAAATTTCCAACACTTAAGCTCTAATTTAGGGACCAAGTGTCCCAAAACTCTCCGAAACGCAAAACCGAACATCTTGCCAAATCAAAATAGCAGCTATAAACACGGGAAAAACAGTTAATGGGGGATCAGGCGTAAATTCATAAGAAAACCGACCGGGTCATCACGTGTAACTAGTACGCTGCATGACATCTAGGGTTGCTACCTTTTTCCTGAATCTAGATCATGCATAGAGTTGAGTCGTAAGTGTTCGTCTCTAATATACACGTTGTTTTCTTTCAGCAATGCCTTTGACTAGGAAGTAAGCGATTAGTAGAGGGCTTGATACAGTTGCGGGAGAGGGTACCATAAGGTGCCCCAAGCCATAGCAGGCCAAAGTGAGGCTTAGAATGAGATGCCGTCTAATACCTCATCTACTCCATCTCCTCCAGAGGATATTAGGAGGCACCCAACACCTCCAGTTCCTCTGTCTGGCACTACATACCAGGATATGCAGAGTACCTTACAGTTGTTGACTAGCTTGGTAGCTGCTTAGACTCAAAGGTAGAATACAAGTGCTGCTGATAAATGGGTTAGTACGAGAGTTTGTGAGTTTATTAATTTAGATCCTCCAGTGTTTATCGGATCAGACCCCAAGGAGGACCCGCAGACCTTTATTGTCAAGGTTCATCGTACAATGCAGGTTATGCATGCTAGTGGTACGGAGGGAGTAGAGTTGGCTTCTTCTCGGTTATGGGATTTAGCGGTTCTCGAGTATGATAGTTGGGAGAGATCCAGGGGTCTGAATGCTCCTCCAACGGTGTGGAAGGAATTTTCTGAGGCCTTTCTTCATCACTACTTGCCAGTTAAGTTATGACGAGCTAGAGCTAATACGTTCTTGAACCTTCGACAAGGTAATATGAATGTGCGAGAGTATAGTATGCCGTTTTATTCTTTAGCAATGTATTCTCCCCATATGGTGGCCGAGATAAGCAATAGGGTACACCTATTTGTGAATGGGCTAGGACCATATCTGATAAATAAGTGCACGACAGCCTCCTTGGTAGAGGGCATGGATATTTCCTTTATTAATTATTCTGCCCAGACACTAGAGGATCATAAGCACCACCAAAGGGCATATAGGGCGCAGGATAGGGGCCAACATAAGAGGGCATGATTTGCAGGATATTCTGATGATTTCAAAGGCACTGTCAGGCCCTAGTGTTCGAGGAGTTCGGTGCCTCTTGTAGCTAGTGCTCCTCAAAAATTTTAGAGGCCTCGATATGATCAATTTACCTATTCTGGTGCAGGTCAAAGTTCGCGGGCATCAGGCTCGCAATATCATAAGGATACTAGTCAAACGAGACCCATAACACCACATTGTGATCAGTGCGGCAAGGCCCACTTTGGACTGTGCCGTCAAGGTTCTAATGCGTGCTATTCTTGCATGCAGTGCCGAGTTCGAGTGGTGCTCAAAATCAAATTTATGCTCTAGTAGGTCGACAGGATCTTGAGTCGTCTCCAAATGTTGTTATAGGTATATTGTCTGTGTTTTCTTACGATGTGCATGTGTTGATTGATACAGGATCTACATTATCATATGTTACACCCTTTATGGCTAATAAGTTTGGCATTGAACCTGAACTGATAAGAAAACCATTTGCAGTATCTACTCTGATAGGAGATTCTGTGATTGCTAGAAGGGTATATAGAGGTTGCATTGTGATGATTTGTAGTCATCAAACCTTGGCAAATTTATTTGAGTTAGAAATGTTGATTTTGATGTGATAATGGGAATGTATTGGTTAGCCTCATGCTATGCAAATGTTGACTGTCATATGAAGATGGTTAGGTTTTAGTCTCCTGGTGAACCCGTCATTGAATGGAAGGGGAACACTGCTACGCCAAAAGGTAGGTTTATTTCCTATCTTAAGGAAGATGATCTCAAAAGGTTACATTTATCATCTCTTTCACGTTAGGGACACGGAGGTGAAGCCGCCTACTATACTATAAATCTCCGTGGTCAATGAATTTCTAGATATTTTCCTAGATGAACTCCCAGGCCTTCCTCCTGAAAGGGAGATTGAGTTTAACATTAATGTGTTGCCTGACACTCAACCCATATATATTCCTCCATACAGGATGGCCCCAACAGAGCTGCAAGAGTTGAAGGCGAAGTTGAAGGACTTGCTGGATAAGGGCTTTATTAGGCCTAGCACTTCACCTTGGGGTGCGCCAATTTTTTTCGTGCGGAAGAAAGACGGGTCGTTAAGGATGTGTATCAATTATGGATAGTTGAATAAGTTTACTATAAAGAACAAATATCCACTTCCAAGAATTGACGACCTTTTTGACTAACTCTAGGGTTCCAAGTATTTCTCCAAGATTGACTTACGTTCAGGATAACATCAGGTGAGGGTTACAGAGAAGGATATTCCAAAGATAGCCTTCCGGACAAGATATTGGCACTTTGAGTTCTTGGTGATGTTGTTCGGGCTAACAAATGCCCCAGCAGTTTTTATGGATCTCATAAATACTATATTCAAGCCCTTTCTTGATGTGTTCGTGATCATATTCATTGATGACATTCTGGTGTATTCTCGTTCAGAGGCGGAACATGCGAGCCACTTGCGGATAGTATTATAGATACTTCAGGATGGTACATTATATGCTAAGCTCTCTAAATGTCAATTTTGGCTGGAGTCAGTAGCATTCCTTGGCAATGTGATATTTGACGAGGGTATTAGTGTCGATACTAAAAAGATTGATGCAGTGAAGAATTTGCCTAGACCTACAACACCATCAGAAGTCCATAGCTTCCTAGGACTAGCAGGATATTATAGGTAGTTTGTAGTAGGTTGTTCCTCTATATCATCACCATTGACTAAGGTAACACAAAAAGCTACCAAGTTCCAGTGGTATGATGCTTGTGAACGTAGTTTTGAGTAGCTAAAGAATCGATTGAAGTCTGCGCCAGTGCTCACTCTCCCTAAAGGAACAAAAGGTTGTGCGATATGTTGTGACGCCTCAAGTATAGGTTTGGGGTGCGTATTGATATAGTGTGGGAAGGTGATTGCTTATGCATCAAGAAAATTGAAGAAGCATGAAAAGAATTATCCAACCCATGATTTGGAATTGGCTGAAATAATATATGCTTTGAAGATATGGCATCACTACTTATACAACGTCCATGTTGACATCTACACAGATCACAAGAGTTTACAATACATCTTTAAGCAGAAGGAGTTGAATTTGAGGCAACATAGGTGGCTTGAATTACTGAAAGACTACGACGTCGAGATATTGTATCATCTTGGTAAAGCCAATGTTGTGGCAGACACTCTCAGCCGTAAGTCAATGGGAATCTTAGTACATATTGAGGCAGGTAGATGGGGGTTGACTAAAGAGTTTTATCAGCTAGCCAATATGAGAATCAGATTGTTAGACTCTGATGACAGAGGTGTTACTATACAGAATACTGCAGAATCATCTTTGGTAGCCGAGGTAAAAGCACGTCAATATGAAGTTCCTACCTTTGTAAGATTGAGAGAGGGCATTCAGCAGTGTAAGATTACAGCTTTCGAGATCAGAGAAGATGGGAAACTGAGATACCAGGGCCGATTATGTGTACCTAATATGGTAGGGTTGCAAGCGAAGATTATGATTGAGATTCATCAGTCCCGATATTTCATTCATCCCGGCTCGACAAAGATGTATCATGATGTTAAGGAGCAATATTGGTGGGATAACATGAAGAAGTCTATTGTAGAATTTGTACCCCAGTGTCCTAATTTTCAACAAGTAAAGATTGAACATCAAAAACCCGGTGGATTGCTTCAGAATATAGAGATTCTGACCTTGAAATGGGAATTGATTAATATGGACTTCATTATTTGATTACCTCGCTCTTATCATAAGTTTGACTCTATCTGGGTGATAGTTGACCGACTTATAAAATGTGCCCATTTTTTGCCACTTAAGATAACTTACATGGCTGAAGATTATGCGAAGTTGTATATCAAGGAGATTGTTAGGCTTCATGTTGTGCCGGTACCTATTATATAAGACTGTGGATCTAAATTTACGGCTAACTTTTGGAGGTATTTTCAGAAGGGTTTAGGCACACAAGTGAATCTCAGCACTGCATTCCATCCGCAGACTGATGGACAGGCTGAACGTACCATTCAGACACTTAAAGATATGTTATGAGCATATGTTCTAGATTTCAAGGGGAATTGGGATGACCATCTACCACTCATATAATTTGCCTCCAATAATAGCTACCATTATAGTATTAAAATGGCTCCATACAAAGCACTGTATGGGAGAAGATGTAGATCACCAGTTGGATGGTTTGAAGTCGGTGAAATGGAATTATATGGTCCCGATTTAATTCACCAAGACATTGAGAAGGTGAAAGTGATACAAGAACGACTGAGGATGTCGCAAAGCAGGCAAAAGTCTTATTTTGATGTACGATGTCGTGATCTGGAGTTTGAGGTTAGTGATTTGGTTTTCCTGAGTATCTCGACGATTAAGGGTGTTATGCATTTTGGCAATAAGGGTAAGCTGAGTCCGCAATATATCGGTCCATATAAAATTCATCGACGAATTGGACAGGTTACTTATGAGTTAGAATTGCCATATGAATTAGAATTTGTACATCCGGTATTCCATTTATCTATGTTGAGAAAATATATTGGAGACCCTTCTCGAGTCATCCCTATCAAATATGTACAAGTTATAGAGGATCTATCATATGAAAAAGCGCAGTGGCTATATTAGATCGACAAGTCCGCAAGCTGAGAACAAAAGATGTAGCTTTCGTCAAAGTATCATGGAGGAACAAGAATATGGAAGAAATGACATGGGAAGAAGAAGAGGAGATGATGTATACA
Organism: Nicotiana sylvestris; assembly: GCF_000393655.2. Lineage (NCBI taxonomy): Eukaryota > Viridiplantae > Streptophyta > Magnoliopsida > Solanales > Solanaceae > Nicotiana > Nicotiana sylvestris. Next base: position 149,871,615 of record NC_091060.1, read on the forward strand.
TACCCTTACCTGTTCCAAAATAAAGATATCGAGGATGCTAGGGGAACGCATGACGCATTAGAAGGTGAAACAACTCTATGAGGTAAGCAATAGCTTGAGAATACTCTTCCTTAATACAAAATGGTGATATGTAGATAATGTACATATCCATTATGCTTTATATAACCTTGTGATTCCATACGTTTGGCTTAACTGCTTGCAAGTTTGGCTAGTGACCCTTTTATAAGGGACAATCGACTGGATTTCCGTTGGAATCCACGATGATTTGGACTCCCCATAAACCCTCACATTCGAGGATTAATGTTTCTAAGGGAGGACGGTGTTACAAACCATATTCAGGTACGTTAGTTTATGCCATAAGTTAGTCAACATAAATGACACAAAGGTGTATAAGGGTGGTTAACAAGTATTAAAATTTAAACGAAGCAAGGATGTTGTCAGCCATATTTTCGGGTAAACCTAGAGGTGCTTAATACACTCAAGAGGTCATTTTTAATGTATTTGAATCATATAATATTTGTATCATAAGTCTTGAGGTCAAATGAGTTATGAAACAAAAGTAGACAAAAGTTGTCGCAACTTACATTCATAATTTTACTTAAACTTTAGGTCAAATATTACTAAGCTTCTATCCTAATTTACTTGTAATTATCGGGTGATATAACCAAAAAAATTAAGATCTATAAGTCTGGTTTCCAACACATTCAACCGTTCATCGATACGATATCAGAGTAGAGAGATATTCTTGCTTTTGCGAGACTGTGCCAAGCACCTCTCTATCGGTCCCACATAGTCGGTTTAAGAGATATGGACAAATAAAATATGCCTAGAACCCATTTTAAGTCATTCATTTTTAGTATATTCAGACCTTAGAACCCTAGAAATAACCTCTCAAGGTTCTATCAAGATTCAAGACCCAAACAAAGGGCAAACAACACAAATCAAGTGTCGGGAATCCCGTGACGCTAGTAAGTTTCTTGTTCTTCTTGTTGTTGCTCATATTTATTTTCTCATAGCTCATGTGGGAGATTGTTTTAAGGGGTTTATGTTATGTAAATAATCCCTCAAGTTTTTAATATAAACCATAGGTAATTTCAAGCCTTCTAAAGTGATTCTAGTACCAAAAAACCCTAATTGATTGCCAATTTTGCTTCCTTGTTGTTGTGGCAGCATTGGAGGGATATTTCGTGGAAAATGAAGGTCAAATTGGAGTTGTTATTTCAGTATAAAGGTAAGGAACCTCTTACTCTACATGTATTTAAGATTATCCAAGTTGCGGCTAAGTCATTGAAGCTAAAACTTGTGAAATATATATCAAAAGGCTTGGTAGTAATGTTCTTGGTTGATGGACTATTTTAGGTGGCTCAATATGATTAATATTGATGTTTTTTGGGCTGTTTGGTGATTTTTTTCACTTGTGGGAAGTCATATAAATAGGGGAGGTGCTGTCCGTTTCATCGTAAAATAGGTTGTGGTCGGTACATAATAGTTACGACGCTTAAACGTTAATGATAGTGTCATTTCTCATATTGTAGACTATGGAATCATGACATTTTCCTAGATTGAGGTTGGACAGTATATACAAGGTATTTGAGGCTATCCCTTTCCTTCTTTTGCCCGACTCCGATTGTACATAATGTAATGAATGAGCTTCCAAAGATACTCTACTCTTAGAAGCTAGCAGTACTTACATTGCTTCCCCTCTTATGGAACGATTGATGTTGATGTTGCTTCTCTTATTCTTATGTTTTCAATGTTGTTGGTTCTTCCTAATTCGTATAAGGTTCATAGTGAAGAGTTAGTCCTAATAACGTGTATAGAGGATACTGACCTTACGTCACCCCGAAAGGTTTAGAACGTGATTCCATGAGTCGACCATGCATTATATATATGAATATATTTTACTCCACTGAGCCACGCTATAGTCGGCTGGGTACGACACCTATTGTGCAACCACTAATCAGTTGGGTTTTACCAAGATCCATGTGGCCAGGTATGATTCTATCGAGCTTTATGATGGCTGGGTACATTTTTACCGAGTTCTCTTTGAGGCCGGGTAAAATATGATGACGATGATGCCCACAGAGGCGTGTGTTTTAAAAGTTTATGTATATATATGTTTGTATCATGCATTTCATGTCAGTACCCCACAGATGTACCCAGATGTTACAGGTTGTATATTCTCAATCCTTATTCACATTACTATTCATACTTATGCTTTCCTGCCTTGCATACTCAGTACTTTATTCGTACTGACATCCTTTTTATTTGTGGATGCTTCATGTCGTGTTGCAAGTCCTGATAGATGGGTAGACGCAACTCCCCCACCATGTTCAGCAGTTTTTAGCAAGATCCCTTCTCCGGACTTGCCGTGGTCTTGGTATGAATTTTTGTTATAGATATTATGGGTATGTTGGGGCCCAGTTCTATCTATGTTGCAGCACTTATGTTCCTTTAGAGGCTCATAGATAGGTGTCGACTCATGTATAGTTTGGTATGCCTTGTCCGCTGATTTTTGTTGTATAGTCTTTCATGGCAACGTGGTAGCTCGTACCATATATATAGTTTCCTGACTGTCTGGTTATTCCATTTTAAGTATGTTCATGCCATTATATTTCATTTGTTGGTTGGTTATGATCTATATCTACCATTTATATTGATCTAGTCCTTAAAGATAATAAGGAAGTTTAGATAAATTGTACGTTGGTGCTCGACAAGTATGTCCCGGGTGCTAGTAATGACCCTCCAGTTTTGGCTATGACATGAAATATCCAACCTCACAAGTCTATTAGACAAGGACTGAATACCCAAAGCTAATGGCCTCTCCTCTGCTGAAATGAACGCCAAACTTCCCATACTCTCTGCCTTTCTACTCAGGGCATCCGCAACCACATTCGCCTTGCCCAGATGACAAATGATGGTAATATCGTAATCCTTTAGTAACTCAAACCACCTGCGCTACTTAAAATTGAGATCCCTCTGCTTGAACAAATGCTGCAAGCTATGATGTTCGATGTATCCCTTACAGGACTCCCCATAACGATAATTCCTCCAGATCATAAGAGCATGAACTATCGCGGCCAACTCTAAATCATGTATGGGCTAATTCTTCTCGTGGGGCTTCAACTGTCGTGAAGCATATGCAATAACTTTACCCTCCTGCCTCAATACACAACCCAAACTAATGTGTAAGTGTCACAATGCACAGTATACATCCCTGAACCGGAAGGCAGCACTAAGACCGATGCTGAAGTCAATATGGTCTTTAGCTTCTAAAAGCTCGCCTCACAATCATTGGACCATTGGAATGGAGAACCCTTAAGGGTTAATCTTGTCAAAGGTGGTGCGATAGATGAGAAGCCCTCCACAAACCGGTGATAATAACCTACTAACCCCAAGAAGCTCCTGATCTCGATCGCCGTAGTAGGACAAGGCCAACTCTGAACTACCTCGATCTTCTTGGGATCTACCTTAATACCCTCTCCTAATACAACATGCCCCAAGAATTCCATAGAATCTAACCAAAACTCACATTTGGAGAACTTAGCATATAGCTTTTGTTCCCACAAGGTCTGAAGCACCACTCTTAAATGCTGCCTGTGCTCATCTATGCTACACGAGTAGATCAAAATGTCATCAATGAAGACAATGACAAATGAATCAATATATGGCCAGAATAGCCGATTCATCAAATCTATAAATGATGCTGGGGCATTAGTCAAACTAAAGGACATCACTAGAAACTCATAACGACCATAGCTATTCTAGAAAGCCATCGTTGGAACATCCGAATCTCGAATCTTCAACTGATGGTACCCCGATATCAAGTCGGTCTTAAAGAACACCCTGACACCCTGCAACTGGCCAAACAAATCATCAATACGTGGCAACGGGTGCTTGTACTTAATGGAAACTCTGTTCAACTAGTGGTAATCAATGCACTTCCGTATAGTTCCATATTTCTTCTTTATGAAAAACATCGGTGCACCCTAAGATGACACACTCGATCAGACGAACCCCTTTGCTAGAAACTCCTCAAGGTGTTCTTTCAACTCCTTCAACTCTTTTGGAGCCATGTGGTACGGAGGAATAGAGATAGACTAGGTACTTGCAGCCAAATTAATAAAGAAATCGGTGTCGCGATCTGGTGGCATGCCTGGATGATCAGAACAAAACACATCGGAGAACTTTCAGACTATGGGTACTAAATCAATCGCCGGAGACTCTGTAGTAGTATCCCGAACATAAGCTAGATAAGCCAAACAACCCTTTTCGACTATGTGTCGAGCCTTTAGAAAGGAGATAACCTGACTAGATGCACTAACAGATGAACCCTTCCACTAACCCGACTTGATGCACTGACAGACGAACCCCTCCACTCCAATCTAGGCAACTCTAGCATCGCCAAGGTAACAGTTTTGGCATGGCAATCAAGGATGGCGTAATATGGAGACAACCAGTCCATGTCCATGATGATATCAAAGTCGGTCATATAGAGCAATAGATGATCTGCTCTAGTCTCATAACCACAAAAAGAAACAATGCAGGACCGGTAGTTTTGATTCACAACAACAGAATCACCCACTGGAGTGAACAAATAAATAAGAGTACCCAAGGACTCATAAGGAATACCCAGGAAATGAGCAAACAAAGATGAAATATATGAATATGTAGACCCTAGATCAAATAGTACTGAAGCAACCCTACTGCAGACAGAAATTATACATGTGATCACTGTATCTGAGGCTACTACATCTGGTCAAGCTGGAAAGACATAGAATTTCGCTATAGCACCACCTGACTGGCCTCAACTTCTAGGACGACCCCTACCTACCTTCCCTCCACCTCTAGGCGGCTGGACGACTAGTGTGGTAGCTGCTACTGTAATCATAAGCTGATGACCCTACTGCATTGCCTTGCCCCGAAGCTTGGGGCAGAACCTCCTCATATGAACAAGATACCCGCACTCGAAACAACCCCTCGGTATGGTGGACTGCTGACCTGAAGTCTGGCCCTAATGGCCTAAAAGCCCACTGGAGGAACCCTGAATAGCTGGCAGATAGTAGGAGCTCTCTAGACTGGCGCTAAAATAGAGCCGCCCTAGAGCTCCTCGAGAGGGCGACGATGGTAGATATGTGGGCTTACTAAACTGGCCCCTCTCAAACTAACCTCTGCCCCTAGCTAGAGCACCATTAAACACTCCAGAATATCAAAACCGCTTATCCCTCGTCACCTGCTCTTGGCTCCGCTGACGAACATGCTCGATCCTTCGAGGTATCTCTACAACTAGCTTGTATGAAGTCCCCATCTCAATCTCTCAGGCCATAATGGCCTGGATACCTAGAGTGCAATCCGCAACGAACCTCCGCACTCTCTTTGCATCAGTAGGAAGTATCTTAAGTGAATGGAGAGACAACTCAGAAAATATCGCCTCACAGTCGGTCATCGACATCTGTCCTTGCTAGAGCTGCTCGAACTAAAATAGTAACCCTTCCCTCTGAGAGGTTGGAATATATCTATTTAGGAAGAGGTGTATGAACTAGTCCTAAGTCATAGGAGAAAGAACTTACTGGCCTACCGCGAAGATAGGACTGCAACCATCTACGAGCCCTACCATCTAGCTGAATGGTGGTAAAGTCCACCCCGTGGGACTCCAATATCCTCATGTTATGGAGTCTGTCCCTACACCGTTCAATAAAGTCATAGGGGTCATCATGTCACTCACCTCTAAAGATAGGAGGATGAAGTTTGGTCCATCTGTCCAATAGCTTCTACGGCTCGCCGACCGCAGCTGGTCTGGGCTTAGGTATAGTTGCTGCAACTAGCTGGGCTCCGCCAATGGGTAGTATGTTCGGGTTCTTATTTATGACACCTGCATGCCCTGGAGCCTGAGTAATAGGGGTCTGTGCTCCCCCTCCCGCCTGAGATGTGGCTGAGTCTACTGGAAATAAGCTAGCCTGAGTCATCGAATCCATGAACCGCAACATATGGTCTATGACCTCCTGGAATCCTGACACTGGCATGAAATCCGCTGGGGCTAGCTCCACTGCAGGCACCTCGTCCTGCTCCTCAATAATAGGATCCTCTACTGGATCCACTAGTGGCATAACTGGAGCAACTCTGGGACGCCCTCATCCTATAGCACAGGCTAGAGCCCTCCCTCAACCTCTACCTCGACCTCTAACAACAGGGGGGAGCAGCTCCTCCACGGTTGGGTACATCTTGTAATTCCACAAAAATTTTGCTATGTAATTTAGGATTTTGTAGTACCAGGTAGGCTAATCATAATATTTTACACGCTATTAAGATGATAGATATCAATTGGATTTGGTAAATAAGTGTATAAGTCATATAATAAGTAATTTGGGGTCCAAGAAAAGGCCTAAGTCTAAGTCAAATTAAAAAATTTCATAATAGGCTAAAATTCCAAATGAGTTCGCGCAAGTCCACACTTTGGATGAGCATATCTAAATATATATAAGGTTTTATGTGATTAAGAACTATAAAATGAAAGGTCATCGAGTTTAATTTCTAACCCTTCAAACCGTTCGTCATTTGGACATTCCTACACAAAGTTATGAACAAATTACCAAAGGCTGGATTTGCGATCAATTTCGCGATCGCAAAATGACTCTGCAAACCGCATACGCGTCTCATAGTGAAGCAGAGTCGGGCAAAAATTTTGCTGTCGCATAATTGATTAAGCTGTCAATTATGCTATCACATAATGATTATGCTGCAAGTTTGCTGCCCACATATCGATTATGCTATAGCATAATTGCACCACATATTTGACTTCGGGGGTCATTTTTAGAATTTTTCATATCCGAACCCACTTTGATAAATAAGTTTTGGGGCTTCATTTGGGGATATCTTATACTAAATCTAGAGAGAGGTGAGACTATTTTATAGAGAGAATGAGGAAGCCTAGCATTATAACCATTTAATCTTTCATCAATCTTTAAGAATCAAGGAAACCAATCACAAGATCTTCATCTAAGAGATAATGTTCTATACACTAGATTTTAATTTCGAGTTTTGAGTATAAGATGGGTTATTGAGGTGTGATTTTTGGGTGTAATAGTATTATGTATACATGCAAGTACAAATTAGGTTTATGGGAAGATTGTTGAACACAAATAAGTAAAGATTGGGTTGGGGAAGAAGGAAATCTTCTAGAAGATCTTTGAAATCAAGATGCATAACTAGTATTTTATAAAATTCTCAAATGAGTTGAAACTATGAATATCTTCCTAATTTGTGTTCAATTTTGTTATGTCTCGAAGTAGATTGGGATTGCTAGAATTTCCGGAACGTTGTGGTAACTTAAGGAAAGATTAAACAAGGTATGTTGGCTAAACTTTCTCTCTTGAAATCAAATTCCATAAATGTTTTCATAAGTTCAAGCATGGTTGGCTCAAAGTTCATAAATCTTATATTCCGAGTTATTACTCATAAACATTACTATTCCAAAATGAGCCTTATGAATATATATATATATATATATTCTAAGTATGAGTTGCGTATTAAAACGTTATGTCTTTGAGTCATGTTTGAAATAAAGGGTAGTATGCCAAATTGTGTGAGAAAACTCGACATGGTTGATACTCCTAAATGCTCTCATATATATTGAATGTATTTGATTGATTGTGTCTAGTTGTTGGTAATCTGTAAAGATGTTTGAAATGAATTAAATAAATTTGGGAAATAGAGTGTGGCCAACGTGTCGAGAACTTGAGTTATAATTGTGGCTGGTGATGCCTATGACATGAGAAAATATGAATAGATTATGAAATGAGCCTCGACTCAACCGTTTTAAGATGACTTCAAAAAGTAGAATTTGCTTAAAAGCTCTATTTGAGGTATGTATGTCTAACCCTCTTCTTCTTATAATTGAACTATTGGTGTCCGAATAATTCGTGTATGTTTTGACTTGATCATGCTAGAATTGGTTGCCTTAATGTGTTGGGTTGAAAGATTTATGTTCCACAATTGTTCTAATTGTTTACCATGTAATCATGCTATTTGAGAACGTGGTTATGATTTCCATGCTCTTTTCTTTATGTGTGCAATGTTTTATGTGATAGAACTTATTGACATGAATGACATTGCTATTCGAACAAATAAAAAGGGAAAGACTAGAATTATAAAATGTGTCCAAATGCCAAGAAATACTTAATAAATGGGGTGATTCTGCCATGTAATAGAAGATGGAAAGAAATGTGAATTAAATGGATAATTGGAAGAGGTTATATCCAAAATGAGATGGCTTAGCCGGTCGGGCCAAGACCGGACTCCATGTAAGAACACAGTGACATTGTGGATGAAATTGTGAATATGGTTACGTCTCACTTGAGACGGCTTAGCCAATCGGGTCGAGATCGGACGCCATGCTATACACATGGTGGCATTTATGTTGGATTTCTGATTATCATTGTGAATTTGGATATGTCTCACTTGGGATGGCTTAGCCTGTCGGGCCGAGACCGGACTCCGTGTAAAAATACGATGGCATTATGGGTTGTAGAACTTGGCACTAAAGATTATTTAACTTAAAGATATGAAAAGATTGAATCAGAATGATGTGATCCTTAATTAGTGTTTCATTGTAATCCTGTGAAGTACTTATTGATGATTTTAACTGACTTCTATTTGTTTTCACTATTCATTCTATTAAGATTTGTGTTTGCCTGACATACTAGTACTATTCGACAGTACTAACGTCCCTTTTGTCGGGGGCGCTACATCTTTAAATGGATGTAGGTGGTTCCATAGCATATAGTATTGGTCGCAACTAGTGGCGTATCCTCTTTTCAGCAGACTTGGTGAGCCCCACTTCACGTCAGGGTCCTGTATCATTGTTTATCATGTACTTTGCATTTTGAGGTATAGCCGGAGCCTTGTTGTCGGCATTTCCATATTACTCTTCAACTGTATTTAGAGGCTCTATGGACAGGTTGTGGGTAGTGTTTGGTATTGGAGATTAGATTAAAAATATTGGTATTTGACAAATATGTTTTTCTTCATTTCTATAAAATTTTTAATATTTTGGATATTATGGTTGAAAGTGCTAACGGAAACAAAATGGAAGTTGTTAGTGAAATATTTACAAAGTATTATAGATGGAGTTCATCTCCTCTTTATTCATGACTTGGTTTGTGGTAGAATTAAATCTAACAGGCTTACTCAGTCGGGTTTACTCGGTTGAGCGTCGGTCGCACTCCTTGATTTTGGGGCATGACACATCTGTCGCGCGCTTTCTCATCATCTATGAGAGAATAAGAGGACGATACTTAGCATAACATAAACTGCACATTAGAAGATAAAGAAAGAGTGGTTTTGTAACACCATATAGCCTCTCAAAGATAAGTACAGACCTCTCTGCACCGATCCGCAAAATTCTATTAGGCCTGCTCATAACTTGTAAGACCTACGTGAACCTAGTGCTCTGATACCATATTGTCACGGTCCAATTTCTTCTATAGGCCATGATAGTGCCCAACGTTTTTGCTAGGCAAGCCAACAGTGAACTAACCATGTGATTGTTCTTTTTATTAAATTCTCAAGTTTGGCATTGGGGAGAAAATGTTCTATGCGGTCGCTTGAAGTGGGTTGTGATCATAGAAGGCTGGGATCCAGTGAATTGCGAACACGTGCAAGTGGTCACATTCACGTGGAAGAATTTGAGGGTTTGCAGTTCATGCGTTTTCTTCATTGCAGTCGCGAGGGGTACTACGCGATTGCATAGATTGGCGAGGCAGTGGTACAAGTTCTCATAAGGGCTTCCACGTTCTCATAGTAGGATTTTTAATTCATGGTAATTTTATTCTAGGAGGTCACGTGTGTATTTCCGCGATCGTGTAGTGTAAATAACTGCGCAGCATATTAAAATTCCAAAATCGAGGTTTATGTCATTTTTCACCATTTGGACTTGAGAGCTCGGAGGCGATATTTTGAGAGATATTCAGAGGGATTGTTGGGGTATGAGTTCCTAACTCGTTTTTGACTAATTTCCGCTAATCTATCTTCGATTTCTTCTACTAGTTAAGGATTTGGGTTGAAAATTTTACGGAAAAGTGTAGAAGTTCTTAGACCAAGTTTTTGGATTTTGAATGGCTAAATGAGGTCATATTATGATGATTCTTGTATAGTTGGACTCGATATCAAATGGGTGTTCATTTTTTGTAATTTTTGTCAGCTTCCAAGATGCGGACCCTGTCAACTTTTGGGGAGATTTATCCAATTCTTGCAAAAAACATAATTTCATTATTTAGATTAGTTTCCTATAGTTATAATTATAGTATGTAATTATTTTTGGCTAGATTTGAGTCATTTGGAGTTGGAAAGTCGAGGTGAAGGCCTTCTTATTGATTGATTGAGCGAGGTGTGATGAAAGTGACTTGTCCAACCTTGTGTGGGGGAGATTCCCCCTAGGATTTGGTACTGTTATGGTAATTTGCATTATGTGAAGGCCGTGTACACGAGGTGACGAGTGCGTACTCGGGCTAAATGTTGAAAATCCAATTTTTGCTAAGTAGTTTCCCTTTTTATTTCTTTAATTGAGTTACTCTAGCATGTGTAGTCATCATGTTTAGCCTAATTTCACATGTCTACGTGTCTTATCTCTTATTTGAAATTTTTACAACCTGCTTAGTTGAATTACCTGCTTCCTTGATTCTCTATTCATTATTTAACTGTGGGATTCTTTTCTTGAAATATCATTGTTTCAATTATTATGTTTTAGTTTTCGTGATTATTGTTGAGGTGACTTTTTATTTATGGAATGAGGATTCTGCCGTGCGGATTGTTATTGTGGCACAAGATTTCTGCCATGCTGATTGTTATTGTGGCATGGTGTTTCTTCCATGTGGATTGTTATTGTGGCATGAGGTTTCTGCCATGCAGATTGTTATTGGGGCACGCGGTTTTTGTAGTGTGGTTGTTATTATTTACATGAGGTTTCTGCCATACCATTGTGATTATTGATACACATGGGTGGTATAAGGAAAGATTGTGATATATTTACTTTTGGGACTACGAGGCGGTATCTCGGGAGTTACCCTATTGATTTCCTCTATTTACTGCATTATTTGTCATTGTTTTTCCTTAAGTTGTAAGATTCTTGCTTCCTTACATGTTGTATTTGTTTTCTTTAATTTCAATGCTGTTACTTTCAGTAAATTCTTAGTGTTTTACTTCCCTGGCATTTTATTATATCATTTTATCGTCTGCATTGTTTCTTATTATTTCCAGTAGGGCCCTGACCTGACCTCGTCACTACTCTACCGAGGTTAGGCTTTACACTTATGGGGTACCGTTGTGATGTACTCACAATATGTTTCTGCACATGTTTTGTGCAGATCTAGGTACTTCCAATCAGCGTTGATATTAGAGTGTTACGTTGATGCTTGAATATTTTAAGGTACATCTGCCCTCATCCGCATGCCTCGGAGTCCCTTCTACCCCGTCTTTTCCCTGTTTATTTATGTTTCTTGATACAGATAATGTATAGGATTGTGCAACATTGTATCTAGATCTTGTGACTTATATCTTCCGGGACTTGGGAGTTGTATGTACTTTGAGTTGCAGTTTTACCTTGTGCAGTTGTTGACATTTTGAGCTTTTAGATTATTAATTCAATTATTCCGCATGCTTGTTAGACTTACCTAGTCATAGAGACTAGGTGTTGTCACAACATCCTACGGAGGAAAATTGGATCGTGACACGTTGGTATCAGAGCTCTAAGTTCATAGGCGTTAGTCCCCGCAATATTACGTCGATATTACGTCCTGCGGTATTTCATTGCGATGATGTTACGCTTCGCAGTATTAAATTACGACGATGTTTCACCCTGTAGTATTGTAAGTTGAATTTGTCGTAAGGTAATTGATATCAGACCAAGGAAAAATTATTTGGAGATTATAAGGCTTATGCTATTTCAAACAAGTGATGAGAAAATTCGTGAAGGTGAGAGGGGAAGCAAGTCAAAGAAAATGAATTTTCATCCAAGTTTGGCATGTTGGGATAAAATACGGGTCGATCGTTAATACCCGATATCTACGGACTAGCACCATATAAGGTACCATATGACCATGATAATAAGATATATAATGTGTATTAAAAACAAGTAGAATTTTAAGTAATTTGTGGTATTTTTAAAATATGCGAGTAATTGGTTAATTACCAGGTAACGGGATATTACCTAGTTAACAATAAGTGGGTAAAGATTAAAATTTCTCCACCCCACCCCCATGTGGTAGCAAGCCACTAAACCCAACAAATAACTCATACTCCCTTTTAATTAGGTGTCCATCTAAGGTAATGGGGATACGGAACTTGCATAGAAGTTGGTTTCAAGTGATTGCTAAACTTCAGTTTTGGATTAAAAAAAGATTATGGATGAGACTCAAAAACATTTTCATTTGTTATTCCAATAATTTTATGATGGTTGTAAAGTTTTTGTTTGTTAGATGAGAAAAAGAATCAAATTACTTTGGAGAATTCGTTTTCCTAAGGAAACTATTTGGATTGACATAATTCTAGAAAAGCATTATTATTGCATTACTATATTGAGTTATAGTAATCTATTCGTGTTTTAGCTTCGTGATATTAGATTTCGAGTAGTTGAAGATGGAGCAGTTTGTAAAAAAAACTAGTTTAGTCGTCTATACATCGCAAGTTCCTGAAAATATGGTAGGCAACTTAGTAACGTGACGTTTCTTCTTCAACAAGAATTATAGCAAGAATATCACACGAATTTTTCCATAATTCAGGTATGTTAAGGCTATCCCTTCTATTCTTTTTGCATGATCCATACGATACGAACGAAACATGCAAATACACATATTCTATAAATGACTCTATTCATAGAAGTATTAAAGATATCTATATTCTTGAATTTCCATGTGTCATAATATATTATCTTCTGTTCATGGGTCTCAGAATAATACACAGTTAAAAAAAGTTTATCCGGAAGGAATATTGCGATTATTACGTATTTTTCATGCATTTCACTCATTTATACATGTGCATTGATCCATGACCAGATGACGTTATATACGCATATATATGTATGTATATGTATATAGGATATGGGAAAAGGTTACGATGTTATATACGCACCACCACCTGATCAGTTGGTATATGATGATGATGCTGCTCACAGTGGCTGAAATATGATTCAAACAGCGTTATATACGCGTATATAGGTATGTATATATATGTATGTGGGATATGGGAAAGGTTATGGCGTTGTATACGAACCACCACCTGATCAACTAGTATACGTTGATGATTTGGCCCACATTGGCCAAGATGATATGATGGGATGCCCACAGAGGCTGATGATGTTATGAAACATGTACCTATGCACGACATGATATTCATATGCATATCAATAATGCTAAAAGTAATTTATGATTTACAAAGTTCTTCAGACTTACAGGTGAGGTCATTTACTCTATATTTCCTCCATGTCTGTTATGTACTTATTTATGTGCCTTACATACTTAGTACATTATTCGTACTGACATCCCTTTTTGCTTGGGGATGTTGTGTTTCATGCCCGCCGGTCCAGATAGATGAGTCGAGAGCCCTCCAAGTAGGCTATCAGCTTAGTGGAAAATTTTGGTGCGCTGCATTTGCTTTAGAGTTGTGTGTCTGGTAAGTATGATTTTGACGTGTATCGTTTGGTATGGCGGGACTTTGTCTCGACTTTTATGACATTTATGTATTCTTAGAGGCTTCTAGATATATGTCGTATACATAAAAGATTGTACGGCCTTGTTGGCCTATGTTTTGTGTTTATAAAGGATCATGTTGGCCTATTAGGCATGTATGTCATGTGTATATGATGATGTAATAAGAAAGATACATTATGTTGGTACTCGGTTGAGTAAAGTACCGGGTGCCCGTCGCGGACCATCGGTTTGGATCGTGAGAAAAGTGGTATCAGAGCAGTTCTTTCCTAGGGATGTCTACAAGCCGTGTCTAGTAGAGTCTTGTTTGTGGGTGCGTCGCGCACCGCACTTATAAGCATGAGGCTACAGGGCATTTAGGATTGTCACTCTTTCTTCTTACTCTAGATCGTGTGGTAGAGATCACTTATAAGAATTCAAATTCTGAAATTCTTTTTTTTTATTATTCATAATAAGACGATACCTACATCCGGAAAGAAGAATTGGAAAGAGAGATAGTTGTGGAAGAGCTGAGTCAGAAGAATTGGATTTTTGTATAATTGTCACACCTCCTTTTTACCCGCGCCCGCAGGGGCGCAGAAGAAGTTTTTCCAATTAAAGGACAATCGAAACGAGATTTGTTTATTTATTTCAAAGTCGCCACTTGGGAGATTTAGGGTGTCCCAAGTCACTAGTTTAATCTCGAATCGAGGAAAAGAATGACTCTGTATTACAGTCCACGAACCAGAAATCCGGATAAGGAATTCTGTTGACCCGGGAGAAGGTGTTAGGCATACCCGAGTTCCGTGGTTCTAGGACGGACGCACAACTGTCACATTCGGCTTATTTATCTAATTTTAACAATTATGAGCTTATATGCAAGTTTTAACTCTTTACCAATTTTATTATTATTATTATTATTATTATTATTTTAATTTTAATAGAGAATTTGTGAGAACGTATCTCGAACCACGTCACATCAATGTACCCGTGGTTATCGACACATTTCGACTCTGTTGGGATTTGGATTTGGGTCACATAAATGTGCACCCGAGTTTAAGAAAGTAGATTATTAAAGGCGCGCCTAAAGCGACTAGCGTATCATTATTTTGGGTAAGGCCGTGAAATTTTGCTAAACGGCTTATCCCGAAGTCTAAGTAATTTTACCAACACGTATAGAGGGACCCACAGCTTTTGTATTTTTATTTGTCGAGGCTCGTCTCATTCATTATTGTTTTTAAAAAGAATTTGCAATGTCGTGGAAATGCATCTTGAACCATGTCACAATCAATGTACCCGTGATTAGCTACACATTTCGACTTCGTTGAGATTTGGATTTGGGTCACATAAATGTGCACCCGGGTTTAAGAAGGTAATGTTATTTAAAATACGCGCCTAAAGAGACTAACGCGTGGTTATTTTGGGAAAAGACCGTGAAGTTCGCTAAGCGGCCGATCCCGAGTTCTAAGTAATTAATACGTACATTTGTGAGGGCCCCGCAATCTATGCATTTTATTTGGTGAGGCTCATCTCGTTTATTTTAAAAGGACGATCCTAAAGTGACTACATTTTTTCTATTAAGTTCGTCTCTAAACACAAAATGAAGGTCCCAACCAATTATTACTTAACTCTATTTTATGATTTTTAAGGACGGTCTTGTGATCGAGCCCGTTTCCTACGACCAGCTTTCATGCGTTATTCGGGCCAAGTTCAGTGTTCGACTAACAGAAGCGGATTCGAGTCTGATTTAACATACACAGGCTATTGCCAATTGCTTTACATGATGAAGCCAAACCCAATATTTCAACTTTTTGAGCAAATGGGCTGCCAACAATCATTATCTACCTACTGTTGACAATATTAAAACCTTCATAGCTAGTGAAACTAACAAATTTAAACAGGCAGGTTCAATAGAACAAACTCATGCTATCTTCATCTTATTCCACTTATTTGACTAAACAGTTTGACAATAATGAGCATGCTTAAGTATTCGAGAAAAGCACAGTTAACTTGGGAGTTTGATTTTTTAATTCTTTACTACTAAAGTTGGTATTAAACTACTAAATTTACAACTAAGAAAGGCAAATTAATGGTCCAATACAGTCCTTATCCACAGTCCACATTTTTCATTGAATTATAAAGATAGACTATACAACTTATCATTTATCTACTAAATTACAGATGCACTAAGTACTCCACTACTCGAGCATTTTCTTTTCTCTTTTACATCTCACAGCTACATCACAGTGTGATTTTAAAGTGTACCCGGTAATAGACAATAGAAGAAAAAGAGGAGGATCAGTAGAGCAGTAGCAAACAAAAACAGCAATAACCAGCAACATATTAACAGAATAACCCAGTAACAAATTTAAAAAAAAACAGCAGAATTCCAGCAACACCCAATGAAACAGTAGCAAATAACCAATAGCAAACTCAGGAAAAACCAATTGAAACCCCAGAAATACCAACCAACAACACCAATGAAACAGTAATAGTACTAGTTCTGATATTCAGTAGTAAAAGAAAAGACCTCACTTTTCAGTTTCTTAGCTCTCAAACACTGAACCTTTTAGGATTAAAAACCAGCATATTTTTTTGATCTCAAATTACTGAACTCTTAAATGTTAAAAATCCAGCCTAGACTCTCAGAAAAAAAAACTGAAAGAAAACTTATTTCTCTTCTAAAAAAAAACCAACCCCTCAATCTGTCTTAAATGACTCTATTTATAACCCAAAAATAGGCCTTCTATCTTTGCCTTGAAACTATCAGATTCTAACTGCACATCCCCCTTTGAATCCCATTACTTAATGTCTTCTTGTTTGAAGTTATTTTGTTCCCCACACTTGCATGCCTTGTTCCCTATTATTTCAATCAAAACTATGGGTTATTATAGTATTCCTATTAACTCCCATACTATCATGTTATGTTCCTCATTGATGTTAAACTAATGGCATCTATTATCCACTGAACAAACTCTTAAGTTAGTCGACTTGCAGACCTGTTAAATCGCAAAATTATCCCCTTAACCCCTGTGTATTACTGCCATGCCCTAAGCTTCATTGATCTGTTATTAAAACTCTATAAGTTGTAACCCTAACAACTAATTTCTAATTGATCACTAAATTACTACAGCTATAAACCAATTCCCACTATCAAATTCACACAGTGATTCAAAGCAGAAGACCATATCATTTCAAATATGGCATCAATCAAAGGGAATGAGTTGATCATATTGGGAACCAATCCTGATCAACTCAGACCCAGTGATTGAGCAGGGATTCAATAATACAAGCAAAAATTGAAGCAGTATGAATCAAGGAAGGAGGTTCATGCGAACAACTATAAAGAACAGGAGGTCAAACCAAATTCAGGGAATGAGCAAACACAACTCTAATTCAAGTATATACAAGATGCAAGATAGTAAACATACTGGTATGAACCAAAGGTTGAACTAATTGGTTTAAAAGACAGAAAGAAGAATACTATGTAGTAAGCCAAAGAGAACATACAATAGATTGTAAATACATCAAAGGAAAAGCACAAATACCAATTTTAAATAAAAGACTACTAAATAAAGAAATACAAGATATAAAAGCAAAAAATCCAATAAAATATGTACACTTAGGAGGAACGGAGATCCTAATAAAAGCATGTTTTATTTCATCATATAGTATTTCCGCTGGTGCTGTATAGAATTTGATGAAGAATAGGTTGCCTTTTGTAATTCTCTTGAAGGTGACAAATGCTTTGTATAGCTCTGGTATTCCAATTATTTCTTCTCTGTCATGGGTATATACTGTGCTGAGTAGTCCGTAGTTGTAACATGTTTTTACTAGGTTTGCTTTTGTTTTTGGCTGGGCTATAAGCCTATTATATCCCTGTAGTTTTTGGGTTACATAATCTTGTGTTGGATCTGTAGTAGTTGTTGATCTAGGGTTTAGGTTCAGAAATGTCTGGATTTTATATATATTCTCAATATATGTTTGAGTAATATGGTTATATACCTTTTTGTTGTGGTGTAGGCTATTAGCATAGGTTGAAGTTTGTGGGGCTATAACTATTGCTTCTCTTGGCTTTTTTGATGTAAATGGCTTATCAAATACGGTATTTAGGTTTACATTGATATGTGGCTTTTTGCTAACTTGTTTGCTTGTACCTGCAGCTGTATATAAAGCAACTGTGTTATGGGTTTTTTGGAGTTTCCCAACGTCTCCTTCTACCTCTGGAAGTTTAGAGTCTTCCGATTGACTTAGCTCCGCATTTTTATAGTCATGCTGCTGACTTTCTAGCTGTTGTAATCTTTTTCCCATACTCTCCATCTGTAAGGATAGAGTAGTAAGGATTGTAAATATGTCTTTTGATTCTTGGCTTTCATCTGTTTGGGTACCTTTGTCTTGATAGGTAGTCTGCAATAACATTCTTGTCAGTTCGTATTACTTCAATTGTAAATGTAAAATTTTGTATATTTAATACAAGTCTCCTTATTTCCTTTGTAGTTACTGAATCCTGTACTTTCCGAGTTATCCACCATTTTACTTGTGTATTATCTGTTCTTACTATAAATTTGTTATAAACAATATATGGCTCAAATGCTAACAAACATTTATATAATCCAAATAGTTCTTTCCTATTTATTTCCCATTTTAATTGTGGTTCCGTGTATGATCCAATTCTTTTCCTTTTATTTGTTCAAATATATTAGCGTCAAATATTATTTTTTGTTCTGAAGATTGTTCATCTTGGTGTTCTTCTTGTTGTATAATTTGTATATCTTTTTCAGTCATAATTTTCTTCATCTGACTCTTCTATATCCTTGTTTATTTCATTTTCAGAGAACTCGTTTTCTGATATCTCATATATGTTGTCTTCACTGCTTAATTCATAATCTACATATTCTACTTGTGTATATTTATCATTATCTATCAATATTTCGGTAATTTGTTTCTTCTTTGGGTTTTTTGGTAATTTACAATCTTTGGCTAAGTGTCCTAGCTTTCCACAATTATAGCAAGTACATTCTGTTAGTTTTTTCTTTTTCCTATATGGTTTTTTATGTTTATAATTTTTTACATAATATCTTCTTCTTGGTTTCCTATATTTATACTTTGAATATTTTGATTTAAATTTCTTTTTCTTTCCTTCTTTTTTGTAATATTTATCTGTGCAGCCAAATTGGGGTGCTATTCTACTTTTGCAACATGCCAAATTTTTTACTAATATTTTTTCCATTTTCATGTTTTCTTTATATTTTTCACATAATTCTATAAACCAGTTTTGTAGAAATTTTATCCTTACTCCTAATGTATCTGCTAGTCCTGCTTCGTTCCAACTTTTTATTATTTTTGAGCTAAAGGGTTCTGGTAATTTTGTAAAATATAATTTTCTTATCTCTTTACTTTCATCTGGACTATATGTTCCTTTATAATAATAGTCTCTAAATGCACAAGTATATTCATCTATATAACACATATTACATATTGCTAATTTTGTCATTAAATTTCTATTTGTAATTTTTTCTTTATTTTGTTCTTCTACTTCTGTTGTCATACTACTAAATTCATTTCTTATTGCTATTTCATATTTATTTAATATATCTGTAACTGTTGTTGTAGTTGTACCGTCAAGTTTTTTATTACTCCTTAATGTGTCTAAGCTTTCACTTGATAAATTTTGTAACCATAATTTTACAGTTCCTATTAATGTTCTTTCTATATATCCTGGTGTTTCCGTTATTGTTATTTTATTATCTATTAGTTGTTTTGAGATATATCCTATCCATAATTGTATTGTTTTATTTATATCTGCTACACAATCTAGATCTAAAAAATTATATTGTTCAGTTATCTGTCTTGGTGCCCATTTCTTATTTAACCTTTTATCCCATAATGTTTTGTTTCTGTCATATGCATCATAACTTACTCTGTAATAGGTTGGGTTTAATTGTTTTGGATTTTTTATTCCTGATATGCTTGGTTTATCTTCGTTCATATCTCCTGTATTTATTTCTGGGTTTATTTTTATCTTTTCTGTTTTTTCTATAAGTTCTGTGTATGTTTCACTTGTTTCTGAATAGTTTTCTCCTAGTTCTGTGTCTTTATCACTTTGGTCATTTATTTCGTTTATACTTATTTTTGATGGACTCTCCTGTACTTCTTCTAACTGTAATTTGAATCTTTCTATCTCATTTGTTAGTTTTAGTTCTTCTTCTTCTTCTTTACGTTTTTCCTTTTCTTTTAAAAATAGGACTAACACGAGATATGATAATACCGGAAGAGATAGAGAAACAACCGGAGATACAGAAAATGGAGATACCAAGTTTCTATGCTAATAAAAGAATAATTGGTATAGCAACTATTATTCAAGAACTAGCTAACAATTATCTACAAGGAAATGCTATCTGGAGCTACTATTCCAGAGACCAATTGATGATATATGCCAACTCGAAGGAACTACGACAAGGAGATATGGATGAAGTCCAGAAATGGATTTTATCATTATTAAAGCCAGAAATGCAACCAACTACCAGAGCATTGAAAAAAGAATTTATTTCAAACGAGTTATTAACAAGATACTGCAAACTAGTAGGACACAAATATCCAGACCACATATGTTCAAAGTGCAACGGAGATGATAACTATGTACCAGAAGTCCAACTAGAATGAAGGTATCAACAAAGAAGACAAAAGAAGAAGACAACTACTGGAAACATATAATGTAAAGTAAATAGTACTAGTCGCATTCATGAACAGTAAAGGTCGTTCATGAATAGTAAGAGTCATAAAGTAAATAGTATATGTCATAATCATGAACAGTAAAGGTCGTTCATGAATAGTAAGAGTCATAAAGTAAATAGTATATGTCATAATCATGAACAGTAAAGGTCGTTCATGAATAGTAGGAGTCATTTGTAAACAGTAAGAGTCGTTTTAATTTTCTTTATATAGAATGTAAATCTGAGGAAGGAGGACATCCTCAGACATCCTCACCCTTACCTTCTCTCTCTAATATTCTCTCTTATCTTCTCTCTTGTAAGAAATATCTGAGTTATTTACAAGTATCTAAAACAGCTATGGAGCATTCAAACGAGTTACAAAACCAGGTAAGTTTATTTATAATCATGTTTAACTAAACTCTTATATTCCTTATAATCTCTTAAAAATCATAATTGTTTATCATGTTATAGTACTGTTATAAAGAACATCTTGAGAAAGTTTGCCTGTCTAATAATGCTGAGAGTAGTTAAGCCCAGACTATGCCATCCTAAAGTGGAAACCAGTAGGCAAGGAAGCCGTTTAGGGGAGTACACAGAGTTGAGGCGCTGTTAGGGTAAATGATTGAAGCATGAAAAACATGGTAGTGACCAGAAAAGATTGTTCAGTATAACTTATTAAAATATGATAAACTCTATGATAAACAAAGAGGTTAGAGGGAATATGTTTAGTAAACACATGATAAATAATAATTATAAATGAACAACCACACATATTTATTAGAAGAAAATATTGACTATAAAATACTTATGTTATATATCTTTAAGAGACTTAATAACGATGTTAAAAGAAAAATTTACGATATTTTAGTTACTTTTGAAATAATATATGTAATGGAACAAGCATTTACAGAACTAATTGTATCACATGAAATAGATATATTAGATCTATATGAACTAGATTTATATTCAGACTAATGATCACATATCAAGTTAATAAAATCTTTTTATAAATGAAACATAACACTTTTCATTATATAAGATTCTATAATACCCAGAAATGGAAACTTCTTAAAAACCTCAGTAACATAAATAGAAAAATAGATTGTGTTAAATACAATATTAAAACCTGCAAAGATATTATTAGATATAATAAATTACGTAATAAAGCTTTATTAACTATAGAAAATGAAATTGAATTTTATGAAGATAAACTTGAAAGTTATCAACACAGAAAAGAAATAACACTGAGAAATATAGTATTCATATTCTATATATAGTTTCTTTAGTTTCTTCCTAATTTTCTGCGATTTCTTAGTTATTTTGATTGTTTCACTGTTTTGCGGGTTTGTACTATTAATGTCAGTGTTATTTTTCATGATTTGCTTCTTAATATAAATGTTTATTTTTCATAGCTCTGATACCATTTTGGGGGGGAGATTGTTTGAGTTCATCTTATTTTTCATAGGATCTTTTTTATGTAGTTGTGGAATTAAATGCTTTTTCATGATTATCTGTAGCTAATGAAATTAACCTTGAAATTTCTTTTATATTTTCAAGTGTGTATTCTAAGTATTTAATATCTTTAGTTTTTTGATATTCTTCTATATTTTTTTCTAATATTATTTTTGACATATTTATATGTTTTAGAATTTCTAACCAGTACTTAAAATATTTGTAACTATCAATTTTTGATTTGTTCATATTAATACTGAGATGTATACCTGTTGATACATATATCCATGTATCGATATAATATCTAAAACAGAATATAAATATGTTTGTTATCTAAAGGATAAAAGATGAATAAAGAAGAATTCGCATTAGAAGAGAAAACATATGAGAATCCAGAAGGATTAAAAATAACAATAATATTTTCTAACTTAGGAAGAAGATATAAAAAAATAGGAAATAACCTAAACTTAATGTTAGAAAAAGAAACTGTAAAACTAGAGGATAGTTTAACCGCCATGGTTAGAATAACAAAAGAAAACGAAGAAATAGATAGAAAACGAGAGATTAAAGAAATACAACAGCAAGCTAAAGAAAAAATACAACAGATAGAGGAAGTAAAAAACACTAAAATAACAGAATTAGAAAAAGAATTAGATACCCATATAGAAATATACTTGGCAGATGATAGGATTGTACAACCTATAGAAAAGAGTATAATAAGTGCTGTAAGAGGTAACTTAATATACCAAAAATTTAAATTTATAGTAAGTGCTAACTATTCAGTAGCAGTAGATGATAAAAATATAGATAAATCATTAGTATTATACTGGAAAATGTCTGGAATAGAATTAGCACCAGGAAGTAAAATATTCACAGCAAGATGTAAAAATCTATATGTCTTAACAACAAAACATAAGATAACAGCTAAAAATAAAATAAATAAAATAAAAATAGAAAATCCATTCGAAAGAATAGTATCAGTTATAGACAACAATGATTACAGTTATACAGAAATAGACATGGATGAAGATTTAGAAATAGTAAAAGAAAGATTAAGCACATCAAAACGAATAAATAATGAAATGCCAGAAACATCATCAAGAAGTACATCAAAAAGAATAAATTATACCACTCCACAAAAATTAATAGAACAAAAAATAGAAGAAATAAACCCACATCATTATTATATAACAGGAATAATGGACCAAAGAAAATATTTAATACTAATAAATACAGGGCAGGAAGAGAATTATGTTATAAGAGAACTAATACCAGAACAAGAGATAGTAACAATAGAACAACAAAATTCAGAACTACCAAAAGCGTTAAGAAAAAACGAAGAAACAACTGAAAAAGAATTAATTATTGGAGGAATACCAATATTAATAAATTTTAAAATATATCAAGGAGATAAAAATATTACACTAGGGATAAAATGGTTAGAAAAAGTCAAACCATATAAATTAGAAGATAGGCAATTAACAATAAGTTATGAAAATAAGAAAATAATAATAAAAAGAACTTTGATATAATGCCAAAGATATACATACTTTCCAAAATAATAGTAGAAGGATATTATAATAGATATTATACACCTATGGTGGATACAGGAGCAGAAGCTAATATGTGTAGACATAATTGTTTACCAGAAAGTAAATGGGAAAAGCTAAAAACCCCCATAGTAGTAACAGGATTTAATAATGAAGGAAGTATGATAACATATAAAGCAAGAAATATAAAAATACAAATATGGGATAAAATATTAACCATAGAAGAAATATATAGTTACGAATTCACAAATAAAGATATATTATTAGGAATGCCATTTTTAGATAAATTATACCCACATATTATAACAAAAACACATTGGTGGTTTACTACCCCGTGTAAACAAAAATTAGGAGCAAAAAGAGTAAATAATAAAGTAAGAAAAACAACACCCTGGATTAAAGGAAGTGAAAAGATTACCCAAAAATTAGAAAATGTAATACAAAGTAACCATAATATAGAGATAATCATTTTCTCCATAAATAAGATAAAACCACTACAAGATAAACTAGAATTACTATATAATGATAATCCACTCCAAGGATGGGAAAAACATCAAACAAAAATAAAGATTGAACTAATAGATGAAAATAGCATAATAACACAAAAACCTTTAAAATACAATTTTAATGATTTAACAGAATTTAAAATGCATATAAAAGAATTATTAGATAATAACTACATACAAGAAAGTAATAGTAAACATACTAGCCCAGCATTTATAGTAAATAAGCATAGTGAACAAAAAAGAGGAAAAAGCCGTATGGTTATAGATTATAGAAATTTAAATGCAAAAACAAAAACATATAATTATCCGATACCAAATAAAATACTAAAAATTAGACAAATACAAGGATATAACTATTTTAGTAAATTTGACTGTAAATCAGGATTTTACCATTTAAAACTAGAAGATGAATCTAAAAAGTTAACAGCATTCACAGTACCACAAGGATTTTACGAATGGAACGTATTACCTTTTGGATATAAAAATGCACCAGGTAGGTATCAACATTTTATGGATAATTACTTCAACCAATTAGAAAATTGTATAATATATATAGATGATATATTGCTATATTCTAGAACAGAGAACGAACATATAAAACTACTAGAAAAATTCATACACATTGTAGAAATATCAGGAATAAGTTTAAGTAAAAAGAAAGCAGAAGTAATGAAAAATCAAATAGAATTTTTAGGTATACAAATAGATAAAAACGGAATAAAAATGCAAACCCATGTAGTACAAAAAATAATTAACTTGAATGAAACACTTGATACAAAAAAGAAGTTACAATCATTTTTAGGATTGGTTAACCAAGTAAGAGAATATATTCCTAAATTAGCAGAAAACTTAAAACCATTACAGAAAAAATTAAAAAAGGACATAGAATATCATTTTGACGAAAAAGATAAAATACATATACAGAAGATAAAAAATATGTGTAAAAAATTACCAAAACTATATTTTCCAGATGAAAAGAAACAATTTACATATATTGTAGAAACTGATTCTAGTGATCACAGCTACGGAGGAGTTCTAAAATATAAATATGATAATGAAAAAATTGAACACCATTGTAGATATTATTCCGGATCATACACGGAACCACAATTAAAATGGGAAATAAATAGGAAATGGATATATGTATCAACAGGTATACATCTCAGTATTAATATGAACAAATCAAAAATTGATAGTTACAAATATTTTAAGTACTGGTTAGAAATTCTAAAACATATAAATATGTCAAAAATAATATTAGAAAAAAATATAGAAGAATATCAAAAAACTAAAGATATTAAATACTTAGAATACACACTTGAAAATATAAAAGAAATTTCAAGGTTAATTTCATTAGCTACAGATAATCATGAAAAAGCATTTAATTCCACAACTACATAAAAAAGATCCTATGAAAAATAAGATGAACTCAAACAATCCCCCCCCCAAAATGGTATCAGAGCTATGAAAAATAAACATTTATATTAAGAAGCAAATCATGAAAAATAACACTGACATTAATAGTACAAACCCGCAAAACAGTGAAACAATCAAAATAACTAAGAAATCGCAGAAAATTAGGAAGAAACTAAAGAAACTATATATAGAATATGAATACTTAAGTATCACAAAAATAAACAAAGCTAGGCTGTCCAAATTAATCGATATAATATCTAAAACAGAATATAAATATGTTTGTTATCTAAAGGATAAAAGATGAATAAAGAAGAATTCGCATTAGAAGAGAAAACATATGAGAATCCAGAAGGATTAAAAATAACAATAATATTTTCTAACTTAGGAAGAAGATATAAAAAAATAGGAAATAACCTAAACTTAATGTTAGAAAAAGAAACTGTAAAACTAGAGGATAGTTTAACCGCCATGGTTAGAATAACAAAAGAAAACGAAGAAATAGATAGAAAACGAGAGATTAAAGAAATACAACAGCAAGCTAAAGAAAAAATACAACAGATAGAGGAAGTAAAAAACACTAAAATAACAGAATTAGAAAAAGAATTAGAGATGCTAAAACAGATGTATGCAAATAAACTAAAAGAAAAGGAAAAACGTAAAGAAGAAGAAGAAGAACTAAAACTAACAAATGAGATAGAAAGATTCAAATTACAGTTAGAAGAAGTACAGGAGAGTCCATCAAAAATAAGTATAAACGAAATAAATGACCAAAGTGATAAAGACACAGAACTAGGAGAAAACTATTCAGAAACAAGTGAAACATACACAGAACTTATAGAAAAAACAGAAAAGATAAAAATAAACCCAGAAATAAATACAGGAGATATGAACGAAGATAAACCAAGCATATCAGGAATAAAAAATCCAAAACAATTAAACCCAACCTATTACAGAGTAAGTTATGATGCATATGACAGAAACAAAACATTATGGGATAAAAGGTTAAATAAGAAATGGGCACCAAGACAGATAACTGAACAATATAATTTTTTAGATCTAGATTGTGTAGCAGATATAAATAAAACAATACAATTATGGATAGGATATATCTCAAAACAACTAATAGATAATAAAATAACAATAACGGAAACACCAGGATATATAGAAAGAACATTAATAGGAACTGTAAAATTATGGTTACAAAATTTATCAAGTGAAAGCTTAGACACATTAAGGAGTAATAAAAAACTTGACGGTACAACTACAACAACAGTTACAGATATATTAAATAAATATGAAATAGCAATAAGAAATGAATTTAGTAGTATGACAACAGAAGTAGAAGAACAAAATAAAGAAAAAATTACAAATAGAAATTTAATGACAAAATTAGCAATATGTAATATGTGTTATATAGATGAATATACTTGTGCATTTAGAGACTATTATTATAAAGGAACATATAGTCCAGATGAAAGTAAAGAGATAAGAAAATTATATTTTACAAAATTACCAGAACCCTTTAGCTCAAAAATAATAAAAAGTTGGAACGAAGCAGGACTAGCAGATACATTAGGAGTAAGGATAAAATTTCTACAAAACTGGTTTATAGAATTATGTGAAAAATATAAAGAAAACATGAAAATGGAAAAAATATTAGTAAAAAATTTGGCATGTTGCAAAAGTAGAATAGCACCCCAATTTGGCTGCACAGATAAATATTACAAAAAAGAAGGAAAGAAAAAGAAATTTAAATCAAAATATTCAAAGTATAAATATAGGAAACCAAGAAGAAGATATTATGTAAAAAATTATAAACATAAAAAACCATATAGGAAAAAGAAAAAACTAACAGAATGTACTTGCTATAATTGTGGAAAGCTAGGACACTTAGCCAAAGATTGTAAATTACCAAAAAACCCAAAGAAGAAACAAATTACCGAAATATTGATAGATAATGATAAATATACACAAGTAGAATATGTAGATTATGAATTAAGCAGTGAAGACAGCATATATGAGATATCAGAAAACGAGTTCTCTGAAAATGAAATAAACAAGGATATAGAAGAGTCAGATGAAGAAAATTATGACTGAAAAAGATATACAAATTATACAACAAGAAGAACACCAAGATGAACAATCTTCAGAACAAAAAATAATATTTGACGCTAATATATTTGAACAAATAAAAGGAAAAGAATTGGATCTAAGTATAGACAAAATATTAGAAGTACCAACAATAAAGAATTGGTTTAAAAGACAAAAAGAAGAATACTATGTAGTAAGCCAAAGAGAACATATAATAGATTGTAAATACATCAAAGGTAAAGCACAAATACCAATTTTAAATAAAAGACTACTAAATAAAGAAATACAAGATATAAAAGCAAAAAATCCAATAAAATATGTACACTTAGGAGGAACGGAGATCCTAATAAAAGCATGTTTTAGGGAAGGAATAGATACCCCTATAGAAATATACTTGGCAGATGATAGGATTGTACAACCTATAGAAAAGAGTATAATAAGTGCTGTAAGAGGTAACTTAATATACCAAAAATTTAAATTTATAGTAAGTGCTAACTATTCAGTAGCAGTAGATGATAAAAATATAGATAAATCATTAGTATTATACTGGAAAATGTCTGGAATAGAATTAGCACCAGGAAGTAAAATATTCACAGCAAGATGTAAAAATCTATATGTCTTAACAACAAAACATAAGATAACAGCTAAAAATAAAATAAATAAAATAAAAATAGAAAATCCATTCGAAAGAATAGTATCAGTTATAGACAACAATGATTACAGTTATACAGAAATAGACATGGATGAAGATTTAGAAATAGTAAAAGAAAGATTAAGCACATCAAAACGAATAAATAATGAAATGCCAGAAACATCATCAAGAAGTACATCAAAAAGAATAAATTATACCACTCCACAAAAATTAATAGAACAAAAAATAGAAGAAATAAACCCACATCATTATTATATAACAGGAATAATGGACCAAAGAAAATATTTAATACTAATAAATACAGGGCAGGAAGAGAATTATGTTATAAGAGAACTAATACCAGAACAAGAGATAGTAACAATAGAACAACAAAATTCAGAACTACCAAAAGCGTTAAGAAAAAACGAAGAAACAACTGAAAAAGAATTAATTATTGGAGGAATACCAATATTAATAAATTTTAAAATATATCAAGGAGATAAAAATATTACACTAGGGATAAAATGGTTAGAAAAAGTCAAACCATATAAATTAGAAGATAGGCAATTAACAATAAGTTATGAAAATAAGAAAATAATAATAAAAAGAACTTTGATATAATGCCAAAGATATACATACTTTCCAAAATAATAGTAGAAGGATATTATAATAGATATTATACACCTATGGTGGATACAGGAGCAGAAGCTAATATGTGTAGACATAATTGTTTACCAGAAAGTAAATGGGAAAAGCTAAAAACCCCCATAGTAGTAACAGGATTTAATAATGAAGGAAGTATGATAACATATAAAGCAAGAAATATAAAAATACAAATATGGGATAAAATATTAACCATAGAAGAAATATATAGTTACGAATTCACAAATAAAGATATATTATTAGGAATGCCATTTTTAGATAAATTATACCCACATATTATAACAAAAACACATTGGTGGTTTACTACCCCGTGTAAACAAAAATTAGGAGCAAAAAGAGTAAATAATAAAGTAAGAAAAACAACACCCTGGATTAAAGGAAGTGAAAAGATTACCCAAAAATTAGAAAATGTAATACAAAGTAACCATAATATAGAGATAATCATTTTCTCCATAAATAAGATAAAACCACTACAAGATAAACTAGAATTACTATATAATGATAATCCACTCCAAGGATGGGAAAAACATCAAACAAAAATAAAGATTGAACTAATAGATGAAAATAGCATAATAACACAAAAACCTTTAAAATACAATTTTAATGATTTAACAGAATTTAAAATGCATATAAAAGAATTATTAGATAATAACTACATACAAGAAAGTAATAGTAAACATACTAGCCCAGCATTTATAGTAAATAAGCATAGTGAACAAAAAAGAGGAAAAAGCCGTATGGTTATAGATTATAGAAATTTAAATGCAAAAACAAAAACATATAATTATCCGATACCAAATAAAATACTAAAAATTAGACAAATACAAGGATATAACTATTTTAGTAAATTTGACTGTAAATCAGGATTTTACCATTTAAAACTAGAAGATGAATCTAAAAAGTTAACAACATTCACAGTACCACAAGGATTTTACGAATGGAACGTATTACCTTTTGGATATAAAAATGCACCAGGTAGGTATCAACATTTTATGGATAATTACTTCAACCAATTAGAAAATTGTATAATATATATAGATGATATATTGCTATATTCTAGAACAGAGAACGAACATATAAAACTACTAGAAAAATTCATACACATTGTAGAAATATCAGGAATAAGTTTAAGTAAAAAGAAAGCAGAAGTAATGAAAAATCAAATAGAATTTTTAGGTATACAAATAGATAAAAACGGAATAAAAATGCAAACCCATGTAGTACAAAAAATAATTAACTTGAATGAAACACTTGATACAAAAAAGAAGTTACAATCATTTTTAGGATTGGTTAACCAAGTAAGAGAATATATTCCTAAATTAGCAGAAAACTTAAAACCATTACAGAAAAAATTAAAAAAGGACATAGAATATCATTTTGACGAAAAAGATAAAATACATATACAGAAGATAAAAAATATGTGTAAAAAATTACCAAAACTATATTTTCCAGATGAAAAGAAACAATTTACATATATTGTAGAAACTGATTCTAGTGATCACAGCTACGGAGGAGTTCTAAAATATAAATATGATAATGAAAAAATTGAACACCATTGTAGATATTATTCCGGATCATACACGGAACCACAATTAAAATGGGAAATAAATAGGAAAGAACTATTTGGATTATATAAATGTTTGTTAGCATTTGAGCCATATATTGTTTATAACAAATTTATAGTAAGAACAGATAATACACAAGTAAAATGGTGGATAACTCGGAAAGTACAGGATTCAGTAACTACAAAGGAAATAAGGAGACTTGTATTAAATATACAAAATTTTACATTTACAATTGAAGTAATACGAACTGACAAGAATGTTATTGCAGACTACCTATCAAGACAAAGGTACCCAAACAGATGAAAGCCAAGAATCAAAAGACATATTTACAATCCTTACTACTCTATCCTTACAGATGGAGAGTATGGGAAAAAGATTACAACAGCTAGAAAGTCAGCAGCATGACTATAAAAATGCGGAGCTAAGTCAATCGGAAGACTCTAAACTTCCAGAGGTAGAAGGAGACGTTGGGAAACTCCAAAAAACCCATAACACAGTTGCTTTATATACAGCTGCAGGTACAAGCAAACAAGTTAGCAAAAAGCCACATATCAATGTAAACCTAAATACCGTATTTGATAAGCCATTTACATCAAAAAAGCCAAGAGAAGCAATAGTTATAGCCCCACAAACTTCAACCTATGCTAATAGCCTACACCACAACAAAAAGGTATATAACCATATTACTCAAACATATATTGAGAATATATATAAAATCCAGACATTTCTGAACCTAAACCCTAGATCAACAACTACTACAGATCCAACACAAGATTATGTAACCCAAAAACTACAGGGATATAATAGGCTTATAGCCCAGCCAAAAACAAAAGCAAACCTAGTAAAAACATGTTACAACTACGGACTACTCAGCACAGTATATACCCATGACGGAGAAGAAATAATTGGAATACCAGAGCTATACAAAGCATTTGTCACCTTCAAGAGAATTACAAAAGGCAACCTATTCTTCATCAAATTCTATACAGCACCAGCGGAAATACTATATGATGAAATAAAACCCATAATACAGGTGATAAAAATAGGACTAACACGAGATATGATAATACCGGAAGAGATAGAGAAACAACCGGAGATACAGAAAATGGAGATACCAAGTTTCTATGCTAATAAAAGAATAATTGGTATAGCAACTATTATTCAAGAACTAGCTAACAATTATCTACAAGGAAATGCTATCTGGAGCTACTATTCCAGAGACCAATTGATGATATATGCCAACTCGAAGGAACTACGACAAGGAGATATGGATGAAGTCCAGAAATGGATTTTATCATTATTAAAGCCAGAAATGCAACCAACTACCAGAGCATTGAAAAAAGAATTTATTTCAAACGAGTTATTAACAAGATACTGCAAACTAGTAGGACACAAATATCCAGACCACATATGTTCAAAGTGCAACGGAGATGATAACTATGTACCAGAAGTCCAACTAGAATGAAGGTATCAACAAAGAAGACAAAAGAAGAAGACAACTACTGGAAACATATAATGTAAAGTAAATAGTACTAGTCGCATTCATGAACAGTAAAGGTCGTTCATGAATAGTAAGAGTCATAAAGTAAATAGTATATGTCATAATCATGAACAGTAAAGGTCGTTCATGAATAGTAGGAGTCATTTGTAAACAGTAAGAGTCGTTTTAATTTTCTTTATATAGAATGTAAATCTGAGGAAGGAGGACATCCTCAGACATCCTCACCCTTACCTTCTCTCTCTAATATTCTCTCTTATCTTCTCTCTTGTAAGAAATATCTGAGTTATTTACAAGTATCTAAAACAGCTATGGAGCATTCAAACGAGTTACAAAACCAGGTAAGTTTATTTATAATCATGTTTAACTAAACTCTTATATTCCTTATAATCTCTTAAAAATCATAATTGTTTATCATGTTATAGTACTGTTATAAAGAACATCTTGAGAAAGTTTGCCTGTCTAATAATGCTGAGAGTAGTTAAGCCCAGACTATGCCATCCTAAAGTGGAAACCAGTAGGCAAGGAAGCCGTTTAGGGGAGTACACAGAGTTGAGGCGCTGTTAGGGTAAATGATTGAAGCATGAAAAACATGGTAGTGACCAGAAAAGATTGTTCAGTATAACTTATTAAAATATGATAAACTCTATGATAAACAAAGAGGTTAGAGGGAATATGTTTAGTAAACACATGATAAATAATAATTATAAATGAACAACCACACATATTTATTAGAAGAAAATATTGACTATAAAATACTTATGTTATATATCTTTAAGAGACTTAATAACGATGTTAAAAGAAAAATTTACGATATTTTAGTTACTTTTGAAATAATATATGTAATGGAACAAGCATTTACAGAACTAATTGTATCACATGAAATAGATATATTAGATCTATATGAACTAGATTTATATTCAGACTAATGATCACATATCAAGTTAATAAAATCTTTTTATAAATGAAACATAACACTTTTCATTATATAAGATTCTATAATACCCAGAAATGGAAACTTCTTAAAAACCTCAGTAACATAAATAGAAAAATAGATTGTGTTAAATACAATATTAAAACCTGCAAAGATATTATTAGATATAATAAATTACGTAATAAAGCTTTATTAACTATAGAAAATGAAATTGAATTTTATGAAGATAAACTTGAAAGTTATCAACACAGAAAAGAAATAACACTGAGAAATATAGAAACCATGGATATATGTATCAACAGGTATACATCTCAGTATTAATATGAACAAATCAAAAATTGATAGTTACAAATATTTTAAGTACTGGTTAGAAATTCTAAAACATATAAATATGTCAAAAATAATATTAGAAAAAAATATAGAAGAATATCAAAAAACTAAAGATATTAAATACTTAGAATACACACTTGAAAATATAAAAGAAATTTCAAGGTTAATTTCGTTAGCTACAGATAATCATGAAAAAGCATTTAATTCCACAACTTCTTAATATAAATGTTTATTTTTCATAGCTCTGATACCATTTTGGGGGGGATTGTTTGAGTTCATCTTATTTTTCATAGGATCTTTTTTATGTAGTTGTGGAATTAAATGCTTTTTCATGATTATCTGTAGCTAATGAAATTAACCTTGAAATTTCTTTTATATTTTCAAGTGTGTATTCTAAGTATTTAATATCTTTAGTTTTTTGATATTCTTCTATATTTTTTTCTAATATTATTTTTGACATATTTATATGTTTTAGAATTTCTAACCAGTACTTAAAATATTTGTAACTATCAATTTTTGATTTGTTCATATTAATACTGAGATGTATACCTGTTGATACATATATCCATGGTTTCTATATTTCTCAGTGTTATTTCTTTTCTGTGTTGATAACTTTCAAGTTTATCTTCATAAAATTCAATTTCATTTTCTATAGTTAATAAAGCTTTATTACGTAATTTATTATATCTAATAATATCTTTGCAGGTTTTAATATTGTATTTAACACAATCTATTTTTCTATTTATGTTACTGAGGTTTTTAAGAAGTTTCCATTTCTGGGTATTATAGAATCTTATATAATGAAAAGTGTTATGTTTCATTTATAAAAAGATTTTATTAACTTGATATGTGATCATTAGTCTGAATATAAATCTAGTTCATATAGATCTAATATATCTATTTCATGTGATACAATTAGTTCTGTAAATGCTTGTTCCATTACATATATTATTTCAAAAGTAACTAAAATATCGTAAATTTTTCTTTTAACATCGTTATTAAGTCTCTTAAAGATATATAACATAAGTATTTTATAGTCAATATTTTCTTCTAATAAATATGTGTGGTTGTTCATTTATAATTATTATTTATCATGTGTTTACTAAACATATTCCCTCTAACCTCTTTGTTTATCATAGAGTTTATCATATTTTAATAAGTTATACTGAACAATCTTTTCTGGTCACTACCATGTTTTTCATGCTTCAATCATTTACCCTAACAGCGCCTCAACTCTGTGTACTCCCCTAAACGGCTTCCTTGCCTACTGGTTTCCACTTTAGGATGGCATAGTCTGGGCTTAACTACTCTCAGCATTATTAGACAGGCAAACTTTCTCAAGATGTTCTTTATAACAGTACTATAACATGATAAACAATTATGATTTTTAAGAGATTATAAGGAATATAAGAGTTTAGTTAAACATGATTATAAATAAACTTACCTGGTTTTGTAACTCGTTTGAATGCTCCATAGCTGTTTTAGATACTTGTAAATAACTCAGATATTTCTTACAAGAGAGAAGATAAGAGAGAATATTAGAGAGAGAAGGTAAGGGTGAGGATGTCTGAGGATGTCCTCCTTCCTCAGATTTACATTCTATATAAAGAAAATTAAAACGACTCTTACTGTTTACAAATGACTCCTACTATTCATGAACGACCTTTACTGTTCATGATTATGACATATACTATTTACTTTATGACTCTTACTATTCATGAACGACCTTTACTGTTCATGAATGCGACTAGTACTATTTACTTTACATTATATGTTTCCAGTAGTTGTCTTCTTCTTTTGTCTTCTTTGTTGATACCTTCATTCTAGTTGGACTTCTGGTACATAGTTATCATCTCCGTTGCACTTTGAACATATGTGGTCTGGATATTTGTGTCCTACTAGTTTGCAGTATCTTGTTAATAACTCGTTTGAAATAAATTCTTTTTTCAATGCTCTGGTAGTTGGTTGCATTTCTGGCTTTAATAATGATAAAATCCATTTCTGGACTTCATCCATATCTCCTTGTCGTAGTTCCTTCGAGTTGGCATATATCATCAATTGGTCTCTGGAATAGTAGCTCCAGATAGCATTTCCTTGTAGATAATTGTTAGCTAGTTCTTGAATAATAGTTGCTATACCAATTATTCTTTTATTAGCATAGAAACTTGGTATCTCCATTTTCTGTATCTCCGGTTGTTTCTCTATCTCTTCCGGTATTATCATATCTCGTGTTAGTCCTATTTTTATCACCTGTATTATGGGTTTTATTTCATCATATAGTATTTCCGCTGGTGCTGTATAGAATTTGATGAAGAATAGGTTGCCTTTTGTAATTCTCTTGAAGGTGACAAATGCTTTGTATAGCTCTGGTATTCCAATTATTTCTTCTCCGTCATGGGTATATACTGTGCTGAGTAGTCCGTAGTTGTAACATGTTTTTACTAGGTTTGCTTTTGTTTTTGGCTGGGCTATAAGCCTATTATATCCCTGTAGTTTTTGGGTTACATAATCTTGTGTTGGATCTGTAGTAGTTGTTGATCTAGGGTTTAGGTTCAGAAATGTCTGGATTTTATATATATTCTCAATATATGTTTGAGTAATATGGTTATATACCTTTTTGTTGTGGTGTAGGCTATTAGCATAGGTTGAAGTTTGTGGGGCTATAACTATTGCTTCTCTTGGCTTTTTTGATGTAAATGGCTTATCAAATACGGTATTTAGGTTTACATTGATATGTGGCTTTTTGCTAACTTGTTTGCTTGTACCTGCAGCTGTATATAAAGCAACTGTGTTATGGGTTTTTTGGAGTTTCCCAACGTCTCCTTCTACCTCTGGAAGTTTAGAGTCTTCCGATTGACTTAGCTCCGCATTTTTATAGTCATGCTGCTGACTTTCTAGCTGTTGTAATCTTTTTCCCATACTCTCCATCTGTAAGGATAGAGTAGTAAGGATTGTAAATATGTCTTTTGATTCTTGGCTTTCATCTGTTTGGGTACCTTTGTCTTGATAGGTAGTCTGCAATAACATTCTTGTCAGTTCGTATTACTTCAATTGTAAATGTAAAATTTTGTATATTTAATACAAGTCTCCTTATTTCCTTTGTAGTTACTGAATCCTGTACTTTCCGAGTTATCCACCATTTTACTTGTGTATTATCTGTTCTTACTATAAATTTGTTATAAACAATATATGGCTCAAATGCTAACAAACATTTATATAATCCAAATAGTTCTTTCCTATTTATTTCCCATTTTAATTGTGGTTCCGTGTATGATCCGGAATAATATCTACAATGGTGTTCAATTTTTTCATTATCATATTTATATTTTAGAACTCCTCCGTAGCTGTGATCACTAGAATCAGTTTCTACAATATATGTAAATTGTTTCTTTTCATCTGGAAAATATAGTTTTGGTAATTTTTTACACATATTTTTTATCTTCTGTATATGTATTTTATCTTTTTCGTCAAAATGATATTCTATGTCCTTTTTTAATTTTTTCTGTAATGGTTTTAAGTTTTCTGCTAATTTAGGAATATATTCTCTTACTTGGTTAACCAATCCTAAAAATGATTGTAACTTCTTTTTTGTATCAAGTGTTTCATTCAAGTTAATTATTTTTTGTACTACATGGGTTTGCATTTTTATTCCGTTTTTATCTATTTGTATACCTAAAAATTCTATTTGATTTTTCATTACTTCTGCTTTCTTTTTACTTAAACTTATTCCTGATATTTCTACAATGTGTATGAATTTTTCTAGTAGTTTTATATGTTCGTTCTCTGTTCTAGAATATAGCAATATATCATCTATATATATTATACAATTTTCTAATTGGTTGAAGTAATTATCCATAAAATGTTGATACCTACCTGGTGCATTTTTATATCCAAAAGGTAATACGTTCCATTCGTAAAATCCTTGTGGTACTGTGAATGTTGTTAACTTTTTAGATTCATCTTCTAGTTTTAAATGGTAAAATCCTGATTTACAGTCAAATTTACTAAAATAGTTATATCCTTGTATTTGTCTAATTTTTAGTATTTTATTTGGTATCGGATAATTATATGTTTTTGTTTTTGCATTTAAATTTCTATAATCTATAACCATACGGCTTTTTCCTCTTTTTTGTTCACTATGCTTATTTACTATAAATGCTGGGCTAGTATGTTTACTATTACTTTCTTGTATGTAGTTATTATCTAATAATTCTTTTATATGCATTTTAAATTCTGTTAAATCATTAAAATTGTATTTTAAAGGTTTTTGTGTTATTATGCTATTTTCATCTATTAGTTCAATCTTTATTTTTGTTTGATGTTTTTCCCATCCTTGGAGTGGATTATCATTATATAGTAATTCTAGTTTATCTTGTAGTGGTTTTATCTTATTTATGGAGAAAATGATTATCTCTATATTATGGTTACTTTGTATTACATTTTCTAATTTTTGGGTAATCTTTTCACTTCCTTTAATCCAGGGTGTTGTTTTTCTTACTTTATTATTTACTCTTTTTGCTCCTAATTTTTGTTTACACGGGGTAGTAAACCACCAATGTGTTTTTGTTATAATATGTGGGTATAATTTATCTAAAAATGGCATTCCTAATAATATATCTTTATTTGTGAATTCGTAACTATATATTTCTTCTATGGTTAATATTTTATCCCATATTTGTATTTTTATATTTCTTGCTTTATATGTTATCATACTTCCTTCATTATTAAATCCTGTTACTACTATGGGGGTTTTTAGCTTTTCCCATTTACTTTCTGGTAAACAATTATGTCTACACATATTAGCTTCTGCTCCTGTATCCACCATAGGTGTATAATATCTATTATAATATCCTTCTACTATTATTTTGGAAAGTATGTATATCTTTGGCATTATATCAAAGTTCTTTTTATTATTATTTTCTTATTTTCATAACTTATTGTTAATTGCCTATCTTCTAATTTATATGGTTTGACTTTTTCTAACCATTTTATCCCTAGTGTAATATTTTTATCTCCTTGATATATTTTAAAATTTATTAATATTGGTATTCCTCCAATAATTAATTCTTTTTCAGTTGTTTCTTCGTTTTTTCTTAACGCTTTTGGTAGTTCTGAATTTTGTTGTTCTATTGTTACTATCTCTTGTTCTGGTATTAGTTCTCTTATAACATAATTCTCTTCCTGCCCTGTATTTATTAGTATTAAATATTTTCTTTGGTCCATTATTCCTGTTATATAATAATGATGTGGGTTTATTTCTTCTATTTTTTGTTCTATTAATTTTTGTGGAGTGGTATAATTTATTCTTTTTGATGTACTTCTTGATGTACTTCTTGATGATGTTTCTGGCATTTCATTATTTATTCGTTTTGATGTGCTTAATCTTTCTTTTACTATTTCTAAATCTTCATCCATGTCTATTTCTGTATAACTGTAATCATTGTTGTCTATAACTGATACTATTCTTTCGAATGGATTTTCTATTTTTATTTTATTTATTTTATTTTTAGCTGTTATCTTATGTTTTGTTGTTAAGACATATAGATTTTTACATCTTGCTGTGAATATTTTACTTCCTGGTGCTAATTCTATTCCAGACATTTTCCAGTATAATACTAATGATTTATCTATATTTTTATCATCTACTGCTACTGAATAGTTAGCACTTACTATAAATTTAAATTTTTGGTATATTAAGTTACCTCTTACAGCACTTATTATACTCTTTTCTATAGGTTGTACAATCCTATCATCTGCCAAGTATATTTCTATAGGGGTATCTATTCCTTCCCTAAAACATGCTTTTATTAGGATCTCCGTTCCTCCTAAGTGTACATATTTTATTGGATTTTTTGCTTTTATATCTTGTATTTCTTTATTTAGTAGTCTTTTATTTAAAATTGGTATTTGTGCTTTACCTTTGATGTATTTACAATCTATTATATGTTCTCTTTGGCTTACTACATAGTATTCTTCTTTTTGTCTTTTAAACCAATTCTTTATTGTTGGTACTTCTAATATTTTGTCTATACTTAGATCCAATTCTTTTCCTTTTATTTGTTCAAATATATTAGCGTCAAATATTATTTTTTGTTCTGAAGATTGTTCATCTTGGTGTTCTTCTTGTTGTATAATTTGTATATCTTTTTCAGTCATAATTTTCTTCATCTGACTCTTCTATATCCTTGTTTATTTCATTTTCAGAGAACTCGTTTTCTGATATCTCATATATGCTGTCTTCACTGCTTAATTCATAATCTACATATTCTACTTGTGTATATTTATCATTATCTATCAATATTTCGGTAATTTGTTTCTTCTTTGGGTTTTTTGGTAATTTACAATCTTTGGCTAAGTGTCCTAGCTTTCCACAATTATAGCAAGTACATTCTGTTAGTTTTTTCTTTTTCCTATATGGTTTTTTATGTTTATAATTTTTTACATAATATCTTCTTCTTGGTTTCCTATATTTATACTTTGAATATTTTGATTTAAATTTCTTTTTCTTTCCTTCTTTTTTGTAATATTTATCTGTGCAGCCAAATTGGGGTGCTATTCTACTTTTGCAACATGCCAAATTTTTTACTAATATTTTTTCCATTTTCATGTTTTCTTTATATTTTTCACATAATTCTATAAACCAGTTTTGTAGAAATTTTATCCTTACTCCTAATGTATCTGCTAGTCCTGCTTCGTTCCAACTTTTTATTATTTTTGAGCTAAAGGGTTCTGGTAATTTTGTAAAATATAATTTTCTTATCTCTTTACTTTCATCTGGACTATATGTTCCTTTATAATAATAGTCTCTAAATGCACAAGTATATTCATCTATATAACACATATTACATATTGCTAATTTTGTCATTAAATTTCTATTTGTAATTTTTTCTTTATTTTGTTCTTCTACTTCTGTTGTCATACTACTAAATTCATTTCTTATTGCTATTTCATATTTATTTAATATATCTGTAACTGTTGTTGTAGTTGTACCGTCAAGTTTTTTATTACTCCTTAATGTGTCTAAGCTTTCACTTGATAAATTTTGTAACCATAATTTTACAGTTCCTATTAATGTTCTTTCTATATATCCTGGTGTTTCCGTTATTGTTATTTTATTATCTATTAGTTGTTTTGAGATATATCCTATCCATAATTGTATTGTTTTATTTATATCTGCTACACAATCTAGATCTAAAAAATTATATTGTTCAGTTATCTGTCTTGGTGCCCATTTCTTATTTAACCTTTTATCCCATAATGTTTTGTTTCTGTCATATGCATCATAACTTACTCTGTAATAGGTTGGGTTTAATTGTTTTGGATTTTTTATTCCTGATATGCTTGGTTTATCTTCGTTCATATCTCCTGTATTTATTTCTGGGTTTATTTTTATCTTTTCTGTTTTTTCTATAAGTTCTGTGTATGTTTCACTTGTTTCTGAATAGTTTTCTCCTAGTTCTGTGTCTTTATCACTTTGGTCATTTATTTCGTTTATACTTATTTTTGATGGACTCTCCTGTACTTCTTCTAACTGTAATTTGAATCTTTCTATCTCATTTGTTAGTTTTAGTTCTTCTTCTTCTTCTTTACGTTTTTCCTTTTCTTTTAGTTTATTTGCATACATCTGTTTTAGCATCTCTAATTCTTTTTCTAATTCTGTTATTTTAGTGTTTTTTACTTCCTCTATCTGTTGTATTTTTTCTTTAGCTTGCTGTTGTATTTCTTTAATCTCTCGTTTTCTATCTATTTCTTCGTTTTCTTTTGTTATTCTAACCATGGCGGTTAAACTATCCTCTAGTTTTACAGTTTCTTTTTCTAACATTAAGTTTAGGTTATTTCCTATTTTTTTATATCTTCTTCCTAAGTTAGAAAATATTATTGTTATTTTTAATCCTTCTGGATTCTCATATGTTTTCTCTTCTAATGCGAATTCTTCTTTATTCATCTTTTATCCTTTAGATAACAAACATATTTATATTCTGTTTTAGATATTATATCGATTAATTTGGACAGCCTAGCTTTGTTTATTTTTGTGATACTTAAGTATTCATATTCTATATATAGTTTCTTTAGTTTCTTCCTAATTTTCTGCGATTTCTTAGTTATTTTGATTGTTTCACTGTTTTGCGGGTTTGTACTATTAATGTCAGTGTTATTTTTCATGATTTGCTTCTTAATATAAATGTTTATTTTTCATAGCTCTGAAAATGAAATAAACAAGGATATAGAAGAGTCAGATGAAGAAAATTATGACTGAAAAAGATATACAAATTATACAACAAGAAGAACACCAAGATGAACAATCTTCAGAACAAAAAATAATATTTGACGCTAATATATTTGAACAAATAAAAGGAAAAGAATTGGATCTAAGTATAGACAAAATATTAGAAGTACCAACAATAA
Source organism: Nicotiana sylvestris (assembly GCF_000393655.2). Taxonomy (NCBI): domain Eukaryota; kingdom Viridiplantae; phylum Streptophyta; class Magnoliopsida; order Solanales; family Solanaceae; genus Nicotiana; species Nicotiana sylvestris. Next base: position 149,913,046 of record NC_091060.1, read on the forward strand.
AGAATTGGTTTAAAAGACAAAAAGAAGAATACTATGTAGTAAGCCAAAGAGAACATATAATAGATTGTAAATACATCAAAGGTAAAGCACAAATACCAATTTTAAATAAAAGACTACTAAATAAAGAAATACAAGATATAAAAGCAAAAAATCCAATAAAATATGTACACTTAGGAGGAACGGAGATCCTAATAAAAGCATGTTTTAGGGAAGGAATAGATACCCCTATAGAAATATACTTGGCAGATGATAGGATTGTACAACCTATAGAAAAGAGTATAATAAGTGCTGTAAGAGGTAACTTAATATACCAAAAATTTAAATTTATAGTAAGTGCTAACTATTCAGTAGCAGTAGATGATAAAAATATAGATAAATCATTAGTATTATACTGGAAAATGTCTGGAATAGAATTAGCACCAGGAAGTAAAATATTCACAGCAAGATGTAAAAATCTATATGTCTTAACAACAAAACATAAGATAACAGCTAAAAATAAAATAAATAAAATAAAAATAGAAAATCCATTCGAAAGAATAGTATCAGTTATAGACAACAATGATTACAGTTATACAGAAATAGACATGGATGAAGATTTAGAAATAGTAAAAGAAAGATTAAGCACATCAAAACGAATAAATAATGAAATGCCAGAAACATCATCAAGAAGTACATCAAGAAGTACATCAAAAAGAATAAATTATACCACTCCACAAAAATTAATAGAACAAAAAATAGAAGAAATAAACCCACATCATTATTATATAACAGGAATAATGGACCAAAGAAAATATTTAATACTAATAAATACAGGGCAGGAAGAGAATTATGTTATAAGAGAACTAATACCAGAACAAGAGATAGTAACAATAGAACAACAAAATTCAGAACTACCAAAAGCGTTAAGAAAAAACGAAGAAACAACTGAAAAAGAATTAATTATTGGAGGAATACCAATATTAATAAATTTTAAAATATATCAAGGAGATAAAAATATTACACTAGGGATAAAATGGTTAGAAAAAGTCAAACCATATAAATTAGAAGATAGGCAATTAACAATAAGTTATGAAAATAAGAAAATAATAATAAAAAGAACTTTGATATAATGCCAAAGATATACATACTTTCCAAAATAATAGTAGAAGGATATTATAATAGATATTATACACCTATGGTGGATACAGGAGCAGAAGCTAATATGTGTAGACATAATTGTTTACCAGAAAGTAAATGGGAAAAGCTAAAAACCCCCATAGTAGTAACAGGATTTAATAATGAAGGAAGTATGATAACATATAAAGCAAGAAATATAAAAATACAAATATGGGATAAAATATTAACCATAGAAGAAATATATAGTTACGAATTCACAAATAAAGATATATTATTAGGAATGCCATTTTTAGATAAATTATACCCACATATTATAACAAAAACACATTGGTGGTTTACTACCCCGTGTAAACAAAAATTAGGAGCAAAAAGAGTAAATAATAAAGTAAGAAAAACAACACCCTGGATTAAAGGAAGTGAAAAGATTACCCAAAAATTAGAAAATGTAATACAAAGTAACCATAATATAGAGATAATCATTTTCTCCATAAATAAGATAAAACCACTACAAGATAAACTAGAATTACTATATAATGATAATCCACTCCAAGGATGGGAAAAACATCAAACAAAAATAAAGATTGAACTAATAGATGAAAATAGCATAATAACACAAAAACCTTTAAAATACAATTTTAATGATTTAACAGAATTTAAAATGCATATAAAAGAATTATTAGATAATAACTACATACAAGAAAGTAATAGTAAACATACTAGCCCAGCATTTATAGTAAATAAGCATAGTGAACAAAAAAGAGGAAAAAGCCGTATGGTTATAGATTATAGAAATTTAAATGCAAAAACAAAAACATATAATTATCCGATACCAAATAAAATACTAAAAATTAGACAAATACAAGGATATAACTATTTTAGTAAATTTGACTGTAAATCAGGATTTTACCATTTAAAACTAGAAGATGAATCTAAAAAGTTAACAGCATTCACAGTACCACAAGGATTTTACGAATGGAACGTATTACCTTTTGGATATAAAAATGCACCAGGTAGGTATCAACATTTTATGGATAATTACTTCAACCAATTAGAAAATTGTATAATATATATAGATGATATATTGCTATATTCTAGAACAGAGAACGAACATATAAAACTACTAGAAAAATTCATACACATTGTAGAAATATCAGGAATAAGTTTAAGTAAAAAGAAAGCAGAAGTAATGAAAAATCAAATAGAATTTTTAGGTATACAAATAGATAAAAACGGAATAAAAATGCAAACCCATGTAGTACAAAAAATAATTAACTTGAATGAAACACTTGATACAAAAAAGAAGTTACAATCATTTTTAGGATTGGTTAACCAAGTAAGAGAATATATTCCTAAATTAGCAGAAAACTTAAAACCATTACAGAAAAAATATCGTAAATTTTTCTTTTAACATCGTTATTAAGTCTCTTAAAGATATATAACATAAGTATTTTATAGTCAATATTTTCTTCTAATAAATATGTGTGGTTGTTCATTTATAATTATTATTTATCATGTGTTTACTAAACATATTCCCTCTAACCTCTTTGTTTATCATAGAGTTTATCATATTTTAATAAGTTATACTGAACAATCTTTTCTGGTCACTACCATGTTTTTCATGCTTCAATCATTTACCCTAACAGCGCCTCAACTCTGTGTACTCCCCTAAACGGCTTCCTTGCCTACTGGTTTCCACTTTAGGATGGCATAGTCTGGGCTTAACTACTCTCAGCATTATTAGACAGGCAAACTTTCTCAAGATGTTCTTTATAACAGTACTATAACATGATAAACAATTATGATTTTTAAGAGATTATAAGGAATATAAGAGTTTAGTTAAACATGATTATAAATAAACTTACCTGGTTTTGTAACTCGTTTGAATGCTCCATAGCTGTTTTAGATACTTGTAAATAACTCAGATATTTCTTACAAGAGAGAAGATAAGAGAGAATATTAGAGAGAGAAGGTAAGGGTGAGGATGTCTGAGGATGTCCTCCTTCCTCAGATTTACATTCTATATAAAGAAAATTAAAACGACTCTTACTGTTTACAAATGACTCCTACTATTCATGAACGACCTTTACTGTTCATGATTATGACATATACTATTTACTTTATGACTCTTACTATTCATGAACGACCTTTACTGTTCATGAATGCGACTAGTACTATTTACTTTACATTATATGTTTCCAGTAGTTGTCTTCTTCTTTTGTCTTCTTTGTTGATACCTTCATTCTAGTTGGACTTCTGGTACATAGTTATCATCTCCGTTGCACTTTGAACATATGTGGTCTGGATATTTGTGTCCTACTAGTTTGCAGTATCTTGTTAATAACTCGTTTGAAATAAATTCTTTTTTCAATGCTCTGGTAGTTGGTTGCATTTCTGGCTTTAATAATGATAAAATCCATTTCTGGACTTCATCCATATCTCCTTGTCGTAGTTCCTTCGAGTTGGCATATATCATCAATTGGTCTCTGGAATAGTAGCTCCAGATAGCATTTCCTTGTAGATAATTGTTAGCTAGTTCTTGAATAATAGTTGCTATACCAATTATTCTTTTATTAGCATAGAAACTTGGTATCTCCATTTTCTGTATCTCCGGTTGTTTCTCTATCTCTTCCGGTATTATCATATCTCGTGTTAGTCCTATTTTTATCACCTGTATTATGGGTTTTATTTCATCATATAGTATTTCCGCTGGTGCTGTATAGAATTTGATGAAGAATAGGTTGCCTTTTGTAATTCTCTTGAAGGTGACAAATGCTTTGTATAGCTCTGGTATTCCAATTATTTCTTCTCCGTCATGGGTATATACTGTGCTGAGTAGTCCGTAGTTGTAACATGTTTTTACTAGGTTTGCTTTTGTTTTTGGCTGGGCTATAAGCCTATTATATCCCTGTAGTTTTTGGGTTACATAATCTTGTGTTGGATCTGTAGTAGTTGTTGATCTAGGGTTTAGGTTCAGAAATGTCTGGATTTTATATATATTCTCAATATATGTTTGAGTAATATGGTTATATACCTTTTTGTTGTGGTGTAGGCTATTAGCATAGGTTGAAGTTTGTGGGGCTATAACTATTGCTTCTCTTGGCTTTTTTGATGTAAATGGCTTATCAAATACGGTATTTAGGTTTACATTGATATGTGGCTTTTTGCTAACTTGTTTGCTTGTACCTGCAGCTGTATATAAAGCAACTGTGTTATGGGTTTTTTGGAGTTTCCCAACGTCTCCTTCTACCTCTGGAAGTTTAGAGTCTTCCGATTGACTTAGCTCCGCATTTTTATAGTCATGCTGCTGACTTTCTAGCTGTTGTAATCTTTTTCCCATACTCTCCATCTGTAAGGATAGAGTAGTAAGGATTGTAAATATGTCTTTTGATTCTTGGCTTTCATCTGTTTGGGTACCTTTGTCTTGATAGGTAGTCTGCAATAACATTCTTGTCAGTTCGTATTACTTCAATTGTAAATGTAAAATTTTGTATATTTAATACAAGTCTCCTTATTTCCTTTGTAGTTACTGAATCCTGTACTTTCCGAGTTATCCACCATTTTACTTGTGTATTATCTGTTCTTACTATAAATTTGTTATAAACAATATATGGCTCAAATGCTAACAAACATTTATATAATCCAAATAGTTCTTTCCTATTTATTTCCCATTTTAATTGTGGTTCCGTGTATGATCCGGAATAATATCTACAATGGTGTTCAATTTTTTCATTATCATATTTATATTTCCGGTTGTTTCTCTATCTCTTCCGGTATTATCATATCTCGTGTTAGTCCTATTTTTATCACCTGTATTATGGGTTTTATTTCATCATATAGTATTTCCGCTGGTGCTGTATAGAATTTGATGAAGAATAGGTTGCCTTTTGTAATTCTCTTGAAGGTGACAAATGCTTTGTATAGCTCTGGTATTCCAATTATTTCTTCTCCGTCATGGGTATATACTGTGCTGAGTAGTCCGTAGTTGTAACATGTTTTTACTAGGTTTGCTTTTGTTTTTGGCTGGGCTATAAGCCTATTATATCCCTGTAGTTTTTGGGTTACATAATCTTGTGTTGGATCTGTAGTAGTTGTTGATCTAGGGTTTAGGTTCAGAAATGTCTGGATTTTATATATATTCTCAATATATGTTTGAGTAATATGGTTATATACCTTTTTGTTGTGGTGTAGGCTATTAGCATAGGTTGAAGTTTGTGGGGCTATAACTATTGCTTCTCTTGGCTTTTTTGATGTAAATGGCTTATCAAATACGGTATTTAGGTTTACATTGATATGTGGCTTTTTGCTAACTTGTTTGCTTGTACCTGCAGCTGTATATAAAGCAACTGTGTTATGGGTTTTTTGGAGTTTCCCAACGTCTCCTTCTACCTCTGGAAGTTTAGAGTCTTCCGATTGACTTAGCTCCGCATTTTTATAGTCATGCTGCTGACTTTCTAGCTGTTGTAATCTTTTTCCCATACTCTCCATCTGTAAGGATAGAGTAGTAAGGATTGTAAATATGTCTTTTGATTCTTGGCTTTCATCTGTTTGGGTACCTTTGTCTTGATAGGTAGTCTGCAATAACATTCTTGTCAGTTCGTATTACTTCAATTGTAAATGTAAAATTTTGTATATTTAATACAAGTCTCCTTATTTCCTTTGTAGTTACTGAATCCTGTACTTTCCGAGTTATCCACCATTTTACTTGTGTATTATCTGTTCTTACTATAAATTTGTTATAAACAATATATGGCTCAAATGCTAACAAACATTTATATAATCCAAATAGTTCTTTCCTATTTATTTCCCATTTTAATTGTGGTTCCGTGTATGATCCGGAATAATATCTACAATGGTGTTCAATTTTTTCATTATCATATTTATATTTTAGAACTCCTCCGTAGCTGTGATCACTAGAATCAGTTTCTACAATATATGTAAATTGTTTCTTTTCATCTGGAAAATATAGTTTTGGTAATTTTTTACACATATTTTTTATCTTCTGTATATGTATTTTATCTTTTTCGTCAAAATGATATTCTATGTCCTTTTTTAATTTTTTCTGTAATGGTTTTAAGTTTTCTGCTAATTTAGGAATATATTCTCTTACTTGGTTAACCAATCCTAAAAATGATTGTAACTTCTTTTTTGTATCAAGTGTTTCATTCAAGTTAATTATTTTTTGTACTACATGGGTTTGCATTTTTATTCCGTTTTTATCTATTTGTATACCTAAAAATTCTATTTGATTTTTCATTACTTCTGCTTTCTTTTTACTTAAACTTATTCCTGATATTTCTACAATGTGTATGAATTTTTCTAGTAGTTTTATATGTTCGTTCTCTGTTCTAGAATATAGCAATATATCATCTATATATATTATACAATTTTCTAATTGGTTGAAGTAATTATCCATAAAATGTTGATACCTACCTGGTGCATTTTTATATCCAAAAGGTAATACGTTCCATTCGTAAAATCCTTGTGGTACTGTGAATGTTGTTAACTTTTTAGATTCATCTTCTAGTTTTAAATGGTAAAATCCTGATTTACAGTCAAATTTACTAAAATAGTTATATCCTTGTATTTGTCTAATTTTTAGTATTTTATTTGGTATCGGATAATTATATGTTTTTGTTTTTGCATTTAAATTTCTATAATCTATAACCATACGGCTTTTTCCTCTTTTTTGTTCACTATGCTTATTTACTATAAATGCTGGGCTAGTATGTTTACTATTACTTTCTTGTATGTAGTTATTATCTAATAATTCTTTTATATGCATTTTAAATTCTGTTAAATCATTAAAATTGTATTTTAAAGGTTTTTGTGTTATTATGCTATTTTCATCTATTAGTTCAATCTTTATTTTTGTTTGATGTTTTTCCCATCCTTGGAGTGGATTATCATTATATAGTAATTCTAGTTTATCTTGTAGTGGTTTTATCTTATTTATGGAGAAAATGATTATCTCTATATTATGGTTACTTTGTATTACATTTTCTAATTTTTGGGTAATCTTTTCACTTCCTTTAATCCAGGGTGTTGTTTTTCTTACTTTATTATTTACTCTTTTTGCTCCTAATTTTTGTTTACACGGGGTAGTAAACCACCAATGTGTTTTTGTTATAATATGTGGGTATAATTTATCTAAAAATGGCATTCCTAATAATATATCTTTATTTGTGAATTCGTAACTATATATTTCTTCTATGGTTAATATTTTATCCCATATTTGTATTTTTATATTTCTTGCTTTATATGTTATCATACTTCCTTCATTATTAAATCCTGTTACTACTATGGGGGTTTTTAGCTTTTCCCATTTACTTTCTGGTAAACAATTATGTCTACACATATTAGCTTCTGCTCCTGTATCCACCATAGGTGTATAATATCTATTATAATATCCTTCTACTATTATTTTGGAAAGTATGTATATCTTTGGCATTATATCAAAGTTCTTTTTATTATTATTTTCTTATTTTCATAACTTATTGTTAATTGCCTATCTTCTAATTTATATGGTTTGACTTTTTCTAACCATTTTATCCCTAGTGTAATATTTTTATCTCCTTGATATATTTTAAAATTTATTAATATTGGTATTCCTCCAATAATTAATTCTTTTTCAGTTGTTTCTTCGTTTTTTCTTAACGCTTTTGGTAGTTCTGAATTTTGTTGTTCTATTGTTACTATCTCTTGTTCTGGTATTAGTTCTCTTATAACATAATTCTCTTCCTGCCCTGTATTTATTAGTATTAAATATTTTCTTTGGTCCATTATTCCTGTTATATAATAATGATGTGGGTTTATTTCTTCTATTTTTTGTTCTATTAATTTTTGTGGAGTGGTATAATTTATTCTTTTTGATGTACTTCTTGATGTACTTCTTGATGATGTTTCTGGCATTTCATTATTTATTCGTTTTGATGTGCTTAATCTTTCTTTTACTATTTCTAAATCTTCATCCATGTCTATTTCTGTATAACTGTAATCATTGTTGTCTATAACTGATACTATTCTTTCGAATGGATTTTCTATTTTTATTTTATTTATTTTATTTTTAGCTGTTATCTTATGTTTTGTTGTTAAGACATATAGATTTTTACATCTTGCTGTGAATATTTTACTTCCTGGTGCTAATTCTATTCCAGACATTTTCCAGTATAATACTAATGATTTATCTATATTTTTATCATCTACTGCTACTGAATAGTTAGCACTTACTATAAATTTAAATTTTTGGTATATTAAGTTACCTCTTACAGCACTTATTATACTCTTTTCTATAGGTTGTACAATCCTATCATCTGCCAAGTATATTTCTATAGGGGTATCTATTCCTTCCCTAAAACATGCTTTTATTAGGATCTCCGTTCCTCCTAAGTGTACATATTTTATTGGATTTTTTGCTTTTATATCTTGTATTTCTTTATTTAGTAGTCTTTTATTTAAAATTGGTATTTGTGCTTTACCTTTGATGTATTTACAATCTATTATATGTTCTCTTTGGCTTACTACATAGTATTCTTCTTTTTGTCTTTTAAACCAATTCTTTATTGTTGGTACTTCTAATATTTTGTCTATACTTAGATCCAATTCTTTTCCTTTTATTTGTTCAAATATATTAGCGTCAAATATTATTTTTTGTTCTGAAGATTGTTCATCTTGGTGTTCTTCTTGTTGTATAATTTGTATATCTTTTTCAGTCATAATTTTCTTCATCTGACTCTTCTATATCCTTGTTTATTTCATTTTCAGAGAACTCGTTTTCTGATATCTCATATATGCTGTCTTCACTGCTTAATTCATAATCTACATATTCTACTTGTGTATATTTATCATTATCTATCAATATTTCGGTAATTTGTTTCTTCTTTGGGTTTTTTGGTAATTTACAATCTTTGGCTAAGTGTCCTAGCATTTGTGGTATGAGGTAAGTTAAAGTCTGAACTATGAGAGCTACCTCGAGGAGCAGGTAATGTTTGTTTAAAGGGAGCGTGTGTCTCTTATTCTACATTCTGAGGCTAATGTCTAGTTTATTGCAGTTGCAGAGAAAGATGGAGGACCTAGAATGTCTTAGGAGCGAAGTTGGTCAAGTCAAGTGTGAGCGTGATGATCTAAAGTCTCGGACGAACACCCATATCGGGTAAAAAAGACACCTTGGCCAAGGCTTCCGCCCTCGAAGTGCAACTTCGCAATGCTCACGAGAATAGCTTGGTCCGAACTGACACGATTTCAAGGCTCAAGTTTGAGCTCCTAAAGGTAAAAGCCAAAGTCGAAGATTCCTGAGCTAAAGCCGGAGAAATCCGAACTAAGGCTGATAAGAAGGTGGCTATCTATTTGGAGGATGCTGCCGACGCTTGTGCTAGGCTGAGGGGGGCTCTCGATAAGGAGAGTAGGAACAAAGAGTAAGTGAGGTGTAAATCTTGGAGGGAAACCCTCGAGGAAATTCATGTAGGGGCTTCGATCTCTCGGAAGAGATAAAGCAGGCGAAGGCAGAAGAATATGCTGCTAAGATCCTTCTGTTTGATGCTGAAGATAGCGAGAAAGAGGCCGACGGACCATAGTCCCCGAGGGGGACGTAAATTAGGTCCTTCCCTTCTTGTTTTGAGTATAGTGCTTTCAAAAAATTTTGTAAATAAAGTTTGTACTCTCCCACATATATGTATAGAAGGAAACCTCGTAGTTTTATTTTTCATTCATTTCCCTTTGCCTTGATATTTTTCAATCATTAGCCAGATGAATTGGTCTTTGAGTTAAAATGAATCCTCAGATTCACAGTATGCCCATGGGGCTCACTGGGCTGGCCCGTAGGCTCTTACGCGCGCGGTAGGTACGACTTTTTAGTATAAGCCAGCATTTAAACTCTTATTCTTTTTCTCTTAGGCATATTTTGTAATCTGTTTCGGGTACAGTCTCCAAGTCGGGTTTCGACTCGAGCTCATTTGACCCTTAAGTTTTTGAATTTAAAGCCGGCCCTTAGGCTCTTACGCATTTGGTCGGTATGACCTCTACTATGGGCTTGCGACAGTGGCTCTTATGCATTAGATTGGTACAACCACTAGTATGGCCTGGCAATAGTGACTCTTATGCATTAGGTCGGTACGACCTCTAGTATGGGCTGGTGATAGTCACTCTTACGTATTGTGTCGGTACGACCTCTAGTATGGGCTGGTGACAGTGGCTCTTATGCATTTGGCCTGTACGACCTCTTGTAGGCTTTATTTTTCCCTCATTAAGGACCTTTGAAATTGTGTTTGCCTAACTCTTTGATGGTTTGATAAGAACCTCGATTGTGAGTCCTTATATGTCAATGATCGAGCACCTCGGGAGGTTTGGTTCGGTGGCTGAGTATCTCGAAGCCTATAGTCTGGAGCTGACATGGTCGATGCTCTTTTGCCTATGTCAAGGGTAGCCTGTCTAACCGGTTCTTTTCGAAGTATTTTCAATGTAATTGAAGGCCTGTGATTTTATAGCGATGGTTGGGCGTCCCCGAGTCGCGTTAGTTTGGCTGGTACAGACTTATGGCCGCAGTCATTGTTTTTGCTCGGAGCCTTTCAGTCCCCGAGTGAAGTAGTTTTTGGCATCTATATCGAGGGTAAACCTTTTAGGGGTCTTACAAGTTCGATATGTAGCCTTAACTTTAAGATATGGTTTATGCCTTTTGTAAGGTCTTACAAAATTTTACATGCCTTACTTGAGGTCTTAGAGTTTTGGCTACTTGGTACAAGTATGGTGCACGCCTTTCTTGATGTCTTAAAAATATTGTTACTTGGTACAAGTACGGTTCATGCCTTGCTTGAGGTCTTACAGATATTATTGTTGCCTTATATAGGTCTTACGAGACCGAGGCTGCCCGCATGTGGTCTTATGGCCTTGGGTTTTGATAAGTTGATGGGGGTGTCAATTGGTGGCAGTCCCCGAGTCATCGAAAGCTACTTGGCTCGGGAGGCATTACTTGTATACTTTTTATTGGCTCATTGAGGTCTTACGATTTTGGAGTTTTCGACTCGGAGGTCATGTGGCCATGAGTTTTGGACGCTAGTCCCCGAGTATTCGTGATGTTTTTGGCTCTGGGGCCGTTTTGTGATCTTGAAGTTGCCTCATTGAGGGCTCACGAGTTTGAAGCTCCGACCCGGGGGTCATACTGCTTCGCGTTATTGACACCAGTCCCCGAGTGTTAGGGACGTTTTTGGCTTTGGAGCTATTTTTGCAAAAAGACCGAGCTTCTTTGAAACATGAAATGCTTTGGAAAGTATTCTTTGATTACTTGGTATAAGTATATACGTTTTCGCTGTTAAAGCTTGGTTATTCTATACGAACACGGTTCGTTCGACTGTTTGGCCTGGTACAATATTTTCCTATCGAGACCCCATTTAGCGCGTCTTGGCTTCTCCGAGTAGGTGACCTTCCGAGGGGACGGCCCCCAGTATTCGAGGTGCATTGCAAAAGAATCCTTGAATACTTACTGAGTCTTCCTTAGGTAGCATATAGATGTTGCCTCGTTAAAACCTTGCTGGTAAAACCCTTCTTGGGATAAAAACCTGATCGAAGGAAAAAAGTGCAACATATGCTCTTGGATCCTAAGGCCTTTGAGTTGGAAAGCACATCAGTCATTTTGATCGGTTACCTGCGTTCAGGTTAGTATAAAATGTTAATGAAAAAGGGAGATGACCATACCTTAGTGTGGACGGCGCTTCGGACCTCGATATGATTCAAGAGTTTGTTATGAGGACTCGGTACGGTCCTTCTTTTTGTTTAGTCGGCGTAGTCGAGAATGTAGCTTGTTATCTTTATCCTACTGTTTGCTTATCCTTTGGCTCCTGTGGAGGTATTGGTGTTGGTGCCACATCGTGCACCACAATCATCTCTGTTGCCGCATGATCTTCCCCGTAGATGAGTTTGTTCCCATCCTTTTGTCGGGAATTTCATCATTTGATGAAGGGTGTATGGTACTGCTCTCATGCAGTGTATCCATGGCCTTCCGAACAAGGCGTTGTACCTCATTTCTCTTGCAATGACATGGAATTTGGCATTTTGGGTTGTGCCGGCCACGTTGACTGGGAGGGTGATTTTCCCTTTTGTTGTTTCGCTTGCCATTTTAAACCCATTGAGAATTCGAGAAGCCGGCCCAATTTGGTCAAGCAGTCCGAACTGCATTACCACCCTCGACCTGATAATGCTGGCCGACCTACCTAGATCTATAAGTACACCTTTAATTTGAAATGTATTTACAAGAAAAGAGATTACCAATGTGTCGTTGTGAGGCTATGACAAGGTCTCGATGTCCTCATCGCTGAATGTGAGAGCATCCTGGGGTATGTAACCTCGAGTTTGCTTTTCTTTGGTGATGGATATTTTTGTTCTTCTGGTCATGGGTTATTGTGGATCATCTATTCCTCCTAAGATCATGTGGAAAATATGATGTGGTTCGTTTGTTTCATGTTTCTTGGTCGCCTCTCTCTCTCGGAATTGATTTTTGGTCCGGTCGTGGAGGAATTATCGGAGGTGACCTTTGTTGAGTAGTGGGGCTACTTCTTCCCGGAGTTGCCGGCAGTCTTTGGTCCTGTGACCATGCGTGTTGTGAAATTCACACACTAAGTTATGGTTTTTTTCCAAAGGATCTGATTGTACAGGCCCTGGCCACTTGGTGTCTCTGATTTTACTAATGGCATATACAATGTCTGAAATGTCAACGTTGAAGTTGTTTTCCGACAATCGGGGTACCTCCGTCGGCCTTGTGTGCCTATCGAATCCAGCTCTGTTAACAAGTCCCCGAGGATTCTGGCCTCGGTCCATCCTTTGGTCATTGCAGGGTATGTTACGCCTTGGGGCATTTCTTCTATCTTTAGTGTACCGTTGGTATCTCTTTTTATTCGGCTTTGACTCCTTTACCGGAAGCCTTCTAGGATATACCGAGCCCAAAGGGGCTCCTAGTTGGTCTTCTTCGACGCTAATATTTGATTGGTATCGGTTGTGGACATCCGACCAAGTCACGACGGGATATTCGACTAAGTTCTACTTCAGCTGCTTTGAAGCTACCGAGCTTCGCTAGTTCAAACCTTGAGTGAAAGACTGCACCGCCCAGTCGTCGGAGACCGGTGGTAGTTCCATTTGAAAGTGAGATACGAATTCTCGCAGCATCTCATTCTCCCTTTGTTTGATTTTGAAGACGTCGGATTTCCTTGTAGCTACTTTGATGGCACCAGTATGTGCCTTTATGAAAGAATCTGCTAGCATGGCAAATGAATCTATCGAGTTTGGGGCCAGGTTGTGGTACCACATCATTGCCCCTTTTGAAAGCGTCTCTCCGAACCGTTTTAGTAGGACAGACTCGATCTCGTCGTCCTTTAGTTCATTGCCCTTCACTGCACAAGTGTAAGCAAAGACGTGCTCGTTGGTGTCCGAGGTTCCATTGCACTTTGGAAGGTCGAGCATTCTGAACTTCTTTGCAATGGGTTTTGGGGCCGCTGCTTGTGGGAATGGCTTCTTGTCACGCCACAAGCCTGGGGGTGCGACCGGCACCTAGTGCCTCACTTATCCTTGTGTACCACTTTGAACTAAGAGACTCTGAACATGTAATATCATACTTTTGCCATGGGCCACATTGCAAGATAATGTGCGATGCAAAATATAAAGCTGAATAGAGACTAACGCTGACTAAACGTCAACATAAAGCTGGGAAGGGCAAGGCCGTCATAATTACTACAATTGAAAAGCCAACAAAATATATGTACATGTCCTAGAAGCCCAACGTACTATACTAACTGAGAGGATATATCTACAAGCCTCTACTGATAGATGTACTATAATCGGAACAGGGCCCTAACCTAACCATAACCCATCTACATATATACACAAGATACACACCATATTGCTAGACCTGACAACTTCAAAAGAAGGGGAGCTTACCGATAAAGCTGAACTTGGGCAACACCTACTGAGGAGGTCTACCCGTCTGTCTGTCTAAACCTGCATGCATGAAATGCACCGCCCCTACAAAGGGAAGTCAATACGAAATAATGTACGAAATATGTAAGGAAATATACTGAAGCTGAAACTGAACATGATAAAATAATAACTTAAAAACAACTGGGAGTCAAGAAAACCTGAAGATATGCTTATCTGTTGATACTGACTCAACTCTCTCAATATAGTGAGCAAAATAGCTCCCCGACCCTATAACGCTCGGTATACATATATATCTGCTCTGCCGTAGTAGGCTCGCTCATAAGCGCTCGACCATAGGCTCTGTATCTGGACCATGCTGGGCTCGCTCACACGTGCTCAGCCACAGCAAGCTCGGTATATAACTTACCATCTACTCAGAGGTTTCCTAATAGGGGCCTGCCATCGATTATTGCTCGATGGTAATGAAAATACTTTTAATACTGCATATATGTAAATTTTCTGCTCTCTTGACTAGATGAAGGAAATACTCAAAGGAATATGAAGTCTCGATAAGGAGAATATTATAACTTACAAAACTAGGAAAATATACACAATTTGCAAGACTAGCAAAATATACGTAAATTACCGGATATGAATTTTTCTCTATACCTCGTTATCGAACTTGTGTAATTATGATATCACGCTAAAATAAAGGAAAAGCTTAGCCTTAACATACCTAGAGTAGAAACAATTCCATATAATTATCCCGTTGGAAACCTTCGTGGATTGAACTTAGACCCAAAAATTGAATTTAGGACTGTGTTGAGGAACAAAGTTTGCCTTAAATGCCAAAGTAACAAATTGATCTCATTTTGTAAGGCTTGAACGTTTGGATGGGCTTATAAAAATGCTTCTGCTTTTCACTTGGTTAATGACAGAATGAACAATTGTTCTTTTGTCATAAAATGAAATGTTTCCCCTTTTAATTGATAAGCTAAAAAAGTCTTGATAAGACTTTGTATTTTAGTGTCTTGACACATGTTAAAGGTGATTGATGAATCACCTTAATAAAGGAGCGGGGCTGCCATATATCTCCTTGGGGGAGGTGATTTTATTAATTTATCCACTTATTCGTTAATCGGGTAATGTTTCGTTACCCGGTAATTAATCTATTACCCGCATAATTTAAGAATTATCACAAATTACTTAAAACTCTATTTATTTTCAAAATACTTCATATATACTTTAAATATTATACTACCGTGGTCATATGGTACCTTGCATGGTACTAGTTTATAATTATCAGGTATTATTACATATTCCGTATTTTATCCAAACTTGGCCATTTTCAACGAAACTCGTTTTCTCTAATTCGTGCATCCTTTATCCTTCATGAAGCTTATTTTTTGCTTGTTATAAATAGCGTAAATACATTAATGTCAAGATAATCTCACCCCTAGTCTACGTCAATTAATTGGAGATGAAATTTTAACGTACGAAAAACGCGGGATGTAACATCCTTCCCCTCTTAGAAACATTCGTCCTCGAATGTTCAACTCCCTATGATCCATATAACTTTGGCAGGGTCACCTTTGTACTAGCACTCTCCCTATAGAAGTTTAATAATCCAACGCCTCACTGGACCACAACTATCAATAACGACAATGGCCTCACATGACCAATGACTATAATCAACATAAGAATTTATACACGTACCTTATAATTTTGACGTCTCAGTCGGACCCTTCTCTGGAGGAGGAAATAAGTAGGGATATCTGGAATTCATGTTTTCCTCGGCCTCCCAAGTCATCTCTTCCACATTGTTGTTTCTCCAAAGTACTTTCACGGAGGCTTCCTCGTATGATAAGTTCTCTGTAATTTGTACGCTATTCGTGGGCGCAATTCGGGTAGGATCGTTAATGCACTTTCGTAAGACAAATAATTGAAATACCGGATGGACATACTCCAATTCCGAGGGCAATTCTAACTCATAATCTACTTGTCCCACTCTCTGAATGATCCTTTAAGGTCCAATATACCGTGGGCTAAGTTTGCCTTTCTTGCCAAACCTCACCACACCTTTCATTGGTGACACCTTTAAGAATACCCAATCATCAACCCTATTCTCTAAATCTCATCACCGCACGTCATAATATGACTTTTAACGACTCTGAGCTGGCAACAGTCGCTTCTGGATAAGCTTTACTTTTTCTATGGCCTGATAAACCAGGTCTGGCCCATATAACCTAGATTCTCCAATATCAAACCACCCTATAAGTGATCTGCACCTGCGCCTGTAAGCCTCGTATGGAGCCATCTAGATACTAGAGTGGTATCTATTATTATATGCAAACTCGATAAGAGGTAGATGTTCATCCCAACTTTTTTAAAATCCAGCACACATGCTAGCAACATATCTTCGAGCGTCTGAATCGTGCGCTCAACATGTCCATCCATTTGTGGATGGAAAATCGTGCTGAGATTCACCTGAGTTCCTATACCTTTCTGAAATGACATCCAAAAATGTGCTGTAAACTGGGCCCTATGGTCAGATATAATAGATATTGGCACTCTGTGTAGTCGCACTATTTCTTTAATATATGACTTTGCATAATCTTCTGCTGTATTAGTGGAATTGACCGATAGGAATTGAGCTGATTTCGAGAGCCTATCGACTATTACCCATATGGAATTGAACTTACGTTGAGAACAAGGTAAACCCATGATAAAGTACATGTTTATCGCCTCCCATTTCCATGTCGAGATCTCTATAGTCTACATTAGCCCTTCGGGCTTCTGGTGCCCAATCTTCACATGCTGGCAACGAGGGCATTGAGCGACATACTCAATAATGTTCTTATTCATATTGTTACATCAATATACATCCTTAATGTCATGATATATTTTTTTCATCCCAGGGTGAATGGAATACTATGAGTAGATTCAACGCTATGACACAAGGTTATCCGAGTTCACAGGTGTCGTTGCTTATCCCTTTCTTCATTAAGATGGAGTTGGTGTTCAGTGTACCCACCTACTCACTCGCGGAAGAGATAGATAGACGTCCAATCCTGCAGTAGCTAGTTGCTCGGCCTTAGTCTTGGGTTGATCTCAGACTTCAATCAACCCCCCTCTTCTCTGCCGCCGCCGCATCTGTAGAAAAAGAAGGAGTGGAGAAGAAAGGACAACCGTTTGACTTTGCCACATGATTAGATCTTACCGCGTCGCTGAGATTCAATGATTCCATCATAGGCCATTTCTCTACAGCCTAGAGATGCATCATCACACGGCCGTCGTGTAACTCCTCGAGAATCATGTCATTCGCCTGTCAAGTGTTGCCACAGTCTCGAGGACGGGATAATAGGGGCGTAGCACCGAATATGTCGGAGTAGTCCCACCCAGTATATGGACAAGCCAGTAGTACCAATCAAGGAAGCCTTGAACTCTAGATCTTTCTTTCCTGATGGGGACTAGTAAGTAGAGATATGGAGAGAGGGGACAACTTTGTCGCGGACCTTTCTTTGGTTTCTTTTATGAACTCCACTGACATAATCCTACCTCGTCGCCCTGCTATATCTGGAACACACAAACGACCCTTGTATCCGATAACTCTATCTCCTTTGAGTTCTAACAACTGCTTCTTCTATTGGGGAACCTGCTCTCTCAACTTGACTAACTCTGGATCCTCGTACTGCCTCTCCTTTACTTCAACTATGAGAGATGATTTCGCAATATTTTGTATTACAACTCTTCCATTGCCAGAGTCTACTAACCGAACCCCCAAATAAGCTAATTGATGAACATCTTTGGGTAATTGACTTTTCTCGGCCTCTACATGTGCTAAGCTACCCATAGATCGACGACTTAAGGCATCTGCTACAACATTAGCTTTCCTTGGATGGTAAAGAATGCTAACATCGTAAACTTTTAATAACTTAAGCCATTGCCTTTGTCGCCAATTCAACTCTTTTTGCTTGAAGTTATACTGCAAGCTTTTATAATCTGTGAACACATCAACATGAACACTATATAAATAATGCTGCCATATCTTAAGTGCATGGACAACCAGCAGCAAATTCGAGGTCGTGAATCAGATAATTCTGCTCATGCTTCCTTAACTACCTTGAAGCATATGCAATTACTTCCTCGTGTTGCATCAGGACACATCCTAACCCGACACTTGAGGCATCGCAATACATGGCATAACCATCTGGACTTTCTGGAAGTGCTAGAACTAGTGTTGAGGTCAACCTGTTCTTAAGCTCTTGGAAAGTCTGTTCACATGCCTCTGTCCACTGAAACTTAGTCGCTTTTTGCGTCAGCTTTGTTAATGATACTGAAAGAGAAGAAAAACCCTCTGTGAACCTCCAGTAATATACTGCTAAGCCTAAAAAGCTACGAATCTCTGCCATAGTGGTAGGTCTAGGCCAGGATTTCACAGCCTCAATCTTCTGAGTGTCTACCTTTGTACCTCCGTCGGATACAATATGCCCCAAGAATTCTATGGACTTTAACCATAAATAACACTTAGAAAACTTAGAATACAATTTATTATCGTGAAGGGTTTGGAGTACTGCTTGTAGATGGTCCACATGCTCAACCTCTGAACGTGAATCAACCAGAATATTATCAATAAAGACTCATAAAAAGATCCATATATGGTCGGAATAGTCTATTCATCAAGTCCATAAATATGGCAAGTGCATTCGTCAACCCGAAGGACATAACAAGGAACTCAAAGTAGTCATATCGGGTCTTAAAGGCTGTCTTGGGAATATCTTTCTCCTTAACTCTAACCTAGTGCTAAATGGACCTCAAATCTATCTTTGAAAAGCATATAGCTCCCTGCAACTGATCAAACAAGTTGTCTATCCTTGGATGGGGATAATTATTCTTAATAGTTACCTTGTTCAGTTGCATATAATCGATACACATCCTTAGCGAGCCATCTTTCTTCCGTACAAATAGTACCGGTGCACCCCAAGGTGAGGTACTGGGTCTGATGAAACCTTTCTCCAGTAAATCTTTTAACTGCTCCTTCAACTCCTTTAATTCGGTAAGTGCCATTCTATACGGAGGGATGGATATTAGTTGCGTTCCTGGAAGCAAATCGATGCCAAAATCAATCTCTCACTCTAGAGGAATACCTGGAAGTTCATCTGCAAATACATCTGTGTACTCTTTTACAACTGGAATAGACTGAAGTGTAGGTATCTCAGCATCTGCATCTTTAACTCGAACAATATGATAAATGCACTCTTTTGCAATCATTTTCCTCGCCTTCAGATAGGAAATAAACTTGCCTCTGGGTGTCGCTGTATTACCTATCCATTCAACGACTAGCTCAACCGAAAAATGAAATCTAGCTGTCTTTGCTCGACAATCAACTGTGGCATAACAAGCTGCTAACCAGTCCATGCCTATGATAGCATTGAAATCCAACATCTCTAGTTCAACTAGGTCGGCTGAGGTTTGACGACCACAAACTATTATCGTACAACCTCGATAAATGCGTCTAGCAATAATCGATTCTCTGACCGGTGCAGATACGACAAAAGGATCACTTAGTATTTCAGACACTATACCAAATTTCCGTGCGACAAATGGGTAACACATGATAAAGTAGACCCTGGGTCTGTCGAGGCATAAACATCGTGAGAACAAATGGTCAACATACCTGCCACAACGTCAGGTGAGGACTCTTGGTCTTGTCAACCTACTACCGCATAGATACGATTCTGGTTACCATATGAACTAGACCCTCTATCTTTGCCTATACCTCTACCAACCGAAGACTGAGACATACGTCCTGAAGGATGCACAAACATAACTGATCATGTTTCTGAATTTTCTAGTTGTGCCATACCCCTAGAATCTCTATTTGGGCAATCTCGCATCATATTCCCTGGACGTCCATATGTATAACAAGCATCAGAACTGGCTCGGCTTTAACCCAAGTGTCCTCGACCACAGATGGCACATCGTAGAGGAAACGACCTTATCTGTCTCGAACCTTATTGTTGGTGCAAACTTGACGCCTAAGAGTTCTCATCTAGTCCTTACTGAGTATAGAGGTCATACATGTAACCCTGTAGCTGAGGTGGCGGAGGTCTAGGAGGTCGTTCAAAGTACTGGGGCATATAGCTACCCTGAGACTGCTCTTGAGACCTGGCAAATTTCGTCATCTTACGCTGCCCTGACTCAGTCCTCTCCATACTCTACTGTCGATGCCTACCCCTATCTATATTCTAGGCAAATGCCTGAATATATAAGATACCCATACTATCCTATAATGCAGCGGTGGCACACACCTCGGTCAACTCTAGGGCCAACCCTGCTATAAACATGTGGATTCTATCCGCATAGTAGCAACTATGGATGGTGCATATCTGGCCAATGACTCAAAATATAGACTATATTCTCGAACACTCATATTGCCCTGCTTGAGGGCTAGAAACTGATCGAGTCGGGCCTATCGGACCTCTCATGGTAAGTACTATTCAAGGAAGGCATCTGAAAAATTTTCCCAAATAGAATGAGGTGCATCCCGTCCCCTGGACCTTTCCCATCCATCATACCAAAAGATGGCTATATCTCGGAGTTGAAAAGATGCTAACTCAACTGCCTCATTTTCCGTACCATGCATAACTCGAAAGATCCGATGTAGCTGATCTATGAAATCCTACGGGTCCTCCCTATGATCTGTCCCCGTGAACTATGGGGGATTCAAAGCAATAAACTCTCGGAACCTTGAACTCCCAGATCCCTCAAAAGGTCCTACACTAGCGGCTGCCCTAGCCTGTTGATGGGTGGCGACCAACTGTGCCAACAAATGCACCACACTCCTCAAGTCCTAATCTGATTGAAGCGGAGGGGGAATTGGATGTGCGGTCTCCCTAGGAATCTCCTCAGAAGGCGAAGGAGCCGGTAATCGCTGGGTAGGGGTCTCTCCATGCGACTCCGATTAGGCCACATCTATTGGGGGTACCCTACTAGTCCCCTCACCTACTATTGTTTCTCTCCTTTGGCAAGCCGTAGTCTTTCTAGTTACTGTCATCTGTGCATGCAAACATCAACACGTAAGTTTAACTCAAATTTCCTATAAAGTGCTACAATATGATTTAGATTTGAAAGAAAGGTAACCAACTCCTAAATGCCCTGTAGTCCCCTACTTATATAATGTGGTGCACCACACATCTATAAACAAGACCCTACTAGACATGGCTTGTAGACTCCCTAGGATAGAACTGCTCTGATACCACTTATGTCACGCTCTGAGTATGGGGGCAAGATCGACACCCAGTGCCTCACTTACCCTTACGTACCACTTATGGCTAAGAGACTCTGAACATGTAATATCACACTTCACATTGCAAGATAATGTGTGATGCAAAATATAAAGCTGAATAGAGACTAACACTAACTAAACGTCAACATAAAGCTAGGACGGCAAGGCCGTCATAATTACTACAACTATCAAGCCAACAAAATATATGTACAGGGCCTACAAGCCAAACATACTGTATTGACTGAGAGGATATATCTACAAGCCTCTACTAATAGATGTACTATGATCGGAACAGGGCACCGACCTACCCATAACCTATCTACATATATACACAAGATACACACCATACTGCTAGACCAGACAACTCCGAAAGAAGGGGAGCTTATCGATAAAGCTGAACTCGGGTAACACCTACTGAGGAGGTCTACCCGTCTGTCTGTCTGAACCGGCATGCATGAAATGTAGCACCCCAAAAAGGGATGTCGGTACGAAATAATGTACTGAGTATATAAGGAAATATATTGAAACCGAAACTAAACTGATAATATAACAACTGAAAACAACTGGGAGTAAGAAAATTTGAAGATATGCTTATCTGCTGATACTGACTCAACTGTCTCAATATAGTGAGTAAAATAGTTGTCCGACCCTATAAGGCTCAGTATACATATATATCTGCTCTACCATAGTAGGCGCGCTCATAAGCACTCATCCATACTATGCTTTGTATCTCGACCATGTTGGGCTCGTTCATACGTGCTCGGCCACAATAGGCTCGGTATATAACTTACCATCTGATCAGAGGTTGCCTAATAGGGGCCTACCTATCTATTATCGCTCGATGGTAATGAAAATACTTTTAATACTGCATTTATGTAAATTATCTGCTCTCTTGACTGGATGAAGAAAATACTCAACTAAATATGAAGTCCTAATAAGGAGAATATTATAACTTACAAAACTAGGAAAATATACGCAATTTGCGAGATTAGCAAAATATACGTAAATTCCAGGATATGAATTTATCTCTATGCCTTGTTATCGAACTTGTGTAATTACGATATCATGCTAAAATGAAGGAAGAGCTTAGCCTTAACATACCTGGAGTATGAATAACTCCGTATAATTATCCTGTTGGAAATTTTCATGGATTGAACTTAGACCCAAAAATTGAATTTAAGATTCTGTGTTTTTTGAACTTGAGGAACGAAGTTTGGCTTAAATTCCCAAGTAACGAATTGATCTTATTTTGTGACGCTTGAACATTTGTATGAGCTTAAAAATGCTTCAAGTTTCACTTGCTTAATGATAGAATGAACAATTGTTCTTTTGTCTTGAAATGCACTGTTTTCCCTTTTTAATTGATTCGCTAAAAAAGTCTTGATAAAACTTTGTATTTTAGAGTCTTGACACATGTTAAAGGTGATTGATGAATCACATTAATAAGGGGGGGGGAGGGTTGCCACGTATCTCCTTGGGGGAGGTGATTTTATTAATTTATCCATTTATTAGTTAACCGGGTAATGTTTCGTTACCTGGTAATTAAACTATTACCCGCATAATTTGATAATTATCACAAATTACGTAAAATTATATTTATTTTCAAAATACTTCATATATACTTTAGATATTACACTACTATGTTCAAATGGTACCTTGCATGGTACTTGTTTATAATTATCGTGTATTATTACATGATCCGTATTTTATCCAAACTAGGCCATCTGCAACGAAACTCATTTTTTTCTAATTCATGCATCATTTATCCTTCATGACACTTATTTATTGCTTGCTATAAATAGCGTAAATACATTAACATCAAGATGATCTCACCCCGAGTCTACGTCAATTAATTGGAGACGAAATTTTAACATACGAAAAATGCGAGATGTAACACTTCTATACAAACTTCTTAGAATCTACACCTTTCAGAATTGGGGGTGCGCCGGGAATTTGATCAACCCCAGAATTGTAGGTTTCTACCTTCTTGTCTTTGGCTTCTATCTTCTTCTAGCCCGACTCAATCCTCTTTGTGAGGTCCTCGAACATCTTTATGTTGGCAGGGTCGACTGTCGACCCGTTATTTCTTGATCTTTCTGGTACCTACTCAGCTCGGGGAGCCATTTCTTGAGCTACCGTGCTGGTGGTCTTTTGGTGGCTTTGCAACTGAGAAATCGCTAATTGTTGTGCTTGTAACATTTCGAAGATGACGTGAAGGCTAACCCCTTGTTCTTCCTGAGCCAGTGTTTTTGTGCTTCTTGTTGATTTTCCTGGTGTATGCTCATGTTGGTGTGGGAGCTTATTTCGATGTGTTGAGCGTTACGCGAGACAACGTCTACGGGAATTGGTTCTGGTGCATTCTCAAGGTTTCGTGGTGGTACACCAACACATGGAACATCCACACCATTCTCTTTATGGTCCTCAAAATTGTTGTTTTCCCGTGCGTTTACTGAGTTAGACATTTTGACCTGAAATCAATGATCTTGGACAAGAAAAAGTGTGTAAGGTAACTTGCATTATGTAGTAAACCAACAAGAAAATAATCATTATTATTTTTAGCCCTACGGTGGGCGCCAAACTTTTTACCTTGAAAATGGTAATTACAATTAGATTTGATTTTGCGGTTCTAAAAATATGTGATCTATTTTTATGTTGGTTGTTAGGCAATTAATGTTAAGTGAAATACTTGAAAAAAAGATAAGATCTTGAAAACAAGGTGATAACCAAACCGAATGGCTTATAATCGGGGCCTCGAGCTTGCTTATTCGAGGCCTCGAGGTTGAGTTTGATGTCCTGCCGAGGGTAGTCGATGGATGACTAACAGTTATGATAAAATCAATGATGGATCTTTATGGCCAATAATAAGCAATAAGTGAAGAATAAGAAACAAAACATAATGAATATAAGTAATAAATGAAAGCAATAAGATCAAGAGAATATGCTAGAGAGTAAAGAGAATGTTCTTGTATATTCAATATTAAGCATCCGGTCCCTTACAAAATGACAAGGATCCCCTTTATATATGAGGGGGAATCCCAACATAGTACAAATGTATTTATTACAAAGATATGGGGCTGGTACATCTATTTAATGCCATGATATAGGCCTGGACTAGCCTAATAGGGTTTGCCAGCTCTAGCTATGTGACTTGGGATCTTCCCACTTTTTCGCCATAACCATCGATCTGTAATGCCTCAAGGCTAGACGTCGACAACCCCTTGGGTGTTAATCTTGACCATAATCTAGAGCCTATGAAAACGTGCCTGTGAAGCATCATAATGACCGAAAATTGAACCTTATACACCATTGCCACGTATTGATGGCCTATTATCAGCTTCAGCGTGCCAAAATGTTCTCTAAGATCGACATACGTTCAGGCTATCATCAGTTGAAGATTCAAGAGCCAGATACCCCGAAGGCTACCTTCAGGAATCGGTATGGTCATTATGAGCTCCTTGTGATGTCATTTGGGCTGACCAATGCCCCAACATCGTTCATGCACTTGATAAACAGTGTATTGTAGCTCTATCTTGACTCATTCGTCATTGTGTTCATTGATGACATTCTTGTGTACTTGCGGAGCAAGGAGAATCATGAGCAACACCTTAGAACTATGATCTAGAGCTTGAGAGAAAAGAAGTTATATGCAATATCTATCTTGATCTCCTCATTTGATAGTACATGACCCAAAAATGCCACTGAATCTAGCCAGAATTCACACAATGAACAGTGTACTTGAGCCCTAGCTTGACTCATTCATCATTGTGTTTATTGACGACATCTTGGTGTACTCCTAGAGTCGGAAGGATCATGAGCAACACCTGAGGATCGTGCTTCACGCCTTGAGAGAAAAGAAGTTGTATGCAAAGTTTTCAAAGTGTGAATTCTGGCTTAATTCTATGGCATTTTTTTGGGTCATATAGTGTCGAGTGAGGGGATCAAGATACATATGAAAAAGATTAAAGTAGTGCAGGATTGGCCTAGACCATCTTCATCTACGAAGATCCACAGTTTTCTTAGTTTGGTGGGGTATTATCGTCGATTTATAGAGGGATTCTCATCTACTACAACACCTATGACCAGATTGACCTAGAACGGTTCTCCGTTTAGGTGGACCAAGGAGTGTGGGAGAGCTTTCAAAAGCTTAAGACTACTTTGACTATAGCCTAGTATTGGTATTGCCTACAGGTTAGTGGTCTTATATTGTGTATTATGATGTGTGTCTTATTGGTCATGACGGGTTGTTGATGTGAGACGATAGAGTCATTGCCTACACGTCTAGACAGCTTAAGGTGCATGAGAAGAACTATCATGTCCACGACCTTGAGTTATCAGCTATTGTTCTTGCCTTGAAGATTTGGCAGCACTATTTGTATGGTGTCCCTTATGAGGTCAACACTGATCACCAGAGTCTACAACATTTGTTCAAACCAAAGGATCTTAACTTGCAGAAGTGGAGGTGGTTTGAGTTTCTTAAGGACTATGATATCACCATTCTATATCATCCCGGAAAGTCCAATGTGGTGGCCGATGCCTTGAGTCGTAGGACGGAGAGTTTAGGCAGTCTAGCCTATCGACCAGCAGCAGAGAGATTGACATTGGATGTTCAGGCCTAGGCCAACTAGTTTGTTAGATTAGATATTTCTGAACCGAGTTAAGTTTTGGCTTATGTTGTTTCTTAGTTTTCTCTTTATGATCGTATCAAGGATCGTTAGTATGATGACCCCCATATTCTTGTATTTAAGGATGCGGTTCGGCACGGCGATGCCAAGGAGGTCACTATTAGAGATGATGGTGTGTTATGGATGTAGGACAGGCTATGTGTGCCCAATATAGATGGTTTGTGTGAGTTGATCCTCCAAAAGGCCCACAGTTTGCGGTACTCCATTCATCCAGGTGATACGAAGATATATCAGGGCCTGAGGCAGCACTATTGGTAGAGAAGAATAAAGAAGGATATAGTAGAGTATGTAGCTTGGTGCTTAAGTTGTCTGCAGGTGAAGTATGAGAATCAACAACCAGGTGGATTACTTCAGAAACTAGAAATTCCAGAGTGGAAATGGGAGCCTATTGCATGAGTTGGGCACACGGGGGGAGTTAAGTACAACATTTCTCCCTCAGATGGACGGACAGTCCGAGCTCACTATTCAGATATTGGAGGATATGCTCCATGCCTGCATGATGGATTTTGGGGGTTCTTGGGATCAATTCTTTCCGCTTGCGAAGTTTGCCTACAACAACAATTATCACTCGACCATTTAGATAGCACCGTATGAGGCTTTGTATGGTAGGCGGTGCTGGTCTCTGTTGGTTTATTTTGATCCAGGTGAGGCTAGACTTTTGGGTATAGACTTGGTTCAGGATGCTTTGTATATGGTTAAATTGATTTATGATCGACTTCGTACAACCCAATCAAGATAGGAAAGTTATGCGGATCGTAAGATTTGAGACATTGCATTCATGGTTAGAGAGCGGGTCTTGCTCCGGTTTCGTGCATGAAAAGTGTTATGATGTTTGGGAAGAAGAGCAAGATGAGACCTAGGTATATCACACCTTTTGAGATTCTCAAGAGGGTTGGAGAGGTGGCCTACAGACTTGCACTACCACCTAGTCTAGTTGTAGTTCATCCAGTGTTCCATGTTTCTATGCTCCGGAAGTATCACGACGATCCATCTCATGTGTTAGACTTCAGTCAGTCCAGTTCGACAAGGATTTTTCTTATGTTGCAGAGCCGATGGCCGTTTTGGATAGGCATGTTCGAAAGTTGAGGTCGAATAACAATGCTTCAATGAAGGTTCAGTGGAGGGTTCAGCCAGTCGAGGAGGTGACTTGGGAGACCGAGCATGCTATGTGTAGCCGTTATCCTCTTATTTTCACAACTTTAGGTATGTATGTATACTCATTCGAGGACGAACGTTTGTTTTAAGAGAGGGAGGATGTAACGACCCGGCCGGTCATTTTGATAGTATTAGCCCCGATCCTCTATTTATTGTTCCCTCTATTTTATTTTTGTGGTTACTTGACTTCTCGGGGTTCTTGGTGTCAGGTTCGGAAGAGTTTCAGAGTGAAATGGGACACATAGTCCCTAAAATTGAAGTTTAAGCTGTAAGAGTTTATCGTAGGTTGACTTGTATGAAGATGACTCTGAAATGGAGTTTTGATGGTTCTAATAGATCTATATGGTGATTTTGGTCTTATTCCGAATGTTGATTTGGAGGTTCATAGGTCATTTTGGTGTTAATTGGCGAAAGTCGAAAATTGGATGAATTTTGGGAAGTTTGACCGGAAGTGAACTTTTGATATTGGGGCCGAATTCTGATTTCGAAAATTGGAATAGGTCTATAATGTCAATTATGACTTTTGTGAAAATTTTAAGGTCTAATCGGACTTGATTTGATCGGTTTCGGCACCAGATGTTGAAGTTAAAAGTTCATAAGTTCATAAGGCTTCAATAGATGCGCAATTCATGGTTTTAGTGTTATTTGATGTGATTTTTAAGGCTCCACTAAATCTGTATGATAATTTAGGACTTGTTGGTATGTTTGGTTGAGGTTCTGAGGGCCTCGAGTATGATTCGGACCATGTTCCGCGCATTTCGGATCATTGGGGAGTTGCTGGAAGCTAGTGTCCTAGTTTTCTCCTATACGATCATGACTGGGATTACGTGATCATAAAGGTCAGTTTGGCATTGGGGAGAAAATGTTCCATTTTCTCGCTTGAAGTGGGTTGTGATCACGGAAGGCTAGGCTACAGTGAATCGGAAACAAATGCAAGTGGTTGCGTTCATGTAAAAGAATTTGAGGGTCTACAGTTCACGCGTTTTCTTCCTCGCGGTCGCGTGGGGTGTTACGCGATCGCATAGCTTGGCGAGGTAGTGGTACACGTTCGCATAAGGTCTTCTGCGTTAGTGTAGCAGGATTCTGAACTTATGGTAATTTTATTCTATGTGATCGCGTGGGTATTTCTGCGATCGCGTAGTGTAAATAACTACACAACAAATTAAAATATGGACTTGAGAGCTTTAATTAAGGAGATATTTTGAGAGAGTTTTAGAGGGATTGTTGGGGTAAGAGTTACTAACTCGTTTTTGTTTAATTTAGACTAATCTATCTTCGATTTCTTCATCTAATTAAGGATTTGGGTTGAAACATTTGGGGAAAAAGTGTAGAAGTTCTTAGGCCAAATTTTTGGGGTTTGAATGGCTAAACTAGGTCGAATTTGGATGATTCTTGTATAGTTAGACTCAATATCGAATGGGTGTTCTATTTTTGTAATTTTGGTCAAGTTCTGAGACGTGGGCCCGAGTTGACTTTTGGGGCGATTTTTCCAATTCTTGCTAAAAATATAATTTCATTATTTAGATTAGTTTGCTATAGTTATATTTATAGTATGTAATTATTTTTGGCTAGATTTGAGCCATTTGGAGTCGGAAAGTCAAGGGAAAAGGCATTCTTATTGATTGCTTGAGAGAGGTTTGAGGTAAGTGACTTGTCTAACCTTATATGGGGGAAATTTCCCTTAGGATTTGGTACTGTTATGTTAATTTGCAATATGTGAAGGCCTTGTATGCGAGGTGACGAGTGCATACTCGGGCTAAATGTTGAAAATCCTGTTTTACTAAGTAATTTCCCTTTTTATTTCGTTAATTGAGTTACTCTAGCATGTGTAGTCATCACATTTAGCCTAATTTCACATGTCTACATGTCTTATCTCTTATTTGAAATTTGTACAACATGCTTAGTTGAATTACCTTCTTCCTTGATTCCATATTCATTATTTAACTTGAAATATCATTGTTTCAAATGTTATGTTTCGGTTTTCGCGATTATTGTTAAGGTGATTGTTCGGTTGTGGCACGAGGTTTCTGCCATACGGATTGTTATTGTGGCATGAGGTTCTTCCGTGCAGATTGTTATTGTGGCACGAGGTTTCTGTCGTACGGATTGTTATTCCTCTATTATTTTTATTGTTTTACATTGTTGTTCCTTAACTTGTAATATTATTGCTTCCTTACGTGTTGTATTTGTTTTCTTTGATTTTTGTGCAATTACTTTCCGTAAATTCTCAGTGTTTCATTTCCCTACCATTTTATTAGTAAGGCCCTGACCTGACCTCATCACTACATTACCAATATTAGGCTTGGCACTTACTGGGTACCATTGTGGTGTACTTATACTATGCTTTTGCACTTGTTTTGTCCAGATCTATGTACTTCATATCAGTCTCGATATTAGAGTGTTACATTGCCGCTTGGATACTTCAAGGTACACCTGATCGCGTCCGTAGGCCTCGGAATCCCCTTGGGAGTTGAATCTAGATCTTGTGACTCATATCTACCGGGACTTGGGAATTGTATATACTTTTGAGCTTTTATATTATTAATTAAATTATTGCGCATGCTTGTTGGGCTTACCAAGTCTTAGAGACTAGGTGCCATCACGACATCATATGGAGGGAAATTGGGTCGTGATATTTTGATGTTGTTTGACATGGTTTGAGGCTTCGACTAATTCTGTGTCGTGTTTTAAGATGTTTTGATATGTTTGGACAAGGTCCCGGGGGCCTCAGGTGCGAATCGGATTGGACATAGATCAAGTTTGGACTTGGGACATAGATCAAGTTTTGATATGTTAGTATATTATTCGTACTAACATACCTTTTGATTGGCGATGCTGTGTTTCATGCCCACAGGTCCTGATAGACAGGTTGAGAGCCCTACAAGTAGGCTATCAGCTAAGCGGAAGATGTTGGTGCGCTCCATTTGCTTCGGAGTTACTTGTTTGGTTAGTATGATTTAGACGTGTACTGTTTGGTATGGCGGGACTATGTCCCGACCTTTATGAAAACTATGTATTCTTAGAGGCTTGTAAACAAATGTCATGTATGTAAAACATTGTATAGCATTGTCGGACTATGTTCAGTATACAAGTAGTTATTTTGGTCTTATAGGCCCGTATGTCTTATGCATAAGCTGGTGTCACATGTTATATTCTACTTATCTCACGGCAACCTTCTGGCTAAGTTATTTATGATAGTATGACATGAAAAAGATACATTATGTTGGTACTCGATTGAGTAAGGTACCGGGTGCCTGTGGCGGCCCATCGTTTGGGTCGTGATAAAAGTGGTATCAGAGCAGTTCTATCCTTGGGAGTCTACAAGCCATGTCTAGTAGAGTCTTGTTTGTGGGTGTGTCGTGCACCACACTTATAACCAGGAGGCTACAAGGCATTTAGGACTGTCACTATTTCTTCCTACTCTAGATCGTGTGGTAGAGCATAGTTGTAAGAACCCAATTTCCTAAAATCTATCCTACTTATAGTACGATGATTCCTACATCTAGAAAGATGGTTGGTAAGAGATATGGCTATGGAAGAGTTGAGTCAGAGGAACTCGACTTTTCATCATGCTTATGATAAGTAAATTTGAGGTCTTCAGCAGATCATGTGTATACTAAGATGTGTAAGCTTCTTGATAAGAATTCCTAAGGCAAGAATGCCTATCCACTCTTACGGTAAAAAAGGAATAAGGAGGGAGACACAAGTTTTAGCAAGTAAAAGAAGCAAGGGGAAGAAGAGTACAAGGCACCCAGTTAACAAAGATTATCGGTATTACAGTCTCGACAGAAAAATATAAGCATTGTGAGTTACCCTCAACAGAAATAGAGGTATGTATAATTGGCCACACCTATCTCAGTTATAACCTATTGGGGGCTAACAACTGTAGATTAAGAAAAGGACGGGATATCAGGATCCGGCTGGGGTTACAGTAACCCAAAATAGTGAATTGATTGTTTGCATTAGTTGACATTTCCAAAAGAAATTCCAAATGTGCTAATAGATCTCCTTATGAGACACCAAGATGGTGCACTCTAGAATATTACAATTAGATGTGAATACTAGCATGATCAAAAAAATTCAGAAGATAGGCACTGAAAGCCTGGAAGGGATAAATATTACCTTAGTGTGACTCTCGTCCCTAGTAGAGCGAGGATGTTGAGCAACCCGAAGAGCCAATGAGTGAAGTAAGGAGAGCTAAAAACGGAAGAATGTCATGTCGAAGATTTCATAAGAAAGGGGATAGGCAGAAATATTAGCAGAGTAATGAGAAAAGAGATAAGGAAGAATTATGAGTAAGATGTGATACATGGATGACAATAGTAGAGTGTTACAAAATCTATAGTCAGATGAAGAAAGAGAAGAAAGGTGATAGGCCTTAAGACAACAAAAAAACATAGGCCATACAGTCACATCCTCATTTCGAGAAATAAGTTCGCGACTCTAACGTGATTAACAGAAGGAAAAGTTAGACCCCAGAGTGATAAAAATCAGTATGGACTGGTGAACAAAATAAGCTAAACATGAATTAGGAACTGAGTGATTTGATAATAGTCAGTATCATGAGAGTTTCAGATTTCGTTCCGGCGATAATAAAATGGACAACAGAAGAAGATCCATGATGAATTCAGAGAATGGTCATTCAGGGAAACGCTTCTGTAAAGCAAACAATATGAGCAAAGTTAAGCTTAAGGGATTGTATTTGCCAATTACACTAAGTGTCACCATCTGGAGTGAGGAATTTTGTTATCCTTGGTATGGAAGGATTATCGCAAGGCAATTAAGTGTTATTGATGATGTGAAAGGACACCGAAGATGAAGAGGAAAAACATCTATAGGTAGGTCGTCATAGCACCAAGTCTTAGTACTCCCCTAAAGGGGAGAATATGGAATTATACAGGAATAATTCGATAAAAATGAGAAAGGGATGAGATTGCACCTATCCAGATGTAACAAATATGATATGATTCGAGAACGCTATGTATGCACGACATCAAAAAAATGGGAGTAAGGGTTCCTGCCCGGGATGTTACTGATAGATAAGGAGCCAGTACGTGAGGTACATTAAAATAAGAAAATAACCCAAAAAAGATTACGCGAAACATTGATATCAGAATGAGCCAACAAGTAGTTGGTAGCTGATTCAGGAAGAGCCTAGTTATGGCTAAACAGGAGGTTACAAATGAGTCAGCAGATCGTGCAAGACAAACATGGTAAAACCTAATATAGTGAATTTAACCTCGCAGTAATGTCATTGTATTACTTGAGAAATATTCAGATAGGAGTTGGAGTAGTTAAAGGTATCGTATGAATGTTATAGAAATAAGATAGAGTGCCACTGGAAAGACAGTTAAAATATTAGTTTAGAAACAACCCGACAAGCACAAGGACGTGAAGGCAAAAACTACAGATAAATATAGGGGACTACAAACATTAAGAATTCCATCGAGTATGTGATGTAATAAGCTCGCAACTTTACAAGAGTTAGAAGGTCTTCCCTAAATACTATAATGAAAAACTAACTAAGGATATAAGGAAGAAGGCTTCAACCTAAACATGGTAACTTGAAGAAAAAAAATGGTCATGCAAAAAAAAAAGGTCTCACTATAACATTGTATGCACACTATAAAATAGTGGCACCTACTGTTGATAATGAATGGGGAGTAAAAACCAAAAGTAATATTCGAGATCATAAGAGTTGCACGAAAATTCTAGCATGCCAGGGAACTAAGATAAGCTAAGTATGCATGCCACAAGGAGGCAGAAGACTAGGAAAAGTAATAGCTTAAGTTTAAAGAAAGTTGAGAAGGAAATATTCGATCAATGATCCAGAGTTGGTTACGTTATGAATGCACTTGCGATTTCGGAGTATACATATATGTTGACAATCATAGAGCCGTAGAAGACTCTGATATAAGTTAAAAGAAAGAATTGAGTCCAGGTCATAGACAAAGAATTGAATTATTAGAAGATTATATCCTAGGTGTTTTATAGCGTCCATGAAAGACTAAAGTAATAACTAATACCATGAGCCGCAGATCGGAAAGCTTAAGCCTACATAAAGGTTGATCAAAAGGAAGAAGAGACTAAAGAGTTATATCAATTAAGTAAATCCGGAATCTGATTATTGAACCCAGAAAATTATAGACCTCATGATTGAGAACATTACAAAATCACTCTTAAATATCAGAGGTACAAGAGAGATAGTACAGTAGCCATATTCTATAAGGGCATCAGAAGAATACTAGCCTCATAAAAAGTCAGTATGAAGCTCTCATTGGATTATGTATACACAAGAAGTGCAAGTATGATAATAAAGCTTCAAGTTATGAATGTGAATTATACCTATGTGGAAGGAAGGTCATGAAAGAGATACAAGATGTGATGCAAGATTTTAAGGTATGTAAGGTAAAGGTGAACAATGTATGCGATACTCAAATACAGAAGGTTGTGAATAGTACTTACTTTGGATAGAAGGCTAGAAGTGTGGGGATTCAATATCTAGGAATAATAGCGGCATCGTTAGTAGCATATCCTCCAGCCTATGGTCTAGGTATCGAGAAGCCTGATTAAGAGATTAAAGAAGAGTTAGAGACTATATAATGTCTCGCTTGATATTCCAGAAGGATATAAGGAAATCTATGATGCAACAAAGTTGAAAGGTTGAAAGTAATATAAATAGATATGTGTAGGTAGCAAGATATTGTATGGTGAAGCGACAAGGTTCTAGAAGACAGGAGTAAGGATAAAAAAGGGCGAGTGAGAAGGTAGGATAAGTCCTCAGGATTAAGCCCATGAAAACAAGAAGACCAGGTGGTTTCTCTAAGTTATACAAAGCTTAATATAACCTAAATGAAATCAAAGGAGTCTAAGACTAGTAGTATTTTGGTGAAATGGAATGCTGCCCTAACAGTAGAATGGGGGTGTAATTGTGACAGATAAAGGATTACGTTTAGGCCTTCGATTGAGTAATGATTTGAAGAGGGTCTAATGAATTGTACGGGATTAAAATACCCACGTAAGGTAAATCACATTGGGATACTATGAAATACGGTTATTGAAGCATGGTATAGCCCCTAGGTGGATCGGTCTAATCACTTAGATGTTTTGCAATGAGACATAAGCTCTAGTTCTAATGTATTACGTAACAAGCGTCAAGTTATGAATGGAATATTATAGATCAACATTGAGCTGAATAGACAATGAAAGATACAAAGTACGAGATGAGATTAGGCCATCAGCCTTAAGATGAATAGTAATGAAGAAGCGTTAGAGGACTTAGCTTTATCCATATAGGATAAGCAATGAGAGTAACATGGAGTTTGGTTGCCGACCTCAGTAACGATAAATCGATGTAAGAGTTATGGTATAGTATGACCTACTTAGAGGTGGTAAAGCTAATGATGCCAGAGGGACAACTTAACATAATTTGGTATATGTTCACCAAGTGAGGCCTAGGGATTGGCTAAGAGATGGAGGAAAGAGTAAAGAAGCATCGCATAGGCGCACATACAAAGTTCGAGTCGTACAAGCTACATGATAGAAGGTAGCAACAGTTAAAAGATTAAAAGGATTCCGACTACACGTCGTGGTGTGAGAAAGAGGCTTAAAGGGGGAATAGTTGTCTAAATAGAAAGGAGAATATTAAAGTATTCGCAAGAGATATGGGTTATGATAATGATAAGTGCATCAGTCAACATTCGAGGACGAATGTTCCAAAGCGGGGAATGATGTTTTGCCCCACAATATTATGTCGATAATACGCCCCGCAGTATTATATTACGATGATGTCACACCCTCAGTATTATGTTACGATGATGTTACGCCCTGCAGTATTATATTACGATGAAGTTATGCTCTGCAATATTATATTACGATGATGTTACGCTCCGCAGTATTTTATTACGAATACGTTACATGTAGTATACATGAAATTGTCGTAAGATAATTAACCTTAGTTCAAGGACAAGATTATTTGGAGATTATAAGCATTATGCTATTTCAAACAAGGGATAAGTAAATTCATGATGGTAAGAGGGTAAGCAAATCGAAAAAATGAGTTTCGTCGAAGTTTGGCATTTTGGGATAAAATACGGCCCGAGCTAAAATACCTGGTATTTATGGAGTAGTACCATACAAGGTACCACATGGCCATGATAGTAAGGTATATATAGTTTATTAAAAGTGAGTAGTATTTTAAGTAAAGTGGGATATTCTTAATTATGTAGATAATTGGTTAATTAGCGGGTAACAAGACATTACCTAATTAATTGGAGATATATTGGATAAGAATTAAAAAGCATGAGATGGAAGCCCCTCCTTTTAATTTAAAATGACTCATAAGTCATTACAAATAGGTGGAAACTAAGTTAGCCAAGAAAGGAACACTATATTCTTATCATTATGACACAAGTCTTACCATCAAAACCTTATAAACTCTTTACAATTCAAAGATATTAGAAGTTGGTAATCAAAGAACATTAGACATTTCAAAGCTTTCTTTCTCATATCTTGGAAACAAGTTACAACCCAAATGTTAGAAATATTTACAATTCAAGCTCCTACAAGAAATTAATAATTAGATTTCTTGCATCTAAATTCTCCTACAAAGAATATTATACGGATTTTTCCCTTCTCCAGGTATATTAAGGCTATACCTTGTTCCTTTTTTGGCATGATCCATATGATACAAACGAAACGAGCAAATGCACAATTTCTATAAATGACTCTATTCGTAGAAATTCTAATGTTTTCTATGTTATTGATTCCCCATATGTCTTACTATTATATCGTATGTTCATGGGTCTCAGAAAATAAGTAAGTTGAAAAAGTTTACTTCAGGATATTAATCAAAGGCATAATGGTCTTATGACACTACGAGAGATTTTATTAACGTACTTCTCATGCATCGCATTCATTTATACATGTACATTGTCCCATGACAAGAGAACGTTATATACATGAATATATGTATATATATATGGGATATGGGAAAAGGTTACGGCGTTATATATGCACTACCACATGATCAGCTGGTATACTTTGATAATTTTGCCCATAGTGGCCGAGATGATATGATGGGATACCCTCAGAGGCTGATGATGTTACGAAACATGTACCTATGCATGACATGACATTCATACGCATATGCATGATACTATAAGTATTTCATGATTTATAACGTTTTCCAAACTTACAGGTTGAGTCATTCACTCCATATTTCTTCCATGTCTGTTATGCACTTATTTATGTGCCTTACATACTCGGTAAATTATTTGTACTGACGTCACTTTTTACTGGGGAAGTTGCGTTTCATGCTCGCAGGTCCTGATAGACATGTCGAGAGCCCTCCAAGTAGGCTATCAGCTCAACAAAAAATGTTGGTGCGCTCCAATTGCTTCGGAGTTGCTTGTTTGGTTAGTATGATTTAGACGTGTACTATTTGGTATGGCATGACTCTATCCTGACCTTTATGAAAATTAAGTATTCTTAGAGGTTGTAGACAAATGTCATATACGTAAAATATTGCATGGCCTTGTCAGCCTATGTTCAGTATACGAGTGGTTATTTTGGTCTTATAGGCCTGTATGTCTTATGTATAAGCTGGTGTCACGTATTGTATTCTACTTATCTCCCGACAACCTTCCCGCTCAGTTATCTATGATAGTATGACATGAAAAAGATATGTAATGTTGGTACTCGGTTGAGTAAGGTATCTGGTGCCCGTCGCGGCCCATCAGTTTGGGTTGTGACAATGTACAAGGAAACGAATTGATCCAGTTTCTTCTTTGGGAGTGTTCATGTGCCAATAGAGCAATAAGTTTGATTATATTCAGGACCAGTTCAGAGTGGGTAACTCTCAATGGTGGTTCAAATGGCTTCAAGGATGTAAGTACGTTGTCTAAGGATTTTGGGTTCGTTTTGTGGCTGAACACTGGAATTATGCAGCAGAATGTGAAGAATAGTTGAAGATTTTTCTATGTTATCATCAAGTCTGTGGGGCAGTATTGGAGAAATGGAAGAAATAGTTTTGGATTCGTAGAAGGTCATTTAGAATGTGTGTATCAGTTGGAGATATTATTGTGCACATGAGGAGGGCATGAGATGGTTTGTGGGTATTAAAACGATGTGGTCTCATGATTGGGTTCACTTGGGATGAGTGATGATTGAGTTTGTTATGCTTTGAATGGAGGTATTATTATTTCTAAGATAAGTCAAGAGTAAATTGGAAAAAGTTGGGTTGGTTAGTAATGGTTTGAATCATCATGATTGTGACAATGATCAGTTCCTTTGGCGTGGTAAGTTATACATGTGGTTCGTGGTTGTACGTGTGGACTTGATAGCCCCTATAATTTGATTTATTTGGGAGACATTTGATTCTAATGGCCTTGTTATGTGTAAATGGATTTTGGAATAATTATGGCGGTTTAGACCACGACTTGAGGTTTGTATTTTCTATATTATGGGAATTCAGTGCGTGATGAAATGATGCTTCTAAAATGAGTTAGGTGAAAGGTTTCTAGCCAATGAAGTGTTTATCCTACTAGTAGTTTGAGGGTTATGATGAATTCTTGTACTCTCGCTTAGCGGTATGATAGGTACAACAAGTGGCATGAGAATTGGGAGTTGAGGATCAAGGTTGCGGCTTGGTGTTGATAAAAATGTCACGAGCTTGGTTGTTCAGAAATTTGTATGGTTGGAGGTGTGGATGCACAAGCTTTGCTACCTAGTGCGGAAGGTCATGGGAGTATAACCCATGGGAAGATCATATAAGTATGATATGTTAGTCACTTGATTGTTAATATTGAAACCAAGTATGGAGATTATGGTACTATCGTTAATGTGAGAGTTTATGCCTGGAAAGCGCTCTATTCCTTTGGTTGTGGACGGTGGGAGTTTGTTCCGTATTGGATGGCTACTCGTGTGTGTCATGAATACAGACATTGTGGAACCTTGGAATGTTGTGGCCTAGTATGGTATGATCATAGTCAGCTTGAGGTCCGTTGGTGAGCCTAATGTTGGTGTGTGCTCTACGGTAGGTCGGATGTGTTCATTCAGCATAACATTGCTTACAGATGAGTCTGCATACGTTGGATATTATTACCGCCGTCAACTATTTCATGTAATAGTCTATTGTGCTAGGTGGGTTGTGAGGTGACTTGGTTATTCCTACATGTGTTTTGATTTTGTGTAGCTTATGGTTCTATATGAGCAGGATGGCTCTCGAGACGCAAGTCGTTTATTACACCTTAGTCGTGCTTGGGTTTTGTAGTGTATGGCACTACCTGTCTCCCCAGGGTTCTATTAGGCACTTGGCGTGCTTGAGGTCAATGGTTGAGCATTTCGTAAGTATAAGCATTACAGCTTGATGGGTGTTTCCTTGTTGATTGTTATGGGTGGATCATGTGACGCGCCGCCACAGATACATTATTTGGATTTGGTGGCACGCCGACAAGTGTATGTGTGTGTATCGGGTTGTGCATTGCAATAATATCATGTTCCGATCGGGTTGCACACTACAATAGTCTCATAATTGGATCGGGTTTCACGCTGCAACGGTGTCATAGTTAGATCACGATGCATGCCATAACACTGAGATTTAAGTACGATTCCTTAAAATTTGTTTGTGTGCCTTTTTTTCTAATCTCTGAGATAGGGCCATAGCATCGTTTTGGCCGTTTTATTGGTTACACGTGCTGGATGGTGCTTTGCTACAGATCATTGTTCCCTAGGGGTCATATTCAAGTTGTAGCTTTTTGTCGCTTTGATGGCGCTGTATGAGATTTTAATCGGCGTTTGAGATGGCTTATTGCCCCAGCAGCTTGTACTGGGTGAGATGAGGCTATTGGACCTGAGTGTAGTGCGATCAAGGTTATGTATGGTATATTAAAGAGCAAATCTCGTTATTTAGTTCAGAATGTGGTAATGGTTCTTGTTAGAAGGAGAGACTCTATGATTTATTGATTCGACAGGAGGTTTCGAGTCTCTACACATCTCTTTTGTTGTGGCAGTATTTCGAGAGTAAGAACATGGCTTACATGTGTTATAAGGTGTATTGCGGGCGTTGTATTTGTGAAATGGCAGTTATTGTGGTCGGAGGGTGTTAGTACGGGAAAATGACTTATGTGATGCATGGGTGCATGATCATGTTTTGGTACAATGTGTAGTGATTGATGCAGTTTCATATGCTAGAATCAGGTCTCATGGAGAATTCCGAATTATGGAATCTGGTTTTATGGCTTGTTAACTAAGGTTATAGTGATGATCATCAGTCTAGCTCGAGGTAATGTGCTCACATGGATGGTGGTGGCACGGGTAGATGCACGAGGTGTTAAACATTGATTTTGGACAACTCCAGAACAGTTCTTGGAACATGCGAGGACGAACGTATGTTTAAGTGGGGGAAAATGTAACGACCACACGTGTCGTTTTGAGCTCTAGTTCATTGTTTGGAGATTTGAGTCCTTGAGTAGCTTTACTTCACGTACTATGACTTGTACGCGTAGTCGGAATTGAATTTCGAGAACTTTGGAGTTGATTTGAAAAGAAAATTCTAAATTTGGAACCTTTAAATTGGAATAGTTGACGAAGATTTGACTTTTGAGTAAATGATCTTGTAATCGATATTTGAAGGTTCCAATAGGTTCGTATGATGATTTCGGACTTGGGCGTATGTTCAGGTTGAGTATCAGGTGCTCCGGGCACATTTCGGCGCTTACTATGGAAAGTTAGCATTTTAAAAGTTTAAGAATTTCGTAAGTTTGATTTGATGTGGACTTTGGTGTTATCGATGTCCATTTTGGGTTCGGAGCCTTGGAACATGTTTGTGTTGTGATTTATGACTTGTGCATAAAGCTTGGGGTCATTCCAGAATGCTTAAGTGTAATTCGGGCGCATTCAGCGAAGTTTGAATATTTAAAAGTTAAAAGAAAGGTTTAGATCATCAACTCGTAATTTTGATATTGTTTGACATGGTTTGAGGCTTCGAATAAGTCCGTGTCATGTTTTGAGATGTGTTAGTACATTTGGACGGAGTCCCGGGTGCCTCGGGTACAAATTGGATTTGAAAATGGATCGAGTTTGGAGTTGGGGAACTGCTAAAGTGCACCAGGTGTGGTGCGATTATTTACCGTAAAAATGGTAATAACAATTAAATTTGATTATGGGACTCTAAAAAACGTGATCTATTTTTATGCTAGCTGCTAAGCAGTTGATGCTATGCGTGAGGTTTAGAAACGAGATAAGTTTAAGGAGTAAGGTGATAACCAAACCGATAGGTTAACAATTGGGGCCTCGATCTTGTCGATTCAGGGGCTTCGAGGTCGATTCCGGAGTTCGGCTGGGAGCTATCGAACTTAGTCGAAGCAACAATATCAATGTGTTAAAGAGCAGTTGCTACAGTGAACAATAAATGATGAACAAAATAAAGATAATAAATGGAAGCAATAATATCAAAAGAATGTGTTAGAGAGCAGAGAGAATGTTTGTATATTTCGTGTGTACCAACTGAAGCAATAGGGGTTTACAAAACGAATAGGATCCCCTTTATATAGGATGGGAATCCCAACATAGTACAAAATATATTAATGAAAAAGAAGCGAAGATGGGACAGCTAGATGACACCCTAATTCAGTGTTAGGGTAGTCCACTAGGCTCTGTCTGTCTTAGCCGTGTACCTTGGGAATTCCCTATTTCCACCAGAGACGTGGTCAACATTGTCCCAATGTCGGGCATCGACGAACCTCGAGGGAGGAAACTCGGTCGTGGCCTCGAGCCTTCAAGGTGATCTTCCGAAGTGCTTTAATGGCGAGAAATAGGACCCTTCGATTTCACCGTGTATAGATAGTCCCCGCATTTCCTAGAACAAAGTGATAGGAAACGATTTTGAGCTTCTATTCCGAGGGCATCATCGTTGTGACGTCAGCCTATCACAACATTAAATGCCATGCGCAAAAAACTGCACAAGAGTCACCATCAAATGCGACTATCGAGAAGACCACGAACCACTTCTAGTTCGTCCCTTCCGCTACCCATACGGCTCCTATAAATGCACGAATCGTTTGATAATTCTTACTTTCTAAACATCATCAAATTTGCAAAGCCAGACCCATCCCTATTTTCATCCTTTCTTCTTACTTTCTTAGAGAAATTTCACCATCATCATGGCTAGAACCTCCAAGGCGGTTCCTCGGAAAGACGAGGCTACCTCTTCATCTCGAACGTCTAAAGGGAAACCCAAAGTGATACCCATCGCTGGATAACGTACTCTCACCGAGCTTGACAAGTTGAAGGACTTTACCATCGACAAAACCTCGTCTACACCGGGCCTATGTGAACACATGTCCCAGTACATTAGTGTTGTGACCAACATAGGGAAGGTGAAGGAAGACTACCGATTGGGAGAGGCAACAGAAGTGGAGATTCTTCGCCCTGATAAGAACATAACAAATTACAAGGCTGGTTTCCTTCATGTTTATACTTACCCGTTCACTTTGGGTCCGGTCGATCCTCCTAAATCCCCTCCCTCGGAGATAGATCTGGTTATCCTCAATTTCTGCGACAAATACTAAGTGACGCTTGGTCAAATCTATCCTTCTTTCTAGAGGATAGTCTTGATGCTCCGCCATTTCTCTAATGAAGTCGAGGGCGAGACCTTTACCCTCAACTATTTGATTAGGTTGTATAGCCCTCAATTTTATCGAGGTTTGATCAGGCTTCACCACTGATCCAAAAAATTGTTTTTCTCGTGCACCGACAAGGACAAGGATTGGGGGTGGATTAGCAGGTTCGTCCGTATGAAGACCTCGGATATCATTCTGCCCGGGAGGATGCCATTCCCGTAGAAGTGGAACACACAGCGTAAGTGTTTTTCCCTCAGACATGTTTCACGATTTTCTGTCCTTCCTTCCAAAAAATGATCTCTTTTTGGTTTCTGCAGCTACCGCTTAGTATTCCGAAGCGGTCTTGGATCTGTCGAGATGGATCGGGTGGTTGGATACCTTATTCCCATATCTTGTCCGATCTTGGCCCAACCAAGCCAAGAAGCAGTGGGTGGCCAAGAATCAGGGTAAAGTTTCCCTTGCCACATATGTCTTAGCCTTATGTTTCTCCCTGTATCCTTTGTGTTGATAAGTTATTGTCACCGCACTCGTGAAGGCCTTGGTGAGAGTATGCGGATGAGGTCGCGTCTTGGGGGCGAGATGGAGGCTTCGGAGCCCGTTGAGGGCAAGAAAAGGAGGGGTAAGGCGGCTGTAGATCCTCCTGTAGTAATGAAACCTAAGTCACGCGGGCCTCGAGCTGCCACTAGGACCTCGGCTTTAACATCCGGAGCAAGCCTCGTCGTTGATGATGAGGGTGAGTACCGATTGGTACGGAGAATGACGTCGGGCGCGGGAGCCTCGTAAGCGCCTCGATTGGAAGCCGTTGAATTAGGATCGACCAACTCAGGTCGGTCCCGTGTTGTGAAGACTCTCGAGGAGGGTGTTAATGCGGTTTCGCATCCCATGGCTGGATATGGTGTAGTTTTTGTTGGGGGGATTGTTGCTGCTGGTCCTGAAAGGTTTGGAACTAGAGCTTTTTGAGGGCAGGAGATTCCCATCGGAGACATCGATGACATAGGTGATTTCAGTTCGGGCACATAGTTCTTGTTAGGGGAGCTAAGGGATGCTCAGGATGTGAATGCCGCCAATGCTGGGGGTCCTCTCATGAGGAGGGTGGAGCTGCAACATTATTGATGATGTTAGCGAGAACATCGATCTTGACGCTCTTGGCGCCATCAAGGTGGCGGAGAGGTTCATGCAGCAGGTGATGGCTATTTTATGTATATTTCCTTTAGTTTCGAGCATTTTTCTTAATTCTTCTAACTCTTCTATTTTGCCGTAGTGTAAAGAGATGTATGATCGTGCCCTCTCCAGGCTTCATGAGGAGCTTTCAAGCCGTGAAAAGGAGCTTGAGAGGCTGACCTTGGGACTATGAGAGTCAGAGGCTTACTCTTCCCCAAAAAAGAGAAAGAGTCAGGTGAGCTCTGGGCTGCTTTGGAGGGAGCACTCTAAGAAAAGGTTAATCTTGCTGAGCAGGTATTTTGTTATTCATGAATCCACCCTTCGTTCCCATAATTCGATACTGACTGGCTTACCTTTCCCTTTGCAGATCGGTCAAAGGGATTCGATAATTGGGCAAAAGAATGTGGAGATCCTCGGGCTGAGGGAATGAAATGAGGTTGCGGCCTCAGAGTTGACATCGACCCGTGGTCATCTCCAAAATGCTTAAAGGGAGGTTACTATGCTACCTGCAGCCAAGTCCGAGATCGAAGGATAACTTGCTACTTATCTGTAGGACGCAGCCACGGTGAATCAAACAGCCCGTAATATTTCGATAGAGGCCGAGCTAAAACTTGCTCGGGATGTCGCCCATGCTAGAGCAAAGGCGAGGGTGGAAGCCTTGGGGGGGATTTAGAGGCAAAGGTGTCGATATTTCAATCGAGATTGAGGAGGCTCGAGAGTTGTAGAGAAAATTGGCACTCTTGGTCGCTTTAGACGAGGATCGTGGCAATGAAGAGTAGGCCTTGTGTCGCTTTACTTTTTTATTTTTTCTTTCTGTACATGTACTCCCAAGGGAATAAGTCTTGTAAAGACATCCATTGTAAATATATTTTTGGCAATGCAAGAGAGTTTTTCTGCTCCAAGTCTTTCCATTCTTTGTATCTCGTCGCTCTTGTGAAGCTATTCTTCGAATTTTAATATTAACTCTTTGGAACCCATCTTGGAGTAATCGGGACCCCCAAAATCGGGTCCTGTATTGAAGTTAGGTTGATAGCTTCTTTGGGCCGATGCTTGTGATAGCAAGAAGCTCCGAGGTCTCGACACCTCTCGAATTTCGTAAGATAGCAGCATTTATGCAATCTGATAAAGGGAGCCCCGGGGTGGTCCCGCCAGTACATTTTCAAAGGAAAAAGTCACATTACCATGGCCAGAATTAATTGTCCCTCCAGGTAGGCGACCAGTCGCTGCTTTGACCCTATATATTCAATCGTTTGCTCCTCAAATGGAGATTTTGCTACTCTGAGTAACTATTTCTTCCAAAGAACTTGGTTCTTGGTGCTAGTTCTTCCGTTGTTTCAACTCAAAACCCTTTCCCAAATCTATACCCTCTTTTTCTTGTTTTATCATAGTCATGACTGCTACGTCGACATCTGCCCATCAAGAAGAGGGGAATTCTGCCTTCGTTCCGCGTCCGTTCGGTGGTACACCACCGGTGCCCGACGAGCGTTTTTCGAGGTGCTTTGTCTCCAGGAGAGACTTTCCGTTGGAGAAACCTCCCAACATTCAAGGACATTGGGATCATGCGCCAAAGTTTATTTCATCAGTAGGGGAGGGACACCTCGAAATGATCAGAAAAAATTTGTGGATGGGGAGAGGGAGTGGTACTGCAAGTACCTTCCTCTGAGGAGAGCATCATGACCCACGTCGAGGGATTTTTGAACGTGTATACATGTCTCTGTATGTCGGGTCCCCCCGACTGGGTCGTGCTTGAGTTATTTTGGAGATACTAGGTTACTTTGGAGCAGGCTCACCCTTCCCTTTCGAAGATAGCCCAGACGATAAAGTA
The DNA here is from genome assembly GCF_000393655.2 of Nicotiana sylvestris. Classification (NCBI taxonomy): domain Eukaryota; kingdom Viridiplantae; phylum Streptophyta; class Magnoliopsida; order Solanales; family Solanaceae; genus Nicotiana; species Nicotiana sylvestris. The sequence goes on from NC_091060.1 coordinate 149,957,788, forward strand.
TTTTGCAGATAAGGCCGGGCTCGAGTTCACCCTGAGTCATCTCATGAGGTTATATCGCCCATTGCATTATGGGGGTTTGGTTACCCTACATCGTCGATCCACCCGGTCCCCTGCTGTTAACCGCGAAGAGGATGAGGACCGGGGATGGATGAGGTAGTTCATTCGAGCATGGACGATCGATATCATCACCAAAGAGTTTCTGTCCTTTCTTGATAAATGGAATTTCACATGTAAGTGGTCTACCTGTATTTTTATCACTTTGTCCATAGTGGAGGCGGGCTCCATAACGATATTTTTCTATTTCATTTTCTGTAGCGACTCCTATGTTGCTGAACGAAGTCCCTGATTTGGCCGAGTGGTCTCGTAAGCCGGCAGCTTGTTCGACTTATGGTAAGTGCAGGTGGCGAGACGTGTCCAAGGGGAGATGGGAGGCAAGACATCATGGTAGGCGCTTAGTGGCTTATTTCCCCGGAATGGTACTTTTCGTTTTAGCATACTATCTAAGTCGTCGCAGGTATTGGAGATTTTTTCGAGATGAGGTTGTGCCCCCTCGGGAGAAGGAGAGACTGCTGACCTTGGGGTCGAGGGTCAATGATAAACGAGAAAGGCCTCCAAGGTTTGAGGAGGCTCGCAGCGGGGCGAGTCCTTATCAGAGGTTCAATAGAGGCAATTTGACCAATCATCTGGCTTCGGAGGCCTCCGTTCTCGAAAGAACATTCCCTATTTTTGCTGAGAGTACTTCGAAGAGCGAGGAGCACATGGTGCCTTCTTCTTTTCCTACCAAAGGTGCTTCGAGGGACACTAATACATCAGACTTTGGCTCAGACTTTGGTGAGGCTCAGCGGCTCGGTTTTTCGGTAAGCTTCGGTAGCTGGCATAGGATTATTCCAAATTCACACACTCCCTATATTATTGATTTTCCTTTTGCAGGCCTTTGACAGGCTTAAATCCGAGCTACTTCGCTATGAGGCTAGGTTTCGGAAAGCATCAGATAGCGAGAAATATCTTAAGCTTCTTTGTGCGAGAAAGGAAAATGAGTTGGTATCCTTGCGGTGTGAGGCGGATGCCTCGAAATACATGTATCTCGTATTTCATGTTTATGTATGCTCGTCCTTTCATTTGCGGGGATTAATGTTTTGATATTTCAGTTGGAGAGCAAAACGGAGGAGCGGGAACGACTTTGGAGCGAAATTGGTCGGGCCGAACGTGAGTTTAACAAGCTGCAGGCTCATGTATATGTCCAAGTTGCGGCCAAAGAGAGTGCTTTAGCTAAAGCTTCCACCCTTGAGATGCAAATCTGGATCACTTGTGCGAATGATTCTGCACGAGCGAACATGATCGCAAGGCTCGAGTCCGAGTTTTCGAAGGTGAAGGCCGAGGTGGTGAATGCCCGGGATAAGGCTGTGATGAGCAGCACTAGGGTAGACCAAAAAGCGGCAGCCTATTTGAAGAGCGCTGCCACTGCTAGAGATGAGCTGAGGAAAACTCTTGGTCATGTGAGCAGTAGTAAAGAGTACGCGAAGTGTAAATATCGTAGGGAAACTCTCAAGGAAATTCATGCCAGGGGTTTCGATCTTTCAGAAGAGATTGAGAAAGCCAAGGCGGATGAATATGATGCCAAGTTCCTTCTATCCGATGTCGATGGTGGCGAGGACGGGGCCATAGTCCCCAAGGAGGATATTTATTTCTTTCTCTGTCTTTGTATATAGTACTTTAATAGTATGTTGTAAATGGAGCTTGTATTTTATTACTTGTGTGTATAGGGGGGGTACCTCGTGATTTTGTATCTTCTATGCTTCAGTTTGCCTAGATTTTAGCCAGATCAATTGGCTTTTGAGTTGGTAGGAATCCTTAGATTCTTGATATGGCCTTGGGGCTCACTAGGTTGGCTTGTAGGCTCTTACGCGCTTGGTTGATGCGACCTTTTAGATGGGTTGGTGAAAATGGCTCTTGTGCCTTGGGTCGGAGCAACCTTTTAGTGTAAGCTGGCGTTTGAGCTCTTACGCTTTTGCTCTTGGGCATTATAGTTAACTGTTTTAGGTTCAGTCTCCGAATAGGGTTTCGACTCGAGCTCATTCGACCCTCAAGTTTTGTATTTGTGCCGGCTGGCGACAATGGCTCTTATGCATTGGATCGAAGCAACCTTTTATAGGCTGGTTTTCCCTCGTTAAGGAATTTTTGAAATAGTTTTTGCCTGATTCTTCGACAATTCAAGAAGAACCTCGATTACGAGTCATTATGTGGCAATGATTGAGCACCTCGGGAGGTTTGGCTCGGAGTCTGAGTATCTCGAAGCTTGGGATTTGGAGCTGACATGGTCGAAGCCATTTTGCCTATGTAGAGTGTGGCCTGTTTAACCAGTTCTTTTCGAAGTAGATTCAATGTAATTGAAGGCCTGTAATTTTGTAGCGATGGTCGGGCATCCCTGAGTCGCGTTAGTTTGGCTGGTACAACATTATGACCTTAGTCATTTGTGCTTGGCCGGAGACATTTTTGATCACTAGTGAAGTAGTTTCGGCATCTCTATCGAGGGTATGCCTTTTAGGGGTCTTACAAGTTTGATATATAGCTTTAATTTTTAGATAGGGTTTATGCCTTTTGTAAGGTCTTACAAAAATTTTATGCCTTTAAGGTCTTACAGTTTTTAGATACTTGGTACAAGTATGGTTCATGCCTTGCTTGAGGTCTTACAAATAATGTTACTGCCTTATGTAGGTCTTACGAGATTGAGTCTTCCCGCTTGGGGTCTTATGGCCTCGGGTTTTTAACAAATGGTGATTCGCGAGAGTCCTCGAGTCATCGAGGATATTCTAGCTCGGGAGTCGTTACTTTGCAAACTTGATATTTCCTTATTGAGGGCTTACGATTTCGGAGATTCCGACCCTAAGGTCGTGCAATATTTGAGATTTTGACGCCAGTCCCCGAGTGTTCAGGACACTTTCGGCCTTAGAGACGTTTCGTGATTTTCATGTTGCCTCGCTTGAGGGCTTATGAGTTTGAAGTCCCGACCCGGAGGTCGTTCAGGTGTTGTATCATTGTCGCCAGTCCCCGAGTGCTCGGGACGTTTTGTCGGAGGAGTCATTTTTGCAAAGGTGCCGAGTTTCTTTTGGAGTGTGAGATGCTTTGATAAAATATATTCTTCGATTAACTTAGTACAACGGTACATGTTTTTGCCGTCGGGGGCCCAGCTATATAGACACAGTTCGTTCGACCGTTTGGCCCAGTGTACCATCATCCTATTGGGACCCCGTTATGTGTTTCTTACCTTTTCAGAGTATATGGCCTTCCAGAGGGATGCCCCCCAGTGTTCGAGGTTGATTTAAAAAGAATCCTTGAATACTTGTTGAGTCTTACTTAGGTAGCATGTGGATGTTGCCTCATTAAAAACCTTGCCGGTAAACCCCTTTTCAGGATAAAAACTCGGTCAAAGGAAAAGAGTGCAACGGATGCTTTAAACCCTTAAGGTCTTCGGGCTGGGTTAGCACTTTGACTGCTTCGGTCGGGCGCCTGCATAAGGGTTAGTGTGAAATATAAAATGAAAAAGGAGATGGTTATGCCTCGGTGGCAATGTCGCTTTTGATCCTTGTTTTTCGCTCAAAGGACGCGGTACGGTCCTCGGTTCGGATATAGCCGAGAATGTGTCTTGTGGTTGCTATCTCACCGTTGGTTCATTTTTCAGTCGCTCTGCTGGTAGAGACATTGGTGTTTTGGCTAGTGGCGACTATCTCAAAAGATCGTGTGGATGACATGTTGTTACTCGTCCGCTTTGTTCTTTTTGGTCATCTCTCTTTCTCGAACCTGATTTTTGGCTCGGTTGCTGAGGAATTCCTGGAGGTGACCATTGTCGAGTAATCGGGACACTTCTTCCCTGAGTTGCCGCCAATCTTCAATCCTGTGTCTCTGTGTGTTGTGAAACTCGCACACTAAGTTATGGTTCCTCTGTGAATGATGGAATTGTACAGGCCTAGGCCTTTTGGCGTCTCTAATTTTGCTGATGACGAACACGACGTCTGACACATCGACGTTGAAGTTGTACTCTGATAAGCGAGGTGCCTCCATTGGCCCTCACGTTCCTATCGAATCCAGCTTTGTTGATGAGTCCCCGAGCATTCTGTCATCGGTCTATTCTTCGATCATTGCAAGATGGGTTACACCTCAGAGCATTCCTTCAGTCTTCGGTGTATGGCTGATATCTTTCTTTATTTGGCTTTGACTCCTTTGCCAGGAGACTGCTTGGGTATACTGAGCCCAAGGGGGCTCCCAGCTAGTCATCTTCGACCCTGATTTTCAACTGGTATCGGTTGTGGACTTCCGACCAGGTCACGACGGGATATTCGACTAGATTCTCTTTCAACTGCTTTGAAGCCACTAAGCTTCGTTCATTCAGACCTTGAATGAAGGCTTGCACTACCCAGGCGTCAGAGACCGGTGGTAGTTCCATTTGAAAGCGAGATACAAATTCTTGCAGCATCTCGTTCTCCCTTTGCTTAATTTTCAAGACGTTGGATTTCCTCGTGGCCACCTTGATGGCTCTAGCATGTGCCCTTATGAAAGAATTCGCCAGCATGGCAAATGAGTCAAAAGAATTTGGGGCCAGGTTGTGATACCACATCATTTCTCCTTTAGAAAGTGTTTCCCCAAATTTCTTTAGCAATACGGACTCGATCTCGTCGTCCCTTAGGTCGTTGCTCTTTACCGCACAAGTGTAGGCGATGACATGCTCGTTGGGATCCAATGTTCTGTTGTATTTCAGAAGGTCTGGCATTCTAAACTTCTTTGGGATGTGTTTTGAAGCTGCCTCCTCTAGGAATGGCCTTTGTATGAACTTCTTTGAATCTACCCCTTTTAGGATCGGGGGTGCGCCCAGAATTTGGTCGACCCTGGAGTTGAAAGTTTCGACCTTCTTACCGTTGGCTTCTATCATTTTCTCGCCTGATTCGATCCTTCTGGTGAGGTCCTCGAGCATTTTTACAATGACGGGATCAGTCTTTGACTAGTTATTGCTCGATCCCTCCAATACCTGTTCAACTGGGGGAGCTGTCCCCGGTGTTACTGTGATAGGAGTTTTCTGGTGACTTTGCAGCTGAGCAATAGCCAATTGTTGTGCCTGCAACATTTCTAAAACAACATGAAGGCTAACCTACCATTCTTCCCTAGCTGGGGTTTTCTAAACTTCTTGTTGATCTCCTTGGTGCACACTCATGTTGGTATGCGAGCTTATATCGACCTGTTGGGTGTCGCTCGAGGCTGCATCCGCCAGAATTGGTCTTGGTGCGTTCTCAGGATTTTGTGGTGGCACACCAACACCTGGAACACCCACACCATTTTCTCCGTGGTCCTCAAGATTGTTGTTTTCACCTCCATTTCCCGAGTTAGACATTTCGACCTGAAATCAAAGATCGTGGACAAGAAAAAGCATGAAAGATAGCTTGCGTTATGTAGTAAAATCGGCAAGAAAATAATCACTATTATTTTTAGCCCCACGTTGGCGCCAAACTGTTACCGTGAAAATGGTAATAAAAATTAAATTTGATTATGGTACTCTAAAAATACGTGATCTATTTTTATGCTAGTTGTTAAAAATACGTGATCTATACGTGATCTAGGTTTAGAAACGAGATAATAGAAAGGAGTAAGGTGATAACCAAACCGATAGGTTAACAATCGAGGTCTCGAGCTTGTCTATTCGGGGGCTTCAAGGTCGATTCCGGAGCTTGTCTCGGAGCTATCTAAGGTGGTCGAAGTATGACTAACAGTTATAATAAGATCAACGAAGGCACTTTATGGCAAATGATAAGAAATAAATAATGAACAATAATAAAGATAATAAATGGAAGCAATAATATTAAAAGAATGTGTTAGAGAGCACAAAGAATGTTCTTGTATATTTTGTGTGGAGCAACTGAAGCAACAAGGGTTTAGAAAATGACAAGGATCCCCTTTATATAGGGAGGAATCCCAACATTGTACATAATACATTAATGACAAAAAAGCGGATATGGGATAGCTAGATGACACCCTGATTCAGGGTTAGGGCAGTCCACTAGGCTCTGTCAATCTTACCCGTGTACCTTGGGAACTTCCCATTTCTACCATAGTCATGGTCAACATTTTCCCAAGGTTAGGCGTCGACGAACCTCTAGGGAAGAAACTGGGTCGTGGCCTCGAGCCTTCAAGGTGATCTTCCAAAGTGCCATAATGGCGAGAAATATGACCCTCCAATTTCACCGTATACAGAGATCGCACATGCAAAGGGATTGGTCGTAGGTGCGAGACTGCAGGGGCATATTTGGCATCACAGGAGCATAGTTCTGCTAGGTAGAGGTAATGCGCAGGTGCAAGGTTTCTGCTGCACTTATGAGATCGTAGATACAGGAAAGGATGTGCATGTGTGAGGGGGCGTGAGGTCATCATTTCCGAAGAAGCAAAGCCCAGGCCGGAGGTGCGACTCCGCAGAATTGGAATTTTAGACGCACCTATGGGACCGCAGATGTGGTAAAGTGACCGCAGGTGCGATGATCGCTTGGCAGATGGCCTTGTTAAGTACGTCGGTTTGGCTTATCTTTATTTCATTTCTTCCATAGGAGACGACCTTGGAGCAATTTTTGAGCGCCATTTTCATCGTCAATCATGAGCTAGGTAATGTCTACTAGTTGTGAGTTAAATATACGAAGTTGGGCTTGAAAATGCATGAAAAAATTGTGGAAATTTTAGGATTTTAAGAGAAACCTACAAATTAGTTTTTTTTGTATTTTTTCCACGAAATTAGATAAAAAATTAAGAATAAAATATATAATTGAGTTCGTGGTGTTATGGGTAATGATAACCTTCAAATCAATTTGGAATCCAGGCTCGTGGGCCCCAGGGTTTGACTTTGTTGATTTTTCGAGCAGAGTTGAAAATCATTATAAATTGTTAAATTATATGCATTGGAGTATATTTTTATGGAGTTGTACATCATTTGATTAGTTTCGGATAGTTTGGATTCGAATTAAAGCGTCGGAAAGGCGTGGAGCCGGTTATGGAACTTCGAAGCGAGGTAAATCTCTTGTTTAACCTTGTGAGGGGGAAACTACCCTCTAGGTGATGTAATTGTTACGTGCTACTAGTTGTGGGTGCTATGTATGTACGAGGTAACGAGAGTCCGTACGTAGCTAAAACATGTTTATGTCGAACTTTATCATATAATATTTGAATTATTTGAACTGATTCTACTAGCTTAATTAATTGATTTTACAGTTATAATTGCTCTAGAAATATAATTATATATTAGGTCGAGCCTTATCACCTTGAGTTGTCGCCATGTTATTTGAGAAAAGGCAAAGGTTATATTCACTTTTGTGTTCATGTACTGTAGTGTAAGCATGCGTCTTGTAATTCGATAATTTCCTTCCTTTTTGTGGAGAGGTACGAATGCCTCGGTAGTATAATATGTGCATATATGGTTCGTGTCACTCGACCCTCGGTAGTTTACGCATTATTCTGGATCGGGCGGGACGAACTCGGCATAATCATGTGATATATCGCTGGCAATCAGAATACTCACGCAATTATCCTTTCTCTGATGCCTCGCATTTTATATGGTATTCCTTATCCATTTAGTAGTGGCACTCGATACATATGAGTTGTTGATGTAGAATACAAAATTGGGAAATTCATACCTTTAAAGGAATTTTTTGGAGATTATGTAATTTACATATTTACCTCATTATTGTTTTGTGTCTCATATCTATTTATGATTTATTATATTGCTTTATTAGATCTCTAATAAGTGTTGATGTCAACCCCTCGTCACTACTTCTCCGGGGTTAAGCTAGATAATTACTGGGTACGCGTTAATTTACGTACTCATGCTACACTTCGGTAATAAATGTGCAGGATTTGACAGGTTCAATTGGTGGTTATCTTGGCGCGTAGGCGCAGCTATTGAAGATATTTTAGGGTGAGTTGCATTCAGGCCACGTATCGCAGACCACAGAGTCTCCATCGTACTATTTACTCTATCCTGTCTTATTACATTCTGGACAGATACTGTATTATTATCCTACTCTTTAGTAAATGCTCATGCACTTGTGACACCAGGTTTTGGGATGCTATAGAGGTTGCTTGGGATTTTGCTCTATATGTACACCATTTTATTATCTATTATATTTAAGGTGAAAGTTTCCATGACTTGAAACTCAATTTTGCTTACTTTGATCATGTTATTCATGCTTAGACTAGTTATTTGTTAAATTGATCATTTTTACCGTATTTATGGGCTTTTGAGATAATTGAGTATTGATCCCAAAGTTAAGATTGGTGTTGTGGTACCGTTGTTGAAGTGAGGCTTGTACGTGTTGAGCCTATCTCCCTGTTATTACGTGTTCATTGTTATGTGGTAAGGGGAAGTGTTAACGTATGAAGGGTGATGTCGTTCCATATTGTGAGGGTTTATGCACAAAGGGTGATGTCGTGACTTGTTATGAGAGTTAATGCACGAAGGTTGATGACGTGCCATATCTACTGATTTGCACTGAGAGTGAGACTAACAGCACGAAGGGTGATGTCGTGCATAATCATTGTTTCATTGGGATGTTGAGGGTAAAAGCACAAAGGGTGATGCCATGCAATTTTCTTCATTGTGCGTAATTGTTTTTACTTGTTAAAGGAATATTTACTATTCTGGTTATGATTTCCGTTGTATCTTTCGTATCTTGTATCCCCTTGGCATGTCCCCCTCCTAATAGTACATGTTTAGCTTTTATTTGTTGTTATCTTGTAAATATATCGTTATCTACATAGGTTCATTATGTGGGTGTCTTGTCATAGCCCCGTTCACAACTTCGCCGAGGTTAGACTCGACACTTATGAGTACATGGGGTCGGTTGTACTCATACTACACTCTACACTTCTTGTGCAGACTTTGGTATTGGCCCTAGCTGAACGTGAGGTGTAGCAGCTTGGATTTTCTCTTTGAAGACTCGAGGTAGATCTGCTAGTGTCTGCAGACCTTGGAGTCCCCTTCTATTTTCCTACTTTTACTGTTTCTTTTCGTTCAAAACAATTGTATTCCTTTCAGACTCTATTTTTAGAAAATCTTAGAAGCTTGTGAGTTGTGACTCTAGATCCGGATTGTAGTTGATATTATGGGCATTTATGTTATTCCGCACTTGGTTTTACTTCATTTTGGCTTAATTGATTTTATCTATTGAAATTGAATGAAATTAACTTAATAGTTCTCTAATGTAGGCTTGCCTAGCAAGTGAAATGTTAGGCTCTATCACGGGTTTGGGTGGGAATTCCTGATCGCGACAAGTTGGTATCAGAACACTAGGTTGCCTAGGTCTCACAATTCACGAACATGCTTAGTAGAGTTTGGAGGATCGGTACCAAGACGTCTATACTTATCTTCTAGAGGCTATGAAGTTTAGGAACAAATTTCACTTCTATTCTTCTCTATCGTGCGATTTTGTTCTCTCATTGCTAATTGAACTCTTATACTCTTGTTCTGTCGTAGATGGTGAGAACACCTACTGCCCTAGTGGCAGCTCCAACGAGGGGCATAGGTTGAGGTCGAGCCAGAGGCCGAGGTAGGGGTAGAGCTCAGCCTAGAGCTTGAGCAGCAGCACCAGCAATGGAGCCTTAAGTGGAGTTTGATGAGGAGGTTCCAACCCAGATTGTGCATGTTGGACCAGCTAAGGTCCCGGAGGGTTCATCACTACCCTAGTGCTTCAGGGCGCTTTAGTGCGTTTAGTGGGCCTTATGGAGAGTATGGCCCAGGCCGGTCCATTCCCTATGGCACCAGCCATCTCTCAGGATATGGGAGGAGCACAGACTCCCGCTACTCACACCCTAGAGCACATGGCTCCTCAGTATTAGACTCCAGCAGCCCAGCCAATGGGGTAGTTCAACCGATTATTGCAGCATAGGCTGGTGATGGACTAGCCATGTCTTATGAGGCATTATTGAGATTGGACAAGTTTGTCAAGCTCTTTTAAGTTCACTTTAGTTGTGCACCTTATGAGGACCCACATGATTTTCTTGACCGCTGCGATGAGGTGCTGCGGAACAGGGGGATATTTGAGACCAATAGGGTCGATTTTGTTGTATTTTATATGACGGGTTCCGCCAAGAGATGGTGGAAAGATTTTGTATTGACCAGACCAGTTGGGTTGCCTTCTCTTACTTGGGACCAGTTCTCTCAGATATTTCTTGAGAAGTTCCTTCCTATCACACTAAGAGAGGATTATTGTAGGCAGTTTGAGTGTCTCCCGTAGGGCTGTATGTCAATCACCCAGTATTAGACCCGTTTTGTTGATCTGGCCGGTCATGCTATTCTTCCGCTTCCTACCGAGAGCGAGGGTGAGAAGGTTTATTGAGGGACTTCCTCAGCCTATCAGGTTGTAGATGGCCAAGGAGACTATGAGTGAGATTACTTTTCAAATGGCTGCTAATGTCGCCAGGCGAGTTGAGATGGTTCTTGCACAGGGGTAGGTTAGGAGTCTGATAAGAGGCCTCGTCATTCTGGCGGGTTTAGTGGTGCCTCATCTAGACGCAGGGGTACTTTTAGTAGAGGTTATTCTCCCAGGCCATTTCATTTAGCACTCCAAGCATCTCACAGTGCTTCAGGTGGTCATGGACCTTATATACTTTATTTCGACCAGCTAGCCTACAGTGCACCATCAACTCTTATTAGTGCTCCTCCGCTCTAGAGCTTTCAAGGTGGTTACTCAAGTTGATAGGGTCAGTTTTAGGGTTAGCAGTCACAGCAATTGAGGTCTTGTTATACTTGTGGTGATTCGAGGCACATTGTTAGATTTTGCCCTCTGGCATCGAGTAGCTCACAACATCATGGTTCTCGTGCCATGGTTCCGGCAGCGGGGGCTTTATTGACCACTCATCCAGCTAGAGGTAGGGGTTAGGTAGCCAGAGATAGAGGTCAAGTTGCTAGAGGTAGAGGCCAGCCGACTAAGGGCCGTCCTAGAGATGTATTTTAGAGTGATGGGCCGCAACCCCGATGTTATGCCTTTCTAGCAAGGCCTAAGGATGAGTCATCAGACGTTGTTATCATAGGTATTATTTCAGTTTGCAGTAGAGACGCTATTGTTCTATTTTATCTGGTTTCTACATATTCCTACATGTCATCCTATTTTGCTTTATATGGTTGTGCCTCATGATTCTTTGAGTGCTCATGTGTAAGTGTCCACACCTGTGAGGGATGCTATTGTTGTAGATCGTGTTTATCATTTGTGTGTGGTTACCATTGGGAGTGTTGAGACTAGTGTAGATCTTCTACTTCTTGATATGGTAGATTTTGATGCTATCTTGGGTATGGATTGGCTGTCACCTTTTCATGCTATATTGGATTGTCACGCCAAGACAGTGACCTTAGTCTTGCTGGAATTGCCTCGATTAGGTTTGAGAGGGACTCATGTCTATTATACCAGTAGGGTTATCTCTTATTTAAAGGCTCGACATATGGTGGAGAAGGGGTGTCTAGCTTATCTGGCTTATGTCCGTGATTCTAGTGCAGAGGTTCCTTCCATGGATTTTGTACCAGTTGTTCGTGAATTTGCAGAGGTGTTTCCTGCAGACCTGTCGGGGATGCCACCCCATAGGGATATTGACTTCTGTATTAATTTTACTTTGGGCACTCAACCCATTTCTATTCTTCCATACCGTATGGCCTCGCTAAAGTTGAAATAATTGAAGGAGCAGTTGCAAGATTTGCTTGATAATGGATTTATTAGACGTAGTGTCTCGCCCTGGGGTGCGCCCGTGTTGTTTGTGAAGAAGAAAGATGGATCGATGAGGATGTGCATAGATTACCGACAATTGAACAAATTCACTATCAAGAACAAGTACCCATTGCCTAGGATTGATGACTTATTTGAACAACTTCAGGGTGCCAAGGTGTTTTCAAAGATCGATTTGAGGTCTTGCTACCATCCGTTGAGGACTAGGGCATCCAATGTCCCTAAGATAGCTTTTCAAACTCGGTATGGGCATTATGTGTTTCTAGTTATGTCATTTAGGCTGACAAATGCCCTAACAGCATTTATGGATTTGATGAATCGGGTGTTCAAGCCATATCTAGATTCTTTTGTGATTGTGTTTATTGATGATATCTTGATCTACTCCCGCACTCGAGAGAAGCATGAGCAACATCTTCATATTGTACTTCAAACTTTGAGATACAGTCAGTTATATGCTATGTTTTAAAAATACGAGTTTTGGTTGGACTCAGTCGCTTTCTTGAGGCACATTGTGTCAGTAGAGGGTATTCATATGGTTCATAAGAAGATTAAGGTAGTTTAGAACTGACCTAGGCCCACTTCAGCCATAGAGATCCAGATTTTCTTGGTATTGGCGGGTTATTACTGTCGGTTTGTGGAGGGGAGTTCATCTACAGCAGCCTCATTGGCAAGGTTGACCTAGAAGGGTGCCCCGTTTAGATAGTCAGACGAGTGTGAGGTGAGCTTTCAAAAGCTCAAGATTGCTTTGTTTATGATGCCAGTTTTGGTGTTGCCCACAGGTTTAGGATCGTATACGATATATTGTGATGTATCTCTTACTAGACATGATGCGGTATTAATACAAAATGGCAGGGTGATTGCATATGTTTCACGACAACTAAAGGTTCACGAGAAGAATAACCCTGTATGTGACTTATAGTTGGTATCCATGGTCCATGCGGCAAAGATTTAGAGGCACAATCTTTATGAAATCTCGTGTGAGGTATTCACGGATCATCAGAGCTTGCAGTACTTGTTCAAACAAAAGGAGCTCAATTTGAGGCAGAGGAGGTGGTTGGAGCTATTGAAAGACTATGATGTCACTATCTTGTATCATCTCGGGAAGGCCAATATGGTGGTCGATGCCTTGAGCAGAAAGCTAGTGAGTATGGGCAGCCTTGCATACATTCTAGTCAGTGAGAGACCGTTTGCATTAGATGTTCAGTCTTTGGCCAATCAGTTCATGAGGTTGGATATTTCTGAGCCCAATCATGTTCTAGCTTGCACTGTCGCTCGGTCTTTATTATTTGAGCACATCAGGGAGCGACAATATGATAAAACTCATTTGCTTGTCCTTAAGGACAAAATGCATCAAGGTGATGCCAAGTAGGTTGCGGTCAGAGATAATCGAGTTTTGAGGATGTAGGGTCATGTTTATGTGCCTAATGTGGATGGGCTTCGTGAGTTAATTCTTGAGCAGGCTCAGAATTCCTGTATTCTATTCAACCGATGCTGCCAAGATGTATTAGGACTTGTGGCAGCCTTATTGGTGGAGGAGGATGAAGAAGGACATAGTTGAATATATAGCTCAGTGTCTAAATTGTCAACAAGTAAAGTATGAGCATCAGAGACCTGGTGGTTTGCTTCAGCAGTTAGAGATTCATGAGTGGAAGTGGGAGTATATCACTATGGATTTCGTTGTTGGACTCCCACGGACTCAGAAGAAGTTTGATGTAGTTCGGGTCGTTGTGGACAGGCTGACCAAGTCAGCATATTTCATTCCTGTGGTAGTTACCTACTCTTCAAAGCGGTTGACTAAAATTTACATCCGCGATATCATTCATCTTCATGGTGTGCCCTTGTCTATCATTTCTGACCGAGGTACGCAGTTCACTTCACACTTCAAGATGGTAGTACAGCGTGAGTCGGGCATGCAAGTTGAGTTGAGTACAGTATTTCATCCTCAAACAGATGGACAGTCTGAGCGCACTATTCAGATATTGGAGGATATGCTCCATGCTTGTGTTCTAGACTTCTGACGTTCTTGGGATCAATTCTTGCCACTTGCGGAGTTTGCCTACAACAATAGCTACTAGTCGAGCATTCAGATGGTTCCCCGTGAGGCATTATACAGTAGGTGGTGTCGATCGCCAGTTTGATGGTTCGAGCCAGGGGAGGCTCGATTGATGGGTACAGATTTAGTATAGGATGCTTTGGATAAGGTATAGATTATGTAGGATCGACTTTGCACAGTTCAGTCCATGTAGAAGAGTTATGCCGATCATAGAGTTTGTGATATTGCCTTCAAGGTTGGAGAGAGGGTATTGCTCCGGGTTTCACCTGTGAAGGGTATGATGAGGTTCAGAAAGAAGGGAAAGTTGAGCCCTAGGTATATCGGGCCTTTTGAGATTATTTTGAGAGTGGGTGACGTAGCTTACAAGCTCGCATTGCCACCCAGCTAATTAGCAGTTCATATTGTATTCCATGTGTCCATGCTCCGAAAGTATCACGGCGATCCATCCCATGTGTTAGATTTCAGCTTTGTCTAGTTGGACAATGATTTGACTTATGAGGAGGAGTCAGTGGCTATTCTATCCCAGCAGGTTTGTCAGTTGTGGTCAAAGATTTATCCTTCCATTCGAGTGTAGTGGAGAGGTCAGCCCATCGAGGCAGCTACTTGGGAGTTCGAGCCGGACATGCGGAGCAGATATCCACACCTTCTCACCAGTCCAGGTTCTTTCCGTTCGAGGACGAACGGTTATTTTAGAGGTGGAGAATATAATGACCCGATAGGTCATCATATGTTTTAGAACCCAATTCTTCACTTTGAAGCCTTAAATACTTCATATTAGCCCTCTTCGATTTAAGTGCGCACTTTGGGTGTTTTTTCGGGAAGCGTTTATGTTAAAAACTGAGAAAATATATAATTCTTGTCTTAAAATCCATTTGAGCTGACTTCTGTCAACATTTTGAGCAAACGAATATGGATTCGTGTTTTAATGGTCCTAGTGGGTCCGTATTGTTGTTTGGGACTTGGGCGTATGCCCGGAATCGAATTGGGAAGTCCCTAGACCGAGTTATCGCACATTATTGAAATTTGGAAGTTAAAAGTTTAATGACATTGAAATGTTTGACTTTTTGGATATCTGGTCCGTATTTTTGTTCCAAAACCCAGTATAGGTCCAATGGCGGTTTTATGCCATAAGCAACTACACTTCAGGTATTATGACTTGTACGCGTGGTCGGAATTGAATTTCGGGAAGTTTGAAGTTGAATTGGAAAGACAAATTCTCATTTCGAACGCTTTAAGTTGGAAGAATTGATTAAGAATGGATTTTTGTAAACGACATTAAAATTGGAATTTAAAGGTTCCAACGGGTTCGTATGATGATTTTAGACTTGGGCGTATGTTTGAATCGAGTTTTGGATGACCCGGGAGCGTTTCGGCACCTATTGTGGAAGTAAGCTTTTTGGAAGAATTTCATAAATTTGGGTTGAAGTGAATTTCAATGTTATCGATGTCCGTTTGAGATTCTGAGTTTGGGAATAGCTCTGTTTGGTGATTTTGGTATTGGGAGCGCGTCCGAAAGTGGATTTGGAGGTTCGTAGGTCATTTTGGGGTCATTTGGTGAATGTATGAAATTTAAAGGTTTTTGTGAAGTTTGACCGATTGTGGACTTTTTGATATCGAGGTCGGATTTTGATTTCGAAAGTTAGAGTAGGTCCGTAATGTTGATTATGACTTGTGTGCAAAATTTTAGGTCAATCGGACGTGATTTGATATGTTTCGGCATCGAATGTAGAAGTTTGAAGTTCAAAAGTTCATTAAGCTCGAATTGGGGTATGATTCATGATTTCGACGTTGTATGATGTGATTTATGGGCTCGAGCAGGTCTGTGTTATGTTTTGGGACAGGTGTGATTCGGGATGGTCTCGAACCATTTTCCTTAATTTATTGATTGCTGGTTTCTGGTGTATCGAGTATGCATCGCGATCGTGGAATGGAGGATGCGATCGCGAAGAGAAAATTGGACTGGAGGAAACAGTTGCTCTATGCGATTGCGGAAGTGGACTCGCGATCACGTAGGAGGGAGTTCTGAGCTAGGGGATTTTTCCTTCCGTTCGCAAAGCTTGGATTGCGATTACGTTTCTCTAGATTTATGCATATCGCGAACACGTGGGAACGTTCACGTTCACGAAGAAGAAGCTTCTAAGGCAATGGACTTGGCCTTTGCGATCGCGAGTCCTCTTATGCGATCGCGGAAAAGGAAATTTTGGACAGTGTTATTTTAAATTGAGGTTTTGGCCCATTTTCACCTCATTACTTCCATGGGAGGCGATTTTTGGAGCAATTTTGGAGTGCCATTTTCATCACCAAGCATGAGATAAGTGGTTTGTACTAGTTTTGAGTTAAATACAAGTTATATACGGATTTAGACATGGAAATTAGTAGAAATTTGGGATTTTGCAGAAAAATCTAAAAATTTGTTTTTTTGGGATTTTTACCATGAAATTGGACATGGAATTTGGTATACGTTATATATTTGAGTTCGTGAGGTTATGGGCAAATTTTATCTTCGAAAAGTTTCGGAATCCGGGCACGTGGGCTTGAAGGTTGGTTTATCGACTTTTCGAGCATAGTTGTGAATTCATTTAAAATGAATTGTTGTGAGTATTAAATTATATTTTTATGAGTTCGCACATTTCTTAGAGCTTTGGGCATCGGTGTGAGTTGCCGGATGGGCTTGGGAGCCGGTTATGAAGCTTCGGAGCGAGGTAAGTCTCCTTTCTAACCTTTTAAAAGGGAATTAGCCTCATAGGTGAAATAATTAAATATGTGCTTCTATTTGTGGGGAATACGTATGCACGAGGTGATGAGAGTCCGTGCGTGGCTACTATTATGCTTAAGACCGTGTAGTCTAGGACCCCAAAGCATGTTATACTTGCGATATTTGTAATCTTATTATCCATTTAAATTGCTTAAATCATATTGAACTTGGTAAATGAATTTCTAAAAGGTTAAACTTCATTTTCTTGACCGTTAAAAGGGGATTGCCATTTCCATGGTTAATTGCTCCTTGATAGATTCTTGAATGACTCTTTGAATGAGTTTTTCCTTTATGGAACGGGCCAAATGCCTCAACAGATTTAAATAGATGCATCTATGGTTCGCGTCGTTCAACCCTCCAGTAGTGCACGGTTTAAATATTATGTTGGATCAGGCCATACGACCTAAGCATAATTTGCACATGACTCAATTGATTGTTTTGGAATTATTGATAACTGATGTGGCCTCATTGGCGGGAGATAGAAATTGCTAAAAGATGAAAATAATTTTGAAATCTCCTATTAACAAAAGAATTGTTTACCTGCTTCATGCTATTGAGTTTACAGTCATCTTATAAAACCTATGATTAATCGTGTTATCGCTATATTATTGTTGGCCATAGTAAGTGTCGGAGTCGACCTCTCGTCGCTAGTTCTTCTAGATTATACTGGATACTTACTGGGTATGCGTTGTTTTCGTACTCATAGTATACTTGCTATACATTTTGTTATACATGCACCTGTATGGCTAGTGGCATAGTGGGTGCGATGACATGGTTGACACGAGGACTAAGGTGAGCTACATCTTATCTTATGATCCGCAGCCAGTAGTGTCTCCTTCGGAGTATTTGTATTTTCTTTTCTATCCAAATTTCTATTCCGAACAGTTATTGCATTTTATTTCCACGTAAATGCTCATGCACTGTGACACCAGGTTCTGGGATGATTATGGGATATTCGATATTTAAATTTGGAAAATATTATTATTTATTCTTTAAAGTTCATCCTTTACTAGTTAAATTGAAGAAAATTTATGATTTAAATAATATTGAAATGAGAATTCAAGTAAATATTTAGTGTTGGCTTGACTGACAGTAGTGTCCGGCTCCATCATGACCTTTAATGGATTTCGGGTTGTGACAACATGGTATTAGAGCACTAGGTTCAGTTAGGTCTCACGAGTCATGAGCAAGTCTAGTAGAGTCTTAAGGATCGGTATAGAGACGTCTGTACTTATCCTAGAGAGACTACAAGGCTGTACTTATCTTTCTTATTCAATCTTATGCGACGTGAAGCGCTTGTTATCAATCGGGAATTGAGGAATTGTAATGGTACTGCATATGTAGTGCAGGATGTTTCTCCCTGCGTAATTGATTGTGCCATTGTCATCGCCTTGCTGAAGATCGTCCTATCGTTTCAGCTCAGTATCAGTACTACTTAGCATTTTTATATTTGAAATTTATTGTTATGACGAATTCGTGCGTTGTTATCGCACAGTGTTGTGTAATGGTAAGATGCTTTTCTATGCACCGAAGCAGTGAATGACTTGTAATAGTTAGACCATGAATGCTCGGATTTGGGTTAATGGGGTAACGAGACTTGGTGTTTTCGAGCATGGTAGAA
Organism: Nicotiana sylvestris; assembly: GCF_000393655.2. NCBI lineage: Eukaryota > Viridiplantae > Streptophyta > Magnoliopsida > Solanales > Solanaceae > Nicotiana > Nicotiana sylvestris. The sequence continues at coordinate 149,975,955 of NC_091060.1, forward strand.
TTTTCATCGGTAATGAGGTATTGTTGTTCTTGTTTGAATATATTAAGTTCGCCAGTGTTATGGTCTTCATCTATTTGACTTCAGGGCAGGGTATCATGAAATATTGTCGGAGAAGCGGGTGTTGGAGATAACAAAGTGTAGCAGTTTCAGAATCAAATGGATATTTCTGATGTTGACGGCTCAAGAAAGATGATCTTCGGGAAGGTCTAAATTTAGTAGCAATCTATTGTTCAAGGGCTACATGGATAGATTTTTATTTAAGGCAACAACTAGGTAGCGAAGGATGAGGAAGGACATGTGGGAGGTGTTTTGCTGTGGTTAACTTCTAGAAGGCCTAGTGTGAGAAACAGGAATTGAGAAGTCGCTTAAAAGAGTGAGTTTGACCAAAGTGGAGAGTAGCAGAGTAGCATATAGCTTTTGTTGGTAGGATGAATACACACCTTGAGAACAACTTAGAGTGGTTTCGGATTCATGGTAGACAGTGACTAGGTCTACGGACTTAATTTGGAACATTGGCTATTATACGGCACAAGATTTGATACGACAGAAGAGAGTTGCTTGATATGAAGGAGGACACAACATGACTCCGATTGGAATGTATTTTCACATCTTTAGTTGTCATCTACAAGGAGTGAATGGACTTGTATGACCGGTGAATGAGCACGGGCTCAGGATGGTTTAAGGATTTCATAGTAAGGTACTCAGTGCAGCATTGTTGGAAGATGTCGGCATGTAATTTCAACAGGTGGGTTATCTCCTGTGATCAGATTAGTGGTCACGTGGTGTTGACGCAGCTTCTACGAAGAATTCTACTGGCTATCGGGTAGGAGGTTGAATATGTAAATGTGGCTACGGAGTCAGAGTGTTCAGGAAATGCTAACAGAAGGATTTCGAGGAATTTGGCGGGTTCATTGTGCAAGATAATGTCAATGGGGGATAAGGAATATTGGTGGGATCCAGATTTATGGAATGGTAGCTTCAATCTATTTGGGAGAACCCCCCCCCCCAATTGGATTGTATGGTTATCTACTTGTGAGGTTTCTGGTTATCGGTGTATTGTGGGTTATTACACTAAAGAAAGAAAACACCAGTTGTAATTTGAGTAAAGGATTGAGGAATATGTGCTATATTGGGCCTTATCGGTTCATGTTCAGGTTTTGGGAAGACTCAGGATTTATGCTTCGTATGGAGGTGATTTGCAAGAAAGGTTATTTAGCTGATTGTCTCTTTGAGAGGGTGTTCAAGTGCTAGCAGAGCCTTGGAGTTGATTATATTCGGGACCAAGTGAGAGTGGGTGACTCTTAACAACAGTCCTAGTGAATTCAAAGGTTAAAATGCGGTGCCAAACGATTTCAAGCCCGTAGTATAGTTAAGGATCGAACCTTTGCAGTGGATTATGAAAAGGTGCCTTGGAGTGCTCTATGTTACCTTCGGCTTAATGTAGCATTTAGAGGAATGAGGGAAAATGACTTCGGATTCGTAGAGGAATTATTAGAATGGGTATACCAGTTGAGGATGCGAATATTCGCATAAAGAGGGTATTAGAGGGTTTCTGGGATTTAAGACAGCATGGTCTCGTGATATAAGGTCACTCTGGATGAGTGTAGATTTGGGTTCGTAATATTTTGAATGAAGCTATTGTTATTCCTAAGGCAAGTGCAGAGTAAATTAAAAGAGTCGGATTGGTTAGCAATGGTTGGATTGGCATGATGGTGGCAATAACCAGTTTCTTTAGAGTGTCGAGTTATACATATGCTTTGTGGCATACGTGCGAGGCTTGACGGCCACCGTAAATAATTTTATGTGGAGGCATTCGGGTGTTATGGCCTGTTATGTGTAGATGAATCCCGGAATGGTTATGGTGGTTTAGACCACTACTTGAGGTTGGTATTTCTTGCGGTTATGAGAATTTAGTCACGTGTTGCAATGGTTCTCTTGAAATGATCTAAGTATAAAGGTTTCTATATGATGAAGTGTCTACCTTATTAATGGTTTGGGAGTTATGAGGTAATTCATGTACTATCGTGTATTGGCATGTAGGCACAATGTACGGGATAGGAATGGGAACTTGAGGATCAAGGTTGCCATTTGGTATTGATAAGAATGTCACAAGCTCGGACGAGCAGAAAAGGATTTAGAGCTTTAAGGCAAGTTAGTATTGTCCTTAACATCACCTAAAATCAGTGTCATGTGTAAGAGGCTTTGTGCATTGATCTGTAATTCCTTGAAAGGTTATTAGCCTAGTGCGGTACGATCTGAATCGGCTTGAGGTTTGTGAATGGATCTAAATGCAAATGTGGGCTCTATATCATGCCGGATGTATTCATTTCAGCATAGCGCTCCTTATGATGGATTGTTCAGACATTGGGTGTTGTTTCATCGTCGGTTATTTCATGTAATACTATATTGTGTCGTGTGAGTTGTGAAACGACCTGATAAATTTCACATATATTGAGGTTCCGCGTAGCGATGCTGTAACGTGAGCAGATGGCTCTCGAGATTTAGATCATATATCGCACCTTAGTTGTGCTTGAGTTTTGTAGCGTATGGCGCTATCTATCTCCCTAGGGATGGTATTATGCACTTGGCATGCTTGTGGGCGATATTCAGGTATTTTGTAGTAGTGAGCATTCTAGATCGGTAAGTATCTCCTTATATAGATTTTATGTGTAGATCGGGTGGCACGCCGCCAAGGGTAAGTTGTTTGTATCGGGTTGCACGCCACAACAGTGTGATGTTGAGTACAGTCCCCTATATCTATTCTCGTATGCTTTGTTACCCATTTTCTAAGGAAGGTTCATAACACCTTTTCGGTTGTCTAATTAGTTACGTAGGTTGAGTAGTCCTTTCCATAGTTCATTTTCCTTATGTATCACATTCAAGTTGGTAGCTTGTTGGCACATTGTGGCATCATATGAGACTTTTGGTCGTGTTTGAGGTGGCTTATTGCCTGAACAACATATACTGGGTGAGACAAAATTATTGGATCTGGGATCAGTGCGATCAGATTATATGAATCATATTAAAGAGCAAATATTGTTATTTTGTTCATAACGGGGTAATGGTCTCTGTTAGGAGGAGAGACTCAGCGATTTGTTGACTCGGCAGTTGGTTATGAATTTCTATGCATCTCTTCCATCGTGGTAGTATCGCGAAAGTTGGAACAAGACTTGTATATATCATGAGGTGCATTGTGAGCATCGGATTCGTGAAATTTTGGTTATTATTATTGGAAGATGTCATTATGGTCATGAGAGTTATGCAATGCATAGGGTGGATTCAGCAAAGGTATGCAATCATGTATTGGTGCATCGCATGGAGATTGATACGGTGCTCGTATGATGGAAGCAGACCTGGCAGAGAATTCCAGATAATGGAATTGGGCACTAAGTCTTATTTTGCTAAGTTAAAAGAAAGAATCTTCAAATTGGTTCGAGCAAATGTGCTCAATTGAGTTTTGATAGCATGGGTAGGTGCTCGAGATGTTAAACAGTGATTTCAGACTACTCCAGAGAAGTTCTTAGTACATTCGAGGACGAACGTATGTTTAAGTGGGAGATAATGTAACGACCTGCCTGGTCATTTTAAGAGCTAGTGCATCGTTCGCCGGTTTGAGGCCATAAGCAGCTTCACTTCAGTTATTATGACTTGTACGCATGGTCGGAATTTAATTTCAGGAAGTTCGAAGTTGGATTGGAAAGAAAATTCTCATTTCGAAAGCTTTAAGTTGGAAGAATTGACTACAATAGGATTTTTGAGTAAACGACCTTTGAATCGGGATTTGAATGTTCCAACAGCTTCGTATGATGATTTCAGACTTGGGTGTATGTCCGGATCGGGTTTTGGATGACCCGGGAGCGTTTCGGCCCCTATTGTAGAAGTTAGCATTTTGGAAGAATTTCATAAATTTGGGTTGAAATGCATTTCAATGTTATCAATGTCCGTTTGGGATTTCGAGTCTGGGAAAAGCTCTGTATGGTGATTTTGGTATTGGTAGCGCATCTGGAAGTAGATTCGGATGTCTGTAAGTCATTTTGGGGTTACAAGAAGTTAGAAATTTGAAGGCTTTTGAGAAGTTTGACCGGAAGTGGACTTTCTGATATCGAGGTCGGATTCCGATTCCGAAAGTTGGAGTAGGTCCTCGAGCATGAAACACAGCATCCCCAGGCAAAAGGGACGTCAACACAAAAAATGTACTAAGTATGTAAGGCACATAAATAAGTACATAACAGACATGGAAGAAATATAGAGTAATTGACTCAACCTGCAAGTCTGTATAACTGTGTAAATCATGAAATACTTTTAGCATATGAATATGCATATGAATGTCATATCGTGCATAGGTACATTTTTCATAACATTATCAGCTTCTGAGGGCAACCCATCATATTATATCGGCCACTATGGGCAAAATCATCGACGTATACTAGCTGATCAAGTGGTGGTACGTATATAACGCCATAACCTTTCCCATATCGCATATACATATACATACATACATATATATACATACATATATATATATACATACATATATATATATATATATATATATATATATATATGTATATAACACCATCTGGTCACAGGTTAATGTACATGAATGCAATGCATGAAAAGTACGTTAATAAAATCTTTCATAATATCATAAGACCATTTTGCCTTTGAGTAATATCATAAAGTAAACTCTTTTCAACTTTCGTATTTTTTGAGGCCCGTGAACAGATGATAAAATATTATGACACATGGAAATTCAAGAACATAGATATCTCTAATACTTCTATGAATAAAGTCATTTATGGAATTTGTGCATTTGAACGTTTTGTTTGTATTGTATGGATCATGCCAAAAGAAATAAGGGATAGCCTTAACATACCTGAGCCGGTTCTCTTAACAATCTTTCAACACACGTTAATTGCAATTCCTTTCTGTCTTAGTATAAACTAATACAGGTTATATATTGTTATGCCCCATCGTAGTCTCGTCACTACTTCATCGAGGTTAGGATCTGTACTTAATAGTACATGGGTCGGCTGTACTGATACTGCACTCTGCACTTTTTGTGCAGATTTCGAAGCTGGTAGTGGCTGATCGAGAGGTCGGTTGCTGATACTACATTCAGGAGACCCAAGGTAGTCCTGCAGGTGTCCGCAGGCCCTGGCCTCCCCTCCAATCTTTACTTCATTTCTGTTTTACTTTCTTTGAGACAGATGTATTTTCTTTCAAACTATTACTTGTAGTATTCATAGAATGTTTGTGAGTTGTGACACCAGTTTCTGGATGGTATCTATTTTGGCTTTCGTTAATAGTATATGAGTAATTAGTTGAATTATTTACTTCCACTTTTATTTTCGCTGATGTAGTTTTTGTTAAATTTTAATTATAAAAGGATAAAGGAAAGAGGTGTAATAATCTATAACGTTGGCTTGACTAGCGAGTACAATGTTAGGTGCCATCACGGTCTCGAAGGTGGGAAATTCGGGTCATGACACAAATACTATATTTATGACTTATCTATCAAATTTGGTGAGAAACAAAGTTGGTTTGACGTGATTCGGATGTCCGGCTGTTAATATAGCAATTGTAAAGTTACTTGAAAATTTCATTTGATTTTGGTGTCTGATTCATAGTTATAGGTGATATTTTTGTAATTTGATCGTGCGAGAAGATTCGTATAATGTTTTTTGACTTATGTGCATGCGTAGGTTGGAGCCCCTAGGGCTCGGGTGAGTTTCGGATAGGATACAGAGTTAAATTTGGTCTTAGAAATGTGCTGGTATGTTCCAGATCTGGTACAGGCCTCAGACCTTGCAATTGAGAGGTCAGGCTTTGCATTTGCGAGCTCTGGTAGGTTTACATTTGCGAGCAACTCATGGCATTTGTGAAGACTAGGTGGGCACCCCAAGTTCGCATTTGCAAACAAAGCTTCGTATTTGCGAAGTGGGACAGAGGGGTACGGTGATCGCAATTGCGATCAAAAGGTCGCATTTGTGGGAGATCGAAGTTCACATTTGTGAACCAATCATCACAAATGCGATGACACAGAAGTGAGAGAACTTCTCATTTGAGTGGTTCGCATTTTTGAACCCCGGGTCGCAAATGCGACATCTGCAACTGATCAAAATAGGAGTTAGATGGGATTTTTGTTGATTCTTCAAATTTTAAAAAATAAGAAAACCCTAGAGGCGATATTTCAAAGAATCCTTCTTCCCTAAATCATTGGTAAGTGATTCTAATCCATTTTCTTTCAATCATTCACTACATTTCCTAAGATTTTAACCAAAATTATAGTGTTTTCATGGTGAAAATTGGGGGTTTGCGTAGACTCACAGATTTCTGTAAAATAGAGATTTAGAACTCAAATTGAGGTCAGATTTCAAAATATATTACATATTCAGGCTCGGGGGTGAATAGGTAATCGGTTTTTGGTCTGAATTTCAGGTTTGGACCAAGTGGGCTCGGGAATTCACTTTTATTGACTTTTTAAATAATAACCTAAATTGAATCCTTTGCAATCATGGGTAGCTCCTATGGCTTAATTTGGGTTGAAATGCATTTCAATGTTATCAATGTCCGTTTGGGATTTCGAGTCTGGGAAAAGCTCTGTATGGTGATTTTGGAATTGGGAGCGCATCTGGAAGTAGATTCGGATGTCTGTAAGTCATTTTGGGGTTATTTGGCAGAAGTTAGAAATTTGAAGGCTTTTGAGAAGTTTGACCGGAAGTGGACTTTCTGATATCGAGGTCGGATTCCGATTCCGAAAGTTGGAGTAGGTCCTCGAGCATGAAACACAGCATCCCCAGGCAAAAGGGACGTCAACACAAAAAATGTACTAAGTATGTAAGGCACATAAATAAGTACATAACAGACATGGAAGAAATATAGAGTAATTGACTCAACCTGCAAGTCTGTATAACTGTGTAAATCATGAAATACTTTTAGCATCATGAATATGCATATGAATGTCATATCGTGCATAGGTACATTTTTCATAACATTATCAGCTTCTGAGGGCAACCCATCATATCATATCGGCCACTATGGGCAAAATCATCGACGTATACTAGCTGATCAAGTGGTGGTACGTATATAACGCCATAACCTTTCCCATATCGCATATACATATACATACATACATATATATACATACATATATATATATACATACATATATATATATATATATATATATATATATATATGTATATAACACCATCTGGTCACAGGTTAATGTACATGAATGCAATGCATGAAAAGTACGTTAATAAAATCTTTCATAATATCATAAGACCATTTTGCCTTTGAGTAATATCATAAAGTAAACTCTTTTCAACTTTCGTATTTTTTGAGGCCCGTGAACAGATGATAAAATATTATGACACATGGAAATTCAAGAACATAGATATCTCTAATACTTCTATGAATAAAGTCATTTATGGAATTTGTGCATTTGAACGTTTTGTTTGTATTGTATGGATCATGCCAAAAGAAATAAGGGATAGCCTTAACATACCTGAGCCGGTTCTCTTAACAATCTTTCAACACACGTTAATTGCAATTCCTTTCTGTCTTAGTATAAACTAATACAGGTTATATATTGTTATGCCCCATCGTAGTCTCGTCACTACTTCATCGAGGTTAGGATCTGTACTTAATAGTACATGGGTCGGCTGTACTGATACTGCACTCTGCACTTTTTGTGCAGATTTCGAAGCTGGTAGTGGCTGATCGAGAGGTCGGTTGCTGATACTACATTCAGGAGACCCAAGGTAGTCCTGCAGGTGTCCGCAGGCCCTGGCCTCCCCTCCAATCTTTACTTCATTTCTGTTTTACTTTCTTTGAGACAGATGTATTTTCTTTCAAACTATTACTTGTAGTATTCATAGAATGTTTGTGAGTTGTGACACCAGTTTCTGGATGGTATCTATTTTGGCTTTCGTTAATAGTATATGAGTAATTAGTTGAATTATTTACTTCCACTTTTATTTTCGCTGATGTAGTTTTTGTTAAATTTTAATTATAAAAGGATAAAGGAAAGAGGTGTAATAATCTATAACGTTGGCTTGACTAGCGAGTACAATGTTAGGTGCCATCACGGTCTCGAAGGTGGGAAATTCGGGTCATGACACAAATACTATATTTATGACTTATCTATCAAATTTGGTGAGAAACAAAGTTGGTTTGACGTGATTCGGATGTCCGGCTGTTAATATAGCAATTGTAAAGTTACTTGAAAATTTCATTTGATTTTGGTGTCTGATTCATAGTTATAGGTGATATTTTTGTAATTTGATCGTGCGAGAAGATTCGTATAATGTTTTTTGACTTATGTGCATGCGTAGGTTGGAGCCCCTAGGGCTCGGGTGAGTTTCGGATAGGATACAGAGTTAAATTTGGTCTTAGAAATGTGCTGGTATGTTCCAGATCTGGTACAGGCCTCAGACCTTGCAATTGAGAGGTCAGGCTTTGCATTTGCGAGCTCTGGTAGGTTCACATTTGCGAGCAACTCATGGCATTTGTGAAGACTAGGTGGGCACCCCAAGTTCGCATTTGCAAACAAAGCTTCGTATTTGCGAAGTGGGACAGAGGGGTACGGTGATCGCAATTGCGATCAAAAGGTCGCATTTGTGGGAGATCGAAGTTCACATTTGTGAACCAATCATCACAAATGCAATGACACAGAAGTGAGAGAACTTCTCATTTGAGTGGTTCGCATTTTTGAACCCCGGGTCGCAAATGCGACATCTGCAACTGATCAAAATAGGAGTTAGATGGGATTTTTGTTGATTCTTCAAATTTTAAAAAATAAGAAAACCCTAGAGGCGATATTTCAAAGAATCCTTCTTCCCTAAATCATTGGTAAGTGATTCTAATCCATTTTCTTTCAATCATTCACTACATTTCCTAAGATTTTAACCAAAATTATAGTGTTTTCATGGTGAAAATTGGGGGTTTGCGTAGACTCACAGATTTCTGTAAAATAGAGATTTAGAACTCAAATTGAGGTCAGATTTCAAAATATATTACATATTCAGGCTCGGGGGTGAATAGGTAATCGGTTTTTGGTCTGAATTTCAGGTTTGGACCAAGTGGGCTCGGGAATTCACTTTTATTGACTTTTTAAATAATAACCTAAATTGAATCCTTTGCAATCATGGGTAGCTCCTATGGCTTAATTTGAATCGTTTGGTTAGTAATTTGCTAGATTCTATTGGTTCAGAGGCTTGTTTGAAAGGCAAAGTTGTTGTTGAGCTTTGAGTGGACCTTTGGAGTGAGTTAAGTATCGTGGTTAACCTTGACTTGAGGGACTAGGATTTGTTTGTCTATTTTCTACATGTTTAGATGTAGGGTACAACGTATATATGAGGTGATGAGTACTCATGCATTGTTGTCAGGTTAAAGCATGCGGGTGGGACTTGTTCCTTGCAATTATTGCTTACTTTGATCATGTTATCCATGCTTAGACTAGTTATTTTTAAAATTGATCGTTCTTACCGTGTTTATGGGCTTTTGTGGTACCGTTGTTGAGTATTGATTCCAAAGTTGAGATTGGTATTGTAGTACCGTTGTTGAAGTAAGGCTTGTACTTGTTGATCATATCTCCCTGTTATTACCTGTTCATTGTTATGTGGTAAGGGAGAGTGTTAATGCACGAAGGGTGATGTCGTGTTGTATGTGAGTGTTAATGCACGAAGGGTGATACCATGCCATGTTATGAGAGTTAATGCAAGAAGGGTGATGTCGTGTTGTATCTACTGATTTGCACTAAGAGTGAGAGTAAAAGCACGAAGGGTGATGCTGTGAAGAATCATTGTTTCATTATGAGGTTGAGAGTAAAAGTACGAAGGGTGATGCCATGCAATTTTCTTCATTGTGCTTAATTATTTTTACTAGTTAAAGGCATATTGACTGTTATGGTTATCATTTCCATTGTAACTCTCGTATCTTGTATCCCCTCGGCATGTGCCCATCCCAATATTACATGTTTAGCTTTTATTTTTTGTTATCTTGTACATATACTGTTATCTGCACAGGTTCATTATGTGGGTGTCTTTTCATAGCCTCATTCACAACTTCGCCGAGGTTAGACTCGACACTTATAAGTGCATGGGGTCGGTTGTACTCATACTACACTCTGCACTTCTTGTGCAGACTTTGGTACCGGCCCTAGCTGTTCGTGAGGTGTAGTAGCTTCGATTTGCTCTTTGGAGACTCAAGGTAGATTTGCTAGCATCCGCAGACTTTGGAGTCCCCTTCTATTTTCCTATTTTTACTGTTTCTTTTCTTTCAAAACACTTGTATTCCTTTCAGACTCTATTTGTAGAAAATCTCAGAAGTTGCTGAGTTGTGACTCCAGATCCGAATTGTAGTTGATATTATGGGCATTTATGTTATTCGGCACTTCATTTTATTTCATTTTGGCTTAATTAACTTTATCTATTGAAATTGAATGAAATTGACTTAATGGTTCTCTAACGTAGGCTTGGGTATCAAGTTTTAAAAAATTAGAAATATTTTCCAGAGTAAGAAAATATATATCTATGTTATATTAAAAAAGAAGTAGTATCAAAATATTAAGCCAACTGGCAAGTTAATAAAATGTCACACTATAAAATGTATAGTACCAAGTACTTGATAATTTAAATAAAGGATAAATAAGGAATTTTGATTGTTATATGATGTGTATCCTTTGATTTTTTTATAGATTTGTTATATTTCTACACATTATATTAAATAATAAAATAACAACTAAGATTTAATAAAATAATTTGATATATTAGATCATAAATTTATAAGATTAATATTTTATCAAATTATGCACGTGTTCTAACACTATTAGTTAGAAAAGAAAGAACAAGATAATTGCTTAAAATAATGCAGACAGTAAATTAAAATGATAGCGGTCCAAGAGAGCTTGGTACGAATGATCATCATTGAGCCAAATGAGTTTTTGGTTGGAAAGGCAAATATTACAAGCACAAATCAGCCAATCTTTAGATTTAAGGACCATTATTTATCTATGCTTCACTGTCCAACATGTTATGTCCGCGTAGTTGATGTGATAGCAGCTTTTGGGCGGACCTTGTATATATTTTAAAAAGAACCTAAATACATTTTTATACTGCATTAAAGTTATTATACGAACCCATAAATTTTAAATACAAAAGTCGCTTAATTGATATAACAAGAGGAGGGAATAAAATAGTCCATGAGAAATTTTGGTATGGGTGGACTCGTGGTTGAATGAATGCCCGAATTTTTTGACTTTTATCGAATTCTGAGACTTGGGCTCAGGGGTCGACTTTTTGACGTTTGATTAAGAACTTAGTAATTTCATACGAAATTATTCCTTTAGCTCATGTTGATTGTATCGAATTATTTGTTGCTAGATTCGAGGCATTCAGAGGTCGTTTTGCGAGGAAAGAGCATGTTAGAGTAGATATTTGCACGATTTGTGGTAGGTAACATTTCTAAACTTGGTTTTGAGGGTATGATTCCAGGCCTTCAAGAGGCTCTGCTCAGATTTTTACTGTGTGCACTAGCCTTGCTTAGGATGTTTCTGTTCAGATCGCGCCAGCCACTTCTCAGGCCGGGGGAGGTACTCAGACTCCCACTGCCCATATTACAGAGCATGTGATGCATGGACTTTAGACGCTTGCAGTACTACTAGCCCAATTGGTTGTAGTTTCTCAGGCCTAGATGGGTCCTGATATGACTAATGATGAGCATAGAGGCTTGAGATATTTGTTAGTCTCTAGCCTCCATCATTCAGTGGGGCGTCAGAGGATGCCTAGGACTTCTTGGATAGGTGCCAGTAAATTCTTTGCACGGCGAGTATTCTGGAGACCAGGGGGTTCTCATTCACTACTTTTCAGTTTACTGGGGCTGCCTTCAGATGGTGGAGACCTATGAGAGGCGCAGGCCAGTTGGTGCAGCGCCACTTGCATGGCATGAGTTCTCCGCTCTCTTCTTAGAAATGTTTTTGTCACAGACCTGCAGAGAGGAGCCGCGTCTGCAGTTTGAGTAGCTACGTCAGGATGGCATGTATCAGACCCAATATGAGATGAGATTTTCAGAGTTGGCTCATCACGCAGTTTGATTGGTTCTCACTGAGAGGGAGAGGATTAGGAGGTTCATTGATGGCCTCTACTATCAATTCCGTTTTGTTATGACTCGGGAGAGCGTATCAGGTGAGTTGATACTGCTTGGCGGCTAGAGATGGTTCATAGTCAGGAGCATGAGGAGTGGGACGCCAAGGCCTTGTGGTTCGGGTGGTTTCAGTGGTGTTCCCTCTAGAGGGATAGTCCTACCACATCAGGGGTCATCCTTATAGACCCTCTCAGATGGCTCATCCAGTTTATTTTGGTGCATCATTTAGCCATAGTACGTACAGTGCCAGACCAGGTCAGTCATCTCTTAGTGCTCTCCCAGCTCAGAGTTCATCTCGTGCATCTTCAGTTCAGGATTCATCTACACAAGGTTCATCTAGTAGTTATTCTGGTTCTCGGGTTCCGCCTCAATACTTGCCACCATTTTCCGAGAGGGGATGTTTCATGTGTAGAGATTTGGGTCATGTGAAGAAGTTCTATCCCCGTCTTATAGGAGGTCCAGTTTAGTAGAGGAATCAGGCCACGACTTCAGCACCATTTACTTCACCACCCGCCCAGCCAGCTCGGGTAGGGCTCAGGCAGCTAGGGTCTCCCAAGAGGGGGAGGCCGATCAGGTGGTGGTCATGCTCAATTATATGTTATTCCTGCCAGGCCAGATACTATTGCTTCAGACATAGTGATCACAGGTATTGTCTTAGTATGCCACAAGGATGTTTCTGTATTATTTGATTCTGGTTCTACTTATTCTTATGTGTCATCGTATTTTGCTCGTTATCTGAATATGCCTAGTGAGTCCTTAGTTTCATCTATTCGTGAATATACGCCAATGGGGGATACTATTATTGTGCAACTGTATATCGGTCATGTGTAATGATTATTGGGGGATTGGAGACTATAGTTGATCTCTTATTGCTTTGTATGGATTTTTCGACATGATCTTATTTATGGATTGGTTGTCTCCATGTCATGCTATTATAGATTATCATGCTAAGACCGTGGTGTCAGTGATGTCGGGGTTGCTAAGGATCGAGTGGAGAGGTTTTCTAGATTATGTTCCTAGTAGGGTGATTTCTTATTTGAAGGGGTGTCTGTTGTATTTGGCCTTTGTGAGGGATGTGGATGCTGATACATATACTATTGATTCTATTCTGGTAGTGCGAGACTTTCGGGATGTGTTTCCTGCAGATCTCCCGTGCATGCCGCCCAACAAGGATATAGACTTTGGTATTGTCTTGGTGTCGGGCAATCAGCCCATTTCCATTCCTCCGAATCGAATGGCACCAGCTGAGTTGAAGGAATTGAAAGAATAGTTTTATGAACTTTTTGATAAGGGCTTTACTAGGCCTAGTGTGTCACCTTGGGTTGTGTTGGTTTCGTTTGTGAATAAGAATGATGGTACTATGAGGATGTGCATTGACTATAGGTAGTTGAACAAAGTTACAATCAAGAACAAGTGTCATTTCTTACGCATTCATGATCTATTTGACCAGTTTCAAGGAGCGAGGGTGTTCTCTAAGATTGATTTAAGGCCTGGATATCACCAGTTGAAGATTCGTGACTCAAATATTCTAAAGACAGTATTTTGGACCCGTTATGGTCCTTATGGGTTCCTTGTGATGTCTTTTTGGCTGACTAACACCCCAACAAAATTCATGCATCTGATGAATAGTGTATTTCAGACATATCTCGACTCGTTTGTCATAGTACTCATTGATGATATCATCGTGTACTCGCGTATCCAGGAGGAGAATGCCCAACATTTGAGGATTATACTACAGCGATTAAGGGAGGAGAAGCTTTATGCCAGGTTTTCCAAGTGTGAGTTTTGGCTTAGTTCGGTGGCGTTATTGGGGCACGTGGTGTCTAGTGAGGGGATTAAGGTGGATCCAAAGAAGATAGAGGTAGTTTAGAGTTGGCCTAGGTCATCCTCAGCTACTGAGATTCAGAGCTTTCTCGGCTTGGCCGGTTACTATCATCGCTTTGTGGAGGGTTTCTCATCTATTGTATCACCTTTGGCCAAATTGACCCAGAAGGGTGATCCTTTTAGGTGGTCGGATAAGTGTGAGGAGAGCTTTCAGAAGCTCAAGACTGCCTCGACCACTACTCCAGTTTTAGTTTTGCCTATAGCGTCAGGCTCTTATATAGTGTATTGTGATGCTTCTCGGATTCGTATTGGGTGATGCAGGAGGGTATAGTGATTGCTTATTCTTCACTCTAGTTGAAGCCCCATGAGAAGAACTATCATGTCCATGATTTGAAATTGGCAGCCATCATTCATGCATTGAATATTTGGAGGCACTATCTCTATGGTGTGTCTTACGAGTTATTTACAGATCATCGGAGTCTCCAACACTTTTTCAAACAAAAGGATCTAAATTTGAGACATCGGATATGGTTGGATCTGCTAAAGGACTATGATATTACTATTCTGCATCATCTCGGGAAGGCCAATGTGGTGGTCGATGCCTTGAGTAGGAAGGCGATGAGTATGGGTAGCCTTGCATTTATTCCTGTTGGTGAGAGACCACTTATAGTTGATGTTCAAGCCTTTGCCAACCAGTTCGTGAGATTAGATGTTCTAGAGCTAAGCCGGGTTCTAGCTTGTGTAGTTTCTCGGTCTTCATCTTTTGATCGTATCAGAGAGAACTAGTGTGATGATCCCTATTTGCTTGTCCTTAAGGACACGATTCCGCACGGTGATGACAAGGATGTTACTATCAGGGATGATGGGGTGTTGAGAATGCATGGTTGAATATGTGTGCCCAATATAGATGGGTTACGTGAGTTGATTCTTGAGGAGGCCCACAAATCGCGAATATTTATCAGGACATGAGGCAGCACTACTAGTGGAGGAGAATGAAGAAGGATATAGCGGGGTTTGTAGCTCAGTGCCAAAACTGTCAGCAGGTGAACTATTAGCATTAGAGACCTGGCGAATTTGTTCAGATGCTTGAGATTCCGCAACAGAAATAGGAACGTATCACCATGGATTTTGTAGTTGGACTCCCACGAACATCGAGGAATTTTGATGCTATTTGGGTAATTATGGATTGGTTGGCCAAGTCCATGCACTTCATCCCTGTTAGGACTACTTATTCTTTGGAGCGGTTGGCAGAGATCCACTTCTGTGTGATTTTTCACCTTCACGGTGTGCCGTGTCCATCATTTCAAATCGGGGCACGCAGTTTATATTGTAGTTTTGGAGAGTCGTGCAGCTAGAGTTGAGCACACAGGTTGAGTTGAGTACAATATTTCACTCTTAGACAGACGGGCAGTCCGAGCGCACTATTCAAATATTGGAGGATCTGTTTCTATCGCTCGCAGAGTTCGCCTACAACAACAGCTACCAATCGAGCATTCAGAAGACTCTGTACGAGGCTTTGTATGGGAGACGGTGTCGGTCTCTAGAAAGATGGTTTGACCCGGGTAAAGCTAGGTTATTGGGCACTGCCTTGGTTCAGGATGCTTTGGACAAGGTTAAATTGACTAAAGATCGGCTTCGCAGGGTGCAGTCTAGATAGAAGAGTTACGCCAATCGCATGGTTGGGGAGAAAGTACTGCTCAAGGTTTCACCCATAAAAGGTGTCATGAGGTTCAGGAAGAAGGACAATCTAAGCCCTTGGTATATTGGGCTGTTTGAGGCGCTTCAAAGGATTGGATAGGTGTCTTATAAGCTTGCCTTGCCACCTAGTCTATCGAGTGTTCATCTAGTGTTTCATGTATCTATTCTCCAAAGGTATGTCGGTGATCCATCTCACGTTGTGGATTTCAACACGATTTAGTTGGATGGTGATTTGACTTAAGATATGGAGCTAGTGGCCATTTTGGGTTGGTAAGTTCGAAAGTTGAGGTCAAAGGACAAAGCTTCAGTAAAGGTGCAGTAGAGAGGTCAGCGAGTTGAGGAGGCTACTTGGGAGACTGAGTAGGAGCTGTGGATTAGATATCCATGCCGATTTGGAACTCCAGGTACGTTTCTAAACCTGTTTGAGGACAAATAATTATTTAAGAGGGGGAAGATGTAACGACTCAGCCGGTCATTTTGAGAGTTATATCCATATTCCCCCATTCACTACTCATTTTATGCTTCATATTTGCTATGTGAATTGTCGGGTAGTTGGTTTAGTTTTGGGGATGTTTCGGAATGGGTTGAGACACTTAGTCTTAAGGTTGGAATCTTAAGTTGAAAAGGTTAACCAGATGTTAAACTATGTGTAAACGACTCCGGAATGGAGTTTTGATAGTTCTAACAGATGCGTTGGGTGATTTTGGACTTAGGAGAGTGTCCGGATAGTAATTTGGAGGTTCAAAGTTGAATTGGGATTAAAATGGAAAAAGTTGTAAATTTAAAAGTTTGACCGAGAGGTGACTTTGTGATTATCCGGCTCGGATTGGGGTTCTGGGAATTGGAGTAGGTTTGTTGTTTCATTTTTGACTTTTGTGCAAAATTTGAGGTCAATCGGAAGTGATTTGATAAGGTTTGGCATCGAATGTAGAAGTTAGAAGTTCAAAGGTTCATTAGGCTTGAATCGATCCACGATTCGTAGTTTTAGTGTTGTTAAATGTGATTTGAAAGCTCAGCTACGTTTGTATCATATTTTAGGACTTTTTAGTGTGTTTTGTTGAGGTCCCGAGGGCCTAGGTGGATTTCAGATGGTTAACATGTCAAATTTTGGACTTGGAGATTGGCTGAAGTTTTCTAGTTTCCTCTTACACGATAGCGTGGATAGGTCCGTGATCGTGTATGCTTAATTGGGTAGTGGAGGTCTTTGTTCTAAGCTTTCGCAAGATGGGGATTGCTATCGCATAGTTGTGGGATGCAATGAATCGCGAACACGCGATTAAGGTCACGTTCGGGTAGAGTATAAGAGGCAGTAGTTGGGGTAAGGCATTTGTTCTTTGCGATCGCGTGAAGAGGGCTACAATCATGTAGTTTGAGGAATCAGTTCTTCGCATTCGCATGGGGATTTACACATTCGCGTAGGGTTAAAATTCTTGGCAACTAAGTTGTGTTTCACGATCGCGAGGCAATTTCAGCAATCACGATTAAGGATATCTGTGCAGACTTAAATATTTCAAAAAATGAGGGTTTGAGTTCGTATAGACATTGACTCTCCTACCCTATCTTTCAGTTTATTTATTCAGTATACTTTATAGATAATGTACCGGACTCTGTCATTATGTAGATGCTCACGTACTTAGTGACACCCTAGTTTTGGAAAAACTTATGTATTGATTTATGATTTCCTATCCAGTTTTATGAGATTTTTATTTATTTAAACTGTTTTAATATATTCCAAAATGAAAATGTTTGAAATGTCTGAGTTGTCGTCTTGCCTAGTACCATGATAGGAGTCATCATGACAGTTGGATTTTGGGTCATCACAAAAATACTATTGGTAAAGGAACAACAACAACAACAACTACTATGTAGTATAATCCCACCAAGTGGGGTCTGGGGAGGGTAAGATGTATGCAGCCTTACCCCTACCCTGGAGACTGTTTTCGAATGACCCTCGGCTAAAGAAGGTGAAGGAAGCCCTGATAGCAAGTGATAGCAAGACAAATAGTTAGAAAACTAAATCGAAGATAACAACAAACAATAGCAAGATAGTATCAACAACAACAACAACAACAACAACAACAACAACAACAACATACCCAGTAAAATGCCACTAGTGGGGTCTGGGAAGAGTAGAGTGTACGCAGACCTTACCCCTACCCCGAAAAGGGAAGAAAGCTGTTTCCAGGAGACTCTCGACTCAACATGAAAGGCAATAATATCAGAAAAGAAATAAGAGAAAAGATATGTAACAATAAAAGATACCAGAAAGAAAATAACCACAACAAATAAGTGAAAGGATAATAATACAAAACTATGCAAAACACCAATGTGAATACAACAAAGACCGCTAACAAACATAACGAAACTCTAACAGACTACCCGGTACAAAGAGGGAAGAACTCTCGACTACCCCCTAGCCTACCACCCTAATTCTCGGCCTCCACATGTTCCTATCAAGAGCCATGTCCTCAGAAATCTGAAGTCACGCCATGTCCTGCCTGATCACCTTGCCCCAGTACTTTCTAGGCCGCCCTCTACCTCTTCTCGTACTTGCCAAAGTCAACCGCTCACACCTACTAAATGGTGCAACTAGGCTTCTCCTCCACACGTGTCCGAACCATTTAAGTCGTGCTTCCCGCATCATGTCATCCACGGGAATCACGCCCACCCTCTCCTGAATATCTTCATTCTGAATCTTATCCAGCCTAGTGTGCCCACACATACATCTCAACATTCTCATTTCTGCTACTTTCATCTTCTGGATATGTGAATTCTTGATTGGCCAACACTCAGCTCTATATCGTTAACAAGTAATATCTAGATAGTATATTTAGACAGATAAGTCCAAGGAAGCACACGAGAATATGACAAATTCCTGTTAGCAAACTACAGAACTACCAAAGGTAAGTAGTAAGAGAACAAGACATGCGGCTATAGAAAACTAAGGAAAAAAAGGGTACCATACTAGTGATGTGCCGGAGAATTTCGGCACAACTAATATAAATTACTTACATTTTAGCTTGTTTTAAATGCAATAATCTTTTATATTTATGTAATTTTAGTTTTTTTGTAGTGAATGAGGTTTAAGTACCTAAGAGCATGGAAATAAAATAAAAAAGCCACAAAAAGACAAGAAAAGAGCAAAATGCATCACAAATGTGGAAATGCAGACCACAATTCCAACATGTGGGCCGCATAATGCTCAACGAAATCGCAAACCCCAACAGTTTGTTGGCCAAAGTCCAGTGCAAGAAATTCGGTCCAATATGCAATCGCATAACAGGTTTGCGAGCCGCATAATGGACCACAAACTTGTTGTGAAAATTGCTGAAGGTGCAAAATGCGTTGAGAAATGCGATCGCATATTTACAATGCGGACCACAGAATGTGAATGCGATGAAGGTCTAGGAACTAGGGTTTGAAGATGCGATGGCCATAACGAGAATGCAGACCGCATGTCTGTTATGCGACAGATATGCGGTCACATAATTGACAGAAAAAGGTATTTTTGTCTGATTTTTGTCCCTAGTTTTGACTCACTATAAATAGATTTATTTGGGTTTTGTGGGGGCATCTTGTCTTGTTTTTGAGCTACATTCCAAGTATTTAATATCCCTCTCTTTTGGATACTTTTGAAGGAAGAATCTTGCACTTTGTAAGTTTTATGACATTAAATATTCTCATCTTTTTGTATTTAAGTACGTGTAGCTAACTTTAAATACTAAGGTTGTGGACCCTAAATGGGTATTATGTTAATGGGTATTTAACATTGAATATATGTATAATGGTTGGTTGATATATATTTATTTCTCATTTTTCATTTATTGTTGGTGGTTGCAAATATTAACAAGAGCCATTAAATTCTTTCTTTACTTGGAAAAGTGAGTTAGGATTTGGTAGAAGTAAATATCAAAGACTCAAGGCTTTAAACCTTGTTTAATAGAATCACTTAGGAATAAGTGAGTTTTATTTGGCATATATTGATTGTTCTTAATTGCAACTCTTTTATATTTGAAAAAATCATAAAGAGGAAATACTACCCAACTATTGGAAAATATTGGGTAGTCATTTAGAATTCATTTTCATATCTAAAGAACCTTCCATTAGAAATATATCATATTAACACCGATAGCATTACACTTCATTGAAGGGGACACAACCTTGGTTTCCTTAATCAAATTATTTACATTCTCAGCGTTACAATTAGTTATTTCTTCAAATCAAAATCATATCATACTCTTGTTACAACTAACCGAATAGAATTACGACTTAAGTCAAGTAACACACTACTCGAGTAACCTTTTCATGCCTACTCCCTATGGGATTCGACCCCAATCTTGTTGGGTTATTATATTTGAAACCGACCGCTTTACACTATTTAGTTAAAGTGTAATTTTAGCGTATCAACTAGAACTAATACTATCAAACTAAGGAAGACAAAGGGAACCGCCCGACTACCTACTAACCTTCCACCCTAATCTTCCACTTCCACACCCTTCTATCTAGGGTCATGTCCTCGGTCAGCTCAATCTGCGCCATGTCATGCCTGATCACTTCACCCTAATACTTCTTAGGTCTACCTCTACCTCTCCTCTCGCCTCCCAAGGCCAACCTCTCACATC
Organism: Nicotiana sylvestris; assembly: GCF_000393655.2. NCBI lineage: Eukaryota > Viridiplantae > Streptophyta > Magnoliopsida > Solanales > Solanaceae > Nicotiana > Nicotiana sylvestris. The sequence continues at coordinate 149,996,249 of NC_091060.1, forward strand.
TTCTGACTGGGGCATCTGTGTTTCTCCTCTTAACATGCCCGAACCATCTTAACCTTGCCTCACACATCTTTGCCTCCATAAGGGCCACTCCCACCTTGTCCCGAATAACTTCGTTCCTAATTCTATCCAAAATAGTATTCCCACTCATATATCTCAATATCTTCATTTCCGCTACTTCATATGCTGGACATGTGACTTTTTGACAGGCCAACACTCTGCCCCACACAACATAGTCGGTCTGACCACTACCTTGTAGAACTTACCCTTAAGTTTCAATGGCACATTATTATCACAAAAGACACCAGAAGCAAGCCTCTACTTCGTCCATCCTGCATTGATACGGTGAGTAACATCCTCATCTATCTCCTCATTCATCTGAATTATAGATCCTAGATATTTGGAACTCTCTCTCTTGGGAATGACTTGCGTATCGAGTCTCACATCCACGTCCATCTCCTGGGTAACACCACTGAACTTGCACTCTAAGTATTCTGTCTTGGTCCTGCTCAACTTGGAACCTTTAGACTCTAGAGTATGTCTCCAGACCTCTAGCCTTTCGTTAACTCCACCTCGCATCTCAACAATCAGGACTGTGTAATTCGCAAATAACAAGTACCAAGGCAGCTCCCCTTGGATATGACGCATCAAAGAATCCATCGCCAGGGAAAACAAAAATGGGATGAGTGTTGATCCCTGATGCAACCCCATCTTAAGCGAAAAGTAGTCAGAGTCTCACCGTCCTCACCCGTGTCTTATCCCCATCATACATGTTCTGAATCACTCTAATAAATGCTACAGGAACACCTCCCGCCTCCAAACATTTCCATAGAACCTCTCTCGGTACTTTGTGATAAGCTTTCTCCAGGTCAATTAACATCATATGCAAATCCTTCTTCACCGCCCTATACCGCTCTACCAATCTCCTCACAATGTGAATGGCCTCAATAGTCGACCGTCCCGGCATAAAACCAAACTGGTTCTCATAAATAGACACACACCTCCTCAGTCTCCCTTCAATCACTCTCTCCCAAACTTTTATCATATGGATTAACAACGTGATACCCATATAGTTGTTGTAGTTTTAGACATCCCCCTTGTTCTTTTACAACGGGATTATCGTACTCCGCCTCCACTCTTCCGGTATCTTCTTCGTCCTAAAAATGACGTTAAACAACCTAGCAAGCCATTGCAAACCCTCCTTGCCCACACTCTTCCAGAATTCCACCAGGATCTCGTCCGGCCCAGTCACTCTAACCCCTACTCATCCTGTGTATAGCCTCTTCCACCCCCCCCATTCGTATGCACCTACAATACCCAAAATCTCGTTGATGCTCCGAGTACTCCAAATCCCCCAATGCAATGCCCCTATCTCCCTCCTCATTCAAGAGTTTATGGAAGTACGCCTGCCATCTCTACCTGATCTGTTCCCCCTCCAATAAAACTCTTTCCACCTCATGTTTTATGCATCTCACTTGGTCCAGATCCCAGGCCTTCTACTCCCTCACATTAGCTAGCCTGTACAATTTCTTATCCCTGCCTATAACCCCAATTTATTTGTATAAACGACTAAATGCCACGGCCTTAGCTGTCGTAGCCACCAACTTCACCTCTCTTCTAGCTTTCTTGTACCCCTCCCTATTGGCACTCTTTTTCCCCTCGTCTATACTCTCTACTAGCTTCAAATATTCCGTTTTCTTTGCTTCGACTTTTCCTTGCACCTCTTCGTTCCACCGCTAATCCCTTTTATGGCCACTAGAAAAACTCTTCGATACCCCGAACACCTCTCTCGAAGCTCTCTAATACAATTTGCTGTCATTGACCACATACAGCTCGCGTCCCCGCTACTCCTCTAGGGCCCCCAGAGCCAGCAACTTCTCCCCCAACTTTTGGGCCTTGTCCTTAGTCAATGCACACCACCTGACCCTAGGAATACCAAACATAGCCCTCATTTTCCTCATCCACCTGATCTCTAAGTCCATTATCAAAAGTATATGCTGGGTCATAAGGTTCTCACTCGGGATGACCTTACAATCCGTGCATAGACCTCTATCATATTTCCAGAGAAGCAGATAGGCAATCTGGGTCTTGGCCACCGTACTCCGAAAAGTTATTAGGTGCTCCACTTCTTCGGTAAACACAAGTTAGCAATAACTAGCTCAAAAACTTTAGTGTACTCTAGCAGCGCAGTACCTCATCCGTTTCTATCTCCAAAACTGAAGCCACCATGCACACCGGCTTATCGCCTAGGCGACCTCCCTATGTCCCCTATAATAAGCTTCTCGGTGGATGGTATATCCCGCACCAACCCATCCAAATCCTCCTAGAATTGTCTTATAACCTCCTCGTCCAAACCCACCTGAGGCGTGTTTGCACTAACTACGTTCAGAGTATACCTACCCATGACTATCTTAACGGCCATCAACCTGTCTTTTACCCTCTTCACCTCAACCACTAGCTCCTTTAGGTCCTTATCAACTAAAATGCCTACCCCGTTCTTCCCTTTTACCCTCCCTAAATACCATAACTTAAACCCATCAGCCTCTCATGCCTTGTTCCCCACCCATCTAGTCTCCTGGACACAAGCTATGTTAATCTTCCTCTTATGGAGATTCTTTACTAACTCTATTGACTTTCCCATTAGAGTCCCTATATTCCATGACCCCACTCTCAAACGATAGCAGAAAGATGCATATACTAATTAAATTTCTCATGTAGGAAACTTTAGTTAATAAACAGAGCTCATAACTTCATAATAAAAAATACAAAAATATAAAGATACTATCAGAATATTATACATAAGATAAACACACGCACGCACACACACATATATTGGTAAGTTTTTTTATAAAAATAATAAAAGGCTTTATCTTTTTATACTTTTGATGAATTCAGAATTATAATTTAGTAAAAAATTATTATATTATTTAAATTTTCACTAAAATACAAATGAGAAAACTAATCAAATATTACAGTTAAAAAGAATGTACGAAAAGAGGAGGATAAAGATAATTTTATGATATTTATATTTGAATTAACTAAAAAGAAAAGATAAATAAATAACACTCAAAAATATTTATTGATAAATTTAGACTATTGAAGAATTTTTAATAGTATAATATATGTTTTAAAAATTAAAAATATTTTCAGAGTAAAAAAATATATATCTATGTTATATTAAAAGAGAAGTAGTATCAAAATATTAAGCCAACTAATAAGTTAATAAAAAGTGACATTATCAAAATGCATAGTACTAAGTACTTGTTAATTTAATAAAATATAAATAAGGAATAGATAATTTATTTGACTGCTATATGATGTGTATTCGTTGATTTTTTTATAGCTTTGTTATTTCTGCATATTATATTAAATAATAAAGTAACAACTAAGATTTATTAAAATAATTTGATATATCAGATCATAATTTTATAAAATTAATATTCTATCAAATTATGGGCGGGTTCTAACACTATTAGTTTGAAAAGAAAGAACAAGGGAATTGCTCAAAATGATGCAGACAGTAATTAAGATGATAACGATCCAAGAGAGTTTGGTACGAATGATCATCATTGGACCAAATGGGTTTTTGGTTGGAAAGGCAAATATGAAAAGCATGGATCATCCAATCTTTAGATTTAAGGACCACTACTTGTCTATGTTTGACTGTCCAACATATTATGTTCGGTAGTTGATGTGATAGCAGCTTTTGGGTGGACCGTATATATATATTAAAAGAACTTAAATACTTTTTTATACTACATTAGAGTTATTATACGAAATCATAAATTTTAAATCCTGAAGTCGCTTAATTGATACAACAAAAGGAGGGAATAAAATAGTCCATGAGAAAAACAATGTTGACGGGACTCCAAAGAGGTAACAAAAGGATCGAGACTGAAAGACCAACCACATAAACAATTCCTCTTAATACAGAATTCCCCTTCACCCTCCCTTTGAACTCCGATATAACTAAAGCATACAAAAACAATAATACCATGTCTTAACCATAAATAAATTGCTAGAAATTTTGTCTAAATATTTGATTATCAAAAGCTTACCAAACTCTTTGTTTAGGATATCAAAGAATCGGAGGGTTATATTACACATCGGTTGAACATCAGAGGAAGATAATATTTGCATTTTTATGATAGGTGAATGTGATTTAAGAATAGGAGCTATTAGATCCCATACTTTAGTATTAGGATGAGTCGTAGTAATCCATATGAGTTTGAAGTGATTAAGACCACCCATGAGGTTATAAAGGATTTGTGACTATATTATTGTAAGACCTCGTAAGTCTAACAACCTTGATACCGTTATATACGTTTGATATGGTATTTTGGGTGGAACATTTTTGTAAAAAAGTTTGAAAAATATAATTTTACATAGTTATTAATATTACTACATTCGAATATACTTTAAATTTTACACATAATATGAGAAATTTTATGAGATGTTTCTTTATTGTAAAGATAGAAATTATTCTCTCACCAGAAAAGAAGGTTATCTTTTTAACATTTTAAAAATTAAGCGTACGAAAATTTATATTTTTTATATGAGATTAGGAAAATTAGAAATTGAGAAAACATATGTAATTTTACATGGATGTTTTAATAAAATAATAGGGTATGTATTGATTTTATATGGTACTACATGACCATTATAGTAAAATATATAAAGTGTATTAAAAGTGAGTAGCATTTTAAGTAATTTGAGATAATTCTTAGTTATGTGGGTAATTATGAATTTTTAGTGGGGATTAATTAAATAATTAAGATATTTTGGATAAGCTCTTGAACCCCGTACGTCACAGCTTAAGGAGTCTGGGTTAAAGTGACTCTTAATTCATATTTTAAAGTGGCAAAGTTAGGGTGTTTAGTGGCTTAGTCATCCCAAAGAAGTGGGGCCCACAAACCATGATCTTAAAAGCTTTAAAAAGAGCTATGAATCCTTCAATATAATCCTACGATATTAAATGAGTTAGATTGATGGGATTCTCAAATATGATTTCATACGAATCCTTTACAAAGTAAGATAGATTGGCAATGTGATTTTGCTTCAATAAAATTTCATACGAAGTTATACTGTGTAATAGCAGCGTGAAAGGTAAGTCTAAGAGAAAACGGTACAATGTTTCTCAAGAATATCGTACGAATTTTTTCCTACTTTGATCCGCTGTTGCGTGCTTTTACGCAAAAAGATGTGTGTTAGAGGGATTGTCAAGAGAATTGGCTCAGGTATGTTAAGGCTAATCCTTCCTTCTTTTGGCATGATCCAAGCAACGATACATAAACGTGACGTTATTTCATAAGTGGTTCTACTCTTACTAGTTAAGGATGTCTATATTATTCATTCTTGTAAAGTGATATTCAAGCATGTTTAAGTATGTTCCTAAGTCTCTATTGAGATATTTGATAAAGATGTTAATGGTTAATATAGTGATGCATGCATCTTCATGTGTTTACCACTGAGCTATGATCGATTGGACAGTTACACATTTACTATCGAGCTACGGCCGGTCGGGAAGTCATGCATTTACCACTGAGCTATGACTGGTTGGACAGTTATATATTTATCACCGAGCTATGGACGGTTAGGCAGTCATGCATTTACCACCGTGCTATGGCCGGTCGGGCAGTTACCACTGATCAGTTGGGCAGTCATGCATCATACGATATGGATAATAGTCTCAAAGAGAAGCACTATATATGTAAGGATAATAAGTATGCATATACGGTGGCACTTCAAGAATTCAAGATTGGTTCTTATATGTAAGGATAATAAGTATGCATATCGGGGATTTTTATCTATATTTCCTCACTCTTTTGACTATACACTTCAACTCAGTCATGTTATTTTCCATTGTTTTCGTACTCAGCCCTGTTTACTCAATTTTAATACTTAAATGAAATTTTTTAAATGATGTTTGGGCTGAGAAACATTATTTTACTATACCTCGAGTGGCTTGTGAGGATTTTTGACTGAGTGAGGCCGAGGGCCTATGTTGGGAGGAAACATATGATACTGATTATAAGGTCGGGGGCCTGAGATATGTATGCCACGAGGTGGCTTGATATTGCACTTGGGCCTAAGGGGCCCTTCCAGGAGTTTGTACACCCCCAGTGAGCGTGGGTACCCATTGTGATGTGAGATTGAGCCTGGGGGGCTGGTATTGTTCTATGTGATTGCCCGAGGGGCTGGTACTTTTCAGAGATGTTGCCCGAGGGGAAGATTTGTTGATACTGTGCCCGAGGGGTGAGACTTTATGTGTTTACTTTTCATAATTGACTGTCAATTACATGATTAATCATTGAAAACAGCTTTTAATGAAACTAAATTTGACTTAATGAATTTTATCTATCTTTCACTAATTTACTGATTTTAACTGGTTTTACTGCTTCAGTGTAGAATGCTTTGTGCCTTATGTGATTTCTTGCTTTTAGTCTTTATTTACATTTGTTAGTCCTTGAGTTGGAGTACTCATTTTACTCCCTGCACCCATGTGTGCAGATTCAGGCGTTGTTGATCCTGCCAGTGCAAGTTGAGAGCTCCCTACAGACATTCGGAGTTCACGAGGTAGCTGCTGACGTCCACAGACCCGTGTTTCTCCCTCTTTATCATTTCTATCTCTTATCAGACATTTGTAATAGTTTGTAGACCTTTCAGACTTGTATTAGTTTTTTTATAGATGCTCATGACTTGTGACACCCCAGTTAGGGCTATGTTGGGTTGTTCTTCCACGTATTTATGACATTATCTGCTACTCTGGATTTATTTTATCATGTTATAGACTATTTTTCCTATTGTTTAACTATTTAACATCGAATTGGGGATAGTTGGCTGGCCTTATCTTCACGAGAGGCGCCATCACGACCAGGTCCCGGTTTAGGGTCATGACACTAGATTACTCTCGTTGTTTCTCCTTAAGACTGATGGTGTAATCTCATCTCACACTGTTTAACTTTTATCCATCTATTGTTGATTTACCTTAATGTTTATTCATCATCTACCACTGATAACTTGATCATTTATGTAACACCGCCGTTAGGACTCGCGTCTCACCGGGGACATATGGAGTAATTAGATTAATCCATGTAGGGGTGATACTATACTTCCATAATCGTACTTTATAGCATCCTAATGTGACTCACCTTATATGGGTATTTTAGTCCCTTGCAATTCATGAAATCCTCTTCCCCCTTTTTTTCTTCTTCTTCAAATCATTACTCAAGCGAAGGCCCAAACGTCATCCTTTATTTATTACAATTATACTCTCATTCTACTACCAGGGCAGCATCCCATTTCTTCTAAATTCTACTAGTCTTAGACTTATTTGATTTCATTCAGGCAATATTGAGCTTTCTATAACATAGAGGAACCATCAGCTCCTTTGTTTTCACGGGCTTAATCCCGAGGACTTATCCATTTTCGTCACCTTCTCACTTCCCTTCTTCGTATACTTACTCTTGTTTTTATAAAACCTTGTCGTTCTATCATACTTTAGCTTGTCATTGATTCCCTTATGCTTTTCTGGAATATCAAGTGAGACATCGAATCTCTCTAACTCTTCTTTTACTGTACAATTAGACATTTCGGTAGTTAGAAACCATAGGATGGAAGGTATTCCACTGACGATGTCGCTATTATTCCTGGATACTGAATCCCAGTGCTTCTAGTCCTTTAACTGAAGTATGGACCACTCTCATCCTTCTATACTTGAGTATTTCATATGTTGTTCATTTTTACATTACATACCTTAAAATCTTGTATCGTATCTTCTTTATCTCTCATGACCTCCATTCCACATAGGTATAATTACACTTTCACGACTTGAATCTCTATTATGATACTTGCACCTCTGGGGCATACACGATTTAGTGGGAGCTTCATACTAACTTTTTCTGAGGATGGTATTTTTCTAACTGGCTTTATCTTAGAGCCATTAAATAGTATGGTTGTTGTGTTATTTCTCTTACACCTCTAATATTAAGAGTGATTCTGCTATGTTCTCAATCATGATTCCTATAACTTCTGGGTCCAATAATCAGATTCCTGATTTACTTCGTTGATGTAACTCTTTCGTTTCCTTCTTCTTCTGATCGGCCTTTATGTCAGCTTAAGTTATCTCCTGATCTAGGTTTCATGGTATTAGTTATTCTGTTTAGCCTTTTATGGGTGCTGAGGAATATGCATGATACAATCCTTTAACAATTTAATCCTTCATATATAACCTAGGCTCAATTCTTTCTTTTAGCGTATACCAAAATCTTCTACGGCTATACATGTTGTGTGTATAAGACTCCGAACCCTTAAGTGCATTCATAACGTAACCCATTCTGGATCATTAATCGAATAATTTCTTTCGTTCCATCTTAGCTTTCTTTCAATGTAAGCTATTTCTTTTCCTGGTCTTTTTGCCCGCTTGTTGTGTCCATACATAGCTTATCTTTGTGCCCATACATGCCAAAGTTTTCATGCAACTCATATGATCTCGAATATTACTTTTAATTTTACTTCCCGTTCATTAGCCACGGTAGGTTCCACTTTCCTTTGGAGTGGTTACAGTCTTGTTCTAAGACTGTTGTTATATGATCATTTCCTCTTTAGGTCGTTGTACTTAGGTTGAAGCCTTCTTCCTTATTTCCTCAGCTAGCCTTTAGTTGTAGTATTAGGGAGAACCCTTGACTCTCGTAAAGTTGTGAGCTTATTACAGACCTTTTGATATCCTTCCTTGCCTATAATCATCCGTAGTTGCTTACCTCCGTGCCCTTGTGCTTGTACGGTTGCTTCTGAAATGATATTTTGACTGCCTTCCTAGTGGCACTTTCTTTTATCCTTATAACACATATACGGTACCTTTAACTAGACCGACTCCTATTTGAATAAATCTCAAGTATTATAATGACATTACTGCGAGGCTAAATTCTCCATGTTGGGGTTTACTACATTTGTCTTGCATGATCTTCTAATTTGGTTGTAACTTATTGTCTAGTCATGACTAGGGTCTTCCTGAATCAACTACTAACTACTCATCGACTCATTCTCATATCCATGTTCCGCGTAATCTTTCTTGGGTTATTTCCTTGTCTTAACTTACCTTACATACTGGCTCCTTATCTATTAATAACATCCCGGGCAGGAACCCTTACTTCTTTTTTTTTGACGTCGTGCTTACATAACATTCTGGAATCGTAGCATATTTGTAGGACTTGGATAAGTGCAATCCCATCCCTTTCTCATTTTTATCGCATTCTTCCTTTATCATTCAATATCCCTCCTTTAGAGGAGTACTAAGAGTTGGAGCTGCGATGACCTGCCTATAGATGTTTTTTCCCCCCATCTTTTGCGTCCTTTCGCATTATCAATGACCCTCACATGCTTTGCGATAATCCTTCTGCACCAAGGATACAAAATTCCCCACTCGCAATGGTGACACTTAGTGTAACTAGCACATACAGTCCCTTAAGCTTAACTTTGCTCATATTGCTTGCTTTACGAAGGCGTCTTCCTAAATGACTTTTAAAGGCTATTCTTCTGTGGTCCTTTCTATTATTGCTGGAACACAATCTGAAGTTCTCATGATGCTGACTATTATCAAATCACTCAATTCCTAATTCTTGTTTAGTTTATCTTGTTCACTAGTCCATATTGATTTCCATTACTCTGGGGTCTAAATTTTCCTTCTATTAATCACGTTAGAGTCGTGAACTTATTTCTCGAAATGAGGATGTTATTGTATGGCATATACTCTTTTGTTGTCTTAAGGCCCATTACGTCTTGTCTCTTTCTTCATTTGACTATAGATTATGTAACACTCTACCGTTGCCATCCATGTGTCACATCTCACTCATAATCCTTCATCTATTGGCTCATCGGACTGCATAACATTCTCCATCTACTAGGGACGGGACCCAAACTAAGGTAATATTTATATCTTCAAGGTTTCCAGTTCCTATCTTTGTAGTACTCATATCTAATTGTACTATTTTAGAGTGCACCATCTGGGTGTCTCGTAAGGAGATCTATTAGCATATTTGCAATATCCTTTGTCATGATCCAAAATCCACCAGTCATGATGGCACCTAACCCAACCCGCTAGGTAAGCCAATTAACAATTATCCAGTTTCATTTAACTTATTAAAACAATTAAATAAGAGAATTATCTAAATCATATATATTTCCCAAGGACTGGTAGTACAAATTATGAGCTTCTACGAATGGAGTTTACAAAGCAATAATGGAACAATTACATAGTCTGTTTGAAAAGTACATAAACATAATTTTTTAGTCTAAGCTAACCGTGAACAAGAGGCAGCTACAGCAGGAACGCGAGTACGCATTCAATCCACCAACTATTTAACGTAGTAACATCGGCATTCAGGATCTGCATGTACTGTGTAGGAAGTGCAGTATGATTACAACTGACCCCATGTACTCAAAAAGTAACAAACCTAACCTCAGGTTGAAATCAATGATGAGCTAACACATGATCGGGTCCAAAGCCAATATTTCCACAGCAGGTCATAACAACATAAATACATGTATAAAAGAGATATCTCAAAAGTAAGATACTCAGCTCGTTCACAGTTCCAGAAAATGGTCATGCTTTTCAAATATCTTAGTGAAAGAAAATCCCAGATCTCTTACCGAAAATGCCAAAAGCACGATTAAGTTTGAAAACTGTAATTTTCCAAATATCCTTTTCACAATAAATAAAATATTTCATTTTCTTTCCAAATAACAAGTATAAAGTGCCTCTCCATACCCACATATCAATGTATATAATAAGTCATAAATGACGTGATACTATATAGCATGAGGAAGAATGCATCTCTATGCCTGTATATCATGTATGCATGTGAATTCCATGTATCTCAGAGATGAATCATGTACTCACACTCTCAGAGTACTTAATCTCATTACATCGCATCCTCTCTTACTAAGCTCAATACTCAGCACACTAAATCACTCAACGTTGTATAATAATTGTTGTCGCGTGCAGCCCGATCCACACACACTTATATATATATATATAATCAAATGCACTCACTAGGGGTGTACAGACTCCGGAGGGGCTCCTACAGCCCGAGCGCTATATCTCTACAGCGTGCAGCCCGAACCATATATCGCTGTGTGGTGCAGCGCAATCCGTATATCGCTGCGGCGTGCAGCCCGATCCATTTATCGTTGTCGTGTGTAGACCGATCCATATATATATTTATATCATCACAATTAGGCCATTGGCCTCACTCAGTCATCACTCTCTCCAGTCTCTCTCATGGGCTCAAAGTGTGGTTAAACTAGCCCGACAACATTGATATTTGTACAAAATTCAAAGCTTCTATGAGAGTGTTACTTCTTCCTCAAATCTCTTAGAATCAACCTTAAGATTTCTATAACCGAACCCTGGAATTTAATTCATCTTACAGCTCTCAGAAACATCAACTATAGAACACAATGCAGGTAACCCACCACCACTGCCTCTTCTCTTCTTCTTTCTCCATTTGATCGTCAAGAACCCGAAACTAGGCCAAGAACTGCTACCACCTGAATTTATTTCCACTGTACTCTTCTGGGATTTGTTATTAGAATTTCCTCTACAATCCGGCTCGAGTCTTCTAAAATACTCAATCTCCTTCTTTAAAAGTAATCCTACAGTTCCCCTTGTGCCTACCTCAACCGGCACACTTGCACTCATTTTATCAGAGAACCTACTGGTGATGCTGCCAGCTCAAAATATTGGAGGAAGAAGTAACACTCTCATAGAAGCTTTGAATTTTGTACAAATATCATTGTTGTTGGGCTAGTTTCATGACATTTTGAGCTCGTGAGCGAGACTGGAGAGAGTGCTGACAGAGTGAGGCCGAGGGCCTGATTGTGAGGATATAAATATATATATATAGATCGGGTTGCACGCCAAAGCAATTTAATGGATCGGGCTGCATGCCGCAGCGATATATGGATCGGGCTGCACGCCACAACAATATATGGATCGGGCTGCATGCCACAACGATATATGGATGGGGCTGCACGCCGCAGTGATATAGCGCTCGGGCTATAGGAGCCCCTTCGGAGTCTGTACACCCCAGTGAGCGCATTTGATTATATATATATATATATATATATATATATATGAATCGAGTTGCACGCGACAACAATTATTATACAGCGCTGAGTGATTTAGTGTGCTGAGTATTGAGCTTAGTTAGAGAGGATGTAAGGTAATCAGATTGAGTACAGTGAGAGTGTGAGTACATGTTTCATCTCTGAGATACATGGAATTCACATGCATACATGACATACAGGCATAGAGATGTATTTTTCCTCATACTATATAGTATCACGTCATTCATGACTTATTATATGCAATAGAAATCAGTGAGATAACAATAAGAAATAACCACTATGGGTACAAACAATATCAGCATAAAGTCTAAACATGATATTTGGCATGATTGACGGCATAATTACTTTATCACATGATGAAAACACAAATATCAACAAAATAGGGCTACTATACAGGGCTATGGGAACAACAGAGTCCCATTTCACAAGGTGCACGCCCACATGCCCATCACCTAGCATGTGTGTCACCTCAATACCAATCACATAACGCATAGTTTGGGGTTTCATGCCCTCAGCACTAAGCTTAGAAGAGTTACTTATCTTAAACAAGCCAATTCCGACACCGAGCAAGCCAAGCGATGCTCCAAGAATTATGTCACGTGCGTTCCGACCCCTGAATTGCTCGAAACTAATAAAATATAACTCAATTACATCAAACAATGGTAAAGGAACAAATCCCAATCGGAAAAGGTCAAATCTTTAATCAAAAGCCCAAAATCGGCCAAAAACCCAACTCGGGCCTGCACCACGGAACCCGACAAAACTTACAAAATCTGTCAACCCATTCAATTACGAGTTCAACCATACTAGGTTAACTCAAATCCGACTATGAATCGGTGTTAAAAACTCAAAAAATCATATTATGAAACTTTAGGTCAAAACCCCCAATTTCTTCTTTAAAATTCATCAACCAAAAGCTAAAATCGAAGATAGATTCATGAAATATAACTAAAACCGAGTAGATAACACATAACCCAATTCATATGCTGAAAAGTGCTTCAAAAATTGCCCAATTCCGAGCTCCCCAACTCAAAATATGTTATATGCATAAAACCCACATTTTAACACTATTCTACCTTGTTCTCGTTCCAAAAGATCTCAAAACTCACTTTTGATATCACCAATGGATTCCTTGTGAAAATCTAGGCAAGATAGGCTATTGAATCACTCCATTTGACCTTATATATTGAAGGAGATATGTTGGTTTCAATATTTGGAAATAGTGTAGATTTTTAAATACGCAGCAGTGGCAATTTCGTAATTTATATAAAAAATCTAGTAACTCAATTCTTAGTAAAATATCCATAAAATCTTCATACGATGTGCAAATTTGATGATTCGTTTGCAATGGTTACGATACAGATATAATACTTCAATAAAAATAGAAATCGGAGCTTATTTGTTCAATGTGGTACCATTTATGCTTGAAAAACGACGTGTAAACATAAGAAAAACGAGCACAACACAACCCAAACATATCTGAAACTCACCTGATACCCTCGGGACCTAGTCTAAACATACCAAAAAGTTCCATATCATAATACAGACCTACTCGAGGCCTCAAAATACACATAACAATATCGAAGCGACAAAATGCACCTCAAATCAAACATAATGAACTTTCGAACTTTCAACTTCCAAAAACCCACGCCGAAACATATCAAATCTACCAGAATGAACCCAAATTTTGCACACAAGTCCTAATACATCATACAAAGCTACTCGTGCCCCAAAACTACAGAGCGAAGTTCAAATGCTCAAAACGACAGGTCAGGTCGTTACATTCTCCTCCACTTAAACATACGTTCGTCCTCGAACGTGCCCAGAGTTGTTCAAAAAGCCATCAAATCGCCGTGTAGCCTCACTATGCACATACCCGGGGTGGATCCCACGTCACCCTATCCCATATTGGTCTGATAACACAACATGACTAAAATTTCCTAATCCAACCTAACCCATAAGCCTTAGAACCAAAATTTTCACGTCCGAAATTTTCCATAAAATCAGAATCTCGCATCTACTCACTGTCTAAGTCTGAACAAGCTGTATCAAGCCGTATCGGTAACCCAAGATGAAATCACATGACATACCATATAACTCAAACACTCATAGCAATAACTTCTAATCATAGTAGCTGCTCAAAACAACCCGATACCGGTAATAAACCTATTATGAAATAGAGCCTCGTTCTAACACCTTCATATACTGCCAACAATGAAATAAACACGCATAAACTTATAACGATTCGTCAGGCAACCAAGTTGTGGAACTCCCTCTCCCTTGATAGGAACTATAGTAAATTTCTAAGTCGATCAGCATTAATATCCTTCCAAATATACCGCAACCTGATCCGATAGCACCCATTCTAGGTACGATGACCTCATCCCATCTAACCTAATCACTCTAGTGACATGACACATTAATACAGTCTAAAGCCGCAACTCTTGAAATTCGTGCACCAATAAGCAACATTCCAAATGTACTGAATCATGGAAAATGACTCAGACGAGGGAATTATCTCTCAAGCTCAACAGGTACCGCTACAAAGCAATGATAAGAACCTATCACACATCGTATAACCAAAAGACACGAATCTAACACAAAGGATCATATCATAACTCCGCTACAATACGTCACACATCCAAATGTTGGTCCATATTATTTACCTCGAGCCACCCTGCTCAAAATCAATAACCACGCAAAATTCGACATCAAGCACCCAAAGTGCATTACCATAACTATGGAGAGAAAATAACACAATACCACAATCAGGAAAGAACATAGCCAACATGCAATCAATCATGCAATACCCAAATACCCATCTCACTCAAATTCCTCTATAAAGCTCAAATAGAACCGCACTATATGTGCATATAACCAATGAATCACCACTTCCCGTGGCATAGAAGAGTAACTCGTAGATCATTTTACAATACGAATAAGCTCAACAACAATCAAATGTCACATCCCTCAGCAATAGAAGTATGGAGCCAACTAATCCGACTCGGTGTAGAATACACATCCTAATTGGGCCTACCAAAGGACCCCCAAATCAACTTTGGTCACCCACAAATAGATAAATAATCCTCTAAAAGTCCACAATGACATAATCATGACACATACTATCACCTGGCTAGCTTCAACCACACTTCGCAGTCCACAATCATGCAACAATTTGCTCCTGAGATCTCTCAGTCTCCAAATCCATAGAACATATGAATCACCATATCTAATCCCAACTCCATTGCCTAAATATCTAACACATCTCTCATACACGATCATCCCGCGAGGAATAATTCTATAATTCTTCTGTGCCGCAAAGCAAAATTTGAACACCAAAAGTCGATCAACTAGGAGAGTGTCACAATGCAAATGAAACATCCATAAATAAAAACACATCCCCCCTTCTAAAATGTATACTCTCGTCAAGCCATACCAAATAGTAATGTTATTTATCTAGTCATCTGAAACTATCCATATTGCCTAAGGACTCATGACCTCCCCTTCAAAACTGGAACATGATCTTACACATGCATATATCAATCTTACACAACACACTGCATATACTATGCCATCATACGAAAAAAACAAGAACTTCATAATCCACTCTAAGTCACAACCAACTACTCACTCAATTAGCCAAGAACTTTCCATTAGATTTCATCTGGAGAAAATCACTATACATCACATGCTCCTCACGCTAGTAGTAAATATACATCTCAAACTGTGGTAGAAACCATCGAGAACTCTCCAAAACCTCTTTGCACATAACCAAACAAGTAGAACTAAATATCTCTAACTCAACGAAGCCACGTAGGCCAGCAAAACCTAAGAGTACCGCCACAAAACACCTGTAGAAACTCACTACCTCATAAGGGCCAAAAGAGCCAATCGCATCCATTACCATGCCGATCCAACCTACTACCAAACTATCTTAGTTATCCTAGTTCCTTCTGAATTACCTTCAAATTGATACTTCTCCTTGCCATAATACCACAATCCTCAACCAAGACTCACCACACGAGACCCTAGTATAAACCACACTGTCCTAAGGCTCATAAGCTGCTGAATGCTCTCTTAATCACCCCAAAAGTATCACAACTAAGATACTCACTCTGAAGAGACCTTTTCCAAATATAAAGTCATTACCTTTGCCTTCCTGATACTGATATGTAGAATCTATAATGATATAGAAATGGCACTAGTCCTGATATCCTCTAATATAAATCTCAGTTTCTAGCCAAATACACATCCTAAAGATTCTCAATTGCCACACACAAATCTTGAATTCATTTGAACCATTCTCAAGAGTCTTCCACTCTACTCAAATCTCAATTAGACTGACCAAATAGACTGAACGACCGGTGCCCTATTAGCACTCCAATACCCAATGAAGTAACTCCACCTTAATGCAACCAAATAAATTCCTGCTCCATAAACATTACATCATTTACCAATAACAACTCAAATCGTTCTGTGATTTTTATATACTCATAAAGTTTACCCAAAATTTCCTTTATTCAAGTCATCGTTGGTCTCACCCTCTCTAGAACATAACACATTCACAAGTATACATCAAACCAAAACCAATACAACATATAACTGTGAAATCAGCTTGTCAATAGCGGATTCCTCCACTTCGCTCAAAGCCGTATATCAAAGCATTCAAAAACTCACAATGCCCATACTCTATTACTGCCATAATACCATAGTGAGATTCAACTAAATTCTTCATAAGCTCATACAACACAAACCATCTAGTATTCCAGATCATCTGCAAATCTCTCGTTCACCCTTGTAATAGTCAAGCCCACTCTCATAAGCGATCCCAACTCAAATTGCGACACATATATTTCACTAGTAAAAGAAAAATCCTAACAAACAACATAGGGGTCACAAAAACCTCAGGACACCCCGCAGGAGGTAACCCACATGCTTCGCCTCAAACTAACATCTCCTTATACCCTTCAACAGTCATAACCATTATGCAATCACTTAATCTTCCTAAGTTTGAACTCATATCACGACATGAAATCTACTTCACTCCTCAACTAAATATCATGAAAAGACCCTTCAACACACCCATAACCCAGGACTATACATTAAATCAAGATGGAAATCAAACACCAAATAGTTCTTTCTACCCTCCAAGCAGACCCTTCTCGTCATATTCAACCATATGAACACATCTCACAGTCACATCATACACATCACGTAGCCATCTAGCCATAAATTCTACGAATAGGGACACTGTCGGACATATAAATCCAAAAGCACATGTTCACACAATCAACACCTCTATGCTCAAACCATAGTAAAAACCTGGCCTCAAGTCCTCTAGACTGGCCCATCATCAGCAAATCGAAATTACATATCGCACCTCTTACATAGAATCACAAGTCGTTGATGTACAATTGATACCGAGTGCTCACATGAATGCACGGAAGGAATTCAAAGAGTCACACTTCAAGTTGAATCAATGTCGCACGATAAGGAAAGAATGATGGGACGTATATCCTAAATGTCCTGTAGCCTTTTGAAGATAGATATGGATGTCATCATATCGATCCGCAAGACTCTACTAGACATTTGTTCATGACTTGTAGAACCTATGAACCTAGAGCTCTGATACCAGCTTTTCACGACCCAAAATCCACCAGTCGTGATTGCACCTAACCCAACCAGCTAGGCAATCTAATTAACAATTATCCAGTTTTGTTTAACTTAATAAAACAATTAAACAAGAGAATTATCTAAATCTTACACATTTCCCAAGGACTGGCAGTACAAATCATGAGCTTTTACAAATGGAGTTTACAAAGAAACAATGGAACAATTACACAGTCTATTTGAAAAGTACATAAACAGAATTTTATAGTCTAAGGCTACC
Source organism: Nicotiana sylvestris (assembly GCF_000393655.2). NCBI lineage: Eukaryota > Viridiplantae > Streptophyta > Magnoliopsida > Solanales > Solanaceae > Nicotiana > Nicotiana sylvestris. Next base: position 150,014,262 of record NC_091060.1, read on the forward strand.
GTGAACAAGAGGCAGCTACACTAGGAACACGGGTACGCCTTCAATCCAGCAACCATCGAAAGTAGAAACATCGACATCCGAGATCTGCACGCACTGTGTAGAAAGTGCAATATGAGTACAACCAACCCCATGTACTCAAAAAGTAACAAACCTAACCTTAGGTTGAAAGCAGTGGCGAGCTAACACAGGATCGGGTCCAAATCAAATATTTCCACAACAGGTCATAACAGCATAAATGCAAGTATAAAAGAGATATCTCAAAAGTAAAATACTTAGCTTGTTCATAGTTTCAGAAAATGGTCATGCTTTTCATATATCTCAGTGAAAGAAAATCCCAGATCTCTAACCGAAAATGCCAAAAGTACGAGTAAGTTTGAATACTGTAATTTTCCAAATATCCTTTTCAAAATAAATAAAATGCTTTATTTTCTTTCCAAATAACAAGTACAAAGTGCATGTTCATACCCACATATCAATGTATATAATAAGTCATGAATGACGTGATACTATATAATATGAGGAAGAATGCATCTCTATGCCTGTATGTCATGTTTGCATGTGAATGCCATGTATCTCAGAGATGAAACATGTACTCACACTCTCAGAGTACTCAATATCATTACCTTGCATCCTCTCTTACTAAGCTCAATACTCAGCACACCAAATCACTAAGTGTTGTATAATAATTGATGTCGCGTGCATCCCGATCCATATATATATGGTCGACTGCATTCACTGGGGTGTACAGACTTTGGAGGAGCTTCTACAACCCGAGCGCTATATCGTTGCGACATGCAGCCTGATCCATATATCGTTGCAGCGTGAAGACCGATATTGCGGCATGCAGCCCGATCCATATATCATTGTGGCGTGCAACCCGATCTATATATATATTTATATACTCACAATCAGGCTCTCGGCCTCACTCAGTCATCACTCTCTCCAGTCTCGCTCACAAGCTCAAAATGTCATGAAACTAGCCAGACAATAGTGATATGATTCATCAACAACAACAGATGAGACTGATATACGATATGAATGCATGAATATGACTGAGTACAAAATATCAATGAAAATCAGGGAGATGACAACAAGAAATAACCACTATGGGTACAAACAATATCAGCATAAACCCTAAACATGATATTTAGCATGATTGACAACTCAATTACTTTATCACATGATGAAAACACAAATATCAAAAAAATAGAGCCACTATACAGGGTCGTGGAAACAATATAGTCCCATTTCACAAGGTGTACGCCCACACGCCCGTCACCTAGCATGTGCTTCACCTGAATACATGCCACAACCCTAGTTCACCAACCGTGAACATGTCATGACGGCACCTAGTCTCTGTGACCAGGTAAGCCTAACACTTGCGGAAACATAATAATTGCGGAAAAATAAAATACCATATTTAATTATCTAAAAAGGAAATTTTACTGAATGTCGCTCGGCATATACGACTCAATATCTCAAGACTAAAACAATCCCAAAACCCGGAAGCTCATGGGAAAACACAGGCTAGAGAAATGTATAGTGAGGCTCCAAACTCCATAATATCTAACAAACGGAAGGAAAGAGAACTAAGTACTAAAGATAAAATAAAGACGGAGAATCGTTGGTCTGCGGACGCAGCAGATCTACCTCGAAGTCTCCATAGTCCTCCTGCCTCACTGATAGTGCGCCTGAGTAGAGGTACCTGGATCTGCACATGAAAAAAACATGCGCAGAAGAGGCGTGAGTACACCACAGCGGTACTCAGTAAGTGCCAAGCCTAACCTCGGTTGGGTAGTGACGAGGAAGGCCAGGGCTCTACTGAGGTTATATAAAATATAAAGATGGCAGGATAAGATAAACAGTGCAATTGAGTACCTACAGTAAGAATCTATGCAGGATAATAAGAGTACAATAACGGAAACAATGATGAAAGCAAACCATAAGGAAAGTAACCGGGGATCTCTAAGTATCCCGAGGATCTCTTAGTATCCTCGACATGTACTAGGGATCTCTTGGTATCCCGAGATCTGTTGGTATCCACAACATAAGCCAGGGATCTCTTGGTATGTCACGACCCAAACTGAAGGGCCATGACTAGCACCCGACCACACTTGCCGAGAACCAACGCACATTTCATCTAACCTTCATTATTATCTTTTAGGGCTGACGAGATCAATATAAATGGTAGACCTAGATCATGGACAACCAGCAATAAAATATGACGGCATGAACATACATAGCAGGGGATGACCAGACAATCAAGAAACTACATATAAGGTATGAGCTACCACGCTACTATGAAAGACTATACAACAAAAACTAGCCGACAAGGCATACCAAACTATACATGAGCCGACACCTGTCTATGAGCCTCTAAAAGAACATAAGTGTTGCAACATAGCTGGAACAGGGCCCCGACATACCCATAATGTCTATAACAAAAATTGCATACCAAGACCAAGGCAAGTCCGGAGAAGGGATCTCGCCAATCACCGCTGAACTGGACAGTCTACTGTGGTGGGGGAGCTGCACCTGCCTGTCTATCAGGACCTGCAGCACGACATGCAGCGTCCACAAATAAAAGGACGTCAGTACGAATAAAGTACTGAGTATGTAAGGCAAGGAACCATAAATACGATCAGTAATGTAAGCAAGGATAGAGAATATACAACCTGTAACATCTTAGTACCTCTGAGGGCTACTTACATGAAATGCATGATACATATGTATAAATACATAAACCTTTAAAGCATTCGCCTCTGTGGGCATCATCATCATCATATCGTACCCGGCCATAATAGGCTCGGTAGAATCGTACCCGGCCACGTGGAGCTCGGTAAAACCCAACTGATCAGTGGTTGCACAATAGGTGTCGTACCCGGCCAACTATAGCGTGGCTCGGTAGAGTAAAATAGATACATATATATAATGCATGCTCGACTCATGGAATCACATTCTAAACCTTTCGGAGTGACGTAAGGTCGGTATCCTCTATACACGTTATTAGGACTAACTCTTCACTATGAACCTTATAAGAATCAGGAAGTACCAACAACATTGATAACATAAGACTAAGAGAAGCAACATTAACATCAATCGTTCCATAAGAGGAAAAACAATGTAAGTACTGCTAGCTTCTAAGAGTAGAGTATCTTGGAAGATCGTTCATTACATTATGTACAATCGGAGTCGTGCAAAAGAAGGAAAGGGATAGCCTAACATACCTTGTATATACTGCCCCAATCTCAAGCTATGCAATTGTCAAAACTCCTTAGTCTACAATAAGAGAAACGATACTATCGTTATCATTTAAGCGTCATAACTATTATGTATCGACCACAACCTATTTTACGATGAAACGGACAGCACCTCCCCTATATATATGACCTCACACCATTCAAAACAATCACCAAACAGCCCAAACAACATCAATAATAAACATATTGAACCTCCCAAAATAGTCCACACACAGCCTAATCACTCCATACATACGACGACCACCATAGTCGTGTCAAACAACCTGGAAATGTTACGAATAACTATCAGCCCATAACCCTACATATATATGGTGTTTCTCCACACCCTTCCTCATCCAAAACTCCACAAGATAGTAGTAAAATACGCAGCCCAACAACAACGCAAAACAGTCCACAAAACAATAACATTACTACCAAACCTTTCGATATATATCTCACAAGTTCTAGCTTCAATGGCTTAGCCGCAACTTGGATAATCTTAAATACATATAGAGTAAGAGGTTCCTTACCTTTATACAGAAATAAAAACTCCAATTTGACCTTAAATTTCCATGAAATATCCCTCCAATGCTGCCACAACAACAAAAAAGCGAAACTAGCGATCAATTAGTGTTTTTCGGCACTAGAATCACTTTAGAAGGCTTGAAATCACCTAGGATTGATATTAAGAACATGAGGGAGTATTTAAAGAACATAAACCCTTTAAAACAACCTCCCACACGAGCTGGAACGACACAAAAATGAGCAACAACAAGAAGAACAAGAGACTTACTAGCGCCACGGAATTCCCGACACTTGATTTGTGTTGTTTGCCCTTTTTTTGGGTCTTGAATCTTGAGAGAACCTTGAGAGGATGTTCCTAGGGTTATAAGGTCTGAAAATAGTGAAAAGAAATGACTTAAAACGGGTTGGAGTCATCCTATATAGGTCCAAATATCTTAAACCGACTTAGTGGGCCCCATAGAGAGGTGCTTGGCGCAGTCTCGCGAAAATGTGAATATCTCTCTACTTCGAGATCATATCGATGAACGGTTTAATGCGTTGGAAACTAGACTCCTAGATATTTAATTTGGTTGGTAGATCACCCCGTAATTCCTTGTAAATTATGAGAAAAGATTAGAAACATTTGACCCAATGTTTAAGTAAAATTATGAACCTAAGTTGCGACAACTTTTGTCGACTTTTGTTTCATAACTCGTTTGACTTCAAGACTTATGATACGGATATTATATGATTAAAATACCTTAATAAATGACCTCTTGAGTGTATTAAGCACCGCTAGATTACCTGAAAATACGAGTTACAACATCCTTGATTCGTTTAACTTCTAATACTGGTTAATCACCCTTATACACTCTTGTATCACTTAAGACCAATAGGATTGACTTCTTATCATCTCAAAGATAATTCCTTCTTGGATTTATGTTAACTAATATATGGCATGAACTAACACATGTGGATATGGGTTGTAACATGGTATCCCGAGGAACTCTTGGTATCCTCAATATGTACTAGGGATCTCTTGGTATCCCGAGTATCTCTCGGTATCCTCATTATATGTACGGGGGATCTCCCGAGAATCTAATCCATAGTCCCAAAGTAAATGTGCATGGGGAATCTCCCGGGATCTAACCTGTAGTCCCAAAGTAAATGTGCAGGGGGGAATCTCCAGGGAATCTAACCCATAGTCCCAATTTAAAACACAGAGCAGCAACACAATAATATTAAATTAAACGCTAATTTCGTACCAAGTAAACATTTACTTCTAGCCTAACATGCTTCACGTAATGCAATTTAGGCAATTTAAGCAAATAGGCAATTAAGTCAACTAAACATGCCTTTCTAGACTAGCAACATGCTAAATTCATAAGTAGAATAAAACAAGAAAAGAACTCAATTGAAATACTTAAGGAAAAAATGGATTTTCAACAATTAGCTCAAGTATGCGCTCGTCACCTCACGTACAGGGCATTTCAATTATCAAATATAGCACATCCTAAGGGGAAAGGTCCTCCACACAAGGTTAGACAAGCCACTTACCTCGAACCGGCTCAAAATCAACTAGTAACCACGTTTTTGCCACGAGTATCCGACTCCAAATGGCCCAATCTAATCAATTCAATTGTAAATATCATCTCAAACAAATGATCCTATTTTTAATTCAAAGCTAATACGCGAAATTATGGAAAATGACCAAAACGCCCCTCGGGCCCACGTCTTGGAATCAGTAAAAATTTATATTTCCAGAAACCTCGCACTCTCACGAGTCTAACCATACGAAAATTATACAATTCCAACACTATTTGGTCCTTTAAATTATCATTTTACATTTTTGAAAGGTTTCACAATTTTCTTCCCAAATTCCCTCTCAAATCACGAATTAAATGATGAATTCAGTGTTAGATTCATGTATTCTAGCCAAATTTGAGTTAAAATCACTTACCCCGATGAATTTCTTGAAAAACCTTCGAAAAATCGCCAAAATCCGAGCTCTCTAGGTCAAAATATTAAATAAAACCCAAAACCTCGTATTTATAGGTACCCCTCAGGTTTCCAGCTACTTCGGGCCGCACTAAAACTCATGCGGTCCGCGCAAGCCAGTGCGGTCCACGCAAAGGCAACGTGCAGCCGCACAGGCCTCCCTCTGCAGTGACAAGCTTTAGTATTTTGGCCCGCGCCCGCTTTTGTTCGGTCTGCACAGCACTCAATGCGGGCGCACTAATTTTTGTACGGACCACGTGAGTGAGTTCTGGGGCCTGCAACCCCTGTAGACCTGCTACAGCTATGATTTTTGCACTAAAACATCTCGGAACCTACCCGGAACTCCCGGAACTTCAAACCAATTATACCAACACATCCCATGACATCGTTCAGACTTGATCAACACTTCAGAATGCTTATAACAACATCAAATCACCAATTTCACATAGGATTCAAGCCTAAGAACTCCAAAAACTCTTAAATTATATTTTCGATCAAAAACTGTATCAAATCTCATCCGAATGACCTGAAATTTTGCACACACATCCCAAATGACATGACAGAGCTACTGAAACTTCCGGAATTCCATTCCGACCCTCGGATCAAAATCTCACTATCGGACCGGAAACTTCAAAAATTCAAACTTCGGCATTTCAAGCGTAAATTAGCTAGGAACCTCCAAAACACATTCCGAACACGCTCCCAGCCCCAAATTCACCTAACGAAGCTAACAGAACCGTCAGATTTCCATTCCGAGGCTGTCTCCCTATTACTCCAAATTCGGTCAGCTTTCTAACACTTAAGCTCTCATTTATGGACTAAGTGTCCCAAAACTCCTCAAAACTCAAAACTGAGCATCCCGACAAATCACATTAGCAGAAATAAACTTGGGGAAAGCAGTTAATAGGGGATCGGGGCATTAATTATTAAGATTACCAGCCGGGTCGTCACATCCTCCTACACTTAAACATTCGTTCATCCTCGAACGAGCATAGAGACATACCTGAAGTAGTGAAAAGATGAGGGTAATGGCTGTGCATATCCTGCTCGGTCTCCCAGGTCGCCTCCTCGACCAGCTGTCCCCGCCACTGAACCTTTACTGAAGAAATCTTCTTTGACCTCAACTTTCTTACTTGCCTGTCCAATATTGCCATTGGCTCCTCAACATAGGATATATCCTTGTCCAGCCGGACTGAACTGAAATCCAGCACGTGCGACGGGTCACCGTGATACCTCCAGAGCATCGACACATGAAATACTGGATGCACTCCTGCCAAACTGGGAGGTAAGGCAAGCTCATAAACAACCTCCCCAATTCGCCTCAATATCTCAAAAGGGTCAATAAACCTTGGACTCAACTTCCATTTCTTCCCAAATCTCATGACGCCCTTCATAGGTGAAATCCGAAGCAGAACCCGCTCACCAACCATATAGGAAATATCATAAAATTTCTGATCCGCGTAACTCTTCTGTCTGGACTGGGCTGTACGGAGTCTGTCTTGAATTACCTTAACCTTTTCCAAGGCACCCTGAACTAAGTCTGTGCCTAATCCCAACTCAAACCAACCCACCGGAGATCTACACCGTCTCCCATATAAAGCCTCATATGGTGCCATCTGAATACTGGATTGATAGTTGTTGTTGTAAGCAAACTCTGCCAATGGCAAGAACTGATCCCAAGACCCTCCAAACTCAATCACACACGCGCAGAGCATATCCTCAAGAATCTGAATAGTACGCTCGGACTGTCCATCCGTTTAAGGGTGGAATGTTGTACTCAACTCTACCCGAGTACCTAACTCATGCTGAACGACCTTCCAGAACCGTGATGTGAACTGAGTACCTCTATCTGAAATGATGGAAACCGGTATACCATGAAGACGAACAATCTCCCGGATATAGATCTTCGCCAATCGATCTGAGGAATAAGTAGTACACACAGGAATAAAGTGAGCGGACTTGGTCAGCCGATCCACAATCACCCAAATAGCATCAAACTTTCTCAAAGTCCATGGGAGCCCAACTACAAAGTCCATGGTTATCCGCTCCCACTTCCACTCCGGAATCTCTTTCTGTTGAAGTAACCCACCTGGCCTCTGGTGCTCACATTTCACCTGCTGACAATTGAGGCACCGAGCTACAAATCCAACTATATCCTACTTCATCCGCCTCCACCAATAGTGCTACCTGAAATCCTGATACAGCTTTGCAGCACCTGGATGAATATAATACCGCGAACTGTGAGCCTCCTCCAATATCAACTCCCGAATACCATAAACATTGGGTACACAGACCTGACCCTGCATCCTCAATACCCGATCATCACCAATAGTCACATCTCTGGCATCACCGTGCTGAACTTTGTCCTTGAGGACAAGCAAATGAGGGTCATCATATTGCTGCTCCCTAATACGGTCAAACAAGGAAGACCGAGAAACTACGCAAGCTAGGACTCGACTGGGCTTCGAAAGGTCCAATCTCACAAACTGTCTAGCTAAGGCCTGAACATCCATTGCCATAGGCCTCTCTGATGCTGATAGATATGCCAAACTCCCCAAGCTCTCCTCCCGGCGACCACATTGGCCTTGCCCGGGTGATACAGGATAGTGATGTCATAGTCCTTCAGCAACTCTAACCAGCTCCTCTGGTGCAAATTTAGATCTTTTTTCTTGAGCAAGTGCTGCAAGCTCCGATGGTCAGTATAAATCTCACAAGGCACACCATATAAGTAATGGCGCCAAATCTTCAGGGCGTGAACAATGACAGCTAACTCAAGGCCGTGAACAGGGTAGTTCTTCTCATGTATCTTCGACTGTCTAGACGCGTAGGCAATTACCCTACCATCCTGCATCAACACCGCTCCAAGGCCAACCCTCGAGGAATCACAATAGACTGTATAAGACCCCGAACCTATAGGCAGTATCAAAATTGGGGTTGTGGTCAAGGCTGTCTTGAGCTTTTGAAAGCTCGTCTCACACTCCTCCGTCCACTGAAATGGAGCACCCTTCTAGGTCAACCTGGTCATAGGGGCTGCAATCGATGAAAACCCCTCCACAAAACGATGGTAGTAGCCAGCCATACTAAGGAAATTGCGGATCTCGGTAGCTGAGGATGGTCTGGGCCAACTCTGCACGACCTCTATCTTCTTCGGATCCACCTGAATACCTTCACTCGATATCACGTGGCCTAAGAATGCCACTGAATCCAACCAAAACTCACATTTCGAGAACTTAGCATATAACTTCTTCTCTCTCAGAGTCTGAAGCACAGTTCCCAAATGCTGCTCATGATCTTCCTGACTCCGGGAATACACCAGAATATCATCAATAAAGACAATGACGAACGAGTCAAGATATGGCTGGAACACACTGTGCATCAAATGCATAAAGACTGCTGGGGCGTTGGTCAGCCCAAATAATATAACAAGGAACTCGTAATGGCCATACCGAGTCCTGAAAGCAGTCTTCGGGATATCTAGTTCTCGAATCTTCAACTGATGGTAACCTGAGCGCAAATCAATCTTAGAAAACACTCGTGCGCCCTAAAGCTGGTCAAACAGATTATCAATAAGAGGCAAATGATAATGGTTCTTAATTGTAACTTTGTTCAATTGGCGATAATCAATACACATACGCATAGAACCATCCTTTTTCTTCACAAACAAGATAGGAAGACCCCAAGACGATACACTGGGCCGAATAAAACCCTTATCAAGCAATTCTTGTAACTGATGCTTCAACTCCTTCAACTTAGGAGGATCTATACGATATGGGGGAAAAGAAATGGGCTGAGTGCCCAGCAACAGATCCATGCAAAAATCAATATCTCTATCAGGCGGCATGCCTCGAAGATCAGCTGGAAACACATCCCGAAAATCCCGTACTACTGGAACTGAATCAACTAAAGGAGTATCAATACTGACGTCTCTCACATAAGCTAAATACGCGGCACACCCCTTTCCAACCATACGTTGAGCTTTAAGAAAAGAGATAACTCTACTAGGAGTATGATCAAAAGTACCACTCCACTCAACACACGGAATACCTGGCATAGCCATCGTCACGGTCTTGGCGTGACAATCAAGAATAACATAATGGGGTGACAACTAGTCCATGCCCAGAATAATATCAAAATCAACCATGTTGAGTAACAATAGATCTGCTCTGGTCTCAAAACCACGAATAGTAACCAAACACGACCGATAAACACGGTCCACAACAAGAGAATCTCCCACAGGAGTAGAAATATAAATAGGAGAACTCAACGAATATCGGGCTACACCCAAATACAAAGCAAAATAAGAAGACACATAAGAATAAGTGGAGCCTGGATCGAATAGAACCGATGCATCTCTGTGACAAACCAGTATAATACATGTGATGATGGAATCGGAGGCAACAACCTCGGTACGAGCAGGAATGGCATAATATCTGGCTTGGCCTCCCCCTCTAGGGCAACCTCTACCTCCCCGACCTCTACCTCTAGTTGGCTGAGTAGGTGGGGTAGCAACTGGAGCTGTAATCATAGCCTGAGAACTCTACGGGGCACCCCTCCCAAGTCTGGGGAAATCCCTCACCAAGTGACGTGTGTCACCACACTCGAAACAAGCTCTGGGAGGACGTGGTGGCTGTGACTAGCTAGGGCCAGGTCTGCTAGACTGACCTTTGAAAGCACCCCGCGCAGGAGGCGCGCTAGAAACCGGAGGTGCATAATATGGCTCCTGAGATCTGGGAAGAGTTGGAGCATTGCTGGCTGCTGGAAGAGCTGAATGAATGGGGCGACTCATATAGCCCCTACCATGACGACCTGCAACTGGGGTACGGGCACCAGAATAATGGTCCGACTCGCGAGACCTCTTGGCCTCCCTCTCTCTCTCTCCTTAGCATGTATACCCTCAATCCTCCTAGCAATGCTCACCACCTGCGGATAAGAAATATCCATCTCCAACTCACGAGCCATGCTAGATCTGATAGGAGGAATAAGCCCCTCAATAAACCGGTGAACCCTCTCACGGATAGTAGCAACCAAGACTGGTGCATGCCTAGCCAATTTGGTGTAACAGATAGCATACTCTGAAACAGTCATAGCTCCCTGGCGCAAATGCACAAACTCTGCGTGCCATGCGTCCCTGAGGCTCTGAGGAACAAACTCTCTCAAGAACATATCTGAGAACTGGGTCCAAGTCAGTGAAGTAGCCTCGTCTGGATTGTCTAACTCATAGGTGTGCCACCACTCATAGGCGACTCCCCGAAGTTGGAAAGCAATGAAGGAAACCCCGCATAATTCGGTAATACACATAGTGCGAAGAGTACGGTGGCAATCCTCCAGAAATCCCAAGGCATCATTTGTCCCTAGTCCACTGAAAACCGGAGGATCATACTTCTTGAACCTCTCGAGTCTCCGCTGCTCATCCTCAGAAGCAGCTGCCCCATCCTCGGGCTGTACTATTTACTGCAGTCTGTACAGGAATGATCTCTGGGACCTGCTCAACCTACACTCACTGCTCAGGAGTGCGGGCGGCGGGAGTCTATGCCCCTCCCCCGGCCTAGGATGTGGCTGCAGCAAGGGGAAGCAACCCTGCCTGAGCCAGCATAGTGTACATACTCATAAACTGTGCCAATGTCTCCTGAAGGGCTGGAGTAGTAGTGGTTGTAGGCGTGTCGGGTGCCTGAACTCCAGCTGGATCTGCTGGTGGTACCTCAGCGGCAGCTCGCGCAGGTGCTCTGGCTGCACCCCGTGCGCGTCCATGGCCTCTGCCCCGACCCCTGCCTCTGACGGCTGCACGAGGGGGTGCGGGTGCTTGATCGTCCCGAGTAGCACGTGTCCTCACCATCTGTGAGTGAATAGAAGACATAAGTTTAGAATTGATGTCAAAAATATCGCACGACAAGGAGATCAATGAAGTGAAGAATTTTACTAAACAGTTACATAGCCTCTCGTAGATAAGTACAGACGTCTCCGTACCGATCAACGAAACTCTAATAAACCGGCATGTGTTTCGTGACTCCTATGAACCTAGAGCTCTGATACCAACTTGTCACGACCCTAGTTCACCAACCGCTAACATGTCATGACTGCACCTAGTCTCCGTGACAAGGTAAGCCTAACACTTGCGGAAACATAATAATTGCAGAAAAATAGAATACCATATTTAATTATCTAAAAAGGAAATTGTACTAAATGTCGCTCGGCATATAGGACTCAATATCTCAAGACTAAAACAATCCCAAAACCTAGAAACTCACGGGAAAACACAGGCTACAAAAATGTATAGTGAGGCTCCAAACTCCAGAATATCTAACAAACGGAAGGAAAGAGAACAAAGTAATAAAGATAGAATAAAGAGGGAGACTCATAGATCTGCTGCATCCGCAGACCGAAGAGTCTCCCTCTTTATTCTATCTCTAGTACTTAGTTCTCTTTCCTTCCGTTTGTTATATATTCTGGAGTTTGGAGTCTCACTATACATTTCTGTAGCCTGTTTTCCCGTGAGTTTTCGGGTTTTGGGATTGTTTTAGTCTTGAGATATTGAGTCGTATATGCCGAGCGGCATTCAGTACAATTTCCTTTTTAGATAATTAAATATGGTATTCTATTTTTCCGCAATTATTATCTTTCCACAAGTGTTAGGCTTACCTGGTCACGGAGACTAGGTGCTGTCATGACATGTTCACGGTTGGTGAATTAGGGTCGTGACAATACCAATCACATGACTCGTAGTTTGGGGTTTCATACCCTTAGCACTAATCTTAGAAGAGTTACTTATCTTAAACAAGCTAATTCCGACACCGAGCAAGCCAAGCGATGCTCCAACAATCCCATCACGCTCGTTTCGACCTCCATATGGCTAGAAACTAATCAAAAACAACTCAAATACATCAAACAATGCTAAAGGAACCAATCCCAATCGAAAAAGGTCGAATATTTAATCAGAAGCCCAAAATCGGCAAAAAATCCCAACCCGAGCCCGCACCTTGAAACCCGACAAAACTTACAAAATCCGTCAATCAATTCAATTACGAGTTCAACCATACTAGTTTCACTTAAATCCGACTCCGAATCAGTGTTCAAATCTCAAAAATTCATATTACGAAACTTTAGGCCAAACCCCCAAATTGCTTCTTTAAATTTCATCAACCAAAAGCTAAAATCGAAGATAGATTCATGAAATATAACCAAAACTGAGTGGAGAACACTTACCTCAATTCATATACTGAAAAGCGCCTCGAATAATTTCCCATATCCGAGCTCCCCAACTCAAAATATGTTAAATGCATAAAACCCTCATTTTAACACTATTCTGCCTCATTTCTTGTTCTAACAAATCTCGAAACTCACTTTTGATACCTCCAATGGATTCCTTGTAAAATTCTAGTCAAGATAGGATCTTGAATCACTCCATTTGACTTTATATTGAAGGGGATATGTTGGTTTCAATATTTGGAAATAGTGCAGATTTTTAAATACGCAGCAGTGGAAATTTCGTAATTAATCTGAAAAAAATAAAGCAACCCAATTCTTAGTAAAATAACCATAAAATCGTCATACGATGTCCAAATTTGACGATTCTTTTTTCTATGGCTCCGTAATTATGATACGGAACTAATGCTTCAATAAAAACAGAAACCGGAGCTCATTTGTTCAATGTGGTACCATTTATGCTTGAAGAAACGACGTGTAAACATGAGAAAAACGAGCGCAACACAATCCAAACCTATCTGAAACTCACCTGAGCCCCTCGTTACCCCGTCTAAACATACAAAAAATTTCCATATCATAATACAAACCTACTCAAGGTCTCAAAACACACATAACAATATTGAAACGACGAAATGCACCTCAAATCAAACTTAATGAACTTTCAAACTTTTGACTTCCAAAAACCTACGCCGAAACATATCAAATCAACTCGGAATGAACCCAAATTTTGCCCACAAGTCCTAATACATCATGCGGATCTACTCGTGCCCCTAAACTACCTAGTGAAGTTCAAATGCTCAAAATGACCGATCGGGTTATTACATCCTTCGGCAATGTTAACTAGTGCAAACAATCCATTCACCATTTTGGGTTACTCTAACCCCATCTAGATTTTGATGCTCTGTCCTTTCTGAATTGTAGGTAATGTTCATCTCCACTAATTAGGTACTCGGTACCCTTCTTCACCTTGCTTCTCCTATTTGTTGAAACTTGTATTTACCTTCTGAATCTCTCATTGTCTTTCACCATAAAGGTGGATAGATATTCTTACCTTGAGGCTCCTTTTCAAGAAGCTCACTGGGTTGTTGTGACTCAACTCTTTCACAACCGCATTCAATCCCTTTCCAACCATTTTTCTAAATGTAGGCATTATCGTATTACGAATAAGATAGAGTGTAGAAAATTTAGTTCTTACAACTGAGCTCTACCACATGATCTAGAGTAAGAAGAAAGAGTGATAGTCCTAAATGCCCTGTAGCCTCGTACTTATAAGTGTGGTGCATGACATACCCATAAACAAGACTCTAATAGATACGGATTGTAGACTCCCTAGTACAGAACTGCTCTGAAACCACTTTTGTCACACCCCGAACTGGGGGCGAGACCGGCATCTGGTGCCTCACCTATCCTTGCGTACCAACTTGCAACTAAGGGACTCTGAACATATGATGTCATACTTTGGCCATGGGCCACATTGCAAGACAACTGCAAATGCTAAATAAATGTCAATATAAAACTTGGCCGACAAGGCCATCATAATTATTACAGCTGACAAACCAACCAAATGTACATAGAAGGCATACAAGCCTAACATACTGTACTAACTGACTGGATATGTCTACAAGCCTCTATTGATGGATATATTATGATCGGAATAATTTTCCGACATAATATTAGAAAAAAATATAGAAGAATATCAGAAAACTAAAGATATTAAATACTTAGAATACACACTTGAAAATATAAAAGAAATTTCAAGGTTAATTTCATTAGCTACAGATAATCATGAAAAAGCATTTAATTCCACAACTACATAAAAAAGATCCTATGAAAAATAAGATGAACTCAAACAATCCCCCCCAAAATGGTATCAGAGCTATGAAAAATAAACATTTATATTAAGAAGCAAATCATGAAAAATAACACTGACATTAATAGTACAAACCCGCAAAACAGTGAAACAATCAAAATAACTAAGAAATCGCAGAAAATTAGGAAGAAACTAAAGAAACTATATATAGAATATGAATACTTAAGTATCACAAAAATAAACAAAGCTAGGCTGTCCAAATTAATCGATATAATATCTAAAACAGAATATAAATATGTTTGTTATCTAAAGGATAAAAGATGAATAAAGAAGAATTCGCATTAGAAGAGAAAACATATGAGAATCCAGAAGGATTAAAAATAACAATAATATTTTCTAACTTAGGAAGAAGATATAAAAAAATAGGAAATAACCTAAACTTAATGTTAGAAAAAGAAACTGTAAAACTAGAGGATAGTTTAACCGCCATGGTTAGAATAACAAAAGAAAACGAAGAAATAGATAGAAAACGAGAGATTAAAGAAATACAACAGCAAGCTAAAGAAAAAATACAACAGATAGAGGAAGTAAAAAACACTAAAATAACAGAATTAGAAAAAGAATTAGAGATGCTAAAACAGATGTATGCAAATAAACTAAAAGAAAAGGAAAAACGTAAAGAAGAAGAAGAAGAACTAAAACTAACAAATGAGATAGAAAGATTCAAATTACAGTTAGAAGAAGTACAGGAGAGTCCATCAAAAATAAGTATAAACGAAATAAATGACCAAAGTGATAAAGACACAGAACTAGGAGAAAACTATTCAGAAACAAGTGAAACATACACAGAACTTATAGAAAAAACAGAAAAGATAAAAATAAACCCAGAAATAAATACAGGAGATATGAACGAAGATAAACCAAGCATATCAGGAATAAAAAATCCAAAACAATTAAACCCAACCTATTACAGAGTAAGTTATGATGCATATGACAGAAACAAAACATTATGGGATAAAAGGTTAAATAAGAAATGGGCACCAAGACAGATAACTGAACAATATAATTTTTTAGATCTAGATTGTGTAGCAGATATAAATAAAACAATACAATTATGGATAGGATATATCTCAAAACAACTAATAGATAATAAAATAACAATAACGGAAACACCAGGATATATAGAAAGAACATTAATAGGAACTGTAAAATTATGGTTACAAAATTTATCAAGTGAAAGCTTAGACACATTAAGGAGTAATAAAAAACTTGACGGTACAACTACAACAACAGTTACAGATATATTAAATAAATATGAAATAGCAATAAGAAATGAATTTAGTAGTATGACAACAGAAGTAGAAGAACAAAATAAAGAAAAAATTACAAATAGAAATTTAATGACAAAATTAGCAATATGTAATATGTGTTATATAGATGAATATACTTGTGCATTTAGAGACTATTATTATAAAGGAACATATAGTCCAGATGAAAGTAAAGAGATAAGAAAATTATATTTTACAAAATTACCAGAACCCTTTAGCTCAAAAATAATAAAAAGTTGGAACGAAGCAGGACTAGCAGATACATTAGGAGTAAGGATAAAATTTCTACAAAACTGGTTTATAGAATTATGTGAAAAATATAAAGAAAACATGAAAATGGAAAAAATATTAGTAAAAAATTTGGCATGTTGCAAAAGTAGAATAGCACCCCAATTTGGCTGCACAGATAAATATTACAAAAAAGAAGGAAAGAAAAAGAAATTTAAATCAAAATATTCAAAGTATAAATATAGGAAACCAAGAAGAAGATATTATGTAAAAAATTATAAACATAAAAAACCATATAGGAAAAAGAAAAAACTAACAGAATGTACTTGCTATAATTGTGGAAAGCTAGGACACTTAGCCAAAGATTGTAAATTACCAAAAAACCCAAAGAAGAAACAAATTACCGAAATATTGATAGATAATGATAAATATACACAAGTAGAATATGTAGATTATGAATTAAGCAGTGAAGACAGCATATATGAGATATCAGAAAACGAGTTCTCTGAAAATGAAATAAACAAGGATATAGAAGAGTCAGATGAAGAAAATTATGACTGAAAAAGATATACAAATTATACAACAAGAAGAACACCAAGATGAACAATCTTCAGAACAAAAAATAATATTTGACGCTAATATATTTGAACAAATAAAAGGAAAAGAATTGGATCTAAGTATAGACAAAATATTAGAAGTACCAACAATAAAGAATTGGTTTAAAAGACAAAAAGAAGAATACTATGTAGTAAGCCAAAGAGAACATATAATAGATTGTAAATACATCAAAGGTAAAGCACAAATACCAATTTTAAATAAAAGACTACTAAATAAAGAAATACAAGATATAAAAGCAAAAAATCCAATAAAATATGTACACTTAGGAGGAACGGAGATCCTAATAAAAGCATGTTTTAGGGAAGGAATAGATACCCATATAGAAATATACTTGGCAGATGATAGGATTGTACAACCTATAGAAAAGAGTATAATAAGTGCTGTAAGAGGTAACTTAATATACCAAAAATTTAAATTTATAGTAAGTGCTAACTATTCAGTAGCAGTAGATGATAAAAATATAGATAAATCATTAGTATTATACTGGAAAATGTCTGGAATAGAATTAGCACCAGGAAGTAAAATATTCACAGCAAGATGTAAAAATCTATATGTCTTAACAACAAAACATAAGATAACAGCTAAAAATAAAATAAATAAAATAAAAATAGAAAATCCATTCGAAAGAATAGTATCAGTTATAGACAACAATGATTACAGTTATACAGAAATAGACATGGATGAAGATTTAGAAATAGTAAAAGAAAGATTAAGCACATCAAAACGAATAAATAATGAAATGCCAGAAACATCATCAAGAAGTACATCAAGAAGTACATCAAAAAGAATAAATTATACCACTCCACAAAAATTAATAGAACAAAAAATAGAAGAAATAAACCCACATCATTATTATATAACAGGAATAATGGACCAAAGAAAATATTTAATACTAATAAATACAGGGCAGGAAGAGAATTATGTTATAAGAGAACTAATACCAGAACAAGAGATAGTAACAATAGAACAACAAAATTCAGAACTACCAAAAGCGTTAAGAAAAAACGAAGAAACAACTGAAAAAGAATTAATTATTGGAGGAATACCAATATTAATAAATTTTAAAATATATCAAGGAGATAAAAATATTACACTAGGGATAAAATGGTTAGAAAAAGTCAAACCATATAAATTAGAAGATAGGCAATTAACAATAAGTTATGAAAATAAGAAAATAATAATAAAAAGAACTTTGATATAATGCCAAAGATATACATACTTTCCAAAATAATAGTAGAAGGATATTATAATAGATATTATACACCTATGGTGGATACAGGAGCAGAAGCTAATATGTGTAGACATAATTGTTTACCAGAAAGTAAATGGGAAAAGCTAAAAACCCCCATAGTAGTAACAGGATTTAATAATGAAGGAAGTATGATAACATATAAAGCAAGAAATATAAAAATACAAATATGGGATAAAATATTAACCATAGAAGAAATATATAGTTACGAATTCACAAATAAAGATATATTATTAGGAATGCCATTTTTAGATAAATTATACCCACATATTATAACAAAAACACATTGGTGGTTTACTACCCCGTGTAAACAAAAATTAGGAGCAAAAAGAGTAAATAATAAAGTAAGAAAAACAACACCCTGGATTAAAGGAAGTGAAAAGATTACCCAAAAATTAGAAAATGTAATACAAAGTAACCATAATATAGAGATAATCATTTTCTCCATAAATAAGATAAAACCACTACAAGATAAACTAGAATTACTATATAATGATAATCCACTCCAAGGATGGGAAAAACATCAAACAAAAATAAAGATTGAACTAATAGATGAAAATAGCATAATAACACAAAAACCTTTAAAATACAATTTTAATGATTTAACAGAATTTAAAATGCATATAAAAGAATTATTAGATAATAACTACATACAAGAAAGTAATAGTAAACATACTAGCCCAGCATTTATAGTAAATAAGCATAGTGAACAAAAAAGAGGAAAAAGCCGTATGGTTATAGATTATAGAAATTTAAATGCAAAAACAAAAACATATAATTATCCGATACCAAATAAAATACTAAAAATTAGACAAATACAAGGATATAACTATTTTAGTAAATTTGACTGTAAATCAGGATTTTACCATTTAAAACTAGAAGATGAATCTAAAAAGTTAACAACATTCACAGTACCACAAGGATTTTACGAATGGAACGTATTACCTTTTGGATATAAAAATGCACCAGGTAGGTATCAACATTTTATGGATAATTACTTCAACCAATTAGAAAATTGTATAATATATATAGATGATATATTGCTATATTCTAGAACAGAGAACGAACATATAAAACTACTAGAAAAATTCATACACATTGTAGAAATATCAGGAATAAGTTTAAGTAAAAAGAAAGCAGAAGTAATGAAAAATCAAATAGAATTTTTAGGTATACAAATAGATAAAAACGGAATAAAAATGCAAACCCATGTAGTACAAAAAATAATTAACTTGAATGAAACACTTGATACAAAAAAGAAGTTACAATCATTTTTAGGATTGGTTAACCAAGTAAGAGAATATATTCCTAAATTAGCAGAAAACTTAAAACCATTACAGAAAAAATTAAAAAAGGACATAGAATATCATTTTGACGAAAAAGATAAAATACATATACAGAAGATAAAAAATATGTGTAAAAAATTACCAAAACTATATTTTCCAGATGAAAAGAAACAATTTACATATATTGTAGAAACTGATTCTAGTGATCACAGCTACGGAGGAGTTCTAAAATATAAATATGATAATGAAAAAATTGAACACCATTGTAGATATTATTCCGGATCATACACGGAACCACAATTAAAATGGGAAATAAATAGGAAAGAACTATTTGGATTATATAAATGTTTGTTAGCATTTGAGCCATATATTGTTTATAACAAATTTATAGTAAGAACAGATAATACACAAGTAAAATGGTGGATAACTCGGAAAGTACAGGATTCAGTAACTACAAAGGAAATAAGGAGACTTGTATTAAATATACAAAATTTTACATTTACAATTGAAGTAATACGAACTGACAAGAATGTTATTGCAGACTACCTATCAAGACAAAGGTACCCAAACAGATGAAAGCCAAGAATCAAAAGACATATTTACAATCCTTACTACTCTATCCTTACAGATGGAGAGTATGGGAAAAAGATTACAACAGCTAGAAAGTCAGCAGCATGACTATAAAAATGCGGAGCTAAGTCAATCGGAAGACTCTAAACTTCCAGAGGTAGAAGGAGACGTTGGGAAACTCCAAAAAACCCATAACACAGTTGCTTTATATACAGCTGCAGGTACAAGCAAACAAGTTAGCAAAAAGCCACATATCAATGTAAACCTAAATACCGTATTTGATAAGCCATTTACATCAAAAAAGCCAAGAGAAGCAATAGTTATAGCCCCACAAACTTCAACCTATGCTAATAGCCTACACCACAACAAAAAGGTATATAACCATATTACTCAAACATATATTGAGAATATATATAAAATCCAGACATTTCTGAACCTAAACCCTAGATCAACAACTACTACAGATCCAACACAAGATTATGTAACCCAAAAACTACAGGGATATAATAGGCTTATAGCCCAGCCAAAAACAAAAGCAAACCTAGTAAAAACATGTTACAACTACGGACTACTCAGCACAGTATATACCCATGACGGAGAAGAAATAATTGGAATACCAGAGCTATACAAAGCATTTGTCACCTTCAAGAGAATTACAAAAGGCAACCTATTCTTCATCAAATTCTATACAGCACCAGCGGAAATACTATATGATGAAATAAAACCCATAATACAGGTGATAAAAATAGGACTAACACGAGATATGATAATACCGGAAGAGATAGAGAAACAACCGGAGATACAGAAAATGGAGATACCAAGTTTCTATGCTAATAAAAGAATAATTGGTATAGCAACTATTATTCAAGAACTAGCTAACAATTATCTACAAGGAAATGCTATCTGGAGCTACTATTCCAGAGACCAATTGATGATATATGCCAACTCGAAGGAACTACGACAAGGAGATATGGATGAAGTCCAGAAATGGATTTTATCATTATTAAAGCCAGAAATGCAACCAACTACCAGAGCATTGAAAAAAGAATTTATTTCAAACGAGTTATTAACAAGATACTGCAAACTAGTAGGACACAAATATCCAGACCACATATGTTCAAAGTGCAACGGAGATGATAACTATGTACCAGAAGTCCAACTAGAATGAAGGTATCAACAAAGAAGACAAAAGAAGAAGACAACTACTGGAAACATATAATGTAAAGTAAATAGTACTAGTCGCATTCATGAACAGTAAAGGTCGTTCATGAATAGTAAGAGTCATAAAGTAAATAGTATATGTCATAATCATGAACAGTAAAGGTCGTTCATGAATAGTAGGAGTCATTTGTAAACAGTAAGAGTCGTTTTAATTTTCTTTATATAGAATGTAAATCTGAGGAAGGAGGACATCCTCAGACATCCTCACCCTTACCTTCTCTCTCTAATATTCTCTCTTATCTTCTCTCTTGTAAGAAATATCTGAGTTATTTACAAGTATCTAAAACAGCTATGGAGCATTCAAACGAGTTACAAAACCAGGTAAGTTTATTTATAATCATGTTTAACTAAACTCTTATATTCCTTATAATCTCTTAAAAATCATAATTGTTTATCATGTTATAGTACTGTTATAAAGAACATCTTGAGAAAGTTTGCCTGTCTAATAATGCTGAGAGTAGTTAAGCCCAGACTATGCCATCCTAAAGTGGAAACCAGTAGGCAAGGAAGCCGTTTAGGGGAGTACACAGAGTTGAGGCGCTGTTAGGGTAAATGATTGAAGCATGAAAAACATGGTAGTGACCAGAAAAGATTGTTCAGTATAACTTATTAAAATATGATAAACTCTATGATAAACAAAGAGGTTAGAGGGAATATGTTTAGTAAACACATGATAAATAATAATTATAAATGAACAACCACACATATTTATTAGAAGAAAATATTGACTATAAAATACTTATGTTATATATCTTTAAGAGACTTAATAACGATGTTAAAAGAAAAATTTACGATATTTTAGTTACTTTTGAAATAATATATGTAATGGAACAAGCATTTACAGAACTAATTGTATCACATGAAATAGATATATTAGATCTATATGAACTAGATTTATATTCAGACTAATGATCACATATCAAGTTAATAAAATCTTTTTATAAATGAAACATAACACTTTTCATTATATAAGATTCTATAATACCCAGAAATGGAAACTTCTTAAAAACCTCAGTAACATAAATAGAAAAATAGATTGTGTTAAATACAATATTAAAACCTGCAAAGATATTATTAGATATAATAAATTACGTAATAAAGCTTTATTAACTATAGAAAATGAAATTGAATTTTATGAAGATAAACTTGAAAGTTATCAACACAGAAAAGAAATAACACTGAGAAATATAGAAACCATGGATATATGTATCAACAGGTATACATCTCAGTATTAATATGAACAAATCAAAAATTGATAGTTACAAATATTTTAAGTACTGGTTAGAAATTCTAAAACATATAAATATGTCAAAAATAATATTAGAAAAAAATATAGAAGAATATCAAAAAACTAAAGATATTAAATACTTAGAATACACACTTGAAAATATAAAAGAAATTTCAAGGTTAATTTCATTAGCTACAGATAATCATGAAAAAGCATTTAATTCCACAACTACATAAAAAAGATCCTATGAAAAATAAGATGAACTCAAACAACCCCCCAGACCCTCTAGGTGCGTCAAAATTCCCTAAGGATCTCAAGGATCCCGGGTATTGCTCACACCTAGACTTGGTAACCAAATTGAGTAAGTGCAGTATGGAATGACCAGCCTTAGTATGCCAGAGTCTAGAGGGTTCTCAAGAGGATCCCAATGCAGTACACACACTGGAGGGGGCAGAACCTAGTGACTTAGGAGTAGGGTGAGAGTGCTTGACACGATTTGAAAGGTTTTAGTGGGAAAATAGTATTGAAAAGAGGTTTGCTTGAAATAGTTTAGTAAAACACCAGAGGAGTTATTCAATGATACAGTTTTTAAAAGAGTAGGGCAATCGACAAACAACAGACCAACCTCAAGATCAAAATAGGTTCAGCATCACACATAGAAGAAAGAACAAAGACAGGTTTAGCATTACAAGCCTTCACACAGGGGTAAATGGAAATTGGGGACAGGTAAAACCCATAATGGTAAACACATAGCAGACAGAAGTCTTTGGAATTGTTACAGATATGCTCAGAAACACTGATCAGATATAGTCATAGAATCAGCAATGCTTAAGGGGTTTAGTAAAGGATCCACATGATTTAAAATCAATCGTAGAATCATACATGATAGGAATGCAGACTACTTTACAAGGAGATTCCTACCAAAAACCAGATAGAGCAAGATCACATGGAGACAAACTACATAGAAGGTGTAACATGTTCATACTAATCCTAAGGAATGGGAGTACATAACATGTTAATAATGTAAACATATTAACTACAGGTTTCACAGCAAAACCATAAGTAAAAGCAGACTAGAAATAGGATGAATTGAAGTAATAAAAGGACCATATTGTTTTTGGAACTTGTATTGAAATTAGAACATACCAAAAAACAGGTAGTAAACATAAAGTGAGGAGCAAGAGAGTAGAGTAATCAGCCTTGGCTTGCAGCCGGCTGACTTAGAACAATAGCAAGTAACCAGAGAAAAGAGAGCAGAAGAGAGTTTTTTTGTGAGAGAGAGTTTTGAACGAATGTGTTCGTGTGTTTGTTTTAATGAGAGTGTGTGTATATATAGTAGTTCGAAATTAGATAAAAATATGGCAAGAATCATAGTAGCATAGTAATTATGGAACCAAATACTAATTAGAATCAAACCAATGCAAGTACTCCTTTAATTAAGGGGTAATCAACCAACGGTAATAGGCAGAAATGATTAAGGAAAGAAATCAAGTAGAGCATAAGGTACAAAATAGACAATTAGTGGTAAATACATAGGGATTCAATTAAGGAAACAACTAATGAAGAGTCAGTAAAATACTCGGTTAACCAAATAAGGTAAGAAAATAAAATAATGTTGCAGAATATGGAAATAATCGAAAATCAGCATATAGTAAATAAGTGAATCAAGGACTCGAAATTACTAATTTAAGGAGAGTATCATGGGTTCCCATAAATAAGTGAATAAACCAAGTTTAAAAAGGGAAGTTTTCAAATCAAGCTAAGAAACAAGGAGCTCAGAGTCAATAAAATAGAGAGTCATGATTCAGTATTCAATGTATAAATAAAGTAGGATAAGAATAACCAGACTTAGCAAACAAGTAGGTTAAACAGTACAGAAAGAAAGAAGCGAGCCTTGAACAGTCAAGACGAACACAAGCACATAAAGGTGGTATAAGTTAGGCTAAAAACTCATTAAGAACATATCCGAGGCAAGATAGTCACAAAAACTCAAACAAGAATGAGCAGTCATGCTAGTACGCAGAACCAAACAAAGAAATCTAGAAAAATAAGGATTTCAACATAGACGAGTTGAAAAGGTAGTAAAATCACAGAATCAGTCAAACTATGCAAGAAATAAAAGTTTAAACATAAAAAATCAGTTTAAATAAAGTTTTAGAAGAATTTCTGAAAACTCTAATTTTAAAAGAAGACGGAAAGCACTTGGAATCAACGATTCTCATAGAAAAGTTCCAAGGACAGTGTAAAACATTAAAGAAACATACTCGAATCATTATAAATCTGTACAGATCTAAGAGATATAGGAAGAAATTAGGGTTTCAGAAGAAATTCATATAGAGATGAAAGAACTTGTCTAGAATACCAAGGATCGTAATAAATACAGCATGATTTTGCTCAAAATTACACTGGAGTAGCCAAGAACAGACAAGTGACAAACCCTAGATGCAAGTCGGCATGGCCCTGGTCCCTTGAAGACCTTAGAGAAGGCAAGCATGGCATTAGAGGAGCCATTGGAGGCTTAGGAATTGATGAGAGATTACCGGGGAAGACCAGAGAAGAGAGGTCGACAGTTAAAAGGGATAGGCTTAGGTTGAGTTACTGAGAGAAGAGAGGAGATGAGAGAATACAGAGGCAGTGAATTTGGGAGAATGAGATAGGGTTAGGGTCGTTTAGGGTTAAAAAAGTCAAGGGTTAATATGGGTCGTTGATCTCTCAGATCAACGGCCATGATTTAATTAGTTCTGGTTCAGCTAGGTGGGTTTAAGGTTTGGTTCGGGTAATTTAATATGAAATTCGGCTGGAGTTGGGTTAAAATTAATGCTAAAATTGAAATGTAATCTGACTGTATTTTAAATAGCCAATTTATCCCTATATAATTTATAATAAATAATAAATAATTCCTAGAAAATAATTTTGTGTACCAAAATAATTTAAAATATATATTTAACAGTTTAAAAATATAGAAGATCAAATTTACGCATATAAATGTAATTATACATTAACAGGGCTAATATTGCAATTATATGCAATTTATCTTTTCAAAATACAAAATGCAATTATAAAATGCATAAAAAATATTTTAACCATATTTTGGCATAAATATAGAAATTAAATGACTAAATCACCACAACAATAATTTGAGGGATAATTAATGGGGATTTTATGATTAAAAGGGAAGGAAATAAATCAATTTAAAATCATTACAATTATGGAAAAATTATAACAATCTTGTGCATGCTTATATATGCATATATATGCTATTTTGAAGGTATTTATGCATATAAAAAATATAAGGAAATATCGGGTATCAACAACACTCCGATGTCGGGCTTTCTTTTCCCCGCTTTGTTTTGATTTGAACTGTATTATGAAGGTTTTAAAGTTAAATTGCTTTGGAATTATCTTTGAAATAAAAATATCAATTTGCTTTGGTAATGTGTCGGCTTGCCTAGTACCACGATAGACACCATCACGACAGGGTTAGTTTTGGGGTCATGACAAGCTGGTATCAAAGCCTAGGTTACATAGGTCTCATGAGTCATGAGTGGGTTTAGTAGAGTCTTGTGGATCGTTACGGAGATGTTTGTACTTATCTTTGAAAGGCTGCAAAACTCTTAGGAAACTTCACATTCTCGAATTCTTATCGTGCGACATTGATTCAACTTGAAGCGTAACTCTTTAAATTCCTTCCATGCATTTGTATGCGCATGTGAGAACTCAGTATCAATGGTGCATCGACGTCTTGTGGTTCCTTGAATGAAGTGCGAGACGTAATTTTGATATGCTGATGATGGGCCAGTCTGGGGGATTTGAGGCCAAATTTTGACTGTAGCTCGAGCGTTGAGGTGTTGATTGTGTGAGCACGTCCTTTTGGATTTATATGTTCGATAGTGTCCCTATTACTGGAATTGATGGCTAGATGGCTACATGATGAGTATGATGTGACTGTGAGATGCGTTCATATGATTTGAATGTGACAAGTAGGGTCTGCGAGGTGTAGAAAGAACTGTTTAGTGCTTGATTTCTATCTTGATTTGAAATGTAGCCCCAGGTTATGGGGGTGTTGAAGGATCTTTTCATGTTTTTTAGTTGGGGAGTGAAGTAGATTCATGTCATGATATGAGTTCAGACTCAGGAAGATTAAATGATCGCATAATATTTATGACGGTGGAAGGGTATAAAGAGATCTTAGTTTGAGGCGAAGAAGGTGGGTTATCTCCTACGGGGTGTCCTGAGGGTGTGTGATCCCTATGTTTTTTTGTAGCGAGTCTTCTTTTACTAGTGAATTATATGTGCTACATTTTGAGTTTGGATCGCTCATGAGAGTTGGATTGATTGTTACAAGGATGAATACAAAATTTGCAAATGATTTGAGGTATTAGATGGGTTGTGTTGCATGAACTTCTAAAGGATTTAATTGAATCTCACTATGGTATTATGGTAGTAATAGAGTATGAGCATCATGAGTTATTGTGTGTTTTGATATATAGCTTTGAGCCAAGTGGGGGGGGGGGTTGCTATTGATCAGTTGATTACACAGTTATGTGTTGTATTGCTTTCAGTTTGGGGTATACTGGTGAATCAGTTATGGCTTGCAGAGGTTGAGATCGAGGATGACTTGAGTAAAGAAAATTTTTGGATAAGGGTTGTATCATGCTTTATAGGTATATGAAAAATATTGGATGATTTAGTTATTGTTTGTAAGGGATGTAATGTGTATGGAGTAGGAAATCGCTCGGCAGCTTAGAAGAATGGGTTACTTCCTTGGGTGTTGGAGTGCTAATGGGGCACAGGTCGATCGCCTATTTGATCAGTCTAATTGAGGTTTAAGCAAAGTGGATAAATCTCGAGAATGGTTCTAATGAGTATTTTTGCGGATTTGTATGTGGCTAGAAGCTGAGGGTTACATTGGATGGTGTCAAGACTTGTGGCATTTCTATATCATTATGGGTTCTACATATCAGTATCAGAAAGGTGAAGGTAATGGCTTTAGATTCACAGGAAGTCTCTTTAGGGTAAGTATTTTGAATGTGGTACTTTTGGGGTGCTTAAGAGAGCATTCATCGGCTTATGAACCTTAGGGTGGTGTGGTTTTATATTAGGGTTTCATGTGGTGAGTTTGGGTTGAGGATTGTGGTATTAGGGCGAGGAGAAGTATCAATATGAATGCAAATCAGAAGGAACTAGGATGAATATGACAGCTTGGTAGTAGGTTGGATCGGCATGTTAATGGGTATGATTAGTTCTTTGGGTGCTTATGAGGTAATGAGTTTCTACAAGTGTTTCGTGGCAGTGCTCTTGGGTTTTGTTGACCTCCGTATTTTTGTTGAATTAGAAGGATTCAATCCTGACGGTTGGTTTTGAACGAATGGGATTCAGAGAGTTCTCAATGGTTTCTACCATGGTTCGAGGTATATATTCCTGCCGGTGAGTGGAACATGTTGCGAATAGGGATTTTCTTTTAGATTAGAGCAAATGGAAGGTTTCTAACTGGTTGAGTATATAGTTTACTGTGAGTCGGAGTGGATTTTGAAGTTCTCGTACTTTTCACAGGATGGCATGATAGGTGTGGTGTGTTGCATGGGATTGAGATTTGCATGCACAAGGCCACGGTTTAGTTTTGAAGGGAAGGTCATGATTTATGGATACTTCATCGGTATTGTGGTGCTCGTCTAATTGATTGACTGCTGATACTCAGATTTTGTGATATGGCACAGAAGAATCAGAGAAGCATTTCTTGTGGGATGATCGTGTATGAGAGATGTATCAGATATTTGCTTGGTGGAGTTATGATTAGATATGGTGATTTGTGTGTTCTATGGATTTAGAGACTAGGAGTTCTCATGAGTAGATTGTTTCGCGGTTGTGGACTGTGAGAATGTAGCTAAGGTTAGTGAGTGGGTAGTGTGCATTGTTGTTCAGTCACTATGGACTTTCGGAGGGTTATTTAACTATTGTGGATGACCAAAGTTGATTTGGAGTTCATTGGTAAGCCCAATATGGATGTGTATTCTGCACCGAGTCGGATTTGTTGACTCCAAACTGTTTTTGTTGAGGTATGTTCCATTCGATTTTTGTTGATCTTATTCGTATTCTAGAGTGATATATGAGTTACTCTTCTGTGTTATAAGGAGTTTTGCTTTGTTGATTATATGCACATATGGTGCGGTTCTATTGGGGTCTTATAGCGGAATTTGAGCGGGAGAAGTATTGGGTATTGCTTGGTGGATGGCCTATTGGTTATGCTCTTTGGGTTTTGTGTGGGATCATGTCATTTTCTTCTGTGTGATTATGGTAATGCACCTTGGGTTCTTGATGTCGAATTTTGAATGGTTATAGATTTTGAGCATGATGGCTCAAGGTATATAATGCAGACCAGCGTTTGAATGGGGTAACGCATTGTCGTGGAGTTATGTAGATATATGATCCTTGGTGTCGGATTCATGTGTTTTGGTTCTACGATGTGTTCTAGGCTTTCAGCATGTGTTTGAATCATTTTCTATGATTTTAGTACAGTTGGGATGTTGCTATTGGGTGCACGAATTGCATAGGTTATGGCTTTGGATCGTATCGATGTGTCATGTCATCAAACTGGTCGTGTTGGATGAGAAGAGGTCATTGGACCTAGAATGAATACTATCAGAATTGGTTACAATATGGTTGGAAGGATAATATCGGAAGTCAGCTTAGAAATTTTCTATAGTTCCCGTCGGAGAAGAGGGAGCTCCATGACTTGTTAATTTGATGAATGGTTATAACTTTCTGCGTGTTTCATTCACTATTGCCAGTATATGAAAGTGTTAGAATGAGGCTTTGTTTGATAAGAGGTTTATTACCGGTATTCGGTTATTTTGAGCAGATACTGCGACTGGAAGTTATCGCTATGAGTTTCTGAGTTATGTGGTATATCATGTGATTACATCTTGAGTTATGGATATAGGTTTATACAGCTTGTTCGGACTTATTCAGTGCATAGATGCAAGATTTTGATCTTATAGAAAATTCCAGATGTTGGAAAGTGGGCTCTAAGACTTATGGGCTAGGTTGAATTAAGAAATTTAAGTCATATTGTGTTATCAGGCCTATATGGGATAGGGTGATGTTGGATCAACCCCGGTTGTGTGAATAGTTAGGTTAGATTTGATGGCTTTTGGAACAACTCTTGGCACATTCGAGGACAAACATATGTTTAAGTGGGGGATGATGTAACGACCCGACCGGTAGTTTTGAGCATTTGAATTTTGCTTGGTTGTTTTAGGGCATGAGTAGCTCCATATGAAGAATTATGACTTATGTGAATCGTCGGTTTTGGTTTTCAAGTTTTTCAGAATTGAGTTAGAAGAATGATTCTCTGCTAGATGCTTTACAATTGAAAGGTTTGACCAATTTTTGACTTTTTAGTATTTGACCTCGAATTGGATTTCAGATTGTTCCATTAGCTCCGTTAGGTGATTTTGGTCTTAGGAGCGCGTCCGGAATATGATTTGGAGGTCCGTGGTAGGATTAGGCTTGAATTGGCAAAAGTTGGAAATTTGGCAATTTTGGTCGGCAGTGGAAAATTTGATATCGAGGTCGAAATGGAATTCCGGAAGTTGGAGTAGGTTCATAGCGTCATATTTAACGTGTGTGTAAAATTTGAGGTTATTCATATGTGATTTGATAGGTTTCGGTGTCGTTTGCGAAATTTGGAAGTTTAGAAGTTCTTAAGCTTGAATCCGAGGGTAATTTGGTGTTTTGAAGTTGTTTTAAGTGTTTTGAAGATTCGACTGAGTTTGTATGATGATATATGACTTGTTGGAATGTTTGGATGAGGTCCCGAAGGCCTCGGGTGTGTTTTGGGTGGTTAATGGATTCATTTTTGGTGTTGGGAGATAGTTTTAGCTGCTGGTTCTATTTTAACCGCACCTGCGGATTGGGAACCGCAGGTGCGAGGTTCACAAAAGCAGATTTGAGGTGCAGGTGCAGCTTGGTCCCCACATCTGCGATGACTACAAGTGCAGTGAGGAAATCGCAGAAGAAGAAACATACCTTTAAATTAAATTCCGCAGAAGCGGAGCCCTCTTCGTAGATGGGGTCCTGCAGATGCGGAAATGGGACCGCAGGTGCGGTTTAGCTGGGCAGAAAACCCCACCTCGAGGTTTTGTTCTCCATTTTCGATTTTGGGTTTGAAGAACTCGGGAGAGAGGTGATTGTTTGAAAGATTTCAAGGAGCAACGTTGGGGTAATTGATTCTAACCTATAATGGTATAAGTTTAATAAATATATGGGTTTATTCATCATCTAATTGTGAATTTGAGATAGAAATTTCGGAATTTAGGTCTTGAAAATTTGAGAGTTTGATTTGAGGATTTGTGGGAACAGATGGAGTCGGATTTTGATGAATTTCATATGTATGGACTCGTGAGTGATGGGCTTTCATGTTTTATAATTTTTATCGTATTTCTAGGCATGGGCATGGGGGCCGAGTTTGAGTGAATTTCGGGATTTGTGTCTAATTTGATAGTTTTTCTTGTGGAATTCATTCATTTAGCATATATTGATAGTATTGTACTGGTTGTGAATAGATTCGGAGCATTTGGAGACCAAGTCGAGGGGCAAGAGCATCGCGGAGTAAAGAATTGATCGGTTTGAGGTAAGCAACAATTATAAATCTAGTCCTGAGGGTATGAAACCCCGAATTTTATGTCATGTGACTATTTTGAGATGGCGCACATGCTAGGTGACGGACGTGTGGGCATGCACCGTTGGGGATTGTGACTTGGTCTGTCCCGTATCTACTATAAAGTTGAATATTTTATTGAAACTACATACTTCTTACATGTTTTAGAAAGAATTTCTTTAAATAATGTTGAATGCTATGTTTAGGCCTTATGCCAGTGTTGTTTGGACTCTTATAGGTCTTTCATTGCTATCCTCTCATTGTTTTCGATTGGAAATCTATACTCAGTCATGCTTATACTTATATGCTGCATAACGCAGTCTCTATTACTCTGTTTTGATGCATCATATAAATGTTGTTTTACTAATTCATGACTGAGTGAAGCTGAGGGCCTGAGCTGTGAGGATATTTATGGGATCGAGTTGCACGTCGCATCATTTTTTACTGATTCATGACTGAATAAGGGCGAGGGCCTCATTGATTTATGCCATGATTGGCTTGTTATAGCGCTTGGGCTAAAAAAGCCACTCCGGAGTCTGCATACCCCCAGGGAGCACAGGTACCTACAAAGTGAGCGGCGAGTGCCGAGTGCTGAGAGACGAGGAGGCATGAGTGATGATGAGGCTTGCCCGAGGGGTTGTATATGAGTAATGGTGAGGTTTTCCCGAAGGGCTGTACATGAGTGATGTTTGCCCGAGGGGCTATTTATGATTTTATCATTTTACTCACTTATGCATTGAACCTTTATTTGAAAACTTTTGGAAGATGTTTTTAATGATTTTATTGGAACTGGATTTAAAAGGGTAATTTGATTCAAACTATAGTTTTAAAAGCATGCCATATTTTACTGAGTTTTTGTGATATGAACTATACTTGCATTATTGCTTGTCACTAATTCTCAGCCTTTATTTACTGTTGTGACTTACTCAGTTGGCGTGCTCACATTACTCCCTGCTTCTTGTGTACAGATACAGGGATCTATGGTCACGGTAGAGAGTGTTTCAATTGCAGATCCATCGGAGTTAGCAAGGTAGCTGCCTGGCGATCGCAACCCTACTTTCCTACCTCTTTATCTCCCCTTAGTTGTATTCAGTTATTTCCAGGCTATGTTAGTCTTGATATTGTTAGACGGTTGTAGAAGATGCTCATGACTAGTGACACCCCGAAGGAAGGCTTTATTTTTCGCACTTTGTTTTGATTTGAACTCTATTATGAAGGTTTTAAAGTTAAATAGCGTTGGAATTATCTTTGAAACGAAAATACCAATTTTCTTTGGTGATGTGTCGACTTGCCTAGTACCATGATAGGTGTAACGACCCGGCCGATCGTTTTCAGAATTAATGCCTCGATCCCTTATTAACTACTTTCCCGTGTTTATTTCGGCTATTAAGATTTGCCGGGAAGATTTGTTTTGAGATTCGGTGTGTTTTGGGACATTTAGTCCCTAAATGGGAGCTTAAGCTTTAGAATTTGGACTATAATCGGAGCAATTTGAAGATGGCTTCAGAATGGAAATCCGTCAATTTTGTTAGCTCTGTTGGGTGATTTCGAGCTTAGGGACGTATTCGGATTGTGTTTTGGAGGTCCGTAGCTTATTTAGGTTTGAAATGCCGAAAGTTGAATTTTTTAAGTTTCCGGATCGAAAGTGAGATTTTGATACCGGGGTCGGACTTCGATTATAAAAGTTGGAATAACTCCATAGTGTTGAATATGACTTGTGTGCAAAATTTAGGGTCAATCGGACATGGTTTGGTTAGGTTCGGCATCGATTGTGGAATTATTGAGATTTCAAGTTCATTAGGCTTGGATTGGAGGGTGAATCATGGTTATAACGTTGTTTGATGTGATCCGAGGGTTGGATTAAGTTCGTATGATGTTTTAGGATTGGTTGTCATGTTTGGTTGAGGTCCCGGGGGTCTCGAGTGAGTTTCGGAAGTTTGCTGCTTCTGATATTTTCGCACCTGCGGTGAGGAGCCCACAGGTGTGGCCAGCAGAAGCGGACCACATCGACGAAGAGAGGAGCGCAGGTGCGGCTCCTGCGGGTTTAATGAAATCTCACAAGTGCGGGTCCCCAGCCGCAGAAGCGGGACCGCAGATGCGGCCCCATGATCGCAAAAGCAAAAATCGCTGGGCAGATATATGAAAAATCAAGGGTTTGAGTTCATAACTCGGAAAATCAAATTGGAGCATGGGGAAAGGCAATTCTATGGGGATTTTGAATAGAATACCATTGGGTAATGATTCCTAATCTCTTTTTGATTGCATCCCATTAATCTAAGCTTAAAATCATCAATTAATTTCTTATTTAGTGTGAAAAATTGGGGTAATTGAGGAAAAGTTCTTAGACCGAGTTTTGGGATTTTGATCAAGGTTTTGGTATCAGATTTGAGTGATTTTGGTATGGTTAGATTCGTGAGTGAATGGGTGTTCATAATCCATAATTTTTACCCGATTCCGAGACGTGGGCCCTGGGACGATTTTTGGGGGTTTTGCTATTTTCATACCTTAGCTTCGATTCCTTTAGCTAAATTCGTTGTTCGTAGTTATATTAACATTATGAAATTGATTTGATTAGATTTTGGACACTTGCAGTTGGATACTCGTGGCAAGAGTGTGATTTCGGATTGATGTGAGCTGGTTTGAGGTAAGTGGCTTGCCTAACCTTGTGAACTCCCCTTAGGATTTGGTATTGTTGTTATATGAATACCGTGTATGTGAGATGACGAGTGCGTGCACATGCTAATTGTTGGAAACCCCATTTTCATTAAGTAAATATTTGTGTTTCCTTTTTGTCGAACACTACTTGTATTTTAAAGCCTACTATTTAGCTTAGGAAAACATGCTTAAGTGACTTAGTTGTTCTATCTGCTTTAATTGTTTACTTGAATTTTGTGCAACATGTTTAGAATAGAAACCTCTGTTTTTCTTGGTATGAACTTGGATAGAACTGTAGATTATTTTTGAGGCTGCTGTGTGTTACTATGGGACGATATCCCGGGAGATCTCCCTGCATGTTTACTTTGTGTACTACGGATCGGTATTCTGGGAGATCCCCCTACACATTTATATTTGGGACTACGGGATGACATCTCGGGAGATTCCCCTGTACTGGATATTTACTTTGGGACTACGGATTGGTATTCCATGAGATTCCCCTGCATATTTATGATTTGAACTATGGGACGATATCCCGGGAGATCCTCTGCACATTTATGTGTAGGACTGATAATGAGGAATTATAATTAATTTTACACTCCTTCATGTTCAAGTTTTAATTGGAAATGTGTACAAACTAATCCCAAAGGCTTACAGTTGTGCTTAATTGCAAGTTTGATCAACAAGGTGACAAGGTGTCAAATACCAGCTCAAAAAGGAGTGAAACTTGCACAAGAACCAAGACAAGAGAAAGCTCAGTCAAATAGGGCCAGTGCGGCTGCATACCATTCTGTGTGGTCTGCACAAGTGAAGTTTAGAGAGTGTGTATCTCAGGCCAAAAGGCAATGCGGTCATAAAGGATTTTCTGCTGTCCGCATTGGATTCACTGCGGCCGCATTTGATTTAGTACGGTCCGCAAAGCCAAGGTTCAGAGAGTTGCCAATTTGAAGATTGAAGCCCAACGCGGTCCACGCTCCTTTTCATGCGGACTGTGCTAGAAGCCACCGCGGTGCACTCGATTCTGTGTGGTCTGCATTGCCCAAGTTTAGAGAGCTGGATATTCAAGTCAAGAGCCTTAGTGCGGCCGCACTCGATTTTGTACGATCTGCACTAGCCCCACAGGCATATTTTTGTCCAAGATTTTTAGCCTAGTATAAATAGATGTTTTTCCCATTTTTAGGTCATCAGATAGTTTTTGTACTGTGCTGTACTCGTGATTTCATCTCTTTGACCTATTTTGAGTAATTTTAGTGTGATTTCAACATTGGATCTTCAAGTTTATTTTAACAATTAATTATTATGAGTTTTTCTTCATCTATTGTTTTGTTTTCTTCTCTAATTATGAGTAGCTAGACCCATAAGCTAGGGTTGTGGCTCAACCTTAGTGTTGGTAACTGATGGGTCTTGTGTTTTGATGCTTGCTTGTCTATGGGTGTTTTATATTTGTGCTAATTTAGGGTTTTAGTTGTGAATTAATAGTTGCAAACACTAGTCTATGGCTAGTAGATTTTGGCTCTTCTTGAGAAAGAGAGCCTAAGTCCATGGAATTAGTCCAACAAGAAATTAGGGCGTACTCAAGAGATTGATAGCCTCAATTAAAGGGTTAAACTTAGAGATAGTAATACCCGACTTGAACCTTGATTGCTTGTGAAAATTTGCATACCCAATTGGTCTTGAGAAAGTCAATTCGGGCAAAATCACTCGAACTACCAAGAGGTATAGAGTGAGTAGAATCGTGCAATGGTTATATCATACTCCCCAAATGTGACAATCTAGCTTTAGACTCAAGAATCCGTCAATTAACCACCTAGGTGAAAGTCACTACCTTAGTGCCTTTTAATAATTTGAACAACTTGCAATAGTTTAACCTTAGCTTATTTTAGTTTAATTGAGCATTGTATTTTTATAAAATTAGAATCATAATCAAAACCAAAAATGTGTAGAAGTGCAATTTGGAGCAAATACACAACTCCACTTTAGATAGACACCTGACTACAATATCTAGATCCCTGTGGAAATCAATCCCGACCTTAATCGAGTAAAAGCTGCTTCGACCTCTCTCGCTACTCCATAGTAGTGCAGGGTTTCCACGATCACCTTTTTGGCACCATTGCAAAAACTTTCTCACCAGGGCATATGGCAATATTAAGAGATGAGACCTTGTCTTTCAAGCAAGAGCCCACGGAACCTTTGCATGATATTTGGGAGCTTTATAGAACAATGGTGAAGGAATGCCAAAATAATGATATGACTGAGGCGATGATCCAACAGACTTTCTACTAGGGCGTTAACACACCAAACGAATGCATAGTGAACCAACTTGCTGGGGGCAACTTTATGAAGCTGACTTATGATGAGGCTTGTGACATTCTTGACGAGATGGCTGCCACTTCTTCTGCTTGGCAAAGTAGAGCCAATGTGCCCCAGGGTGACCCCACAGTCACTCATTTTCACAAAGAGTTACATGATCATGGGCAGGCCATAGGTGAGTTGACAACTACTATGAACCAACTAGCAAAGGCACAGTTGGAACAAGTTCAAAATCCTCGCCAAGTGAATACTATGGAGGGTGTCAACATGCTTGTCAACAAAAGAAGACAAAGAGGTCAACACAATCAAGGGAATTCAGAGAAATTTGACAATGGTTGTGGTGGATTTCAAGATGATGGTTATGATAGATAGAGTGAAGAGGTGCAATACATGAACAATTATCAAGGCCATAGGGGCAATTCTTCCAACCAACAACAATGGAGATCCCAAGGAAATTAGGGCAATCAAGAACAACAAGGCAATGGTAATTGGGGGAATAACAACCAAAACAACAACTGGGGTAATTCGAACAACAATCAAAACAATCAAGGAAATTGGAATGGTAACAACAACAATTGGGGTTGTAACAACAATCAAGGTGGATGGAATAATGAAAACCAAGGAAATCGGGGGCAAGGATTTCAAAGGCCCCCAATGTACCAACAACAGAACAATCCAACCCATTTCCATCCCAAGCTCCTAGTTCTTCTAGCAATGTTATGGGAAAATTGAAATGATGTTCGAAAAAATGTTGAAAAAAGTGCGAATTCCGATGCTCAGTTGTCTTCCCACAATATGCTGATTTGGAATTTGGAGGTTCAGTTAGGCAAAATCTCACAGTCTTTGAATACTCGCCCTAAGGGTGCTCTACCAAGTGATACGGTAGTGAACCCGAAGGGTAGGAACAATCATGTTATGGCATTAACTACAAGGAGTGGACGAGGCGGTGATGTGAATGCCTCTAAACAAAAGCAAATTTTGAGTGATGAAGTTGAGTTGCAAGAAAATGAAGTTCTTTGGTGGTTGAAAATGTGATTGATGACAATGTGAACGAAAAAGTGAGGATTGATATTCAAGATGCCGAGGTGGAAACTCAAAATGACGTGAACCCGTCTAGGGAACACGTAATAGACATGCCAGAGCCGGTTGTGCCTAAAGCCAAGGTACTTTTGCCAAGGCCACCCCCGCCTTATCCTCAAAGGCTTGCGAAGCAGAAAAATGATAATCAGTTTAAAATGTTCATTGACATGATGAATAGCTTATCCATTAATGTGCTTTTGGTGGAGGCTCTTGAACAAATGCCGGGCTATGCTAAATTCATGAAGGACTTGGTGACAAACGAATGGTCCATGGATTGTGAAACTATAAAGATGACTCACCAAGTTAGTACAATAGTTCATTCAATGGCCCCGAAGCTTGAAGATCCCGGCGCTTTCACGATTCCTTGCACCATTGGGAGTGCGGACATTGCTAAGGATTTATGTGATTTGGGGGCTGGTATCAATTTGATGCCCTAGTCAGTTTTCAAAACATTGGGTATTGGGCAACCTAGGCCGACTTCCATGAGATTACAAATGGCGGATAGAATGATGAAGAGACCATTGGGTATTATTGATGATGTGCTTATCCGGGTGGATAAATTTATCTTGCCAGTTGACTTTGTGATCTTGGATTGTGAGGTGGATTATGAAGTTCGTATCATTTTGGGGAGACCTTTCCTTGCTACTGGGAAGGCGTTAGTTGATGTTGAAGTAGGGGAACTCACCTTCTGGGTGGGTGATGAAAAAGTGGTCTTTCATGTGTTCAAGTCAATGAAGCAGCCCAATAGTTTCAAGGTGTGCTCTTTTGTGGACCTTGTCACGACAGTAATAATTGATGATACCGGTGCAATGATTGGAGGACCCTCTCGAGGCCGTTTTGTTGAATCTTGACATCAATGAGGATGCAAGCCGGGTGGAGTGTGTGAATGCATTACATGGAATGGGCTCGTACTCTTATGAGCCTAGAAAACTTTCTTTAGATCTCGAGAATAGGAAGACTCCACCAACAAACCCTTCAATTGAGGAACCTCCGGTGTTGGAGTTGAAGCCGTTGCCTCCACACCTCAGGTATGAGTTCTTAGGCCCAAGTTCTACTTTGTCAGTTATTCTTTCCTCTTGTCTTACTAACATGCAGGTTGATGCCACATTGGCGGTGCTTCAAAAGCGAAAAAAGGCAATTGGATGGACTTTAGCTGATATTCGGAGGATAAGCCCCACATTTTGTATACACAAGATTATTCTAGAAGATGATGCAAATCCCCCATTGTATCATCAAAGGAGGTTGAAAGAGGCAATGCAAGAAGTTGTGAAAAAGGAGGTGATCAAGTGGTTGGATGCCGGGGTTGTGTACCCCATTTCTGATAGCTCTTGGACTTCGCCGGTGCAATGTGTACCGAAGAAGGGTGGCATGACCGTGGTTGTAAATTCACAAAATGAGTTGATTCCTATCAGAAATGTCACCAGTTGGAGGGTATGCATGGACTACCACAAGTTGAATATAGTGACCTGCAATGATCATTTTCCTTTGCTGTTTCTTGATCAGATGTTAGACCGACTTGTTGGGCGTGCCTTCTACTATTTCTTGGATGGGTATTCTTGGTACAACCAAATCTTGACTGCTCAGGAAGAACAGGAGAAGACCACATTCACTTGTCCATATGGCACCTTTACCTTTTCTAGCATGCCTTTTGGGTTGTGTAATGCACCGACTACATTTTAGCGGTGTATGATGCACTGATATGGTGGAAGACATTTTAGAGGTGTTCATGGACGACTTCAGTATTGTGGGTGATTCATTTGATGAGTGTTTGAAGAATCTTGATAGAGTTTTTGCCCGTTGTGAAGAAACCAATCTTGTTCTCAATTGGGAGAAATGCCACTTTATGGTGGAAGAGGGCATAGTTCTTGGGCCTAAAATTTCAAAGCATGGTATTGAGGTAGACAAAGCAAAAATTGATGTGATTTCAGGGCTCCCTCCCCTACATCTATCAAGGGAGTTAGATGTTTTCTTGGGCAAGTAGGGTTCTACCAGAGATTTATCAAAGACTTTTCGAAAGTGGTGAATCCTTTATGCAAGCTATTGGAAAACGATGCCAAGTTCATGTTTGATGAAAAATGTATGCAAGCCTTTGAACTTCTCAAGGATAATTTGACCACCACTCCTATCATTACCATACCTAATTGGAGCTTGCCCTTCGAGCTCATGTGTGATGCGAGTAATGTTGCGGTTGGGGCGGTTTTGGGTGAAAGATTGAACAAAATGTTTTATCCGGTATACTATGTGAGCAAGACAATGAATGATGCTCAACTGAACTACACAGTGACCGAGACAGAACTTTTGGCTATTGTGTTCGCAATGGAGAAATTTTGGCCGTATCTCATGGGTGCCAAGGTCATAATCCATACCGACCATGCCACACTGCGGTACTTGATGACGAAGAAGGACTCCAAAGCTAGACTGATACAATGAGTCTTGTTACTTCAAGAGTTTGATTTGGAGATTGTGGACCGGAAGGGTAATGAAAACTAAGTGGCGGACCACTTGTCCCGCTTGGAGGAGGAGGGGAGGTCTCGTGATGGCCTAGAGATCAATGATTCATTTCCCGATGAACAACTCCTTTCGGTGTCGATAAATGGTATGCCATGGTTTGCGGACGTCACTAATTTCCTAGTGACTGGTATAATCCCGTATGATCTCTCTTCTAACCAAAGGAAGAAGCTCAAGCGGGATAGTTTAATTTCTATTGGGATGAGTTGTACTTTTTTAAGATTTGCACGGATGGTGTGATCTGAAGGTGTGTCCCGGAGAAAGAGCAATTTAGTATCTTGGAGGCTTGTTTTTCCTCTCCCTATGGTGGCCATCATGGCGGGGTGAGGAAGGCTTCCAAAGTTCTTAGTTGTGAGTTTTATTGGCCAATTTTGTACAAAGATGCAAGTGAACTTGTGAAGAGGTGTGACGAATATCAAAGAGCGGGTGGAATTTCGAAGAAAGATGAGATGCCTCTCAATACCATTTTTGAGGTTGATATTTTTGATGTATGGGGTATTGATTTTATGAGCCCGTTTTGTCACGCCCCGAACCTAGGGAGACGTGGCTAGTACTCGATGCTGCACTGGCCCGAGAGAACCACTATGCAGCTCTTTTTTTTTCTTTGTAACTATCATGAGCCAACATGGCCAAAACTCGTATTGTATAACTATAAGTGGGCAATATTGTTTCAACGAACCATTTATTAAAACATGATTACATATGTGCCGTCAAGGTCTTTGACATACTATTAAAAATGAACATCTGTCTACAAAGCCTCTAAGATTATGCAACATCAAATGGGACAGGGTACCGGCCTATCCATAAGTCAGTAGCAAAACTTTGACACGATGACTCATAGACTCGGTTGCACTCCGAATGAGGTGGAGTCTTACGGATCCTTCCCTGAAGGCCATTCCCGTCTATTATGAGAGCTCGTCAATTTGATTGTCTATACCTGCAGGAATGAATGCAGAGTCCCCAATAAAAGGACGTCAATACGAATAATGTATAGAGTATGTAAGGTGGAACTGAAATATAACAATAAGTCAACATTAATTAAAGACATATAAAAATCAACCTGAATCTCTGAAGTGCCACCATAGATGCATGCTTATTATACTTATATATATAATGCTTCTCTTTGAGACTATTATCCATATTGTATGATGCATGAATGCCTAATTGATTAGTGGTAACTTCTCGGCCAGCCGTCGCACGGCTGAAAATGTATGACTGCCCAACCGGTGGTAAATAATGAAATATATCTGCCCAACCGGTGGTAACTAACCGACCAGCCGTAGCCGGTGGTAAATGCATATCTGCCCAACCGGCCGTAGCACGGTGGTAAATGAATATGCATGACTGCCCAACCGGCCATAGCACGGTGGTAAATATGTAACTGCCCAACCAGCCGTAGCTCGGTGGTAAATGTATGACTTCCCTATCGGCCGTAGCTCGATGGTAAATTAATATACATGAATATTCATGTATTACTATATTATGAACATTAACATCTTTATCATATACCTCAATAGGGAACTAGATACATACTTAGACATGCTTGAATATCACTTTACATGAATGAATAACGTAGTCATCCTTAACTGCTAATAGTAGAACCACTTATGGAATAACATTATGTTTATGTATCGTTACTTGGATTATGCCAAAAGAAATGAAGGGATAGCCTGGACATACCTCAGCCGGTTCTCTTGACAATCCCTCCAACACACATCTTTTGCGAAAAATATGTCGCCAGATAAAATTAGGAAAAAAATTCTTATGAT
This sequence comes from Nicotiana sylvestris, assembly GCF_000393655.2. Lineage (NCBI taxonomy): Eukaryota > Viridiplantae > Streptophyta > Magnoliopsida > Solanales > Solanaceae > Nicotiana > Nicotiana sylvestris. The sequence continues at coordinate 150,055,722 of NC_091060.1, forward strand.
ATTCTTGACGAACCTTGAAATCTCACGTTTTTAAGTATTGAAAATACATTGATTTAATATTACAAACAAATCATTAAACAAGCAGAACATATGTTCCAGCACTAGCGAGAATTTAGTGTATGAATTAACAAGAAGGATATTGAAAAAGGACAGCACAATGATGCTTGCAAAAATAGAATATTAATAGTCTTCTCCACATGAATAAGATGTGGATATCTTCTCAAGAGTAGATTCTACAAAAAGTTGAAAAGTGAATACATATATATGATGCTTCTTAAGGTAGTTTCGCTTCTCTAGTTGGAAAGATCAAACCTTTTTGCTTAGGCATTCTTGTATGCTAGCTGGTTTATTTACAAGCTTTTGGTTTTGAGGGTTTTCCATCTATAGGTACCACCTAATAAGGTAAATAAATAGTCACTAATTTGCTGCCTAAATTCCCTACTCCCACGTGGAGGTTGTCCCTTAATACTTGTCCAAAATTCTCACTTAATCCTCACAATTAATCAATTATTCACATAATTAAGAATTATCTGAAATTACTTAAAATACTACCATTGAAATATTAATAACTTATGGTACCATATAAAATCAATACATACACTATTATTTCATTAAAATATCCATATAAAAATACATATATCTTCTCACCTTTTAGTATTCCTAATCTTATATAATTAGTAAACATTCTCGTACGCTTAATTCTTAAAATGGTAAAAAGATAACCTTCTTTTCTTGTGAGAAAATAATTTCTATTTTTACTATAAAGAAAATCTCATAAACTTTCTCATATTATGTGAATAATTTAAAGCATACGTAGTAATGTTAACAACTATATAAAATCATATTTTTTCAAACTTTTTGACAAAAATGTTCCACTCAAAATACCATATCAAACATATATATATCGGTATCAAGGTTGTTAAACTTACGGGGTGTAATATCCTTCCCCCCTTTAGAATATTCGTCCTCAAATGTTAACTTTTAGAGATTTACAAAATTTTCACTACGGTCTCCTTTGTAAATTAAACTAAAACCAAAAATATATCTAAAGTCTCAACTATTCACAACTTTTGTACTTGTATATCTCGTATTTTCTTCACCTTTAACTTACTTACCTTTCAATCTTGCATTGTATCTTTTGCCGCTTTCATAACCTCCCTTCCACATATGTAGAAATTATATCTACGCCTTAAAGTTCTATTGCAATAGCACCTCTTGTGCACATAAAATTCAGTGAAAGCTTCATATTGACTTCTTACGACTCAGCTCTATGGCATGATCTGGAAACAAAATAGGGGTAACATTTCCTAAATACCCTATAGCTTCTCAATTATAAATGTGGCGTGCAACACATCCATAAGTGAGACTCTATTAGGAACGACTTTGTAGACTCCCTAGAACACGACCCGCTCTGATACTACTTTGTCACGCCCTTAACCTGGGGAGGCGTGGCTAGTACTCGGTGCCGCACTGGCTCGAGTAAACCACTCTACAACTCTTTTTTTTCTTTGTAACTATCATGGGCCAACACGGCCACAACTGGTAATGTATAACTATAAGTGGGCAACATTGTATCAATGAACCATTTCTTAAACATGAATACATATGGGCCGTCAAGGCCTTTGACATACTGTACAAAATGAACCTCTGTCTAAAAAGCCTCAAACATTATGCGACATCAAATGGGACAGAGTACAGGCCTACCCACAAGTCTATAGCAAAACTTTGACATGATGACTCATAGAATCGGTTGCACTCCGAATGAGGTGAAGTCTTACAGATCCTTCCCTGAATGTCATTCTCATTTTTTATGAGAGCTCGTCAATCTGATTGTCTATACCTACAGGCATGAATGCAGTGTCCCCAATAAAAGGACGTCAGTACGAATAATGTACTGAGTATGTAAGGCGGAACTGAAATATAACAATAAGTCAACATTAATTAAAGACATATAAAAATCAACCTGAATCTCTGAAATGCCAACATAGATGTATACTTATTATACTTACATATATATAATGCTTCTCTTTGAGAATATTATCCATATCGTATGATGCATGACTACCCAATTGATCAGTGGTAACTTCCCGACCGGCCGTCACAAGGTGGTAAATGTATGACTTCCCAACCGGTGGTAAATAATGAAATATATCTGCCTAACCGATGGTAACTGCCCGACCGGCCGTAGCATGATGGTAAATGCATGTCTGCTAAATCGACTATAGCACGGTGGTAAATGAATATGCTTGATTGCCCAACCGGTTGTAGCACGGCGGTAAATATGTAACTGCCTAATCGGCCGTAGCTCGGTGGTAAATGCATGAATACCCGACCAGCTGTAGCTCGATGGTAAATGCATATGCATGAAGATGCATGTATTACTATATTATGAGCATTAACATATTTATCATATACCTCAATAGGGAACTAGATACATACTTAGACATGCTTGAATATCACTTTACATGAATGAATAACATAGTCATCCTTAACTGCTAAGAGTAAAACCACTTATAGAATAACATTACGTTTACGTATCATTACTTGGATCAGGCCAAAAGGAAAGAAGGAATAGCCTTAACATACATGAGCCGATTCTCTTGACAATCCCTCCAACACACGTCTTTTGCAAAAAATACGTAACGCCGGATCAAACTAGGAAACAATTCTTATGATATTCTTGAAGAACCTTGAAATCTCACGTTTTTAGTTATTGAAAATCCATTGATTTAAGATTACAAACAAATCATTAAACAAGTGGAACATATGTTCCAGCACTAGTGAGAATTTAGTGTATGAATTAATAAGAAGGATATTGAATCAAAGGACAACACAATGATGCTTGCAAAAATAGAATATTAATAGTCTTCTCCACATGAATAAGATGTGGATGTCTTCTCAAGAGTAGATTCTATAAAAAGTTGAAAAGTGAATACATATATATGATGCTTCTTAAAGTAGTCTCGTTTCTCTAGCTGGAAAGATCAAACCTTTTTGCTTAGGCATTCTTGTATGCTAGCTAGTTTATTTACAGGTTTTGGTTTTGAGGTTTTTCCTCTATAGGTGCCACCTAATAAGGTAAATAAAGAGTCACTAATTTGTTGCCTAAATTCTCTACTCCCACGTGGAGGTTGTCCCTTAATACTTATCCAAAATTCTCACTTAATCCTCACAATTAATTAATTATTCACATAATTAAGAATTATTTCAAATTACTTAAAATACTATCATTAAAATATTAATAACTTATGGTACCATATAAAATTAATACATACACTATTATTTCATTAAAATATCCATGTAAAAATACATATATCTTCTCAACTTCTAATTTTCCTAATCTCATATAAATAGTAAAAATTCTCGTACGCTTAATTCTTAAAATTGTAAAAAGATAACCTTCTTTTCTTGTGAGAAAATAATTTATATCTTTACAATAAAGAAAATCTCATAAACTTTCTCATATTATGTGTATAATTTAAAGCATACTCGAAAGTAGTAATATTAATAACTATATAAAATCATATTTTTCAAACTTTTTGACTAAAATGTTCCACTCGAAATACCATATAGAACATATATATATATATAAGATATTATAATATATATATATATATATCGGTATCAAGGTTGTTAAAATTACGGGGTGTAACACGTTTGTTAGCTCGTGTGGGAACACATACATTCTTATGGCGGTGGACTATGTTTCAAAGTGGGTTGAAGCCGTGTCATTGCCCAACAATGAGGCCCGGAGTGTTGTTGCATTTCTCAAAAAGAGCATTTTTACAAGGTTTGGTACTCCTCGTGCAATCATAAATGATGGGGGGTCCCATTTTTGCAATAGAGCTTTTGACACTTTGCTTGCAAAGTATGGTGTCAATCACAAAGTTTCTATCCCCTATTATCCTCAAGCAGGTGGCGGAGTGGAAGTCTCAAACAAAGAAATCAAGAGTATATTGTCAAAGACGGTCAATGCATATAGGACTGATTGGTCAAAGAAGTTGGATGATGCTCTACGGGCTTATAGGACTGCTTACAAGACTCCGATTGATATGTCTTCGTATCGGTTGGTGTTTGGAAAAACATTCCATCTACCGGTTGAGTTAGCGCATACGGCCATGTGGGCTTTGAGGAAGCTAAATCTTGAATGGGATGTTGCAGCAAATCTTCGTGTGGAGCAGCTTAATGAACTTGATGAATTCCGATTCCATGCCTACTCCAGTTCCTCCTTGTACAAGGACAAGATGAAGTACCTTCATGATAAATATGCTCGTAGCAAGGAGTTCAAAGTGGGTTATTTGGTTCTCGTGTTCAACTCTCGGTTATGTCTGTTTCCGGGAAAGCTTAAGTCAAAGTGGAGTGGACCTTTTGAAGTGGTGTGTGTAACCACATTTGGTGCACTTGATTTAAAGAACAAAAATGGGGAAGTTTTCAGAGTGAATGGGCATAGGGTCAAGCACTACTTGGGAAAAATTGATGATAGCCACGTGGTGACACTTCTTCATCTCAAATGATTTGACGGTAACCTGCGTCGTGCCGCGATGTTAAATCGGGCGCTTCTTGGGAGGTAACCCATGTGTTCTTCTTCTTATTTTTCTTTGATTTTCATTTTAGTATAGGATAAATTTTTGGACTGACTGGTTGTGAGAAGCTACAGGATTGTGTTGATGCAATGTAGGACAAAGTGGGAAAAAATTGTTCAAGTCTCTGAAGTTTGCAATGCGGAACGCACTACATTTTGTGCGGCCACAAAGAACTTGGTGCGGGGGCACAAAATCAGTGCGGACGACACTAATGATGGATGAAAAAAAGCCAACCCTCTGAAGTTTTCCACCACGACTGCATTACAATTTGTGCGGTCCGCAGTGGACCACTGCAGCCACAATGGTATTTTGTGCAGACCGCAATGGTTTCCTTTCTCAAACTTGTACAATGCTGTGTAGAGCGGACCGCACTACATTTTGTGTGGTCCGTAGTGGGTAGGTAAGCTGGGCCCCAGGACTTTTTCTATAAATAGTACCTGAGGCCCACCATTTAAACTTTTCGATCCTTTTGCTCTCAAAGCCCTAAAAATCATTGTTCATCACTAAAATTGCACAAATTCATCTGCATAGTCTCGATTAATCATCAGTACTTGTCACATATGGTAGCTTTTACTTCTTTTTAGTTGTTTAATTTTATTATTTTCATTAAATTTTTGTTTTCATAGCTTTTCTTTTGTTCTTCCCGTATTTCTTTTGATTTTGTAATACTAGGTTAGTTACTTTCTTTTTTAAAGTGGGATTAGGTAGTTAATTGACTGAACCACACTTAGGGACCCTTTAATATGTGAAAAATTCGACTTAAATTGAACATTTCATAAACCCTAGGTTGGTGCTGTGTTTTGTTGCTCATGCGGACTGTGGTGGAAATTGTGCAGTCCGCGGTGCCCCTGTGTTGTCCGCAATGGCATCTAGTGCAGACCGCATTGAAGAATGTTTTGAAACCTGATATTTGAGGACCACGACCGCATTATATTTTGTGTGGTCCGCAGTGCCTCAATGCAGACCACATTGCCATCTTATGCGGTCCGCGATGCAATTATTCAGAGAATGGATAATCTGAACCCCATCTCTGTGCGGACCGCAGAGCCATTTTATGTGGTCCACATTGGCCTCTTTGCGGCCGCACTACTTTTTGTGTGGACCGAACTCTACAACAAGTGACCCTATCTGCAACATTTTTCTACAACTGTTAATTGCAATGTTTTTCCTGGATACTAACAAGTCTAATGAATGTTGTTTGCAGACAATGGTGAAATAAAGAGGTAAGGGTGCTAACAAGTAGGTAAAGGAGAGTCCTCCCGGGGTGGGAAACAAAATATGATAAAATTGACACCCCAAGCCCGACAAAACATAAAAAACACCAGGAAACTCATCAGAGCTGCTGGTAGGGCTATTGAGCAGTCGAGAAGTGAGTACGAGCCCTTTAGGGAGGCATCATCAGATTTAGTGCCAGAGTACATTTCTGACTGGCCAGAGAGAAATAGACTGAGAGACATTCCTTCACCTTTCCCCACTACCCAAGCTTCAGTGCGTTTATCTTCTGAGTCGTCTGAGGGCTCAGCTGCCAGTAGTGGAAATGAATACTCCACCTCCCCCATAGCTTCATTATCCGGAGAGGGTGCAGTAGGAGAAGATGAGGTAGTAGGAGAAGAAGAGGTAGTAGGAGAAGGGGGTGAACCTCAGGTGGGAGGAGTTGTAAGAACTAGAAAACCGGAGGTGTGGTAAGATCGTTTTGTGATTGAGGTGGCCTACAATAAGTTTAGAGAATGGTGGCATGTGAGGAAATTGATTCCAGAGCGATGTTTTATGGATAGAGACCTCTTTCCTCACAACCCCAATACAAGAAAACAGTTTAGAGAGAGAGAGTAGGATGGGAGTACTTCTTAAGCAAATGTGTGGATGCAAACGAACACCTGGTCAAGGAATTATACACCAATGCCGCCCACATCAAGAAGGGCACAAAAGTGACCAAGGTGCGGAATTTGAAAGTGCTATTTGATGGGAGAGCAATAAATGACTACTTGGGATTCAATGAGGAGGATGAATCACTGTATATGGAGAAGATGGCATTAGGTGAGGCAGCCCATCCTTGGTTGGCACAGTGCTTGGCAATCCCATGTACCACCCCCGATTGGTTGAATGCAAGAGTGAATTTGATTAAGGAGAAGTTTGAATTTCGAGGCTAAGGGGTGGGAGACATTCGTGTGCAGTAGACTGGACCCCACTACCCACGACAACTCACTCCCTCTTCACTGGGCAGTACTGGTAGAATCAATTATGGCACGGTACCCGATTAACATCGGGAATATGATGTCTCGGGTTATAATACAGATAGTGAGTGAACGTGATAGAAACTACCCCTTCCCCAGCTTCTTAACCATGTACTTTAGTGACCTAGAGGTAGAAAAGCGGAAATTTGATGTCGAAGTGAAAGCAAGGGCACCGTTCTCATGGTACATCATGTAGGGTGATAACAGCCCTAAAGGCAAGAACTATAAGGGAATAGTCACTGCTTCAACTGGCTAGTCTGAAGAGCCAGTAGTGGTAGTGGCTCCTACGTAGCCTTCTTCTACCTCAGCGGACATGCCCCCTTGTCCATCAACTTCGGCAGTTCCAGACATACCCTCCACCTCAGCCTACCTAGTGACTGCCCACCATCTAATCAAGGCCCTTCTCAGCATCAACAACTGGATGCAGACAACTTCCTCTAAGTTGTCTGTCCTTACTACTATAGTGGCAGCTCAATCGACACCTCTGCCTCCACAGGTCTCACAGTCTATTGTGGACACCCTCAAGGATATTCTGGACAACCAGAAGAAAAGTCTTGACAGTAAGAAACTGCTTGCAGAGGCTGTGGATTATCATAGGAAAGCTCTCAAGGAGCTTGCTAGGGAGACCAAGAAGATGAGGAAGACGTGGGCTTCCAAGGAGTCCGTAAAGGAGTTGCGGGTTGAGGTTAACAAGTTAAAGGCAGATCATCTGTCTTCGGATTTATTGCTAGATGACCCGGTGCCAGCAGCCCGTCCCTATCCAGTGCAGTCGGAGAGGCCTCCTAAGAGGAAGAGGGTGATTCCCCATGCAGATGACACAGTCATACAGTTGGAGGACCCGCAAGGAGATTCCTCCAGCCAACCCCAGGAGTTAGTACAAACCTCGGTCCAGGTCCAGGTCCCAACAGTAGAGCCACGGGTCATAGGGAGCCAGTCTTAGGTTCCCGAGCTTACAGAGGATCTAGGGGCCACTCAGGATCCCATGCAGATAGACGAGCCATAGGGAGTTTCAGTACCCTCTTCCCTTTATTTTGGTGCTTATTTTGCTTAGTTTTCATTGGGACAATGCTAGCTTTCATTTGAGGGGTAGGCCCTACTTTGATTTTATTTGGACAGATTTTATGCTTTCTTTATTTTACATCTTTGGTATCTATATAGCTTCAGCAGTTCATTACCTTTTTTTTCTTACTTTTTCTCTTCGGTTTGTATATAAAAGTTACGTTGTATTGTATATATTCATCTCCTTATTGTATATTCGATAAAACCCCTCTTGTATATATTCATTATACTCTCTGCAATTTTTTTTTCTTAGCTTCTTATTTGTGTTCGTAGCTCCTTGATTTGGATTTTTGCAATAAGCCTTTGGTTTTCTTAATGCCACGGTTCTTTCCAAAGGTGAAATTTGTGTGAACCTGGTGGGTTTTCCTAATGATGGATGGCATGACTACCTTCTTAAGGGTTTGAGTCTGTTTTTCCTTTATTTTTGATTTTTAGTAGTTAGTGGTTAAGAGTAACTCAAGCAAACCTTCACTTGGGCCTAGCATAATTGCCTTTGATCTTATGGTAAAAAACAAATCGTTATATAGAGGATGGTGAAAGTTGTGACCTTGAGACTCTTGTGTTGGCCGATAATCATCAAGTAGTTTTTCGGGACCATTGTGTTCTCAAATCTTATCTAAGGTCATTGTGAGCCCCCGACTCTATGTCTTTAGAAATCCTATAGCTTGTATGATGAGAATTGCATTGCAAGTCCAAGTCCCGAGCCATTGATCTAGAGCTTGCCCAGAATGTTTCTTGAGGCAAAATCCTAAGTGAATTTTGACTTGAGACATGATTATAGGCTCTCCTTGATCCAAATGATAGCTTGAACACTTCCCTAACCAACTAATAATAAAATCCATAACCAACCCTTTTGCGCCTTAGACCTTCCTCCTTCAAGAACCATAATGCAAGCCTTTACCCATTATTAAAGATACCCTCTCTTGGCACCCGATTTTTCCTTAGCACATAGCAAAAGCATAAGTTTGGGGGGAAAGACGAGGATGGTAACAAAGTGGTAAAAAGGTACAAAATGAATAAAGGAAAAGGCGATGAGAAAGAACGAAAATCAAAAAGACAAAAAGAATGTTCAATATAGAAATGAATAAAGGGATTCCAGAAAAGCAAAGAATGAAAGGTGTGGAAAGTTGAAAAAGGAGAAAAGATTTGACATGAACAAGAAAGAGTGATAGTGTGTCTCTCTAACCCCTTAGAAAAAAGTGAAATGACTTAAAAGGTCAAGTGAATGTGTGCCAAAATTCAACAAAAGAAGTGCTTAAGGAAAGATGGAACCTACTTAGACCAAACATTTCCTACCCTAAACCAAAAGCCTTCACTATATCTGCACAAAAGCCCTATATGATCTTGAGTTGAATGAAGCTTACATTAGTGGTGACTCACATAAGGGGCAAGCATATGATACTTATAGCCGGACTTGTGACTTTTCCTTGAGAGAGATGAGTGTGTCTCCAGTAACCTCGTTCTGGGTAGCCAGTATCCTAAAGGTGAGGTTTGCTTAGGGAAAATTGAGGATGTGTGAGTTTGGGTTCCACATTGACTAGAGTAATAGAAAGAGTTCTTTGATGTGTTGAGTCAACTCTTGATGCTCTTGTGTTGCACTTGATCCACGGTTTTTAAATGAGTAAAAGTTGTTGATGATTCATTTGTATTGAGGGCAATAGTTAGTCACAATTGATGATAGATGAGGTCACTTTAGGACAACTGAATTTTCTTGGATTTTCTCTTAAGTGGTGGGTATTATTTTGTTTGTTTAAGGACAAGCAAAATCTTAAGTTTGGGGGAGTTGATAACTAGGAATTATAATGCATTTTACACTCCTTCATGCTTAAGTTTTGATTACAAATTTTACAAATTAGTCCCAAATGCTCACAAGTTGTGCTTAATTGCAGGTTTGATCAATAAGGTGACAAGGTGTAAAATACCAACTCAAAAAGGAGTGAAACTTGCACAAGAACCAAGATAAGACAATGCTCAGTCAAACAGGGCTAGTGCGGCCGCACACCATTCTATCCGGTCCACACATGTGAAGTTCAGAGAGTGTGCATCTCAGGCCAAAATGCAATGCGGTCGCAAAGGATTTTTTGCGGTCCATATTGGGTTTACTGCGGCCGCACTCGATTTAGTGTGGTCCGTACAGCCAAGGTTCAAAGAGTTGCCAGTTTGAAGATTTAAGCCCAATGCGGTCCACGATCCATTTCACGCGGACTGTGCTAGAAGCCATTGCGGCCGCACTCGATTATGTGCGGTCCGTATTGCCCAAATTCAGAGAGCTGGATATTCAAGTTAAGATCCTTAGTGCGGCCGCACTAGCCCCACATCAGTGTTTTTGTCCAAGATTTTTAGCGTTTTATAAATAGATGCTTTTCCATTTTTAGGTCATCAGATAGTTTTTGTACTGAGTTGCGCTCGTGACTTCGTCTCTTCGACCTATTTTGAGTAATTTTAGTGTGATTTCAACATTGAATCTTCAATTTTATTTTAGCAATTAATTATTATGAGGTTTTCTTCATCTATTGTTTTGTTTTCTTCTCTAATTATGAGTAGCTAGACCTATAATCTAGGGTTGTGGATCAACCCTAGTGTGGGTAATTGATGGGTCTTGTGTTTTGATGCTTCTTGTCTATGGGTGTTTGATATTTGGGCTAATTTATGATTTTAATTGTGAATTAGTGGTTGCAAACACGAGTCTATGCCTAGTAGATTTTGGCTCTTCTTGTGAAAGAGAGTCTAAGTCCATGAAATTAGTCCAACAAGGAATTGGGGCGTACTCAAGAGATTGATAGCCCCAATTAAAGGGTTAAACCTAGAGATAATAATACCCGACTTGAACCTTGATTGCTTGTGCAAATTTTCATACCCAATTAGTCTTGGGAAAGTCAAGTCGGGCAAAATCACTCGAACTACCGCGAGTCATGCAATTGTTATATCATACTCCCCAAATATGATAATCTAGCTTTAGACTCAATTAACCCCCTAGGAGAAAGTCCCTACCCTAGTGCCTTTTAATCATTTGAACAACTTGTAATAGTTTAACCTTAGCTTATTTTAGTTTAATTAAGCATTGTAGTTTTATAAAATTAGAATCATAATCGAAACCAAAAATGTGTAGAAGTGCAATTTGGAGCAAATACACAACTCTACTTTAGATAGACACCCAACTCCAATATGTAGCTCCCTGTGGATATCGATCCCGACCTTAATCGGGTAAAAGCTACCAGCAGCTCCAGTCGGAGCCGAAGCACCTGATATGCCTAGTGCTACTACTACTCCAGCTCTTTAGGAGACCCTTAAAAAGTTCATGAGTATGTACACTACTCTACCTCATGAAGGGTTGATTCCCCTTGCCACAGCCACATCCCAGGCCGAAGAAAGAGCACAGACTCCTGCCACTCGCACCCAAAAAAAGCAGGTCCAGGTTGATCAGATCCCAGAGGTTATACCGGTACCGCCTGTAGCCCCAGTTCAACCTGAGTATAGGGCAGCAGCTTCATAGGATGAGCAACGGAGGCTTGAGAGGTTCAAGAAGTATAAGCCTCCTATATTCAGTAGTTTAGCATCAAATGATGCTCTGGGATTTCTGGAGGAGTGCTGCCGTATCATCCGCACTATGGGTATATCAGGATTGAGTGGGATTTCTTTCACTTCCTTCTAGCTTCGAAGAGTAGCCTATCAGTGGTCATGTACTTTTGAGTTGGATAGCCCAGCTGAGGCATCTTCCCTTACATGCACCCAGTTTTCAGATATGTTTTTGAGGGAGTATGTTCCTCAGACCCTGAGGGACGCACGACGTGCAGAGTTTGAGCATTTGCGCTAGGGTAATACGAGTTTTTCTTAGTATGCTGTCCATTTCACTAACTTGGCTAGGCATGCACCAGCCTTGGTTTCTACAGTTTGTGAGAGAGTTCGCTAGTTTATTAAGGGCCTCATTCCCAGCATCAGGTCTAACATGTCCCAGGAGTTGGTGATAGATATTTCTTATCACCAAGTGTTGAGCATTGCTAGGTGAGTAGAGGATATGCATGCTTGGGATAGAGACGAGAGGGAGGCCAAGAGGTCTCGAGAGTCAGGACATTATTCTGGTGCTAGTGCCCAGTTGCAGTTCATCATGGTAGGGGTTATATGAGTCGCCCCGTTCATTCAGCTCTTCCAGTGGTATTCCAGCTCCTCTTAGACCTCAGGAGCCTTATTATGCACCTCCAATATCTAGTGTGCCTCCTGCACGGGGTGGTTTTAGTGGTCAGTCCAGCAGACCTAACCCGATCTATTCATAGCCCTCACGTCCTCCTGAAGCTTTCTTTGAGCGTGGTGACACCCATCATATGGTGAGAGATTACCCCAGACTTAGGAGGGTGCACCTCCACAGACTTCTCAGCCACAGCGTGCTTCGCAGAGTTCCCAAGCTATGATCACAACACCAGTTGCTTCCTCACCTACCCAGCCAGCTAGATGTAGAGTTTGGGAAAGTAGAGGTCGCCTTAGAGGGGGAGGCTAGGCCAGATACTATGCCCTTCCTGCTCGTACTAAGGCGGTCGCCTTCAATTCTATCATCACGGGTATTGTCCTGATTTGTCACAGAGATGCATCAGTCTTATTCGATCCAGGCTCTACTTATTCTTATGTGTCCTCTTATTTTGCCCCGCATTTGGGCATATCTCGGGATTCTTTGAGTTTCCCTATTTATGTTTCTACTCTTGTTGGAGATAGTCTTGTTGTGGACCGTGTTTATCGGTCATATTTGATTGCTTTATTGGTTTTGAGACCAGAGCCGATTTATTACTTGGGTATGGACTGGTTGTCGCCCCATTATGCTATTCTTAATATTCACGCCAAAACCATGACGTTGGCTATTCCAGGTGTACCGCGGTTAGAGTGGAAGGGTGCTTTAGAGCACACTCCTAGTAGAGTTATTTCATTTTTTAAGGCTCAGCAAATTGTTGAAAAGGGGTGTGACGCATATCTAGCTTATGTGAGAGATTTTAGTATTGATACTCCTATATTTGATTCACTCCAGTAGTACGGGACTTCCCTGATATGTTTCCAGCTAATCTTCTGGGTATGCCACCCGACAGAGATATTGATTTTGACATTGATTTGTTGCCGGGAACTTAGCCTATTTCTATTCCTCTTTATCGTATGGCTCCTCCTAAGTTGAAGTAGTTGAAGGAGCAATTGCAGGAACTGCTTGAGAAAGGTTTTATTTGGCCTAGTGTATCACTTTGGGGTGCTCTTATCTTGTTTGTGAAGAAAAATGATAGTTCTATTCGCATGTGCATTAATTATCTCTAGTTTAACAAAGTTATAATGAAGAACCGGTATTGTTTTCCTGGTATTGATGATCTGTTTGACCAGTTACAAGGTGCACGAGTGTTTTCTAAGATTGACTTGCATTCAGTTTATCATCAGATGAAGATTCGGGAGCCAGATATCCCGAAGACTGCTTTTAGGACTCGGTATGGTCATTACGAGTTCCTTGTTATGTCATTTGGGCTGACCAATGCCCCATCAGACTTGATGCATTTGATAAACAGCGTGTTCCGGGGCCATATCTTGACTCGTTCGCCATTGTCTTTATTGATGATATTTTTGTATACTGCCAGAGTCAGGAAGATCATGAGTAGCACCTAAGGACAATGCTTCATACTTTGAGAGAAAAGAAAGTATATGCAAAGTTCTCCAAATGGTATCGAATGAAGGGATCAAGGTGGATTCGAAGAAAGTGGAAGCAGTGTGGAGTTGGCCCAGACCATCCTCAACTATAGAGATCCGTAGTTTTTTGGGCTTGGTGGGTTATTACTGTCGATTTGTTGAGGGAGTTTCATCTATTGCAGCACCTATGACCAGGCTGACCTAGAAGGGTGCTCCGTTCCAGTGGACAGAAGAGTGTGAGGAGAGCTTTCAGAAGATCTAGACAGATTTGACTACAGCCACAGTTTTGATATAGCCTAAGGGTTCGGGGTCTTATAGTGTCTATTATGACACCTCGAGGATTGGCCTTGAAGTGGTATTGATGCAGGACGGTAGGGCGATAGCCTATGCATCCAGACAGTTGAAGGTACATGAAAAGAATTATCCTATCCATGATCTCGAGTTAGCTGCTATTGTTCACACCTTGAAGATCTGGCGTCATTATTTTATACTATGTTCCTTGTAAGATCTATACTGATCACCGGAGTTTGCAACATATGTCCAAGCAAAAGGACCTTAATTTGCACAAGAAGATGTGGTTAGAGCTGCTGAAGGACTATGATATCACTATCTTGTATCACCCGGGCAAGGCCAATGTGTTAGCCGATGCTTTGAGTCACCGGGCGGAGAGTTTGGGGAGTTTGGCTTATCTACCAGTAGTAGAGAGGCCCATGGCGATGGATGTTCAGGCCTTAGCCAGCTAGTTTGTGCGATTGATTCTTTCAGAGCCTAGTCAAGTTCTAGCTTTTGTGATTTCTCGGTCTTCCTTGTTGGATCGTATCAGAGATCGTCAATTTGATGACCCTCATTTGCTTGTCCTCAGGGACAAGGTTCTACACGATGATGCCAGAGATGTGACCATTGGTGATGACTGGGTATTGAGGATGCAAGGTCGGATATGTGTACCCAATATTTATGGGCTTCAAGAGATAATTCTAGAGGAGGCCTACAGTTCGCGATATTCCATCCACCTGGGTGCCACTAAGATGTACCATGATTTGAGACATCACTATTGGTGAAGGCGGATGAAGAAAGATATGGTTGGGTTTGTACCTCGGTGCCTCAACTATCAACAGGTAAAGTATGAGCACCAGAGACCGGATGGTTTGCTTCAGTATATAGAGATTCAGAAGTGGAAATGGGAGCGGATCACCATGGACTTCGTAGTTCGACTCCCATGGACTTTGAGGAAGTTCGATGCCATTTGGGTAATTGTGGATTGGCTGACCAAGTCCGCGTATTTCATTCTTGTGTGTACTACCTATTCTTCGGAGCAGTTGGTGGAGATTAGTATCCAGGAGATTGTTCGTCTGCATGGTATTCTAGTTTCCATCATTTCATATAGAGGTACTCAGTTCACTTCACGGTTCTGGAGGGCCGTATAGCATGAGTTGGGTAATCAAGTGGAGTTGAGAACAACATTTCACCACCAGACGGACGTACAATCCGAGCGAACTATTCAGATTCTTAAGGATATGCTCTGTGCGTGTATGATGGAGTTTGGAGGTTCTTGGGATTAGTTGTTTCCACTGGCAGAGTTTGCCTACAACAACAATTATCAGTCCAGTATTCAGATCGCACCATATGAGGCTTTGTATGGTAGGCATTGTAGATCTCCGGTAGGTTGGTTCGAGCCGGGTGAGGCTAGATTATTGGGCACAGACTTGGTTCAGGATGCCTTGGAAAAGGTTAAGGTGATTCAGGATAGACTCCATACAGCCCAGTCCAGATAGAAGAGTTATGCGGATCGAAAGGTTTGCAATGTTTCCAATATGGATGGAGAGCGGGTCTTGCTTCGGGTTTCGCCTAAGAAGGGCGTTATGAGATTTGGTAAGAAAGGAAAATTGAGTCAGAGGTTTATTGGTCCTTTTGAGGTATTGTGAGGTGTTGGGGAGGTTGCTTATGAGCTTGCCTTACCTCATAGCTTGGCAAAAGTTCATCCGGTATTTCATGTTTCAATGCTCCAAAAGTATCACGGTGATCCGTCACGCATGTTGGATTTAAGTTCAGTCCAATTGGATAAGGATCTATCTTATGTTGAGGAGCCAGTGGCAATATTGGATAGACAGGTTTGAAAGCTGAGGTCAAAGAACATTGCATCAGTGAAGGTTCAGTGGCGGAGTCATCCGATCGAGGAGGCGACTTGGGAGACCGAGCAGGATATGTGCAGCCATTACCATAATCTTTTCATCACTTCAGGTATGTCTATATGCTTGTTTGAAGACGAACGAATGCTTTAAGAGGGGGAGGATGTAACGATCGGGCTGGTTATTTTCAGAATTAATGCCCCGATCCCTTATTAACTGTGTTCCCGGTATTTATTTCTTCTATTATGATTTGCTGGAAGATTTGTTTTGAGTTTTGGAGTGTTTTGGGACATTTAGTCCCAAAATGAGAGCTTAAGGTTTAAAATTTGGGCAGTAATCGGAGCAGTGTGAAGACGACTTCTTAATGGAATTTTGTTGATTCTGTTAGCTCTGTTAAGTGATTTTGGGATATGGGGTGTGTTCGGATTGTGTTTTGGAGGTTCGTAGCTTATTTAGGCTTGAAATGCCGAAAGTTGAATTTTTGATGTTTTTGGATCGATAGTGAGATTTTGATATCAGGGTCGGAATCCGATTTAGAAAGTTTGAATAGCTCTGTAGTGTTGAATGTGACTTGTGTGGAACATTTGGGGTCAATCACACATGGTTTGGTAGGGTTCGACATCGATTGTAAAGTTCTTGAGATTTCAAGTTCATTAGGCTTGGATTGAAGGGTTAATCGTGGTTTTAGCATTGTTTGATGCGATCCGAGGGTTGGATTAAGTTAGTGTGATGTTTTAGGATTGGTTGGCATGTTTAGTTGAGGTGTTGGGGTCCTAAGTTTTAGATGCTTAACGGAAGTGAATTTGGACTTAGGCAAATTCTGAAGTTTGCTGCTTCTGGTCTTTTCGCACCTGCGGTGAGGAGCCCGCAGAAGCGGACCACATATGCGAAGAGTGGAGCGTAGGTGCAGCTCCTGGAGGATTAATGAAATCTCGCAGGTGAGGGTCCCCTTATGCAGAAGCAAGACTGCAGATGCAGCCCCACGATTGCAGAAGCAGAAATCACTGGGCAGATATATGAAACATTGAGGGTTTGAGTTCATAACTTGGAAAATCAAATTGGAGCTCAAGGAAAGGCGATCCTGTGGGGATTTTGAAGAGAAGACCATTGGGTAATGATTCCTAATCCCGTTTTTATTGTATCCCATTAATATAAGATTAAATTCATCAATTAATTTCGGATTTGGGGTGAAGAATTGGGGGAATTGACAAGAAGTTCTTAGGCCGAGTTTTGGGATTTTGATCGAGGTTTGGGTATTGGATTTGAGTGATTTTGGTATGGTTAGACTCGTAAATGAATGGGTGCTCATAATCCGTAATTTTTACCCTATTTTGAGACGTGGGTCCGGGGAGGATCTTTGGGCGTTTTTATATTTTTTACCTTAGCTTCAGTTCCTTTAGCTAAATTCGTTGTTTGTAGTTATATTTATATTATGAAATTGATTTGATTAGATTTGGTCCACTCGGAGTTGGATACTCGTTGCAAGAGCGTGGTTTCGGATTGATTTGAGCTTGTTCGAGGTAAGTGGATTGCCTAACATTGTGTGGGGGAACTCCCCTTAGAATTTAGTATTGTTGTTATATGAATGCCGTGTACGTAAGGTGACGAGTGCGTACACGTTCTAATTGTTAGAAAACCCATTTTCCAATTGACATAGATGTTCTATCTGCTTAAACTGTTCACTTGACTTCTGTGCAGCATGTTTTGAATAGAAACCTCTACTTTTCTTGGTACGAACTTAGATAGAACTATAGATTCTTTTTGAGACTGTTGTGTGTTTACTTTGGGACTACGGGACGATATCCCGGGAGATCCCCTGCATGTTTACTTTGGGACTACGGATCGGTATTCCGAGAGATCTCCCGCACATTTATATTTGGGACTATGGGATGACATCCCGGGATCTTCCCTTGTACTAGATATTAACTTTGGGACTACGTATTGGTATTCCGGGAGATTCCCCTCCATACTTATGATTTGGACTATGGGACGATATCCCGGGAGATCCTCTGTACATTACTATTGGGACTACGGGACGACATCTTGGGAGATCCCCTGTTGCTATTTTTGTGTATTGAGTTATATTCTTTCTGTGATTTTATTCTTTATCGACTATTAGTATTTTAATTATAACGTCACATTTCATACGGTTTTACCTTGTTATATGTATATAACCAGTAGGGACCTTGTTTACCCTGAAAATGGTATCACCAATAAAATTTGTAAATTAGATTCTAAAATACGTGATCTATTCCCGAGCTAATTATTAGAGTAGTTGATGCTAATATTATGAAGTTTAATGATGAAATGCAAGTTTAAACCAGATAGTAATCGAACCAAGGGGCCTACTTCCCTGGTATAAGTCTGGTCGAAGGGGGCTTCGGGGTCGACGTCGGGGTCGAGCTCGGGCTATCAGGGAAAGTCGGGAATGGGATAACAATTAAGATACGATTTAATAAGGCTCTTTATACCCAATCCCAGGTGGTAAAATGAAGAAGAAATGAGAAAGCGATAAATATTAAAGTGGACTCGAGCCAATGAGAAAGAGTGAGTTTAGAAAGGAGAGAGAGAGAGAGAGAGATTATTGCATCTGTGGAGAAAATGGAGCTTTGCCTTTACAGGGTGTTAGCGACTCCCTTTTTATTAAGAGGGGAAGTCCCAACTTCGTATAAGGTACGTTGCGTGATAAAAGAAATAGGATGGGACAACCGACTAGCTTTACAATGTACGTATGGGCAGATGTCGAGCCGCTTGAATAGACCTGATCGACCCCTGGTGCATTCCTCGGGAGATTCCTACGTTCATCGGGGCTTTAGTCGACACCATACTTGGCAGAGTATCGGCCGATCTTGAGGGAATTGACTGGCACGAGATCCTAGGCTTCCAGGATCACCCTTCAAGGTATTCAGTCGAAGATAAATCGGTCTCTCAAATTTCACCGTGCACAGATAGTCTCCGCGTTTCTTAAGGGAAGTGATAAGAAATGATTTTGACACCCCTCTTCTCGATCTCCCATAACGACGTTGCGCTGACGGCGCAACCTCCTTTTTACAGGTATTGAGGTGCCTCACCTTTCTTCTTCTCCAGGATTACCGAAATGTTACGATTCTTCGATCCTTGTTGCTATCGATTCAACTTCTATGAGCGCATTGATTGCGCCTACTGTTACGCTCTTCAAGGGCGGTAATGGTGTCGTCGGTTACTTTTCCTTCCTTATATATAAATGGGACTTTTCATTGATGGCTTTTTATCCAAATTTCCATTGACACCTATCTTTTCTTCCTTTCCTATTATCTTGAATTTCTGACATCTCGTCATGTTTGAAGCTCGTATCCTCAAGGTATTACGCCATGTGCATCGTGTCCAAACCGTCAATCCTCTTTTGATTGGGTGAAGTTGTGCCGCTGTGATGATGTTGTTGTTGTTGTTGTTGTTGGCCCAGGGTGATAATGTAGAGGACCAATTTCCTCCGACCCTGGGGATACTTTGGATTATGCATCGCTGCTCAGGAGGGGGCTCGAATTATACAGTGCTGCTCACCCTCCTCCCTCGGCTTGGCATGTTACACCCCTTTTGGATTCCCGGGGGAGGGGGGGTATGTCAGCGGTCTCTGTCGGTTGTTGCCTTCCGGGCCGAGGCAACGTCTCAAGAAGTGGCTTCAAAACAGCGGTACTGGCGGAGTTCATGGTAGAAAAATATTTTACCCAGCAACTTCTTCTGTTCTTCTGGATTCTCCTATATCATTTTGCTCTTCTCCCCTGCCTTCCTTTTCCATACCCTCCCTTTTGAAGATGCCATTCCGGGAGGATTAAGATGTGGTCCCTGAGGGGATCAATCTTGGAAGATATTGTCTTTGAGGTCATATGCCTGAGAGGATGATGACAGAGACGCAGCATGAATAAGTTAGGCCCTTAGGCTCCTGTTGTATGCATATCACTTGTACTTCTTTGTTTTTACGTAAGGATCCCTTGTGGGCATTTGTAATCATATATAAGGACCCCTCGAGGGTCGTCTTGTATAAATACAAAGATATTTCCTTAATTCCTTCCTGTGACACTTGTTGTATCTCTTTATACTTTTGGCAGCTTCGAATGCATGATCATGTTTCGTCCTGTGTTACTGGCCTTGGCTGTGAGTATTCCTGCTGGCATTCAGTTGATGAAATGGCTTCGCGTGGTGTCTTTTGTGACTTCTTGAGTCGGACCCGAATTAGGCCAATAACCTCGGGCCGCCGGGACCCTTTCTTTGCCTGAAAGCGTGGATAATATCTCCGGGCCTCATAATGGCCTTCGAGAAAAGACTTGCCTGAGGACCCGCGGTTTTGGGACACCAGTGACTTCCTGGAAGCAATCTCTGAATGGAGGCCTGGCCGAGCTCCGGGCCGCCCTGGTCATTACCCGGAACCTATTTTGCACGGACATTTGTTAGGGAACCCATTTCTTCGTAAGCTAACCTTCTTTGGTGGAGGCCTTTTGAAAGTGTATGCCAATTTGGTGAAGGAATTGTTGGCATGTTGGGGCGCTGTTTTGCTGTGGCGGAGGTCTTCAAGGTTGAGCATTACCTCAAAACAGGAGGCGGTGCTGGTGGTTGGTGTCTTTGGTTGGCGTTGAATCATTCTCGCCCTTTTCATATGTAGTCGTGAGGTTGCTTCCACTCCCCGGGGATCCTCGGGGTTTGCTGATTTCATGGTGCTGGTGGGTTATGCCCTTAGCGACTGTTTATTCAGGGCACGAAAGAGATTGGGCATGGCGGTAGATGAGATGTGTGCTTCATAATTATGAAGGAGCTTTTATCGGGACAAGATGGGCCCGTGTTTCTGAGGAGGGTGCATCATTCGAGCCTGGCACTCTTGGAGTCCTTGGTCTGGAGAAGCGGTTCCTTTGGGCCAACAAGGGTTGGGCAAATAGGATGGTGCTCGATCGTCGAGTAGGTTTATTGGCTTCACTTCGTGGTAAGTGTAAGCACGTGATTTTTGCTTCACGGACAATTGCTCCAAAAGAAAATAAAAATAGCGGCAAAGGGCTTCGCTGTACAATTTTTCGGTCTTTCCGTGACATGTTTTGTTAATCGTTTGTGAGTCTGTCCATTTTTGCATTTAATCATTAACAAACAAAAATACAAAATATGCATGTTAGGATGATTAAACCATAATTCGGTCAGTAAAAGAAAATTCAAAATATATATATATATGTGTGCATCGCTCGTTCTAGGCTTTTAGTTAACTTACTTAAATAATTTTTGTGATAATTGTGTTAAAATGTTGCATTGTTGTTTAGTTTTAATTTCGTTATTTTGTTATTTATTATTTTTATTTTTGTTTTAAAAGAAAAAAATGAAATTAGAAAAACAAAAGAGAAGGAAATCGGTTTGGGCCAAAAATTAAACAAAATAACTGGCCCAACCAGCACGCAGGCCCAGTCCAAATCCGGTTGCCCAGACACCTCCTGAAACGACACCGTTTCAGGCCAATCCATCTCAGCCGTTCCAATCAATCCAATCCAACGGTCCAGGATCATTTTCAGCAACCCGTGTTCAAACCCGACCCAATAACCAATCCGATCCAATCCCCCACTTAAACCAAACGACCTCGTTTAATTACCAAACGACCCCGTCCCATTTCTCAACATCAGATCTAAGCCGTTGAGATCATCTGATCTAACGGCTCAGATCCGATCAACCTCACCATATATAAACCTTCCCTTACACCCCACGCCCCCTATCCGAACCCCACCCCTCACTCGTCTCCTTCCCTGAACCCTGAAACCCCCAAACCCTAGCAGCCGCCCTAGTCTCCTTCGCCATTAAAGCCGGCGGCACGAACGCCGGTGACCACCCCCTGAACACCCTAAGACCCCCTCACTCCCCTGAACACGAATCCACTAACCACGAACCTCGAATCATCTCCTATCGTCTCGAATCTGGATTTGAAGATTCGAGACAAAACTCGATCTACACCAAACCACCCCATCTTCATACCAGACACCCCCCTGACCTTCCTAGTGACCAAACCAAACTTGGTTTGGTCCGAATCTACCCACAACTCCTAAAAATCCAGATCTGGAAATCCAGAACTGGAAACACATGCACCTGGGGAACCCGGCCAGTTTTGACATAGGTTTGAGGTCTAATAGACCTTAGTCAAGGTGTTCTCATGTGAGAACACCCTGACTAAAGTTTGTTCGGCCTCAAAAGTTCGAAGTCGAGTTTGATTTGGGTCTGTTTGGTTTAAACGTTTTGGTAAGTTTTCCGTTCTTTTGTTTTATTTCCAAATAAGTTGTCAGCATATCTCTTTGTGTTTGTTTGTTATTTTGTTATTTTTCATCCAGATTTCTTTCATCTCTGTTAAAGACCTTTTATTTGGTCGTTTGTCTTCTATTTGTATTCTGAATGTACTCTGTGATGAACCTGTTCGATTAGATTGGTCGTCAAATGAATAAACTTATATAGGTCCCCAGTTATTGAACATAGAATTGTCTGATGCCCTTTAGGTCCCTAAACGTATTGTTTATGTGAGCGATCGATTATTACCTGCTATAATTAGTATAGTCGACTCGATAAATGTCGTCGATTAGTTTTCTATAACTAATGAATCGAAGGAGTTAGGATTGTCACATAACTAATTAAACTCGGACACTGGCTGGATGACCTAGTAATGTTTGAAATGGTCTGTTGGCATTATAAAAATGACTAAAAGGGTTCAGTCTAGGCAGTCCTGAGCTCGAGCTTTCATCAGTGCAAAAAATGCCCTAATGCTGCAATAGGCAGGGGCAGTAATAATCAAGGTTGACAGGGGTAATCTGGGGTGCTAAAAAGAACAGAAGTAATTAGTTTAAGTGAGCTGACAAGTAGGGTACTAACTTAGGATTAAACTAATACCAATGGGGAACAAGACACAAGGGTATGGGGGCTCAAAATGAATAAACAAATGAGCCCATAATTCTGGATTAAACAAAAACCAGGCGTGGGGAATAAAGGTAGCTGACACCAAGCATGCTTAGGATGGGCTTAAAGGGTATGGGCATTCTGCCAATTGGCAGGCAGGGCAGCTCAGCTGTAATGGTGCATTTGGCCTATAAATAGGCCATTGGACAACTAAAACAGGGGCTGAAGTTTATGGGTCTGAGGCTGGACTTTTAGCTTTCAGAGAGAAAAAAAGGGCTGTAAAATTTTTAGTCCAAAGAGAGGTCTAGTGAGTTCAAAGAAAACTGAAAAAACACAAGTTAGCTTCCAATAAACACTGCAACCAAACACTGCCTGAAAAGTTGTATAAGAGTGCATATTGGTCAAGCTGTCTTGGCCAAGTTCTTGGTTTGCATTGGTTGAGCTGTTTCTGGTTATTCAATTGGTAGTGTTGCTGCATTGAATACTCTGTTGTTGCTGTTTGTTTCATCCTTCTTTTCTGGGTTCATTGGTTTGGTACTCGACTATTTGTTGGTCCTCTTTGTTCTGGGAAATATTGTTGGTCGTCTGAGGTTTGTGGAAAACATTTGGTTTGGTTTGTTGCTGTGCTGTTGCTGTGTATCTGCTGCTGCTGTGTTTGTGGCATACTGCCCAACTGATCATTCTTTTCTTCTTTTCGTTCTCTATACCAGGTACATGACTAATACTCTGTCAAATGTAATTGGAAAGTTGAGCATGAATACAAAAGAAAAGACCTGAAGAGTGACTTTTATGCATAAATTGTTACATTAGACATCATGTATTGTATAATGATTGTCATTTTTGTTTGGACAATAGAAACAGCCTACATACTAAGTATATCAATGTAGGTTAACGAATGCTAGCTTTGTATGTATACTGCTAAGTGAGAATACGCCCAGTGTAATAAGTTGTATTTCAAACTTAGTCTGATGGTATAGTATATTCTCTAATGTAGGCCAAATAGGAAAGCTATCCATTTTAGTTAAAGTTCTTTCTCCTTCTGCCATATTGTCCCATAAACTGATAAACTCATTTCACAAAATAAAGAATCAGTTCAGGGCCTCGACCTCATGAAGGTCGAGCCCAAATCGAAGCAAACTAAGTAGGCCCGCGTAGAACAGGCGAAGGCCCAGGTCTGGTCCATCGCGCATGGGCTGGATTTGGGCCCAGAATTGTTTGTTCGGCTGATTGCATATACAGCCCCATTTCTGAAATTTTTTTTAGCTTTTCTGAATGTCATTACAAATAGCTTGCAAGCATTTAATTAATTAGGACTATATACTGTTTTCAATTGATAAGGACAAACGCGATAAGAAACGTAGTTGCTATAGGATAACCTTTTAAAATAAGAACGAGATGAGCCTCGATAAAAATAAACACAACGTGCAAATGCGGGGCCCTTGTTAAATGTATATTGTTGGAGCATTTAGTTTCCGGGATGGGTTGCTTAGCAAATCTCACAACCCTCCCTAAATAACAACACGTTAGTCTCTTTAGGATACGCTTTAATAAAACCTTACCTTCTTAAACTCGGGTGCACATTTATGTGACCCAAATCCAAATCCCAGCCGAGTCGAGATATATCAATAACCACGGGTGCATTGATGTAGCGTGGTTCGAGATATGTTTTCACGACGTTGCAAGTCCTATAAAAATAACGGTGAACGATAAAAGCGGATAAAAGATAAAATTGGCACATAGGTTCATAATTGTATTAAAAATCAGATAAATAAGCCGAATATAACAGTTGAGCGACCGTGCTAGAACCACGGAACTCGGGAATGCCTAACACCTTCTCCCGGGTTAACAGAATTCCTTATCCGGATTTCTGGTACGCAGACTGTAATATAGAGTCATTATTTTCCTCGATTCGGGATTAAAATTGGTGACTTGGGACACCCTAAATCTCCCAAGTGGCGACTCTAAAATAAATAAACTAATCCCGTTCCGATTGTCCTTTAATTGGAAAAACTCCCTTGCGCCCTCTCGGGTGCGGAAAAAGGAGGTGTGACAGCTCTGGCGACTCTGCTGGGGACATAAAACCCAGAACCAATAGTTCAGGGTTAAGAAGTCGAGCTTAGAATAATTGTTATTATTTGGCTTTATTTATTATCTGATTATTACATGTTTTTGAGACTAATGTGCTAAATGTTGCTGTTACCGCTTTGATATTATTTGAACTGTATATAAACTGTGCCGAAACCTTTCTCTTCTCACCTCCGGGGATGTGCTCACTGGTTGAGACTCCTTATTCTGTTAGTGTCATACCCTAAATAAAAGAGGTTCGGAAAGTTTCTAAGCCGGCTGGCCTTTTGGTTCCCGGAAAGGAGCTCCTTCCTCAACTCGAGTTGTCCGCTCGGGTACACTGTCTAGAACACCGACCCAGGTTTTGAACATAGAATAACGTGACTTCATGCCGGATCCCTAGTAGGAACGCTTATTTGCATCACGTTGCATATGACTTAGGGGACTCAACACAGGGGTTGGGTCCGTCTAGGACTAGCAACCTGATATGAAAAGACCATTCTGGTGCATCCCACTGTTTTCCGTGCATTTATTTGTCTCATGCCCGCATGCTGACCGGTGTTTGAATATTTGGAATATTGTGAAAAAAAAAGGGAAATAACGGTTAGGAATTGATTGTTTATTGTTGAAAAAAAAAAACAAATACTGTCAAAACTCTGCCAAAATTTTGAAAAGTCGTTGTTCTGCCTTTCATAATAAAAAATATATCAATAGAAATATAGAGTTGTCTTGTCATAAAAATAAAAAAAAATCTTATTTTAAAATTTTTTTTATATAATAAAAAAAAAGTCTTGTGTGGTCTTTACTTTTATTATTTGTTACAAATATATGTATATATATATATATATATGAAAAATTCAAAAGTTTTGCTTTATTTCAAAATGTATATATCTTTATTTATGGCAAAAGTATTTATCTTGTTAAAGGTCTAGAAAAGTCCTTTCAGGCTCCCAGTTTTTCGAAAAAAAAAAAAAAAAAAAAAAAAAAAATCCAAAATATTTTCCGTTATTGACTTCTTTAGAAAGTTTTATATATATATATATGAAAATTCAAAATTCACAAAAAATCGCATATATTTTTGTTTTTAGCAGGATAAGTGTCGTTTGTTAAAATCTTGTTAATAAATGTGCAGAATGAGCACGATTCCGAATGAACCCTTTTCAATCATGAATAAAATTCCCCTCCAATTGCGGCTCTGGTGGAATGATTTGGGCAAAGAGGGGCATGACGAAATCAAGAAGTATCTGAAAGGCCTCACGAGTTTGTTGGATATCAGGCCACGAGGAGATATCATAAGGGCACTAGTCCCCCACTGGGATCCTGCGCACAATGTCTTCCGCTTCTCAGATTTCGAACTTACCCCAACTTTAGAAGAAATAGCAGGGTATATCGGCAGCACTGAGACTCCTTTGAGGCACAAATATCTGATTGCTCCAAGAGCTGTAGCAGTACACCGGTTCCTGGACTCCTTAAAGATAGTCAGAACAGTTCATAACCCTGACTTGGCAAAAGGTTTTTGCAGCACGAGTTTCATATATCAAAGATATGGTCACATAGGAGGATTCGACAAGCCAGAAAACCAGTTGTGCAGCAAAGGTAATCGCCAGAAGTGGGAAGAACATAGACGAATTGCTTTCATGATAACTTTCTTAGGACTACTAATATTCCCAAGAAAAGATGGGAATATTGACATAAAGATAGCAGGGGTCG
Organism: Nicotiana sylvestris; assembly: GCF_000393655.2. Taxonomy (NCBI): domain Eukaryota; kingdom Viridiplantae; phylum Streptophyta; class Magnoliopsida; order Solanales; family Solanaceae; genus Nicotiana; species Nicotiana sylvestris. The sequence continues at coordinate 150,082,023 of NC_091060.1, forward strand.
TCAGTACGTTGCTCACACAGAGTGATAGTACGTTGGCGCCCATGATAGTATCTGATATATTCCGGGCACTCACTTCTTGCAAAGCCGGAGGAAGCTTTTTCGAGGGTTGCAATTTGTTGTTGCAAATGTGGATGATCGAACACCTATGTCACCGAGCCCAGTTTCTGAGCCATGGATCCGCTGGAAAGACCTGCATAGAGGAGTTCTATACCAGAGTTGATGAAACCTACCTACCAGAAGGAGTTGTAGCATGGACCTCATATTTCCAAACCCTCAACGCCAGTCAAATACAGTGGGCGCTAGGATGGTTACCGATCGACGAAGTCATATACATGCCAGCAGCCAGGCCCCATTTTCTTTTAATGGGACTTAAGAGCATTCAACCATACGCGCCGCATCGGGTTTTAAGGCAACTTGGGAGGTATCAGATAGTGCCGAAAGACGAGGATCTGAGCATCCAGGTAATCGAGATCAGTCCCGACGGCCAGTTTCCTGAAGCAAGGGTTCGTCAAATTTGGAGCCAATGTCAATACTTAGAAGCAAATACTTGTGTAATGAATCGGGCAAAAGGGGAAGTTTCGCCCGGGTATCAAGCCTGGTACAAAAGGGAGACATCACCTGGAAGACCGACCAAAAGACCTCACCTGCAAGAATTTGCCAAATCTTCACAAGAACAGTGGGACTGGTTGGCCAAAGAGCAAGAATATCTTGTCAAAGCAGGCAAACTGAAGCAACAAATCCAGGATATGAAGTTTGAGTGCCAATTACAGTCTGCTGCCCACAAGGGAGAAAAGAACCAGTTAATCAGAGAAAGCGAGATCCTCAAAGCTCAGATCCGGAGAATGAAAAAAGAGGCTAATAGCCAGCTAAGAAGCCAGGCAGATAAAAGATTGATAGCAGGGTTAAAAGATCAGGTTGCGGAATGCCAGGAAGATTTGGAAAAAGCCAGGGCCAGCACAGCAAAATTGCGAACCAAGTGGGCAAAGGGTGCGATGGCTCGGAGGCAGCGCCTGCAACAAGTCATAAGGGAGTATGAACTGAGCATCGGGACATTAAGGGAAACGAATGCCTCTCTTCGAGAAAGGATCCTCAAGCAAACACGAAATGCCCAAGACGACAGAAGGCAATATTACGATGCAATGACCAGAATGGAAAGGCAAATGGAGATGTTCCAGGATCAGCTTGCCAACAATGCGCAAACACTGGGATTGAAGAACCAACAGATAAGGCATTTGTTCACAGAAAGGGACAACATCCGGGGAAGGATTGATGAAATAGGGCATTACATCTACATGAAATGCTTGGCATATGAGCGAACACCTCGGAAGACCCTCCTTGTTTCCATCATGGGTTGCGTCCGCCGGATTATGAACGAATTGAAGAGCTTGCAAAGAGACCTTACACCTAGAGCCGCAAAAAGGCCGGATGATGCCTCACGGCCCCTTAAATTGGAGAATTAGTTTTGGTCAAGTCCTGTTTATTTGGCTTTGGTTGTTTTTCCATATGTTGTTTTCTTTTTCGTTAAACCGAGTTTGAAACCGTCGAGTTTGTACTATTGCTATTCCTTGCTTGATGTAATTTGTAATAGCAAAACTTTGAGAATGAATTCAATGATTTCACAAAAATTGTGTGTTTTTACTTTAAGGCAGAACTACGCCTGGTCTGATTCACGCGGGGACGTGATACGTAGGCAATCCCCATAAGATTCGACCGCTTTTAATAAATAAAGAAAAGAAAATGTAAATAAAATAGGACGCGGGGTTTCGCAGAATACTCTAAAAGAGACAAATGAACAAACCGGGATGACGCATGTGGTTTGAAGCAAAGCATGTAGAAACGGTTAACTGCCTAGGTGCATTGCATCCTCTATGTGTTATGATCAAATCTGTTAAGCTCTAACACTAACAAAGTTTGTTGTTGTCTGATAACCAGACAGTTAGTTGTTAAAGAATTCTGGCAACACATTCATACCAAACCAGATCCAAAGGACCGGTAGCAACAAGCATGACTACTTCAGAGAATAGTAATGAGGAAGAAAGGCCGATGAGCCAGTTGCTAAAAGAGGCAATGGAAAAGATTGAAAGGATGGGACTAGAGATGCATGCAATGCAGCTAGCCCTGGCCAAAACACAAAAGAGCCCTGAGACACTGGGACACGTACCGGAGTACCCTCACTCTGGCCCTTCCACAAGCCGCCCAAACCCCCTCTATCATCAGGAGAGAAGCCCTCATGATTCCCAAGCTCCACCACCCCACCAACCTCTCCCAACATCCAACATTCCCATTTTTGTGGGACCTGCATCAGCCCCTTTGCAGCGAACGACCAGTGAGCCATTGTTTCAGGCTCACGATACACAATACTATCCCCCTGAGCCTACATTCCACGCACCGGAACCACAGGTTTACAATCCCCATTTGGAAGTACCGGCAGAGGTTGAGAAGCCTGTTAAGGCCCCTGAACAGGATGAAGTGTTAAGAAAGTTCAAAAGCCTGGAGCAATCCTTCAGAAACTTGCACGGGCTGGGCAATCAAGTCAGCGTGGCATACAAAGATCTGTGCCCTTTCCCAGATGTCCAACTCCCGGCTGGGTTCAAGATGCCCAAGTTTGATTTATATGAAGGGCACGGTGATCCCATGGCACATTTGCGGGGATTCTGTAGCAAAATGAGAGGGGCAGGAGGCAAGGATGAGCTTTTGATAGCTTACTTCGGCCAAAGTCTGAGCGGATCTGCACTGGAATGGTATACCAGGCAGGATTTCAGCAGGTGGTACACGTGGGATGATCTGGCACAGGCTTTTGCAGGTCATTTCCAGTACAATCTAGAGATAGTCCCCGACCGTCTCACATTATTGAGAACTGGGAAGAAACCCGGGGAAAGTTTTCGCGAGTTCGGATTCCGCTGGAGAGAACAAGCAGCTAGGGTCGATCCTCCCATGAGAGAGGGAGAGATGGTAGACTACTTTTTGCAGACATTGGATCCAACCTACTTTGGTCACTTGGTGACAACGGTTGGAAAATCTTTCAACGAGGTGGTCAAAATAGGGGTCATGATAGAAGAAGGTTTGAGGTCGGACAAGATCTTAAACTATTCGGCACTTAAGGCCACAACCCAGGCTATTCAAAGCGGCACGGGAGGTGCGCTAAGAAGAAAGAAAGAAGAGGTTGCCACGATCGAGGCAGGCAGTTGGCCCAGGGCTGGCAGGCCACACTACAACCAACCCAGGCCTCACAGGCCAAACTATCCATACAACCCACCACAAAATTTCTATCCACCTCGAGAACCGCATTGTTCCGTACACCAAGCCCAGATATACACTCAGCCCCCGGTTCGCCCACAATGGCGCGCACCGGCTCCCCAGAACATATATGCACCACCACAAAACACTTACCCTCCACCAAGGGCATATAGAAATCCTTCAGGGGCAGGTTTCCGGGGAAATCCAGATGCCAGAAATGACAGGTTGCGGAAGCAAAGAACCTTCACCGAACTGGGAGAAACCTACACCGCTGTGTTCCACAAGCTGCGGCAATTGGGTTTGGTTAGTCCCGTCCATACTCGGGAACCAAATCCCCCACCTCAGAATTTGGACCGTTCAATCAGTTGTGAATACTGTTCAGGGATGCTCGGGCACGATACCGAGAAGTGTTGGAAGTTAAGGCATGCCATACAGGATCTTATTGACACCAATAAGATCGAGGTCCAGACACCGGAGGCTCCTAACATCAACCAAAACCCGCTGCCAGCGCACCACGAAGCTCACATGATTGAGTTGGTGTGTGAGGGAGGTGAATTAAGAAAACCCTCACAAACAGTGATGATGATCCAAGCTGCCCCAAAAGAAGTCTTAACCAGGGGAGGAACAAATGTACAGTCGCAGGGAGAAGGTGTCAAGCCGGTAGTAATATGGGGGAAGAACCCGTCCGTCATAACAAGCAAACCCGAGCCAAGCAAATTGGTAATACCAGGGATCCTGCCCACACCGGCAGTCATGTTGAAAGGGGTATGTAGAGAACGGGTGACCATAAAGCCGGTGGTCCAACTGCCTGTGCTTGACAGCAGGGCTGTGCCCTGGAAATATGAAAAAGCAGTGGTAACGTACCAAGGAAAACAGGTGGAAGAAGTCAGTTGTGAAGCGCAAGGTTTGACTCGATCAGGTCGATGTTTTGCTCCGGCGGAGTTAAGAAAAACCAACCCAGTGGCAACCAAGAAGCCAGTGTCAGAAGAAGAGGCTGAAGACTTCCTGAGGAAGATGAAAGTACAAGACTATTCTGTGGTTGAGCAGCTGAGAAAAACACCTGCCCAGATCTCACTATTGTCATTACTCCTCCATTCCGAGGAACATCGTCGGGCCCTGTTAAAGATATTGAACGAGGCTCATGTACCCAGTGAGATTTCTGTAAACCACCTGGAAACCATTGCTAGCAAGATTTTCGAGGTGAACAGAGTGACATTCTCAGATGATGACCTGCCGGTGGAAGGTACGGAGCATAACAAAGCTCTATACCTAGCTGTCAAATGTGAAGACTCGGTGGTAACCCGAGTATTGGTGGATAACGGCTCAAGCGCCAATATTTGTCCATTGTCCCACCCTGGACCAGTTAAAGATTGACCGTGGAAGAATCCGGGAGAATAGCATCTGTGTCCGAGGGTTTGACGGAAACGGAACAGCCACTGTGGGGGATGTTGTACTTGAACTAACCATTGGCCCGGTCCTGTTTACCATGGAATTCCAGGTATTGGACGCCACGGTATCTTACAACTTGCTGTTAGGACGACCCTGGATTCACGCAGCTAAAGCGGTGCCTTCCACCCTACATCAGACAGTGAAGTTCGAGTGGGAAAGACAAGAGGTCGTGTTGCACGGTGAGGATACAACATACACCATGGGCGGAATCATTGTGCCTTTCATAGAGACCAGTGATGACAAGGGTCCTTGGGTCTACCAGATTCTCGATACAGGGTCGGCCAACAAAATCTCTGAAGGAGAAATCATCCCGCACCCTAGGGTAGCTGCCGCAACAGTCATGATGGTATCGGAGATGCTGGGTAACGGATTTGTGCCGGGAAAAGGCCTGGGAGTTGAACTTCAAGGGATAGTCCAACCTGTTTCCCTTCCTAAGAATCTGGAAACCTTCGGGTTGGGGTTCAAACCAACCGCAGCAGACAGGAAGGAGGCGCGAAGAATGAAGAAGAAGGTCTGGTTTCTGCCTAAACCAGTGCCACGCCTCTCAAGGTCTTTTGTTAAAGCAAGTGCCAAGGGGTCAGCGATCCCAAAGATTCGAGGACCTTTGATCGGTGTAAATGAAGACCTGAATCAGAGTTTTGAGAGACTATTCGCAGATGTCAGTATGGTGGAAGCTGGAGAGGGTTCCAGCAGGGCAGAGATACAATTTGTGGGGCCTGAGGCCAAGACCAACAATTGGACGATTACTCCTCTCCCTGTCCGAGGGGAGTCTTGGTAGTAGGCTTTGATTAATGTTTTGTTTGTTTGTTTGTTTGATCGGATTATCCAAGGGTGTAATCCCAATTTTACTTTCGTTTTGTAAAAGTGTGAACCCTTTTTATCCTGCAAATTTAATAAAGTTCTTTTCTTTTGTCCCATTTTAATTTCTGGTTTTGTTTTCTTTCTGAACAGTTCTCTTTTTACTGGTCCTAATGACATGGCATGCACAACGGATCTTCGACCTAGTCTAATAAATCAATCTGAATCTGACTCAATGATGCAAGAGGTCGTTTGTGATAATGAATCCGAATGTGACGAAAGGGAAGCCTTCGAAGAAATAAATCGAGAACTATGCCAATTTGAAGAGAAACCCAAGCCTAACCTAAATGACACTGAGGCTGTGAACCTAGGAAACGCTGATAACATCCAAGAGACCAAAATTAGCATCCACATTGAGCCGAATGTCAAAGCAGAATTGATCGAAACTCTCAGGGAATTCAAAGATGTTTTTGCATGGTCATATGATGATATGCCTGGATTGAGCACCGATTTAGTGGTTCACAAATTGCCCACTGACCCGGCATACCCTCCGGTCAAGCAAAAACTAAGGAAATTTAAAACAGAAATGAGTGTAAAGATCAAAGAAGAGGTGATTAAGCAATTACAATCTAAGGTCATTCGGGTCACTCGGTATCCCGAGTGGCTGGCCAATGTGGTACCAGTCCCAAAGAAGGATGGAAAAATCAGGGTGTGCGTCGACTACCGCAATCTCAACAAAGCAAGTCCCAAGGACAATTTCCCGTTACCCAACATTCATATCCTGATCGATAATTGCGCTGGGCGCGAGATCGGATCCTTTGTGGATTGCTATGCGGGTTATCATCAGATCCTAATGGACGAAGAGGATGCTGAGAAGACAGCGTTTATTACGCCATGGGGAACCTACTGCTATCGGGTAATGCCGTTCGGGTTAAAGAACGCCGGGGCAACGTACATGCGAGCAATGACTGCGGTGTTTCATGACATGATACACAAGGAAATTGAGGTGTACGTCGATGATGTGATCATCAAATCTTGGCGTCAGGAGGACCATGTAGCAGACCTAAGGAGATTTTTCCAAAGACTCCGGAGGTATGATATCAAGCTTAACCCGGCCAAATGCGCATTCGGGGTTCCATCAGGGAAGTTGCTAGGATTCATCGTCAGTCGACGGGGGATTGAGTTGGACCCATCCAAAATTGAATCCATCCGAGATTTGCCACCGCCAAGGAACAAAACAGAGGTAATGAGCTTGCTGGGTAGACTCAATTATATCAGCAGGTTCATCGCTCAACTCACAGCAACTTGTGAGCCCATATTTCGGCTACTGAGAAAGGATGCTGCAGTAGGTTGGACGGCAGAGTGCCAGGAGGCTTTCGACCAAATCAAAGGGTATCTGTCTAATCCACCCGTATTGGTCCCGCCTAAGCCCGGGAAACCCCTAATCCTTTACCTGACGGTCTTGGAAAATTCATTTGGTTGTGTACTGGGGCAACATGATGACACAGGGAGGAAGGAGCAGGCCATCTACTATCTTAGCAAGAAATTCACAGTGCATGAGGTCAAGTACACTCAACTCGAGAAAACATGTTGCGCCCTGACTTGGGTAGCTCAGAAGTTGAAGCACTACCTGTCTTCATATACTACTTATCTCATATCCCGCTTGGACCCATTGAAGTATATCTTTCAGAAACCTATGCCCACGGGGAGGTTGGCAAAATGGCAAATTCTGCTCACAGAATTTGATATCATCTACGTGACAAGGACGGCCATGAAAGCCCAGGCACTGGCAGACCATTTGGCAGAAAATCCCGTTGATGAAAAATACGAGCCCTTAAGAACGTATTTTCCTGATGAAGAGGTGATGCATACGAATGAGTTGGAATTACCCGAGGAATCAGGTTGGAAGCTTTTCTTCGATGGAGCTGCAAACGCAAAAGGGGTTGGAATAGGGGCAGTACTCATTTCTGAAACAGGACGGCATTATCCTGTTACGGCCCAACTGCGCTTCTACTGCACTAACAATATGGCCGAATATGAGGCTTGCATTCTGGGTCTGCGCTTGGCTGCTGACATGGATGTCCAAGACGTCTTGGTCTTGGGAGACTCGGACCTCTTGGTACATCAAATTCAGGGGGAATGGGAAACACGAGATCTAAAGCTCATACCATACCGACAATGCTTGCATGATCTGAGCAAGCAATTTCGATCGGTGAAGTTCAAACACATCCCGAGAGTTCACAATGAGGTTGCAGATGCCTTAGCCACCTTAGCATCAATGCTGCACCACCCTGACAAAATGTATGTTGATCCTCTGCATATCCAAGTCCGTGATCAGCACGCCTACTGCAATACCATAGAAGAAGAAGCAGATGGCGAACCCTGGTTTCATGATATCAAGGAATACCTCAGAATGGGGATATATCCAGAACATGCCTCGGGAGACCAAAAAAGAGCCCTTCGGCGTTTGTCGAATGGTTTCTTCCTCAGTGGAGGAGTGTTGTACAAAAGAACCCCGGATTTGGGATTGTTGAGATGCGTAGATGCCAGTCAAGCAATGACGGTTATGGAAGAGGTACATGCGGGAGTTTGCGGACCACACATGAGCGGATATGTATTGGCAAGAAAGATCCTTCGAACAGGGTGTTATTGGCTCACCATGGAACGCGACTGTATCACTTTTGTGAGGAAATGCCATCAGTGCCAGATACATGGAGATTTGATTCATTCTCCGCCAACAGAGTTACATACGATGTCAGCACCTTGGCCGTTTGTGGCCTGGGGCATGGATGTCATCGGGCCCATCGAGCCAGCAGCATCCAACGGTCACAGGTTCATTCTAGTGACCATTGATTACTTCACCAAATGGGTTGAGGCTAAAACCTTCAAGTCGGTAACCAAGAAGGCAGTGGTGGACTTTATTCACTCCCATATCATCTGCAGATTTGGGATCCCAAAAGTGATCATCACGGATAACGGTGCGAATCTTAATAGCAGCTTGATGAGAGAGGTATGCCAACAATTCAAGATTACACACCGCAATTCCACCCCATATCGTCCTAAGGCAAATGGAGCAGTCGAAGCAGCCAATAAGAATATCAAGAAGATACTGCGAAAAATGGTGGAAGGGTCCAGACAGTGGCACGAGAAATTGCCCTTTGCTTTGTTGGGCTACCGCACTACCGTCCGGACTTCCATAGGCACAACTCCTTATTTGTTGGTGTATGGGACTGAGGCCGTGATACCAGCGGAGGTCGAAATTCCGTCCCTCCGAATTGTCGCTGAAGCCGGGATTGATGATGATGAATGGGTCAAAGCTCGATTGGAACAGTTGAGCCTGATAGATGAGAAAAGATTGGCAGCAGTGTGCCATGGTCAGCTGTACCAGAAGAGAATGGCAAGAACGTATAATAAAAAGGTGCGCCCCAGGAAGTTTGAAGTAGGGCAGCAGGTATTGAAGAAGATCCTCCCACATCAGGTCGAGGCGAAAGGCAAATTCGCCCCAAATTGGCAAGGGCCTTATATTGTGACCAGAGTCTTGGCCAATGGTGCCTTGTGTTTGACAGATGTCGAAGGTGGATGTGTCGACATGGCTATCAATTCAGATGCAGTCAAGAGATATTATGCGTAATTTCTTTAAATTATGGCAATTTTGGTTTATTTGTTTGTGTTTGGCGTTTGTTGAATAATGAGATGACGGAGGCAATTCTTTCTTCTATCCAAACACTTTTAACCTTCGCTTTCCCCTTTGAGCCTTGAGCAAATTCTTTCAATACCCCTCTTTTGGAATCACTAATGGGAAAGATATAAAAAAAAAAAAAAAAAAAAAAGAAAAGAAAGGAAAAGAAAAGAAAAAGAAAAAGAAAAGGAAAAGAAAATGAAAAGAAAGAAAAGAAAAATCAAGGAATATAAAACCGTGGGAACTACGTTTGACCTGATTCCTCAAAGAGGATACGTAGGCGCCTCACGGCTCGGTCATAGTATGCATCATAGCAAATATAGGATGCATAATGTACATAGTGTGCACAATATAGCACAATGTGCGTAACGCACGTAACTCAACATAAGCATAAAAAATAAAATTCCCCAAGCAAGAAAACTGGGGCAGAGGTTATGTTTTAAGTTCCAACAAAGGTTAGATTCCAAAAGTTGTAGCACATCACCCTTCAAATTGTTTTCATTTTTGTAGCCTTTCTTCAATCCCACACCAAAACCAACGTCAACATCCAAAAGACCTCCCGATCAATGTTCGAGAGATGCCAAATCCGGAAAATAAGGCCGAGAATAATACACCAAGCCCCAGCAAAGAAGAGGATCGTAAGATTGGGAACGAATTGATTAGTCAAAGGAATCTCCAGAAAAGAGGGTCGTATCTACAACACCCCGATTCCTCGAAAGAAATAAAATGAGAGAGTCTCATCGGTGAAAACCTTCGCAGGCACCGAGAGGCGATGTAAGATGAGGGATATAAAATGAGAGAGTCTTATTGGTGAAAACCTTCACAGGCACCATAAGGCGCCGGGAGATGAGAGAAAAGAGAGAGTCTCATTAGTGAAAACCCCTCGAAGGGCACTATGAGGCGACGAGACAGATCAGCGAAGCTACCACATTTGCAACAAGATGAACATCCATTTATCATCCCCAGCAAGTCAGACCGTCGGACAAATTGATTGATACAAATAGACTGGGTCGGGAATCTATGGTGCACGTCATGATCACGGGGACCAATTGTGTCCTCCAGATAAGTTCTTTGGATTGTCTCCTCCCACAAAAATATTGGTTCAGAAAGTTTTTCTTTTTTCCATATCTTTATTTCTTTTCCTAAAATGTGTCTTGAAAGGATTTTTCAAAGCTTACTACCAGAAACCAAAGGAGAATTCATCCAAATGCCGGATGATACAAACAGTCGTAAAGGCCGGTCCCAGGCAATGCAGGGATTGTGCCCGGAAATTTTGGAAGAAGTAAGCTCCAAAAGGGAGTGGTTTCGGGAGTTAGAAGCAGACCCCCACATCATGTGTTTAAAGAGAAAGAAGAAAAGGGGATAAATTGAAAACCGATCCCCAGCAGGCGAGAGACCCCCAACAGGCAACTTTGCCCGCCAACCAATTATGGGGACAAAGAGCAAGAAAAGGGGAAGAAAGGAAGACCATCCGCCAGAAAGGCACCCTCTACCACCACGATAAAAACTAATTAAATCCTTCTGTCTGCTGCAGGAAAGCAAAGGATTGACGAGAACAGCAACGCCAAGGGAGTCACCAAGACCGGGGCAGAAAATTTTCTGCCGGTTGTCGAAAATTTTCTCGGAAGAACGAGGAAGCAATTTTAATACTTTTAAGTTCTAGGTCGCCCACCAGTATAATGCGGGAATACTTTTAAGTTCTAGGTCGCCCACCAGTATAATGCGGGAATACTTTTAAGTTCTAGGTCGCCCACCAGTATAATGCGGGAATACTTTTAAGTTCTAGGTCGCCCACCAGTATAATGCGGGAATACTTTTAAGTTCTAGGTCGCCCACCAGTATAATGCGGGAATACTTTTAAGTTCTAGGTCGCCCACCAGTATAATGCGGGAATACTTTTAAGTTCTAGGTCGCCCACCAGTATAATGCGGGAATACTTTTAAGTTCTAGGTCGCCCACCAGTATAATGCGGGAATACTTTTAAGTTCTAGGTCGCCCACCAGTATAATGCGGGAATACTTTTAAGTTCTAGGTCGCCCACCAGTATAATGCGGGAATACTTTTAAGTTCTAGGTCGCCCACCAGTATAATGCGGGAATACTTTTAAGTTCTAGGTCGCCCACCAGTATAATGCGGGAATACTTTTAAGTTCTAGGTCGCCCACCAGTATAATGCGGGAATACTTTTAAGTTCTAGGTCGCCCACCAGTATAATGCGGGAATACTTTTAAGTTCTAGGTCGCCCACCAGTATAATGCGGGAATACATTTAAGTTCTAGGTCGCCCACCAGTATAATGCGGGAATACTTTTAAGTTCTAGGTCGCCCACCAGTATAATGCGGGAATACTTTTAAGTTCTAGGTCGCCCACCAGTATAATGCGGGAATACTTTTAAGCTCTAGGTCGCCCACCAGTATAATGCGGGAATACTTTTAAGTTCTAGGTCGCCCACCAGTATAATGCGGGAATACTTTTAAGTTCTAGGTCGCCCACCAGTATAATGCGGGAATACATTTAAGTTCTAGGTCGCCCACCAGTATAATGCGGGAATACTTTTAAGTTCTAGGTCGCCCACCAGTATAATGCGGGAATACATTTAAGTTCTAGGTCGCCCACCAGTATAATGCGGGAATACTTTTAAGTTCTAGGTCGCCCACCAGTATAATGCGGGAATACTTTTAAGTTCTAGGTCGCCCACCAGTATAATGCGGGAATACATTTAAGTTCTAGGTCGCCCACCAGTATAATGCGGGAATACTTTTAAGTTCTAGGTCGCCCACCAGTATAATGCGGGAATACTTTTAAGTTCTAGGTCGCCCACCAGTATAATGCGGGAATACATTTAAGTTCTAGGTCGCCCACCAGTATAATGCGGGAATACTTTTAAGTTCTAGGTCGCCCACCAGTATAATGCGGGAATACTTTTAAGTTCTAGGTCGCCCACCAGTATAATGCGGGAATACTTTTAAGTTCTAGGTCGCCCACCAGTATAACGCGGGAATACTCTTAAGTTCTAGGTCGCCCACCAGTATAATGCGGGAATACATTCAGCTCTAGATTTTGGAATCAGTCGCCCCACCTGAAGACGGAAGGGTACAACAGAGATCCCCAAACGGGAAACAATGAAATCCCCAGCACCAAGAAGCAGACAACTGCAGAGGCAAGCGCGCCATTCAAAAGGAAAAAGGAACAGTTTGGGAACGTTGTAGCATGCCTAGTATAACAATTCTGATGAAAAGCCATACCACTGAAGAAACCATTGGAAGATTTAAAGAAGAAAGCCGTATCCCCAGCAAATCAAGCAAAGTGATGAGAACTGACAGTCAGAAAAGGTGAAGGACCAGCATCATCTCCAAGTTCACAAAATAAAGGCGTCAGAGGAAAACGTTAGCCGACAAGAAAGCAAGGCAACAAGAACAAGTCGAAGATGGATGAGATCTCATACTCTAGCTTAACTTCTTGTTTTTCCTTTTAGAGCAATGTAACAGGGAGATCGGTTGAGCAGTAGCATCCTACAGCAGCATGCAACAGCGCACAACAGCAGCAAGTAATACAGTCGCACGGTAGTCCCAGCTACCAAAATTTCCCGAACTACATTGACCTGATTCCTGTTCAGCCCAGGATATGTAGGAAACCCCTGAAGCAAAGGTTCGGTCAAATCTTTTTCAAAAAATGCTTCCCACGGAGTATTCGGACGGGCAAAAATCGCTCGCTTTATCTTTGCGCAAAAACCCTTCGTGTCTTCGTGCAAAGAGGGGCAGCTGTAAGCACGTGATTTTTGCTTCACGGACAATTGCTCCAAAAGAAAATAAAAATAGCGGCAAAGGGCTTCGCTGTACAATTTTTCGGTCTTTCCGTGACATGTTTTGTTAATCGTTTGTGAGTCTGTCCATTTTTGCATTTAATCATTAACAAACAAAAATACAAAATATGCATGTTAGGATGATTAAACCATAATTCGGTCAGTAAAAGAAAATTCAAAATATATATATATATGTGTGCATCGCTCGTTCTAGGCTTTTAGTTAACTTACTTAAATAATTTTTGTGATAATTGTGTTAAAATGTTGCATTGTTGTTTAGTTTTAATTTCGTTATTTTGTTATTTATTATTTTTATTTTTGTTTTAAAAGAAAAAAATGAAATTAGAAAAACAAAAGAGAAGGAAATCGGTTTGGGCCAAAAATTAAACAAAATAACTGGCCCAACCAGCACGCAGGCCCAGTCCAAATCCGGTTGCCCAGACACCTCCTGAAACGACACCGTTTCAGGCCAATCCATCTCAGCCGTTCCAATCAATCCAATCCAACGGTCCAGGATCATTTTCAGCAACCCGTGTTCAAACCCGACCCAATAACCAATCCGATCCAATCCCCCACTTAAACCAAACGACCTCGTTTAATTACCAAACGACCCCGTCCCATTTCTCAACATCAGATCTAAGCCGTTGAGATCATCTGATCTAACGGCTCAGATCCGATCAACCTCACCATATATAAACCTTCCCTTACACCCCACGCCCCCTATCCGAACCCCACCCCTCACTCGTCTCCTTCCCTGAACCCTGAAACCCCCAAACCCTAGCAGCCGCCCTAGTCTCCTTCGCCATTAAAGCCGGCGGCACGAACGCCGGTGACCACCCCCTGAACACCCTAAGACCCCCTCACTCCCCTGAACACGAATCCACTAACCACGAACCTCGAATCATCTCCTATCGTCTCGAATCTGGATTTGAAGATTCGAGACAAAACTCGATCTACACCAAACCACCCCATCTTCATACCAGACACCCCCCTGACCTTCCTAGTGACCAAACCAAACTTGGTTTGGTCCGAATCTACCCACAACTCCTAAAAATCCAGATCTGGAAATCCAGAACTGGAAACACATGCACCTGGGGAACCCGGCCAGTTTTGACATAGGTTTGAGGTCTAATAGACCTTAGTCAAGGTGTTCTCATGTGAGAACACCCTGACTAAAGTTTGTTCGGCCTCAAAAGTTCGAAGTCGAGTTTGATTTGGGTCTGTTTGGTTTAAACGTTTTGGTAAGTTTTCCGTTCTTTTGTTTTATTTCCAAATAAGTTGTCAGCATATCTCTTTGTGTTTGTTTGTTATTTTGTTATTTTTCATCCAGATTTCTTTCATCTCTGTTAAAGACCTTTTATTTGGTCGTTTGTCTTCTATTTGTATTCTGAATGTACTCTGTGATGAACCTGTTCGATTAGATTGGTCGTCAAATGAATAAACTTATATAGGTCCCCAGTTATTGAACATAGAATTGTCTGATGCCCTTTAGGTCCCTAAACGTATTGTTTATGTGAGCGATCGATTATTACCTGCTATAATTAGTATAGTCGACTCGATAAATGTCGTCGATTAGTTTTCTATAACTAATGAATCGAAGGAGTTAGGATTGTCACATAACTAATTAAACTCGGACACTGGCTGGATGACCTAGTAATGTTTGAAATGGTCTGTTGGCATTATAAAAATGACTAAAAGGGTTCAGTCTAGGCAGTCCTGAGCTCGAGCTTTCATCAGTGCAAAAAATGCCCTAATGCTGCAATAGGCAGGGGCAGTAATAATCAAGGTTGACAGGGGTAATCTGGGGTGCTAAAAAGAACAGAAGTAATTAGTTTAAGTGAGCTGACAAGTAGGGTACTAACTTAGGATTAAACTAATACCAATGGGGAACAAGACACAAGGGTATGGGGGCTCAAAATGAATAAACAAATGAGCCCATAATTCTGGATTAAACAAAAACCAGGCGTGGGGAATAAAGGTAGCTGACACCAAGCATGCTTAGGATGGGCTTAAAGGGTATGGGCATTCTGCCAATTGGCAGGCAGGGCAGCTCAGCTGTAATGGTGCATTTGGCCTATAAATAGGCCATTGGACAACTAAAACAGGGGCTGAAGTTTATGGGTCTGAGGCTGGACTTTTAGCTTTCAGAGAGAAAAAAAGGGCTGTAAAATTTTTAGTCCAAAGAGAGGTCTAGTGAGTTCAAAGAAAACTGAAAAAACACAAGTTAGCTTCCAATAAACACTGCAACCAAACACTGCCTGAAAAGTTGTATAAGAGTGCATATTGGTCAAGCTGTCTTGGCCAAGTTCTTGGTTTGCATTGGTTGAGCTGTTTCTGGTTATTCAATTGGTAGTGTTGCTGCATTGAATACTCTGTTGTTGCTGTTTGTTTCATCCTTCTTTTCTGGGTTCATTGGTTTGGTACTCGACTATTTGTTGGTCCTCTTTGTTCTGGGAAATATTGTTGGTCGTCTGAGGTTTGTGGAAAACATTTGGTTTGGTTTGTTGCTGTGCTGTTGCTGTGTATCTGCTGCTGCTGTGTTTGTGGCATACTGCCCAACTGATCATTCTTTTCTTCTTTTCGTTCTCTATACCAGGTACATGACTAATACTCTGTCAAATGTAATTGGAAAGTTGAGCATGAATACAAAAGAAAAGACCTGAAGAGTGACTTTTATGCATAAATTGTTACATTAGACATCATGTATTGTATAATGATTGTCATTTTTGTTTGGACAATAGAAACAGCCTACATACTAAGTATATCAATGTAGGTTAACGAATGCTAGCTTTGTATGTATACTGCTAAGTGAGAATACGCCCAGTGTAATAAGTTGTATTTCAAACTTAGTCTGATGGTATAGTATATTCTCTAATGTAGGCCAAATAGGAAAGCTATCCATTTTAGTTAAAGTTCTTTCTCCTTCTGCCATATTGTCCCATAAACTGATAAACTCATTTCACAAAATAAAGAATCAGTTCAGGGCCTCGACCTCATGAAGGTCGAGCCCAAATCGAAGCAAACTAAGTAGGCCCGCGTAGAACAGGCGAAGGCCCAGGTCTGGTCCATCGCGCATGGGCTGGATTTGGGCCCAGAATTGTTTGTTCGGCTGATTGCATATACAGCCCCATTTCTGAAATTTTTTTTAGCTTTTCTGAATGTCATTACAAATAGCTTGCAAGCATTTAATTAATTAGGACTATATACTGTTTTCAATTGATAAGGACAAACGCGATAAGAAACGTAGTTGCTATAGGATAACCTTTTAAAATAAGAACGAGATGAGCCTCGATAAAAATAAACACAACGTGCAAATGCGGGGCCCTTGTTAAATGTATATTGTTGGAGCATTTAGTTTCCGGGATGGGTTGCTTAGCAAATCTCACAACCCTCCCTAAATAACAACACGTTAGTCTCTTTAGGATACGCTTTAATAAAACCTTACCTTCTTAAACTCGGGTGCACATTTATGTGACCCAAATCCAAATCCCAGCCGAGTCGAGATATATCAATAACCACGGGTGCATTGATGTAGCGTGGTTCGAGATATGTTTTCACGACGTTGCAAGTCCTATAAAAATAACGGTGAACGATAAAAGCGGATAAAAGATAAAATTGGCACATAGGTTCATAATTGTATTAAAAATCAGATAAATAAGCCGAATATAACAGTTGAGCGACCGTGCTAGAACCACGGAACTCGGGAATGCCTAACACCTTCTCCCGGGTTAACAGAATTCCTTATCCGGATTTCTGGTACGCAGACTGTAATATAGAGTCATTATTTTCCTCGATTCGGGATTAAAATTGGTGACTTGGGACACCCTAAATCTCCCAAGTGGCGACTCTAAAATAAATAAACTAATCCCGTTCCGATTGTCCTTTAATTGGAAAAACTCCCTTGCGCCCTCTCGGGTGCGGAAAAAGGAGGTGTGACAGTAAGTTTCAGCATGATTCCTCCATATCTTGGGTCATCCCTTTCTTATAGGGTTTTCCCTCCATAAGACTCCAACAGACCCAGGCTTTGAGCTATTCCGTCAAAGGGTTATACCTCGAGGGGGACTGGATGAGGGTATGCCCCTTAGGCTTCTTGGTAAGGGGAAAGAGGGTTAAGTCGGTACACTTGCGATTCGGGACATATTGGAGCTCGTATTATAGAAGCCTTTTGGTGAGGCATGAGCCTTCTTGTGGTAAGCATTTCTCCTCTTCTACCTTAGGGGCGGAGCCGATCGTGCTAGGAATACCTGAAGTATCAAATTCAGGCTTTGAGCTTCGATTTGAGTGGATATGATTGTGAAGTTGTAGCTTGATTCCTCAAAAGTTCGGATTGAGAACAACCGGTGCCCAGATTGGTATAGTACTAAGATGGTCCAAGGATGATGAAGGAGTGGCGACTTGTCGCTGATGATCGAGCTAGGTCGGAACGGGCCTTCGAGGGATGCGTTCATCGTAGATTTTCGGGACAGGCGCTTTAAGAGACCTATGCTAGGGGTTTCGTCCTTCTAGAAAGATTCGCTTGAGCAAAGGTAGACGGAGGTGATGCCCGGTTTGCTTATTGTCGATGCCACGAAGAGCAAGGATGGGGCCGGCAGGCCATATCCCTTTAGGGGTGGAGCGTAGATTTTGCTACTTTGTATTTTGTTGTTTATACAGCATGTTTGTAGATGGAGAGCGCACCTTTCGCGCATATATAAAATGAGAGAAATCTTTAAGTATTACCTCCTTTGTATCTCTTCCCGTATCGCCTTTGATCCGGCGGGCTCTTTTCCGTGCTTTGGCGGGATCCTCGTGGGTTCGTAACTGATTAGGCAAGCGTGGGGCTTTTAAGCGCGATCCTTGACGCAAGCAGGTGTTGGGGCCTTTATATTTTGCCCAGCTATTTTAGGCACAGTCTCTGAGCCAGGCCTTTTTTGAGCTTTCCTGTCCTTTGATCTTTTGTTCCCACGTGGGTGGATGGTGATTGTTCTCATTTCTAGCCCTTGGGTATTTCGCTGTTTTAGCTATTTTGGGTCTAGTCACTAAATCGGGTTACTATTCGAGCTTTAACTAACCCTTAATTTCTTTCCTGCCTGTATGGGTAGACAATGGTGGCCTTCATTTCTCGACCTCGGGAATTTTGTCATTTCAACTATTTCGGGTCCAGTCTCTGAGTCGCGTTGCGATAGGGGATTTAAATTGACCCTTAACTTATCTCTTGCATGCATGGGCGGTTGACGATGATGGCCTTTTGTTCTTCGGGTCGAAGTGACCTTATAGGTCGGTATCCCGGAGGCTCACTCGGCTGGCGATAATTGCATTTACATCGTGCCCTTAGGCATATTGTAGTTTAACTATTTTGGATTAAGTCTCCGAGTCGCATTGCAACTCGAGCATTAATTAACCCTTAAGTACTTTTGATTTTCAGACCGGCGATAGTGCCTCTTATGCTGTTTTGGTCGTTGAGACCTTTTCATATGTGTCCCGGAGGCTTTCATAGTTAACTATTTTTGATCTGGTCTCCGAATTGCGTTACAATTAAAGCTCATTTAATCCTCAAGTTGTCAATTTTTAAGCTGGTGACAATGGATCTTATACTGTTTGGTCGTACATACCTTTCAATGTGCGACCCATAGGCTCGTTTTGTTGGCGACAAAGGCTCTTATGCTATTTTGCCCGTACTTCTTGTAGGCTTTGTTTTCCGCTTGTTAAGGTCTTTTGAAATAATTTTGCCTGGCCCGTCGTCGGTTCTGGAAGAACCTCGATTTCAAGTCATTATTGGCGATGTTTGAGCACCTCGGAAGGTTCATAGCTCGTAGGCTGAGTAGGTCGAAGCCTTGTGATTTGAAGCTGACATGGTCAAAGCTCGTTTTTGCCTGTCGAAGGAAGCCTGTTTTAACCGGTTCTTTACGAAGTATATTGAAGTAATGGCCTGTGATTTTTGTTTAGCGACAGCCGGGCGTCCACGAGTTGAGTTAGTTTGGCTGTATCAATTGTTTTGACCGTAGTCACATGTGTTTGGCCAGAACCAATTTTTATCCCGAGTGATAGTTCAGGCGTCTACACCGAGGTATGCCTTTTCGGGAATCTTACAAATGCGACATATAGCCTGAACATCGGGATTTTCATGCCTGTTGAGGTCTTTCAGTTTGTCATGCCTGTTGAGGTCTTACAGTTTTTGTCATAATGTAGAATAGATCTTGTTACACCGAGTCTGACGCTAGGGGTCTTACAGTTTCATGTTTCCCAGTGCATGGTGATTGGCGATGAATGACAGTCTCCGAGTTATCGAATTTGTTTAAGCTTGAAGACCTCTTTTCGTGAGCTCCGAGTTGCCTTATAGGGGCTTTATGAGCCCGGAGTTCTGATCCTGGGGTCGTGCGGGTGCTGAATTGCTTATGCTAAGACTCTAAGTATTTTGGGACGCGTTTTGTGGAGAGGTTCCTACCGGGAATACACTGTGATTTCCTCGCATGGAGAATGGGATGCTGAAAGACTTTCTTTGATCCATTGTCGTAATATATATTGTTGTGTTGAGTTGACCTATATCGAATCGAAGTTGATCGCTTGGAGGTTTGTCTTGCTTGAATTTTTTGTAATTTCTGAGCTTTTGATCCGGAGTCCATCGGAGCATTTGAACTGTTGGCATCCGTTCCTGAGTTTTCGGGACGTTTCTAGTGAAAGAATTTGTTACCCTACTTTAAGAAAGAGTTCCCTCCCCCCTTTTTCGACAAAAGGGTAATTATTGATTGCTCGATACGATAGTACATACATTTGCCGACGGGGCCTGACTATATCAGTTGTTTGGTCCGATACATTGTTTTTGAAACCTCATTTTGCGTTTTTTAAAACTCCTACGAGCGAGCATCTTTCCCAGGGGAATGCCCCTCGCTTAAAAAGTCAGCCGTAGGGAAAGTCTTGAATGCTTTTTACGGATTTCCCCCTTAAACGGCTTGCAGACGTTGCATCATTATAAACCTTGCCGGAAAAATCCCTCCTTCTGGGATAAAAACTCGTTCGAAGGAAAGAGTGCAACGGGTGCACCTTTAGGACCTCGAGGTCTTGCGATGACGCTAACGTCTCGGAAACTCCAATTGGGTACCTTCACAAAGGTTAATTCCGAATTTGAAATAAAATAAAAAAGGAATAGACGTACCTTGAAACGAGATATGCTGGCGATGCCTTGGGATTGGTCTACTATAATTGCCCAGGGGCATAGATGCGGCGTGGATCTGTACTTTGTTTTGTCAAGTTCGACCTGGTACGAAACCTGGTTTGCCCGTTGTTTCATTTGGGGGTAGAGGCATGAGCGTTGGTATCACGTCGTGTATAGCAAAAATTTCCTTTGGCGCGTGTTGTTCCCCGTAGACGGTTTTGATCCCATCCTTTTCGGGAATTTTATAACCTGGTGGAGGGTGGATGTTACTGCTCTCATGCAGTGTATCCATGGCCATCCAAATAAGGTGTTATACCTCATATCTCCCTCGATGACATGGAATTTTGTGTCTTGGGTTGTGCCGGCCACGGTAACCGGAAGGACTATTTCCCCTTTCGTCGTTGCGAAGTCGAGCCACTTCTTCTCGTAGTTGATGGCAATTATCGGTCCTGTGACTGTGCGTGTTGTGGAACTTGCACACTAAGTTGTAATTTCTCTGCGAAGGGTTTTACTGTATCAGTTTGGGCCACTTGGCATCTCAGATCTTGCTAATAATGAACATGATGTCTGATACATTGACGTTAAAGATGTATTCCGATAAGTGGGGTGCGTTTGTTGGCACTATGTTTCGATTGAACATGGTTTTGTGGACGAGCCCTCGAAGGTCTTGTCCTCAATCTATCCTCTGATCATTGCAAGGTAGGTTGCACCTTGGGGCATTCCTTATGTCTTCGAGGTACGGCGGGTACCTTTCTTTGTTTGGTTCTGATTCTTTTACCATGAGTCTGTTTGGGTACACTAAGCCTGAAAGGGCTCCCAGTTGGTCGTCCTCGGCCCTGATCTTTAACTGGTACCAGTTGTGGGCGTCTGACCAGGCCACGACTGGATATACAATCAGGTTCTGCTTCAGTTGTTTCGAAGCCACCGAGCTTCATTCGTTCTGGTCTTGGGTGAAGGCCTGCACAGGCTAATCATCGGAGACTGGCAACAGCTCCATCTGTTCCATCTGGAAGCAGGACACAAATTCACGTAGCATCTCGTTCTCTCTCTACTTAATTTTGAAAACGTCAGACTTCCTCGTTGCTACCTTGATGGCTCCAGCATGTGCTTTTACGAAGGAGTTTGCTAACATGGCAAATGAATCTATGGAGTTGGGAGCCAAGTTGTGATACCACATCATGGCCCCCTTCGAAAGCATTTCTCCAAATTTTTTCAGCAATACGGACTCGATCTCGTCATTCTTTATATTGTTACCCTTTTCTGCGCAAGTATAGGCAATAACGTGTTCGTTGGGGTCGGTGGTACCATTGTACTTAGGGAGTTCCATCATTCTGAACTTTTTAGGAATGGGCTTTGGGGTTGCTTCCTCGGGGAACGGCCTCTGTATGAACTTCTTCGAATCAAAACCTTTCAAGACCGGGGGTGCCCCGGGATCTGATCCACCCTAGAGTTGTAGGTCTCGACCTTTTTGTCGCTGGCTGCAATCATCTTCTCACCTGATTCGATCCTTTTGGTGAGGTCTTCGAGCATCTTCACTATGGCGGGGTTAGCCACCGACCCGTTATTGCTTGATCTTTCGGGTACTTGCTTGGCGGGGGGAGCTATCTCTGGTGCCGCTGTGCTGGGAGTCTTCGGATGACTTTGCTACTGGGAAATGGCCAATTGTTGTGCCTGTAACATTTCAAAAATAACATGAAGGCTAACTTCCTGTTCTTCCCGGGCCGAGGTTTTCTGAGCTTCCTGTCGGTCCTTGTGCCGTATGATCTTGTCAGTGTGAGATTTTCATCAACTTGTTGTGCGTCCTGTGAATCCGCATCCGCTAGAATTGGTCTGGGTGCATTATCAGGATTGTGTAGTGGTGCTCCTGCGGCCGGGACAGCCACACCATATTCCCCGTGATTTTCGAGGTTGTCATTCTCGACTCCGTTTACCGAGCCAGACATTTTGACCTGAAATCAAAGGATCTTTGTCAAGAAAAAACGTGAAAGATAATGTGTCTTTGTGCAATGAAACCAGCAAGAAAATAATCACTATTATTTTTAGCCCCATTGTGGGTGCCAAACTGTTTGCCGTGAAAATGGTAACAACAATTAAATTTGTAAATGGGATTCTAAAAATACGTGATCTATTCCCGAGCTAGTTGTTAGAACAGTTGATGCTAATAACATGAAGTTTAATGATGAAATGCAAGTTAAACCGAGATAGTAATCGCACCAAGGGGCCTGCTACCCGGGTATAGGTCTGGTCGAAGGGGCTTTATGGGGTCGACGACGGGGTCGAGCTCGGGCTATCCGGGACAGTCGGAAATGGGATAACAGTTAAGATATGATTTAATAAGGCGCTTTATACCCAATACCAGGTGGTAAAATGAAGAACAAATAAGAAAGCGATAAGTATTAAAGTGGCCTCGTGCGAGAGAGAGAGAGCGAGTTTAGAAAGAAGAGAGAGAGAGAGAGATAGAGATAGAGATACTATTGCATTTGAGGAGAAAATGGAGATTTGCCTTTACAGGGTGTTAGCGACCCCCTTTTTATAGAGAGGGGGAATTCTCAACTTCGTACAAGGTACGTTGTGTTATAACAGAAATAGGATGGTACAACCGGCTACTTTTGTGATGTACGCGTGGGCTGATTTTGAGCCGCTTGAATAGACCTTATCGACCCCGGATGCATTCCTCGGGAGATTCTTGAGTTTGTCGGTGCTTTAATCGACACCATCCTTAGCAGGGTATCGGCCGATCTTGAGAGAAGTGACTGGCTCGAGATCCCAGGCTTCCGAGATCACCCTTCAAGGTATTCAGTCAAGGAGAAATCGGCCTCCCAGATTTCACCATGCACAGACCTGACCTTCCCCGTGACTACTCGACTAAGATTAGGCTTGGCACTTATTGGGTACCGATATGGTGTACTCATGCCCTTTTCTGCACATGTTTTTTTTGTGCAGATCTAGGTTCTTCTGCTCAGCCATTCTATCAGTGAGGCAGGCGATATCAGAAACTTCGAGGTATATCTGCCGTGTCCGCTGACCTAGAAGTCCCTCTCTATCCTCCCCTTTTAGCTTTAGACTTCCTGTATTTACTTTTGATTAGACATTCGGGAGTTAGAACACTATGTTGTTTTATATAGCTTGTGATTTCATGAGATTCCGGGCTTTGGGAGTGTTGATTCAGTTTTAAGAGTGTGTATTATATATGCCGAGCGGAATTTTAAACTATTTTATTATGTTTTACCCAAAAATTGCTAGTTTCGTGTTCCATTTCCTTTTTCCGCAATTTGTTAGGCTTACCTAGTCGTAGAGACTAGGTGCCATCATGACCGTTCACGGAGGGAGAACTTGGGTCGTGACAATAGGCACCATCACGACAGGGTTAGTTTTTGGGTCATGACGCACGCCTCCCAGGTTTGGGGAGTGACAAAAGGTATCAGAGCGGGTCGTGTCCTAGGAAGTCTACAAAGTCGTGCCTAGTAGAATCTCACTTATGGGTTTGTTGCGCGCCAAATTTATAATTGAGAGGTTATAGGGCATTTAGGAAATGCTACCCTTCTTTTGTTTACATATCGTGCCATAGAGCTGATTCATAAGAAGAAAGTATAAAGCTTTCGCCAGATTTTGTATGCGCCAGAGGTGTAGGTATTAATGTAGAGCTTTAAAGCTTAATTTCCACCTATGTTAAAGGGAGGTTATGAAAGAAATAGAAGATACGATACAAGATTGAAAGGTAAGTAAGGTAAAAGTGAAGAAGATACGACATACTCAAGTACAAAAAGTTGTGAATAGTCCAGACTTCATATATAGTTTGAGTTTTAGTTTAGTTTACAGAGGAAACCCTAGTGAAAATTTTGTAAATCTCTAAGAGTTAACATTCGATGATGAATGTTATAAAGGGGGGAAGGATGTTACATCCCATACTTTAGTATTAGGATGAGTCGTAGTAAACCATATAAGCTAGAAGGGTTTAAGATCATTCATGAGGTTATAAAGGTGTCACGACCCTAAACCCAGACTCGGCCGTGATGGCGACCCTCGTGAAGACAAGGCTAGCCGACACAACACCCAATTCCTTTTAAACAATTAATGTAGCACAATTTAAGTCATTAACATGTTAATAATCCCAAAAGGGACAATGAAACAGTACAATTTGCGAAACAAACACGGCCCGACATCGGGGTGTCACCAGTCATGAGCATTTAAACATGTGTCTAAGAGTTTGAAGGAGTTTATACAGTCTATTACAAAACTAGAAAACACTGGGCTGCAAACGCCGAGCAGCTATCTAGTGGACTCCGAATGGCCTGTTGGGAGCAATCAACCCTCACTGGATGGACCTGAAGCTCCTGAATCTGCACACAGGGTGCAGGGAGTAAAGTGAGTACTCCAACTCCGTGAGTAATAACAATAAATGAAGACTGAATGATAAGAAATCACGTAAAACACAACAACATACTATAGAAAGGCAGAGTAAAACCATTAAAATGCAGTAAAATAGTGAAACCTTGTAAAAACACCTTAGTTCAGTATAACTTCTTTAAAACACCCTTTTAACAGTTAAACAAGTAAATGAGAAGCAGCGAGAAAAGATGAACACATAAAATTATCCCCTTGGGCACAATATCAATAGAATCATCCCCTCGGGCAATAACATGGAACAACACCAGCCCCTCAGGCTATATCTCATATCACAATAAGTAATCGCGTTCACTGGGGTGTACAAACTCCGGGAGGGGCCCCTTATGGCCCAAGCACAATACCAAGCCATCTCGTGGCATAATCAAATAGGCTCTTGGCCTTATATCGATCCACCTTGTGGCATACAACTCAGGCCCTCAGCCTCAAAATCATAATTAGTACAACATTGTTGCAGCGTGAAGCCCAATCACATAATAACCTCACAACACAGGCCCTCGGCCCTACTTAGTCAAAAATTTCTAAAAGCCACTCGGGCACAGTAAAATATGATGCTCAACACAAAATATCATTCAAAGTATTAAAATAGAGTAAACATGGCCGAGTTATGAAAACAGTATAATATAGCATGAGTGAGTACTGATATAAAATCAAAATAGCGAGGAAATTGCAATAAAAAATCCCCTTAGGGTGCAAATAGTTGGCATGACGCCCAAATATGGCATTCAACCCAAAACATGATGATAGCAAATAATTTGCAATCAAATACGCAGTAAAATAGTCATACATGAAGGACTACGTCACAATCCACAATGGTGCATTACCCCACACTCGTCATCTAGCATGTGTGTCACCTCAATATAGCACAACAATGTGAAATCTGGGGTTTCATACCCTCAGGACAATGTTTACAATCATTACTCACCTCTATCCGGTCCAAACTCAAACCCGTGATGCCTTTGCCTCTCGAATCAGCCTCCGGATACTCCAACTCTAACCAAAATCAGTGCAAAACCATCAAAATATGCTAAGGGAATAAATCCCACTCGAAAGAAATCAAATTACAACACAAATCCCGAAATTGGCCAAATTTGACCCCGGGCCCACGTCTCGGATCCCGATAAAAATTACATCAATAGACTCCTTATCACTCCCTGAGGCTTAAATTCAACCACAAGTGATCCCTCAAATCTCTAATTTTAGGTCTCCGATTACAAGCCCTAGTTCTTCAATATTTAGGCTTAAATTCAACAATTTCCATGATTAATTACGTAGAAATCACATTAGGATCGAGTATTAAGTCCATAAATATTACCTCCAAGTGTCCCCCCTTGATTCCATCTTCAGTCCTCTTCAAAAAGCTTCAAAATCGCCCAAAAATGGAGGAACTTAGGCTAAAAATCGCAGAAATGAGCTTTTAAAACATTCTGCCCAGACAGTTCAATCCTTCTTCGCGAACACAGTCAAAGCCTCGCGTCTGCAAAGCACAACCTGACGTTGACCACATTTTCTCTCTTCACGAACGCGTCTCCCCTCTTGCGAACGCGAAGGCTCAACTCCACAACCCATCACGAACGCGGCTCCCCTCTCGTGAACGCGTAGCTCAATGACCCCAGCCCTTTGCGAATGCGGGACCTCCCTTACGAACACGAAGTACAAATCTTCAGCCTCACATGCTAACCCTTCGTGAACGGAAAGGCCTACTCACGAACGAGGAGGCCAATTGGTTTACAACACACACAACAGTTTTCTGCAATTTTCTACAACTTGAAATGATTCGTTTAACCACCCGAAAATCACCCATGGCCCTCGGGACCTCAACCAAATATGACAACATATCCCATGATATCATTCAAACTTGTTCCAACCTTCGGAACGCTCAAAACAACATCAAAACACCAAGTTCCATCGGATTCAAGCCTAAAAATTCTATAAACTTCCAAATTCTGCTTTCGATCAAAAAGTCTATCAAAGCACGTCCGAATGACCTGAAACTTTGCACACTTTTGACACAACAAACCTACTGCAAGTCCCGAAATTCACTTTCGACACCTATATCAAAATCTCACCTGTCAGCTGGAAAATGCCAAAATTCCAATTTCGCTAATTCAAGCCTAATTCTACTCCGGACCTCCAAAACACATTCCGATCACGCTCCTAAGTCCCAAATCACCTCCCGAAGCTATCTGAACCATTGTAACTCACATCCGATCCCTTTGACATATAAGTCAACATTTGGTTGTCTTTTCCAACTTAAGCTTACTCAGAAGAGACTAAGTCTCTCAAACCTTACCAAAACCTCTTCGAACCCGAGCCAAACAACCCAGTAACACAAAATACAGCTGAACAAGGAAATAAGAAGCAAAAATGGGGGAAACGGAGCAATAACTCATGAAACGACCGATCGGGTCGTTACATCTTCCCCTTCTTAAACAAACGTTCGTCCTCGAACGATTCAATAAACATACCTGAAGCCTCAAATAGGTGAGGATATCTGCTCTGCATCTTTCGCTCTGTCTCCTAGGTAGACTCCTCCATGAGTCAACTCTCCACTCACTTTCACTAAGGCTATATCCTTTGACCTCAAATTTCGAACCTGACGCTCCAAAATAGCTACTGGATCCACATCATAAGTCAAATCATGATCTAACTGAACCGTGCTAAAATTCAGAACATGAGACGGATCCCCAATATACTTTCGGAGCATAGAAATATGAAATACCAGATGCACACTCGACAAGCTGGGTGGTAAAGCAAGCTTATAAGACACCTTCCCAATCCTTCAAAGCACCTCAAAAGGCCCAATGAACCGAGGACTCAATTTACTTTTCTTCCCAAATCTCATAACACCATTCATGAGTGAAACCTTCAACGAAACCTTCTCACCAACCATGTAGGACACATCCCGAACCTTCCTATCAGCATAACACTTTTGTCTCGACTACGCTGTACGAAGCCTCTCATGAATTACCTTCACCTTTTCCACAGAATCATGCACCAAGTCTGTCCACAATAGTCTAGCCTCACCCGGATCAACCCAACCAACTGGAGATCTACACCACATCCAATACAAAGCCTCATATAGATCCATCCGAATACTCGACTGGTAGCTATTATTATAAGCAAACCCTGCGATTGGTAGAAACTAATCCCATGACCCTCCGAAATAAATGACACAAGCATGCAACATGTACTCCAATATTTGAATAGTGCGCTCAGACTGCCCGTTCGTCTAAGGGTAAAAGGTTGTGCTTAACTCAACCTGAGTACCCAACACTCGCTGCACAGACCTCCAAAACTGCAAAGTAAATTTAGTACCCTTATCTGAGATGATGGAAACCGGTACACCATGCAAATGAACAATCTCCCGAATATAGATCTCTACCAACCGCTCTGAAGAATAGGTAGTACACACAGGAATGAAGTGCGCGAACTTGGTCAGTCAATCCACAATTACCCAAATAGCATCGAACTTCTTCAAAGTCTGTGGGAGCCCAACTACAAAGTCCATGGTGATCCGCTCCCACTTCCATTCTAGAATATCCATCTTCTGAAGCAAGCCACCCGGTCTCTGATGCTCATATTTCACGTGTTGACAATTGAGACATCGAGCTACAAATCCCACAATGTCCTTCTTCATTCTCCTCCACCGATAATGTAGTCTGAGATCCTAATACATCTTCGCGACACCTGGATGAATGAAATACCGCAAACCATGGGCCTCCTCCAAATCAACTCCCGAAGCCTATCTACATTGGGCACACATATCCGGCCCTGCATCCTCAACACCCCATCATCACCAATGGTCATATCTCTGGCATCATTGTGTTGAACTCTATCCTTAAGGACAAGCAAATGGGGATCATCATACTGGCACTTTCTGATGCAATCATATAAGGAAGACCGAGAAATCACACAAGCCAATACTCGACTGGGCTCCGAAATATCCAACCTCATGAGCCGATTGGCCAAGGCCTGAACATCAACTGTAAGAGGTCTCTCCCTAACTGGAATATATGCCAAACTCCCCATACTCACCGCCTTCCTACTCAAGGCATCGGCCACCATATTGGCCTTTCTCGGATGGTACAAGATAGTAATATCATAATCATTTAGCAACTCCAACCATCTCCACTACCTCAAATTGAGATCCTTTTGCATAAACAAGTGCTGGAGGCTACGATGATCAGTAAACACCTCACAAGACATACCATACAAGTAATGCCTCCAAATCTTCAATTCATGAACAATGGCAGCCAACTCCAAATCATGAACATGGTAGTTTTTCTCGTGGGGTTTCAACTGATGAGAATCATAAGCAATGACTCTACCATACTGCATATACACACCCTATACCAACCCTCGAAGCATCACAATACATGGTATATGAACCTGAAGCTGATGGCAAAAACTAACACTGGAGTTGTGGTCAAGGAAGTCTTGAGATTCTGAAAGCTCTCCTCACACTCATCCGACCACCTGAATAGAGCACCCTTTTGAGTTAACTTGGTCAAGGGCAATGCGATAGATGATAATCCCTAAACAAACTAGTGGTAATAACTTACTAAACTAAGAAAGTTGTGAATCTCTGTAGTTGAGGACAATCTGGGACAACTCTGAACCGCCTTTATCTTCTTCTGATCAACCTGAATACCCTCGCTGGACACCACATGCCCCAAGAAAGCCACTGAATTGAGCTAAAACTCACACTTGGAGAACTTTGCATAAAGCTTCTCCTCCCTAAATCTCTACAACACAACTCTTAAATGCTTCGCGTGCTCCTCCTGACTATGCGAATACACCAGAATATCATCAATGAAAACTGTGACGAACGAGTCGAGATAACCAAAACACACTGTTCATCAAATGCATGAATGTTGCTGAGGCATTGGTTAGCCCAAAAGACATCACCAAGAACTCATAATGACCATATCGAGTCCTGAAATCCGTCTTAAGAATATTCAAGTCCCTGATCTTCAATTGGTGATAACCTGAACGGAGATCAATCTTGGAGAACACTCTCGCTCCCTGAAGCTGGTCAAACAAATCATTGATACGAGGCAAAGGATACTTGTTCTTGATTGTTACTTTGTTCAACTACTTGTAATCAATGCACATCCACATACTGTCATCCTTCTTCTTCACAAATAGAACAGGTGCACCCCAAGGCAACACACTAATTCAAATGAACCTTTCTCAAGGAGTTCCTAAAGCTACTCCTTTAACTCCTTCAGCTCCGCTGGTGCCATACGATGCAGTGGAATAGAAATGGTCTAATTGCCCGACATCAAATCAATACCGAAATAAATATCCCTGTCCGGTGGCATGCCGACAGGTCTACAAGAAACACATCGGGAAAATCCCTTACAAAAGGAACATAATCAACAGCAGGAGTCTCTGCAGCGACATCCCTCACAAAGGCTAGATATGAAAGACAACCCTTCCCAACTATACGCTGGGCCTTTAAGAATGAAATTACCCTACTAGGAATATAATCAATCAAACCTCGCCACTCAATCCGCGGCACACCCGGCATAGTTAATGTCATTGTCTTAACACGACAATCCAAAATAGCATGACACGAAGATAACCAATTCATTCCCAATATAACATTGAATTCCACCATACATAACAACAAAATATCCACTCGGGTCTCCAAACCCACAATAGTCACTACCATAACTATCAGATCCCCATGGCCTCTTGGCCTCCCTCTCATCTCGCTCTTAGCGGCGAACTGACTCAATCTCACGAGCAATGTCTACAACCTCCTCAAAAGTAGCGCCACACACCCTCTCCCTGTTCATGAGAATATGAAGCTGATATGTGAGGCAATCAATAAACCTTCTAATCCTCTCTCTATCTGTCGGAACCAACCAAATAGCATGACGAGCTAACTCTGAGAACCTCATCTCATACTATAACACAATCATCTCTCCCTAATGCAACAACTCGAACTGCCTGTGCAGCTCCTCTTTGCGAGGCTGTGGCACATACATCTCCAAAAAGAGAACGGAGAACTACTGCCAAGTAAGGGGTGCTGCACTAACAGGCCTACACTTGTCATAAGCCTCGCACCAAGTAAAGGCACCTCCAGAAAACTGAAAAGTAGTGAAAGCGACCCTGCTGATCTCCAGAATATCCGATGTACGAAAAATCCTCTAACACTTGTCAAAGAAACCATGAGAATCCTCGCCCTATACACCATTGAAAGTTAGAGGCTAAAGTCTACCAAAGCTCTCCAACCTGCGCTGCTCTTCCTCTGGTATGGTAGGAGCTACATAGTCATAAGTAGTTGCAACCGACTGGGCTGGATGTGCCCCCAATGTCTGAAGTCCCTGCACGACTTGCTCAAGTATGCGAGCGGCGGGAGTCTGAGTGCCTCCCCCAGCCTGAGAAGTAGTTGCGGCTGTAGTAACTGAGACTGGCTGAGCTAGGCCAGTGCATACTAATAGAATCTGAGCCAAGGCCTCCTGAAGACTCGAAATCACAATGGGCACAGTTGGTGCCTGAGCTGGTGCTGCTAGAGCGTCCATAACTGGGACCTGATCCTGAACTAGGGCAGTTGGTGGATCTGCAGGTGCTACCCTAGCTGCTGTGCAGGCCACAACCCTGCCCCTACTGTGACCACGACCGCGTCCTCGGCCTATAGTGGCTACAACTGGTGGTACTGGTGGTCGTCCATCTTGACCAGTAGTGCGTGTCCTCACCATCTGTGAGAGAATAGAATAACAAAAGTTTAGTACTTGGATCAACATATTCGCATGACAAGAATTTCAAGAATATAAAGTTTTCCTAAAGGTTCTGCAGCCTCCCGAGGATAAATACAGACATCTCTATACCGATCCGTGAGACTCTACTAAACCTACTCATGAATCGTGAGACCTATGTAACCTAGGATCTGATACCAACTTGTCACGACCCTAAACCCAGACCTGATCGTGATGGCACCTTTTGTGAAGACAAGGCCAGCCGACACAACACCTAATTCATCTTAAACAATTAAAGTAGCACAATTTAAGTCATTAACGTGATTATAATCCCAAAAGTGATAGTGAAACAATATAATTTACGGAACAAACACAGACCGACATCGGGATGTCACCAGTCATGACCATCTAAACATGTGTCTAAGAGTCTAAAGGAGTTTATATAGTCTATTACATAACTAGAAACAGAAAATAAGATAGGAAGGAGAAAACACTGGGCTGCAAATGTCGAGCAGCTACCTAATGGACTCCAAATAGCCTGCTAGGAGCAATCAACCCTCACTGGCGGGACCTGAAGCTCCTGAATCTGCACACAGGGTGCATGGAGTAAAGTAAGTACTCCAACTCAGTGAGCAATAATAATAAATGAAGACTGAGTGATAACTGTGATTTCTACATGTTTTATACCCATTCTTACCTAAGCTTTGTGCATTAACTGCATAAATTAGTCCCAAAATGCTTACAAGTTGCACTTGATTGTAGGTTTGAGCGACAAGATGTCATATACCAAAGATCGGCTCAAAAAGGAGTGAAATCTGCCAAGTGTCAAAAGACAACTGAAGTGGGGAACAAATTGACATGTGCGGTCCGCACTGATGTGTCATGTGGCCGCATAGGAGAGTTTAGAGGCTGGGTTATTTCAAGGTCAACTTGCGCGGTCCGCACTGCTTTGCCACGCGGCCGCGCAGGATAGTTCAGAGACCATGCAATTTCCAAGTCAAGATGCGTGGTCCGTGCTACTTTCCACGTGGTCCGCGCCCAAGAGTGTCAGAGACTTAGTCATTCAAGTCAAAAGCCCATGCGGCCGCACACCTAATTAGTGCGGTCCGCGTGGATGAAGTTCAGAGAGGGTGGATTTGGACAAAAACACCCTACGCAGCCGCGCATGACATTTGTGCGGTCCGCGTCCCCAGTGTCAGAAGCAAGATATGAACACCCAAACCCCTACGCGGTCGTGCGTCATTTGTGCGCGGTCCGCGCCAGACCCTCAGGGGTATTTTTGTCCGGTTTTTCCTGTGTAGTATAAATTGGACAATTTACTTTTTAGAGGAGATTTTTTTTTTGTTTTTATCATATAGCAGTTGAACTCGAGACTTCATAGTTTTAGCCTATTTTGGACAATTTCTTCTAGTATTAACGTGGATTTGAGTAGATTAACATTGTAGTTAATTATTATGTCAATTTCATCTACTATTTCTTCAATTTCTGTTTCTATTATATCTAGCTAAACCTATTAGCTAGGGTTGTGGCTCAACCCTAGTGTGGGTAATTAATGGATGTGATTATTTAGTGCATGAATGATGTTGGGTAATTGTTATTTGGATTAATCTTATGTTTTCATTAAGATTTGGTGGTTGCAAACACTAAGTCTAGCGTAGTGAGTCTTGAATATTCTTAAGAAAGAGAGTCTATGACCCCAAGATTAATTCCAACAAGGAATTGGGATGGACCCATGAGAATGGTAGTCCCAATTAACGGGTTAAACCTCGAGAGAGTAATTACCCAACTTGAACCATAAGTTGCTTGGGCAAATTGGCCTACCCAATTGGTCTCGAGAGAGTCAATTGGGAAAAATCACTCTCTCTACCGAGAGGTGTGAGAGTGGGTGTAAAAGTGCAACGGTTATAGCATAAGTCCCATATTCATCATTCTTGCATTAGGAATCTCTACCCGTTAGTTGACCACCTAGGTACATGCCACGACCCTAAGGCCTTTCTCTATATTGCATACAACTTAGAATCAATATCTTAGCCTAACTTAGCTTTAAACTTGTAAATGATAAATTGTAGTTGATAATCAAAAGAAAGCAAAAAATGTTAGAAGATCAATTATGAGCTAAAACATAGTCCTAGACCATACAAACACTCAACTCCAAATTGAAGCTCCCTGTGGAAAATTGAACCCGATACCACTATTAGGTAAAAGTATTAGTGCCCACTCTTCCTTAGGTTGAGTCCGCTATGATCACTTTTTGGCGCCGTTGCCGGGGAGTTTTACGGTGTTTGACTATTTGTTAGCTAGTTTTGTGTTTTGCTTCTTTTTCCTTCTTTCTACTTACTCTATTTGTGTTAATTCACTCAGGTACCAGTGGCTTTAAACACACAATATGCTATTAATGTGGGAGTGGAGGAGGTGGACGACATAGAATAAGAGGAGGTTTTACCCCAAGCACAAAGACGGGGTAGAAATGCTAATGCAAATATTAATGCTAATGACAACATACCATATCCTCCTCTACATCCACCAAGAGTGGAACCAAGAATTCTACCCAATCAAGGTTACGCAAGTGCAATAGTTCCTCCCCGAATCCGGGTGGGGAACTTCCAAATCACCAATGTCATGCTCACTTTGCTCGAACAACGAGGGTACTTCACAGGCTCCTCGGACCAAAATGCATACAATCATTTGAAAGGGTTTGTGGATACTTGTTGGGGGAGAAAGAAGACAAATGTTTCAGAAGATGCACTGAGGTTAAGGCTTTTCCCCTTCTCACTTCGGGGGAAGGCATTGGATTGGTTGGAGAGACTCCTAAATCATTCCATAACTACGTGGGATGAGTTAGCCGATAAATTTATTGCCAAGTTCTTTTCTCCTAGTCATATGACAGCTCTTCAAGATGAGATTATAGCCTTCAAGCAAGAGTCGACAGAGCCTTTACATGAGATATGGGAGAGATCTCGGACGATGGTAAAAGAGTGCCCCAACAACGATATGAATGATGTTATGATCCAACAGACGTTCTATCGGGGTATAAACACAACAAACCAGTGCTGGACGGTGGTAATTTTATGAAGCTTCCATACAACCAAGCTTGTGATGTTCTTGATGAAATGGCCGATACTTCTTTGGCATGGCAAAGCCGGGCTAATGTTCCTCAAGGTGATCCTAATGTTATACACTTGCATAAGGAGTTGCATGATCATGGCCAAGCCATTGCCGAACTCACAACAACAATGAACTAATTGGATAAAGAGCAACTTCAACAAGTTCAAAATCCGCGCCAAGTCAATGCCATGGAGGGAGTGAATATGATGAAAAGAAGGCAAAGAGGGCAACAACAACCTCAAGAAAATTTTGACAACTATGATGATGGTGGTGGATATTCGAATGAAAGTTTTAATGACCAAAGCGAGGAAGTCCAATATGTCAACAACTACCAAGGGAATAGAGGTAGGCAAAGAAATCAACAATGGAGACCCCAAGGTAATTGGGGCAATCAACAAGGTGGCAATTGGAATTACAATACCAATCAAGGAGGCAATTAGGGGAACAATAATTCGGGGAATCAAGGTAATTGGAACGGGAACAACAATTGGAACAACAAAAATGGTGGTCGAGGTGGTTGGAACAACAATGGTGGTCAAGGTGGTTGGAACAACAATGGTGGACAAGGTAATAAGAGGCAAGGCTTTCAAAGGCCCCCAATGTATCAATAACCCAATAACCCGCCTCCTTTCAATCTCAAGGGTCGAGTTCGTCGGGCAATGACACGGGTCTAATAGAGAACATGTTTGAGCAAATGATGAAGAAGAATCATGACTCCGATGCTCAATTGGCCTCCCATAACACTTCAATCAGTAATTTGGAAGTACAACTCGGGCAAATTTTGCAATCTCTCAACACTCGCCCAAAGGGTGCTCTACCAAGTGATACGGTAGTAAACCCCAAGGGTGGGCATAATAATCATGTGATGGCGGTGACCACGAGAAACGGAAGAGGTGGTGATGTGCAAGCCTCAAGAGGTAACAGAGTTGTGGTTGATGAAGAAAAGTTGCAAAATGATGAGATCTCGTTGGTAGTTGAGGATGTTGTTAAACAAAGTGCAAGTGATGATGTGAGAATTGAAATTGATGAGGGTGAGGAGGAGACTCAACAGGCCGTGAACCCGTCTAGGGAACACGTTATTGATATGCTCGAACCGGTGGTGCCAAAAGCCAAGGCACCCTTACCTAGACCTCCTCCGCCATATCCTCAAAGGTTGGCCAAGCAAAAAGGTGACAACCAGTTTAAAAAATTCATTGAGATGATGAAGAGTTTGACTATAAATGTCCCCTTGGTGGAGGCACTTGAACAAATGTCGGGATATGCAAAGTACATGGAGGACTTGGTTACAAAAAAGAGATCGATCGAGTGTGAGACAATCAAGATGACACACCAAGTGAGTTCCATTGTACATTCCATGGCTCCAAAGCTAGAGGATTCCGGAGCATTCACAATACCATGTACCATTAGAAGTGCCGATTTTGAAAAAGCTCTATGGGACTTGGGGGCAAGTATCAATCTCATACCATATTCGGTCTTCAAGACCTTGGGTATTGGACAACCTCGTCCAACTTCTATGAGGCTTCAAATGGTGGACCGGTCAATGAAGCGGACTTGGGGATTATTGATGAAGTCCTTGTTCGTGTTGATAAGTTCATATTGCCGGCCGATTTTGTGATCTTGGATTGCGAAGTGGATTTCGAGGTGCCTATCATTCTTGAAAGGCCCTTCCTAGATACGGGGAAAGCCTTGGTTGATGTGGAAGCGGGAGAATTGACCTTCCGTGTTGGAGATGAAAAGGTGGTGTTCCACGTGTGAAAATCAATGAGGCAACCAAATAGCACCGAGGTATGCTCGTTTGTTGACATTGTTAAGGCGGTGATAGTGGATGACACAAGCACAATGGCAAATGTTGAGGACCCACTTGAGGCCGTGCTATTGAACATGGATGTTGATGATGATGTTGGAAGAGTGGAGTGTGTGAACGCATTACATGGCATGGGCTCGTATTCTTATGAACCGAGGAAGTTATCTCTTGATCTTGAAAATCACAAAACTCCACCAACCAAGCCATCTATTGAGGAGCCACATGTGTTGGAGTTGAAACCACTTCCTCCTCACCTCAGGTATGAATTTCTTGGTACTAATTTCACTTTGCTGGTTATTCTTTCTTCTTGCTTGACTAACGTGCAGGTTGACGCCACTTTGGCGGTTCTTCAAAAGTGCAAGCGGGCGATTGGATGGACCTTGGCGGATATTCGGGGTATTAGCCCCGCGTTTTGCATGCACAAGATAATATTGGAGGAGGATGATAGGCCATCTCTTGAACATCAAAGGAGACTCAATGAGGCCATGCAAGAGGTGGTCAAAAAGGAAGTCAACAAGTGGCTTGATGCCGGTGTGGTGTATCTAATTTCTGACAGTTCGTGGACTTCTCTGGTACATTGTGTGCCAAAGAAGGGAGGAATGACGGTGGTGACCAATGACAACAATGAAATTATTTTGACTTGTACTGTGACGGGTTGGAGGGTATGCATGGACTACCGGAAGTTGAACAAGGTGACTAGAAAGGATCATTTCCCATTTCCGTTCTTGGACCAAATGCTTGATCATCTTGCGGACCGGGCTTTCTATTGTTTTCTGGATGGGTATTCAGGCTATAACCAAATTCTCATTGCCCTGGAAGACCAAGAAAAAACAACCTTCACATGTCCTTATGGCACATTCGCCTTCTCTCGAATGCCATTTGGATTATGTAATGCACCGGCGACCTTCCAACGATGTATGATGGCAATCTTCACCGACATGGTGGAGGACATATTGGAGGTCTTCATGGATGATTTTAGTGTGGTTGGGGTCTCATTTGTTGAATGCTTGCAAAACATGGATCATGTGTTTGCCCGATGCGAAGACACAAACTTGGTTCTCAATTGGGAGAAATGCCATTTTATGGTAGAAGAAGGAAGTGTGTTGGGTCACAAAATTTCAAAAAGAGGGATTGAGGTTGATAAGGCGAAAATTGAGGTTATCTATAGGCTCCCTCCCCCTACTTCTGTCAAAGGAGTGAGGAGTTTTCTTGGACACGCGGGTTTCTACCGAAGATTCATCAATGACTTCTCTAAGGTAGTTTACCCGTTGTGTAAATTGCTAGAGAAAGATGCCAAATATGTGTTCGATGAGAGATGTATGGAGGCTTTCGAGCTTCTAAAGCAAAAGTTGACGACTACCCCCATCATTACCGCACCAAATTGGAGCTTCCCCTTTTAGCTCATGTGCGACGCTAGTGATGTTGCGGTGGGGGCGGTCTTGGGCCAAAGAATCAACAAAATGTTCCATCCGGTGTACTACTCAAGTAAGACAATGAATGAAGCTCAAAGGAACTACATTGTCACCGAGAAGGAATTGCTTGCCATTGTTTTTGCCATGGAGAGGTTTTGCCCATACCTTATGGGGGACAAAGTGATTATTCATACCGATCGCGCCACCCTTAGGTACTTGATGACGAAGAAAGATTCAAAAGCGAGGTTAATAAGATGGGTGCTTCTTCTTCAAGAATTTGATTTGGAGATTGTTGATAGAAAGGGTAGTGAAAATCAAGTGGCGGATCACTTGTCTCGATGGGAGGAGGAAGGGAGGCCTTTGGATGGGCTTGAGATAAATGATGCTTTTCCGGATGAACAACTCCTCTCGGTTTCAATGCTAGACATGCCATGGTTTGCTGACATTGCCAATTATCTTGTTACTGGTGTGGTTCCGTATGAGCTCTCTTCAAACCAAAGGAAGAAGCTCAAGCGGGATTGTTTGGACTACTATTGGGATGAGCCGTATCTTTTCAAAATTTGCACCGATGGTGTAATTCGCTAGTGTGTGCCCGAAGAATAGCAATTGAGTATTGTGGAAGCTTGTCACTCTTCACCCTATGGTGGCCATCCTGGTGGGGCGAGGACGGCGTCTAAAGTGTAGAGTTGTGGTTTCTATTGACCTTCTTTGTTCAAGGATGTTGGTGACTTTGTGAAAAGATGTGATGAATGTCAACGTTCCGGAGGGATTTTGAATAAAGACGAGATGCCCCTTAACATGATTCTAGAGGTTGACATTTTTGATGTTTGGGGGATAGACTTTATGGGACCATTCGTAAGTTCTTGTGGCAACACCTACATCTTGGTAGCGGTTGATTATGTGTCAAAATGGGTTGAGGCCATAGCTTTTCCGAATAATGAAGCTCGAAGTGTGGGGGCGTTCTTGAAAAAGAGTATCTTCACGAGGTTTGGCACTCTACGTGCTATCATCAGTGACAGGGGTTCTCATTTTTGCAACTGGGCTTTTGACTCTTTGCTAGCCAAGTATGGGGTAAATCACAAGGTGACCACTCCTTATCATCCTCAAGCGAGTGGTCAAGTTGAGGTGTCCAACCGTGAGATCAAGAGTATTTTGTCCAAGACTGTCAATGCAAATAGGACCGACTGGTCGAAGAAATTGGATGATGCTCTTTGGGCTTATCGTACAGCTTTCAAGACTCCGATTGGTATGTCGGTGTATCGGTTGGTATTTGGGAAGGCTTGTCATCTTCCGGTAGAATTGGAACATAAGGATATGTGCGCCCTGAAAAAGTTGAACTTAGAATGGGATGTCGCTGCAAATCTCCGGGTTGAGCAATTGAATGAACTTGATGAGTTTAGGTTTCACGCTTACTCCAGCTCGTCCTTGTATAAGGACAAGATGAAGTACCTTCACGACAAGTATGCCCGAGGGAAGTAATTCAAAGTTGGTGACATGGTTCTTCTTTTCAACTCCCGGTTGAGGTTATTTCCGGGCAAGCTGAAGTCTAAGTGGAGCGGCCCATTTGAAGTGGTTGGTGTAACTCCTTTTGGTGCCATTGATCTCAAAAATAAGAATGGTGAAGTTTTCTGGGTCAATGGGCATCGTGTCAAGCACTATTTGGGCAAGATTGATGACAACCACGTGGTGGCACTCATTCATTTGAAATGACTGTGAGTGTAACATGCGTCGTGTCGCGACGTTAAATCAGGCGCTTCTTAGGAGGCAACCCATGTCTTTTTCTTTTTCTTTGTTTTTCTGTTGTAGAGTAGGATTTTTGAGTTGATAGTTTGTGAAGTGTTGCTGGGATAATGTTGAACCAGTGCAGAGCAAAAGTGAAAAATGGTCAGTCTCTGAATATTGCCTACACGGTCGCGCAGCAATACAGTGCGGTCCATGTAGGTTTGAGCAGCTGAAGGGTTAAGGCCCAAAAGACCCAGAGCGACCGCGTGACATTTCTGTGCAGTCCACGCTGGAGGACCCAGAATTACATGCTCTTTGACAAAGTTCCCATGCGGCCACGAACCAAAGCAGTGCGGTCCATGCTGGGATGGCTGAAAGTACCAAGTCTCTGAAGACTTCCACGCGGCCGCACACCAAAACAGTGCGGTCCGCGTGAATTGAACAGCTAATGTGTAGGATGCAAAGTCAAGCGCGGTCTGCGTCCCTTTTTGTGCGACCGCGCTGGTAGGTAGGTACTGGGTCCCAGGGTTTTTCTATAAACAGAGGCCTTGGGCCTCATTTTAACCTTTTCGCCAAATTTACACCTGAGCTATTGTTTTCACTGTTCATCAAGACTAAGTGTGCACATTCATTAATCCCTGGTAACAACTCTCATTCATTTCAATCATAGTCTAAGTTTTGTTTCATTTAATTGTTTTCTCTACTAGTGTAACTTCTTACTTTCGTCTTTTTCTTCTTAGTTTAACTGTTAGCTTAGATTTTTGTATGTTTTAGTTTAATCATGGGCATGGAATCTTGTTAAATAACTGAGTAGGCACACTTAGGACCCAAAAAGGTGAACAAAAATTGGATTTAATTGAACAAACACCCGGCTCAGTTAAATTAGCCCTACGCGGTCGCGCATCATTTGTGCATGGTCCGTGTGACTCTGGTTAAGAATGATGAACCTCTCTGTGTGGTCCGCGTGAACCCAGCGCGGCCGCGGTCCAAAACAGTGCAGACCGCGTGAGAAAAGTTCAGAGAGGTCAACATTTTGGTATTTCATCTGCGCGGACCACGTACCATTTCTGTGCGGTCTGTGCTGAACCAACGCGGCCGCGGTCCAAATCAGTGCGGACCGCGTCAGTTTATTCAGAAAGGTATGTGTGGGTGTCAGTATACTGCGCGTACCGCATGCCTTTTGGTGCGGTCCCCGCCCCTCTGTCTGTGTCATTATGTCTGCACTCTTTGCATTCAACTGAACTATCTACTTCACCTTATGTGCTTCTACTAACAATGTTAGACATGTATTCCTTGCAGATAATGGTTCAAAAACGAGCGGGCAAAGAAAAATAACCCGGGAGAGGTGGTTCCTCCCGAGGGGGGAAAAGCAAGAGGATTGTGAAACTCACTCCTAAAACCAGGGAATTGATAAAGAAACTCGGAAGATAATCCGAGAAGCTGATAAAGCTGCATCTCATTCCAAGGGGAGTGAGTATGCACCTTCACTGAGCATTACCTCGGAGTCTGCCCCCACCCACATGTCCACTTCATTTCAGCTCTGTGATTCCCCTTCCACGGATCATGGTAATGTAGCCTCCTCCAAGAAGCCGGTTAATGTCATCTCGGACTCGTTTGATGAGTCCACTTCATTTCGGGGGGATAGAGCGTAGTAGAAAGCCGGAGGCATGGGCAGACAGGTTTGTTAGTGAGGTTGATTTCCACAAATACCGGGAGTGGTGGCCCAAAAGGAAACTGATTCCGGAGAGGTAGTTCATAGATGCCGATCTTGTCCCTCTCAACCCTCATATGCAAGCACAATTCCGCACTAGAGAGGGTTGGGATTTCTTCAAAGAACGTGTTGAGATGGAGAATGAGCATATGGTAAAGGAGTTCTACAGCAATGTTCACCATATAGTTCGGGACTCAAAAGCAACTAAAGTGAGAGAAAAGACAATTGTGTTTGATGGCAAATTGTTGAATGAATTCCTGGGGTTTGAAGAAGAGGATGCATCGCAATATTTAGAAAAGCTAACAATGAAAGGGGAGGTTCGTTCTTGGTTGGACAAGCACTTGGCAGCCTCGGGTACAGTCCCAGTCTGGTTGAAAGTACAAGAAAAGATCTTTAGGAACACCGTGAACTTTGAAGCCAAAGGGTGGTTGACTTTCGTGTGTAGTCGACATGACTCATCTACACATGATCACTCTATTCCTCTTCCTCGTGCTATCTTGGTAGCATCTTTCAGGCAGGTTTCCCTCTGAATGTGGGTAATATTATGTCGAGAGTGATTTCTACAGTTGGTCAGGAGACCCAAACAAACTACCCCTTCCCAAACACACTCTCTTTGTACTTCAAAGAATTGAAAGTGAAGAAAAAGAAATATGATGTCAAGGTACCTCCGGTGGCCCCGTACTCATGGTATAGTCAGTTGGGTCCAGACAACTCGAAGAGGGGCAAGAAGAATGTGGCATCCACCTCCACTGCATCTGGCCAGTCTGAGGAGCCAGTGGTCATTGAGCAGCCCAGTGAGCCTTCCACCATTCCTGCTACTGATGAGGCATTGCCTCCAGGTCCGTCGTTAGCAGTTGGTCCTTCTATTGCAGCTGACCCGGTAGTCCCTTCATCAAAGACTCACCGGTTCACCGCAAACCAGCTCACTCATTCCCTTGCCAGTTTGAACAATTGGATGTCAGTTGCGACATCCAAGTTGTGTACATTGACCACTATTGTACAGGCACAGGGAGCACCAGTTACTGTTGAGATTCCTTCCTCCATTGAGGATGTACTAAAGAAGATTATGGCCAACCAGGAAAAGATGTTGGCGACACAGGATGCCTTGACTAAGGAGGTTGGGGCACATGGCAAAGCGTTGGAGAAATTGGCTCGGGAGCACAAGAAGCTGAGGAAGCAGAAGGCTTCCAAGGAGTCAGTGACACAATTGATAGTGGATGTGGACAAGCTCATGGCGGATTAGTTGCCAATTGACCTACTATTTGGGGATTCGGCTGTAGAGCCAGCAGTAGAACAGGTACAGGAAGAGGAGCAGAGGCCGAGGAAAGAGAGGAAACTCCCTAGCACTAAGAGAGTTGTGATTGAGGTAGAACAGGTTCAGGAGAGTCCTTCCACTTCCCCACAAGTTGATGAGCCAGTTCTTGAGCAGGCACCTGTCCCAGCAGCACAGCAGCAGCAAGCCGAGGACCAGTCTGAGGTCCCCGCCAGTACAGAGGACTTAGGTGCCACTGACCAGCACAGGGTTACGGATAAGGCTTGAGGGGCCTTTCTATATCCTTTCTTTCATTTTGGTGTTTATTTTGATAGTTAGCATTGGGGACAATGCTAGCTTTTATTCGTGGGGGTGTGGCCCTACTATTTTGATTGACTGTTGGATTATTATATATATTCTTTTACTTTCAACACATTTGTATTTGTAGATGGCTTGTATATAACTGTTCATTGTAGATGCTCTTAAACTCTATGTATATATTCATATTCATTCGGTTTTCATTTTGATTTTCTATTTTTCGTTAAAAAATTTTCGTTTTAGTTGCAAAGTTAGGCTCATAGCCTTTTTGTTTTGTTTTGGCATTTGCAATAAGCCCTTGGTTTTCTTAATGCCACGGTTCTTTCCAAGGGTAGAGTGTTGTGCGAACCGGGTGGCTCTTCCCAATGATAGATGGCGTGACAACCTTCTTAAGGGTTTGAGTCCGTTTTTGATTTTTCTTTTTGATTTTCAAGTTTTTTGTAGTTAAGGGTACCTCAAGCAAAGCTTCACTTGGGCCTAGCACATTTGCATTTGATCCTATGGTCAAAGACATCATGTTTTGTTTAGGATGGTGAAAGTTGTGGCCTTTAGACTCTTGTGTTGACCAAACAATCATCATGTGGTCATTTTGGGCCATTATGCGCTTGAATCATATCTAAGGTCGTTGTGGGCCCTCGACTCCGTCTTTGACAATCCTTGAGTGTGTGTAGTGATAATTCGAATCGTGAGCCCAAGTACCGAGCCGATGGCCTAGAACTTGCCCTGAATGTTTGTTGAGGCAAAATCATAGGTGGAACTTGACTTGAGACGTGATTATAGGCTCTCCTTGATCCAAAATGCAAAATTTGAACAATTTCCATGACCTACCAATGAAATAATCCCTAGTTCACCCCTTTTGAGCCTTAAACCTTTTTCTTTCATGAACCAAGCTACAAGCCTATAACCGTTCTTAATGAGACCCTCTCTTGGCACCCAAATCTTCCCTTGAGTAAATGGCAAATGTCTATGTTTGGAGGGGAGTGACAAGAAAGTCATCAATGTGGTAAAAAGGCGCAAAAGCAAAAGAAAAGGAAGGCAATGAAAAAGAGAAAAAGACAAAAAGAAAGACAAAAATGAATAAGAACCAAAAAGGGAATCCAAGGACAACAAAAAAGTGAAAAAGGTGTGGAAAAGTGGTAAAAAGGAGAAAGGGTTTGAATTGCAAAAGAAAGAGTGATAATGTGTCTCTCTAACCCCTTGAAAGAAGTGAATTACTCAATTGAGTCAAGAAAGTGTGCCAAAATAAATCAAAAGAAGTGTTTAAGGGAAGATTGAACCCATTTGAACAAAAACATGTCCTACCTTTACCCAAAGCCTTCACAATGACTCCTCAAAAGCCCTATATGATCTTGAGTTGAGGGAAGCCTACATTAGTGGATACTTACATAAGGGGCAAGCATATGGTACTTAGAGCCGGACTTAGGGCCTTTTCTTTGTGAGAGATGAGAGAGAAGTCCATTCACCTCGATTTGTGTGCAAATACTCTAAAAAGTGAGGTTTACTTAGGGAAAGTCGAGGATGTGTGAGTTTGGGTTGCACAATGACCCAAGAAATTGAGAAAGGTTCCTTGATGAAATGTGTCAACTCTTGATGCTCTTGTGTCACACTTGATCCACAAGTTTTCAAAGTTTAAATGTGTTAATGATGCATTCGCATTGAGGGCAATTGTTAGTCCCAATTGATGCTTGTTGAGGTTACTTTAGGATAAACAGGAATTACTTGGGTGTTTTCCATTGAGGGGTAGGTCTCATTTTATTTGCTTGAGGACAAGCAAAGGTTTATGTTTGGGGGAGTTGATAACTGTGATTTCTACATGTTTTATACCCATTATTACCTAAGCTTTGTGCATTAACTGCCATAAATTAGTCCCAAAATGCTTACAAGTTGTGCTTGATTGCAGGTTTGAGCGACAAAATGACAAATACCAAAGATCGGCTCAAAAAGGAGTGAAATTTGCCAAGTGTTAAAAGACAACTGAAGTAGGGAACAAAATGACCTGTGCAGTCCGCACTGATGTGTCACGCGGCCGCACAAGAGAGTTCAGAGGCTGTGTTATTTCAAGGTCAACCTGCGCGGTCCGCACTACTTTGCCACGCAACCGCACAGGATAGTTCAGAGACCGTGCAATTTCCAAGTCAAGATGCACGGTCCTCGCTCCTTTCCATGCGGTCCGCGCCCAAGAGTGCCAGAGACTTAGTCATTCAAGGCAAAAGCCCATGCGGCCGCACACCTAATCAGTGCGGTCCACGTGGATGAAGTTCAAAAAGGGTGGATTTGGACCAAAACACTCTACGCGGCCGCGCGTCACATTTGTGCGGTCCGCGTCCTCAGTGTCAAAAGCAAGATATGAAGACC
The DNA here is from genome assembly GCF_000393655.2 of Nicotiana sylvestris. Lineage (NCBI taxonomy): Eukaryota > Viridiplantae > Streptophyta > Magnoliopsida > Solanales > Solanaceae > Nicotiana > Nicotiana sylvestris. Next base: position 150,126,912 of record NC_091060.1, read on the forward strand.
CAAACCCCTACGCGGCCGCGTGACATTTGTGCGCGGTCCGTGTCAAACCCTCAGTGATATTTTTGTCCGGTTTTTCCTGTGTAGTAAAAATAGGACATTTTACTTTTTAGAGGAGAGTTTTTTTTGGTTTTTATCAGATAGCAACTGAACTCGAGACTTCATAGTTTTAGCCTATTTTGGGCAATTTCTTCTAGTATTAATGTGGATTTGAGTAGATTAACATTGTAGTTAATTATTATGTCAATTTCATCTACTATTTCTTCAATTTCTATTTCTATTATGGCTAGCTAAACCTATTAGCTAGGGTTGTGGCTCAACCCTAGTGTGGGTAATTAATGGATGTGATTTTTTAGTGCATGAATGATGTTGGGTATTTGTTATTTGGATTAATCTTATGTTTTCATTAAGATTTGGTGGTTGAAAACACTAAGTCTAGCGTAGTGAGTCTTGATTATTCTTGAGAAAGAGAGTCTATGACCCCAAGATTAATTCCAACAAGGAATTGGGATGGACCCATGAGAATGGTAGTCCTAATTAGCGGGTTAAACCTCGAGAGAGTAATTACCCAACTTGAACCATAAGTTGCTTGGGCAAATTGGCCTACCCAATTGGTCTCGAGAGAGTCAATTGGGCAAAATTACTCTCTCTACCGAGAGATGTGAGAGTGGGTGCAAAAGTGCAATGTTTATAGCATAAGTCCCATATTCATCATTCTTGCATTAGGAATCTCTACCCGTTAGTTTACCACCTAGGTACATGCCACGACCCTAGGGCCTTTCTCTATATTGCATACAACTTAGAATCAATTTTTTAGCCTAACTTAGCTTTAAACTTGTAGTTGATAAATTGTAGTTGATAATCAAAAGAAACCAAAAAATGTTAGAAGATCTATTAGGAGCTAAAACATAGTCCTAGATCATACAAACACTCAATTCCAAATTGAACTCCCTTTGGAAAATTGACCCTGATACCACTATTGGGTAAAAGTATTAGCGCCCACTCTTCCTTAGGTTGAGTCCGTTGTGATCACTGAGCGATAAAAAATCACATAAAACACAACAACATGCTACAGAAAGGCAGATTAAAACCAGTAAAATGTAGTAAAATACTGAAACCTTGTAAAAATACCTTAGTTCAGTATAAGCTTTTATAAAACACCTTTTTAACAGCTAAACAAGTAAATGAGAAGCAGCGAGAAAAGATAAACACACAAAATCAACCCCTTGGGCACAATATCAACAAAATCAGCCCCTCGGGTAATAACATGGAACAACACCAGCCCCTCAGGATATATCTCATATCACAATGGGTACCCGCGCTCACTGAGGATGTACAGACTCCAAGAGGGGCCCCTTACAGCCCAAGCGCAATATCAAGCCATCTCGTGGCATAATAAAATAGGCTCTAGGCCTCATATCGAGCCACCTTATGGCGTACAACTCAGGCCCTTGGCCTCATAATCATAATCAGTACAACACTGCTGCAGCGTGCAGCCCGATCCCATAATAACCTCACAATACAGGCCATCGGCCCTACTCAGTCAGAAATTTCTAAAAGCCACTCAGGCACAGTAAAATATTGCTCAGCCCAAAATATCATTTAAATTTTTAAAACAGAGTAAACATGGTTGGGTTATGAAAACAGTATAATATAGCATGATTTAGTACAGATATAAAAGCAAAATAGTGAGTAAATAGCAGTAAAAAATCCCCTAAAAATCCCCTAAGCCACCCAACAGAGATATTGATTTTGACATTGATTTGTTGCCGGGCACTTAGCCTATTTCTATTCATCTTTATCGTATGGCTCCTCCTAAGTTGAAGGAGTTGAAGGAGCAATTGCATGAATTGCTTGACAAAGGTTTTATTCGGCCTAGTGTATCACCTTGGGGTGCTCCTATCTTGTTTATGAAGAAAAAGGATAGTTCTATTCGCATGTGCATCGATTTTCTCCAGTTGAACAAAGTTATAATGAAGATTCGGTATTGTTTGCCTCGTATTGATGATCTATTTGACCAGTTACAAGATGCACGAGTGTTTTCTAAGATTGACTTGCATTCAGGTTATCATCAGATGAAGATTCGGGAGCCATATATCCCGAAGACTACTTTTAGGACTCGGTATGGTCATTACGAGTTCCTTGTTATGTCATTTGGGCTGACCAATGCCCCAGCAGACTTGATGCATTTGATAAACAGCGTGTTCCGGGACCATATCTTGACTCGTTCACCATTGTCTTTATTGATGATATTTTGGTATACTTCCAGAGTCAGGAAGATCATGAGTAGCACCTAAGGACAATGCTTCATACTTTGAGAGAAAAGAAAGTATATGCAAAGTTCTCCAAATGGTATCGTATGAAGGGATCAAGGTGGATTCGAAGAAAGTGAAAGCAGTGTAGAGTTGGCCCAGACCATCCTCAACTACAGAGATCCGTAGTTTTCTAGGCTTGGTGGGTTATTACGGTCGATTTGTTGAGGGATTTTCATCTATTGTATCACCTATGACCAGGCTAACCTAGAAGGGTGCTCCGTTCCAGTGGACAGAAGAGTGTGAGGAGAGCTTTCAGAAGATCAAGACAGATTTGACTACAGCCTCAGTTTTGATATAGCCTAAGGGTTCGGGGTCTGATACTGTCTATTGTGACACCTCGAGGATAGTCCTTGGAGTGGTATTGATGCAGGACGGTAGGGTGATAGCCTATGCATGCAGACAGTTGAAGGTACATGAAAAGAATTATCCTGTCCATGATCTCGAGTTAGCTGCTATTGTTCACACCTTGAAGATCTGGTGTCATTATTTTATACTATGTTCCTTGTGAGATCTATACTGATCGCCGGAGTTTGCAGCATATGTCCAAGCAAAAGGACCTTAATTTGCACAAGAAGATGTGGTTAGAGCTACTGAAGGACTATGATATCACTGTCTTGTATCACCCGGGCAAGGCCAATGTGTTGGCCGATTCTTTAAGTCGTCGGGCAGAGAGTTTGGCTTATCTACCAGCAGCAGAGAGGCCCATGGCGATGGATGTTCAGGCCTTAGCCAGCCATTTTGTGCGATTGATTCTTTCAGAGCCTAGTCGAGTTCTAGCGTGTGTAATTTCTCGGTCTTCCTTGTTGGATCGTATCAGAGATCGTCAGTTTGATGACCTTCATTTGCTTGTCCTCAAGGACAAGGTTCTACACGATGATACCATAGATGTGACCATTGGTTATGATGGGGTATTGAGGATGCAGGGTCGAATATGTGTACCCAATATTGATGGGCTTCAAGAGATAATTCTAGAGGAGTCCCACAGTTCGCGATATTCCATCCACCTAGGTGCCACGAAGATGTACCAGGATTTGAGACATCACTATTGGTGGAGGCGTATGAAGAAAGATATAGTTGGGTTTGTACCTCGGTGCCTCAACTATCAACAGGTAAAGTATGAGCACCAGAGATCAGATGGTTTGCCTCAGCATATAGATATTCCGAAGTGGAAATGGGAGTGGATCACCATGGACTTCGTAGTTGGACTCCCATAGACTTTGAGGAAGTTCGATGCCATTTGGGTAATTTTGGATCGGCTGACCAAGTCCGCGTATTTCATTCCTGTGTGTACTACCTATTCTTTGGAGCGGTTGGTGGAGATTAATATCTAGGAGATTGTTCGTCTGCATAGTATTCTAGTTTCCATCATTTCATATAGAGGTACTCAGTTCACATCACGGTTCTGGAGGGCCGTATAGCATGAGTTGGGTAATCGGGTTGAGTTGAGCACAACATTTCACCCCCAGACGGACGGACAATCCGAGCGCACTATTCAAATTCTTAAGGATATGCTCTGTGCGTGTGTGATGGAGTTTGGAGGTTCTTGGGATTAGTTGTTGCCACTGGCAGAGTTTGCCTACAACAACAGTTATCAGTCTAGTTTTCAGATCGCACCATATGAGGCTTTGTATGGTAGGCGGTGTAGATCCCCGGTAGGTTGGTTCGAGCCAGGCGAGGCTAGATTATTGAGCACAGACTTGGTTCAAGATGCCTTGGAAAAGGTTAAGGTGATTTAGGATAGACTCCATACAGCCCAGTCTAGATAGAAGAGTTATGTGGATCGAAAGGTTTGCGATGTTTCCAATATGGTTGGAGAGCGGGTCTTGCTTCGGGTTTCGCCTAAGAAGGGCGTTATGAGATTTGGTAAGAAAGGAAATTTGAGTCAGAGGTTTATTGGTCCTTTTGAGGTATTGTGACGTGTTGGGGAGGTTGCTTATGAGCTTACCTTACTTCCCAGCTTGGCAGAAGTTCATCCGGTATTTCATGTTTCGATTCTCCAAACGTATCACGGTGATCCGTCATGCGTGTTGGAATTTAGTTCAGTCCAGTTGGATAAGGATATATCTTATGTTGAGGAGCCAGTGGCAATATTGGACAGACAGGTTTGAAAGTTAAGGTCAAAGAACATTGCATCAGTAAAGGTTCAGTGGCGGAGTCATCCGGTCGAGGAGGCGACTTGGGATACCGAGCAGGATATGTGCAGCCATTACCCTAATCTTTCATTACTTTAGGTATGTCTATATGCTTGTTTAAAGACGAACGGATGTTTTAAGAGGGGGAGGATGTAACGACCGGGCCGGTTTTTTTGAGAATTAAAGCCCCGATCCCCTATTAACTGCGTTCTCGGCATATATTTCTGCTATTATGATTTGCTGGGAAGATTCGTTTTGAGTTTGGGAGTGTTTTGGGACATTTAGTCCCTAAATGAGACCTTAAGTTTTAAAATTTGGGCAGTAATCGGAGCAGTGTGAAGACGTCTTCTTAATGGAATTTCGTTGATTCTGTTAGCTCCGTTAAGTGATTTTGGGATATGGGGTGTGTTCGTATTGTGTTTTGGAGGTTCGTAGCTTATTTATGCTTGAAATGCCGAAAGTTGAATTTTTTATGTTTCAGGATCGATAGTTAGATTTTGATATCGGGGTCGGAATCCGATTTAGAAAGTTGGAATAGCACTGTAGTGTTGAATGTGACTTGTGTGCAACATTTGGGGTCAATCAGACATGGTTTGGTAGGGTTCTGCATAGATTGTAAAATTCTTGAGATCTCAAGTTCATTAGGCTTGGATTGGAGAGTTAATCGTGGTTTTAGCATTGTTTGATACGATCAGAGGGTTGGATTAAGTTAGTGTGATGTTTTAGGATTGGTTGGCATGTTTAGTTGAGGTGTTAGGGTCCTAAGTTTTAGATGCTTAACGGAAGTGAATTTGGACTTAGGCAAATTCTGAAGTTTGCTGCTTCTGGTCTTTTCACACCTGCGGTGAGGAGCCCGCAGGTGCGGCCCGAAGAAGCGGACCACATCTGCGAAGAGTGGGGCGTAGGTGCGGCTCCTAGAGGTTTAATGAAATCTCGCAGGTGCGGGTCCCCATCCACAGAAGCAAGACTGCAGATGCGGCCCCACGATTGCAAAAGCGGAAATCAGTGGGCAGATATATGAAAAATTGAGGGTTTGAGTTCATAACTTTGAAAATCAAATTGGAGCTCAAGGAAAGGCGATTCTGTTGGGATTTTAAAGAGAAGACCATTGGATAATGATTCCTAATCCCTTTTTCATTGTATCCCATTAATATAAGATTAAATTCATCAATTAACTTCGGATTTGGGGTGAAAAATTAGGGGAATTGACAATATGTTCTTAGACCGAGTTTTGGGATTTTGATCGAGGTTTTGGTATTGGATTTGAGTGACTTTGGTATTGGATCTGAGTAATTTTGGTATGGTTAGACTCGTAAATAAATGGGTGTTCATAATCTGTAATTTTTACCCTATCTTGAGACGTGGGTCCGGGGAGGATTTTTGGGCGTTTTTCTATTTTTACCTTAGCTTCAGTTCCTTTAGCTAAATTTGTTATTTGTAGTTATATTTATATTATGAAATTGTTTTGATTAGATTTGGGCCACTCGGAGTTGGATACTCGTGGCAAGAGCGTGGTTTCGGATTGATGTGAGCTTGTTTGAGGTAAGTGGCTTGCCTAACATTGTGTGGGGGAACTCCCCTTAGAATTTAGTATTGTTGTTATATGAATGCCGTGTACGTAAGGTGACGAGTGCGTACGCATTCTAATTGTTGGAAATCCCATTTTCCAATTTACATAGATGTTCTATCTGCTTAAACTGTTCACTTGAATTCTGTGCAGCATGTTTAGAATAGAAACCTCTGCTTTTCTTGGTACGAACTTGGATAGAACTATAGATTCTTTTCGAGACTGTTGTGTGTTTACTTTGGGACTACGGGATGATATCCCGGGAGATCCCCTGCATGTTTACTTTGGGACTACGGATCGGTATTCCGAGAGATCTCCTGCACATTTATATTTGGGACTATGGGATGACATCCCGGGAGATTACCTTGTACTAGATATTAACTTTGGGACTACGGATTGGTATTCCAGGAGATTCCCCTCCATACTTATGATTTGGCCTATGGGACGATATCCCGGGAGATCCTCTGCAAATTTACTATTGGGACTACGAGACGACATCCTGGGAGATCCCCTGTTGCTATTTCTGTGTATTGAGTTATATTCTTTCTGTAATTTTATTCTTTATCGACTATTAGTATTTTAATTATACCGTCATATTTCATACGGTTTTACCTTGTTATATGTATATAACTAGTAGGGACCTTGTTTACCGTGAAAATGGTATCACCAATAAAATTTGTAAATTGGATTCTAAAATAATTAATCTCTTCCCAAGCTATTTGTTAAAGCAGTTGATGCTAATATTATGAAGTTTAATGATGAAATGCAAGTTTAAACCAGATAGTAATCGAACCAAGGGGCCTACTGCCCGTGTGTAGGTCTGGTCGAAGGGGGCTTCGAGGTCGACATCGGGGTCGAGCTCGGGCTATCAGGGAAAGTCGAGAATGGGATAACAGTTAAGATACGATTTAATAAGGATCTTTATACCCAATCCCAGATGGTAAAATGAAGAAGATATGAGAAAGCGATAAATATTAAAGTGGACTCGAGCCAGTGAGAGAGAGCGAGTTTAGAAAGAAGAGAGAGAGATTATTGCATTTGTGGAGAAAATGGAGCTCTGCCTTTATAGGGTGTTAGCGACTCCCTTTTTATTAAGAGGGGAAGTCCCAACTTCGTACAAGGTACGTTGTGTGATAAAAGAAATAGGATGGGACAACCGGCTAGCTTTGCGATGTACGTATGGGCTGATGTCGAGCCGCTTGAATAGACCTGATCGACCCCTGGTGCATTCCTCGGGAGATTACTACGTTCATCGGGGCTTTAGTCGACACCATACTTGGTAGGGTACCGACCGATCTTGAGGGAATTGACTGACTCGAGATCCTAGGCTTCTAGGATCACCCTTCGAGGTATTCAGTCGAGGAGAAATCGGCCTCTCGGATTTCACCGTGTATAGATAGTCTCCGCATTTCTTAAAGGGAAGTGATAAGATATTATTTTGACACCCCTCTTCTCGATTTCCCATAACAACGTCGCGCTGACGGCGCAACCTCCTTTTTACAGGTATCGAGGTGCCTCACCTTTCTGCTTCTCCAGGATTACCGAAATGCCGCGATTCTTCGATCCTTGTTGCTATCGATTCAACTTATATGAGCGCATTGATTGCGCCTAATGTTACGCTCTTCAAGGGCGGTAATGGTGTTGTCGGTTACTTTTCCCTCCCTGTAAATGGGACTTTTCGTGGTTGGCTTTTTATCCAAATTTCCATTGACACCTATCTTTTCTTCCTTTCCTGTTATCTTGAATTTCTGTCATCTCGTCATCTTTGAAGTTTGTATCCTCAAGGTATTACGCCATGTGCATCGTGTCCAAACCGTCAATCCTCTTTTGATTGGGTGAAGTTGTGCCGCTGTGATGATGTTGTTGTTGTTGTTGTTGTTGGCCTAGGGTGATGAGGTAGAGGACCAATTTCCTCCGACCCTGGGGATACTTTGGATTATGCACCGCTGCTCAAGAGGGGGCTCAGATTATACAGCGCTGCTTACCCTCCTACCTCGGCTCGGCGTGTTACACCCTTTTGGATTCCCGGGAGGGGGGGGGGTATGTCAGCGGTCTCTTTTGGCTGTTGCCTTCCGGGCCGAGGCAACGTCTCAAGAAGTGGCTTCAAGACAGCGGTACTGGCGGAGTTCGTGGTAGCAAAATTTTTCACCCAGCAACTTCTTGTGTTCTTCTGGCTTCTCCTATATCATTTTGCTCTTCTCCCCTGCCTTCCTTTTCCATACCCTCCCTTTTGAAGATTCCATTCCAGGATGATTAAGATGTGGTCCCTAAGGGGATCAGACTTGGAAGATATTGTCTATGAGGTCATATGCCTGAGAGGATGATGACGGAGACGCAACATGAATAGGTTAGGCCCTTAGGCTCATGTTGTATGCATATCACTTGTACTTCTTTGTTTTTACGTAAGGGTCCTCTGTGGGCATTTGTAATCATATGTAAGGAACCCTCGAGGGTCGTCTTTGTATAAATACAAAGATATTTCCTTGATTCCTTCCTTTGACACTTGCTGTATCTCTTTATACTTTTGGCAGCTTCGAATGCATGATCCTGTTTTGTCCTGTGTTTCTGTCTTTGGCTGTGAGTATTCCTCCTGGCATTCAGTTGATGAAATGGCTTCGCGTGGGGTCTTTTGTGACTTCTTGAGCCGGACCTGAATTAGGCCAATAACCTCGGGCCGTCGGGACCCTTTCTTTGCCTGAAAGCGTGGATAATATCTCCGGGCCTCATAATGGCCTTCGAGAAAAGACTTGCCTAAGGACCCGCGGTTTTGGGACGCCAGTGACTTCCGAGAGGCAATCTCTGAATGGAGGCCTGGCCGAGCTCCGGGCCTCCCTGGTCATTACCCGGAACCTATTTCGCACGGGCATTTGTTAGGGAACTTATTTCTTCGTAAGCTAACCTTCTTTGGCGGAGGCCTTTTGGAGTTGTATGCCAATTCGGTGAAGGAATTGTTGGCCTGTTGGGGCGTTGTTTTGCTGTGGCGGAGGTCTTCAAGGTTGAGCATTACCTCAAAACTGGAGGCGGTGCCGGTGGTTGGTGCCTTTGGTTAGCGTTGAATCGTTCTCGCCCTTTTCATATGTCGTCGTGAGGTTGATTCCACTCCCCGGGGGTCCTCGGGGTTTGCTGATTTCATGGTGCTGGTGGGTTATGCCCTTTGCAATTATTTATTTGGGGCACGGCAGAGATCGGGCATGGCGGTAGATGAGATGTGTGCTTCATAATCATGAAGGAGCTTTTATCGGGCCGAGATAGGCCCGTGTTTCTGAGGAGGGTGCATCATTCGAGCCTGGCTCTCTTGGAGTCCTTGGTTCTGGAGAAGTGGTTCCTTTGGGGCAACAAGGGTTGGGCAAATAGGAGGGTGCTCGGTCGTCGAGTAGGTTTACTGGCTTCACTTCGTGGTAAGTTTCAGCATGATTCCTCCGTATCTCGGGTCATCCCTTTCTTATAGAGTTTTCCCTCCATAAGACTCCAACATACCCAGGCTTTGAGCTATTCAATCAAAGGGTTTTACCTTTAGGGGACCTGGATGAGGGTATGCCCCTTAGGCTTCTTGGTAAGGGGAAAGAGGGTCGAGTCGATACACTTGCGATTCGGGACATATTGGAGCTCGTATTATAGAAGCCTTTTGGTGAGGCATGAGCCTTCTTGTGGTAAGCATTTCTCCTCTTCTACCTTAGGGGTGGAGCCGATCGTGCTAGGAATACCTGAAGTATCAAATTCAAGCTTTGAGCTTCGATTTGAGTGGATATGATTGTGAAGCTATAGCTTGATTCCTCAAAAGTTTGGATTGAGAACAACCGGTGCCCAGATTGGTATAGTACTAAGCTTGTCCAAGGATGATGAAGGAGTGGCGACTTGTCGCTGATAATCGAGCTAGATCAGAATGGGCCTTCGAGGGATGAGTTCATCGTAGATTTTCGGGACAGGCGCTTAAAGAGACCCATGCTAGGGGTTCCGTCCTTCTAGAAAGATTCGCTTGAGCAAAGGTGGATAGGCGTGATGCCCAGTATGCTTATTGTCGATGCCACGAAGAGCAAGGCTGGGGCCGGTAAGCCATAACCCTTTAGGTTTGGAGCGTAGATTTTGCCACTTTGTATTTTGCTGTTTATACAACATGTTTGTAGATGGAGAGTGCACCTTTCGCGCATATTTAAAATGAGAGAAATCTTTAAGTTTTACCTCCTTTGTATCTCTTCCCGTATCGCCTTTGATCTGGCGGGCAGTTTTTCGTGCTTTGGCGGGATCCTCGTGGGTTTGGAACTGATTAGGCAAGCCTGGGGCTTTCAAGCGCGATCCTTGACGCAAGCAGGTGTTGGGGCCTTTATATTTTGCCCAGCTATTTTAGGCTCAGTCTCTGAGTCAGACCTTTATTTGAGCTTGCCTGTCCTTTGATCTTTTGTGCCCGCGTGGGCGGATGGTGATTGTTCTCATTTCTATACCTTGGGTATTTCGTTGTTTCAGCTATTTTGGGTCTAGTCACTGAATCGGGTTACTATTCGAGCTTTAACTGACCCTTAATTTCTTTCTTGCCTGTATGGGCAAACAATGGTGGCCTTCATTTCTTGACCTCGGGCATTTTGTCATTTCAACTATTTTGGGTCTAGTCTCTAAGTCACATTGCGATTGGGGATTTAATTTGACCTTTAACTTCTCTCTTGCATGCATGGGAGGTTGAGGATGATGGCCTTTTGTGCTTCGGGTCGAAGTGACCTTATAGGTCGGTAGCCCGGAGGCTCACTCGGCTGGCGATAGTGGCATTTACATCGTGCCCTTAGGCATGTTGTAGTTTAACTATTTTGGGTCCAGTCTCCGAGTCGCATTGCAACTCAAGCTTTAATTAACCCTTCAGTACTTTTGATTTTCAGACCGGCGATATTGCCTCTTATGCTGTTTTGGTCGTTGAGACCTTTTAATATGTGGCCCGGAGGCTTGCATAGTTAACTATTTTGGATCCGGTCTCCGAATTGCGTTACAATTAAAGCTCATTTTAATCCTCAAGTTGTCAATTTTTAAGCTAGTGACAGTGGCTCTTATGCTGTTTGGTCGTACAGACCTTTCAATGTGCGACCCGTAGGCTCGTTTTGTTGGCGACAAAGGCTCTTATGCTATTTTGCCCGTACTTCTTGTAGGCTTTGTTTTCTGTTGGTTAAGGTCTTTTGAAATAATTTTGCCTGACCCGTCGTCGGTTCTGGAAGAACCTCGATTTCAAGTCATTATTGGCGATGTTTGAGCACCTCAGAAGGTTCATAGCTAGTAGGTTGAGTAGGTCGACGCCTTGTGATTTGGAGCTGACATGGTCGAAGCTCATTTTTGCCTGTTGAGGTAAGCCTGTTTTAACCGGTTCTTTCCAAAGTATATTCGATATAGTGGCCTGCGATTTTTGTTTAGCGACAGTCGGGCATCCACGAGTCGAGTTAGTTTGGTTGTATCAATTGTTTTGACTGTAGTCACATGTGTTTGGTCAGAACCAATTTTGATCTCGAGTGATAGTTCAAACGTCTACACCGAGGGTATGCCCTTTCGGAAATCTTACAAATGCGACGTATAGCCTGAACATCGGGATTTTCATGCCTGTTGAGGTCTTTCAGTTTGTCATGCCTGTTGAGGTCTTATAGTTTTTGTCGTAATGTAGAATAGATCTGGTTACACCGAGTATGCCGCTAGGGGTCTTACAGTTTCAGGTTTCCCAGTGCATGGTGATTGACGATGAATGACAGTCTCCAAGTCATCGAATTTGTTTAAGCATGAAGACCTCTTTTCGTGAGCTCCGAGTTGCCTTATAGGGGCTTTATGAGCCCGGAGTTCCGATCCTGGGGTCGTGCGGGTACTGAATTGCTTATGCTAAGACTCCAAGTATCTCGGGACGCGTTTGGTGGAGAGGTTCCTACCGGGAATGCACTGTTATTTCCTCGCTTGGAGAATGGGATGCTGAAAGACTTTCTTCGATCCATTGTTGTAATATATATTGTTGTGTTGAGTTGACCTATATCGGGTCGAAGTTGATCGCTTGGAGGTTTGTCTTGCCTGAATATTTTGTAATTTTAGAGCTTTCGACCCAGAGGCCATCAATGCATTTGAACTGTTGGCATCTGTTCCCGAGTTTTCGGGACGTTTCTGGTGAAAGAATTTGTTACCCTACTCTAAGAAAGAGTTCCCTCCCCCCCTTTTCGACAAAAAGGTATTTGTTGATTGCTCGATATGATAGTACATACATTTGCCGACGGGGCCTGACTATATCAGTTGTTTGGTCCGATACATTGTTTTCGAAACCTCATTTGGCGTTTTTTAAAACTCTTAAGAGCGGGCAGCTTTCCCGGGGGAATGCCCCTCGCTTAAAAAGTCAGCCGCAGGGAAAGTCTTGAATACTTTTTACGGATTTCGCCCTTAAACGGCTTGCAGATGTTGCATCGTTATAAACCTTGCCGGAAAAATCCCTCCTTTTGGGATAAAAACTCGGTCGAAGGAAAGAGTGCAACGGGTACACCTTTAGGACCTCGAGGTCTTGCGACGACGCTAACGTCTCGGCAACTCCAATTGGGTTCCTTCACAAAGGTTAATTCCGAATTTGAAATAAAATAAAAAAAGAATAGTCGTACCTTGAAACGAGATATGCTGGCGATGCCTTGGGATTGGTCTACTGTAATTTCCAGGGGCATAGATGCGGCGTGGATCTGTACTTTGTTTTGTCAAGTTCGACCGGGTATGAAACCTGGTTTGCCCGTTGTTTCATTCGGGGGTAGAGGCATGAGCGTTGGTATCACGTCGTGTATAGCGAACATTTCCTTTGCCGCGTGTTGTTCCCCGTAGACGGTTTTGATCCCATCATTTTCTGGAATTTTATAACCTGGTGGAGGGTGGATGGTACTGCTCTCATGCAGTTTATCCATGGCCGTCCAAATAAGGCATTATACCTCATATCTCCCTCGATGATATGGAATTTTGTGTCTTGGGTTGTGCCAACAACGGTAACCGGAAGGACTATTTCCCCTTTCGTCATTGAGAAGTCGAGCCACTTCTTCTCGTAGTTGATGGCAAACCTCGGTCCTGTGACTGTGCGTGTTGTGGAACTCGCACACTAAGTTGTAATTTCTCTGCGAAGGGTCTGACTGTATCAGTTTGGGCCACTTGGCATCTCTAATCTTGCTGATAGCGAACATGATGTCTGATACATCGACGTTAAAGTTGTATTCCGATAAGTGGGGCACGTTTGTTGGCATTATGTTTCGATTGAACATGGTTTTGTTGACTAGCCCTCGAGGGTCTTGTCCTCAATCTATCCTTTGATCATTGCAAGGTAGGTTGCGCCTTAGGGCATTCCTTATGTCTTCGAGGTACGGTGAGTACCTTTCTTTGTTTGGTTCTGATTCTTTTACCATGAGTCTGTTTGGGTACACTAAGCCTGAAAGGGCTCCCAGTTGGTCGTCCTCGGCCCTGATCTTTATCTGGTACCAGTTGTGGACGTCCGACCATGCCACAACTGGATATTCGATCAGGTTCTGCTTCAGCTGTTTCGAAGCCACCGAGCTTTATTTGTTCAGGTCTTGGGTGAAGGCCGGCACTGGCCAATCATCGGAGACTGGCGACAACTCCATCTGTTCCATATGGAAGCGGGACACAAAACATGCAACATCTCGTTCTCTCTCTACTTAATTTTGAAAATGTCAGACTTCCTCGTTACTACCTTGATGGCTCCAGCATGTGCTTTTATGAAGGAGTTTGATAACATGGCGAATGAATCTATGGAGTTGGGAGCCAAGTTGTGATACCAAATCATGGCCCCCTTCGAAAGCATTTCTCCGAAGTTTTTCAGCAATACGGACTCAATCTCGTCATTCTTTATATCGTTACCCTTTTCTGCGCAGGTATAGGCAATAACGCGTTCGTTGGGGTCGGTGGTACCATTTTACTTAGGGAGTTCCGGCATTCTAAACTTTTTAGGAATGAGTTTTGGGGCCGCTTCCTCGGGGAATGGCCTCTGTATAAACTTCTTCGAATCCAAACCTTTCAGGACCGGGGGTGCCCCGGGATCTGATTCACCATAGAGTTGTAGGTCTCGACCTTTTTGTCGTTGGCTGCAATCATCTTCTCACCTGATTCAATCCTTTTGGTGAGGTCTTCGAGCATCTTCACTATGGCGGGGTTAGCCACCGACCCGTTATTGCTTGATCTTTCGGGTACTTGCTTGGCGGGGGGAGCTATCTCTGGTGCCACTGTGCTGGGAGTCCTCGGATGACTTTGCAACTGGGCAATGGCCAATTGTTGTGCCTGCAACATTTCAAAAATAACATGAAGGCTAACTTCTTGTTCTTCCCGGGCCGAGGTTTTCTGAGCTTCCTGTCGATCGTTGTGTCGTATGCTCCTGTCGGTGTGAGATTTTCATCGACTTGTTGTACGTCCTATGAATCCGCGTCCACTAGAATTGGTCTGGGTGCATTATCAGGATTCTGTAGTGGTGCTCTGCCGGACGGGAAAGCCACACCATATTCCCCATGATTTTCGAGGTTGTCATTCTCGACTCTGTTTACCGAGCCAGACATTTTGACCTGAAATCAAAGGATCTTGGTCAAGAAAAGTGTGAAAGATAATGTGTGTTTGTGCAATGAAACCAGCAAGAAAATAATCACTATTATTTTTAGCCCCATGGTGGGCGCCAAACTGTTTGCCGTGAAAATGGTAACAACAATTAAATTTGTAAATGAAATTCTAAAAATACGTGATCTATTCCCGAGCTAGTTGTTAGAGCAGTTGATGCTAATAATATGAAGTTTAATGATGAAATGTAATTTAAAACGAGATAGTAATCGAACCAAGGGGCCTGCTGCCAGGGTATGGGTCTGGTCGAAGGGGCGCTTTGGGGTCGACGTCGGGGTCGAGCTCGGGCTATCCGGGACAAACGGAAATGGGATAACAGTTAAGATATGATTTAATAAGGCTCTTTATACCCAATACCAGGTGGTAAAATGAAGAACAAATGAGAAAGCGATAAATATTAAAGTGGCCTCGGGCCAGTGAGAGAGAGCGAGTTTAGAAAGAAGAGAGAGAGAGAGAGAGAGATACTATTGCATTTGTGGAGAAAATGGAGCTCTGCCTTTACAGGGTGTTAGCGACCCCCTTTTTATAGAGAGGGGGAATTCCCAACTTCACACAAGGTACGTTGTGTGATTACAGAAATGGGATGGTACAACCGGCTAGCTTTGCGATGTACGCGTGGGCTGATTTCGAGCCGCTTGAATAGACCTTATCGACCCCGGATTCATTCCTCGGGAGATTCTTTCATTTGTCGGGCGTTAATCGACACCATCCTTAGCAGGGTATTGGCCGATCTTGAGAGAAGTGACTGGCTCGAGATCCCAGTCTTCCGAGATCACCCTTCAAGGTATTCAGTCAAGGTGAAATCGGCCTCCTAGATTTCACCATGCACAGACCTGACCTTCCTCGTCACTACTCGACTGAGATTAGGCTTGGCACTTACTAGGTACCGATATGGTGTACTCATGCCCTTTTCTGCACATGTTTTTTGTGTGCAGATCTAGGTTCTTCTGCTCAGCCGTTCTATCAGTGAGGCAGGCAATATCAGAGACTTCGAGGTATATCTGCCGTGTCCGCCGACCTAGAAGTCCCTCTCTATCCTCCCCTTTAGCTTTAGACTTCCTGTATTTACTATTGATTAGTCATTCTGGAGTTAGAACACTATGTTGTTTTTTATAGCTTGTGATTTCATGAGATTTCGGATTTTGGGAGTGTTGATTTAGTTTTAAGAGTGTGTATTATATATGTCGAGCGGAATATTAAACTATTTTATTATGTTTTACCCGTAACTTGCTAGTTTCGTATTCCATTTCCTTTTTCCGCAATTTGTTAGGCTTACCTAGTCGTAGAGACTAGGTGCCATCATGACAGTTCATGGAGGGAGAACTTGGGTCGTGACAATAGGCACCATCACGACAGGGTTATTTTTTGGGTCATGACGCACGCCTCCCAGGTTTGGGGAGTGACAAAATGGTATTAGAGCGGGTCGTGTCCTAGGAAGTCTACAAAGTCGTGCCTAGTAGAATCTCACTTATGGGTTTGTTGCGTGCCAAATTTATAATTGAGAGGCTATAGGGAATTTAGGAAATGCTACCCTTCTTTTGTTTACATATCATGTCATAGAGCTGATTCATAAGAAGAAAGTATAAAGCTTTCGCCAGATTTTGTATGCGCCAGAGGTGTAGGTATTAAAGTAGAGCTTTAAAGCGTAATTTTCACCTATGTTAAAGGGAGGTTATGAAAGAAACAGAAGATACGATACAATATTGAAAGGTAAGTAAGGTAAAGGTGAAGAAGATACGACATACTCAAGTACAAAAAGTTGTGAATAGTCCAGACTTCATATATAGTTTGAGTTTTAGTTTAGTTTATAGAGGAAACCCTAGTGAAAATTTTGTGAATCTCTAAGAGTTAACATTCGATGATGAATGTTATAAAGGGGAGAAGGATGTTACATCCCATACATTAGTATTAGGACGAGTCATAGTAAACCATATAAGCTAGAAGGGTTTAAGATCATTCATGAGGTTATAAAGGTGTCACGACCCTAAACCCAGACTCGGCCATGATGGCGCCCCTCATGAAGACAAGGCCAGCCGACACAACACCCTATTCCTTTTAAACAATTAATGTAGCACAATTTAAGTCATTAACATGCTAATAATCCCAAAAGGGACAATGAAACAGTACAATTTGTGAAACAAACACGGCCCGACATCGGGGTGTCACCAGTCATGAGCATCTAAACATGTGTCTAAGAGTTTGAAGGAGTTTATACAATCTATTACAAAACTAGAAAACACTGGGCTGCAAACGTCGAGCAGCTATCTAGTGGACTCCGAATGGCCTGCTGGGAGCAATCAACCCTCACTTGAGGGACCTGAAGCTCCTAAATCTGCACACAGGGTGCAGGGAGTAAAGTGGGTACTCCAAATCCGTGAGTAATAACAATAAATGAAGTCTGAATGATAAGAAATCATGTAAAACACAACAACATACTATAGAAAGGCAAAGTAAAACCATTAAAACACAGTAAAATAGTGAAACCTTGTAAAAACACCTTAGTTCAGCATAACTTCTTTAAAACACCTTTTTAACAGTTAAACAAGTAAATGAGAAGCAGCGAGAAAAGATGAACACATAAAATTAGCCCCTCGGGTACAATATCAATAGAATCAGCCCCTCGGGCAATAACATGGAACAACACCAGCCCCTCAGGCTATATCTTATATCACAATAGGTAATCGCGCTCACTGGGGGTGTACAAACTCCGGGAGGG
This sequence comes from Nicotiana sylvestris, assembly GCF_000393655.2. NCBI lineage: Eukaryota > Viridiplantae > Streptophyta > Magnoliopsida > Solanales > Solanaceae > Nicotiana > Nicotiana sylvestris. The sequence goes on from NC_091060.1 coordinate 150,144,231, forward strand.
TCCCCTTACGGCCCAAGCACAATATCAAGCCATCTCGTGGCATAATCAAATAGGCTCTTGGCCTTATATTGATCCACCTTGTGGCGTACAACTCAGGCCCTCAGCCTAAAAATCATAATTAGTACAACATTGTTGCAGCGTGCAGCCCAATAACATAATAACCTCACAACACAGGCCCTCGACCCTACTTGTCAGAAATTTCTAAAAGCCACTCGGGCACAGTAAAATATGATGCTCAACCCAAAATATCATTTAAAGTATTAAAATAGAGTAAACATGGCCGAGTTATGAAAACAGTATAATATAGCATGAGTGAGTACTGATATAAAATCAAAGTAGCGAGGGAATTGCAATAAAAAATCCCCTTAGGGTCCAAATAGTTGGCATGAGGCCCAAATGGCTTTCAGCCCAAAACATGATGATAGCAAATAGTTTGCAATCAAATACGCAGTAAAATATACATACAGGAAGGACTACGTCACAATCCACAATGGTGCATTACCCCACACGCGTCATTTAGCATGTGTGTCACCTCAATATAGCACAACAATGTGAAATCCGGGGTTTCATACCCTCAGGACAATGTTTACAATCATTACTCACCTCTATCCGGTCCAAACTCAAGCCCGTGATACCTTTGCCTCTCGAATCAGCCTCCGGATACTCCAACTCTAACCAAAATCAGTGCAAAACCATCAAAATATGCTAGGGGAACAAAGCCCACTCAAAAGAAATCAAATTACAACACAAATCCCGAAATTGGCCAAATTTGACCCCGGGCCCATGTCTCGGATCCCGATAAATTTTACCTCAATAGACTCCTTATCACTCCCTGAGTTCGTTCATATCAAAATCACCAAAATCCAACCACAAGTGAGCCCTCAAATCTCTAATTTTAGGTCTCCAATTACAAGCCCTAGTTCTTTTATATTTAGGCTTAAATTCAACAATTTCCATGATTAATTAGTTGAAATCACATTAGGATCGAGTATTAAGTACATAAATCTTACCTCCAAGTGTTCCCCCTTGATTCCATCGTCAGTCCTCTTCAAAAAGCATCAAAATCGCCCAAAAATGGAGGAACTTAGGCTAAAAATCGCGAAAATGAGCTTTTAAAACATTCCGCCCAGACAGTTCAGTCCTTCTTCGCGAACGCGGTCAAAGCCTCGCGTTCGCAAAGCACAACCTGACGTTGACCACATTTTCCCTCTTCACGAACGCGTCTCCCCTCTCGCGAACGTGAAGGCTCAACTCCACAACCCATCGCGAACGTGGCTCCCCTCTCGTGAACGCGTAGCTCAATGACCCCAGCCCTTTGCGAACGCGGGACTTCCCTCACGATCGCGAAGGACAAATCTTCAGCCTCACATGCTAACCCTTCGTGAACGCGAAGGCCTACTCACGAACGCGGAGGCCAACTGGTTTACAACACACATAGCAGTTTTCTGCAATTTTCTACAACTTGAAATGATCCGTTTAACCACCCGAAAATCACCCATGGCCCTCGGGACCTCAACAAAATATGAAAACATATCCACGACATCATTCAAACTTGTTCCAACCTTCGAAAAGCTCAAAACAACATCAAAACACCAAATTCCATCGGATTCAAGCCTAAGAATTCTATAAACTTTCAAAATCTACTTTCGATCAAAAAGTCTATCAAAGCACGTCTGAATGACCTGAAACTTTGCACACACATCCCAAATGACACAACAGACCTACTGCAACTCCCGAAATTCACTTCCGACCCCTATATAAAAATCTCACCTATCAGCCGGAAAATGCCAAAATTCCAATTTCGCTAATTCAAGCCTAATTCTACTCCGGACCTTCAAAACACATTCCGATCACGCTCCTAAGTCCCAAATCACCTCCCGAAGCTATCCGAACCATCGAAACTCACATCCGATCCCTTTGACATATAAGTCAACATTTGGTTGACTTTTCCAACTTAAGTTTACTCAAAAGAGACTAAGTCCCTCAAACCTTACCAAAACCTCTTCGAACCCAAGCCAAACAACCCAGTAACACAAAATACAACTGAACAAGGCAATGAGAAGCAGAAATGGGGGAAACGGAGCAATAACTCATGAAACGACCGGTCGGGTCATTACATCTTCTCATTCTTAAAAAACGTTCGTCCTCGAACGATTCAATAAACATACCTAAAGCCTCAAACAGGTGAGGATATCTGCTCTGCATCTCCCGCTCAGTCTCCCAGGTAGACTCCTCCATGAGTCAACCTCTCCACTCACTTTCACTAAAGCTATATCCTTTGACCTCAACTTTCGAACCTGACGCTCCAAAATAGCTAGTGGCTCCACATCATAAGTCAAATCATCATCTAACTGAACCGTGCTGAAATTCAGAACATGAGACGGATCCCCAATATACTTTCAGAACATAGAAACATGAAATACCAGATGCACACTCGACAAGCTGGGTGGCAAAGCAAGCTCATAAGAAACCTTCCCAATCCTTCGAAGCACCTCAAAAGGCCGAATGAACCGAGGACTCAATTTACCTTTCTTCCCAAATCTCATAACACCCTTCATGAGCGAAACCTTCAACAGAACCTTCTCACCAACCCCGTAGGACACATCCTGAACCTTCCTATCAGCATAACACTTTTGTCTCGACTATGCTGTACGAAGCCTCTCATGAATTACCTTCACCTTTTCTAAAGAATCATGCACCAAGTCTGTCCCCAATAGTCTAGCCTCACCGGCTCAAACCAACCAACTGGAGATCTACACCACCTCCAATACAAAGCCTCATATAGATCCATCCAAATACTCGACTGGTAGTTGTTATTATAAGCAAACCCTGTGAGCGATAGAAACTAATCCCATGACCCTCCGAAATCAATGACACAAGCACGCAACATGTCCTCCAATATTTGAATAGTGCGCTCAGACTGCCCGTTCGTATGAGGGTAAAAGGTTGTGCTTAACTCAACCTGAGTACCAACACTCGCTGCACAGACCTCCAAAACTGCAAAGTAAATTTAGTACCCTTATCTGAGATGATGGAAATCGGTACACCATGCAAACGAACAATCTCCCGAATATAGATCTCTACCAACCGCTCTGAAGAATAGGTAGTACACACAGGAATGAAGTGCGCGAACTCGGTCAGCCAATCCACAATCACCCAAATAGCATCGAACTTCTTCAAAGTCCGTGGGAGCCCAACTACAAAGTCCATGGTGATCCGCTCCCACTTCCATTCTGGAATATCCATCTTCTGAAGCAAGTCACCCGGTCTCTGATGCTCATATTTCACCTGTTGACAATTGAAACACCGAGCTACAAATCCCACAATGTCCTTAATCATTCTCCTCCACCGATAATGTTGTCTCAGATCCTAATACATATTCGTGGCACCTAGATGAATGGAATAACGCAATCCATGGGCCTCCTCCAGAATCAACTCCCGAAGCCTATCTACATTGGGCACACATATCCGGCCCTGCATCCTCAACACCCCATCATCACCAACGGTCACATCTCTGGCATCATCGTATTGAACTATATCCTTAAGGAAAAGCAAATGGGGATCATCATACTGGCGCTCTCTGATGTGATCATATAAGGAAAACCAAGAAATCACACAAGCCAATACTCGACTAGGCTCCAAAATATCCAAACTCATAAATCGATTGGCCAAGGCCTGAACATCAACTGCAAGAGGTCTCTCCCTAACTGGAATATATGCCAAACTCCCCATACTCACCGCCTTCCTACTCAAGGCATCGGCCACCACATTGGCCTTTCCCGGATGGTACAAGATAGTAATATCATAATCCTTTAGCAACTCCAACCATCTCCACTACCTCAAATTGAGATCGTTTTGCTTGAACAAGTGCTGGAGGCTACGATGATCAGTAAACACCTCACAAGACATACCATACAAGTAATGCCTCCAAATCTTCAATGCGTGAACAATGGCAGCCAACTCCAAATCATGAACATGGTAGTTTTTCTCGTGGGACTTCAACTGATTAGAATCATAAGCAATGACTCTACCCTCCTGCATCTACACACCCTATACCAATCCTCGAAGCATCACAATACATGGTATATGAACCTGAAGCTGATGGAAAAACTAACACTGGAGTTGTGGTCAAGGAAGTCTTGAGCTTCTGAAAGCTCTCCTCATACTCATCCGACCAACTGAATAAAGCACCCTTTTGAGTTAACTTGGTCAAGGGCAATGCGATAGATGATAATCCCTAAACAAACTAGCAGTGATAACTTACTAAACTAAGAAAGTTGTGAATCTCTGTGGTTGAGGACGATCTGGGCCAACGCTGAACCGCCTCTATCTTCTTCAGATCAACCTGAATACCCTCGCTGGACACCACATGCCCCAATAAAGCCACTGAACTGAGCTAAAACTCACACCTGGAGAACTTTGCATAAAGCTTCTCCTCCCTCAATATCTGCAACACAACTCTTAAATGCTTCGCGTGCTCCTCTTGACTACGCGAATACACCAGAATATCATCAATGAAAACTGTGACGAACGATTCAAGATAACCAGAGCACACTGTTCATCAAATGCATGAATGTTGCTGGGGCATTGGTCAGCCCAAAAGACATCACCAAGAACTCATAATGACCATATCGGGTCCTGAAATCTGTCTTAAGAATATTCAAGTCCTTGATCTTCAACTGGTGATAACCTGAATGGAGATCAATCTTGGAGAACACTCTCGCTCCCTGAAGTTGGTCAAACAAATCATCGATACGAGGCAAAGGATACTTGTTCTTGATTGCTACTTTGTTCAACTGCTTGTAATCAATGCAGATACTCATAGTGTAATCATTCTTCTTCACAAATAGAATAGGCACACCCCAAGGCAACACACTATTCTGAATGAACCTTTCTCAAGGAGTTCCTAAAGATGCTCCTTTAACTCTTTCAGCTCTACTGCTGCCATACGATACAGTGGAATAGAAATGAGATAAGTTCCCAACATCATATCAATACCGAAATAAATATCCATGTCCGGTGGCATGCCGACAGGTCTATAGGAAACACATCGGGAAAATCCCTTACAAAAGGAACAGAATCAACACTAGGAGTCTCTGCAGCGACATCCCTCGCAAAGGCTGGATATGAAAGACAACCCTTCCCAACTATACGTTGGGCCTTTAAGAATGAAATTACCCTACTGGGAACATAATCAATCGAACCTCGCCACTCAATCCGCGGCACACCCAGCATAGTCATTGTCTTAGCATGACAGTCCAAAATAGCACGACACGGAGATAACCAATCCATGCCCAATATAACATTGAATTCCACCATATATAACAACAAAATATCCACTCGAGTCTCCAGACCCACAATAGTCACCACCATAACTACCAGATCCCCAAGGCCTCTTGGCCTCCCTCTCATCTCGCTCCTAGCGTCGAATTGACTCAATCTCACAATCAATGTCTACAACCTCCCCAAAAGTAGCACCACACACCCTCTCCCTATTCATGAGAATATGAAGTTGATATGTGAGGCCATCAACAAACATTCTAATCCTCTCTCTATCTGTCAGAACCAACCAAATAGCATGACGAGCTAACTCTGAGAACCTCATCTCATACTGCGACACAGTCATCTCTCCCTGATGCAACCACTCGAACTGCCTGTGCAGCTCCTCTTTGCGAGACTGTGGCACATACATCTCCAATAAAAGAACGGAGAACCGCTTCCAAGTAAGGGGTGCTGCACTAACAGGCCTACGCCTCTCATAAGCCTTGCACAAAGTAAAGGCACCTCCAAAAAACTGAAAAGTAGTGAAAGCGACCCTGTTGGTCTCCAGAATACCCGATGTATGAAAAATCCTCTAACACTTGTCAAAGAAACCATGAGAATCCTCGCCCTATACACCACTGAAAGTCAGAGGCTGAAGTCTACCAAAGCTCTCCAACCTGCGTTGCTCGTCCTCTGGTATGACAGGAGCTACATAGTCCTAAGCAACTGCAACCAACTGGGTTGGATGTGCCCCCAATGTCTGAAGTCCCTGCATGACTTGCTCAGGTGTGCGAGTGGAGGGAGTCTGAGTGCCTCCCCCAGCCTGAGAAGTAGTTGCGGCTGTAGTAACTGAGACTGCCTGAGCTAGGCCTGTGCATACTAATAGAATCTGAGCCAAGGCCTCCTGAAGACCTGGAATCACAATGGGCACAGTTGGTGCCTGAGCTGGTGGTGCTAGAGCATCCATAACTGGGACTTGATACTGAACTAGGGCAGCTGGTGGATCTGCAGGTGCTACCCTAGCTGCTGTGTAGGCCACAGCCCTGCCCCTACCGTGACCACGACCACGTCCTCAGCCTCTAGTGTCCACAGCTGGTGGTACTGGTGGTCGTCCATCCTAACCAGTAGTGCGTGTCCTCACCATCTGTGAGAGAATAGAATAACAAAAGTTTAGTACTCGGATCAACATATTCGCATGACAAGAATTTCAAGAATATAAAGTTTACCTAAAGGTTCTGCAGCCTCCCGAGGATAAATACAGACTTCTCTGTACCGATCTGTGAGACTCTACTAAACCTGCTTATGACTCGTGAGACCTATGTAACCTAGGATCTGATACCAACTTGTCACGACCCTAAACCCAGACCCGATCGTGATGGAACATTTCGTGAAGACAAGGCCAGCCGACACAACACCCAATTCATCTTAAACAATTAAAGTAGCACAATTTAAGTCATTAACGTACTTATAATCCAAAAAGGGATAGTTAAACAATACAATTTGCAGAACAAACATAGCCCGACATCGGGATGTCACCAGTCATGAACATCTAAACATGTGTCTAAGAGTCTAAAGGAGTTTATACAGTTTATTACATAACAAGAAACAAAAAGTAAGATAGGAAGGAGAAAACACTGGGCTGCAAATGCCGAGCAGCTACCTAATGGACTCCGAATAGCCTGCTGGTAGCAATCAACCCTCACTGGCGGGACCTGAATCTCCTAAATCTGCACACAGGGTGCATGGAGTAAAGTAAGTACTCCAACTCAGTGAGCAATAACAATAAATGAAGATTGAGTGATAACTGTGATTTCTACATGTTTTATACCCATTCTTACCTAAGCTTTGTGCATTAACTGCCATAAATTAGTCCCAAATACTTACAAGTTGCGCTTGATTGCAGGTTTGAGCGACAAGATGATAAATACCAAAGATCGGCTCAAAAAGGAGTAAAATCTGCCAAGTGTCAAAAGACAACTGAAGTGGGGAACAAAATGACATGTGCGGTCCGCACTGATGTGTCACGTGGCCACACAGGAGAGTTCAGAGGCTAGGTTATTTCAAGGTCAACATGCGCGGTCCGCACTGCTTTGCCACGCGGCCGCTGATAACTGCGATTTTTGCATGTTTTTTATACCCATTCTTACTTGAGCTTTGTGCATTTATTGCCATATAATAGTCCCGAAATGCTTACAAATGACACTTGATTGTAGGTTTGAACAACAAGATGACAAATACTAAAGATCGGCTCAAAAAGGAGTGAAATCTGCCAAGTGTCAAGAGACAACTGAAAGGGGGGATCAAAAGGCCCTGTGCGGTCCGCACTGTTCTGTTACACAGCCGCACAGGAGAGTTCAGAAGCTGGGCATACCCAAGTTCAACCTGCGCGGACCTCACTGTTTTGCCACGCGGCCGCGTAGGAATGTTCAGAGGCCATGATGTTTTTAAGATAAGCTGCGCGGTCCACGCCCAGTTCCAACGCGGTCCACGTCCCTCTTTTGTGCGGTCCGCGTGGATGAAGTTCATGCGGCCGCACGTCACTTTTGTGCGGTCCGTGCCCCCCAGTACCAGATGCAAGTAATGAAGACCCAGAGCCCTACGCGGCCACGCGTCATTTGTGCGTGGTCCGCGCCAGACCCTCAGGGGTATTTTTGTCTGGTTTTTCCTGTGAAGTATAAATAGAACATTTTACTTTTTAGCGAGAAGACAGGGAAGATGGTTCGAGAGTAGAGAGCATCTGAACTCGTGTTACCCTATTATCAGCCTATTTTGGGCCATTTCTTCTAGTTTTAAAGTGGAATCAAGTAGATTAACATTGTAGTTAACCATTATTTCAATTTCATCTATTATTTCTTTGATTTTTGTTACTACTATGTCTAGCTAAACCCATTAGCTAGGGTTGTTGCTCAACCCTAGTGTGGGAAATTGATGGGTGTGATTGTTTAGTGCATGAATGATGTTGGGTGTTTGCTATTTGGATTAATCTTAAGTTTTAACTAAGATTTGGTAGTTGCAAACAATAAGTCTAGCTTAGTGGGTCTTGACTCTTCTTGAGAAAGAGAGTCTATGACCTCAAGATTAACTCCAACAAGGAATCGGGATGGACCCATGAGAATGGTAGTCCCAATTAACGGGTTAAACCTCGAGAGAGTAATTACCCAACTTGAACCATAAGTTGCTTGGGCAAATTAGCCTACCCAATTGGTCTCGAGAGAGTCAATTGGGCAAAATCACTCTCTCTACCGAGAGGTGTGAGAGTGGGTGTAAAAGGTGCAACGGTTATAGCATAAGCCCCATATTCGTCATTCTTGCATTAGGAATTTCTACCCGTTAGTGGACCACCTAGGTAAATGCTGCATCCCTAGTGCTTTTATCTATCTTGCATACAATTTAGAATCATAATTTTAGCATAACCTAGTTTTACAACTGTAGTTGATAAATTGTAGCTCTTAAACAAAAGAAAACCAAAAATGTTAGAAGATCAATTATGAGCTAAAACACTATCCTAGACCATACAAATACTCGACTCCAATTTGAAGTTCCCTGTGGAAAATCAACCTCGATATTGCTATTGGGTAAAAGTATTAGCGCCCACTCATCCTTAGGTTGAGTCTGCTTTGATTACTTTTTGGCGCCGTTGCTGGGGAGCTTTACGGTGTTGACTATCTGTGTAGCTAGTATTGTGTTTTGCTTCTCTTTCCTTCTTATTTACTAATTTTGTGTGTTGATCAATCAGGTACCACGGCTCTTAATGCAAATGACCCTCTCAGCAATGTGATAGCGGGGGAGGAGGTAGAAGATATAGAACAAGATGAGGTCTTACCTCAACTTCCACGGAGAGGCCGGAATGTCAATATAAATGCAAATGAGAACAACAACATTCCAGACCCTCCTCCGCAACTGCCGAGAGTGGCTCCCAGAGTTCTACCAAATCAAGGATACGCCAGTGCTATTGTTCCTCCCCGAATCCGGGCGGGGAACTTTCAAATCACAAATGTTATGCTGACCTTGCTCGAGCAACGAGGTTATTTCACGGGTGCCTCCGATCAAAATGCCTACAAGCACTTGAAGGGGTTCGTGGATACTTGTTGGGGTAGCAAGCAGACAAACGTGTCCGAGGATGCGTTGAGATTGAGGCTTTTCTTGTTCTCTCTTTGGGGTAAAGCATTGGATTGGTTAGAAAGGCTCCCCAATCATTCTATCACAACATGGGATGAATTGGCGGACAAATATATTGCCAAGTTCTTCTCTCCAAGTCATATGGCAGCTCTTCAGGATAAAATTCTAGTTTTCAAGCAGGAGCTAACAGAACCTTTTCATGAAATATGGGAAAGATATAGAACAATGGTAAAAGAGTGCCCTAATAACGACATGACCGGGGCTATGATTCAACAAACTTTTTATCGGGGCATCAACACCACAAATCAATGCATTGTGAACCAATTGGCCAGAGGGAATTTTATGAAACATTCTTACCAAGAGGCATGTGATGTACTTGATGAAATGGCCGACACCTCTTCGGCATGGCAAAGCCGAGCAAATGTGCCACAAGGTGACCCCATGGTCATCCATTTGCACAAGGAATTGCACGATCATGGCCAAGCGATAGCCGAACTTACAACAACTATGAATCAATTAGCAAAGGCGCAATTGCAACAAGTCCAAAACTCGTGCCAAGTCAATGCAATGGAAGGTGTTTCTATGTTGAAAAGGAGCAAAGAGGACAACAACCTCAAGGTAATTCTGAACAATATGACAACAACAATGATGGTGGTGGGTATTCGAATGAAGGTTTTGATGACCAAAGTGAGGAAGTCCAATATGTCAACAACTACCAAGGGAATAGAGGCAACCAAGGGAATCAGCAATGGAGACCCCAAGGTAATTGGGGCAATCAACAAGGCGGCAATTGGAATTACAACAACAATCAAGGAGGCAATTGGGGGAACAATAATTCTGGGAATCAAGGAAACTGGAGCGGGAACAAAAATTGGAACAACAACAATGGTGGTCAAGGTAATAGGGGGCAAGGCTATCAAAGGCCCCCAATGTATCAACAGCCCAATAACCCGCCTCCGTTCCAATCTCAAGGGTCGAGTTCATCGGGCAATGACATGAGTCGAATAGAGAGCATGTTCGAACAAATGATGAAAAAAAGTCAAGATTCTGAGGCCCAATTATCTTCGCATAACACATCTATCAGGAACTTGGAAGTGCAATTAGGCCAAATCTCTCAATCTTTATATACTCGCCCAAAGGGTGCTCTACCAAGTGACACGGTAGTAAACCCCAAGGGAGGGCACAACAATCATGTGATGGCAGTGACAACACGAAGTGGAAGAGGTGGTGATGTGGATGCCTCAAGAGATAACCGAGTTCCGGTAGATGAAGATGAGTTGCAAAATGATGAGATCTCGTTGGTAGTTGAGGATGTTGTCGAACCAAGTGAAAATCATGATGGGAGAATTGCAATTGATGAGGGTGAGGAGGAGACTCAAGAGGCCGTGAACCCGTCTATGGAACATGTCATTGATATGCCCGAACCGGAGGTGCCAAAAGCCAAGGCACCCTTGCCTAGACCTCCTCCGCCCTACCCTCAACGGTTGGCCAAGCAAAAGGGTGACAACCAATTTAAGAAATTTATTGAAATGATGAAGAGTTTGACTATCAATGTGCCTTTGGTGGAGGCACTCGAGCAAATGCCGGGATACGCAAAGTTCATGAAAGATTTGGTTACAAAAAAAAGATCAATGGAATGTGAGACAATCAAGATGACCCATCAAGTGAGCGCTATTGTGCATTCTATGGCCCCAAAACTTGAGGATCGCGGCGCATTCACTATCCCATCTACCATTGGAAGTGTCGACTTTGCAAAAGCCCTTTGCGACTTGGGGGCAAGTATCAATTTAATGCCATATTCGGTCTTCAAGACCTTGGGAATCGGACAACCTCGTCCAACCTTTATGAGGCTTCAGATGGAGGACTGATTAATGAAGCAGCCTTTGGGAATTATTGATGATGTCCTTGTTCGTGTTGATAAGTTCATATTGCTAGCAGATTTCGTGATCTTGGATTGTGAAGTCGATTTTGAGGTGCTTATCATTCTTGGGAGTACCTTCCTAGCTACGGGAAAGGCCTTGGTTGATGTGGAAGCGGGAGAATTAACCTTCCGTGTTGGTGATGAAAAGGTGGTGTTCCACGTATGCAAATCAATGAGGCAACCAAATAGCAACGAGGTGTGCTTGTTTGTTGACATTGTCATGGCAGTGATAGTGGATGACACAAGCGCTATGGATAATGTTGAGGACCCACTTGAGGCCGTGCTATTGAACATGGATGTTGATGATGATGCTAGAATGGTGGAGTGTGTGAAAGCATTGCATGGCATGGGCTCATATTCTTATGAACTGAGGAAGTTATCTCTTGATCTTGAAAATCGCAAAACTCCTCCCACCAAGCCATCTATTGAGGAGCCACCGGTGTTGGAGTTGAAACCACTTCCTCGTCACCTCAGGTACGAATTTCTTGGTCCTAATTTTACTTTGCCGGTTATACTTTCTTCTTGCTTGACTAACGTGCAGGTTGAAGCCAGTTTGGCGGTTCTTCAAAAGCGCAAGCGGGCAATTTGATGGACCTTGGCGGATATTCGTGGTATTAGCCCCGCGTTTTGCATGCACAAGATAATATTGGAGGATGATGCTAGGCCGTCTCTTGAACATCAAGTGGCTTGACGCTGGTGTGGTGTATCCAATTTCTGACAGTTCGTGGACTTCTCCGGTACAATGTATGCCAAAGAATGGAGGAATGATGGTGGTGACCAATGACAATAGTGGACTTATTCTGACTCATACTGTGACGGGTTGGAGGGTATGTATGGACTACCGGAAGTTGAACAATGTGACTAGAAAGGATCATTTCCCATTGCCGTTCTTGGACCAAATGCTTGATCGTCTTGCAGGCTGGGCTTTCTATTGTTTTCTTGATGGGTATTCAGGCTATAACCAAATTCTCATTGCCCCGGAAGACCAAGAAAAGACAACTTTCACATGTCCTTATGGCACATTCTCCTTCTCTCGAATGCCATTTGGGTTATGTAATGCACCGACGACTTTCCAACGATGTATGATGGCAATCTTCACCGATATGGTGGAAGACATTTTCGAGGTCTTCATGGATGATTTTAGTGTGGTCGGGGACTCTTTCGGTGATTGCTTGCAAAACTTGGATCGTGTATTGGTCCGATGCGAAGACACAAACTTGGTTCTCAATTGGGAGAAATGCCATTTTATGGTAGAAGAAGGCATTGTGTTGGGTCACAAAATTTCAAAAAGAGGGATTGAGGTTGATAAAGCAAAAATTGAGGTTATCTCGAAGCTCCCTCCACCTACTTCTGTCAAAGGGGTGAGGAGTTTTCTTGGACATGCGGGTTTCTACCGAAGATTCATCAAAGACTTCTCTAAGGTAGTTAACCCGTTGTGTAAATTGCTAGAGAAATATGCCAAATATGTGTTCGATGAGAGATGTATGGAGGCTTTCGAGCTTCTAAAGCAAAAGTTGACGACTACCCCCATCATTACCGCACCAAATTGGAGCTTGCCCTTTGAGCTCATGTGCGACGCTAGTGATGTTGCGGTGGGGGCGGTCTTGGTCCAAAGAATCAACAAAATGTTCCATCCGGTGTACTACTCAAGTAAGACAATGAATGAAGCTCAAAGGAACTACACGGTCACCGAGAAGGAATTGCTTGCCATTATTTTTGCCATGGAGAAGTTTCGCCCATACCTTATGGTGGACAAAGTGATTATTCATACCGATCACGCCGCCCTTAGGTACTTGATGACGAAGAAAGATTCAAAAGCGAGGTTAATGAGATGGGTGATTCTTCTTCAAGAATTTGATTTGGAGATTTTTGATAGAAAGGGTAGTGAAAATCAAGTGGCGGACCACTTGTCTCGATTGGAGGAGGAAGGGAGGCCTTTGGACGGCCTTGAGATAAATGATGCTTTTCCGGATGAACAACTCCTCTCGGTTTCAATGCTAGACATGCCATGGTTTGCCGACATTGCCAATTATCTTGTTACCAGTGTGGTTCTGTATAAGCTCTCTTCAAACCAAAGGAAGAAGCTCAAGCAGGATTGTTTGGACTACTATGGGGATGAGCCGTATCTTTTCAAAATATTCACCGATGGTGTAATTCGCCGGTGTGTTCCCGAAGAAGAGCAATTGAGTATTGTGGAAGCTTGTCACTATTCTCCCTATGGTGGCCATCATGGCAGGACGAGGACATCGTCTAAAGTGTTGAGTTGTGCTTTCTATTAGCCTTCTTTGTTCAAGGATTCTGGTGACTTTGTGAAAAGATGTGATGAATGCCAATGTGCCGGAGGGATTTCGAATAAAGATGAGATGCCCCTTAACACGATTCTAGAGGTTGACATTTTTTATGTTTGGGGGATAGACTTTATGGGACCATTCGTAAGTTCTTGTGGCAACACCTACATCTTGGTAGCGGTTGATTATGTGTCAAAATGGGTTGAGGCCATAGATTTACCGAATAATGAAGCTCGAAGTGTGGTGGCGTTCTTGAAAAAGAGTATCTTCACGAGGTTTGGCACTCTACGTGCTATCATCAGTGACGGGGGTTCTCATTTTTAGAACCGGGCTTTTGACTCTTTGCTAGCCACGTATGGGGTAAATCACAAGGTAACCACTCCTTATCATCCTCAAGCGAGTGGCCAAGTTTAGGTGTCCAACCGTGAGATCAAGAGTATTTTGTCTAAGACTGTCAATGCAAATAGGACCAACTGGTCGAAGAAATTGGATGATGCTCTTTGGGCTTATCGTACAGCTTTCAAGACTCCAATTGGTATGTCGCCGTATCGGTTGGTGTTTGCAAAGGCTTGTCATCTTCCGGTAGAATTGGAACATAAGACTGTGTGGTCCCTGAAAAAGTTGAACATAGAATGGGATGTAACTGCAAATCTCCGGGTTGAGAAATTGAATGAACTTGATGAGTTTAGGTTTCATGCTTACTCCAGCTCGCCGTGTATAAGGACAAGATGAAGTACCTTCACGACAAGTATGCCCGAGGGAAGAAATTCAAAGTTGGTGACATAGTTCTTCTTTTCAACTCCCGGTTGAGGTTATTTTCGGGCAAACTGAAGTCTAAGTGGAGGGGCCCATTTGAAGTGGTTGGTGTAACTCCTTTTGGTGCCATTGATCTCAAAAATAAGAATGGTGAAGTTTTCCGGGTCAATGGGCATCATGTCAAGCACTATTTGGGCAAGATTGATGATAGTCACGTGGTGACACTCATTCAATTGAAATGACTGTGATGGTAACATGCGTCGTGTCGCGTCGTTAAATCAGGTGCTTCTTGGGAGGCAACCCATGTCTTTTTCTTTTTCTTTGTTTTTCTATTGTAGAGTAGGATTTTTGAGCTGATAGTTTGTGAAGTATTGCAGGGATAATGTTGAACCAGTGCAGGGCAAAAGTGCAAAATGGTCAGTCTCTGAATATTGCCTACGCGACCGTGCAGCAAAACAATGTGGTCCGCGTAGGATTGAGCAGCTGAAGGGTTAAGGCCCAGAAGACCCAGCATGGCCGCGTGACATTTCTGTGCGGTCCGCGCTAGAGGACCCAGAATTACATGTTCTCTGACAAAGTTCCCCCGCGGCCGTGCACCAAAGCAGTGCGGTCCGCGCTGGGATGGCTGAAAGTACCAAGTCTCTGAAGACTTCCACGCGGCCGCGCACCAAAATAGTGTGGTCCGCGTGGATTGAACAGCTAATGTGTAGGATGCAAAATCCAGTGCAGTCCGCGTCCCTTTTTGTGCGACCGCGCTGGTAGGTAGGTACTGGGTCACAGGGTTTTTCTATAAATAGAGGCCTTGGTCCTTATTTTAACATTTTCGCCAAATTTACACCTGAGCTATTGTTTTCACTGTTCATCAAGACTAATTGTGTACATTCATTAATCCCTGGTAACAACTCTCATTCATTTCAATCATAGTCTAATTTTTGTTTCGTTTAATTGTTTTCTCTACTAGAGTAACTTCTTACTTTCGTCTTTTTCTTCTTAGTTTAACTGTTAGCTTAGATTTTTGTGTGTTTTAGTTTAATCATGGGCATGGAATCTTGTTAAATAACTGAGTAGGGACACTTAGGACCCAAAAAGGTGAACAAAAATTGGATTTAATTGAACAAACACCCGACTCGGTTAATTTAGCCCTACACGGCCGCGCATCACTTGTGCGCGGTCCGCGTGACTCTGGTTAAGAGATGATGAACCTCTCTGTGCGGTCCACGTGCCATTTTTGTGCGGTCTGCGTGAGCCCAGCGCGGCCGCGGTCCAAAACAGTGTGGACCGCGTGTGAAGAGTTCAGAGAGGTCAACATTTGGGTATTTCACCTTTGTGGACCGCGTACCATTTCTGTGCGGTCCGCGTGAGCCCAGCGCGGCCGCGGTCCAAAATAGTGCAGACCGCGTGTGAAGAGTTCAGAGAGGTTAACATTTGGGTATTTCACCTGCGCGGACCGCGTACCATTTCTGTGCGGTCCGCGTGAGCCCAGCGCAGCCGCGGTCCAAAAATCAGTGCAAACCGCGTGTGAAGAGTTCATAGAGGTCAACATTTGGGTATTTCACATGCGCGGACCGTGTACCATTTCTGTGCGATCCGCGCTGAACCAACGCGACCGCGGTCCAAATCGGTGCGGACCGCGTCAGTTTATTCAGAAAGGTATGTATGGGTGTCAGTATACTGCGCGGACCGCGTGCCTTTTGGTGCGGTCCCCGCCCCTCTGTCTGTATCACTGTGTTTGCACTCTTTGCATTCAACTGAATTGTCTACTTCACCTTATGTGCTTCTACTAACAATGTTAGACATGTATTCCTTGCAGATAATGGTTCAAAAACGAGCGGGCAAAGAAAAACTATCCGGAAGAGGTGGTCCCTCCCGAGGGGGGAAAAGCAAGAGGATTGTGAAACTCACTCCTAAAACCAGGGAATTGATAAAGAAAACCCGAAAGATAATCCGGGAAGCTGATAGAGCTGCATCTCATTCCAAGGGGAGTGAGTATGCACCTTCACGGAGCATTACCTCGGAGTCTGCCCCCACCCATATGTCCACTTCATTTCAGCTCTGTGATTCCCCTTCCCCTGATCATGGTAATGTAGCCTCCTCCAAGAAGCCGGTTAATGTCATCTCGGACTCGTCTGATGAGTCCGTAGCAAGAGAAGAAGAGCAATACTCCACATCTCCCACACTTTCATCATCAGGGGAGAGTGAAGGGTACACTGCGGGAGGTGAGCCACACGTCGGGGGGATAGAGCGTACTAGAAAACCGGAGGCATGTGCAGATAGGTTTGTTAGCGAGGTTGCTTTCCACAAATTCCGGGAGTGGTGGCCCAAAAGGAAACTGATTCAGAAGAGGCAGTTCATATATGTCGATCTTGTCCCTCTCAACCCTCATGTGCAAGCACAATTCCGCACTAGAGAGGGTTGGGTCTTCTTAAAAGAACATGTTGAGATGGCGAATGAGCATATGGTGAAGGAGTTCTACAACAATGTTCACCATATAGTTCGGGACTCAAAAGCAACTAAAGTGAGAGACAAGACAGTTATGCTTGATAGAAAATCGTTGAATGAATTCCTGGAGTTCGAAGAAGAAGAAGAGGATGAATCGCAATATTTAGAAAAGCTAGCAATGAAAGAGGAGGTTCGTCCTTGATTGGCCGAGCACTTGGCAGCCCTGGGGACAGTCTCAATCTGCTTGAAAGCACAAGAAAAGATCTTTAGGAACACCCTGAACTTTGAAGCCAAAGGGTGGTTGACTTTCGTGTGTAGTCGATTTGACTCGTCTAGACATGATCACTCCATTCCCCTTCCTCGTGCTATCTTAGTAGCATCTATCATGGCAGGTTTCCCTCTGAATGTGGGTAATATTATATCGAGAGTGATTTCTACAGTTGGTCAGGAGACCCAAACAAACTACCCCTTCCCAAACACAGTCTCTTTGTACTTCAAAGAATTGAAAGTTAAGAAAAATAAATATGATGTCAAGGTACCTAGGGTGGCCCCGTACTCATGGTATAGTCAGTTGGGTCCAGACAACCCGAAGAGGGGCAAGAAGAATGTGGAATCCTCTTCCACCGCACCTGGCCAGTCTGAGGAGCCAACGGTCATTGAGCAGCCCAATGAGCCTTCCACCATTCCTGCTACTGATGAGGCATTGCCTCCAGGTCCGTCGTTAGCAGTTGGTCCTTCTATTGCAACTGACACGGTAGTCCCTTCATCAAAGACTCACCGGTTCACCGCAAACCAGCTTACCCATTCCTTTGCTAGTTTGAACAACTGGATGTCAGCTACGACATCCAAGTTATCTACATTGACCATTACTGTACAGTCACAGGGAGCACCAGTTACTGTTGAGATTCCTTCCTCCATTGAGGATGCACTGAAGAAGATCCTGGCCAACCAGGAAAAGATGATGGCGACGTAAGATGCCTTGACTAAGGAGGTTGGGGCACATGGCAAAGCGTTGGAGAAATTGGCTCGGGAGCACAAGAAGCTGAGGAAGCAGAAGGCTTCCAAAGAGTCAGTGACACAGTTGATAGTGGATGTGGACAAGCTCATGGCGGATCAGTTGCCAATTGACCTACTATTTGGGGATTCGGCTGTAGAGCCAGCAGTAGAACAGGTATAGGAAGAGGGGTAGAGGCCAAGAAAAGAGAGGAAACTCCCTAGCACTAAGGGAGTTGTGATTGAGGTAGAACCGGTTCAGGAGAGTCCTTCCACTTACCCACAAGTTGATGAGCCAGTTCTTGAGCAGGCACCTATCCCAGCAGCACAGCAGTAGCAAGCCGGGGACCAGTCTGAGGTCCCCGCCAGTACAGAGGATTTAGGAGCCACTGACCAGCACAGGGTGACGGATGAGGCTTGAGGGGCCTTTCTATATCCTTTCTTTCATTTTGGTGTTTATTTTGATAGTTAGCATTGGGGACAATGCTAGCTTTTATTCGTGGGGGTGTGGCCCTACTATTTTGATTGACTGTTGGATTACTGTATATATTCTTTTACTTTCAGCACATTTGTATTTGTAGATGGCTTGTATATAACTGTTCATTGTAGATGCTCTTAAACTCTATGTATATATTCATTTCCCCTAGTTGTATATTATACTCTTCATTCGGTTTTCATTTTGATTTCTATTTTTCGTTAAAAAAAATTCGTTTTAGATGCAAAGTTAGGCTCATAGCCTTTTTGTTTTATTTTGGCATTTGCAATAAGCCCTTGGTTTTCTTAATGCCACAGTTCTTTCCAAGGGTAGAGTGTTGTGCGAACCGGGAGGCTCTTCCCAATGATAGATGGTGTGACAACCTTCTTAAGGATTTGAGTTCGTTTTTGATTTTTCTTTTTGATTTTCAAGTTTTTTGTAGTTAAGGGTACCTCAGGCAAAGCTTCACTTGGGCCTAGCACATTTGCCTTTGATCCTATGGTCAAAGACATCATGTTGTGATTAGGATGGTGAAAGTTGTGGCCTTGAGACTCTTGTGTTGACCAAACAATCATCATGTGGTCATTTTGGGCCATTGTGCACTTGAATCATATCTAAGGTCGTTGTGGGCCCTCGACTCCGTCTTTGGCAATCCTTGAGTGTGTGTAGTGAGAATTCGAATCGTGAGCCCAAGTACCGAGCCATGGCCTAGAACTTGCCCTGAATGTTTGTTGAGGCAAAATCATAGGTGGAACTTGACTTGAGACGTGATTATAGGCGCTCCTTGATCCAAAATGCAAAATTTGAACAATTTCCATGACCTACCAATGAAATAATCCCTAGTTCACCCCTTTTGAGCCTTAAACCTTTTTCTTTCATGAACCAAGCTACAAGCCTATAACCGTTCTTAATGAGACCCTATCTTGGCACCCAAATCTTCCCTTGAGTAAATGGCAAATGTCTATGTTTGGAGGGGAGTGACAAGAAAGGCATCAATATGGTAAAAAGGCGCAAAAGCAAAAGAAAAGGAAGGCAATGAAAAAGAGAAAAAGACAAAAAGAAAGACAAAAATGAATAAGAACCAAAAAGGGAATCCAAGGACAACAAAAAAATGAAAAAGGTGTGTAAAAGTGGTAAAAAGGAGAAAGGGTTTGAATTGCAAAAGAAAGAGTGATAATGTGTCTCTCTAACCCCTTGAAAGAAGT
Organism: Nicotiana sylvestris; assembly: GCF_000393655.2. NCBI lineage: Eukaryota > Viridiplantae > Streptophyta > Magnoliopsida > Solanales > Solanaceae > Nicotiana > Nicotiana sylvestris. The sequence continues at coordinate 150,163,689 of NC_091060.1, forward strand.
GAATTACTCAATTGAGTTAAGAAAGTGTGCCAAAATAAATCAAAAGAAGTGTTTAAGGGAAGATTGAACCCATTTGAACAAAAACATGTCCTACCTTTACCCAAAACCTTCACAATGACTCCTCAAAAGCCCTATATGATCTTGAGTTAAGGGAAGCCTACATTAGTGGATACTTACATAAGGGGCAAGCATATGGTACTTAGAGACGGACTTAGGGCCTTTTCTTTGTGAGAGATGAGAAAGAAGTCCATTCACATTGATTTGTGTGCAAATACTCTAAAAAAGTGAGGTTCACTTAGGGAAAGTCGAGGATGTGTGAGTTTGGGTTCCACAATGACCAAAGAAATTGTGAAAGGTTCCTTGATGAAATGTGTCAACTCTTGATGTTCTTGTGTCACACTTGATCCACAAGTTTTCAAAGTTTAAATGTGTTAATGATGCATTCGCATTGAGGGCAATTGTTAGTCCCAATTGATTCTTGTTGAGGTTACTTTAGGATAAACAGGAATTACTTGGGTGTTTTCCATTGAGGGGTAGGTCTCATTTTATTTGCTTGAGTACAAGCAAAGGTTTAAGTTTGGGGGAGTTGATAACTGTGATTTCTACATGTTTTATACACATTCTTACCTAAGCTTTGTGCATTAACTGCCATAAATTAGTCCCAAAATGCTTACAAGTTGTGCTTGATTGCAGGTTTGAGAGACAAGATGACAAGTACCAAAGATCAACTCAAAAAGGTGTGAAATTTGCCAAGTGTCAAAAGACAACTGAAGTGGGGAACAAAATGACATGTACGGTCCGCACTGATGTGTCACGCGGCCGCACAGGATAGTTCAGAAGCTGGGTTATTTCAAGGTCAACCTGCGCGGTCCGCACTGCTTTGCCACGCGGCCGCGCAGGATAGTTCAGAGACCGTGCAATTTCCAAGTCAAGATGCGCGGCCCGCGCTCCTTTCAACGCCGTTCGCGCCCAAGAGTGTCAGAGACTTAGTCATTCAAGGCAAAAGCTAACGAGCCCGCACACCTAATCAGTGCGGTCAGTGGATGAAGTTCAAAGAGGGTGGATTTGGACCAAAACACCCTACGCGTCCGCGCGTCACATTTGTGTGGTCCGCGTCCCCAGTGTTAGAAGCAAGATATGAAGACCGAAACCCCTACGCGGCCGCGCGTCATTGATGCGCGGTCCGTGCCAGACCCTCAACGATATTTTTGTCCGATTTTTCCTGTGTAGTATAAATAGGACATTTTACTTTTTAGAGCAGAGTTTTTTTTGGTTTTTATCAGATAGCACCTGAACTTGAGACTTCATAGTATTAGCCTATTTTGGGCAATTTCTTCTAGTAATAACGTGGATTTGAGTAGATTAACATTGTAGTTAATTATTATGTCAATTTCATCTACTATTTCTTCAATTTCCGTTTCTATTATGGCTAGCTAAACCCATTAGCTAGGGTTGTGGCTCAACCCTAGTATGGGTAATTAATGGATGTGATTGTTTAGTGCATGAATGATGTTGGGTATTTGTTATTTGGATTAATCTTATGTTTTCATTAAGATTTGGTGGTTGCAAACACTAAGTCTAGCGTAGTGAGTCTTGACTATTCTTGAGAAAGAGAGTCTATGACCCCAAGATTAATTCCAACAAGGAATTGGGATGGACCCATGAGAATGGTAGTCCGAATTAACGGGTTTAACCTCGAGAGAGTAATTACCCAACTTGAACCATAAGTTGCTTGGGCAAATTGGCCTACCCATTTGGTTTCGAGAGAGTCAATTGGGCAAAATCACTCTCTCTACCGAGAGGTGTGAGAGTGGGAGCAAAAGTGCAACGGTTATAGCATAAGTCTCATATTCTTCATTATTGCATTAGGAATCTCTACCCGTTAGTTGACCACCTAGGTACATGCCACGACCCTAGGGCCTTTCTCTATATTGCATACAACTTAGAATCTATATCTTGTAGTTGATAATCAAAAGAAAACAAAAAATGTTAGAAGATCAATTAGGAGCTAAAACATAGTCCTAGACCATACAAACACTCAACTCCAAATTGAAGCTCCCTGTGGAAAATTGACCCCGATACCACTATTGGGTAAAAGTATTAGCGCCCACACTTCCTTAGGTTGAGTCCGCTGTGATCACTGAGCGATAAGAAATCACGTAAAACACAACAACATGCTACAGAAAGGCAGAGTAAAACCAGTAAAATGTAGTAAAATACTGAAACCTTGTAAAAACACCTTAGTTCAGTATAAGCTTCTATAAAACACCTTTTTATCAGCTAAACAAGTAAATGAAAAGCAGCGAGAAAAGATAAACACACAAACTCAGCCCCATGGGCACAATATCAACAAAATCAGCCCATCAGGATATATCTCATATCACAACGGGTACCTGCGCTCACTGGGGATGTACAAACTTCGAGAGGGGCCCCTTACGTCCCAATCGCAATATCAAGCCATCTCGTGGCATAATAAAATAGGCTCTAGGCCTCATATCAAGCCACCTTGTGGCGTACAACTCAGGACCTTGGCCTCATAATCATAATCAGTACAACACTGCTACAGCGTGCAGCCCGATCCCATAAGAACCTCACAACACAGGCCATTGGCCCTACTCATTCAGAAATTTCTAAAAGCCACTCAGGCACAGTAAAATATTGCTCAGCCCAAAATATCATTAAAAATTTTAAAACAGAGTAAACATGGCTGGGTTATGAAAACAGTATAATATAGCATGATTTAGTACAGATATAAAAGCAAAATAGTGAGTAAATAGCAGTAAAAAATTCTCTAAGGGTCCAAATAGTTGGCACGAGGCCCAAATATGGCATTCAGCCCAAAGCATGATGATAGCAAACAGTTTCAATCAAATATATGTAGTAAATAGTCATACGGGATGGACTAAGTCACATTCCCCAACGGTGCATAACCCCACACTCGTTATCTAGCGTGTGTGTCACCTCAATATAGCACAACGGTGTAAAATCTGGGGTTTCATATCCTCAAGACAACATTTACAATCATTACTCACCTCTATCCGGTCCAAACTCTAGCCCGCGATGCCTTTGCCTCTTGAATCGGCCTCCGGATGCTCCAAATCTAACCAAAATCAGTGAAAAACTATCAAAATATGTTAAGAGAATAAAGCCCACTCGAAAGAAATCAAATTCCAACACAAATTCCGAAATTGGCCAAATCTGACCCCAGGCCCAAGTCTCGGATCCCAATAAAAATTACATCAATAGACTCTTTATCACTCCCTGAGTTCATTCGTATCAAAATCACCAAAATCCAACCACAAGTGATCCCTCAAATCCCTAATTTTAGGTCTCCAATTACAAGTCCTAGTTCTTCAATATTTACGCTTAAATTCAACAATTTCCATGATTAATTTGGTAGAAATCACATTAGGGTCGAGTTAATAATCCATAAGTCTTACCTCCAAGTGTTCCCCCTTGATTCCCTCTTCAATCATCTTCAAAAAGCTTCAAAATCGCCAAAAAATGGAGAAACTTAGGCTAAAAATCGCGGAAATGAACTTTTAAAACATTTTGCCCATACATTTCAATCCTTCTTTGTGAATGTGGTCAAAGTCTCACGTTCGCAAAGCATAACCTAACGTTGACCATATTTTCCCTCTTCGCGAACCCGTCTACCCTCTCCTGAACGCGAAGGCTCAGCTATACAACACATCGCGAGCGCGGCTTCCCTATCGCAAACGTGTAACTCAATGACCCCACCCCTTGGCTAATGCGGGACCTCCCTCACGAATGCGAAAGCCAAATCTTCAGCCTCATGTGCTAACCCTTCGCGAACGCGAAGGCCAACTGGTCTGCAACACACACAACAATATTTTGCAATTTTCTACAACTTGAAATGATTCGTTTAACCACCCAAAACTCACTAGAGGCCCTCGGGACCTCACCCAAATATGCCAACATATCCCATAGCATCATTCAAACTTGTTCCAACATTCGAAATGCTCAAAACAACAGCAAAATACCAAATTGCATCGGATTCAAGCCTAAGAATTCTAAAAACCTCCAAATTCCGCTTTCGATCAAAGAGTCTATCAAACCACATCCGAATGACCTGAACCTTTGCACACACATCCCAAATGACACAACGGACTTACTGCAACTCCCGTAATTCCTTTCCGACCCTTATATAAAAATCTCACCTATCAACCGGAAAACACCAAAATTCCAATATCGCTAATTCAAGCCTAATTTTACTCCAGACCTCCAAAACACATTTCGATCATGCTCATAAGTCCCAAATCACCTCATGAAGCTATCCGAACCATCAGAACTCACATCTGAGCCCTTTGAAACATAAGTCAACATCTGGTTAACTTTTCCAACCTAAGCTTCCTTAAAAGAGACTAAGTGTCTCAAACCTTACCAAAACCTCTCCAAACCCGACTGGTAACAAAAAGTACTGCTGAAAAAGGCAATAAGAAGCAAAAATAGGGGAAACGGAGTGGTAACTCATGAAACGACCGGCCAGGTCGTTACAAAAGGATTTGTGACTATGTTATTGTAAGATCCTGTAAGTTTAACAACCTTGATACTATTACCTACTTTTGATATGGTATTTTGAGTGGAATATTTTTGTAAAAAAGTTTGAAACTATGATTTTATATAGTTATTAATATTACTACTTTTGAATATGCTTTAAATTATAGACATAATATGAGAAAGTTTATGAGATTTTCTTTATTGTAAAGAAAGATATTATTTTCTCACAAGAGAAGAAGGTTATCTTTTTACCATTTTAAGAATTAAGCGTACAAAAATTTGTACTCTTTATATGAGATTAGGAAGATTAGAAATTGAGAAAATATATATATTTTTACGTGGCTGTTTTAATAAAATAATAGGGTATGTACTGATTTTATATGGTACCACATGACCATGATAGTAAGATGTATAAAATGTATTAAAAGCGAGTAGTGTTTAATGTAATTTGAGATAATTCTTAATTATGTGGCTAATTGTATAATTATGAATTTTTAGTGAGGGATTAAATAAGTAATTAAGCTAATTAAATAATTAAAATATTTTGGATAAGCTCTTGAACCCCAAACGTTGAAGCTCAAGGAGTCTTGGTTAAAGTGACTCTTAATTCACATTTCAAGGTGGCAAAGTTAGGGTGTTTAGTGGATTAGTCATCCCAAAGAAGTGAGGCCCACAATGATCTTAAAAGCTTTACAAAGAGCTATGAATCCTTCAATATGATCCTACAATAATGAGTTGGATTCTCAAATATGATTCCATACGAATCCTTTACAAAGTAAGATAGATTGGAAGCGTGATTTTGCTTCAACAAAATTTCATACAAAGTTATACTATCTAATAGCATCATGAAAGGTAATTCTAAGAAAACACGGTACAATCTTTCTCAAGAATATCATATGGATTTTCCCCTGCTTTGATCCGCCATTGCGTGCTTTTAGCAAAAAGACGTGTGTTAGAGGGATTGTCAAGAGAACTGGCTTAGGTATGTTAAGGCTAATCTTTCCTTCTTTTGGCATGATCCAAGCAATCATACGTATACGTAATGTTATTCCATAAGTGGTTCTACTCTTAGTAATTAAGGATGTCTATGTTATTCATTCCTTTAAAGTGATATTCAAGAATGTTTGTGTTTTCCTAAGTCTATATTAAAGTATTTGATAAAGATTTTAATGGTTAAAATAAAGTGATACATGCATATTCATATATTTAACATCGTGCTACAGCCGGTTGGGCAGTTACACGTTTACCACCGAACTACGGCCAGCTGGGCAGTTACATATTTACAATCGAGATATGGCTGGTTGGGCAGTCATGCATTTACCACCGCACTACGACTGGTCGAGCATTTACCACCGATCAGTTGGGCAGTAATGCATCATACGATGGCACTTTAGAAATTCAGGATTGATTCTTATATGTCCTTAATTAATGTTGATTTATTGTTATGTTTCAGTTCCGCCTTACATACTCGCTATATTATTCGTACTGACGTCCTTTTTTAGGGACGCTGCATTCATGCCTACAGGTATAGGTAATCAGTTTGATGAGCCCTCATAGTAGATGAGGTTAGCATTCAGCGAATGATCGGTAAAATTCCACTTTATTTGAAGTGCAACCGAGTCTATAAGTCATCGCGTCAGAGTTTTGCTACAGGCTTATGGGTAGGCCGGTACCCTGTCCCATTTGATGTTGAATAATCTTAAAGTCTTTGTAGACAGAGATTCATTTTGTACATTATGCCAGAGGTCTTGACGACCCATATATATTCATGTTTTAAGAAAGATTCTTCATTGATACAGTGTTTTCCCACTTATAGTTATATATTATGAATTATGTCCATGTTGGCCCATGATAGTTACAAAAAAAAAGTTACAGAGTGGTTCGCTCGGGCCAGTACGACAAAAGGTGTCAGCCACGCCTCCCCAGGTTTGGGGCGTGACAGGAACTCAACATAAAAAATTTATGGCATATGATGCCCTTTTTTCATTTCAGGGATATTTACTTGGAAAACCAGTAACATCTCTAGATGGAGGAAACTATAATGTTCTATTTGCTTGTTGTCACCACCCAAAATTCATTAAAGGTCATGATGGCGCCTAACAACACTGTTAAACAAGCCAACAATAGATGATTATATTGATTACTCATATTAGTATTTGAAATTAGAATCTTTCTTTAATTACGTAATACAAAATGGGATTTTCAAAGTGAATGATAGTATTTCTCGAATTACAATGATGAATAACCCTTAAGCGCCCCCAAAACCCAGTGTTAAAGTGGATGAACGTCAATTAAGAAGTAAAATAAAATACAGCATATGTCCAAGACACAAATTAGACAGGAAAAATATAAATAACTCTGAAGGTGTCACGACCCAAAATCCGTTAAAGATTGTGATGGCGCCGAACACCACTGTCAGGCAAGCCAACACTAAATAGTTAATTAAATTCTCATTTTTCTATTTTTGAAATCATAAATTTCCTTCAACTAAACTAGTAAAAGATTAACTTTACAGAATAATAATAATATTTTTCAATTTCAATACTGAATATCCTATAATCATCCCAGAACCCGATGTCACAAGCTCATGAGCATTTACTAGGAAATAAAATAAAATACAATAACTGTCCGGAATACAAATTTGGATAGAAAAAAAATTCAAGTACTCTGAAGGAGATTTTGCTGGTTGCGGATCGTCTCATAAGATGTAGCTCACCTAAGTCCCCTTATCAACCACGCCGCTGCGCCCACAAGGCCACTAGACGTACATGTTCCAGTACAACAAAATGTAATGCAAGTATAGTATGAGTACAAAAACAACGTGTACCCAGTAAGTATCCAGTCTAATCTCGAAGTAGTGACGAGAGGCCGACTCCGACACTTACTATGGCAAAAATAATATGCCGATAATATAATTAATCGTGGATTTTATAAAATGACTATAAACTTAATAACATGAAATATGTAAACAATTCGTTTGTTAATAGAATATTTCCAACATTATTTTCATCATTTATCAACTTATCTCTAACCAATGAGGCAATATCGTTTATTATTAATGCCAAAGCAATCAATTCAATCATGCCAAGGTCGTACAGCCCGATCTACTATAATATTAAAATGTGCACTACCAGAGAATCGAACAGCGCAAACCATACATGCATCTATTTAATCTGCCGAGGTGTTCGGCCCGTTCCACAAAAGATAAATACATTCAAATAATCAAATCAAGAATTTATTTAGGTTTAATATTCAAAGAAATATCAATTCTCATTAACGGTCAAGTGGCCGTCCAAAACCCAAGTAGGTGAAGTTTAACCTTTGAAATTCCTTTATCAAGTTCAAATATGTTTTAGACGGTTAAATTAACAAGTAGGATGCAAGCATCGTAAATATAACATGATTTGCGCCATAGACTACCCGGACATAAGCATAATAGTAGCTACCACGGACTCTCATTACCTCGTGGGTACGTAGCCTCCACAAATAGAAGTACATATTGAATTATGTTACCTATGGGGTAAATTTCCTCTTACAATATTAGAAAGGAGACATACCTCGCTCTGAAGTTCCATAACCGCTCTCAAACCCTTCTGACGACTCAAATTGATGCTCAACTCTCCAAAACTAGCCAAAAATGTGCAACCCTATTAAAATATACTCTAATACTCACTATAATCCAATTTAAAACAATCTCTAACCCAGATCGAAAAGTCGATAAAATTACCATCGGGCTCACATGCCCGGATTTCAAAAAAATTCGAAAATAAACTTTACCCATAACCTCATAAACTCAAATATATAATTTATTTTAAATTCCATGCCCAAATTCATGGTCAAAATCCAAAATGGAAAAGGGCCTAATATACCCCTCTACTATGACATATTGTTCAATACCATCCCTCGTTATACTTTCCGCCCCTTAAAGCCCTTACCGTCCAACAAAGTTTTATATATGCCCCTATTTTAACGGCTGGGACACGTGACATGCTCTGAGAAGACCAAGAATCACCTACACTAAATAAAACCAACCCGCCCCAATTCCACTGGCCCGCTCGCCCGACTCATAAACTCATAAACCCATAAATCAAAAACCACCGTAAAAACACAAACAAAACACCAAAATTCTAGGGCTTCTTCGTCGTTCCCATTCTAATAAAACCATAAATAAAAAACCTACTATAAATACACAATTAAAACATCAAAATTTATTGGGCTTCTTCTTTGCTCTCATTGCTAAGTACTCAGCTGGTCGAAAGTTGCTGTACAATGTCGGAAAATAGCTGTTCGTCGAAGAGGATCTGTCGATGTGGGGAAGTTGCTAATTACTTTACTTCAAAACTCTCTAAAACTCTGGTATAAGATTTTACAAATGTGCTAAAACCTGAGGTAATTTTTATTTCTCTATTTCGATTCCTGTTACAATTCCCAGCTTTATAGTGTTCAATCTTTGAATTTATTTTGTTGTGGTTTGTGTAGAGTGAAAGCTGTGAGTTTTGGGAATGGCATGATGAAGAGTATCCTAATACTGCTTTAATTGCAATTAACAATGTAAGATTAGAAGCTTCAAATCACGAGATTAATATGTTGAATGTTTCTTTGGAAGCTCTTAAGGTTGAAAGAGACGGGCTGACTGAAAATATTGAACTCATAGATTCTACGAAGAATTTTGAATTAAAAAAATATGGAATTGGAAGCAAAAGTGGTGAAGTTGAATATGATCATCATAATATTATGCTCGCTAATAGTTGGATTTGCATTCTCCTCTATAATGAAGTGAAATTATGTTGAAATTAGTTTGTAGAAGTGGAATTGTATTTATAGTTGAATATTGGAATGTTGAACTTGTTGGGAGTTTCTATTATATGTTTAATGGTTGAATTTTGTATTGTAATGACATTGTTAACTTAATGATTATTGGAATATTGTTTATGATAATTCTGGCAGTTTGCATTAGATGTTTAATGTTGAATTTGTTAAGTCATTGTTAACCAAGAAAGCAATAAATACAACAAAAACTGCACTCTTTCACTACAATAACAAGCACAAAAAAATTGCAGGACTGCAGTAACAAACACAAGTCGCAAACACAACAGGAGACAATCTTATAAAACTGGGTTGCAGGACAGCAGTAACAAACACAACAAAAACTAATTAAGGACAGCAGGACAAGACCAAAAAAACTGGGCAGCAAGGCCAAACAATTGGGCAGTAATGCAAAAAGATTGGGCAGTAATGCAAAAAAAAAAAAAATTGGGCAGTAAGAGTAATTCAACAAGTCATAATTTTGCCTATTACATCAAATTGGAGAAGTGAATGCCGCAACTATAACTTCAAAAACTCACTCAACCTTAGTCATAACAAGGCATCCAACTCCAAATGCCAACAAAAATAAACAAAGTGTTTAAGTTTTACTTTAGCTACAAACTAACAAAACAAGTCCTTATTAGATTATCAAGGCCCCTTTCCCGTTTTCAACTTCCCAATTCTTTGTCTTGTTTTCATCTCCAATTGATTTCCAGTGATTGCTGCCTTTACCTTCCATGTCAAGTTTACTAGGGAGTATGGAAGATCACCAGGTTCACTTACAACTGTGTTATCTCCTGTAAACTTGATTGTCCTTGTGCCAGTGTTCACACCAACCTTCTGCCTCTCTATAAGTCTAGTTTGTGATTCTAATATAATACTAGGCTTTAATAGAGGCTCACGACCATCATCAAAATCATAAGAAGTATCAAGAGTTGGAGTAGGCATAAAGATAAATGATTGATTGCTGCCAATGCCTTCACTTGTGTGGGACACTTGAGGTGTTGATAAATTGATATCTGCAAATACCTCATCATCATCAGTGTCTTCATTAATCACAGTCCTTTATCTTTTTGTTGGCTTCTTAACCCTAGATGTTTGCCCATCATTTTCATTTGATGGTTGCTTCTTCTTTGTCACTTTCTGCACATTTATTGGTTGTTTAATGTAAAAAAGAAATAATTAATATGAATTAAGTATAATAACAAGTTCAGTGCTAAGTATTAGGTCTATACCTTTTTAAATCCCCTTGCATTATGGTTTGCCTCTCCACAATTGCCCCAAGTCATAATTCTGCCTTTTCTAGACTGACTCCACTCCCCTTGCCTCTTGATTGCCTCATCCTTTTGTCTATCTCTTTTGACTTTAGGCTTGCCAGCTTGTTTCACCGGTTTTGGAGGTTCCATAGCTTGAGATGGATCTAGTTTCCAGAATTTCTCAGCAGGTATAGGTTGCAACTTATGCTCGTAAGTAAGTAGAAATGTGTCTTTGCTATACCACCAGTGCATCTCCTTCAAAGGGTCTTCCTTTAAATACAAGCATGATCTTATTGCATGAGGACATGGGATCCCTAAAAGATCCCATCCTCTAAATGTGCGTCTTTTTCCCTGTAAATTGACAATGAATTTGTCAACCCCCTCTACTATTTCAAACCCATCATCACCATTGAAATAAACCTCAATGGAATGAGCTATCTTCAGATAGTCATTATAAAGCTTCATGCTTTGAGGACTGTAGTTTGCCTTCCATGTTCTCACCTTATCTTCATGATTTCTCAATTGATTCATTACTTTGAGTCTTATATCTTCCAACATCTTGATAATGGGCTTGTATCTAGCTTCTAATTTCCAAGAATGAAAGATTTTGTAAAATTGTTATCCACACCTTGATTTTTACAAACAGTGTCAAAGTATGCCTTACACCAACTCTGGGGTAGGTACTTTAATAGGTCTGTAACAGCTGCTTCCTTCAATTTTCCTAACTTTCTCAACTAATCCTATAAGTCTTCTGCATAAGTGGCCCAAGCATTCCACCAAAGTAACTTTATTTCAAGACCTCTATACTCTTTGCACCAGTTTGACTCTACATGTCTCACACAGAACCTATGCTTTGCTTCAGGAAGTACTATCTTTATTGCCTCCATTAATCCTTGTACAAAAAATACTAAAGAAACAGTAAAGAAAAGTTAGTAAAAAACAGTAAAGAATTGTCACAAAAAATAGTAAAAACAGTTATACCTTCTGCATATCCGACATAAATGTGACTCCCCTGCCCATATTCAAGTCCAATGAATTGTGAAGAAGCTCCAGAAACCAAGTCCAACTTCTTGTTGTTTCCCTATCAACTGCAGCCCAAGCAAGTGGATAAAAGCGATTCATGTTATCTTGCCCAACAACAACTAGTAGTTGTCCTTTAGCCTTCCCCTTTAAAAATATACCATCAAGCCCAATCAAGAGTCTGAAGCCCTCTTTGTACCCCATCTTCAATGCATGAAAATAAATGTACATCCTAAGGAATTTCCTTTTTCCTTGCAACAATGATTCTTTAGATAAATTAATAACCACATCACTTCCAGGAATACTGTCCCTCAAAGCATTGGCATTGTGACGACCCGGCTAGTCGTCTCATGAGTTACAGCTCTGTTTCTCCCATTTCTTCTTCATTATGCTTCGTTATCCGTGTTTTTTTGTGGTCAAGTTGGTTGGTTTGCGTTCAGAGTGGTTTTGGTAGGAAATGAGACATTTAGTCTCTTTTAAGAAGGGTTAAGTTGGAAAAGTCAACCGGATATTGACTTATATGTTAGGGAGCTCGGATGAGAGCTCCGATGATTCAATTAGCTTTGGGAGGTAATTTATGGCTTAGGAGTGTGATTAGAATTGGTTTTGGAGGTCCGATGTAGAATTAGGCTTGAATTGGCGACGTTAGTATTTTGGCGATCTCCGGTCGATACATGAGATTTTGATCCGAGTGTAGGAATAGAATTTTAAGAGTTGCTACAACTTCGTTATGTCATTTGGGATGTGTGCACCAAATTTCAGGTCACTCGGACGTGGTTGGGCTGGGTTTTCGATCAAAAGTGTGTTTCGGAAGTTTTTAGAAAACTTAGGCTTGAATTCGATGAGTTTTGGGAAATTTGATGTTGTTTGAGGTGTTTTGATGATTGGAACAAGTTCGAAGAAGGTATTGGGTCATGTTGGTGCTTTTGGTTGAGATCCCGGGGGCCTCGAGGTGATTTCGGATGGCTAACGGGAAGTTTTGGAACTTGAGTGATTGCAGATTTTCTACTACTTTTGGTGTTTTCGCACCTGCGGTTTGGGGACCGCAGGTGCGGTTTTGCAGATGCGTTGTTTGGGTCACAGAAGCGGAAGGTTGAGGGAGGCTTGGTATTGCAGATGCGAAAAAGGAACCGCATCTGCGAAGCCGTAGTTGCGGTGTGGATCTGTAAGTGAAATTCCGCAGATGCGGAGAAATGACCACAGAAGCGGTACCGCAGAAGTGGCTATTGGACCGCAGATGCGGTTATGTCTGGGCAGAAGGTATATATGTTTCTTCTTCGCGATTTTTGAAGGATTTATTCATTTCAACTTTGGACTTAGAGTTTTGGGGCGATTCTGAAGAGATATTTCAAGAGAACTTCGATAAGGTAAGGATTTTGGACCTAAAACACACTTCTATGGTAATATTTTATGGATTTGACTGAAATTTAAGAGATTAAAGGACTAAAAATGGAGGTTTAGGGCTTGAGTTTAAGATGGCTTAAATTAAGGATTTAAGGGGTCAATTGAACTCTGATTCTTGTGTTTTTTATATGTATGAACTCGTGGGAAGACGAGGAATCTAATGATGTGAAAAGTTTTGAGTTTCAAGAAGTGGGCCCGGGTCTTGAGTTTTGCTAATTTCGGGATTTTTTATATTTTTCAAATGTTTTCGCTTGGGCTTTGTTCCCTTAACATATTGTGACGTATTCGTTCTGATTTTGGATAGATTCGACGCACGTGGAGGACGATTCGAGGGGAAAAGGCGTCACGAGCTAGAGTTGTAGCCTACTCAAGGTGAGTAATGATTGTAAATGATGTCCTAAGGGTTTGAAACCCCGGATTTGCACATCGTAGTGCTATATTGAGGTGAGACACGCGCTGGATGATGAGCGTGGGGTCTTTTACTACCGGGGATTATGATTTGGTCCATCCCGATTGATGATTTTACCGCGTATTTGACTTAAATTTATTTGTTATCATCATGATTTGGGTTGATTGCCATATTTGGGCTTCGTGCAAACTATTTGAACCCTTCGGGGATTTTTATCACTATTTCCTCACTGCTTTGACTTCTTATTTGAACTCAGTCCTGTTGATATCTACTATATTACAAACTCAACCACTTTTACTCATATTTGAAACTTATATGATATTTCTAAATGATGTTTTGGGCTAAGAACTACTGTTTTACTAATGCCCGAGGGGCTTATGATGATTTTCGGACTAAGTGAGGCCGAGGGCCATATATGAGGATATGCTGAGTGATATGAGGCCGAGGGCCTGAGATACTTTATATGCCATGATGTGGCTTGAGTGATGTGAAGCCGAGTGCCGAGTGATGTGAGGCCGAGTGCCGAGAGATGATGCCACGAGGTGGCTTGATATAGCGCTTGGGCCGTAAGGGGCCCCTCCGGAGTATGCACACCCACAGTGAGCGCGAGTACCAATTATGATCTGACAGTGAGCCCAAGGGGCTGATACTATTTTGAGTGATTGATACTGTGCCCGAGGGGCGGATTTCTACTTGTTATTTACCTGTTATATTACCTGTTTTACTTGTTTTAAAAGGGATTTCATTTGATTTCTTCACTGATTTACTGCCTTAAGTGATGTTACTGCTTGATATGGAATTGCTTTGTGCCTTTACCTGTTTTCATACTTTCAGCCATTATTTATAATTATTACTCACTGGGTCGGAGTACTCACATTACTCCTTGCACTATGTGTGCAGATTCAGGAATCGTAGAGTCTGCTCTTGAGTGTTGATCCTCCTAGTCCATGCAGTGATTCGGAGATTACGAGGTAGTTGTTGGCATCCGCAGCCCCATGCCTCCCTTATCTTATTATTTTCATGTTCTTAGAACTATTGTATCGGATTTAGTGTTTAGTAGACTTGTATCTGGATTTCTTAGTTGCTCATGACTCGTGACACCCCGGTTGGGGCTGTGTCGGAATGGTTCTTACTGATGTTATCGTTAATTCCACAGATTATGGATATTATATCATGCTTTAGAACTATTTATGATAATTTAACTGTTTAAAAGAGGTGTTCTGTTTGGTTTGGCTGGCCTTGTCTTCACGAGAGGTGCCATCACTATCGAGTTCGGGAATTGGGTCGTGACAGGCATATGCTTCAAGCTTGTTATAATCATTAGTAAAAATCCCTTCCCACTTCTCCAATATCATTCTCTTTGCCGTTTTAACCTTAGATTTATTAGCATTAAGTTGAAATGAATTCTTCAGGTCTGCCCTTATTTCTTTCACCTTATACTTAGGGTTGTCTTGCAACTTCTTCTTGAAGTAGTAAGCTATAGTGCTATATTCAACCCTACTATTATCAAAAGCAGGATTACAGTCATGTCTTGGATTTAGTGTCTTTACTCTACATCCCTCATTGCCCTTTTCAATGGAAATAAGACATTTAAGTGGGTAGCTAATACACACTTATATCTCACTCTAATTTTGTCACTTTTCACTAGCTCTAATTTCTTTTGATTAATTAATGAATAAAGGTTCCTGAACTTTCTAGCTTCAGGAATGTCCTTGAAAGACATGCTTTGTAAATCTCTTTGTATTTATTAAGGTTTTCACTAGGATGCTTTTTCCTTTGAGCCTCAAATTGTTCTAACTCTTCAGAATCATAGGCCAGGCCATCAGAACCTGCCTGATCTTCATCTTCATCTTCACTACTACTATCATCAATACCAACTAATACTTGAGATATATAAGCCTCAATATGGTTGACAATATTTGGGACACAAACACTTTCTTCACACTCATCTACAGCATAGACATTTAGTACCTTAAATTCACCACAAACAATGCATAAAAGTTTTCTAATCCCTATATCTCCTTGTTCTTCATAATACTTACCAGATGGGCCAACAATTATTAATTGGTGTACCCCTATATACCCTAACAGAAGAATGTATTCATCTACTATATCTTTAAAGGACAATAGATCAGAATCTTTATCTTTCCAGATGTGTACCAACTTCTTTGAATAGACTAGGTGTGGCTCTTTAATCCAGTCACCCCTATAATTGAAAACTAGGTCAACAAGAACCATCTACAAATATAAATGAGACAATGTAAACAACTTTATGACCATAAAGTAATACTTTATACAAAATGGACCCCACTTAATAAAAAAAATTAGAAATCAAACAATAAAGAATGGGGAAAACAGTAAAGAAAGCAGAACATTGGGAAACAAATAGTAAAGAATGCGAAACATTACAATAAAGAATGCATAGCTACCACTTTCCAATGTACTTAATCACATGCATAAGGTATATTTGGATCCCATTCGATCATACACGAGCAAAAAGACACGACTCAAAGCAATAATAGATCATCAAAAATCAGAAATTAAAGAACCACCTCAAAAGATGCACATGCACGACAAAATAACATTAAATCAACAAACTACAGAGTAGGAAGCATGTATAATAACATAAATATGCACATTTTTTCGGAAAAAACCCAAGCTCGAAACATTAGGTAGAAATCGCACATTCTTCAACAAAATTAGCAGAAACACCACTTTACTTAACTGAATCATGAAATCTTTTAAGAAATAACTCACTTTTTGGAATCTCATATCCGCAATTTTGTCACTGATGGAAACCCTAGATGGAACCCATCTCGTTCGTCGTTTCATTTTCTCAGTTGTTGATATTTTGTTTATGTATTATTTACAGTGGTTTTAGTGTATTTACTTAGTTGGTCAGGTTTATGAGACGGGCGGGGCAGTGAAATTGGGGCGGGCTGGTTTTATTTAGTGTAGGTGATTCTTGGTCTTCTCAGAGCGTGCCACGTGTCCCATCCATTAAAATAGGGGCATATATAAAACTTTGTTGGACGGTAAGGGCTTTAAGGGACGGAAAGTATAACGAGGGACGATATTGAACAATATACATAGTAGAGGGGTATATCAGGCCCTTTTCCGAATCCAAAAATACCAAATTCTAGGTTTTCTACCAAAATCCCACAATTTCTACTAACATCCATGACCCTATCCTTATACAAACCATGTATTTAACTTATAATAAATGGGAATCACTTATCTTGTGTTTCTTGAAGAAAATCTCTCCTTGGACCCCTCCAAAATAGCCCAAACCAAATGAAAATGGGAGAAAAATGGGCCAAATCCCGTTTTAAAGGAACCTCACTGCCCAGCGACACTTGCGGCTCCTAGGCCGCTCCTGCGCGTCTGCTTTTGCGGCACTCCTTCCGCACCTGAGGCTCTTTTCGCTTCTGCAGCTACTGACATTGTACCTACGCCATTGCAGGTGCGCAAACTTTTCTGCTTGGTTCTCAGCAGCCTTGACTCCTTCTACTTCTGCGAGCCATCTCCCACACCCGCAACCCTTTTCATGCAGGTGCGGTTACACCAGATGCCCAGCTATTTCAGCTCTTCCTCCAATTCAAATTCCAATCTGTTAACAACCCAGAATCCACCCGAGGCCCCGGGACCCCGTCCAATCACACCAACCAGTTCCAAAACACATTACAAACTCAATCGAGCCTTCAAATCACATCAAACAATGCTAAAATCACGAATCACACCCCAATTCAACTTAATGAACTTTAGAACTTCAAACTTCTACATTCGATGCCGAAACCTATCAAATCACGTCCGATTGATCTCAAATTTTGCACATAAGTCATATTCAACATTACGGGCCTACTCCAACTTTTAGAATTGGAATCCGAATTCGATATCAAAAAGTCCACTTCCGGTCAAATTTCTCAAAAACCTTCAAATTCTAACTTTTGCCAAATGACCCCAAAATGACCCACGGACATCGAAATCGACTTCCGGACAAGCGCCTAATACCAGAATCACCATACGGAGTTTTACCAGACTCGGAATCCCAAAAGGATATCGATAACATAAAATACACCTCCACCCCAAATTCATGAAACTCTTCCAAAATGCTAACTTCCACAATAGGTGCTGAAACACTCCCGGATCATCGTAAACCCGATTCGAACATATGCCAAAGTCCGAAATCATCATACGAACCTGCTGGAACATTCAAATCCCGCTTCTGAGGTTGTTTACTAAAATATCTAATCTTAGTCAACTCTTCCAACTTAAAGCTTCCGTTGTGAGAATTTTCTTTCCAAATAAACCTTGAACTTTCCCGAAATTCAATTCCGACCACGCGTACAAGTCACAATACCTGAAGTGAAGTGGCTCATGGCCTCAAACCACCGAACGACGTGCTAGAGTTCAAAACAACCGGTCGGGTCGTTACAAAAGGAGTTTTTGCCGGCTACGGATCGTAACATGAAATACAGCTCGCGGTAAGTCTCCGCATCATCTGTGCCTCCGTGCCCAAAGGACCATCGGATATAACGTACCTGCACAAAAATGTGCAACAAGTGTAGTATGAGTACGTAAATCAACATGTACCCAGTAAGTATCTAGTCTAACCCCTGAGGAGTAGTGACGAGGGATCAACGTCGACACTCACTAGAGGTCCTATAACATCAGGTACAAAAAAGAGGTGAACAAACATGAGGAAAAGTAAATAAATAAAATAGACAAGTAATAATACGTGGTACGATTCATGATAAGATAAAAATACTATGCATAATATGAGTTGTTATTGAATCCTTAATACTAATATTTTATTCTCTTGTAGGTAATATCAAAAAATAAATAAAGAAATAAATAAGAATGAAGAAGGAAGTTGAAAATGGAAAAGAAAGAAGCTAGCATCATCAAAAGTCACGTGTACACTTGATGTACACCATTCTCTCATCAAAATTCATTTCAACATTGGCAAGTTGGCAAGATGAAAGAAAAAGTTTACTGAAACTTTGTTGTACATGGCAAAAGCAATGGAAATATCTATAAATACCGTCATTTTACAAAGCTGCATGATGGACTTTGAGGGAGAAGAAAGCAAATAAAGTATTTCTACTTTTAGAAGTTTTCAATTATTAGTTTCTTCGGTTATAAATATTGGAAATTATTTGGTTCCTCCTTTTAATTAAATAGCGGGAATTATTCTTCGTGAATATTTCTTTCTATTTTCTTATTTAATGGACAAAAATATTTTTATTAGTAGTACTAACTCCAATATGGAGTAACTTTCTTTTGTGTTGGGAGAATGACGGATCTTAATATTTCTATATAATTAGCAGATATTATTTCTCAATTTCACATGATTAAGCCGAAGCTTTTTATTTAAATTTTATCTGCTTTTATAGTTAGGTGTTATTTAATTTTGTTTATGTCTATCTATTTCGTACTACATTTTAACTTCTTACTAATTCTAACTTCTTACTAATTCTGTAACCGAAAGAGGCGAAAGAAGTAATTTAGTTATATTTTGTATTGATAGATGTTAACTTTTATTTAGTGACATCTAGCTCTTATATGTAAAAATTGATTATACAGTTATTTATAATCGAAAGAGGTGAATATTGTAATAGTCAGTTATAATAAGTAGGATAAACGAAAAAGACTTACTAAAAAAGAGCATGTTTTAGTTTAAATATATTTTTGGTTCTTTAATATTACTATTTTGATGTTTAATTTGTATAACCGAGAGGAGTGCAATTAATTGTTCAACTTAAGTAATAATATATAAATGTAATCGTGAGAGGCATTTATAAGATTTATGAGAAATAGAAATTGAAGAATAAATACATTTACTATATAATAAAAGTATTAAGTGAAATCAGGATCCCAACACCTTTTTATTATATTTGTAAAAAACAAAATATTTTCTATTGCTCTATTCATGCATTTTTAGTTAGTTATTTCACAACTCAACTCTTTTTGATTTTCTCAAATTGTAATTAAAACAAGAAACGCCTATAGAATAGATATACCACTCTCTGTAAGTTCGACATCTTTCTATACTATAAGTTGACAGCGTATGAGTATAAATTATATACATGCCAGACACTCGTCAATTCCTCTCTTTATAATAGGCTCAATCTCTCAATTAGCAAATTCCTCCTCACACGGAGCATGTATATATATATATATATAGTGTACCTCACCATAATGGGTCGCTATACTTCAAACCACGAAAAACTCACAGATACACTGGCTTATGGACAAATATTATGCACAAATTCATGAGGATATTTTTATAGAAATGTCGAGGCGTACGACCTGATCCCATCATAATCTGTTCACTGTCGTAGGTCGAATGGCACGAACTATTGATGCATCTATTTTAAACTGCCGAGGAGAATGGCCCGCTCCCATGATAGTGTGGTACATAAATCCTGCTGATGCGAACAGCCCGATTCCATTAGAGTGTAGTACATAAATCCTACCGAGGAGAACGGCCCGATCCTATTAGAATTAGAAACTTTAACGGGTCCTTCACCCACTCACGAATAAACCTTTCAATGAAACATATATATATTGTGGAAACAATTTCATAAGAGGAGTACAATTGTTCCATGACCAATCATGAAACATGTAAAGTCTCTACAATAGCGAGTCTATCACACTACGCATGTCTAATCTCAAGTCATAATGCGAAATAAAAGAATTTAAGCGAGCAAAGATAATCCCTATAGCGCAAGTATAGTATGGCGTGAACGTAAGTTTCCCTAGACAATAACATAAGTCTAACTATGTA
Organism: Nicotiana sylvestris; assembly: GCF_000393655.2. Classification (NCBI taxonomy): domain Eukaryota; kingdom Viridiplantae; phylum Streptophyta; class Magnoliopsida; order Solanales; family Solanaceae; genus Nicotiana; species Nicotiana sylvestris. Next base: position 150,183,895 of record NC_091060.1, read on the forward strand.
TGGCCTCTCGTCACCTCGTACGTATGTAGGCCTCGCAACGCATTACACATATTAAATATATCACATAGTGGTAGTTACCTCCTCACAGCGTTAGACAAGAGACTTACCTCAATTCGGCCAACTCAATACTCATTTTAGTTTTTCCTTACCAATTTACCATCGCTCGACTCAATCTAGCCAAAGACGACTTGAATACATCAAACAATGCAAGAGAAAACAATTCCAATTAACAAAGCTATGATCCTTATACAACTTGAAAAAAGTCAACTCTCCGATCCCGCACCTCAGAACCCGATAAAATTTATAAAACCCGAACACCCATTCCGATACGAGTTCAACCATAGCAAAATTATCAAATTCCGATACCAATTCATCCTTCAAATCAACATTTTACATTTAAAAGATTTTACAATTTTCCCCAAATTTTCCTTTAGATTCTCATCAATTTTGATATTAAATCTAAGGTATAATGACAAAATATAATTGAAAATGGGTTAGAGGTTCTTATCTAATGATTTGATATGGAAATCCTCTCTCCAAATCGCCCACTCTCGGACCTAGGGTTCCAAATACGATAATAATGAAGCAAACACTCGAATTACACAGCTGAAAACAAGTTGCAGATGTCGCATTTGCGATCCAGGGTTCGCAATTAAAAACGAAGAAGCCTTTACAATTGCGAACAAGAACAGGGCTGGAAAAGGTCGCATTTGGGATAAAAAGTTCGCAATTGCAAACTGGGCATCGCTATTGCGACCACACCAGAAACCAACAGTCTCCCAACACGAAAATGAGCATAATTCCCTCATACGATGTCCAAATTCGATGATTCTTTTTACTATGGCTCCCTAATGATGATACAGATCTAATTGTTCAATAAAAACTAAACTTAGAGATTATTTTCTTTGTCATTACCCGAATTTCCTAACTTCAGGACCGTGATGGCGCCTCAAAACATCCATCTGAATACTACGGCTGAGGAAACTGGAGACTGACTCTGATGGGATGGCTAACCACGATAATAACTTTGAAGGGGAGGTGCTCTGATAGGATCTGGTGGTACACTATAAGCTGGCTACCCTAAAGGAGGTACATAAGGACCATGACCCCCTGAAGCTCCATGGGATATCTGAATTGCTGAATGAAACGGCCTGGGATGATAGCATCTACCAAAAGTATATCGGCCTCCATATGAGGCTCCACTAAATCCACCAGAGTGACGAGGCCTCTTGTCAGACCCCTGACCACTCCCCTGAGCTAAAACCATCTCAACTCGCCTGGCCACATTGGTTGCATCCTGAAAAGAAATCTCGCTCCCTGTCTCCTTAGTCATCTGCAATTTGATCGACTGAGAAAGTCCCTCAATAAACCTACTCACCATCTCTCACTTAGTGGGATGTATAACAAGAGCATGACGGGCCAAATCAACAAATCTGGTCTCGTACTGAATGTCGATCATGGAACCCTACTAAAGGCGCTCAAATTGTCTCTGATAGTCCTCTCTGTAAGTGATAGGAAGTTATTTCTCCAAGAATAGCTGCGAGAACTGGTCCCAAGTGAGAGCTGGTGACCCATCTTGTCTGGCCAAATAATAATCCCTCCACCATTTCATGGCGGAACCTGATAGACAAAAAGCAGCAAAGTCAACCCCATTGGTCTCCACTATCCCCATGTTTTGTAGAACCTCGTAACAACTATCCAATTAATCCTGGGGATCCTCTGAATATGTACCGCCATAGTTAGTAGTGAAAAGCTTGGTAAACCTATCCAATCTCTACAAAGCATCAGAAGACATAGCTGATCCATCACCGGTCTGTGCTACAACACCCAGCGGAACTACGCCAACTGGCTGAGCTGTTGGAGTCTGAAACTAGGGAACCATCTGCTCCGGAGTGTGAGTAGCGGGAGTTTGTACTCCTCCCCCAGATCGAGAGACGGCTAGTGCTACAGGAAGCATACCGGCCTGGGTAATACTATCTGTAAGGCCCACTAGACAAACCAAAGTATCCTGAAGTACTGAGGTTGCTGTGAACCCCTCTGGAACCTGAGATGGCCCTACGGAATGGTATGAGATGGAGCCTCCTCACCAAACTCTACCAGAGGCTCCATTGTTGGTGCTACTGCTCGAGCTCTGGGCTGAGCCTTGCCCTGCCTCGGCCTCTAGCACGACCTCGTCCTCTGCCCCTCGTAGGAGCTGTCACTGGGGGCTCGGGCTGCTGATCACCTGATGAAGCAATACACATTCATCTACGAAAGAATAGAGTAGAGACTTCAATTAGCATTGAGAGATCAAACCGCACGATAGAGATGGATAGAAGTGAAATTGTTCCTAACTCTATAGCCTCTGGGGATAAACATAGACGTCTCTGTACCGATCCCACAGACTTTACTAAGCTTGTTCGTGAATTGTGAGACCTAGGCGACCTAGTGCTCTGATTTCCCACCTTCGGGACCGTGATGGCGCCAAAATTGCACTCGCTAGGCAAGCAAACGTTACAGAATATTACACCTTTTTCCTTTATCTTTTTATAATTAAATTTAACAAAACTAAATCAGCGAAAATAAAAGCAGAAGTACATAATATAACTAATTACTCATATACCATTAACAAAATCTGAAATAGATACCACCCAGAAATTAGTGTCACAATTCATGAACATTCTATGAATACTACAAGTAATAGTTTGAAGAAAATACATCTGTCTAGAAGAAAGAAAAATAGAAATGAAGTAGATATAGGAGAGGACGCCAGGGTCTGCGGACACCTGCAGGACTACCTAGGGTCTCTTGAATGTAGTATCAACCATTTGATTTGCGTAGTAGAGATGCTTCAATTCTATTTGATCCAGGGTCTACATACTCCTATGTGTCATCTTATTTTTCTTCATATTTGATTGTGCCTGGTGATTATTTGAGTGCTCATGTATATGTTTCCACACCGGTAGGTGATTCTATTGTTGTAAATCATATCAATCATTCGTGTGTGGTTGTTATTGGGAGTCTTGAGACTAGTGTAGATATCCTACTTCTCAATATGGTTGATTTCGATGTCATTTTTGGGGATGGATTGGATGTCACCTTATCATGCTATATTGTACTGTCATGCCAAGACCGTGACCTTAGCCCTACTGGGGAGTTGACTTTTGTTGACTTTTTGCAAATTGTATAAGCATGATAGACTTGTTAATTTAAATTGTTTTCTCTTGTATTGTTTGATGTATTTAAGTTGTTTTTGGCTAGATTGAGCCGAGCGTTGATGAATTGGTAGAGGAAAAGATGAATTGAGTATTGAATTGACCGGATTGAGGTAAGTATCGTGCCTAACCTTGTATAAGAGACTTCCCCTTAGGATTTGAGTCTTCTATGCTAATTGTTGTCCGTGCATGCGAGGTGACGAGTGCATGTTCGGACTTATTTGTGGAAAATTTTCCTTTAGGGTTCTTAGTTACTTATGTTCATTAAGTGGGAAGTTTTCCGATATGATTGGGTTTCCTAATTGCTAGTTTTACCTATACATGCTATATACAACGTTGTTAACTTTTCTCTAACTCTTACTTGTTACTTGGCCCTTATTTGCCTTAATTGAAGTGATTATCCTCCTTATTACTTTGTTATTTCTTAATTGTGAATTACTCTATGACCCCATGCATATATGCTATGTGTCCAAATTGTTGTGGTTGCCTGTGTAGTAATCACGTGACTTATATGTCTTGTTATTTTTTATAAAGGTTGTTGTGCTTCTTGATTTTTTTGTGATTGTCTTGTTGCTATATACTCATACTCTTGGTGGTAGAAATTCTTGTAGTTGGGTTGTTGAATTGTTGTTGTTGATTTAAACTATGTTCGGTTGTTGATATGTTGAGGAGGAATAAGGGTGAATTGATATTGTCTGGTACGATCAGGTTGCACGTCGCACCAAGGAGTAATAAGGATGGACAGGTGGGATCGGGTTGCACACTACAACAGGAAGAATAAGGGTGATATATTAAGGAGTAATAAGGGTGGACTGGTGGGATTGGGTTGCACGCCATAACAAGGAGTAATAAGGGTGAATGTTCATGTTGTTACTGATATGGTAGGATCGGTGTCACGACCCCGGTTCGGCTCCGTGAACCATCGTGACGGAACCTAGTCTCTACGACTAGGTAAGCCTAAATTGCGGAAGATAACCAAAACTTACAGAAGTAAACAATTTAAAAATAGAATAAGGCAATAACAATGTTTAAATGTGCCGCTCGGCATACACCATATATAAATCTCAAAACCAATATCCAAATCCAAGACCCAGAAACCCACGAACAAGCTAAGATCAATACTACATGGCTCTAACTCCGAAATGTCTAATAAGAACAGAAAAAAATACAGAATGGCTAAATACTAAAAGCAGAAATAGAAAGGGACTTCTTGGTCTGCGGACGCGGCAGATGTACCTCGAAGTCTCTAGAGCAGTCGCCTCCTCAAGGATGGTAAGCCTGAGTAGAGGTACCTGGATCTGCACATGAAAACATGCACAGAAGAGGCATGAGTACACCACAGCGGTACTCAGTAAGTGCCAAGCCTAACCTCGGTTGGGTAGTGACCAGGAAGGTCAGGTCCCTACCGAGATTAAATAAGTATAAAGAAGACAAGATAAGATAAGCAGTACAATTGAGAATGCAGTAAGAATCTATATAGGATAATAAGAGTACAATAATGGAAAACAGAGATGAAGGAAAACCACAAGGAAGTAACCGGGGACTCTCAGTATCCCAAGGATCTCTTAGTAACCTCAATATATGCCAGGGATCTCTTGGCATCCATAGGATCTCTCGGTATCCCCAATATATGCTAGGGATCTCTTGGTATCCCAAGGATCTCTTAGTATCCTCAATATATGCTAGGGATATCTTGGTATTCCGAGGATCTCTTGGTATCCTCAACGTATGATAGGGATCTTTTGGTATCCCGAGGATCTCTTGGTATCATCAATGTATGATAGGGATCTCTTGGTATCCTCAATGTATGATAGGGATCTCTTGGTATCCCGAGGATCTCTCAGTATCCTTAATAGATGATAGGGATCTTTTGGAATCCTCAATGTATAATAGGGATCTCTTAGTATCTCGAGAATCTCTTGGTATCCTCAATGAATGATAGGGATCTCTTGGTATCCCGAGGATCTCTCAGTATCCTCAATTGATGTTAGGGATCTCTTGGTATCCCGAGGATTGGTATCCCGTACCTCAGTTCAAATCATAAATACGTACAGGGGATCTCCCGGGATGCCGTACCGTAGTCCCAAAGTAAAAACACACAGCAGCAACACAAGAATACTCAATTAAGCTAAGTTTCGTATCAAGTAAACATTTAATTCTATCCTAACATGCTTCACGTAATGCAATTAAGGCAGTTTAAGCAAATAGGCAATTAAGTCAACTAAACATGCTTTTCTAAACTTGCAACATGCTAAATATACATGTAGAATAAAAAGGGAAAATGAACTCAATTGAAATACCTAAGGAAAACCCGAATTTTCAACAATTAGCTCAAGTACGTGCTCATCACCTCACGTACAAGGTATTTCAAGTATCAAATATATCATATCCTACAGGGAAAGTCCCCCATGCAAGGTTAGACAAGTCACTTACCTCGAACCAGCTCAATAATCAATCTGACACCATGCTCTTGCCACGAGTACTCGACTCCAAATGGCCCAAATCTATTCAATTCAATTTCATAACATAAATAGCACTTCAAGTAACTTATTCTACAAAGAAATTCTAAGCTAGTACGTGAAATTAGGCAAGATGACCAAAATGCCCCTCGAGCCCACGTCTCAGAACCGGGTGAAATTTAGATTTTCAGAAACCTCGTACTCTCACGAGTCTATACATAATAACAACACTATAATCGGAGTTGAAATGACCCCTAGAATTTTCATTCAAAGGTCTCTTAAACTCAAGCCCTAATTACTCGTTTTTCCAACTTTTTCACCACTAATTAGGTCTTTAATCACATAAAAATGAGTTATGAAGTCAAGGATGTTACCTCCAAGTAATTCCCCTTTGTTTTCCTCGAAAATATCTCTCAAAAGCTTCAAACCCGTATGAAAATGGTGAAAGAATCCTTCAAATTCGCGAAGACAACTATTTATATGTTCTACCCAGCGATTTCCGCATTTGTGACCCTGGGACCGCATATGCGGTCCCGCTTCTGCGGAATATTCATCGCATCTGTGACTTTCATTTAAATACCAGAAACCGCATCTGCAGTTACATTTTCGCTAATGCAACACCGCTTCTGCGGTGTCCCTTGCGCATCTGCGGAACCTGAAGGAAAGGCCAAAATCCGCTTTTGCGGTCCCTTAGCTCCTTCTACGGTGCCACATCCGCGGTCTCCAAACCGCAGATGCGAAAATACCAGAAGCAGCAAAAATACAGCAGCTGCAACATTTTCCGAATTTTCACGTTAACCATCCGAAATCACCCCGAGGTTCCCAGGACCTCAACCAAAGACATCAAAATATCCTAAAACCTTATTCAAACTTGTACAAATCTTCAAAACACCTCAAACAACATCAATAGACCAAAAACACATCAGATTCAAACCTAAGTTACTAAAATCTTCCGAATTCCGCTTTCAATCAAAAACCCAACCAAAACACGCCCAAATGACCTGAAATTTTGCACACATATCCCAAATGACGCAACAGAACTACTGCAACTCTCGGAATTCCATTCCGGCCCTCGGATCAAAATCTCACTATCGAATCGGAAACTTCAAAGATTCAGCTTTCGGCATTTCAAGCCTAAATTAGCTACGAACCTCCAAAACACAATCCAAACACGCTCCTAACCCCAAAATCACCTAACAGAGCTAACAGAACCATCAGATTTCCATTTGGAGACCGTCTTCACATTGTTCCGACAACGATCACTTTTTCAACACTTAGGCTCTCATTTAAGGATTAAATGTCCCAAAACTCTTCGAAAATCAAAACCGAACATCCCGGCAAATCAAAATAGCAAATTAAACTTGGGCAAAGTAGTTAAAAGGGGATCGACGCATTAATTCTTAAGACGATCGGCCGGGTCGTCACATCCTCCTACACTTAAACATTCGTTCATCCTCGAATGAGCATAGAGACATACCTGAAGTAATGAAAAGATGAGGGTAACAGCTGCGCATATCCAGCTCGGTCTCCCAGGTCGCCTCCTCGACCGGCTGACCCCGCCATTGGACCTTCACTGATGCAATGTTCTTTGACCGCAGTTTTCTAACCTGTCTGTCCAATATTGCCACTGGCTCCTTAATATAAGATAGATCCATGTCCATCTGGATTTAACTAAAACCCAACATACGACGGGTCGCCGTGATACCTCCGGAGCATGAAAACATGAAATACCGGATGAACTCCTACAAAGCTAGGAGGTAAGGCAAGCTCATAAGCAACCTTCCCAACACGCCTCAATATCTCAAAAGGGTCAATAAACCATGGACTCAACTTCCCTTTCTTCCAGAATCTCATAACGCCCTTCATAGGCGAAACCTGAAGCAGAACCCGCTCTCCAACCATATAGGAAACATCATGAACCTTACGGTCTATGTAACTCTTTTGTCTGGACTGGGTTGTATCCTTAATCACCTTAACCTTCTCCAAAGAATCCTGAACTAAGTTCGTGCCCAATTATGTAGCCTCACCTAGCTCAAACCAACCCACCGGGGATCTACATCGTCTCTCATATAAAGCCTCATACAGTTTCATCTAAATGCTGGACTGATAGCTATTATTATAAGCAAACTTCGCCAATGGCAAGAACTGATCCCAAGATCCTCCAAACTCAATCACACACGCACGGAGCATATCCTCTAGAATCTGAATAGTGCGCTCGGACTGTCCGTCCATCTTAGGGTGAAATGATGTACTCAACTCCACCCGAGTATCCAACTTATGCTGGACGGTCCTCCAGAACCTGATGTAAACTGAGTACCCCTATCTGAGATGATGGACACTGGAATACCATGCATGCGAACAATCTACCGGATATAAATCTCCGCCAACTGCTTCGAAGAATAAGTATTACATACAGGAATAAAATGAGCGGACTTGGTCAGCCGATCCACAATCACCCAAATAGCATCGAACTTTCTTAAAGTCCGTGGGAGCCCAACTACAAAGTCCATGGTGATCCGCTCCCACTTACACTCCAGGATCTCTATCTGCTAAAGCAACCCACCCGGTCTCTAGTGCTCATACTTCACCTGCTAACAGTTGAGGCACCAAGCTACAAATCCAACTATATCCTTCTTCATCCGCCTCCACCAATAGTGTTGTCTCAAACCCTGATACATCTTCTCGGCACCTGGATGGATGGAATACCACGAACTATGGGCCTTATATAGAATCAACTCTCCAAGCCCATCAACATTGATTAAACAAATTCGACCCCGCATCCTCAATACCCCATCATCACCAATAGTCACATCTATGGCATCACCGTGCTGAACCTTGTCCTTGAGGACAAGCAAGTGAGGGTAATCATATTGCCGTTCTCTAATACGGTCAAATAAGTGTCCCACCTCCTTTTTACATATACCCCCGCAAGGGCATAAATGAGTTTTTCCAATTAAAGGACAATCGAAATGGGATTTATTATTAAAAGACTCAGAGTCGCCAGCTGGGATAATTATGGTGTCCCAAGTCACCGGTTCAAATCCCAAGACGAGGAAAAGGTTGACACTGTATTACAGTTTGCGAACCAGAAATTCGGGTAAGGAATTCTGTTAACCCGGGAGAAGGTGTTAGGCATTCCCGAGTTCCGTGGTTCTAGCACGGTCGCTCAATTGTTATTATTGGCATAATTATCTAATTTTAAACATGTTTAATCCTATGTGCAATTTTAGCTTTTTAACCGCTTCTATTCATTTTTAAAGGAAGATTGCAACGCCATTTAAAATATGTCTCGAACCACATCGCACAAATGCACCCGCAGTCCTCAACACATTTTTATCTAATGTTGAGATTTGGATTTGGGTCACATAAATGCACACCCAAGTTTAGGAAATTAATCTTATGGCGTGCCTAAAGCAACTACGCATTTGCAGCTTTGCGAGGGCCACGGAAGTTCAACTAAATGGTACGCCTTGGATTCTAAGGATAAAAATAAAATTAATTGAACGAGGGCCATGCAATTGTCATTTTTGTTTGGCATGGCGCACCTCGACTTATTTTAATCAAGAGGCTTCTATATTAAATTACGAGGGCCATACACTGTGTGTGTCACCTAGTATGGCTCACCTCCAATTCATATAGGGAATCTAATTAATTGAAGGGGAAGACTTATCAAAGATTTGGCTTAAGAAATTGAACTAACTTTAAATTAATAGATCAATCGGGAGAATGGATTCTCTTGGACTCGAGCCACCAGCCCTATAAAGAGAAGCAACTGATTTCCAACTCGGGCCCAATCATGAGCCCAAATCCTCGGGAAAAACTGGCACCAGCTGGAGGCAGGACTCCAGATCGAGTCCTTAAACTTGCAAGCATCGGATTATTTAAAGCAAACCGAGTGAATCCAATTCCCATGTTTTATAAAGCTAATTTGAAGCCCACTATGCCTTTACTTGACCAATCGATCCATTTGGCCCCAAACGACATTGCACATATGACTTAATTCACAATTACCTCAAACGAACTCAATGCTTAATCCACCCAGTTCAAATGACCTCGAGTTAATTTAAAAATAAACTATGGCTTCTATTTAACATGAAATCATATAGGTAATGTAAACGTGAATTGACAAACTGAGCCAGCATAAAAGCAAACTTGGTTTAATTTGTGATTCCTACCACAATGATCCATATGCTTTCGACTCAAACTTACAACCAGACCTTTGCATGTTCAATCAAGCCAAACTTCATTTTTCAAGAAAATACATATACTTAATTATTAAGCATCAATGGACGTGCATCAATTAGAATATCACTCTTAAGACTTCAGTTTCAGGAATAAATAATCACCATTTTTAATCGAACACACCTCAACCCTTTAAAAACCCACATGATAACTTAAGAGTTGAAAGCAACAGAGTTTAACCACATGAATGAAAACATTTATACTATTAGGTATGGATAGCATAACCAATAGTCCACATACACAAAATGGTCTCAAATGTTCTGAATTATTTACACCTCAGACTATTAGACCTCATGTTTCCCATTAAGACAGGATGCAACATGGATTTCCTGGGAAACATTACATTACTACTATATCAAAAATGAATAGGTAAGCTAACCATTGTTACACTACAACACTAACTTCAGAAATACTAAGAAAATAGCTAACATTTATGATTAAGGGAACAATATTCATTTATAGAATTATCAGGCAATTACAACTTTCACACTTGCATCTCATCTTTCATAGAGTCAGGGAATACCTGGAAGGCAAAATAACAGATGGAGTGAGAGTAGTAGAAGTAAACAACACAACATATGACCTCAGATTCAATCACTTGAAAGAGTGAAATTAACCCAAGATGAAAGCAATGAAACAGTGTTCAACCAGCAGAAATTTTAAGCTAAAACTCTTTCCAAGACTCAAATTCAATTCACTTCAAACCCCAGAATCAGACACCATTTCAGAAATCAAAGAAAATGTTCAATGGAACAATGATTTATTTTGGAAATCCAGACACTTTTTTTGTCTTTTTCTTTATTTTTATCTCTTAATCTCTAAGGTTCTTATCTCCTAAACTCTCCAACTCTCTTCTCTAATAAAAAATCTCCCCTTTTTTCAATGCCTGTGTCCCCCTTTTAAACACTAGGATCAACTCCCTTTTCTTCACATCTTTTCTCTTTCCAGCCTGTGTATTCCCTCCCATGTGCATCCTTTAGCCTTTTAATCACACCCTCATGTTCTTCTGATTTCCAGCTCTTAAAAGGTATTAAACTAGCCATTGCCAGTCCCCTTTTCATTTTTTAATTCATTCCACTACTTAGTACTTTTTCTTTTATTAGTTCAGTAGTGCACCACTACCCTTTGTTAGATGACCCCCTAAAAAACCCTACAGTTCTAATTCAATAAGTTTAAATTCTGAAGATTTACAGACTCAAAAAACGAAATCATTTGGGCAATCAGAATCAAAATGGTAAATGCAAACACTATCAATTGAATACAGAAGATAATTAATAGACCTTAAATCAAAGCGCAGACACAAACAGAAACAACTACATTGAAGCGGGGACTAAAATTAAGGGAACTACGAATAGATGAACATCACCTAAGTCAAAGAAATTGAATCTAAAGCTAATCATAACTTCAATCAGAGAATGGACCAATCAAAATATGTAGAATAAAAGAAGATGAGGCAGAGGCAAAATGAATTTAAAGAAGAACAGAAAACAATAAAAGGGAACTCACCGGCTAAACTTGAAATTACCCTTGATACCCCGATTCATCTGAAACTGATGTTACTCATTTGTTCTTTGTCAAGAACCAATGAGTAACATCGGTTTTGTAGTGAATCGAACTTCTAATCATAGAAAACTAGAAGCTTGACTCGATGCATGTCATCAGGTTCAACGGAAATTGATTTTGAATTTTTAGGGTTAAAACTTGGATTTAAAATTCGACGAGTCTTGGTTAGATTCGAAGGAAACCATTCTGGGATTTGTAAAGAGGGGGTCAAGGTGGTCATAGGTTGTTAGTTTGGGGTTGATTGGGTAAACTAAGGTTCAGGTCCGATATTTGATCTGAAATTTGAGGGATTTGGTTAAGATTCGAAGGAAACCAGTCTAGGATTTGGAAAAAGGGGCTCGAGGTGTTTCTATGGTGTAAAAATGGAATGGATTGGACCACCAGAACCGCCGTGAGGCGATTTCCGGTGGGCGAAAGAGGGCGGCGTGCGGTGGTGCATGCTCTTGGTCTCTGAAGAGACGAGTGGGGAAGGGGGGTTATTTGGTATATTAAAATGGGGAATTAACTGGAGCCGTTGGATTAAAGGGGATCGACGATCCAAATTGATCAAAGGGGAAAATGGGGTCGTTTGGTGGCTAAGTGGGTGGTCCGGGTATGAGAATGGGTCGGGTTGTGGGAAAGGTTTGGGATCGTTCGATCAGGCTGATTCAACGGCCTAGATTAGAGCATGTCCAAACGATGTCATTTTGGTTGAGGCTGGAGACGGACCGGGTTAGGGGATACGGGTATGGGCTGGTTTGTATTTGATTTGGGCTTTGGTGGTCAAATTGAGTTTGGCCCAATTTGATTTCCTTTTATTAATTCTTTTTTTCTTCCTAAATTGTTTTCAAAATTAAAACCAAAAATCCTAACTCAAATTATAAAACCAAAATTGACTTAAAATACTAATCCACTTTAAATATTATTTATCACAAGTAATTAAATACTAAAATTAAAATTATCACATAATTTGACATTAAACACTTTAAAAATGCAAAATGCGTTATTTTTTTATTCTTTCATTTTTGTAAAAAAAATAAGTAATTTACTACTCAACTAAAAAATTATAAAATTAAATCCTAAGCAAATGAAATCTATTTTTTTTTTTTGTATTTTTCATTTATTTAGACATACAAACATGCACGAACTCATGCAAATAATGACATAAAGTACTATAAAAATCCACGAAATTGCAAACAACAAAAAAAAATTTATTTTGAATTTTTTGTGAGTGATTCTCATAGGGCAAAAATCACGTGCTCACAGCTTCCCCTTTTTGATCGAAAACTCAAAGAGTTTTTGTGCAAAGACAAAGTGAGCGGATACGAGCGATTTTTGCCCGTTTTCAATACTCCATGGGGAGAATTTTTTGAAATATTTGACCGAACCTCTGCTTCAAAGGTTTCCTACATATCCTTGGCTAAAAAGGAATCAGGTCAATGTAGTTCGGGAAGTTTCGGTAGCTGGGACTACCATAAAGCTGTGGTTTCACTATTACTGTTGCTGCTGCTGATACTGCTTACTGACCTCCTTATTACACCATGACAAAAAATGAAGAAGCTAGACTAAGCTACAATCTATGCTTTACAATGATTTATTTTCAAACTTGGTCTTGTGACTATTGTTGCCTTGTTGATTTGTTTTTCCTCCGCTGTTTCTTTACTTCTGGCTCGACTTGTAGTCTTCCTTCTGATTTCTGCTGGGGATTTTTGTTGCAACCCTCCGCTTTACTGACTTCAAACTTCAATGTATTCCTCTATTATATGGGCGGGATCCCAACTTCAAAACTAATTGCTAGACTTAAAATGTATTCCTCTGCTCTCCAGGCGGGCTCCTGACTGCTAAACTTGAACTGCTTCTCCCTGTTATCCAAGCGGGTACCTGATTGCTAAACTTGAACTGCTTCTCCCTGTTCTCCAAGCGGGTACCTGATTGCTAGACTTGAAATGTATTCCCTGCTCTCCAGGCGGGCTCCTGACTGCTAACTTGAAATGTATTCTCTACTCTTCAGGCGGGCTCCTGAATTCAACTAAAATAGACGAAAACAAACGGAAATTTTTCTGCCCCAGTTTGGGTATCTGGGAACATATGTAAGTGTAAAACGCATCACATTACCAAATATCAGTAAGAACTAAAACTTGAATTGTACTCCCTTGTTCTCCAGGTGGGCTCCTGACTGCTGAACTTGAATGTATTCCCTGCTCTCCAGGCGGGCTCCTGACTGCTAACTTGAAATGTATTCCATGCTCTCCAGGAGGGCTCCTGACTACCTCACTTGAAAGTATTCCTGGCTCTCTGGACGGGCTCCTAACTTCAATGAAATAGATAAAACAAAGAAAACTACCTGCCCCAGTTTGGAGGTTGGGCACATATGTGAGTGTTAAACTGAATCATATTACCAAATATTACTAAGAATTCGAAAGCTAGGTCCCATTATCCAGGGGGTCCTGACAGTTCTTACCTAAACGACAATTTTAAATCTAAGTTATATCTTCTAAAGGTGTGACTTCCGCTAAATCTTGTTATCTAAGAGGGTCTTAAAGCTACATCCCATTATCCAGGAGGTTCCTGAAAACTCCTAATTACATCCTATCTTAAACATGCAAGCTTTGAAACCAACTTATATTCCCCGGGGTATATTTATGCTACTTATGATTGTTTTGATTTTTTTAGACTAGGTCCCATTTTACATGAGGGTCCTGAAAATTTCCGACTAAATTTGGAAAAGGCTGAAAAAGATAGCGTTTCTGCTTGGGGAAAATGTTGAGGAAATAGAAAATTATATTCATTAATCTGGGAAAGAAGAGAAGTCAGAATCTTTGTTCTCATGGGGCAATGTCCAAAGTGTATCTCAAACATACAAACTTCAAAGTTCCACTTATAATCTTCTAGGGTGCACTCATGCCAAATTCCGCTACTCATGATTATTTTGAATTTTAAACTAAGTCATATTTTCCAGGAGGGTCCTGAGAATTTTCGCGATCAATTCTGCCTAGTACTTACTCTTCCTACGGATGATTTCCCGAAGCAAATGCCATTTTTGCCCCTGTTTCATATCAAAGAAAATTTTGTCAGTTTAAAACGTGGTGGTTCATCGTGGCATTCCTGCTGGAGGTGGTTTTCTCTTTGCCATTCTTTGCTTCGTCCAACTGTTTTGGACTGATCGAAATGATTGTTTTGACCTCCTGACTGATCCTTAACTGCAAGATCCCCAACTGCTATTCTCCCCTCCTGACCTTTCTGCCTGAAACCGTACATCTCCTGCGACATTACTGAACCATTCCACAGTTTTAACTTTTGCTTACGCCATAGGTCCCATTTTTTATCATATCATCTTTGGCATGTTCTAGCTGCATTTTGCTTTGTGCAATTCCAAAACTGGTAGTAAGCTTTGAAAATTCCTTCTTACAAGGCTAAACTTGGTAGAGCTTTAGAGAAGTAAAGTTAACAGCAATGAAATGCAAGGATTTTGAGAATAAAGAAAAGAATCCAAATTTGGATGACTATTGGAGACAGGAAAAGGGACTTATCTGAGCGGAATCACCGGCACCAATGATCATGGTATGCATTTGGATTAATCAGCCCAGTCTATTTAACCAATCTCCTTTCCAATTGTTTAATTTGTTCTCCAAGATTTCCACAACCCAATTTTACTTTCCGCCAACTCACGGACCTCATTCGACTTGCAGTGCCCTGAAGGGTTTTCACCGACAAACCTCTCTCATTTGTTGATTCCTCAATTACTTGTCACCTGATGGTGCCCGTGAAGGTTTTCACCCATAAGACTCTCATTTTTATTTTCTCTCAGCTTTCGTCGCCTCATGGTGCCCATGAGGGTTTTCACCAATAAGACTCTCTCATTTTTTGATTTTTCTTACTTCAACTGGAGTGTTTCCCCTGATATGAATTCTCTGTACATTGCTTGACTTGGCATCTCTTAGAGACTGATCGCAAGGTCTTTCTTTGGAACATAATTTGGGCTTTTGGATGGGGTTAGAAAGAAAGGGTATCAAAGGCTCAAAGCAATTTCGACACGGGTTTAAAATTACAACTCTTGGAATCACATTTCTTATTACAAGTACAACTTCTGGCCCAGTTTCTTGCTTGGAGATCTTTGGATATTTTATTTTACTATTGACCGAGCCGGGAAGCTGCCTACGTATCCTTAACAGGAATCAGGTCAAACGTAGTTAACACTTGAATTTCCTTGTTGTTATACTTTTCACTTCTTTTCTCTTCTCTTTTTCTTTTATTTTATTTTTTTTCTCGTTATTGATTCCAAAAGAGGGGTATGAAAGAAATAAATAAAGCTCAAAAAGGTGGAATAAAGGGTGAAGTTTTAAGATAGCAGAACAAATTGCCTTCGTCATTCCAATCTTCGAAATAATGCCAAATACAAACAATCAACAGTTATAACAAAGAAATCATACATAATATCTTTTTACTGCATCAGAATTGATAGTCATGTCTATGTATTTTCCTTCGATATCTGTTAAACATAAAGCACCATTAGACAATACTCTGGTCACAACAACTGGCCCTTGCCAATTTGGGGCGAACTTGCCTTTCGCTTCAACCTGGTGTGGAAGGATACGTTTCAGCACCTGCTGGCCCACTTCAAACTCCTGAGATGTACCTTTTTGTTGTATGCTCTTGCCATTCTCTTTTGGTACAACTGGCCATGACACACTGCTGCTAATCTTTTTTCATCAGTCAAATTCAACTGCTCCAAACGGGTCTTGACCCATTAATTATTATCGATTTCAGCCTCAGCGACAATCCAAAGGACGGGATTTCAACTTCCGCAGGTATCACTGCTTCAGTTCCATATAACAACAAATAAGGAGTCGCACCTACTGAAGTAGGAAAAGTAGTGTGATAGCCCAGCAACGCAAACGGTAATTTTTCATGCCATTGCCTAGAACTTTCTACCATTTTTCGAAGTATCTTCTTTATGTTTTTGTTGGCGGCCTCAACTGCTCCATTCGCCTTGGGACGATATGGGGTAGAATTGCGATGTGTAATTTTAAACTGTTGGCACACCTCTTCCATCAATTACTGTTAAGATTAGCACCATTATCCATGATGATCACCTTTGGGATGCCGAATCGACATATGATATTTGAGTGGACAAAATCGACCACTGCTTTCTTGGTCACTGATTTGAAAGTTTTGGCATCAACCCACTTGGTGAAATAATCAATGGCTACCAGAATGAATCTATGCTTGTTGGATGCTGCTGGCTCAATTGGTCCAATGATATCCATGCCCCAAGCAACGAAGGGCCATGGTGCCAACATCGTGTGCAATTCCGATGGTGGAGAATGAATCAAATCTCCGTGTATCTGGCATTGATGACATTTGCGCACAAAACTGATACAATCTCGCTCCATGGTGAGCCAATAATAACCTGCTTGGAGAATTTTCTTTGTCAGCACATACCCGCTCATATGTGGTCCGCAAACTCCTGAATTTACTTTGGACATGACAGTCGTAGCTTGTCTAGCATCTATGCATCTTAACAATCCAAGGTCTGGTGTTCTCTTATACAAAACTCCTCCACTTAAGAAGAATCCACTTGCCAACCATCGAATTGTTCTCTTCTGATCCCCCGTGGCTTGCACTGGATATATCCCCATTCGGATGTACTCCTAGATATCATGGAACCATGGTTCGCCATCAAGTTCTTCTTCAAACGTGTTACAGTAAGAATGCTGATCTCGGACTTGAATATGCAGAGGATCGACATAAGCTTTGTCCGGATGGTGCAACATTGAACCAGGGTAGCCAAAGCATCGGCAACCTCATTATGGACCCTTGGAATATGCCTGAACTCCATTGATCGAAACCGTTGACAAAGATCATGTAAACATTGTCGGTACGGTATGAGCTTCAAGTCTCACGTTTCCAATTCTCCTTGAATTTGATGTACCAGAAGATCCGAGTCTCCCAAGACCAAGATTTCCTGGATATCCATGTCTGCAGCTAGCCTTAGACCCAAAATGCATGATTCGTACTCAGCCATATTGTTGGTACAATAAAAATGAAGCTGAGCCGTAACAGGATAGTGATGCCCTGTTTCAGAAATAAGCACAGCTCATATTCCGACTCCTTTCATGTTAGCAGCCCCATCAAAGAAAAGTTTCCAACCTGGTTTTTCGGCATGTTCTAGTTCATCAATATGCATCACCTCTTCATCGGGAAAATAAGTCTTTAGTGGCTCACACTCTTCATCAGCCGGGTTCTCGGTCAAATGATCAGCCAATGCTTGGGCTTTCATCGCAGTCCGAGTCACATAGATTATGTCAAACTCTATGAGCAAAATCTGCCATTTTGCAAGTCTTCCTGTCGGCATAGGCTTTTGAAAGATATACTCCAATGGATCCAAGCGTGAAATGAGGTTAGTGTAGGATGACAAATACTGTTTCAACTTCTGTGCCACCCAAGTTAGGGCGCAACATGTCCTTTCCAGGTGAGTGTATTTAACCTCATAGGCCGTGAACTTCTTGCTAAGATAGTAGATGGTCTGTTCTTTCCTGCCGGTGACGTCATGCTGCCCCAGTACACAGCCAAATGAATTTTCCAGGACAATCAAGTAAAGAATCAAGGGTCTCCTTGGTTATGGTGGTACCAGCATAGGAGGGTTAGACAAGTATCCCTTTCTCTCGTCAAATGCTTGTTGACACTCATCAGTCCACTTGATTGCAGCGTCCTTTTTCAGAAACTTAAAAATAGGTTCGCAAGTTGTCGTGAGCTGAGCAATAAACCTACTGATGTAGTTCAACCTTCCTAACAGACTAATTACTTCAGTCTTGTTTCTCGGAGGTGGCAGTTCTTGTATGGCTTTGATCTTTGATGGGTCCAACTCGATGCCTTGTCGGCTAACTATGAATCCTAACAGTTTTCCGGACGGGACACCAAATGCTCATTTGGCGGGGTTAAGCTTACGGTTGTACCTGCGAAGCCTCTGGAAGAACTTCCTCAAATCCCCGACGTGGTCGGCCTGATGCTTTGATTTTATAATCACATCATCCACATATACCTCAATCTCCTGGTGCATCATATCATGAAACACAGTAGTCATTTCCCTTATATAAGTTGTCCCAACATTCTTCAACCCAAATGGCATTACCCGGTAGCAATAAGTTCCCCATGGTGTGATGAAGGCTATCTTTTCCGCATGTTCTTCATCCATTAGAATCTGATGATAATCGGCATAGCAATCCACAAAAGATCCAATCTCGCGCTTGGCACAATTATCAATCAAAATGTGGATATTGGGTAGTGGGAAGTTATCCTTCGGACTTGCTTTGTTGAGATTGCAGTAATCGACGCATACTCTGATCTTGTCATCCTTCTTCGATACAGGCACGACATTAGCCAACCAAACAGGATATCGAGTGACCCGAATAACCTTTGCATCCAACTGTTTGGTAACTTCTTCTTTAATCTTCACACTCATAGCAGTTTTGAATTTCCTCAAATTTTGCTTGATGGGAGGGAACGTCGGATCAGTGGGCAATTTGTGGACTACTAAATAAGTGCTTAAACCTGGCATGTCGTCATATGACCACGGAAAAACATCTTTGTACTCAATGAGTGCTTTGATTAACTCCTCCCGGATTTTTGGCTCGAGGTGGACACTTATTTTAGTCTCTCGAACATTGTCTGTGTCCCCTAAATTGACGGCTTCTATGTCATTCAGGTTGGGTTTGGGTTTTTTTCGAAGTGAATTAACTCCTTACTAATTTCTTCGAAGGCTTCATCCTCATCATCGTATTCTGATTCGTAATCACAATCTACTTCTTGAACTAACATTTTGGAATCAGATTGATTTTTAAGACTGGGCTGAGGATTCCTTATGCATACCACGTTATTAGAACCAGCGTAAAAAGAACTGTATAGAAAAAAAAGCAAAACAAAAAGGAAAACCATCAGGAATTATGAAGAAAGGGAAATTTTATTTTATTGAATGATAAAAGATAACAAGGTTTGCACACTCAAACAGACTAAAAAATGAAATCCGGATTACAACCCTGGAATAATCCGTACAAACTTAAAGGAAAATCAAAGCAAACTACCAAGACTCCTTCCGAGTAGGGAGAGGAGTAGCCTTCCAATTATTAAGCTTTGTTGTTAGCCCGACAAATTGCATTTCCGCATTGCCAGAACCTTCTCCAATTTCCACCATGTTCACACTGTCGATCAACTTCTCAAATCTTTCCATTAACTCCTTATCTGGATCAATCACAGAACTAGGAATTGCTGTCACTGGGCGACTCCTCGTACTGGTCTTGACAAATGATCTGGAAAGACGTGGGATTGGCTTTGGAAGGACCCATGTCCTCTGTTTCAATTTCCTGGATCTTTTTATGTTTGCGACTGTGGGCTTGAATCCCAGACCAAATGTTCCCAAGTTTTCAGGAAGAGACAGGGGTTATATGATGCCTTGTAGATCTGACCCCAAATCCTTTCCTGGTACAAAACCATTCTTCGGCATTTCATACGCTACCATGACTGATGCGGTGATTATCTTCGGTTTTGGGATACACTTCCCCTCTGGAACTTTCTTGACTGATATTGTGTCAGAAACTTGGTAGACCCATGGTCCCTTGTCAACTTCCACCTCAATGAATGGCACAATGGTGTTGCTGTGAGCACACAAATTATCTTCGTCGTGCACAACTATTTCCTGTCTGTCCCATTCGAACTTGACCATCTGATGGAGTGTTGATGGTACTGCTTTAGCGGCGTGGATCCATGGTCGCCCTAATAGCAAATTGTAGGAAACAGCTATATCCAACACTTGGAATTCCATTGTGAATTCTACTAGACCTATAGTCAGCTCCAACATTATGTCCCCGACTGAGTCTTTGCCTCCGCCGTCAAATCCTCGCACATAGATATTGTTCTTATGGATCCTCTCATCTTCTACTTTCAGCTTGCTTAGAGTGGAGAGCGGACAGATGTTCGCACTTGAGCCATTGTCAACCAATACCTGGGTAACCACAGAATCCTCGCATTTTACTGTCAGGTAAAGGGCTTTGTTGTGCTCAGTACCCTCTATGGGCAATTCATCATCGAAAAAAAGTGACTTTGTTTACTTCAAAAATCTTGCTGGCTATGTTTTCCAGATGGTTTACCGAGATCTTGTTGGGAACATGGGCCTCATTCAGGATTTTCATCAATGATCGGCGGTGCTCATCTGAATGTATTAGCAATGAGAGCAATGAGATCTGAGCGAGCGTTTTCCTCAACTGCTCTACAACAGAATAGTCATGCACTTTCATTTTCCTCAAAAAATCCTCTGCCTCTTCTTTAGTTACAGCCTTCTTCACCGGCGTTGGATCATCCTTAGTTCTTCTTAACTCCTCGGGAGTAAAACACCTTCCTGAGCGAGTCAAACCTTGTGCTTCACAAACTTCTTCCTTGATCTCTTTTCCTTTGTAAATCACCGTCACCCGTTCATAATTCCAAGGAACAGCTTTGCTGTTGATCACTGGAAACTGAGTTACAAGTTTTATAATAACAGGCTCTGTGCGAGCCCCACTCACGACCACAACAGGTTCACTTGCAACCCCTGGTACTACCACTTTAGCTTTCTCGAGTTTCACTGCAACAATACTTGACGACCATTTCTCGGCTACCACAACTGCCCTATTGTCTACCCCTTTTAACTGGACCATTGATTTCCCATTAGATACCTTTTCCTTTGAGCTGGTTTCACTGGAACGGACCATCATTACTATCTGCGAGGGCTTCTTGGGATCCCCTCCTTTGTGTATCAACTCAATCATATGGATCTCATGGTGAGCTGGCAGTGGATTCTGATTGATATTTGGTGCTTCTAGGGCCTGAACCTCGATCCGATGAGTATCAATAAGCTCTTGCACAGCTGTTTTCAGTTTCCAATATTTCCCTGTATCATGCCCCGGGGCTCTTGAACAGTACTCACCACTCACCGGGTGGTCAAGATTTCTAGGAGGACGATTTGACATTTTAGGCTCAATTGGATTCAACATGCCCAACTGCCTCAACCTGTGGAAAAGACTGGTATATGATTCCCCTAATGGAGTGAAAGTCTTTTTCTTCTGTAACCTCTCATTCTTGAAGGCTTGGTTTGGTCTGAAACCCGTTCCGGGTGGATTTCTGTAGGCTCTTCGGGGTGGATATGTGTTTTGTGGAGCTGGGTATGGATTTTGTGGAGCCGGCGCACGCCATTGTGCGTGTGCCGGAGTTTGGGTATAGGTTGTGCATGATGGATGGAAAAATGGGGATCTGGTAGTGGGCAGTAATGTTGTGGAGGGCTATATGGAGTGTAGGGGTAATTTTGGTGGTAGGGTCATGGTTGGCTATAGTAGGGTGACGGGCCTCTAGATCCGAACCAGGCACCGGATTCAACAGTCGTGACATCTTCTTTCTTCCTCTTCCCAAGTACACCCCTAGTTCCGCTTTGAATGGCCTGAGTGGTTTCCTTAATCGCTTAATAACTCATGATTTTGTTGTACTTAAGCCCCTCCTCGACCATGCCTCCCATTTTTACAACCTCATTAAAAGACTTGCCAATAGCGGACACCAAATGACCAAAGTAAGTTGGCTCCAAAGCCTGCAAAAAGTAATCAACCATCTCGCTCTCTTTCATCAGGGGATCTACCCTTGCTGCTTGCTCCCTCCACCGGAAATCATATTCTCTAAAGCTTTCACTATGCTTCTTTTCTAGCTTAGTCAAAGATAGTCAGTCTGAAATGTTCTCAAGATTATACTGAAAATGACAAGCGAATGCTTGTGCCAGATCATCCCATGTGTACTATCTTCCGTGATCTTGGCGGGTATACCACTCCAATGCTGCTCCGCTCAAACTTTGACTGAAATAAGTCATTAGCAATTCATCCTTTCCTCCAGCTCCCCTCATCTTACTGAAAAAACCTCTCAAATGAGCCACCGGATCACCGTGTCCGTTGTACAAGTCGAATTTAGGCATTTTGAACCCTGTGGTAGTTGTACATTTGGGAATAAACACAGGTCTTTGTAAGCCACGCTTACCTAACCTCCTAGCCCTCTCATATCCCTGAAGGATTGTTCTATGCTTTTCATTTTTCTGAACATCTCCTCATGTTTGGGATTTTTGGCTCTTCTCTCAACTTCTCTCGGAAGATCAGAATGTGGATCGTAGGGGTAGGTTTCGGGAGCTTTGAAGGTGGGTTCCGGGGGATAATACTGGTTGTCCTGATCTTGGAACACGGGTTTACTCAGGGATCTATGGAGTGCAGCTGGTGGAGATGCCACAAAGACAGGGGTGAATGGCGGAGGAGGGCATGGAATCGATTTTGGTGGTGGAGCTTGCGGCATATGAGAAGTAGTGCCATGGTAGTGTTGATAAATGGGAAAACCTAGATTGGTAGCGGGATGATCCTGAGACTGAGATAATGGTGGGGTAAAAGTCGGGTTTGCTGGGTAAGACGGTGGTGATTTCCCTTGGGACCAAGCCTGGTACATTTCGGCCATCTGTTGCTTAAGCTTGAACATCTCCTCTTTCATTTTATTGACGTCCAACTCCTCTACCTCAACACTAGTGTCGACCTCCGGGATAGACATGATTTCTGGTATTGGTCCCTTTGATCTGGTTTGGTAATGATAATGTGCCAGTATCCTCTAAATAAACAAACTGCTTGAACTCTCTGGAAATGAACAAACTTGTTAGTTCTTAGAGTTTAACACATATGTAATTACACGTTGGGATGCAATGCACCTAGGCAATTAACCATTTTCTATCATGCATTTGCTTCGGTTGCGTGCGTCATCCCGGCCTTTCATAATTGTGCCCCTTCTTTTAAGCTTCTTTTATTCTATCCTTCTTTATTTCCCTTTTTTTCTTTTTAGTGGTGGTCGAATCCTATAGAGATTGCCTACGTATCATGTCCCCGCATGAATCAGACCGTGCGTAATTCTATCAAAATAAGTACGAAAAGCAAAGAGACAATTTTTTTGGAAATTTTCGATTTTTCTTTAATAAACATTCTATTACAAACTAGACGCTTTCGGAAAGGAAAATAACAGACTCAAAACCAAACCAAGTATGAACTCAAGAACTTCTGACAGACTCTGATGCGAAAGGAAAAACAGACTCTAACAGAAAACAGACTCTAATGAAAAAGAAAATGCAGACTCAAACTACGAATACATTAAAGTTTTAAATTTGGGTGCCCGCGGGTCGTCATTCGGCCTTGCCGCAGGCTTAGGCGTAAGGCCCCTTTCCAGCTGTTCCAATTCGTACATGATTTTCTTCACAAATATCATCACTGCCGAGAAGAAAGTAGTGCGGGTCATGTTTTCATACACCCGACATCTCCTGGTAATAGCATGAGCAATAGTCAAAATCTTGTCCCTGGTTCGGTCTTTCTCTAAGAGTAGGCGTTCTATCTGATCCCCTCTAGCCTTCAAAACCCGAGAATCATGCAAATATTGTTTCTGTAACTACTGTATTTCATCTTCCATCAAGCCCATTAGATCATAGCAGTGTTTACTTTCGGTTTCAAATGCCTTGGCTTGTTTAGCCGTCTTGCTCTCTAGGGTGGTCACCTTCCTTTTTAGACTGGAAATGGTCTTTTCATAATCCTTCCCCGCCTGCTGTAAGTACTGTGTGCGATTTTTTGTTCTTTTTGCCCATTGTGCCTGGAATTGTGCTATGGTACCCTCAGATTTCTTCAAATCATCCCAGCACTCACTGATTTCCTTTTTCAACCCTTTTATTAACCGCTCATCCGACCGACTCCTTTGTTGGTTGTTAGCATCTATCCTCATTTGTTGGATTTGGGCTTTCAGCATCTCATTTTTTTGGGCCAATTTGTTCTTTTCTCCCTGATCGGCATCAACTTGTAGACTATTTTCAAATTTCAGGTCTCTAATCTGTTGCTTCAGCTTGCCTATTTCTGCCCTGTAACTCTCTTTTTTTGCTAACCAACCCCATTGCTCTTGTGAATCATTAGTAAACTGTTGGACATGGGCTCTTTTGGCGGGCCTTTGGAGAATCTGGAACCTTTTTCCAAACCACGCATTATACTTCGGGTCCACTTCACCTTTAGCCATATCTCGGACCATAGTCTTAGGCTCGAGGAACCGACATTCGTTCCACAATTTGCGAATTTTATCTTCCGGGAATGTGGCTCTCGGACTTAACTCAATGACGTGCTTGCTCAAATCTTCATCTTTGGGGATGACTTGAAACCTTCCTAGTTGGCGTAATACCCGATGGGGAGCATACGGTTGGACACTCCAAACACCTATTAAAAGAATATGACACTCTCCTGCTGACATATATAGCACCTCGGTAACGGGAAACCATCCAAATGCCCATTCAATTTGATCGGCAGTCAATGACCTCAGTCGTATGAGCCAAGCTTTGGTACCCTCAGGAAATGTGATACCCCTTACCCGCTTTTCAAATTCTTTGATACAGCTTAACCCAGTCAGCCCATAGTTCATGTAGCCCGCCCGGTGGCACAGATGTTCTTGCATCCACAATTGAAGTAATAAATTGCAACCTTGGAAAAAATGTCCACCCTCCCTGCAAACAGTCAATGCTCGGTAAATTTCTGACAAAATCAGGGGAACTATAGTGTTATCTGCCTTTTAATTGCAACATCAACCATCCCCACGAGACCTGTCTCTATTTTCTTATCTACTCGTGGACAAATCACGATTCCCAAGAATGCCATTATGAACGCCAAGGTTCGTCTTGCTTCCCATTTACTTCTATTCCCAGCATGGGTTAGTCCCAGATTTGGTTCTTCGAAACCCCGAGGATTACCATAACACTGATACAGGAACTGAAGAGTGAAAGTTCCTCCTGACAAATCATCATTCTGAACACTCCGACTGATGTTTAGCAAATCCAAAAATTTGTGCGGAGATACCGGTCTTGGTGACAGCAAATATTGACCCCTCAGATTTCCATTCAGACCCGCATAACCCACGACTTACTCCAGCGTGGGTGTAAGCTCAAAACCCCAAAGCGAAACACATTGCGGGTCGGGTCCCAAAATGATATTAAGGCCGCGAAGACATCCGACTTTGGCTTGACATTTAGTAGACCGACAACACCTCCCAGGATTCTAGCCACTATTTCTTTGTTGCCTTCTCCCAGATTATTCCACCACATGTGGAGCTGGAAGGGGACCTCATTAAGTATGGTGAAAGATTCATTTGCATTTGTGCTCATCCTGCACATTTATTAAGGTGATTAAGAAAAAGGTAAATTTATTTGATTCAAAGAAAAACTACTATTTTTTTATTTTTTTTTCAAACTAAAATAAAAGACCCGGTTTTTCAAACACGGCCTTTCAGCACTTCGGAGACGAAGATTTTAAGGCTGTGTGGATTAACCGATCGAAATCTTAAAAATGACCAAAGGTGGTTATTCGTGGAAAATCGGCCTTTCGGTGTCCCTTTTGGGGACATTCGGCTATTTTTGACAAAAACGGCATCACCCGACTTATTTATGACGAAAATGAAAATTTGACATTTTTGGCTATTTTTTCAAAAGGGGAGGTTGGACCCGATGAGGGTTGCCTACGTATCTCACATCCGGTGAGAATCAAACCTGCGTAGTTCGTGCAGAGAAACTAGCTATTTTTTAAAACAAGATTTTTTTTCCTTTGTTCCTTTTATAACAAACAAACAAACAAACTATTTTTCTTCTCCGTTTTTGAAAACAAGACAAACTAAAATAAAAGACTCTTTTTCACGCATTTTTGCTTTTTGAGTAAAACAAAGAATTTTAAAAACATAAAATATTTTCTTTTTATTTTCTCAAAATTTCGGCAGAGTTTTGACAGTATTTGGGAATTGGTTTTTTTTCTAAAAATAGGTATTTAACTCTCTACACTCCTATTTCCTCTCTCTCCTTTTTTCTTTTTCTCAATTTCTGATATTCCCAAGATTCAGAAGCCGGTCAGCATGCAAATCCGAACAAATAAATGCACAGAAAACAAGTAGGATGCATCAGAATGGTCTTTTTCATTTCAGGTTGCTTGTCCTAGACGGACTCAACCCCTGTGTTGAGTCCCCTAAGTCAAATGCACATGATGCAAATAAGCGTTCCTACTAGGGATCTGACATGAAGTTGAGTTATTCTAGGTTCAGAACCTGGGTGTTTGTTCTAGACCTTGCTTACCCGAGTGGACAGCTCGAGCCGAGGGGGGGGGCAGCGTACCGGGAATACAGAAGCTTCGCTGGCTTTGCAACTTGTCCGAACCTCGTTCTAAATTTGGGATATGACTCTAACAGAAAAGAAGTTACACGAAGTGCACACTTCTTCATGATTTAGAAGACTTAGAGAGAAGAGGGATTTCGCAACAGTTTATATACAGTTCACGGAATATCAAAGCGGTAAAAGCAATCAATTAGCACATTAGGCCCAAATCATGTAACAAAATCAGATAATGGATAAAGCCAACTATAACAATTATTCTAAGCTCGAATTCTTGAACCCTGAACCAGAGATTCTGGGTTCTTGTCCCCAGCAGAGTCGCCAGAGCTGTCACACCTCCTTTTTATATATACCCCTGCAAGGGCATAAAGGAGTTTTTCCAATTAAAGGACAATCGAAACGGGATTTATTATTAAAAGACTCAGAGTCGCCACCTGGGATAATTATGGTGTCCCAAGTCACCGGTTCAAATCCCAAGTCGAGGAAAAGGTTGACTCTGTATTACAGTCGGCGAACCAGAAATTCGGGTAAGGAATTCTGTTAACCCGGGAGAAGGTGTTAGGCATTCCTGAGTTTCGTGGTTCTAGCACGGTCGCTCGATTGTTATTATTGGCCTAATTATCTTATTTTAAACATGTTTAATCCTATGTGCAATTTTAGCTTTTTAAACGCTTCTATTCATTTTTAAAGGAAGATTGCAACGTTATTTAAAATATGTCTCGAACCACGTCGCATAAATTCACCCGCAGTCCTCAACACATTTTTATCTAACGTTGAGATTTGGATTTGGGTCACATAAATGTGCACCCAAGTTTAGGAAATTAATTTTATGACGTACCTAAAGCAACTACGCATTTGCAGCTTTGCGAGGGCCACGAAAGTTCAACTAAATGGTACGCCTTGGATTCTAAGGATTAAAATAAAATTAATTGAATGAGGGCCATGCAATTGTCATTTTTGTTTGGCATGGCGCGCCTCGACTTATTTTAATCAAGAGGCTTCTATATTAAATTACGAGGGTCATACACTGTGTGTGTTACCTAGTATGGCTCACCTCCAATTCATATAGGGAATCTAATTAATTGAAGGGGAAGACTTATCAAAGATTTGGCTTAAGAAATTAAACTAACTTTAAATTAATAGATCAATCGGGAGAATGGATTCTCTTGGGCTCGAGCCACCAGCCCTATAAAGAGAATCAACTAATTTCCAACTCAGGCCCAATCATGAGCCTAAATCCTCGGGAAAAACTGGCACCAGTTGGAGGCGGGACTCCAGATCGAGTCCTTAAACTTGCAAGCATCGGATTATTTAAAGCAAACCGAGTGAATCCAATTCCCAAGTTTTATAAAGCTAATTCGAAGCCCACTATGCCTTTACTTGACCAATCGATCGATTTGGCCCCAAACGACATTGCACATATGACTTAATTCACTATTACCTCAAACGAACTCAATGCTTAATCCACCCAATTCAAATAACCTCGAGTTAATTTAAAAATAAACTATGGCTTCTGTTTAACATGAAATCATATTGGTAATGTAAACGTGAATTGACAAACTGAGCCAGCATAAAAGCAAACTTGGTTTAATTTGTGATTCCTACCACAATGATCCATATGTTTTCGACTCAAACTTACAACCAGACCTTTGCATGTTCAATCAAGACAAACTTCATTTTTCAAGCAAATACATATACTTAATTATTAAGCATCAATGGATGTGCATCAATTACAATATCAATCCTAAGACTTCAGTTTCAGGAATAAATAATCATCATTTTTAATCGAACACACCTCAACCCTTTAAAAAACCCACATGATAACTTAAGAGTTGAAAGCAACAGAGCTTAACCACATGAATGAATACATTTATACTATTATGTATGGATAGCATAACCAATAGTCAACATACACAAAATGGTTTCAAATGTTCTGAATTATTTACACCTCAACAGACTATTAGACCTCATGTTTCCCATTAAGACAGGATGCAACAGAGATTTCCTGGGAAACATTACATTACTACCATATCAAAAATGAATAGGTAAACTAACCATTGTTACACTACAACACTAACTTCAGAAATACTAAGAAAATAGCTAACATTTATGATTAAGGGAAAAATATTCATTTATAGAATTATCAGGCAATTACAACTTTCACACTTGCATCTCATCTTTCATAGAGTCAGGGAATACCTGGAAGGCAAAATAACAGAGGGAGTGAGAGTAGTAGCAGTAAACAGCACAGCATATGATCTCAGATTCAATCACTTGAAAGAGTGAAATTAACCCAAGATGAAACCAATGAAACAGTGTTCAACCAGCAGAAATTGTAAGCTAAAACGCTTTCCAAGACTCAAATTCAGATCACTTCAAACCCCAGAATCAGACACCATTTCAGAAATCAAAGACTCAAAAATCAAAGAAAATGTTCAATGGAACAATGATTTATTTTGGAAATCCATCCGCTTTTTTGTATTTTTCTTTATTTTTATTTCTTAATCTCTGAGGTTCTTATCTCCTAAACTCTCCAACTCTCTTCTCTAATCAAAAATCCCCCCTTTTTTAAATGCCCGTGTCCCCCTTTTAAAGACTAGGATCAACTCCCTTTTCTTCACATCTTTTCTCTTTCTAGACTATGTATTCCCTCCCATGTGCATCTCTTAGCCTTTTAATCACACCCCCATGTTCTTCTGATTTCCAGCTCTTAAAAGGTATTAAACTAGTCATTGCCAGTCCCCTTTTCATTTTTTAATTCATTCCACTACTTAGTACTTTTTCTTTTATTAGTTCAGTAGTGCACCACTACCCTTTGTTAGCAGACCCCCTAAAAAAACCCTACATTTCTAATTCAATCAGTTTAAATTCTAAACATTTAAAAACTCAAAAATGAAATCATTTGGGCAATCAGAATCAAAATGGTAAATGCAAACATTATCAATTGAATACAGAAGATAATTAATAGACCTAAAATCAAAGCGCAGACACAAACAGAAACAACTACATTGAAGCGGGGACTAAAATTAAGGGAACTACGAATAGACGAACATCACCTAAGTCAAAGAAATTGAATCTAAAGTTAATAGTAACTTCAATTAGAGAAGGGACCAATCAAAATATGTAGAAGAAAAGAAGATGAGGCAGAGGAAAAATGAATTTAAAGAAGAACAGAAAACAATAAAAGGGAACTCACCGGCTAAACTTGAAATTACCCTTGATACACCGATTCATCCGAAACTGATGTTACTCATTTGTTTTTTGTCAAGAACCAATGAGTAACATCGGTTTTGTAGTGAATCAAACTTCTAATCATAGAAAACTAGAAGCTTGACTCGATGTATGTCATCAGGTTCAACGGAAATTGATTTTGAATTTTTAGGGTTAAAACTTGGATTTAAAATTCGACGAGTCTTGGTTAGATTCGAAGGAAACAATTCTGGGATTTGTAAAGAGGGGGTCAAGATGGTCATAGGGTGTTAGTTTGGGGTTGATTGGGTAAACTAAGGTTCAGGTCCGATCTTCGATCTGAAATTTGAGGGATTTGGTTAAGATTCGAAGGAAACCAGTCTAGGATTTGGAAAGAGGGGCTCGATGTGTTTCTATGGTTTAAAAATGGAAGGGATTGGACCACCGGAACGACCGTGAGGTGATTTCCGATAGGCGGAAGAGGGCGGCGTGCAGTGGTATATGCTCTTGGTCTCTGAAGAGACGAGTGGGGGGGTTGTTTGGTATATTAAAATGGGGAATTAACCGGGGTTGTTGGATTAAAGGGGATCGATGATCCAGATTGATCAAAGGGTAAAACGGGGTCGTTTGGTGGCTAAGTGGGTGGTCCGGGTATGAGAATGGGTCGGGTTGTGAGAAAGGTTTGGGATCGTTCGATCAGGCTGATTCAACGGCCCAGATTATAGCATGTCCAAATGATGTCGTTTTGGTTGAGCCTGGAGACAGACCGGGTTGGGGGAGACGGGTCTGGGCTGGTTTGTATTTGATTTGGGCTTTGGTGGTCAAATTGAGTTTGGCCCAATTTGATTTCCGTTTATTAATTCTTTTTTTCTTCCTAAATTGTTTTCAAAATTAAAACCAAAAATCCGAACTCAAATTATAAAACCAAAATTGACTTAATATACTAATCCACTTTAAATAATATTTATCACAAGTAATTAAATACGAAAAATAAAATAATCACATAATTTGACATTAAACACTTTAAAAATGCAAAATACGTTATTTTTTTATTCTTTCATTTTTGTAAAAAATAAGTAATTTACTACTCAATTAAAAAAAAATTAAATCCTAAGCAAATGAAATCTATTTTTTTGTATTTTTCATTTATGTAGACATACAAACATGCACGAACTCTTGAAAATAATGACAGAAAATACTATAAAAATACACGAAATTGCAAACAACGGAAAAAAATATTTTATTTTGAATTTTTTGGGAGTGATTCTCATAGGGCAAAAATCACGTGCTCACAATAAGGAAGACCAAGAAACCACACAAGCTAGAACCTGATTGGGCTCCGAAAGATCCAATCTTAGAAACTAACTGGCTAAGGCCTGAACATCCATAGCCATAGGCCTCTCCGATGCTGGTAAATACGCCAAACTCCCCAAGCTCTCTGCCCGACGACTCAAAGCATCAGCCACCACATTGGCCTTGCCTGGGTGACACAAAATAGTGATATCATAGTCCTTCAACAACTCTAACCACCTCCTCTGGCACAATTTTAGATCCTTTTGCTTGAACAGGTGTTGGAAGCTCTGATGGTCAGTATAAATATCACAAGGCACACCGTATAAGTAATGGTGCCAAATCTTCAGGGCGTGAACAATAACTCAAGGTCATGAACATGGTAGTTCTTCTCAGGTATCTTCAATTTTCTGGACGTGTAGGCAATCACCCTATTATCCTACATCAACACCGCTCTGAGGCCAATCCTTGAGGCATCACAATAGACCGTATAAGACCTCAAATTTGTAGGCAATATCAAAATTAGGGTTGTGGTCAAAGTTGTATTGAGCTTCTGAAAGCTCATGTCACACTCCTCCGTCCACTGGAACGGAGCACCATTCTGAGTCAACCTAGTCATGGGGGCTGCAATCGATGAAAACCCCTCCACAAAACGACGGTAGTAACCTACCAAACCAAGGAAGTTGCAGATCTCTGTAGCTAAGGATGGTCTGGGCCAACTCTGAGCGGCCTCTATCTTCTTAAGATCCACCTGAATACCCTCACTCGATATCACGTGGCCTAAGAATGCCACTGAATCCAACAAAAACTCACACTTTGAGAATTTAGCATATAACTTCTTCTCTCTCAGAGTCTGAAGCACAGTCCTCAAGTGCTGCACATGATCTTCCCGACTCTGGTAATACACCAGAATATCATCAATAAAGACAATGTCAAGATACGGTCGAAACACACTGTGCATCAAATGCATAAAGGTTGTTGGGGTATTGGTCAGCCCAAATGACATGACAAGGAACTCATAATGACCATACCGAGTCCGAAAAGCAGTCTTCGGTATATCTGGCTACCGAATCTTCAACTGATGGTAACTTGAGCACAAATCAATCATAGAAAACACCCGTGTGCCCTGAAGGTGGTAAAACAGATCATCAATACGAGGCAAAGGATAATGGTTCTTCACTATAACCTTGTTCAACTAGCGATAATCAATACATATATGCATAGAACCATCCTTTTTCTTCACAAACAGGATAGGAGTACCCACCCCAAGGTGATACACTGGGCCGAATAAAACCCTTATCAAGCAATTCCTGTAACTGATCCTTCAACTCCTTCAACTCAGGAGGAGCCATACGATACGGAGGGATAGAAATGGGCTGAGTGCCCAGCAACAGATCAGTGCCAAAATAAATATCTCTATCAGGCGGCATGCTTGGAAGATCAGCTAGAAACACAACGGGAAAATCTCGTACTACTGGGACTGAATCAACTGAAGGGGTATCAATACTGATATCTCTCACATAAGCTAAATATGTGTCACACCCTTCTCAACCATATGCTGAGCTTTAAGAAAAGAAATAACTCTACTGGGAGTGTGATCTAAAGTACCCCTCCACTCAACACGCGGTATACCTGGCATAGCCAGCGTCACAGTTTTGGTGTGACAATCAAGAATAGCATAATGGGGCGACAACTAGTCCATGCCTAAAATAATGTCAAAATCTACCATGCTTAGTAATAACAAATTGGCTCTGGTTTCAAAATCACGAAGAGTAATCAAAAACGACCGATAAATGCGGTCCACAACAAGTGAATCTCTCACATGAGTAGAAACATAAGTAGGGAAACTCAAAAAATCCCGAGGTACACCCAAATACGGAGCAAAATAAGGATACACGTAAGAGTAACTGGAGCCTGGATCAAATAGAACCGATGCATATCTATGACAAACCATGACAATACCTGTGTTGACAAAATCAGAGGCTACAACCTCGGTACGAGCAGGAATGGCATAGTATCTGGCCTGGCCTCCCCCTCGAGGGTGACCTCTACCTCCCCAGCATCCACCTCTAGATGGATGAGTAGGTGGGGTAGCAACTAGAGCTATAATCATAGCCTGTGAACTCTGCGGGGCATGCTGTGGCTGAGAAGTCTGTGGAGGTGCACTCCTCCCAAGTCTAGGGCAATCCCTTATCACACTCAACACAAGCTCTAGGAAGACGTGGTAGTGGAAACTGTGCAGTACGAGTACTCAAAGACCCCTAAACACCTGAAACACTGTATGAAATCTAAGATGCAAACTAAGTTGGCTGGCCCACAAAACCTCTACCATGCCATACTCTTCCTCCAAAATAAGGACCAGTGGGTTTCTCTAGTCTACGAGGTCTCCTTACTTCCCTATACTCTTTCTCCTGACCTCATTTGTCCTTTCTCTCATGGACCCATCTGTCCTCTACTCGGTGAGAGGTCCTCACCACCCGCTGAACCAGGACCATAAATTGTGCCATCGTGACACCTAGAACTTGAAAAACTGGAGCTCGCTGCTATCGAGTGGGGGTGGTAGAAGTCTGGGTCCCTTCCCTGACCTGTGAAGTAGTTGGTACAACCTGAATTAACCCCGCCTGAACTAACATACCAAACATGCTCGGAACTATGTAAATATCTATTGAAAGGCTAGAGCAGTAGTAGCAGTAGGCACATGCAGTGCCTGGGCTCTACCTAGAACTACTAGTGGCTCCTCGGTGGCAGCTCTCGCGGGTCCTCTTGCTTCATTATGTGTGCATGTGTGTGCGTGTGTGCATCCTCAGCCTCTACCCTAGCCCTGAATTCTGGCAACTCTCGCAGGGGCGCGGGTGCCTGATCATTTCAGGTAGCGCATGTCCTCACAATC
This sequence comes from Nicotiana sylvestris, assembly GCF_000393655.2. Taxonomy (NCBI): domain Eukaryota; kingdom Viridiplantae; phylum Streptophyta; class Magnoliopsida; order Solanales; family Solanaceae; genus Nicotiana; species Nicotiana sylvestris. Next base: position 150,217,909 of record NC_091060.1, read on the forward strand.
GGTGGAGAGAATAAAAGATAGAAGTTCAGAATTCGTGATGTTAAAAATCTCGCACGACAGGGAAATCAAATGAAGTGGAATTTTCTGAACGGTTACATAGCCTCTCGTAGATAAGTACAGATGTCTCTGTACCGATCAGTGAGACTCTAATAAACTGCCTTGTGATCCATGACTCCTATGAACCTAGAGCTCTGATACCAACTTGTCACGACCCCGGTTCTCCCTCCGTGAACCATCGTGACGGCACCTAGTCTCTACGAATAGGTAAGCCTAAATTGCGGAAGATAACCAAAGGTTGCGGTAGTAAACAATTTAAAGACAGAATAAGGCAATAACAGTGTTTAAATGTGCCGCTCGGCATACGCCATGTATAAATCTCAAAACCAATATCTAAATCAAAGACTCGGAAACCCACGAATCACAAGCTAAGATCAATACTACCTGGCTCTAACTCCGGAATGTCAAATAAGAATAGATAAAATTATAGAAGAGCTAAATACTAAAAGGAGGAATAGAAAGGGACTTCTTGGTCTGCGGACGCGGCAGATGTACCTCGAAGTCTCTAGAACAGTCGCCTCCTCAAGGATGGTAGGCTTGAGTAAAGGTACTTGGATCTGCACGTGAAAAACATGTGCAAAAGAATGATGAGTACACCACAACGGTACTCAATAAGTGCCAAGCCTAACCTCGGTCGGGTAGTGACGAGGAAGATCAGGGCCCTACTGAGATTAAATAAGTATAAAGATGACAGGATAAGATAAGCAGTACAATTGAGAATCTACAGTAAGAATCTATACAAGATAATAAGAGTACAATAACGGAAAACAGAGATGAAGGCAAACCACAAGTAAGTAACCGGGGATCTCTCAGTATCTCGAGGATCTCTTAATACCCTCAATATATGCCAGGGATCTCTTGGCATCCATAGGATCTCTCGGTATCCCCAATATATGCTAGGGATCTCTTGGTATCCCAAGGATCTCTTAGTATCCTCAATATATGCTAGGGATCTCTTGGTATTCCGGGGATCTCTTGGTATCCTCAACGTATGATAGGGATCTCTTGGTATCCCGAGGATCTCTTGGTATCATCAATGTATGATAGGGATCTCTTGGTATCCTCAATGTATGATAGGGATCTCTTGGTATCCCGAGGATCTCTCAGTATCCTTAATAGATGATAGGGATCTTTTGGAATCCTCAATGTATAATAGGGATCTCTTAGTATCTCGAGAATCTCTTGGTATCCTCAATGAATGATAGGGATCTCTTGATATCCCGAGGATCTCTCAGTATCCTCAATTGATGTTAGGGATCTCTTGGTATCCCGAGGATTGGTATCCCGCACCTCAGTTCAAATCATAAATACGTACAGGGGATCTCCCGGGATGCCGTCCCGTAGTCCCAAAGTAAAAACACACAGCAGCAACACAAGAATACTCAATTAAGCTAAGTTTCGTATCAAGTAAACTTTTAATTCTATCCTAACATGCTTCACGTAATGCAATTAAGGCAGTTTAAGCAAATAGGCAATTAAGTCAACTAAACATGCTTTTCTAAATTAGCAACAGGCTAAATTCACAAGTAGAATAAAACAGGAAAAACAACTCAATTGAAATACTTAAGGAAAAACTGAATTTTCAACAATTAGCTCAATTACGCACTAGTCACCTCACGTACAAGGCATTTCAATTATCAAATATATCATATCCTAAGGGGAAGGTCCCCCACGCAAGGTTAGAGAAGCCACTTACCTCAAACCGGGTCAATAATTAATCAGAAACTACGCTCTTACCACGAGTATTCGACTCCAAATGGCCCAAATCAATTCAATTCAATTGCATAATGTAAATAACATTTCAAGTAACTTGTTCTACAAAGAAATTTTAAGCTAATACGCGAAATTAGGTAAAATAACCAAAATGCCCCTCGGGAACATATCTCGGAATCGTGTGAAATTTAAATTTTCAAAAACCCCGTACACTCACGAGTCTATACATAATAAGAACACTGAAATCGGAGTCCAAATGACCCCTCAAATCCTCATTCAAATGTCTCTTAAACTCAAGCCCTAATTACCCATTTTTCCCAAATTTTTCAACGCTAATTAGGTCTTTAATCACATAAAAATTAGTTATGAAGTCAAGGATGTTACCTCCATGTGATTCCCCATTGTTTTCCTCGAAAATCTCTCTCAAAAGATTCAACCCGGATGAAAATTGTGAAAGAATCCCTCAAATTTGTGAAAGCAACTATTTATATGTTCTGCCCAGCGATTTCCGCATTTGCGACCATGGGACCGCATCTGCGGTCCCGCTTCTGCGGAAACTTCGTCGCATATGCGACTTTCATTTAAATACAAGAAACCGCATCTGCAATTACATTTTCGTAGATGTGACATCGCTTCTGCGGTGTCCCTTCCGCATCTGCGGAACCTGAAGAAAAGGCCAAAATCCGCTTTTGCGGTCCCTTAGCTTCTTCTGCGGAACTGTATCTACGATCCCCAAACCGCAGATGCGAAAATACCAGATGCAGCAAAAATACAGCAGCTGCAATATTTTCTAAATTTTCTCGTTCACCATCCGAAATCATCCCGAGGTCCCCGGGACCTCAACCAAAGGCATCAACATATCCTTAAACCTTATTAAAACTTGTACTAATCTTTAAAACACCTCAAACAACATCATAACAACTAAAACACATCGGATTCAAGCCTAAGTTTCTAAAATCATCCGAATTCTGCTTTCGATCAAAAACGCAACCAAAACACGTCCGAATGATCTGAAATTTTGCACATACATCCCATATGATGCAACATAACTATTGTGACTCTCGGAATTCCATTTCGGCCCTCAGATCGAAATCCCACTATTGAACTGGAAACTTCCAAAATTCAACTTTCGGCATTCAAGCCTAAATTAGCTACGGAACTCCAAAACACAATCCGAACACGCTCCTAACCCCAAAATCAACCAACGAAGCAAACAGGACCATTAGATTTTCATTCCGAGGCCATCTTCACACTGTTACAACAACGGTCACTTTTCCAACACTTAGGCTCTCATTTAGGGACTAAGTACTCAAAACCGAACATCCTGGCAAATCAATATAGCAGAATAAACTTGGGGAAAGCAGTTAATAGGGGATCGGGCCATTAATTATTAAGATGACCAGCTAGGTCGTCACATCCTCCTACACTTAAACATTTGTTCGTCCTCGAGTAGTGAAAAGATTAGGGTAACGGCTACGCATATCCTGCTCGATCTCCAAGGTCTCCTCCTCCACCAGCTGACCCCGCCATTGGACCTTCACTGATACAATGTTCTTTGACCTTATCTTTCTAATCTGCCTGTCCAATATTGCCACTGGCTCCTCAATATAAGATAGATCCTTGTCCAACTGGACTGAACTGAAATCCAACACATGCGACGTGTTGCCGTGATACCTCTGAAGCATCGAAACATGAAATATCAGATGAACTCTTGCCAAGCTGGGAGGTAAGGAAAGCTCATAATCAACCTCCCCAACACGCCTCAATATCTCAAAAGGGCCAATAAACCTCGGACTTAACTTTCCTTTCTTCCTGAATCGCATAATGCCCTTCATAGGCGAAACCCGAAGCAGAACCCGCTCTCTAACCATATAGGAAACATCACGAACCTTCCGGTGTACGTAACTCTTCTGTCTAGACTGGGTTGTATCCTGAATCACCTTAACCTTCTCCGAAGAATCCTGAACTAAGTCCGTGCCCAATAATCTAGCCTCACTCGGCTCAAACCAACCCACTGGGGATCTACACCATCTCAAATATAAAGCCTCATACGGTGCCATCTGATTGTTGGACTGATAGTTGTTATTATAAGAAAATTCCACCAATGGCAAGAACTGATCCCAAAACACTCCAAACTCAATCACAAATGCACGGAGCATATCCCCAAGAATTTAAACAGTGAGCTCGGACTGTCCGTCCGTCTGAGGGTGAAATGATGTACTCAACTCCACCCGGGTACCCAACTCATACTGGATGGCCCTACAGAACTGTGATGTAAACTGAGTACCCCTATCTGAGATGATGGACACTGGAATACCATGTAGACGAACAGTTCCCGGATATAAATCTCCGCAAACCGCTCTGAAGAATAAGTAGTACACACAGGAATGAAATGAGTGGACTTGGTCAGCCGATCCACAATCACCCAAATAGCATAGAACTTTCTCAAAGTCCGTGGGAGCCCAACTAAAAAGTCCATAGTGATCCTCTCCTACTTCCACTCCAGGATCTCTATTTACTAAAGCAACCCACCTGGTCTCTGGTGCTCATACTTCACCTGCTGAGAATTGAGGCACTGAGCAACAAATCCCGGAGTGTCAGCAGGTAAAGTATGAGCACCAGAGACCGGGTGGGTTGCTTTATTAGATAGAGATCCCGGAGTGGAAGTAGGAGCTCACAAATAGTGTTGTCTCAAATCCTGATACATCTTCTCGACACCCGAATGGATGGAATACCGTGAACTATGGGCCTCTTCTTGAATCAACTCTAGAAGCCCATCAATATTGGGTAAACAAATTCGACCCTACATCCTCAATACCTCATCATCGCCAATAGTCACATCTTTGGCATCACTGTGCTGAACCTTGTCCTTGAGGACAAGCAAGTAAGGGTCATCATACTGCCGCTCTTTGATATGGTCAAATAAGGAAGATCGAGAAACCACGCAAGCTGGAACCCGACTGGGCTCCAAAATATCCAATCTCACAAACTGACTAGCTGAGGACAAACATCCATCGTCATAGGCCTCTCTGATGCTGTTAAATAAGCCAAACATCCCAAGCTCTCTGCCTGGCGACTCAAAGAATCAGCCACCACATTGGCCTTGCCCGGGCGATACAAAATAGTGATATCATAGTCCTTCAGCAACTTTAACCACCTCCTCTGGCGCAATTTTAGATCCTTTTGATTGAACAGGCACTACAAGCTCCGATGGTCAGTATAAATCTCACAAGGCACACCGTATAAGTAATGGTGCCAAATCTTCAAGGCGTGAACAATGGCAGCTAACTCAAGGTCGTGAACAGGGTAGTTCTTTTCATGTATCTTCAATTTTCTAGACGCGTAGGCAATCACCCTACCATCATACATCAACACCGCTCCGATCCCAATCCTCAAGGCATCACAATAGACCGTATAAGACCCCGAACTTGTAGGCAATATCAAAATTGGGGTTGTTGTCAAAGGTGACTTGAGCTTTTGAAAGCTCGCCTCACACTCCTCCGCCCACTAGAACGGAGCACCCTTCTGAGTCAACCTGGTCATGGGGGCTGGAATCGATGAAAATCCCTCCAGAAAACGACGATAGTAACCTGCCAAACCAAGGAAGTTGCGGATCTCTGTAACTGAGGATGGTCTGGGCCAACTCTGCACGGCCTCTATCTTCTTCGGATCCACCTGAATACCCTCACTCGATATCACGTGGCCTAAGAATGCCACTGAATCAAACCAAAACTCACACTTCGACAATTTAGCATATAACTTCTTCTCTCTCAGAGTTTGAAGCACAGTCCTCAGGTGCTGCTCATGATCTTCCCGACTCCGGGAATACACCAGAATATCATCAATAAAGACAATGACGAACGAGTCAAGATATGGCCGAAACACACTGTGGATCAAATGCATAAATACTGCTGGGGCATTGGTCAGCCCAAATGACATGATAAGGAACTCGTAATGACCATACCGAGTCTGGAAAGCAATCTTCGGGATATTTGGCTCCCGTATCTTCAACTGATGGTAACCTGAGCGCAAATCAATCTTAGAAAACACTCGTGCACCCTGAAGCTGGTAAAATAGATCATTAATACGAGGCAAAGCATAATGGTTCTTCACTATAACCTTGTTCAACTGGTGATAATCAATACACATACGCATAGAACCATCCTTTTTCTTCACAAACAGGACAGGATCACCCCAAGGTGATACACTGGGCCAAATAAAACCCTTACCAAGCAATTCCTGTAACTCATCCTTCAACTCCTTCAACTCATGAGGAGCTATACGATACGGAGGTATAGAAATAGGCTAAGTGCCCGACAACAAATCAATGACAAAATCAATATCTATATCAGGCGGCATGCTTGGAAGATCATTTGGAAGCATATCGGGAAAATCCCGTACTACTGGGACTGAATCATTTGAAGGGGAATCAATACTGACATCTCTCACATAAGCTAAATACGCGTCATACCCCTTCTCAACCATATGTTGAGCTTTAAGAAAAGAAATAACTCTTTTGGGAGTGTGATCTAAAGTACCCTTCACTCAACACGTGGTATACCTAGCATAGCCAACGTCATAATTTTGGTATGACAATCAAGAATAGCATAATGGGGCGACAACCAGTCCATGCCCAAGATAATGTCAAAATCTACCATGCTGAGTAATAACAAATCGACTCTGGTCTCAAAACCACGAAGAGAAACTAAACGCGATCGATAAACGCGATACACAACAAGTGAATCTCCCACAGGAGTAGAAACATAAATAGGGGAACTCAAAGAATACCGAGGTACACCCAAATGCGGAGAAAAAGAAGAAGACACATAAGAGTAAGTGGAGCCTAGATCGAATAGAACTGATGCATATCTATGACAAACCATGACAATACCTGTGATGACAAAATCGGAAGCAACAACCTTGGTACCAGCAGAAAGGGCATAATATCTGTCCTGGACTCCCCCTCGAGGGCAACCTCTACCTCCTCGACCTCCACCTCTAGTTAGCTGAGCAGGTGGGGTAGCAACTAGAGCTATAATCATAGCCTGTGAACTCTATGGGGCACGCTGTGGCTGAGAAGTCTGTGGAGGTGTACTCCTCCCAAGTCTAGGACAATCCCTCACCACACTCAACACAAGCTCTGGGAGGACGTGGAAGTGGAAACTATGTGGTACGGGTACTCCAAGACCCCTGAACACCTGAAACACTGTGTGAAATTTGAGATGCAAACTGAGCTGGCTGGCCCATAAAACCTCTACCATGCCATACTCTTCCTCCAAAATAAGGACCAGTGGGTCTCTCCAGTCTACGAGGTCTCCTTACTTCCCTATACTCTTTCTCCTGACCTCGTCTATCCTTTCTCTCATGGACCAACCTGTTCTCTACTTGGCGAGAGGTCCTCACCACCCGCTGAACTAGGACCACAAGTTGTGTCGCCGTGACACCTAGAACTTGAAAAGCTGGAACTCGCTTCTCTAGAGTGGGGGTGGTGGAAGTCTGGGTCCCTTCCCCGACCTGTGAAGTAGTTGGTACAACCTGAATTAAACCCGCCTGAACTAACGTACCAAACATGCTCGGAACTATGCAAATGTCTCCTTAAAGGCTGGAGCAGTAATAGTAGTAGGCGCATCCAGTGCCTGGGCTCTGGCTGGAACTGTTTGTGGCTCCTCGGTAGCTTCTCGCGCAGGTTCTCTTGCTTCATCACATGCGTGTGCGCATGCACTTCCTCGGCCTCTACCCCGGCCCCGACTTCTGGTAACTCTCATATGGGCACAGGTGCCTGATCATTTCAGGTAGCGCGTGTCCTCACCATCGGTGAGAGAATAGAATATATAAGTTCAGAATTCGTGATGTTAAAAATCTCGTACGATAGGGAAATCAAATGAAGTGGAATTTTCCTAACGGTTACATAGCCTCTCATAGATAAGTACAAACGTCTCGGTACCGATCAGCGAGACTCTAATAAACCGGCTTGTGATCCATGACTCCTATGAACCTAGAGCTCTGATACCAACTTGTCACGACAACGGTTCACCCTCCGTGAACCATCATGACGGCACCCAGTCTCTACGACTAGGTAAGCCTATATTGCGGAAGATAACTAAAACTTGCGGAAGTAAACAATTTAATAACAAAATAAGGCAATAACAGTGTTTAAATGAGCTTCTCGGCATACAACATATATAAATCTCATAACCAATATCCAAATCCAAGACCCGGAAACCCATGAATCACAAGCTAAGATCAATACTACATGGCTCTAACTGCGAATGTCTAATAAGAACAGAAAAAAATACAGAAGGGCTAAATACTAAAAGGAGGAATAGAAAGGGACTTCTTGGTCTGCGGAAGCGGAAGATGCACCTCGAAGTCTCTAGAGCAGTCGCCTCCTCAAAGATGGTAGGCCTGAGTAGCAGAACCTAGATTTGCACATGAAAAACATGGGCAGAAAAGGCATGAGTACACCACAGCGGTACTCAGTAAGTGTCAAGCCTAACCTCAGTTGGGTAGTGACAAGGAAGGTCAGGGCCCTACTAAGATTAAATAAGTATAAAGATGACATGATAAGATAAGCAGTACAATTGAGAATCTAAAGTAAGAATTTATACAAGATAATAAGAGTACAAAAACAGAAAACAGAGATGAAGGCAAACCACAAGGAAGTAACCGGGGATGTTTTAGTATCCCGAGGATCTCTTAGTACCCTTAATATATGTCAGCGATCTCTTGGTATCCCGAGGATCTCTCGGTATCCTTAATATATTCTAGGGATCTTTTGGTATCCCGAGGATCTCTCGGTATCCTCAATATATGCTAGGGATATCTAGGTATTCCGAGGATCTCTTGGTATCCTCAATGTATGATAGGGATCACTTGGTATCCTCAATGTATGATAGGGATCTCTCTGTATCCCGAGGATCTCTCTGTACCCTCAATAGATGCTAGGGATCACTTGGTATCCCGAGGATCTCTTGGTATCCTCAATGTATGATAGGGATCTTTTAGTATCCCGAGGATCTCTTGGTATCCTCAATGTATGATAGGGATCTCTTGGTATCTCGAGGATCTCTCGGTATCTTCAATAGATACTAGGGATCTCTTGGTATCCTCAATGTATGATAGGGATCTCTTAAGATCCCGAGGATCTCTTGGTATCCTCAATGTATGTTAGGTATCTCTTGGTATCCTGAGGATCTTTCATTATCCTCAATATACGTGCTAGGGATCTCTCGGTATCCCGTACTTCAGTTCAGATTATAAATACGTATAGGGGATCTCCCGGGATGCTGTCCCACAGTCCCAAAGTAAAAACACACAGCAGCAATACAAGAACACCCAATTAAGCTAAGTTTCGTACCAAGCAAACAGTTAATTCTAGTCTAACATGCTTCACGTAGTGCAATTAAGGCAGTTTAAGCAAATAGGCAATTAAGTCAACTAAACATGCTTTTCTAAACTAGCAACAAGCTGAATTCACAAGTATAATAAAATAGGAAAAAGAACCCAATTGAAATACTTAAGGAAAAACCAGATTTTCAACAATTAGCTCAAGTACGCGCTTTTCACCTCATGTACAAAGCATTTCAATTATCAAATATATCATATCCTAAGGGGAAGTTCCCCCACGCAAGGTTAGACAAGCTACTTACCTCGAACTAGCTCAATAATCAATCTGAAACAACGCTATTGCCATGAGTGCTCGACTCCAAAAGTCCCAAATCTATTCAATTCAATTTCATAACGTAAATAACACTTCAAGTAATATGCAAAATTAGGTAAAATGACCAAACCGTCCCTAGGGCCCACGTATCGGAATTGGGTGAAATTTACATTTTCAGAAACCTCGTACTCTCACGAGTCTATACATAATAAGAACACTGAAATCGGAGTCCGAATGACCCCTCAAATCCTCATTGAAAGGTCTCTTAAACTCAAGCTCTAATTACCCATTTTTCCCAAATTTTTCACCACTAATTACGTCTTTAATCACATAAAAACAAGTTATGAAGTCAAGGATGTTACCTCTAAGTGATTCCCCTTTGTTTTCCTCGAAAATCTCTTTCAAAAGCTTCAAACCCGGATGAAAATGGTGAAAGAATCCCTCAAATTCGTGAAGGAAACTATTTATATGTTCTGCCCAGCGATTTCCGCATTTGCGACCGTGGGACCGTATCTGCTGTCCCGCTTCTACGAAACTTCGTTGCATCTACGACTTTCATTTGAATACCAGAAACTGCATCTGCGATTATATTTTCGCAGATGGGATACCGCTTCTGCGGTGTCCCTTCCGCATCTACGGAACCTGAAAGAAAGGCCAAAATCCGTTGCGGTCCCTTAGCTACGGTCCCCAAACTGCAGATGCAAAAATACCAGAAGCAACAAAAATACATCAGTTACAACATTTTTTAAATTTTCTCGTTAACCATATGAAATCATCCCGAGGTTCCCGGGACCTCAACCAAAGGCATCAACATATCCTAAAACCTTATTCAAACTTGTACAAATCTTCAAAACACCTCAAACAATATCAAAACAACCAAAACACATCGGATTCAAGCCTAAGTTTCTAAAATCTTCTGAATTCTGCTTTCGATCGAAATCCCAAACAAAACACGTCCGAATAAGCTAAAATTTTGCACACACATCCCGTATGACGCAACAGAACTACTACAACTCTCGGAATTCCATTCCGGCCCTCGGATCAAAATCTCACTATCGAACCAGAAACTTCCAAAATTCAACTTTCGGCATTTCAAGCCTAAATTTGCTACGGACCTCCAAAACACAATTCGAACATGCTCCTAATCCCAAAATCACCCAACGGAGCTAACGGAACCATCAGTTTTCAAATCCTAGGCCGTCTTTACACTGTTCCGACAATGGTCACTTTTCCAACACTTAGGCTCTCATTTAGGGACTAAGTATCCCAACACTCTTCGAAACTCAAAACTGAACATCCTAGCAAATCAAAATAGTAGAATAAACTTGGGGAAAGCAGTTAATAGGGGATCAGGGCGTTAATTTTTAAGACGACCGGTCGGGTCGTCACAATTGAGTTGCACACCGCAACATATATATACTATTTGCTTTTGTTGTAATTGTTACAAAGGAACAAGGGAGGATTTATGGGATCGGGATGCGCGTCGCATTAATATATGTGCTTATGTACTCCTTTCTAACTGTGTAAGTTATTCGGTAGTTTTACATCTCACTTAGGGATTGGTTATAGCTGGATACTGATAAGACCCTTGAGTTATGTATTTATTTCTGCAAGTTAACAATTTCAAAGTAAATTTATTACGTTGAATCATTTCCTCCTATCCTGCTAAGTTGTTAGTAACATAGTGATTTAAAGTAAAGGAATTTATACTACGCTGCTTCATACGACTTTGAAACTTGAACTCGCCGTGTATATATATATATACACACACACACATTTCAATCCTTCAAATTCTAATAATTGTTATATTTTACTTCAATTAGTTTCTCAACTAAATTTCCTTAACTATTTGAGATTAAATTTTACTTAAAAGGGAATTTCTATTAAGTTTTAATTTAATAAATCTTATATTAACGGCAATAATTTATTCGATGTTGTATTTTATTTGAAAAGGGGTATTTTCTTCATTAAAATGATTTCTAAAAATAACTTCATATTTTCTCGCTGATTTCCTAATTAGTTTAAAAACTGTAATTTATTTCACGTTATATAAATGAGACCCATGAACATCTTAATTGCATTGGTTACAGACATTATGTACTGATAGCACATGGATTTTGTTGTGCAAAGTGAGATGGAAATATGTAGGCACATGGTGCCAAGTTTGTTAAAGGTTGGGAGTCTGATTATGTTATGAGACTTCGAGGTTTGAGATGGTTGGAGTTTGTGTAATAGGAATAATGTGAGTGATTGAGTTAACATCATTATTCTTATTTGAGCACATTTTTACTTGTCTGCGTCCCAGTTATGTTGGTGTTAATTTACTTGGTTATCTTTCATTACCATCCGTGTTTTCCTTTATTGTCTACTGTTGTAGTTTGATTTCTTATTGTTTTTGATATTACTACGTCATCTTTATCTTGATAGTTTATATCATATCATATTCAATTTATTTGACCAGTAGGTGTCTTGATTGTTCCTCGTCACTAATCCACCGAGGTTAGTGTTGATACTTACTGGGCACCGCTGTGATGCACTCATACTACACTTCTATACATTTTTGTACAGATCTAGGTATTTGTTCACAATTCATGGACAAGCTTGGTAGAGCCTGAGGGATCGGTACAGAAACGTCTGTGCTTATCCCATAGAGGCTACAGAGTTAGGAACAATTTCACTTCTACTCATCATTGTCGTGCGGTTTTATATCTCAATTCTAATTGAACTCTCTACTTTGTTCTTTTGCAGATGGCGAGAACACGTACGGTTTTATCAGCTGATAAGTAGCCCGAGCCCCTAGTGGCAGCTCTTACGAAAGGCAGAAGACGAGGTCGAGGTTATGCTAGAGGCCGAGGTAAGGGCAGGGCTCAGCCTAGAGCTCGAGCAGCAGCACCAGTGGCAGAGCCTCAAGTAGAGTTTGATGAGGAGGCTCCGACCCAGACCGTTCCAGCTGGGCCATCTCAGGTTCCAGAGGTGTTCATAGCTACCCCGGTACTTTAGGATGCTTTGGTCTGCCTAGTGGTCCTTATGGAGAGTGTTACCGAGGCCGGTATGCTTCTTGTAGCACTAGCCATCTCTCGAGCTGGGGGAGGAGCACAGACTCCCGCTACTCACTCTCCGAAGAAGAAAGCTCCCCAATTTCAGACTCTAGCAGCTCAGCCAGTTGGGGTAGTTCCGCCGGGTGTTGTAGCACAAACCGGCGATGGATCAGCTATGTCTTCTGATGCTTTGTGGAGATTGGATAGGTTTACCAAGCTTTTCAATACTACATATGGCAGTACATCTTCAGAGGCTCCCTATGATTATTTAGATAGTTGTCACGAGGTTCTACGAAACATGGGGATAGTGGAGACTAATGAGGTCGACTTTGTTGCTTTTAGTCTATCAGGTTCCGCTAAAAATGGTGGAGGAATTATTGTTTGGCCAGACCAGCTGGGTCACAAGCTATCACTTGGGACCAGTTCTCGCAGCTATTCTTGGAGAAGTATCTTTCTATCACTTAAAGAGAGGACTATCGGAGGCAGTTTGAGTGCCTTCAGCAAGGTTCCATGACCGCCACTCAGTACGAGACCAGATTTGTTGATTTGGCCCGTCATGCTCTTCTTATACTTCCTACCGAGAGAGAGAGGGTGGGGAGGTTTATTGAGGGACTTTCTCAGCCTATCAGATTGCAGATGGCTAAGGAGACAGGGAGCGATATTTCTTTTCAGGATGCAGCCAATGTGGCCAGGCGAGTTGAGATGGTTTCTTTTCTATTGTAGATCGTGTCTATTGTTCGTGTATGGTTGTTATTGGGGGTCTTGAGACTAGTAGATCTAATACTTCTCGATATGGTTGATTTCGATGTCATTTTGGGCATGGATTGATTGTCACCTTATCATGCTTTATTGGACTGTCATGCTAAGACCGTGAACTTAGCCTTATCGGGGTTGCCTCGATTGGAGTTAAGAGGGACTCCTGGTCATTCTACCAGCAGAGTTATCTCCTATATGAAGCCTTGGCGTATGGTCGAGAAGGGGTGTTTGGCTTATTTGGCTTATATTCGTGATTCTAGTGCTGAGGTTCCTTCTATGGATTTTGTGCCAGTTGTTCGAGAGTTTCAAGAGGTGTTTCTTGCAGACCTTTCTGGGATGCCACCCGACATGGATATTGACTTTTGCATTGATTTGGCTCTGGGCACTCAACTCATTTCTATTCTGCCGTACCGTATGGCCCCGCCAGAGTTGAAGGAATTAGAGGAGCAGTTGCAAGACTTGCTTGATTAGGGATTTATTAGGCCCATTATCTTGCCTTGGGGTGCGCCGGTGTTGTTTGTTAAGAAAAAGGATGGATCAATGAGGATGTGCTTAGATTATCGGCAGTTGAACATAGTCACCATCAAGAACAAGTATCCATTGCCGAGGATTGATGACTTATTTAATCAGCTTTAGGGTGCCAAAGTGTTTTCAAATATTAATTTGAGATCTGGCTACCATCAGTTGAGGATTAGGGCATCCGATATCTCTAAGACAACTTTTCGCACTCGATATGGCCATTATGAGTTTCTAGTGATTTCATTTGGGTTGACAAATGCCCCAGCAGCATTTATGGATTTGATGAACTGGATGTTCAAGCCCTATCTGGATTCCTTTGTGATTGTTTTCGTTGATGATATATTGATCTACTTCTGTAGCTGAGAGGAGCATGAGCAGCACCTTCTTGTCGTTCTTTAGACTCTAAGAGACAGCTAGTTGTATTCTAAGTTTTCCGAATGTGAGTTTTGGTTTAGTTCAGTTACATTCCTGGGTCACGCTATACCGGCAGAGGGTATTCAGGTGGATCCTAAGAAGATTGAGGAAGTCAAGGACTGGCCTAGACCCATATCAGCTACAGAGATCCAGAGTTTCTTGGGTTTGGCGGGTTATTACCGTCAGTTTGTGGAGGGGTTTTCATCTATAGTAACCCCGATGACCAAATTGACCCAGAAGGGTGCCCCGTTCAAGTGGTCAGATGAGTGTGAGGCGAGCTTTCAGAAGCTCAAGGTAGCTTTGACTACGGCGCCGATATTGGTATTGCCTACAGGCTCAGGGCCCTATACAGTATATTGTGACGCATTTCGTATTGGACTTGGTGCGGCGTTGATGTAGAATGGCAAGGTTATTGCATATGCTTCGCAGCAGTTGAAGATCTCACGACCCGAAATTCCCACCTTCGGGACCGTGATGGCGCCTAACATTTCACTCACTAGGCAAGCCAGCGTTACAAAATATTTCACTTTTTTCTTTTATCCTCTTTATAATTAAAATTTAACAAAACTAAATCAGCAGAAAAAAGTGAAAGTACATGATTTAACTGATTACCCTTATACTATTAACAAAAAGCGAAATAGATACCACCTAGAAACTGATGTCACAACTCATGAATGTTCTATGAATACTACAAGAAATGGTTTGAAAAAAAATGCATTTGTCTCGAAGAAAGTAAAACAAAAATGAAGTAAAGATAGGAGGGAACGCCAGGGCCTGTGGACGCCTACAGGACTACCTTGGATCTCCTGAGTGAAGTATCAACAACCGACTTCTCGATCAGCCACTACCAGCTCCGAAATCTGCACAGAAAGTGCAGAGAGCAATATTAGTACAACCGACCCCATGAATTGGTAAATGTCGAGCCTAATCTCCACGAAGTAGTGACGAGTCTACGGCGGGGCATAACAATATATATAACCTACAACAGTTTATACTAAGACAAAAAGGAATTTCAGAATAAAATATAACTGTAACTTGCATTAAATAAATACGGAACCCGGGCTTTCCACCCATACTCAGCTATAACCAATCCTTAAGAGAGTTTCAACAGCATAATAATGAATCTCAGTATAAAAGAATACATAAATAACACTTGATACGGCATGCATCCTGATCCCACCATATAATCAATAACAGTATAAATATTCACCTTTATTACTCCTTGTTGCGGCGTGCAACCTGATCCCACCAGTCCATCCTTATTACACCTAAATACTTATGACCCTTATTCCTTTTGTTGCGGCGCACAACCCGATCCCACCTTTCCACCCTTATTACTCCTTGTCGCGGCGTGCAACCCGATCCCACCAGACAATCACATTTTACCCTTATTCTTCCTGTTGTGGCGTGCAACTCGATCCCAACATTTTAGTACCATTCACAATACAAGAACAGGTATTTCACAATTTAACTTAAAAACCTTTCACAATATTTATACCTCAAATCATAAGAACAGGAGGTATATGCCATTACGAAACTTCAACAGTTAATACTACATAGCGAGACTAACCAAAGTATATCATGAAGCACCAACAAACCAATTTCAACCAACAAGGTAATAAGGTGAAACTATGAAACAATTAATAATTCAATAGAGAAAACAACAGTTAATATGAAGCAATTAGACATGGAAACATTTATGAGCAAGTAGCAATTAAGACAAGAAATAATATATTAGGAAATAGGGAAGGGAACAGGCCAAAATGATAATTTGGTGGCGCATACGTACTCGTCACCACACCTATACGCCACACACATGGAATTTCACATAGCAAATAAGTCGGGGATCCCTAATCCCTCAAGTCAAGGTTAGACCAAACACTTATCTCAAGCCAACGGGTATTTCAAAGTTCAATTACCGCTTTACCTCTCGATTCCACCACCAATTCACTCGTATCTAGTCATAATTAGCTTAATAACATCAATAAATGCTAAAGAAATCAACTCCAATGCATAATTATAGGTTTTCCCATATTTTTCCAAAAAGTCAAAAATCGATCTAGGGCCCGCTTAGTCCAAACTCAAAATTCGGTCCAAAATCAAATTACGCATTCACCCCCAAGCTCGTATATACAATTGATTTTGGAATCCGACCTCAATTTGAGGTCAAAATCCACAAATTTTAAAATTCCTAAATTCTACCCAAAAACATTCAATTCCACCATGAAAAATCCTAGATTCTAGGATAAAATCTTATAAAAAGATGAAATAGATTGAAATAACTAAGTTAAGAATCATTTACCTATTATTTGGGGAATAACTTGCCCTAGGAAAATCTCCTCTTTAAGTTTAGGTTTTGAAAAATGGGAGAATGAATGAAAAATCTCGTCCAAGACCCTTTTACTCAGCTGCAGATATTGCAATTACGACCTGAGCTGCGAAGAACCATCGCAATTGCGAAGTTCCCCACACTTTTGCTGTCATCGCAGTCGCGAATGTAATGATCGCAATTACTATTAGGCCCCGCAATATTACGTCAATATTACGTCCTGCAGTATTATATTATGATGATGTTATGCTCTGCTGTAATATGTTACGATGGTGTTACCCTATGCAGTAATATATTACGATTGATGTTACGTCCTGCAGTATTAAGTTACGACAGTGTTGTACCCGACAGTATTATATTACGGTGATGTTAAGCTTCGCAGTAATAAGTTACAACGATGTTGCATCCTACAATATTTTATGTTAAATTTATCGTAAGATAATTGACATCAGTCCAAGGAAAAGAATATTTGGGGATTATAAGGATTATGCTATTTCACAAGTGATTAGTAAAGGTGAAAGGGGAACCAAGTCAAAGAAAATGAATTTTCGTCCAAGTTTGGCATGTTGGGATAAAATACGGCTTGAGCTAAAATACTCGGTATTTATGGACTAGTACCATACAAGGTACCATATGACCATGGTAGTGTAATATATAAAGTCTATATAAAGTATTTTATAAATAAGTAGAATTTTATGTAATTTAAGATAATTTTTAAAATTATGCGGGTAATTGATTAATTATCGGGTAGCAAAATATTATAATGAAATTTATTGACTAATGGATAAGAACAAAATGGCATGTGGCAGAAAGCCACTATTATAGCTTATGACTCTTAGTCATATTGGCTTAGTGGCTATTTAAAATTACAGACACTTACGTGTAAGTAAGTATAAGACATTACCATTTTGGTCTCACAAACCTTACAAAGTCTTGTTTTCATTTTATTTTGAACAAAAATGAGAAATTTCTTAGTCATAAAGTAAAAAAATCAAATATCTCTTCCTGATTCAAATTCAACACATTCTCAACCCAGTACGTTAAGGCTCAATCCAACCCAAAATTCTTGCAACAAAATCGATTCACAGAGCAACTGCTTAAATGGCAAGAAGAGTATTAAGGTATTCACAAGAGCTATAAATTACGAAAATGATAAGAGCATCAGTCAACATTCGAGGACGAATGTTCCAAAGGGGGAATGATGTTACGCCCCGCAATATTACGTCCTGTAGTATTATAATTCGATGATTTTATGATCTACAGTAATATGTTACGATGGTGTTACCCTCTACAGTAATATATTATGATTGATGTTACGTCTTGCAGTATTGAGTTACGACAGCGTTGTACCCGACAGTATTACATTACGGTGATGTTACGCTTCGCAGTAATAAGTTACGACGATGTTGCATCCTGCTGTATTTTACGTTAAATTTATCATAAGATAATTGACATCAGTCCAAGGAAAAGATTATTTGGGGATTATAAGGATTATGCTATTTTTGAAAGGGGAACCAAGTCAAAGAAAATGAATTTTCGTTGAAGATTGGCATGTTGGGATAAAATACGGCTTGAGCTAAAATTCTCGATATTTATGGACTAGTACCATACAAAGTACCATATGACCATTGTAGTGTAATATATAAAGCATATATGAAGTATTTGAAAAATAAGTAGAATTTTAAGTAATTTAAGATAATTTTTAAAATTATGTAGCTAATTGGTTAATTACCGAGTAGCGAGATATTATCTAATTAAATTAATTGATTAATGGATAAGAACAAAATAGCACGTGGCAGAAAGCCACTATTATAGCCTATGACTCTTAGTCATATTGGCTTAGTGGCCATTTAAAATTACAGACACGTACGTGTAAGTAAGTGTAAGACATTACAATTTTGGTCTCACAAACCTTACAAAGTCTTGCTTTCATTTTATTTTGGACAAAAATCAGAAATTTCTTAGACATATAGTAAAAAAATTAAATACCTCTTCCTAATTCAAATTCAACACATTCTCAAACCAGTATGTTAAGGCTCAATCCAACCCAAAATTCTTGCAACAAAATCGATTTCAACCAGAATTATTAGAAGTTTAACAACGTAAGAATTCTGTGGTTCTAAAGAAGTACGGTGCAATCTTTTCCAAGAATATTACACGGATTTTTTCCTACTCCAGGTATGTTAAGGCTATCCCTTCTTTCTTTTGGCATGATCCATACGATACGAACAAAACGTGCAAATGCACAAATTCCATGAATGACTCTATTCATAGAAATATTAGAGATATCTATGTTCTTGAATTTCTGTGTGTCATAATATTTTTTTATCATCTGTTCATGGGTATCAGAAAAATATGAAAGTTGAAAAGATTTTACTTTATGATATTACTAAAGGCAAAATGGTCTTATGAAGCTCCGAAAGATTTTATTAATGTACTTTTCATGCATTGCATTCATATGCATTAACCCATGACCATATGGCATTATATACACATATATATGTATGTATATGTATATGGGATATGGAAAAAGGTTACGGCGTTATATACACACCACCACCTGATTAGCTGGTACATGATGATGATGTTGCCCACAGTGGCTAAAATATGATTTAAACGGCGTTATATACACGTATATATATATATATATATATATATATATATATATATATATATATATATATATATATATATATATATATATATATATATATATATATATGTATGTATGTATTTATGTATATGGGATATGAGAAAGGTTATGGCGTTATATATGCACCATCACCTGATCAGTTGGTATATGATGATGATTTTGCCCATAGTGGCCGATATGATATGATGGGATGCCCTCAGAGGCTGATGATGTTATGAGACATGTACCTATGCACGGCATGATATTCATACGTATATGCATGACTCTAAAGTATTTCATGATTTACAGAGTTATTCAGGTTTACAGGTTGAGTCAAGTACTCTATATTTCTTACATGTCTGTTATATACTTATTTATGTGCCTTACATACTCGGTACATTTTTTGTATTGATGTCCCTTTTACCTGGGGACGCTGCATTTCATGCCCGCAAGTCCCGATAGACAGGTCGAGAGCCCTCCAAGTAGGCTTCAGCTCAGCGGAAGATGTTGGTGTGCTCCAATTGCTTTGGAGTTGCTTGTTTGGCTGGTATGATTTAGACGTGTATTGTTTGGTATGGCGAGACATTGTCCCGACCTTTATGATATTTATGTACTCTTAGAGGCTTGTAGACATATGTCGTATAAGTGAAAGATTGTACGGCCTTGTCGGCCGATGTCTTGAGTTTATAAATGATTATGTTGGCCTATTAGGCTCGTATGTCACGTTTATATGATGATGTAATAAGAAAGATACAATACGTTGGTACTCAGTTGAGCAAGGTACCGGGTGCCCATCGCAGCCCATCGGTTTGGGTCGAGATAATTGCGATCAAGGACCTCCGCAAATGCGACATAAGGATCGCATTTGCGATCACGCCACTTCCTAGACTTTCTTCGCAATTTCGAAGATATGTTCGCATTTACGAACTCTGCTGGCCCATGTCTTCTTCGCAATTGTGATAAAAACCTCGCAATTGCCATGCCTGATATGCTCGCATTTGTGAAGCCTGATCTCGCAATTGCAAGATCAGAGTCCTGAAATAGATACCAGATGCAACAACAACTTTCTAAGTTCCAAAATCACTTTGTAGCCTATCCAAAACTCACCTGAGCCCTCAGGGCTCCAAACTAAACATGCATACAAGTCTTAAAACATCATACGAACTTGCTCGTAATATCAAATCGCCAAAATAACACCAAGAACTACGAATTCAACACCAAAATACATGAAATTTTCAATATATTTTCAAAAGTTCTATTTTCTCAACCAAAGGTCTGAATCACCTAAAATCACTTTGGTTTTTCACCAAATTTCACATATAAGGTTTAAATATCGTAACTGGCCTGTACCGAGCTCCGGAACTTAATTACAGGCCCGATACCAACAAGATAAAATCTTTTAAATTATTGCATTTTCTTTCTTTTTAATTTCTTTCAAAAATTCATTTCTCAGGCTAGGGACTTTGGAATTCGATTTCGGGAATACGTCCAGGTCTCATATTTTACTACGGACCCTCCAGGGCCCTTGGAATATAGGTTCGGGTCCGTATACCCAAAATGTTGACTGAAGTCAACAAAAATTAATGTTTAAAGGCACAAATTAGTATTTTCTCGAATTTTCACATAAAGGCTTTCCGGAATCGCGCTTGGACTGTGTACGCAAATCCAGGAAAGATAAATGGAGGTTTTTTAAGTCCTTGGAATACGGATTCGACTTCTAAAATAAAAGATGACCTTTTGGGTCATCACATGCTTAATGTGGTACCATTTATGCTTGAAGAAACAACGACGAAGCACAAAAACAAGCGCAACACACCCGAGGCCCCGGGACCCTGTTCAATCACACCAACCCACTCCATAACATAACATAGACCTGCTCGAGGCCTCAAATCATACCAAATAACATCAAAACTACAAATTTTGTGTCGATTTAAGCCTAATGAACTATTGAACTTCTAACTTCTACATCCAATGCTGAAACCTAACAGATCACGTCCGATTGACCTAAAATTTTGTAAACGCGTCACATTTGACATTACGGAACTACTCCAACTTTCAGAATTGGAATCCAACCTCGATATCAAAAAGTCCACTCCTAGTCAGACTTCCAAAAACCTCTAACTTCCAACTTTCGCCAAATGACCCAAAATGACATACGAACCTCCAAATTCACATCCGGACACGCGCCTAAGACGGAAATCACCATACGGAGCTATTTCCTAGCTCGAAATTTCAAGCGGACATCGATCACATTAAAATACTATTCAACCCAAATTTATAAAATTCTTCCAAAATGCCAACTTTCCCCAATAGGCACTAAAATGCTCCAGGGTTATTCAAACCTTGATCCAGACATACACCCAAGTCCAAAATCATCATACGAATCTGTTGGAACCTTCAAATCTCTATTCCGAGGTCGGTTACTCAAAAGTCAAACCTTAGTCAATTCCTCCAACTTAAAGCTTCCGAAATAAATTTTTCTCTCTAAATCAACTCTGAACTTTCCGAAGCTCAATTCCGACCACATGTATAAGTCATAATACCTGAAGTGAAGCTACTCATGGTCTGAAAATGTCGAACAACATGTCAGAGCTCAAAACGACTGGTCGGGTCGTTACACACATGGACTGAACTTTTTTCTAAGTAAGAAAATATATATTTATGTTGTGATGACCCAAAAGGTCATCACTAATTTTAGAAATAAATTTTGTATTTTGAGGCCTTAAAAACCTCTCTTTCTCTCACCTCGATTTGCGTGCGCAGTTCGGGTGCATTGCCGTAAAGCCATTATGTGAGAATCTATGAAAATGATGAATTTTACCTTTAAAATGAATTTAAATTGACTTCGATCAATATTTTGGGTAAACGGACCCAGACCCATGATTTAACGGTCTCGGAGGGTCCGTAGGAAAATATGGGACTTGGGCATATGCCTGGAATCGAATTCTGAGGTCCTAAGCCCAAGAAATGAATTTTTTAAAGAAACTTATTTTCTGGAATATATATGAGTTTCTAGAAATGAAAAATGTTTGGAAGTTGATGGCATCGGACCCGTATTTTGGCTCCGGAGCCTGGTACAGGTATCATATGTGACTTAAGTCGAGCCTGAAAATTTTGGTAAGAAACGGACTTGAAATGACATGAATCGGATCCTCGGTTGTGAAATTTGGAACTTAAGTGTTCTTGAGAATTTTCTTTGGCCTTTGATGTTAAATTTGTTATTAAAGGTGTTAGTTTGGCGATTTGATCACGCGAATCAGTTCATATGATGTTTTTCAGTTAGTATGCATGTTTGGTTTGGAGCCCCGAGGGCTCGTGTGAGTTTCAGGTAGGTTCTGAGTTGTTTAGGCTTAAGAAAAACACTGCTATTGCATTAGTTCTGGTGTAATCGTACCTATGAGTCAAGCACCGCAGATGTGAGCTTGTAGGTGCGAATAGTGGGTTGCAGGTGTGGTCCAGCCTCTCGCAGATGCGGACAAGCTTCCGCATAAGCGGTTCCATAGGAGCGGGTCTCTCCTCGCAAATGCGGCCCAGCGGGCCTAATCATTTTCGCAGAAGCGGTCTATTTTCCGCATGTGTGATTGCGCAGGTGCAACCCAAGCACCGCATGTGCGAGAGTCGGGCAGTGGAGTCTTTTAAAACAAAACTTCAAAATTTTCTCTTTCAAAATTTCATAAATATAGAAGGCCTAGGGCGATTTTCTCAAGAGATTTTCTTCCCAATTCATAAGTAAGTGTTTATTAACTGATTTCTTTTAACTCTCTAATGTTTTTCATCAACTTTTATCTAAAATCCTAGCATTTAATGGTAGAAAATTGGGAATTTGGGTAGACTTAGGGCTTTTTGATTAATTGCGATTTAGACCTCATTTTGGGGTCGTATTTCAAAACTAATTGCATATTTAGGCTCGTGGGTGATCGGGTTTTGGTCCGAAACACGAGTTTTGACCAAGTGGGCCTGGGGACAATTTTTGATTTTTTGGAAAAAATGATAGAAAACCTATAATTAAGCATTGGGTATAAATTGTTTTGCATTTATTGATGTTGTGAAATCAATTTGGACTAGATACGAGTTATTTGGAGGCGAATTCTAAAGGAAAAGCGGTGTTTGAGGCTTGAGTTGGCCGTGGAAATTTGAGGTAAGTGTTTGGTCTAACCTTAGCTTGAGGGATTAGGAGTTGTGTCGTATTTGCTATGTGTTATTTGTTGAGTATGATGTATAGGCATGGTGATGAGTGTCTATACGTTGGAGTCAAGCATGCGCATGAGTCTTAAATTGAAATCGTTGTGTTCTTAATAATTACTACAAACGCCTAAGTTGTTGAATCACTGTGTGGGCAAGAATTATGAATATTCCCGTGGAAATTTGCTTATGGTTGAGTACTGGTGCTAGTTGAGGTTCCTTTTGTGAAGTTAAATGTTAGATCAAGTTTGGTTACAGCTGATTCCCTTGATGGGACGTATTTACTTATTTTGTCAATTTCCCTGGCTGGGATAGCATTGTTTCCTTATTGTTCCCTTGTCGGGACTCTTTTTATGATTGGTGTTGAATTGCATATTTGGATCGGGTTGCACGTCGCAACAATATTATATTTGGATCAGGTTGTATGTTGCAACAGTGATAAATGATATGTATCGAGTTGCACGTCGCAATAGTATCTATATGATTTGGATCGGGTTGCGAACCGCAACAATAAATGATAAAAGTGGTTATTGATTGGTTACAGTTTCCTTATTCTTTCTGCCGCAAATTTTAAATTGTTCTTTATATTTTTTTTCTCCTGAGTTACTGTTGGTAAATGATATTTCCCCGCAGCATACCCCCCTCCTATCCTTAATTGTATATTTTTATTTTATTTTCCACTGTATATAATATAACTGCATAGGTTTATTTGGTAGTCTGGTCCTAGCCTCGTCACTACTTCGCTGGGGTTAGGTCAGGCACTTACCAGCACATAGGGTCGGTTGTGCTGATACTACACTCAGCACTGTGTGCAGATCCTGGAACAGCAGCATTCAGACCTTAGCTTAGGTGGCTACCTTCAGTCCAGTTGAAGATTCCGAGGTAGTCCTGCAAGCATCCGCAGGCCCTGGCGTCTCCCTCTATCCCTTCATCATGTTTCATATACTTATATCAGAAACAGTGAATTAGTTATCTTTCAGACCTTGTTTGTAGTAAATTCTAGACTGTCTGTGAAATGTGACACCAGTTCTGGGTAGATTTTGTTTAAGATGTTATATTGGGTATTTATTCAAATATTGTATCGTTCTCCCGCTTGTTTAAATTCCGCTATTTATAAGTCATTGTTTCATAATTGCTAAAGGATTGGAATGGGAAAAGAAGTAATTTTCACAAATGGTTGGCTTGCCAAGCTTTCATTAGTAAGCGCCATCACGACTCCCGAGGGTGATAAATCTGGGTCGTGACATATTGATATCAGAGCTCTCGGTTACATGTGTCTCAATATTCACAAACAAGCTTAGTAGAGTCTGAGGGATTGGTAGGAAGACATCTGTATTTACCCAGAGGCTACAAAGTTAGGAAAAACTTTACATTTATTCTTTCCTATTATGCGGTATGGTTTCTCAATGCTAATTGAATTTCTACTATATTCTTTCGCAGATGGCGAGAACACGCACTTCCTTATCCACCGATCAGCAGTCTGAGCCCCCAACAGCAGCTCCCACAAGAGGCAGATGGCGAGGTCGAGGTCGTGCTAGAGGCTGAGGTAGGGGCAGAGCTCAGCCCAGAGCAGTAGAACCAGCGGCGGAGCCTCAGGTTGACTTTGATGATGAGGTTCTGGCCCAGGCAGTTCTGGTGGGCCAAGCTCAGGTCCCAAAGGGGTTTATTGCTACCCTAGTACTCCAGGATGCTCTGGTCCGTCTAGTGGGCCTTATGGAGAGCGTCACCTGGGCAAGCTTGCTTCCTGTAGCACCAACCGTCTCTCAAGCTAGAGGAGCAACCCAGACTCCTGCTACCTGCACTCCGGAGCAGATGGCTCCCCAGTTTCAGACTCCAGCAGTTCAGCTAGTTAGAGCAGTTCAGCCGGGTGTGGTAGCTCAAACCGGTGATGGAGCAACTATGTTTGCCAATGCTTTGTGGAGGTTGGACAGGTTCACCAAGCTTTTCACTACCACTTTCAGCGGTGCATCTTCTAAGAATCCCAAGATTATCTAGACAGATGTCATGAGGTTCTCAGAAACATGGGGATAGTGGAGACCAATGGGGTCAACTTTGCTACTTTCCGCTTGTCTGGATCCGCCAAGACTTAGTAGAGAAATTATTGTTTGTTTAGAATAGCCGGATCACCAGCTTTGACTTGGGAGCAGTTTACTCACCTATTTCTGGAGAAGTTTCTCCCTATCACTTAGAGAGAGATCTATCGGAGGCAGTTTGAGTGCCTCCAGCACGGTTCTATGATTGTCACTCAGTACGAGACCAGATTCATCGACTTGGCCCGTCATGCTCTTATCATACTTCCCACCGAGAGAGAGAGACAGAGCATAAGGAGGTTCATTGAGGAATTCATTCAGCTTATTCGACTTCAGATGGCTAAGGAGACGGGGAGTGAGATTTCTTTTCGGGAGGCAGCCAATATGTCCAGGAGAGTTGAGATGGTTCTCTCGCGAAGGGGTGGTCAGAGGTCTAACAGGAGGCCTCGTCATTCAGGAAGATTCAGTGGTGTCTCGTCTGGTGGTAGGGATTCATATGGTAGAGGCCATCCTTCTAGGCCTTTTCAGTCAGCACTTCAGGTTTCTCATGGAGCTTCAGGTGGCCATGGTTCTCATGTGCAATAATCGGATCAGCAGCCCTATAGTACTCCACCAACTCCTATCAGTGCACCGCCGCTCCAGAGTTTTTGGGGTGGTCATTCAGGTCGCCAGGGTCAGTCTCAGTTTTCTCAACCGCAGCACTCTGGTGGATGCTTTGAGTGCGGTGAGTATGGTCATATCTGTAGGGCATGTCCAAGATTAGTGGGCATTCAGTCACAGTAGTAGGGTTCCTAAGTTATGGTTCATGATCCAGGTGTTCCACCGCCCGCTCCACCATCTAGGGGTGGGGGTAGAGGTGCTAGAGGTGGAGGTAGAGGAATTAGAGGTGGAGGACAAGCAGCTAGAGGTGGAGGCCAACCAGCAGCAGGCCGTCCTAGAGATGTAGTTCAGGGTGGAGGGGCTCAGCCCCAATGTTATGCTCTTCTAGCTATGCCTGAGGCTGAGGCTTCCGATATAGTTATCACAGGTACTATTCTGGTTTGTAGTAGAGATGCTTCAGTTCTATTTGATCCAGGGTCTACATACTCCTATGTGTCATCTTATTTTGCACCGTATCAGGTCATGCCTAGTGATTCTTTGAGTGCTCATGTGTATGTGCCTACGCCAGTGGGTGATTATATTGTGGTAGATCGAGTCCATCATTCGTGTATAGTTGTGATTAGGGTCTTGAGACTCGTGTAGATTTGTTACTTCTAGACATGGTTGATTTTGATGTCATATTGGGGATGGACTGGTTATCACCTTACCATGCTATCTTGGACTGTCATGCCAAGACTGTGACCTTAGCCTCATTGGGTTTACCTCATTTAGAGTGGAGAGGGACTTCTAGTCATTCTACCCGTAGTGTTATCTCATATATGAAGGCTCAGTGTATGGTTGAGAAGGGGTATTTGGCCTATTTGGCATATGTTCGTGATTCTAGTACACAGGTTCCTTCTATTGATTCTGTGCCTGTTGTTCGTAAGTTTCCTGAGGTATTTCTTCAGACCTGTCGGGTATGCCACCTGATTGGGATATTGACTTCTGCATTGATTTTGCTTCAGGCACTCAACCCATTTATATTCCGTCGTATCGTACGGCCCCGCCTGAGTGGAAAGAGTTGAAGGAGCAGTTGCAAGACTTGCTTGACAAAGGTTTCGTTAGACCTAGCATTTCACCTTGGGGTGCACTGGTGTTGTTTGTTAACAAGAAGAACGGATTGATGAGAATGTGTATAGATTACCGGCAGTTGAACAAGGTTACAATTAAGATTAAGTATCCATTGCCGAGGATTGGTGATTTGTTTGATCAACATCAGGGTGACAAGGTATTTTCGAAGATTGACTTGAGATATGGCTACCATAACTTGAGGTTTATGGCATCCGATGTCCCTAAGACAGCTTTCCGCACTCGGTACGGGCATTATGAGTTCTTGGTGATATCATTCGGGTTGACTAATGCCCCAGCAGCTTTTATGGATTTGATGAACCAAGTGTTTAGGCCTTACTTGGATTCGTTCGTGATTGTCTTTATTGAAGATATTTTGATCTATTCCTGCATCCGGGAGGAGCACGAGCAGCATCTTAGAGTGGTTCTTTGGACTTTGAGAGACAGTCAGTTGTATGCGAAATTTTCGAAGGGCGAGTTCTGGTTGAGTTTAGTTGCATTCCTGGGTCATGGTATCAGTATAGGGTATTCAGGTCGATCCGAAGAAGATAGAGGCAGTCGAGAACTAGCCTAGACCCGCATCAGCTACAAAGTTCCGGAGTTTCTTGGGTTTGACAGGCTACTATCATCGATTTGTGGAAGGGTTTTCGTCTATTGCAGCCCCGATTACCAATTTGACCTAGAAGGGTGCCCAATTCAGGTGGTCGGACGAGTGTGAGGCGAGCTTTCAGAAGCTCAAGATAGCTTTGACTACGGCACCAATGTTGGTTTTGCCCACAGGTTCAGGGCCATATATAGTTTATTGTGATACATCTCGTATTGGACTTGGTGCGGTGTTGATGCAGGATGGCAAGGTCATTGCCTATGTTTTGCGATAGTTGAAGATTCATGAGAAGAACTATCCGGTTCATGATTTGGAGTTAGCAGCCATTGTCCACTCGTTGAAGATTTGGAGGCATTATCTGTATGGCGTGGCATGTGAGGTGTTCATGGATCACAAGAGCTTACAGTACTTGTTCAAGCAGAAGGAGCTAAATTTGAGGCAGAGAAGGTGGTTGGAGCTGTTGAAAGACTATGATATCACCATCTTATATCATTCGGGAAAGGCCAATGTGGTGGTCGATGCTTTGAGTAGGAAGTCAGCCAATATGGGCAGTCTTGCTTATATTCCGATCAGTGAGAGACCGCTTGCTTTGGATGTTCAGGCTTTGGCCAATTAGTTCGTGAGGTTAGATGTTTCTGAGCCCAGTCGTGTTTTAGCTTACACTGTCACTCGCTCTTTTTTATTGGAGAGTATCTGAGATCGGCAGTATGATGATCCCCATTTGTGTGTCCTTAGAGACATGGTGTAGCACGGAGGCGCTAAGCAGGTTACATTAGGAGATGATGGGGTTTTGAGATTGCATGGTCAAGTTTGAGTGCCTAATGTGGATGGACTCTGAGAGTTGATTTTAGAGGAGGCCTATAGTTCCCGGCACTCTATTCATCCGGACGCCGCTAAGATGTATCAGGATTTGCGGCAGCATCATTAGTGGTGGAGAATGAAGAAGGACATTGTTACATATGTAGATCGGTGTTTGAACTGTCAGTAGGTTAAGTACGAGCATTAGAGGCCCGGTGGTTTGTTCCAGAAGATTGAGATTCCTAAGTTGAAGTGGGAGCATATCACTATGGACTTCATTGTTGGACTCCCACGGATTCAGAGAAAGTTCGATGCAGTGTGGGTTATTTTTTATAGGCTGACCAAGTCAGCACATTTCATTCCTGTGGCAGTCTCTTATACATCCGAGAGGT
Organism: Nicotiana sylvestris; assembly: GCF_000393655.2. NCBI lineage: Eukaryota > Viridiplantae > Streptophyta > Magnoliopsida > Solanales > Solanaceae > Nicotiana > Nicotiana sylvestris. The sequence goes on from NC_091060.1 coordinate 150,246,740, forward strand.
TAGCTAAGATCTATATCCGGGAGATTATTCGTCTTCTTGGTGTGCCCGTGTCTATCATTTTGGATTGAGGTACGTAGTTTACCTCACATTTCTTGTGAGCAGTTCAGCGAGAGTTGGGTATACAGGTTGAGTTGAGCACAGCGTTTCATCCTCAGACGGGCGGGCAGTCCGAGCGGACCATTCAGATTTTGGAGGATATGCTCCGAGCTTGTGTCATTGACTTTGGAGGCTCGTGGGATCAGTTTTTGCCTTTATCAAAGTTTGCCTACAACAACAACTACCAGTTGAGTATCTAGATGGCTCCTTATGAGGCTTTGTATGGTAGGCGTTGTCCGTCGCCGGTTGGATGGTTTGAGCCGGGAGAGGCTCGGTTGTTGGGTACAGATCTAGTACAGGATACCTTGGACAAGGTCAGGATAATTCAGGATAGACTTCGTACATCTCAGTCCAGGCAAAAGAGTTATGCCGACTGTAAGGTTCGTGATTTGGCATTCATGGTCGGTAAACGGGTATTGCTTCGGGTGTCGCCTATGAAGGGCGTGATGAGATTTGGAAAGAAGGGTAAGCTTAACCCTAGGTTCATTGGATCGTTTGAGATTCTTGATCGAGTGGGAGAGGTAGCTTACAGACTTGCGTTGCCGCCGAGTTTATTTGTCGTGCATCAAGTGTTTTATGTGTCTATGCTTCGGAAGTATCATGGTGATCCATCCCACATGTTAGATTTCAGCACTATCTGGTTGGACAAGTATTTGTCCTACGAGGAGGAGCCGGAAGCTATTCTAGACCGGCAGGTTCATCAGTTGAGATCAAAGAGTTTTCCTTCTGTTCGTGTTCAGTGGAGAGGCCAGCCTGCTGAGGCATCGACCTGGGAGTCCAAGTCCGATATGCAGAGCCGTTATCCCCATCTTGTCCCTGACTCAGGTACTTCCTTCTTATGTCCGTTCGAGGAGGAACAGTTGTTTTAGAGGTGGATAATGTGATGACCCAAAAGGTCATCACTTGTTTTAGAAATAAATTTTGGTTTTCGAGGACTTAAAACCCTCTCTCTATCTCACCTCGATTTGTGTGCGCAGTCCGAACGCATAACCGGAAAGCCATTATGTGAGAATCTGTGAAATATGATGAATTTTTCCTTTAAAATGAATTTAAGTTGACTTCGGTCAACATTTTGGGTAAAGGGACCCGGACCCGTGATTTGATAGTCCCTGACCGTAGGAAAATATGGGACATGGGCATATGTCCAGAATCGAATTCCGAGGTCCCAAGCCCGAGAAATGAATTTTTTAAAGAAATTTATTTTTTAGAATATATATGAGTTTTTAGAAATAAAAAAAGTTTGGAAGTTGATGGTATCGGGCCCATATTTTGGTTCTAGAGTCCGGTACAGGTCTTATATGTGACTTAAGTCGAGCCTGTAAAATTTGGTAATAAACGGACTTGAAATGACGTGAATCAAACCCTCGATTGTAAAATTTGGAACTTAAGTGTTCTAGAGATTTTTCTTTGATTTTGATGTTAATTTGTTATTAAAGGTGTTAGTTTGGCTATTTGATCTCATGGATAAGTTCATATGATGTTTTTGACTTAGTATGCATGTTTGGTTTGGAGCCCTGAGGGCTCGGGTGAGTTTCGGGTAGGTTCCGGGGTGTTTAGACTTAGGAAAAACACTGTTGTTGCATTAGTTCTGGTGTAACCGCACCTGCGAGTCAAGCACCGCAGGTGCGAATAGTGGGTCGCAGGTGTGGTCCAGCCTCTCGTAGATGCGGACAAGCTTCTGTAGAAGTGGTTCCACAGGAGCGGGTCTCTCCTCGTAGATGCGGCCCCAGCGGGCCTAATCATTTTCGCATAAGAGGTCTATTGTCAGCACGTGCGATTGCGCAGGTGCAACCCAAGCACCGCATGTGCGAGAGTCGGGCAGTGGAATCTTTTAAAATAAAACTTCAGTGTTTTCTCTTTCAAAATTTCATAAAAATAGAAGGCCTAAGGCGATTTTCTCAAGAGATTTTCTTCCCAATTCATAAGTAAGTGTTCATTAACTGATTTCTTTTTAACTCTCTAATGTTTTTCATCAACTTTTATCTAAAATCCTAGGGTTTAATGGTAGAAAATTGGGAATTTGGGTAGAGTAAGGACTTTTTGATTAATTGGGATTTAGACCTCGTTTTGGGGTCGTATTTCGAAACTAATTGCATATTTGGGCTCGTGGGTGATCGGGGTTTGGTCCGAACCTCGAGTTTTGACCAAGTGGGCCGGGGTCAATTTTTGATTTTTTTTGGAAAAAATGATAGAAAACCTATAATTAAGCATTGGGTATAAATTGTTTTGCATTTATTGGTGTTGTGAAATCAATTTGGAGTAGATACGAGTTATTTGGAGGCGAATTCTAAAGGAAAAGTGGTGTTTGAGGCTTGAGTTGGCCGTGGAAATTTGAGGTAAGTGTTTGGTCTAACCTTAGCTTGAGGGATTAGGAGTTGTGTCCTATTTGCTATGTGTTATTTATTGAGTACGATGTATAGGCATGGTGACGAGTATCTATACGTTGGTGTCAAGCATGGCCGTGAGTCTTAAATTGAAATTGTTGTGTTCTTAATAATTACTACGAATGCCTAAGTTGTTGAATCACTATGTGGGCAAGAATTATGATTATTCTCGTGGAAATTTGCTTGTGGTTGAGTACTGGTGCTAGTTATTGTTGGTAAATGATATTTCCCCGCAGCATGCCCCCCTCCCATCCTTATATATTTCTGTTTTATTTTCCATTGTATATAATATAACTGCACAGGTTTATTTAGTAGTATGGTCCTAGCCTCGTCACTACTTTGCTAGGGTTAGGCCATGCACTTACTAGCACATAGGGTCGGTTGTGCTGATACTACACTCTGTACTGTGTGCAGATCCTGGAACAGCAACATTCGGACCTTAGCTTGGGTGGCTGCCTTCCGTCCAGTTGGTGATTCGGAGGTTGTCCTGCGGGCGTCCGCAGGCCCTAGCGTCTCCCTCTATCCCTTCATCATGTTTCATATACTTATATCAAAAACTGTGCATCAATTATCTTTCAGACCTTATTTGTAGTAAATTCTAGACTATCTGTGAAGCGTGACACCAGTTCTGGGTAGATTTTGCTTAAGATATTGTATTGGGTATTTATTCAAATGTTTTATCGTTTCTCCCACTTGTTTGAATTCCGCTGTTTATAAGTCGTTGTTTCATAATTGCTAAAGGATTAAAATGGGAAAAGAAGTAATTTGCACAAACGGTTGGCTTCCCTAGTTTTCATTAGTAGGCGCCATCACGACTCCTGAGGGTAAAAAATCCGGGGCGTGACATATGTTATATTAAAAGAGAAGCGGGATCAAAATATTAGGCCAACTGACAAGTTAATAAAAAGTCACATTATTAAATATATAGTACTAAGTACTTGCTAATTTAATAAAGGATAAATAAGGAACAAATAATTTATTTGATTATTATATGATGTATATCCTTTAATTTTTTTATAAATGTGTTATATTTTTGCACATTATATAAAAAAATAAAGTAACAACTAAGATTTGTTAAAATAATTTATATATTAGATCATAATGTTGTAATATTAATATTCTATCAAATTATGCCCGAGCACTATTAGTTAGAAAAGAAAGAACAAGGGAATTGCTCAAAATGATGCAGATAGTAAATTAAGATGATAACGATCCAAGAGTTTGGTACTAGTGATCATCACTGGGCCGAAGGAGTTTCTGGTTGGAAAGGCAGATACGACAAGCACGGATCAACCAATTTTAGATTTTCGGACCACTATTTGTCTATGTTTCACTATCCAACATGTTATGTCCGGCAGTTGATGTGATAGCATCTTTTGGGTGGACCTTGTATATATTTTAAAATGAACCTAATTTTTATTGTATTAAAGTCATTATACGAATTCATAAATTTTAAATCCAAAAGTCGCTTAATTGATATAACAACAGGAGGGAATGAAATAGTCCATAAGAAAAACAATGTTGACGGGACTCCAAAGAGCTAGTGAAAGAGGTAATAGGAGGATCGAAATGAAATCAACCACATAAACAGTTCCTCTTAATACAGGATTCCCCTTCAAACTCTGATATAACTAAACCATACAACAACAATAGTACTATGCCTTAACGTTAAACAAATTGCAAAAAAAATTTATTTAAATGTTTGATTATCAAAAGCTTACTAAACTCTTTGTTTAGGATATCAAAGAATCGGAGGATTATATATATGTGTGTGAGAGAGAGAGAATGTAATTTGCATTTTGAGGCCAAAGATAAAATTTGCATTTTTATGATAGGTGAATGTGATTTAAGCATAGGAACTTAGCATAAGAAAAATTATGGCATATGATGCCTTTTTTCTTATTTCAGTGATATTTACTTGGAATCCAGCAACATCCCCATATGGAAGAAACTATAATGTTCCATTTTCTCGTAGAATGGGCCTTATTTCTGATGAGCTTTTTGAGGTTATCATAATTCATTAAAATTCTAGTTCTGCTTAAGTTCTTTACTTTTAATTCTATGTTTTCATAATTCTAACATGTCACTATTCGAACGGTCCTTAAAGATAAGTTGTGAAGGAAATTATTACAATGTAGATCCTAGCAATAAGAGTGTTTGTAGTATCTTGAGACTTTTAATCAGGGTTGCAATTGCCATATTTTTCTTCTTAATTATGATAAATATGTTGTCCTTCATTCATGAAATAGGAAAATCAAATATTTTAAGACAATCGGGATAAACACCTAACAATTGCAAGGGCGACTCAACCCCAAGGCAACTAAAGCCGAAGCTTTTAGGCCCCAAAAAAAATAGGGCCCAAATATTATTCATATTACATATATAACAAATATATTTTAAATAATTACTCCAATAATTCGTTATAATAATAAGTAAATCCTTTGAACAATTATTTGCTGTATCAACATTATACTATTTTTCAGGGGGAATTTATTTGAGTTATAACAAATGGATGACATGCACTTAAATGATTTCCTCCTTAGTTATTCTTATTCTCTTTAACTTGGATTAACTTTCACTTTACAATAGCATATGTACATATCTTGAGCTAATTAGCTCCATATTGAATTTTGGACTTTTCTTTAATAAAGTAATACGAAAAACTATCCAAGTAGAAGGTAGTACTCTAATAGATATACTCAATGAAATAAGAGATTTAATTCTTCTTTCACATGCCTATATAATATTGCTCATAAAAAAATAAAGATATTTTCCCCAAAGGAAAGATATTTTTCTAAAGTAAAATTAATAAAATTTTACTTGAGATCAATAATATCTCAAGAATGATTAAATTAATTAACTATATTATCAATTAGGAAGAAAATATTAAAAGAAGTTTATTGTAAAATATAGTTAACATATTTGCCTCCAAAGGTCTCTAATAACGATTCAGCTTTAGGACATGTACACCATTAAGCCGCCACTGAACAATTGTATTGTGATAATAAACTTAAGTACCTATTTTTAGAATGAGATTTCATGATCTTTAATTTGTCTTTTCATTCAAGTGATGGCTCAAAAGTTCATCACTTGTTTTAAACGAATTATGTGTTTCGAGGCTTTAAAATCCTTTTTCTGTTTCACTTCGATTTGCGTGCGCAATCCGGTCGTATAGCCGGAAAGCTAATATGTGAAAATCTGTAAAAAAAAATGATGAATTTTGACTTTAAAATAAATTAATTTAATTTTGGTCAATATTTTGGATAAACGGACCCGAACCCATGATTTGACGGTCCCGAAGAGTCAGTAGGGAAATATGGGACTTGGGCGTATGCCCGGAATCAAATTCCGAGGTCCCAAGCCCGAGAAATGAATTTTTGAAAGAAATTATTTTGCTGAATTAATTATGAGTTTTAGAAAGTGAAATGTGTTTGAAACCATTAGTATCGGGCCCGTATTTTGGTTCCGGAGCCCGGTACAGGTCTTATATATGATTTAAGATAAGTCTCTGAAATTTGGTAAGAAACGGAATTGAAACGACGTGAATCGGATCGTATTTGAGAAAATTAGAAATTTTGAAGTTCTTGAGAAATTTCATGATTTTGATGTTAAATTCATGGTTGTTGATGTTTATTTTAGTGATTTGAATGCACGAGCAAGTCCGTATAATGTTTTTAAGTTGGTGTGCATGTTTGGGTTGGAGCCCCGAGGACTCGGGTGAGTTTTGGATAGACCACGGGGTGGATTTTTGACTTAAGTAATTGCAGGCTTCAGCAGTTTTTGTGCAGGCCTGCAGGCTTCGCATTTACGAAGCCTGGCTCGTAAATGCGAGGGCTATGTCGTAATTGGAAAGTAGCCCAGGCCAGCCCATCTAGCAATTGCGAGTGTTTTAATCGCAAATGTGATACCCCAGCTTGTTGCCAGTCGTCGCAAATGCGACATGTTGGTCACATTTCCGGATCGCAAATGCAAGCCCATTTTCGCAAATGCAAACTTAGCAAAAGTTTGGGTTCGCAATTGCAAACCCTGATCGCAATTCCCATATCTGCAACCTGCAATTTTATAACTTAGCCAAAAATCTTTTATTTTTCACACTCTTTCAAAACTAAAAACACTCTTGGGCGATTTTTCAAAGACAACTCTTCTTCCAAATCAATTGTAAGTCAATTTTAACTCGTTTCCTTCAATCATTAACATCTTTTCACATGATTTCAACTCAAAATCAATAATTTTCATGGGGGAAATTGGGTGTTTTGGGTAGAACCTAGGTTTTTCAAAAATTGGGGATTTGGACCTTGATTTGAGGTCCGATTTCAAAACAAATTATATATTTGGGTTCGTGGGGAATGGGTAATCGGGTTTTGGTTCGAACCTCGAGTTTTGACCATGTGGTCCCGGGGACGATTTTTGACCTTTTGGGTAAAACTTTGGAAAACTCATTTTCATGCATTGGAGTTGATTAATTTAGCATTTATTGATGTAATTACGTAACTTGTGGCTAGATACGAGCGAGTTAGTGGTGGAAGCAAGGGGTAAAGCGATAGTTGAGACGTAAATTGTGTTCGTGGTATCGAGGTAAGTGTTTGGTCTAACCTTATCTTGAGAAATTAGGAGTTGTGTCTTATTTGTTACGTGTTAATTGTGGAGTACGACGTATAGGCATGGTGACGAGTATCTATACATCGGTGTCAAGCATGCCCGTGAGTCTTGTATTGTAGTTGTTATGACTCCGTTGTGGTTTATTGCGCTTCACATGTTATTATCATTATTGTTCCCTAGCCGGGATGTTATTATCATTATTGTTCCCTTGCCGGGATGTTGTCTTGATATTATTGTTCCCTTGCTGGGATGTTGTTGGAATATAAGTGTCCCCTTGCCGGAATTCTTTAGTGATTGTTGTTGATTTGTAAATGGGATCGGGTGGCATGCCGCCACGGAAATATATGAAATGGGAGTGGGTTGCACGCCTGCAACAAGATATATGAAATGGGAGCGGGTTGCATGCCTGCAACAAGATATATGAAATGGGAGCTGGTTGCACGCCTGCAACGAGATATGTGAAATGGGTGCGGGTTGCACGCCTGCAACGAGATATGTGAATGGGATCGGGTTGCATGCCTGCAACGGGATATATGAAATGAGATCGGGTTGCACGCCTGCAATGGGATATATGAAATGGGATCGGGTTGCACGCCTGCAACGAGATGTGAAATGAAAGTGAACTCTGCATTTGTTTTCCCTATCCTTATTAGTAATTGGATTTTGGTTTCTTTTTATTCCTCTTAATATTTTGTTGTTATCTGTTACTCCCCGTAGCATGTTTCCCCCGCCCAATTTTAATTTTGATTATCTACTGCTATTTCCGTTGTATACGATTTAACTGCACAGGTTTATTTGGTAGTGTGGTCCTAGCCTCGTCACTACTTCGCCGAGGTTAGGCTGGGCACTTACTAGCACATGGGGTCGGTTGTGCTGATACTACACTTTGCACTCTTTTGTGCAGATCCCAGTGTTTTAGACTTCGGACCGCAGTAGGGTTGCTGCCTTTAGTCCAACAGGCGACCCGAGGTAGTCCTGCAGGCGTCCGAGGGCCTTGGCGTCACCTCCTATCTTTCCTTTAAGCTGTTTCCTTTACTCATTTTAGAAACAGTGTATATTTTATCTTTCAGACTTTGTATGTAGTATTCTTAGACCGTCTGTGAAGCTGTATCACCAAATTATGGGTAGAGTTATATTCAGACTTCCGCAGTTTGTATTAAGATTAATTTATCAGATTTTGTCTTCCGCTTAATTATTTTTGCTATTTGCATGATATTTACTCATCACTGATAATGGTTTAAAACTGGAAAAGGTTAAGTAATTAGAATACTTTGGCTTGCCTAGCTTTCACTAGTAGGCTCCATCACGGCTCTCGAGAGTGGGAAATCTGGGTCGTGACAGGTTGGTATCAGAGCTCTAGGTTACATGGGTTTCACAGTTCACAGACAAGCTTAATAGAGTCTGAGGGATCGATACGGTGATGTCTGTATTTATCCCCCAGAGGCTACAGAGTTAGGAAAAACTTCACATTTGTTCCTTCCTATCGTGCGGTTTGGTTTCTAAATGCCAATTGAATTTCTACTCTGTTCTTTCACAGATAGTGAGAACACACGCTTCCTCATCCACTAACCAGTAGCCCAAGCCCCCAGCAGTAGCTCCCGTGAGGGGCAGAGGGCGAGGCCGAGGATGTGCTAGAGGCTAAGATAGGGGCAGAGCAGCAGCACCAGCGGCGGAGCCTCAGGTTGACTTTGATGATGAGGTTCCGGCTTTGGCAGTTCCGGTGGGCCCAGCTCAGGTCCCAGAGGGGTTTATTGCTACCCCAGTACTCCAGGATGCTCTGGTCCATCTAGTGTACCTTATGGAGAGTGTCACCCGGGCAGGCTTGCTTCCTGTAGCCCTAGCCGTCTCTCTGGCTGGAGGAAGAGCTCAGACTGCTGCTACTCACACTCCGGAGTAGGTAGCTCCCCAGTTTCAGACTCCAGCAGTTCAGCCAGTTAGAGCTGTTCAACGGGTGTGGTAGCTCAGACCGGTAATGGAGCAGTTATATCTGCCAATGCTTTGTGGGGGTTGGGCAGGTTCACCAAGCTCTTCACTACTACTTTCAGCGGTGCATCTTCTGAGGACCCCCAAGATTATCTAGGTAGTTGTCATGAGGTTCTCAGGAACATAGGGATCGTGGAGACTAATGGGGTCAATTTTGCTACTTTTCACTTGTTTGGATCTGCCAAGACTTGGTGGAGAGATTATTGTTTGGCTAGACCAGACGGATCACCAGCCTTGACTTGGGAGCAGTTTACTCAGTTATTTCTGGAGAAGTTTCTCCCCATCACTCAGAGAGAGATCTACTGGAGGCAGTTTGAGCGTCTCCAACAGGGGTCTAGACTGTTACTCAGTATGAGACCAGATTCATTGACTTGGCTCGTCATGCTCTTATCATACTTCCCACCGAGAGAGAGAGGGTGAGGAGGTTCATTGAGGGACTTATTCAGCCTATTCGGCTTCAGATGGCTAAGGAGACAGGGAGTGAGATTTCTTTCTAGGAGGCGGCCAATGTGGCCAGGAGATTTGAGATGGTTCTATCGTAGGGAGGTGGTCAGGGGTCTAACAAGAGGCCTCGTCATTCAGGCCGATTCAGTGGTACTTCGTCTGGAGGCAGAGATTCGTATGGTAGAGGCCATCCTCCTAGGCCTTTTCAGTCAGCACTTCAGGTTTCTCACGGCGCTTCAGGCGGTCGTGGTTCCTATATGCAGTATTCGGATCAGCAGTCCTATAGTGCACCGCCAGCTCCTGTCAGTGCACCACCGCTTCAGAGTTTCTAGGGTCGTCAGCCCCAGTAGCCGAGGGCTTGTTTTACTTGTGGGAACATAAGGCACATTGCTAGGTATTGCCCTTGAGCATCAAGTATCTCTCAACATCAGGGTTCCTGTGCCATGGTTCAAGCATTGAGTGTTCCACAGCCCGGCCAGCCAGCTAGAGGTGGGGTAGAGGTGCTAGAGGTGGAGGTAGGGGTATTAGGGGTGGAGCTCAGGCCGCTAGAGGTGGAGGCCATCCTAGAGATGTAGTTCAGGGTGGTGAGGCTCAGCCCCGATGTTATGCTCTTTCAGCCAGGCCCGAGGCTGAGGCTTCCGATGTAGTTATCATAGATACTGTTCTAGTTTTTAGCAGAGATGCTTCAGTTTTATTTGATTTATGATCTACATACTCCTATATGTCGTCTTATTTTGCACCGTACCTGGTCATGCCTAGTGATTCTTTGAGTGCTTATGTTTATTGTCTACATCGGTGGGTGACTCTATTATGGTAGATTGAGTCCATTGTTCATGTGTAGTTGTGATTGGGGGTCTTGAGACTCGTGTAGATTTGATTCTTCTGGACATCGTTGATTTCGATGTCATATTAGGGATGGACAGGTTACCACCTTATCATGCTATCTTGGACTGTCATGCCAAGACTGTGACCTTAGCCTTGTCGGGTTTACCTTGTTTAGGGTGTAGAGGGACTCCTAGTCATTCTACCCGCAGTGTTATCTCTTATATGAAGGCTCGGCGTATGGTCGAGAAGGGGTGTTTGGCCTATTTGGCCTATGTTCGTGATTCTAGTGCTGAGGTCCCTTCTAATGATTCTGTGCCCATTATTCGTGAGTTTTTTGAGTTATTCCCTTCAGACCTGCTGGGTATGAAACCTGACAGGGATATTGACTTTTGCATTGATTTGGCTCCAGGCACTCAGCCCATTTCTATTCCGCCGTATCGTATAGCCCCGCCTGAGTTGAAAGAGTTGAAGGAGTAATTGCAAGACTTGCTTGAGAAAGGTTTCATTACACCTAGTGTTTCGCCTTGGGGTGCATCGGGGTTGATTGTTAAGAAGAAGGACGGATCAATGAGAATGTGTATTGACTACCGATAGTTAAACAAGGCTACAATCAAGAATAAGTACCCATTGCCGAGGATTGATGATTTGTTTGATCATCTTCAAGGTGCCAAGGTATTTTCAAAGATTAACTTGAGATCTGGCTACGATCAGTTGAGGATTAGGGCATCTGATGTCCCTAAGACAGCTTTCCGCATTCGGTATGGGCATTATGAGTTCTTGGTGATGTCATTCGGGTTGACAAATTCCCCCGCAACTTTCATGGATTTGATGAACGCAATGTTCAGGCCTTACTTGGATTTGTTCGTGATAGTCTTCATTGACGATATTTTGATCTATTCCCGCAGCCGGGAGGAGCATGAGCAGCATTTTAGAGTAGTTCTTCAGACTTTGAGGGCGAGTCAATTGTATGCCACGTTTTTTGAAGCGTGAGTTCTGGTTGAGTTCAGTTGCATTTTTGGGTCATGTTGTATCAGCAGAGGGTATTCAGGTTGATCCGAAGAAGATTGAGGCACTCAAGAACTGGCCTAGACTAGCATCAGCTACAGAGATCCGGAGTTTCTTGGGATTGGCAGGCTACTATCATCAGTTTGTGAAGGGGTTTTCATCTATCACAGCCTCGATCACCAGGTTGACCCAGAAGGGTGCCCAGTTCAGATAGTCGGACGAGTATGAGGCGAGCTTTCAGAAGCTCAAGACAACTTTGACTACAGCACCGGTGTTGGTTTTGCCCACAGGTTTAGGGCCTTACACAGTTTATTGTGATGCATCTCGTATTGGACTTGGTGCAGTGTTGATGTGGGATGGAAAGGTCATTGCATATGCTTCACGACAGTTGAAGATTCATGAGAAGAACTATCCAGTTCATGATTTGGAGTTAGCAGCCATTGTTCACGCGTTGAAGATTTGGAGGCATTATCTGTATGGCGTGGCATGTGAGGTGTTCACGGATCACAAGAGTCTGCAGTATTTGTTTAAGCAGAAGGAGCTAAATTTGTGGCAGAGAATGTGGTTGGAGCTATTAAAGGACTATGATATCACCATCTTATATCATCCGGGAAAGGCCAATGTGGTGGCCGATGCTTTGAGTAGGAAGTCAGCCAGTATGCGCAGCCTTGCTTATATTTCGGTCGGTGAGAGACCACTTGCTTTGGATGTTTAGGCTTTGGCCAATCAGTTTGTAAGGTTGGATTATTCTGAACCCAGCCGTGTGCTAGCTTGCACAGTCGCTCGTTCTTCATTATTGGAGCGTATCCGTGTTCGGAAGTATGATGATTCCTATTTATGTGTCCTTAGAGACACGGTGCAGTGCGGAGGTGCCAAGCATGTTACCTTAGGATATGATGGAGTTCTGAGATTGTAGGGTCGAGTTTGTATGCCTAATGTGGATGGGCTTCGAGAGTTGATTTTAGAGGAGACCCATAGTTCCCGATACTCTATTCATTCGGGCACCGTTAAGATGTATTAGGATTTGCGGCAGCATTATTGGTGGAAGAGAATGAAGAAGGATATCATCGCGTATGTGGCTCGGTGTTTGAATTGTCAGCAGGTTAAGTACGAGCATCAGAGGCCCAGTGGGTTGTTTCAAAATATCGAGATTCCTGAGTGGAAGTGGGAGCATATCACTATGGACTTCGTTCTTGGACTCCCACAGACTCAGAGGAAGTTTTATGCAGTGTGGATTATTGTTGATAGGCTGACCAAGTCAGCACGTTTCATTCTTGTGGAAGTCTCCTATTCATCCGAGAGGTTAGCTGAGATCTATATCAGGGAGATTATTCGTCTTCATGGTGTACCCGCGTCTATCATTTCTGATCGAGGTACGCAATTTACCTCACATTTATGGAGGGTAGTTCAGCTATAGTTGGGCATATAGGTTGAGTTGAGCACATCGATTCATCCTCAGACGGACGGGCAGTCCGAGCGGACTATTCAAATTTTGGAGGATATGCTCTGAGCTTGTGTCATTGACTTTGGAGACTCGTGGGATCCGTTTTTGCCTTTAGCAGAGTTTGCCTACAACAACAGCTACCAGTTGAGTATCCAGATGGCTCCTTATGAGGCTTTGTATGGTAGACGGTGTCAGTCGCCGGTTGGATAGTTTGAGCTGGAGGAGGCTTGGTTGTTGGGTATAGATCTAGTTCAGGATGACTTGGACAAGGTCGTGATTATTCAGGATAGGCTTCGTACAGCTCAGTCCAGTCTAAAGAGTTATGCCGACCGTAAGGTTCATGATTTGACTTTCATGGTCGGTGAGCGGGTATTGCTTCGAATGTTGCCTGTGAAGGGCGTGATGAGATTTGGGAAGAAGGGCAAGCTTAGCCCTAGGTTCATTGGACCGTTTGAGATTCTTGATCGAGTGGGAGAGGTATCTTATATACTTGCATTACCGTCGAGTTTATCAGCCGTGCATCCAGTTTTTCATATGTCCATTCTTCGAAAATATCACGGCGATCCATCCCACATATTAGATTTCAGCACTATCCAGTTGGACAAGGACTTGTCTTATGAGGAGGAGCCGGTAGCAATTCTAGACCAGTAGGTTTGTCAGTTGAGATCGAAGAGTTTTTCTTCTGTCCGTGTTCAGTGGAGAGGTCAGCCCGCTGAGTCATCGACTTGGGAGTCTGAGTCTGATATGCGGAGCCGTTATCCCCATCTTTTCCCCGACTCAGGTACTTCCTTCTTATGTTCGTTCGAGGACGAACAGTTGTTTTAGAGGTGGAGAATGTGATGGCCCAAAAGGTCATCACTTGTTTTAAATGAATTATGTGTTCCGGCATTAAAAACCTCTTTCTATCTCACTTCGATTTGCGTGCACATTTCAGGCGCATAGCCGGAAAGACAATATGTGAAAATTTGTGAAAAATGATGAATTTTGACTTTACAATGAATTAATTTGACCTTGGTCAACATTTTGGATAAACGGACCCGAACCCATGAATTGACGATCCTGGATGGTCCGTAATGTTACGCCACGCAGTACTACGATGATGTTACCCTCTGTAGCAATATATTATGATTGATGTTATGTCCTGCAGTATTATGTTACGATAGGGTTGCACCCTACAGTATTTTACGTTGAGTTTATCGTAAAGGTAATTGACATCAGTCCAAGGAAAAGATTATTTGGGGATATAAGGATTATGCTATTTCATAGGGGATTAGTAAATTCATGAAGGTGAAAGGGGGAGCAAGTCAAAGAAAATGAATTTTGTCCAAGTTGGGCATTTTGGGGTAATATACGGCCCGAGCTAAAATACTGAGTATTTATGGACTAGTACCATGCAAGGTACCATATGATCACAGTAATATAACATATAAAGTATATATGAAGTATTTTAGTAATAAATAGAATTTAAAGTAATTTGGGGTAATTTTTTAATTATGCGGATAGTTGGTTAATTACCGGGTAAAGGAACATTACCCGGTTAACTAATAAGTGGATAAAAATTTATAATGATCTCCAAAACAAAACGTGGCAGCCCTTGGTAATGTATTAAGTGACTTATGACTTAGAAGGAATATTACTTCTAATTTTAAATAGGTTGTACATTGATGACCACATAGAATAAGTTTGTCAAGGTCACCGTCATAAAGCCCATTAGGCAAAGAATTGCCGCTTGGGTATCTTGATACTAGGAAACTAAAGTAGGGATGAACTTATAATTTAAAACCATCCTCATGGATATTGTAAATTAGCAAGTGGCCGTCAGAATTGAGTAACATACAACTTCACGTTCCCCTTTCACAAAAGCAGTAGTACTATTAGTAAAAGTAGTAAAATCCTGGACATTCAATGCCATCAGCTTCCAACTTTTGGCGTCAAAGCTGTCAATGTCGTAAGCTTCACCGCAGTACCTCCCTTCATACTCGTCACCTTCGTGGAAGCATACACATGATGCTTTGATTTTTTCAAGTTAATCTAAAATCTAACAGGAACAATTTCAACGAAATTGTTGCAACAAAACCAACGAGAATTGTTAGGATCGTAGCAACGTAAAATTTTAGATTCTAAAGGAGTACGGTGCAATCTTCTCCAAGAATATTATACAGAGTTTTCCCTACTCCAGGTATGTTAAGGCTATCCATTATTTCTTTTGGCATGATCCATACGATTCGAACGAAACATGCAAATGCAGAAATTCCATGAATGATTCTACTCATAGAAGTATTAGAGATATCTATGTTCTTGAATTTTCGTATGTCATAATATTTTATCATATGTTCATGGGTATCAGAAAAATATGAAAGTTGAAAAGAGTTTACTTTATGATATTACTCAAAGGCAAAATGGTCTTATGATATTTCGAAAGATTTTATTAACGTACTTTTCATGCATTGCATTCATGTGCATTGACCCATGACCAGATGGCGTTATATACGCATATATATGTATGTATATATATGTATATGGGATATGGGAAAAGGTTACGGCGTTATATGCGCACCACCACCTGATCAGCTGGCATATGATGATGATGTTGCCCATAATGTCTGAAATATGATTCAAATGTCATTATATATATATATATATATATGTATGTATTCAAACGGCATTATATATGCATATATATGTATGTATTCAAACAGCGTTATATACACGTATATATGTATATGTATATATATATATGGGACATGGGTTTATGGCATTATATACGCACCACCACCTGATCAGTTGGTATACGATGATGATTTTGCCCACAGTGGCCGATATGATATGATGGGATGCCCTCACAGGCTGATAATGTTATGAAACATGTACCTATGCACGATATGATATTCATACGCATATGCATGATGCTAAAAGTAATTTATAATTTACAGAGTTATCCAGACATACAGGTTGTGTCAATTACTCTATATTTCTTTCTTGCCTATTATGTACTTATTTGTGTGTCTTACGTACTCAGTACATTATTCATACTAACGTCCCTTTTACCTAGGGGCTCTGCGTTTCATGCCCGCAGGTCTCGATAGACAGGTTGAGAGCCCTCCAAGTAGGCTATCAGCTCAGCGAAAGATGTTGGTGCGCTCCATTTGCTTCGGAGTTGCTTATTTGGTTAGTATGATTTAGACGTGTATTGTTTGGTATGGCGAGACTCTATCCCGACCTTTATGACATTTATGTACTCTTAGAGGCTTGTAGACATATGTCTGGTATGTGAAAGATTGTACGACATTTTCGTCCTATGTTTTGAGTTTATAAAAGATCATGTTGCCCTATTAGGCCTGTATGTCACGTGTATATGATGACGCAATAAGAAAGATACGTTATGTTGGTACTCGGTTGAGTAAGGTACTGGGTGCCCGTCGTGGCCCATCAGTTTGGGTCGTGATAAAAGTGGTATCAAAGCAGTTCTGTCCTAGGGAGTCTACAAGCCGTGTCTAGTAGAGTCTTGTTTATGGGTGTGTCGTGCACCACATTTATAAGCAGGAGGCTATAGGGCATTTAGGAGGACAATGAAAGATTAAGAAGATAAGTACAACTTTCAGCAAGTAAAAGGAGCAAGATGAAGAAGGGTACGAAGCGCCCAGTTAATGAAGGTTAACAACGTTTATAATTGAGGCAGGGGAACATAAGCTTTTTGAGTTATATTCAATAGTAATAGAGGTATATTCAATTGGTCGCACCCATTCCAGATATGCCCTATGGGGGTTAATAGAAGTAGTATAAGAAGTTATGATAGATGAATTGTTTGTGTCAGTTGACATTTCCGAAGGATATTGCAAATGTGCTAATAGATCTCTTTGTGAGACACTCATATGGTACACTTTAAAATAGTGCAGCCAGATATGAGTACTACAAAGACATGCACTATAATCATTGAAGAGATACATATTACCTTAGTGTGGCTCGCGTTCCTAGTTAAGCGAGAACGTTAAGCAACTTGAAGAGCCACTGGATGGAGCAAAGGGAAGCTAAAGGCAAAAGAATGTCTTGGTCGAGTTTTCAGAATAAAGTGATTGACAGAAATGTTAGCAAGAAAATAAGAAGAGAGTTAATAAAGCATTATGAGTAAGATATGATACATGGATGATAACGGTAGAAAAAAATGACAATATTACAAAATCTATAGTCAAGTGAAGGAAGAGACGAGGGGTGACAGGCCTTAGGACAACAAAAAAGTATAAACCATACAGTCATGTCCTCATTTCGAGAAATAAGTTCACAACTCTAGCGCAATTACCAAGAGGAAAAGTTAGGCCCCCGAGTAATAGAAATCAGTATGGGCTGGTGAATAAGAAAACTAGATATGAATTAGGGACTGAGTCATTTGGTAATAGTCAGCATCATGAGAATTTCAGAACACATTCCGACAATAATAAGACGGACAACAGAAGAAGGTTCATGAGAAATTCAGAGAATGGTCATTCAGGAAGACGCTTCCCTAAAGCAAGCAATGTTAGCAAAGTTAAGCTTAAGGGACTGTATGTACCAGTTACATTAAGTGTCACCCTCGCGAGTAAAGGGATTTGTCATCCTTGGTACAGAAGGATTGCCTCAAGGCAAGTAAATATCATTGACATTGAGAAACAACACCAATGATGAAGAGGTAAAACATCTATAGGTAGATCTTCGTGGCTTCAGCTCTTAGTATACCCTAAAAGGGGGGAATATGGAATGATAAAAGGAAGAATGCGACAAAAATGAGAAAGGGATGATATTGCACTTATCCAAATGCTACAGATATGCTACAATTCCAGAATGTTATGCAAATGCGACATCAAGGAAAAGAACTAAGGATTCCTGCCCAAGATATTACTGATAATTATGGATCCAATGTGAGACGTAAGTAAAGACAAAGGAAACAACCCAAGAAAGATTACAAGTAATATTGATATGAGAATGGGCCAACGAGTAGTTAGTAATTGGTCAGGAAGATCCCGGTTATGGCTAAATAGGAGGTTACAGACGAGTCATCAGATCGTGTGAGATAAATATAGTAGAACCCAACATGGAGAGTTCAGCCTCGAAGAATATCATTATAATACTTGAGATATATTCAAACAAGAGTCGGGGTAGTTAAATATACCGTATGAGTGTCACGGGGATAAAAGAAAGTTCCACTAGGAAGGCAATCAAAATAACAGTTCAGAATCAACCATACAAGCACAAGGGCGTGGAGGTAAGCAACTATAGATGATTACAGACAAGTAAGGACATCAAAAAGATTCGTAATAAGCTCACAGCATTACAAGAGTCAAGGGTTCTCTCTAAGTACTACAACGAAAGACTAGCTAAGGAGATAAGAAAGAAGGCTTCAACCTAAGCACAACAACCTAAAGAGGAAATGGTCATGTAACAACAATCTCGCAACAACATTGTAAGCATTCCAAAGGAAAGTGGCGCCTACCGTGGCTAATAAACGGGAAGTAAGAATTAAAAGTAATATTCGAGATCATATGAGTTGTATGAAAACTACGGCAAGTGTGGGCACTAAGATAAGCTAAGTATGGATGCAACAAGGGGCAGAAAGACCAGGAAAAGTAATTGCACACATTTAAAGAAAGCTGAGATGGAACGAAAGGAATTATTCGATCAATAATCCAGAGTTAGTACGTTTTGGATACACTCAAGAATTTGGAGAATTATCCAGGCAACGTATTTGTTGATAATCATACAACCATAGAAGACTCCAATATAAGTTAAAAGAAAGAATTGAGCCCAAGGCATAGACAAAGGATTGAATTGTTAGAATATTCTATCATGGATATTCCATAACGCACATGAAAGGCTAAGGTAATAACTGATACCATGAGCTACATATCAGAAGATAGCTTAAGCGTACGTAAAGGCTGATCAGAAGGAAGAGGAAACTAAAGAATTACATCACCTAAGTAAATTAGGAGTCTATTTATTGGACCTAGAAAAATATTATAGAAGTTGTGCTTGAGAACATGACAAAATCACTCTTAGTATCTTATGTTTAAGAGAAATAACACAACCACCATAATCTATAATGGCTCTACAAGGAACTCGGTTAGAAGAAGTACCAGCCTCATAAGAAGTCAGTACGAAGCTCCTACCGGATTGTGTATGCACCAAAGGTGTGAATATTATAATAGAGCTTCAAGTTATGGACGTGAATTACACCTAGGTGGTAGGGAGGTCACGAAAGAGACAGAAGATACGATGCGATATTTTAAGGTAAGTAAGGTAAAGGTGAACAACGTACAAGATACTCAAATGCAGAAGATTATGAATAGTCCATACTTTGGATAGAATGCTATAAACATGGGGATCCAATAACCGGGAATGATAGTGGCATCGTCAGCGGTATGTCTTCCAGCCTATGGTTTTTAAGTTCTGAGAGATCTTGTTAGGAGAATACAGAAAAGTTGGAGACAATGCGATGTCTCGCTTGACGTTCCAGAATAACATAAGAAAATCTATGGTGCAAGTAAGTTGAAGGAAAGTTCATAAATGGATATGTATAGGTCGCAAGCTAAAGTATGGTAGAACGATAAAGTTTTAAGGAAGCATGAGTAAGGATGATGAAAGGCAAGTAAAAAGGTGACGAGAATGGATAAATTTTTAGGATTAAGCCCTAGGGGCAAAGTATTAAGTAAGAAGTTTCAAGTTATCAGTGGTATATTGTAGATCAATATTCGTAAATTCAACAAAGTACCGAGCGAAGAACTTCAGTATACTCATATATGCCCAAAGGAACATCTTATCAAGCTCCACATATGAAGCCTAGAGATTGGGCACACTTACAAGGTCAAAATCATATAGGCTGCATGATGAAAGGTAGCAACAGTTGCGAGACTGGAAGGATTCCGACTACAAGTTATGGTATGAGAAGGAGGCCTAAGGGGGGAATGCCCTGGACTTTGGACTTATTCACATAACAGTCGCCTAGATGGCAAGGGAAGTTCTAAAGTATTCGGAAGATATAAATTATGAAAATGATAAGTGCATCAGTCAACATTCGAGGACGAATGTTCCAAAGGGGGGAATAATGTTACGCCCCGCAGTATTACGTTGATGTTATGCTCTACAGTAATATATTACGATGATATTACCCTCTACAGCAATATATTACGATTGATGTTACGTCCTGCAGTATTAAGTTACGATAGGGTTGCACTGTACAGTATTTTACGTTGAATTTATCGTAAGGTAATTGACATCAGTCCAAGGAAAAGATTATTTGGGGATATAAGGATTATGCTATTTCACAAGTGATTAGTAAATTCATGAAGGTGAAAGGAGGAGCAAGTCAAAGAAAATGAATTTTGTCCAAGTTTGGCATTTGGGGTAAAATACGGCCCGAGCTAAAATACTCAGTATTTATGGACTAGTACCATACAAGGTACCATATGATCACGGTAGTATAAAATATAAAGTATATATGAAGTATTTTTGTAATAAATAGAATCTAAAGTAATTTGGGGTACTTTTTAAATTATGCGGGTAGTTGGTTAATTACCGGGTAATGGGACATTACCCAATTAACTAATAAGTGGATAAAAATTTATAATGATCTCCAAAACAAAATGTGGCAGCCCTTGGTAATGTTTAAGTGACTCATGACTTGGAAGGAATATTACTTCTAATTTTAAATAGGTTGTACATTGATGACCACATAGATAAGTTTGTCAAGGTCATAGTCATCAAGCCCATTAGGCAAAGAATTGCCGCTTGGGGATCTTGATACTAGGAAACTAAAGTGGGGATGAATTTGAAATTTAAAATCATCCTCATGGATACTGTAAATTAGCAAGTGGACGTCAGAATTGAGTAACATACAACTTCACCTTCCCCTTTCACAAAGGTAGTAGTACTACTAGTAAAAGTAGTAAAATCCTGGACATTCAACACCATCAGTTTCCAACTTTTGGCGTCAAAGTTGTCGATGTCGTAAGCTTCACCGCAGTACCTCCATTCATACTCATCACCTTCGTGGAAGCATACACATGATCCTTTGATTGTTTCAAGTTAATCTAAAATCCCGTTGGAACAATTCCAACGAAATTGTTGCAACAAACGAGAATTGTTAGGATCGTAGCAACGTAAAATTTTGCGATTCTAAAGGAGTACGGTGCAATCTTCTCCAAGAATATTATATGGAGTTTTCCCTACTCCAGGTATGTTAAGGCTATCCATTCTTTCTTTTGGCATGATCCATACGATACGAACGAAACGTGCAAATGCACAAATTCCATGAATGACTCTATTCATAGAAGTATTAGAGATATCCATGTTCTTGAATTTTCGTGTGTCATAACATTTATCATTTGTTCATGGGTCTCAGAAAAATATGAAAGTTGAAAAGAGTTTACTTTATGATATTACTCAAAGGCAAAATGGTTTTATGACATTCCGAAAGTGTTTATTAATGTACTTTTCATGCATTACATTCATGTGCATTAACCCATGACCTGATGGCATCATATACGCATATATATGTATGTATATATATGTATATGGGATATGGGAAAAGGTTACGGCGTTATATATGCACCACCACCTGATCAGCTGGTATATGATGATGATGTTGCCCACAGTGGCTGAAATATGATTCAAACGGCATTATATATGCATATATGGGTATGTATTTATATATATATATATATGTATTCAAACGACGTTATATACGCATATATATGTATGTATTCAAACGGCGTTATATACGCGTATATATGTATGTATATATATGTATATGGGATATCGAAAAGGTTATGGCATTATATACGCACTACCACCTGATCAGTTGGTATACGATAATGATTTTTTCCACAGTGGTCGATATAATATGTTGGGATGCCCTTAGAGGATGATAATGTTATGAAACATGTACCTATGCACGACATGATATTCATACGCATATGCATGATGCTAAAAATAATTTATAATTTACAGAGTTATCCAGACATATAGGTTGAGTCAATTACTATATATTTCTTCCATGCCTGTTATATACTTATTTATGTGCCTTACATACTCAGTACATTATTCGTACTGACATCCCTTTTGCCTGGGGACGCTGCATTTCATGCCCGCAGGTCTCGATAGACAGGTCGAGAGCCCTCCAAGTAGGCTATCAGCTCAGCAAAAGATGGTGGTGTGCTCCATTTGCTTCGGAGTTGCTTATTTGGTTAGTATGATTTAGACGTGTATTGTTTGGTATGGCGGGACTCTATCCCGACCTTTATGACATTTATGTACTCTTAGAGGCTTATAGACATATGTCTGGTACTTGAAAGATTGTACGGCCTTGTTGGCCTTTGTTTTGAGTTTATAAAAGATCATGTTGCCCTATTAGGCTCGTATGTCACGTGTATATGATGACGTAATAAGAAAAATACGTTACGTTGGTACTCGGTTGAGTAAGGTACCAGGTGCCCGACGTGGCCCATCAGTTTGGATCGTGACACGTAGGGAAATATGGGACTCGGGCGTATGCCCAGAATCGAATTCCGAGGTCCCAAGCCCGAGAAATAAATTTTTGAAAGAAATTGCTTTGTTGAATTAATTATAAGTTTTAGAAAGTGAAATGTGTTTGAAACCATTGGTATCGGGCCCGTATTTTGGTTTTGGAGCCCGGTACAGGTCTTATATGTGATTTAAGATAAGTCTATGAAATTTTGTAAGAAACGGACTTGAAACGACGTGAATCGGATCATATTTGAGAAAATTGGAAATTTTGAAGTTCTTGGGAAATTTCATGATTTTGATGTTAAATTCATAGTTGTTGATGTTATTTTAGTGATTTGAATGCACGAGCGAGTTCGTATGATGTTTTTAGGTTGGTGTGCATGTTTGGGTTGGAGCCCCGAGGGCTCGGGTGAGTTTTGGATAGGTCACGGGGTGGATTTTGGACTTAAGGAATTGCAGGCTTCAGCTGTTTCTGTGCAGGCCTGCATCGAGATATATGAAATGGGATCGGCTTGCACGCCTGCAACGAGATACATGAAATGGAATCGGATTGCACGCCTGCAAAAAGATGTGAAATGAAAGTGAACTCTGCATTTGTTTTCCCTATCCTTGTTAGTAATTGGATTTCAGTTTCTTTATATTCCTCTTGATATTCTGTTGTTATTTGTTACTCCTGTCACGACCTATAACCCTCTAAAATCAATGACACAAGCACACAACATGTCTTCTAATATCTGAATAGTGCACTCGGACTGCCCATCCATCTGAGGGTGAAAAGCTGTGCTCAACTCAACCTGAGTACCCAACTCTCGCTACACAAACCTCCAAAATTGCAAAGTAAACTGAGTGCCCCTATCTGAAGTGATGGAAACTGGGACACCATGCAAACGAACAATCTCCCGGATATAGATCTCTGCCAACCGCTCTGAAGAATATGTAGTACACACAGGAATGAAGTGTGCAGATTTGGTCAGCCGATCCACAATCACCCAAATAGTATCGAACTTTCTCAAAGTCCGTGGAAGTCCAACAACAAAGTCCATAGTGATCCTCTCCCACCTCCACTCGGGAATATCCATCTGCTGAAGCAAGTCACCCGGTCTCTGATGCTCATATTTCACCTGCTGACAATTGAGACACCGAGCTACAAATCCCACAATATCTTTCTTCATTCTTCTCCACCAATAGTGCTGCCTCAAATCCTGATACATCTTTGCGGCACCCGGATGAATGAAATACCGCGAGTTGTGGGCCTCCTCTAGAATCAACTCCCAAAGCCCATCCACATTGGGCACACAAATCTGGCCCTGCATCTTCAAACCCCATCATCTCCAATGGTCTCATCTCTAGCATCATCATGCTAAGTTCTGTCCCTAAGGACAAGCAAATGTGGATCATCATAATGGCGCTCTCTGATGCGATCATATAAGGAAGACCAAGAAACCACACAAGCCAATACCCGACTGGGCTCCGAAATATCCAACCTCATGAACTGATTGGCCAAGGGCTGAACATCAATTGCAAAAGGTCTCTCCCCAACTAGAATATATGTCAAACTCCCCATACTCACTGCCTTTCGGCTTAAGGCATCAGCCGCCACATTGGCCTTTCCCGGATGGTACAATATAGTGATATCATAATCCTTAAGCAACTCCAACCATCTTCGCTGCCTCAAATTAATATCTTTCTATTTGAACAAGTGCTAGAGGCTACGATGATCAGTAAACACCTTACAAGACACACCATACAAGTAATACCTCCAAATCTTCAACGCGTGAACTATGGCAGCCAACTCCAAATCATGAACGGGGTAGTTCTTCTCATGGGGTTTCAACTGACTAGAAGCATGAGCAATAACTCTACCCTCCTGCATCAACACACAACCAATCCCAACTCTCGAGGCATCACAATACACGGTATATAAACCTGAAGCTGATGGAAAAACCAACACTGGAGTTGTGGTCAAGGCTGTCTTGAGCTTCTAAAAGCTCTCCTCACACTCGTCTGACCATACAAACGAAGCACCCTTCTGAGTCAACTTGGTCAAGGGCGATGCGATAGATGAGAATCCCTGAACAAACCCGGCGATAATAGCCTGCCAAACCAAGAAAGCTGTGAATCTCCGTGGCTAATGACGGTCTAGGCCAACTCTGAACCGCCTATATTTTCTTCAGATCAACCTGAATACCCTCGCTGTATACCACGTGCCCCAAGAAAGCCACTAAACTGAGCCAAAACTTACACTGGGAGAATTTTGCATAAAGTTTCTCCTCCTTCAATCTCTGCAACACAACTCTCAAATGCTTCGCGTACTCCTCCTGACTACGTGAATACACCAGAATATCATCAATGAAGACTATGACAAACGAATCAAGATAAGGCTGGAACACACTGTTCATCAAATGAATGAACGCTGCTGGGGCATTGGTCAGCCCAAAAGACATCACCAAGAACTAATAATGACCATATCTGGTCCTGAAAGCTGGCTTAAGAATATCTGAGTCCCTGATCTTCAACTGGTGATAACCTGAATGGAGATTAATCTTGGAGAACACTCTTGCTCCCTGAAGCTGGTCGAATAAATCATCAATGCGAGGCAAAGGATACTTGTTCTTAATTGTTACCTTGTTCAATTGCCTATAATCAATGCACATTCTCATTGTGCCATCCTTCTTCTTCACAAATAGAACCGGCGCACCCCAAGGTGACACACTAGGCCGAATGAACCCTTTACCAAGGAGTTCCTAAAGCTGCTCTTTTAATTCCTTCAACTCCGCTAGTGTCATACGATACGGCAGAATAGAAATGGACTGAGTGCCCAGCACCAGGGCAATACCAAAATCAATATCCCTGTCTGGTGGTATACCCGGCAGGTGTAGAGGAAACACATCGGGAAAATCCCTCACAACTGGAACAGAATCAATATTGGGAGTCTCAAAATCGACATCCCTCAGGAAGGCTAGATACGAAAGACAACTCTTCCCAACCATACACTAGGCTTTCAAGAATGAGATCACTCTACTAGGAACATAATCAGTCATGCCTCACTACTCAATCTGTGGCACACTCGGTATAGCCAATGTGAATGTCTTAGCATGATAGTCCAGAAAAGCACGACACGGAGATAGCCAATCCATGCCCAAAATGACATCAAAATCCACCATACACAATAATAAAAGATCTATATGGGTCTCCAGACTCCCAATAGTCACCACACACGACCGGTACACATGGTCTACAACAACAGTACCGCCAATCGGGGTAGATACATGAACAGGTGAAGCAAGAAACTCACGGGGCGTACCCAAATAACGAGCAGAGTATGATGACACATAAGAAAAGGTGGAATCGGGGTCAAATAATATAGAGGCATCTCTGTGCCAGACTGAAACAATACCTGTAATAACAGCATCTGCAGCAATAGCATCGGGTCTGCCTGGAAGTCCATAGAAACAGGCCTGACCGCCACCTGATCAACCTCCCCCTCTGGGCGACCCTTAGATGACTGACCTCCACCCCTAGTTGGTTGGGCGGGTGGTGGTGGAGTAACCGGTGCTGAAGCCAATGACTGACCCCTCTACTGAGATGAGCTCACAAAACGACGAGGGCAGTGCCTCCACATATGGCCCATCTCTCCATGCTCATAACAACTCAAGATATTCCATAATTCTCATACACCTACGAAGCACAACATAACCTTTTCCTTTACTCGAGCCATCCTCGATCTCAAATCTTTGCAAGTCATAAATGATTCTCCCGAATGCCTCAACCTGGAACCAACATAGCACATAACCGTGTAATCAACTAATCAATAGTAGACTCCCCCACTTGGCTCTAAGCCATAGATCGAAACATACAATAACTCATGATTCATATACTCTATTACTGCCATAATACCACAATGAGATTAGACTCAATCCTTCATAAGCTTGTGAAACACAGACCATCTGGTACTTTAACTCTTGTGCAAATCTCGCATTCACTCTAGTAACAGTTAAACCCACTCTCTTAAGCGACCCAAATTTAAATTGCAACACATATATTTCACTTGTAAATGAGATCTTCTATTGGACAGCATAAGGATCACACAACCTCAGAACACTCCGCAAGAGATAACCCACCTGCTTCGCCTCAAACTAACATTTCTATATACCTTCCACTATCATAAACATTATTCAGTCACCTAATCTTCCTGAGTCTGAACTCATACCGCAACATGAAATTTACTTCAGTCCCAACTAGAAAACATGAGAAGGGTTCTTCACACACCCATAACTCGGGGCTATACCTCAAATCAAGATGCAAATCAAGTACTAATAGTTCTTCTATCCTCCAACACACCTGTATCGTCATTTCCAAATCATATAAATACACGTCGCAGTCATACATACTCATCACGTAGCTATCCAGTCATTACTCCCCTTAATTGGGACACAACAGAACATATAGATCCAGAAGCACGCGCTCATCAAATCAACAGCTCAGGGCTCGAGCTATAGGCAAAAATACGGTCTCATGTCCTCCAGACTGGCCCAACCTCAACGCACAGAAAATCACATCTCGCCCCTCAATTAGGAAATCACAAGCCATCGATGCACATCTGATACTGAGCACTCATGCACGCATATGAACGCATGGAAGGAATTCAAAGAGTTACTTTTCAAACTGAATCAAGGGCGCACGAGAAGAATTCAAGAATGTGAAACTTTTCCTAAAGGTTCTGCAGCCTCTCGAGGATAAATACAGACGTCTCTATACCGATCCGCAAGACTCTACTAAACCTGCTCATGACTCGTGAGACCTATGTAACCTAGGCTCTGATAAAAACTTGTCACGACAGAAAACCCGGACCCGGTCGTGATGGCGCCTCTCGTGAAGACAAGGCCAGTCAACTATTCCCAATTCGACGTTAAACCGTTAAAATAGTAGTAAAACAGTCTAAGACATGATTAATAATACGAAGTAGCAGATAATATCGATAAAAATGCGGAAGTACAACCCAACACAGCCCTAACTGGGATGTCACAAGTCACGAGCGCCTAACAATACTAAGTCCTCAAATGTAACTACAAAGTTTAAATACTAAACTAAGGACATAAAGGAAAGAGATAGGGAGGAGCTCCGGGTTGCGAATGTCAATAGCTACCTAAAGACTCCTCGAAGATCCGCCTGAAGCTGGAATGAATCAGCACTCGGGAGCGGGACCAGCTACGCCTGAATCTGCACACAAGGTGCAAGGAGTAAAGTGAGTACTCCAACTCAGTGAGTAACAAATGTAAATAACGACTGAAAGTAAGAAATCATGTAAGGCACAAAACATTCTATAATGAAGCAGTAAAACCAGTTAAAAACAGTAAATCAGGGAAAGATAGATAGAATCCTTTAACTCAAATGTAGTTTCATGAAAAATCCCTTTTTAATAATTAAGCAGAAAATTGACAATCAATTATGAAAAGTAAACACATAAAGGCTCGCCCCTTGGGCAACATCTTAGAACAGTACCAGCCCCTCGGGCAATCACATAGAATAATACCAGCCCCTCGGGCTCAATCTCATATCACAAGGGGTACCTGCGCTCACTGGAGGTGTGCAGACTCCTGGAGGGGCCCCTTACGGTCCAAGCGCAATATCAATCCATCTCATGGCATCAACACTAGGCCCTCGGCCTCGTATCAACCAAGCCACCTATGGCGTACATATCTCAAGCCCTCAGCCTCAAATCAATATCAGTATTTCCTCACAACATATACCCTCGGCCTTACTTAGTCAAAATCCCCACAACATAGGCCTTCGGTCTTACTCAGTCAAAATCCTCACAAGCCGCTCGGACAATAGTAAAACAGTCTTTCTCAGCCCAAACATCATTTAAAATATCATTTAAGTCTTAAAAACTGAGTAAACATGGCTGAGTATTAAAACAGTAGAAAATAACATGACTGAGTTCAAGTATAAAGTCAAAACAGTGAGTAAATATCAATAAAAAGCCCTGAAGGGTCCAAATAGTTAGCATTTAGCCCAAGTATGGCATTCAGCCCAAATAATGATGCTAGCAAATAGATTTCGGTCAATACGCGGTAAAATAATCATTCGGGATGGACTAAGTCGCAATCCCTAATAGTGCACGACCCCACACTCGTCATCAAGCGTGTGCCTCACCTCAATATAGCACTACGATGTGCAATCTGGGGTTTCAAATCCTCAAAACATTATTTACAATCATTACTCACCTCGAACTGGCTAAATCTCTAGCTCGCGACGCCTTTGCCCCTTGAATCGGCCTCCACTCACGTCGAATCTATCCAAAATTAGAATGAGGACGTCAAAATATACTAAGGGAACGAAGCCCAAGTGAAAACAATCAATAAAGGGCACAAATCCCAAAATTACCAAAACCCGACCCCCGGGCCCACGTCTTAAAATTCAGAAATTTTTACACCAATAGATTCCTTATCTCCCCACGAGTTCATACATATCAAAAACTTCAAAATCCATCCACAAATGACCCTTCAAATCCCAAATGTTTGGTCTCCAAATTCAAACCCTAGTTCTTCAATTTAAGCTTAGATTCCATGATTATCAAGGTGGAATTCACATAATAATCGAGTTTTTAGTCCAAAATTCTTACCTCCAAACGTTTCCCCCGTGAATCCTTCTTCAATCCCCTTCAAAAATTTCTAAAAATGACCAACTATAGAGGAAATAAGCCCCAAAATCATGGACTCTCTAGTTTAAAAACCTTTTGCCTAGACCTAAAAATCCTTCTTTGCGAACGCGGTCAAAGCCTCGCGTTCGCGAAGCACAAAAATAACTTTGACCAAAATCCTCTTACGCGAACGCGACAAGACCCTCGCGAACGCGATGCTTTACCCAGACGAACCTTCGCGAATGCGTTCCATCCATCGCGAATGTGATGGGTTAATTCCACTGAAGCTCAGCCTCTCAATTCTTTCTATGCGAATGCGACTACCCGCTGATGCACAATCTCGTAGCCCTTCGTGGACGCGTAACCTACCTCGTGAAAGCGAAGGCTAAATTTCCACCTCCCTCAGTTGACTCTTCGTGAATGCGAGGGTCCACTCGCGAACGCGAAGAGTAAATACCTGCAACTGCTGAACTAGCAAGTTCTGCAACTTTTTTAACTTCAAAATGATCTGGTTGACCACCCGAGGCCCCTAGGACCTCAACCAAAGGGACACACACATCCTAATACCTTATTCAAACTTATTCCAATCATCAAAACACCTCAAATAACATTAAATTACCCAAAACACATCGGATTCAAGCCAAACTTCTCTAAAATCTTTCGAATTCCGCTTTTGATAAAAAATCCAACCAAACCACGTTCGAATAACCTGAAATTTTGCACACACATCCCAAATGACACAACGGAACTACTGCAACTCTCGGAATTTCATTCCAACCCCTATATCAAAATCTCGCCTCAAACCGGAAATCGCCAAAATATCAACTTCGCCAATTCAAGCCTAAATCTACTACAAACCTTTAAAATTCATTCAGATCATGCTCCTAAGCCATAAATCACCTTCCAAAACTAATCGAACCCTCGGAACTCACTTCCGAGCCCTTTAACACATAAGTTAACATTCGGTTGACTTTTCCAACTTAAGCTTTCTTAAAAGAGACTAAGTGCCTCAAACCTTACCAAAATTATTCCGGATTCGATCCGACCAACCCGATACCACAAAACACGTATAATAAAGCAAAAAGAAACAGAAATAGGGAAAACGGAGCGGTAACTCATGAGACGACTGGCCGGGTCGTCACAACTCCCTGCAGCATGTTTCCCCCGCCCAATTTTAATTGTGATAATCTGCTTCTATTTCCGCTGTATACGGTTTAACTGCACAGGTTTATTTGGTAGTGTGGTCCTAGCCTCGTTACTACTTCGCCGAGGTTAGGCTGGGCACTTACCAGCACATGGGGTCGGTTGTGCTAATACTACACTCTGCACTGTTTTGTGCAGATCCAGTGTTATAGACTTCGGACCACAGTAAGGTTGTTGTCTTCAGTCCAACATGCGACCCGAGGTAGTCTTGCAGGCGTCCGCGGGCCTTGGCATCACCTCCTATCTTTCCTTTATCCTATTTCCTTTACTCATTTCAGAAACAGTGTGTATTTTATCTTTCAGACTTTGTATGTAGTATTCTTAGACCGTCTGTGAAGTTGTGACACCAAATTCTGGGTAGAGTTGTATTTAGATTTCTGCAGTTTGTATTAAGATTAATTTATCAGATTTTGTCTTCCACTTAATTATTTTCGCTATTTGCATGATATCTACTCATCACTGATAATGGTTTAAAACTGGAAAAGGTTAAGTAATTAGAATAATTTGGCTTGCCTAGCTTTCACCAGTAAGCGCCATCACGACTCTCGAAGGTGGGATATCCGGGTCATGACAATTCATGACATTTGAAGCGGGGGAAGCGCTAAATTACTTTAGTAACTCACTCAATTTATTTTCTGACTATTATATACAGATTTGTACCAGCTCATTTATCAGTGGGCTAATGATGACCACGTTAGACATGCTCTCCATGTCCAAAAAGTATGTTAGACTTCACAACAAGTGTAGTATGATAATGAAAGCATCATCTAATTACAAAAACGTATCATGTGATCTGAACAGCGAATGCATATGCAATTTTGGTGTGTCATATACAAAAACAATCGAGAACAGCAAACCATATCATGTGAATCTCAGTGTTAAAAGGTTTTAGGTCACCTATATACAGGTTGGTATTAAACTTGTACTTGATAAACCAAAATTAAAGCGAATCTAGAGCTAGTTATGTGGTTGAACTGAGTCAATTGCTTTCGTCTTGATATAATTAGGCAACTATATTTTATTGCACAATTTAAAAAAATTACATGATTAGTTTTGTTAATAAATTATGACCTCCAGATCTTTTTGAATAACGATTATATAACTAACAAATTAAACCAAAGAGTAGTTATATATTCATAATTCGAAAGATTAATATAATTATTTACTATAAGTTCGTGTCTGCATCATCTTTTGTATGCAAGTAATTTGTATCAAATGACCTCCAAATGCTTCGCAGGGTCAAAGCATGAATTTAGACATCTCACAACGTCAAACAAATTACTAGAAAAGAAGAAGCAATGACGATAACAAGAGGTACCAATGATTCGATTTGATCGGTTATTTTATAAAATTTATACCATACCAGTTTACCAATTATTCTATTATGTATAATCAAAATTAAACTTTTCGGAGCCGCCCCAATTATCATGTTGGTTTATCTTTGATATTGATATGGTTCGGTTAATTTTTGGTATTTTTTTAATGTCTTATAAAAGTCTATATTAGAATGCAATAACATACTTATTTTTATACGACTTAACAAAATTCTGGATATTTTTATTATTTAAAAGGTGATGAATTAAGAAATATGAAAGATGGCGAGAGTATAGATCCATCAACTATTCCACAAAATAGTAAAAGAAACTTAGTAAAGACAAAGTAAATATAAATCACAAAGTGGAAAAATATTAACCAAGATGGAATTCAAGAATAAAGTCAATAGAAGATTTAATATTCAAAAAGATAAATCTAAATCATATGAAAAGAAACATATTCTTTGTAGTTTGCTACTCATAATCACTAGAATATTTTGTGTTTTACTAGTTGCTAAAAGTAAGCGGGAGTAGAAAAATAGGTTTGGGAATCCGGATTTTGAGTTTAGTTACTTGTTGGCCTGTAACCGTTCTCATAATTTCAAGGCCCAAGGAAAAATTTAATATTTTTGAACTTAATATATAACTATATATTTCACATGTAACTTAATTCGGTACAGTTCCGTTTATTTTCACAAATAAAAAATAAATCCTAATTAATGGTACGGTTACAAATTATATAAAAACCTATAATTTTATTAAAAAAATAATAATTGGTTCAGTATAGTACAATTCGATTGGTTTAGTCGATTTTTAAATATTTACTGACACCCTAACAATAACACAATAGATTATTCATAAGAAGAGGAGAAAAGGAGTGAGAAATAAAATAAAAAAATGGCGAAGAAAACAGACAATTAATTTCAGCGCGTTGCGTCTCAAACTATTGCATCAGGACCTAGAAAAATCAAGAAACAGACTGTGTTTTCTTATAATTGGTAATCAACTTGAACACGTATCCGTTTGAATTGGCTTAAAAAAAGTGATTTTAAGTATAAATGTTTAAAAGTACTTTTTAAATATTGAAGTTATTTTACAAATACGTAGTTATGTGTTTGGATAAAAATACTGAAGCTGAAAAAAACTATTGAAGTGTTAGTGCTGGTAAGCATTTTTTTCTATTAAAATAATTGAAATATCTTTAAAATTATTAACATTAATTATAAAGAAAATGATTACTATAATATTTTATTCTAAGTTGACGCATATAAAATAATTTATAATTTAATTCACATTCAATTTAAATAATATGCAATAAATAATTTTTTGTCAAAAAGGTGAGTTTTCCGTTCATAGTTTCAAGTTATGTGGTAACATATAAACTCATCAAATGATTTGATTTAGAATATAATTACACCAATTAAAAAAAGGAAAAATTCAACGACAAAAAAACTTAAATGTTGTAGAACCAAAAAAAAAAACTAAAAGAATAATATTTACAAAATATTGGAATGTATCAAATATTGATTTAAAAAATTACTGTTTTGCTTCAAGTTTAGAACTTCACGAAATTGACAAATTTTTTAGAAAGACAGCAACAACGGCAAGACTAAAAACGGCGGTTAGAACTGGCACAGGGATTTAATTTGTACGGAAGGGTAGTTTTGGGGTTTAAATAAACTGAAAGGGATAGTAAAGTAAATTAATTGGTCAAATATATTGTAAGCCAAGAAACAATAGGCCGAATACATATATACATGCCATTAAACTTGGCCTAATTTTTTATTTTGGCACTTTAACTCAGCCTTGTTCCATTTTAACCCTCTAACTCCATTTTTTTGTTTCACTTTGACACAAAAAATTTTCTCCCGAATAAAGATGCAGCGTGTGCAAATACCCAGCTGCTACCCCAACCCCCACTCCCCCCCCCCCCCCCGCAATTTCTTTTTTACTTTTTTTTTTGTAATTTTAAGTTATTATTTTTTTCGTTTTTTCTGCCCACATCCTGAGGAAAAAATATTTTTTTATATATACATTCAGTAATAACTACGGGTTCAACTGAACTCATAACTTTCAATGCAGAGAAAAAATTTGTATGTAAAAATTCATTAAAATTGTCAAAAAAATATATATAAACCCATAACATTTAAAAATATAATGGGTTCTTTTGTTCCGCTTTCACACAAAATCTTTTATCCCAGGTAAAAATGTAAGCGTGGACATTACCCTGCTGCTACCCCCATCCCCAATCCCCGCAATTTTTTTTTTGTAATTTCAAATTATTACTTTTTTTTGTTTTTTCTGCCCCCTTCCCGTGGAAAAAATATTTTTTATATATATTTTCAGTAATAACTACGAGTTCAACTGGACCCATAACTTGTCGACGCGGAGTAAAATTTGAATGTAAAAATTCATTAAAATTGTAAAAAAAAAAAAGAAGATATAAACCCATAACTTTAAAAATATAATGGGTTCAATGCTAAAAATATTAAAATTGAATCCATAGGATTTAAATTTTGGATCCGCCTTTAAGTTGGGAGTATGAAATTTGGCTTAAAAATGGCTCTCACGCGCCTACAAGGGTGAGTCAAATCACACATGAAATCTAGTCAGCTTTTGTGTTAAAGTGGAATAAAAGAAATAGGGTTGAAGGGTCAAAATGGAACAAAGCTTAATGGGCTGCCTATGTATTTGGCCAGAGTAATAAGTTGAGCAATTCCAACTTATTACTTTTAACTTGTTTTGAGTATTTTAACTTAAAAGTATTTGGCTTAAAAACAATTTTATTGTCTATCCAAACACTCAAATAAGCTAAAAAGTCCCATTTGTCTTGTAGCTTTTTTGTTGAAGTTCGAGAAATACAGAGTATTATATATAGTATAACTTAACTTTAAGCAAACTTTATTGGATAAGAAATATGGCAAAAATAGGGCTAAGTTATTTGCTTTTAGCTCTTGTTCTAACAGAGCTATGCTCACAGCTTGCAATAGCTGGTTCACCAGTGAAGTTACTTCCAGGATTTAAAGGACCGCTTCCTTTTGAACTGGAAACTGGGTGAGAAACTGGAAATTAGTTTTCTCTACATGTTTGTAGTTTTCTTTGTGAGAATCATTACATATTAGTATGGTTAAGGTTTTGATATTAACTAGATTAAAACTGTGTTTCCAGGTATATTGGAGTAGGTGATTCAGAAGATGTGCAACTATTCTACTATTTTATTAAGTCGGAGTCTAATCCAGAATCAGACCCTCTTCTACTTTGGATTACAGGAGGACCTGGTTGCTCTGCTTTATCGGGGCTTATCTATGACATAGGTATAGGGGTGTGCATTCGATTTATCGATTCGATTTTGACCCTTATCGATAATTACTTATCGATTATCGATTTGTACATATGCTTATCGTTATCGTTTCAATAAGGTTTCGATTTTTTCGATTTCGATTTATCGATTTTTGGGGCTTATCGATTCGGTTATCGATTACACCAATAAGAAAATTTACGGGATTCCACAGAAAGTATATCGCTACAAACACACCTAACTAATATGGACAAAAGGAAGCTAAAATAAGAAGAGCACCGTTTATAACATAAAAATTGTGTCAACAAGCACATGCAACGAAACTAAAGTAAGGGATCAAATGTATGCCACCAACACTCCAACGGTATAAACAAACAAAAAATCAAAATACATCATCACGGCTAATTCTGTTTTCCATTAATTTGAACTTCATTTACTTGAGCTTTAAATATGATCATTCCTTAAATGTGGTAGAGGAAATAATAGGGTTAAGGACTTAGGGTAAAGGAAAGGGTATTATAGAATAAGGGTAAAAAAAATTTAAAAAATTAAAATTTTTTTAAAAAAAAAATAAAAAAAAATAAAATAAAAAAAATTACTGTAGCTTATCGGTTTATCGATAAACCGATAATCGAAGAGGACAAAATCGAAATCGAAATCGATAAATCGATAAGGAAAATTTTGAAATCGAAATCGATAAACCGATAACAAATAATCGATTCGATTTATCGATAAACCGATTCGAATGCACACCCCTAGATAGGTATGTCATACGAGTTTAAGGGGTGGTTTTGGCAGGATGCATTAGAGTAACTAGTGCGTGTATTTACTTTGTGTACTAATAAAATCTATACGCATTAGTTATACACCATATTTGGTATTATCCTATGCATAATTAATACATAAGAAACCATTGTATTACCAATGCAATGGGTTCTAATGCCTGCAATAGTTTAGTTAAAGACAATATCATCCTTCAAAATTTATGCTTGATTAAAAATGTTATTATATTAATGCAAATTTGAAATAATCCAAGAAAGTGGAAAATAAAATTATATCTCTAGTAAATAAATAAATACGTAGCATATTTTTTGTTCTATAAATAAATATTCCGTTCTATACTACAATATTGGTAGACAAATCAAATAATTTTTTTTTAACCTTTTTCATATAAAACATTCTTCAACATATGTTTCTTTTTAAAAGATAAAGTGATGGACTAGTTATGAGGGTATTTTTGTAAACAAATAATTCTTTTAGAAATTGTGCAATGCTTTAATAAATCAAATCAAACAATGGATAAGAAATATGTCAGCATAATTAATGCTAGCATATTGCAAGCATAACTAATACTAGCATTACTAATACACCTTATTCAGCATTATTCTTATACACTCTACCAAACGACCCCTAAGTTCTATTGACGGAGAGTTTAAACTATTTTACATGGTTAAATTTATATATGATAAACATTAATTTGGTTAGTTAGTAAAATGTTAACTTCACTGTCATGGTGGGTAAATTAAGTTCAATTTACTGTGAGAAAAAAATAGTCTTTTAACTTTATGTTATTCTTGGACTAAAACGGCTTAATAATATGGTATAATATTGTGTGCTTTAGGTAAGACCGCACGTTTTCCCAAGAGGTCTCTCACCACTAAGAGATCCTTACATCTTATCTTTTTAGCTACCAATATAGGACTTTGTTCACACACTCAACCATTTCCCCTTGAACTAAGTTTCACATGCCATCACGATATTCATCCCGTTGAAACTGAGCTCTGATACCAGGTGTCGGGCTCAACTACCCCAAAGATAATCTTCATGGTATGACATTATCCGCTTTAGACCAAGCCCTCGTGGTTTTTCCCAAAGGCTTCTCACCATTAACGGATCCCTAATCTTATATGTTGCCTCACAATCTTTTCACTTACCAATATGGACTTTGTTCACACACTGAACAATTATAATTATAGTGGGTAAAATTCAATAACCATACGTGGGATTAACCCCTTTCCCCAAAGAAATTAAAGTTCTTGATTTCACACTACAACCTAAAGGGTAGACTTTGGGTTGTGATCATTTAAAACACCCCAGAATAGTGTTATACTAGAATTGAATCACCAAATTTTCTGGCTTTCGACAAGACATTTAGGTTACTCTCTTACTAACTTTTACTTTTTAGCTTATGAATATATGAAGGACCAATAACTTTTGAGCCAGTGGAATACAATGGGAGTGTGCCTACAATGAAACTGAATCCTTACTCATGGACAAAGGTAAGTACTTGATTGTGAATTATAACTGTATTATGTACATAATATTTCTGCACAACTCAAAATATTAAAGTATGACGGAATTATTTAGGTGGCAAGCATAATTTTCTTAGACTTACCAGTAGGCACTGGATTCTCCTATGCAAGAACTCCAGCAGCTTTACAATCATCAAATTTACAAGCAAGTGATCAAGCATATGAGTTCCTTTACAAGGTAATTAGATTCTTCACCCCATTATTAGTTACAATTATTTTCTCTTTTCCCCCTCAAATGTTATTCAATAAGAAGAACAGTCAATAATTTAATTTTGTTTGCAGTGGTTCCTTGATCACCCAGAATTCTTAAAGAATCCATTGTATGTTGGCGGCGACTCGTATTCAGGGATGCTCGTTCCCATCATTACTCAAATTATAGCAACTAGTAAAACTATATTTGCCCTCAAATAGTTGTGAAACAAGTAAACCTAAGGCAGTAAGATGTTCAGTTCTTGTATTATGCTCTCACATTTTGTGGCCTTGTGATATGCAGAGAATAAAATGGGAATCAAACCATTTATGGATCTTAAGGTTTGTCATTTTTCTTATATTTATTCTCTTTTCTCTCAGGGATAAGTGGACTGATTATATACCAACTCAGAATTTGTAACGAAATTGTTATCAGAATGTCACAGCTCAAGCCCATGGCACTTATTGTCCGCTTTGGGCTTAGACCCGCTTGGAGTTGTCTTTTGGGTTATGCCACCTCGAGCCCCAAAAGCGCGCGTACCATGTGTACTTGTATGGATCTTTATAAAGCTCATCACTTTCCTTAGGTGACATGTGCACCCCTTCTTCATAAGCTTGCCAGCCTAGAAGCGTGTCAGTCCTGCTTGACCCGCCCTCATCAGTCCATCACACATAAATAAAAGGTCACTGAAGAATGTCATTTGATTTGCAAAATGTATGACCTAATATCTCTCTTCAAATGGTTTCAGATATATTTACTCGGAAATCCATCGACTTTTAAAGGTGAAAAGAATTATGATATTCCATTTGCTTATGGAATGGGACTTATTTCTCGATAAGCGAAATGTGCATTTAAATTGAAACAGATGGAGTAACATGTTAAATAAGTCCCACCTTCAGTTATGCGCTTTAATTTAGTTTGCTTACATTGTCCTTAGAACTAATTGATTTCCCTTTCTCAAATAGTCCTTGACGAGAAATTGTAAAGGAGAGTATCAAAACACTGATCCAAGCAATACACAATGTTTGCAAGATGTTCATACTTTTCAAGAGGTTGGATCCTATTTTGAGGAAAATCAAATATCATCTGTTTGTTTTATGATAGGTTCATTAACATACTGACCTTATGCAGCTTCTGAAAAGAATTAATAATCCCCATATTCTGGATCCCAAATGTCAGTTTGCTTCACCAAAGCCACACCTATTGTTTGGCCAAAGAAGATATGAGAAGTCTGATGAACTTAACAATCCTCAACAATTTCCTGCGCTAAAGTGTCGCGTGGGTACTCATCAACAAAGTCTTGAATTCTTTATGCTATTGATTTTTTGTTTCACTGAGATACTTACGAGAATTTACAACTTGCAATTGATTTAGAATGATTGGTACAAGCATTCTACTCATTGGGCTGATGATGGCCAAGTTAGAGAGGCCCTCCATATCCGAAAGGTACGTTAGTTCTTGTTGGAAGGGGAACCTTGGAGCAACGGTAAAAATATCTCTGTGTGATCTATAGAGCACGGATTTGAGCCGTGGAAGCAGTAAAGCTTGCATTAGGGTAGGCTGTCTATATCACAACCCCATGCGTGAATGCGGATTACTTTGTGCACGGGGCTGCCCTTTTCTACGTTAGTTCTTGTTGAAGAATAACAAAATATGACAAAGTGTGCTGCACAAAACTAAAATATGATCAATTTGATTACAGGGAACTATTGGAAAATGGGTAAGATGTGCAAGTTTGCAATACCAAAAGACAGTCATGAGTAGCATACCATATCATGCAAACCTCAGTGCTAAAGGTTACAGATCTCTTATATACAGGTTGAGTAAGAATACTGTGTTTGCAAGATTGGAATAACTACCAACATATAGTTGAAGATTATTATCTCTGTGAAATTAAATACTTAGTTGTCGATGTTTTTTTAATTAAGCAGTGGAGATCATGACAAGGTTGTTATCTCCCTATCAACTCAAGCATGGATAAAATCTCTTAACTACTCCATTATTGATGATTGGCGACCGTGGGTCATTGACAATCAAGTTGCCGGGTTAGTTCTTGATCAAACACATTGTACAATAGTCGTATGCTCTGTCAAGATATAGAAGTTAAACTCGGTTTTTTGTCTTTTGCATGATTGCAGTTACACGAGAAGTTACTCAAATCGGATGACATTTGCCACAGTGAAGGCATGAAAACCTCCTACTGAACTAGTCTCTCAATCGATCTCTTTCACTTTCTTTTCTCACTTAAGAAAAAAAGATTTGTCTAATAGTTGGTGTTTAAATTGCATTATTTTGTTACAGGGAGCAGGGCATACTGCACCAGAGTATAAGCCTCGGGAATGTCTGGCCATGCTCAAGAGGTGGATGTCTTACAAGCCCTTGTAATCAACAAATGTATCATAATTTGTAATCACTGTCAAGATTCCATTGGCACAGTTGAAACATTCATTTCTTATTTCAAGGGGATAGGGTTCTAGTCTAAATAGAATAAAATCAAAGTCAAGGTTCAGGGTAGGAGTAAGGTCTGCATACACACTATTCTCCCAGAACCCCAGTGGGATTTTACTAGGTATGTTGTTGTTGCTTCTCAAACTCATCAATGCCAAGAACACTATGGAAATTGGTGTTTTTACTGGTTACTCTTTTCTTGCTACTGCTATGGTTCTTCCCGATGATGGCAAGGTAATTATAATTTTTACCAACTAAGTGATCGCAGCCTAAAGGGGATCCTTGGAGTAACGGTAAAGTTGTCTCCATATAATTTATAGGTCACGGGTTCGAGCCGCGGAAGTAGCCACTAATGCTTGCATTAGAGTAGGCTATCTGTATCACATCCTAAAGGGTGCGACCCTTCCCGGGACCCTGCGTGCATGCGGAATGCTTTGTGCACTAGACTGTCTTTTTTAATTGACCTTAATAAATTTGTATTAATTTTCTAAATTGATTCAGATTCTAGCCATGTATATCAACCGAGAAAAATATGAGAATGTGATAGAAACTAACTGTCCACCAAACCGCATAGAGAATTGGGGTCTCTATCAGTTCCCACTGTAAGCAACAGACTATCAGTATAGGGAATCAGGTTCTCTATTTGTTTCCACAGTAAATCGGCAATAAATAAAGAATGCAGAGGAATTTTACGTGGAAAACTCCCAGCCCAACGGGATTAAAAACCACGACATACCCTTG
The DNA here is from genome assembly GCF_000393655.2 of Nicotiana sylvestris. NCBI lineage: Eukaryota > Viridiplantae > Streptophyta > Magnoliopsida > Solanales > Solanaceae > Nicotiana > Nicotiana sylvestris. Next base: position 150,287,160 of record NC_091060.1, read on the forward strand.
TAGGATTTCAACTTCACTACTGAGTAATCTTTAGATTACAACCTATTGTAACCTGGGAATTAACCTCTTAATCCCTCACTAACTTGTAACTACACTATTACAAGCCACTTTGTAATAACTCTATTACAAAGACTTAATCACTCACTAACTTGTAACAACACCGTTACAAGCCACTTTGTAATAACTCTATTACAAAGACTTCATAACTCGACTAACTCTGGCCAAGATACCAACACAAGGGTTTATGATTTTCAATATTTCCTATACAATGCTTCTAACTAAGCTAAGTAAGAGTTACAAATGAAGAACAAATAACAAAGGCTCAACAAACCTATGGACTTAAGATATCTTCAATCTTTGGTTCTGGTCCTTGAGGTTGCAGTAGCTTTGTTCTTGAGAGAGGTTGTGGCTAACACTTGAGAAAATATTTTCTATTGATTTGCAAGTGTTCAAGTAATTGTGTTTTACCTCCCTTGTTGTTAATAATACATGTGTGATCTCACATACAATGATGTAAGCAAGGTAGGTAAAAAGCTTTCGGCAGAAAGGTGACTGTTGCATTGTTCCTGCACTGTAGCATATCAGGCAGCACTTTCCAGCTAGAGAGTTGACTTCGTACAGTCATCTCAAGAACTGGTAGGGACTGTTCCCGCAGCTATTCCTTCGACTCTGAAGAGTTGAGCCATATCCCAAACTGGATCCCAAACTGGAACATTGTGATCTTAAAGTTTTGAGAATATTTAAGGGTGTAGAGTTGACTATATGACGACCAGGGGAGCTGATCCATATTTGTTTCCTCTATTGTTCCCTTGTCTGATTTCATTAAGAATTGAATCAGACATCTGACTGGTTACTCTGAACGCAAGAGAACTAATTGTATCAGGTTCCTTATATGTTTCTCTCATGAAGTTTGTCAAATCATCAAAACAAAAGACGCATGACTTATCAATTTTTTCCTTTTTGATGATGACAAATTTAGAATTGATATTCCCCCTGAGAACCAGATCTCTATATTTTCCCCCTGCAAATCAGCCATATTCCCAATGAGAACCAGACCAAAGGAATTGATCACAATTGGTTCTTCAAGATTGTTTGGCAAATCATCAAAACACAAGATACCATAACTTATCATATTGGTCTTCCAGTAATTGAAAAAGCTGGACTAGCTCACAAGATTGAATTCAAAGAAAGCCCTGCACTTTCCGGTCTTGACCAAATGCTTGAAGACGTAAGTACCTAAAGTCCCCTGAATAAATTAAACATCATTAACGTATATGCTTGATTACTATTTCTCTATTTAAGACATCAATATTAATTTGTATAAAACAATGGCGGCAAGTAATTAACAAGGCAATAGCATGGAACATATGATTTCATATTTGTGGATCCTGATAAAGACAACTACTTGAATTATCACAAGAGATTGCTTGACTTGGTCAAGATTGGTGGACTAATTGGATATGACAACACCCTTTGAAATGGATTAGTGGTAGCACCAGTTGATGCACCCCTTAGGAAATATGTTAGTTATTATAGGGATTTTGTAGTAGAACTCAACAAGGCATTGGCTGCTGATCCGAAAATCGAAATCTGCCAACTTCCCGTCGGCGATGGCATCACCCTTTGCCACAGCATCAGTTAAATTATACAGTGTTTGTTGGCTATGTTAACAAAGTCGTAGCTGAAAAAATTAGGAGCTTACAATAAGAATCTCTTAATGGTGTGAGGTTTGAGAAAAATCATGCAACTTAACCTAAAACGGATAATATTGGTTGGTTTAGTGCAGTAGTGTCGTTGGTCGCAATCAAGAATTGAAGGCATGACACCGGGCTCATGGCAATAGAGGATTTATTATTCATGAAATTCCCTTGTTTTAAATCATTTGTTATTTACCTTCTTTGTAAATTCTATCTTTTCTAATAAAGGTTGCACATGCTTATATTACCTACTGTTTATTTCACAATGCATTTTTATTTACTAAAAAAGTTCAAGAATAAAGATCCAATGTCCAAATCTATAATGTAGACAATATATAACAATTCTCAAGAAAATATTTGCGTATTAGAGTCTCAAAATACAAGAGAACATAATTTAGCTAGAAAATCCTGTCACACAATATTAAAGATATTGGCTCAAGAATCAAGCTAAAAACACATTCTTATAGTGAGTGTAACAACAAATATTCATGTCGAGATAAATAAATAATCAAGTCTAGAAAATTGCATAACAAATGTAGTATTTAATTTCTATAAATGTTGAGTGTACAATCTCTATAGTATTCCTCTGATTCTTCAAGAATATAAAGTATTTTAGTGAGCTTGATTTTGATTTTGTTCAAGCGCTTGTAAAGTTTGGTCTTGAATTTCCTTCTTGAACTTGAATTTGGATTTGATCACGAATGCCTTGGTATTTGATTTGGTTTCGTTCTTGATCTTGAACTTGAACGTGTAGTTTGAGTGTTTGAGTGCTTGAACTTGTAGTTTGTAGAGAAATTTGCAGTGTTTGATGCACAAACTCTTTGCTTGCTTTTTGCAAACTCTCCGATTCCCTTGCTTTTTGTTATCACTTCTGGTGTCTTCTAACTTTATGAAGACCTCTATTTATAGTTGTAGAGAGTGGTGTGGCTCTGCGATTTGACTAGTCCGTTTGAACCGGCCAATACCATCTAGACACTTGGCACAATTCTATTGGTCGTTAATTTGACTTGGTATGCACCCTTTCTTGACACATGGCATGATTTTATTGGTTCGTTCATTTGACTTGGAATGCTTGGCATGAACCTAGACTTTAAGATGGGCTAATAGCCATCTGGACCTTGGACTAAGAAGTGGGCTTATCATTTAATTTGTAGTCCAATTAAATAGATCAGCCCAACACATATATGTTGGATTAACCCAATTTACTAGCCATGATATTTGTTTGGATTAGTGTCTTAATTAATATAGTCCAAATTATTTTATGAATTAAACCTGATAAAATTTAAATGTTTACAAATACCCCTACTTCAATTTTATTTTCAGCTTCTTCTCTTTTCAAATAGGGAGAATACGACATTAATTTCTTTTTCCCTTGTACCGTTGCATGATTTTTGCATCACATGACTTTATTTATTGCAATACTTTTGTTTCTTTAATCTATGCATTAATTACTTGCTTGGATCATTCATGAATTCATCCGTTTGTTGCTTGCTATAATTTAAAAGTGAAACTTGTCAGCACTTGCAAATTCAGTCAATGTTGTTAAGTCTAGTCAAGTGACTTCCTCAATATATCGCTCGTGGGATCTTTACTGGATTGACTTGATTGTCTTTAGATGAATTACTTCTGCTATGATTCCATCTTTGATCCACGTAAATTAGCTTTTCACATGAATTTTACCAGTTGCTCTTAAACTTCCAATAGGCTTAGCTTATATATGTAAGTAATTTTCATGTATTCACATATTGATTCTCGCAAGTTACACTCATATTTCACTCAAATGCTTCCCTTTTATTTGAAATATATTTGCACTTATATATTTCAAATGCTTCCCTTTTATTTGCACTTATACAGCTAGAGTTCAGTAACTGTGTGAATAGCAGACTATACTAACTCTAAACTTCATATATTTTTAGGAGTTTCTCCCATTTCGTATGCCTTGGATACTAACAATATACCCTATTTATTTGGACAGTGATAAAAAGAAATTTTGTGTGGTCTAGAGAACATATCTCTTCACTGTAATATTTTTTCTTTCTTCACTGTCAAGATCCAAGGGAGAACAAATATGAAGTAACTGGAATTTCTTGGAGTAAAGCCAATGTTAAAGTGGTTCTAGGATTTATTCTTTCCGAATTTTACTCATTTTGGCGAAGAATTACTCCAATTGAGGCGAAGGTAGTATTCATGCTAGGCAAAGAATTTACTTTCCCGAGGCTAAGGTCATTATACCGCCTAAACCAAAGAATCTACTTCGTCCGAGGTGAAAATCACTACACCATCAAAGCTAAAGACTTCTTTTTTTAAGGTGAAGACCATTATGCCGTCTAAGCCGAAGATTCTTATTTTGTCCGAGGCGAACACCATCACACCGTCTAAACTGATGATTGTGCTTTTTCTGATGCAAATACCATAACATGGTCTGAGCCAAAGATTTTACCTTATTTAATGCTAAGACCATTACACTGTCTAACCTGATGATTTTATTTTGTTTGAAAATTTGTCTTTACTTTATTCGAGGCAAAGACCATTACACCGTCTAAGCTAAAGAATTTACTTCATCTGAGATAAAGATCACTACACCGTTTGAGCCAAAGATTTTATTTTATCTAAGGTAAAGACCATTACACTATCTAAGCCGATGATTTTATTTTGTTTGAAGATTTGACTTTACTATATCTGAAGCATAGACCATTACACCGTTTAAACTGGAGACTATATTTTGTCCAAGATGAAGACCAGCAATGACCATTATATAGTCTGACTTGTAGATTTTACTTTACCACCAAAAGATTTGACCTTTTGGAATAAAGGAACGAAAACTCATCCTCATTTTGAGATACACGAACCAAATATTGTATGAAGCATGAATTATTGTTTTCTCAAAAAGCTGACCACCAAGAATATCTCTTCAATTTTAATCTTCACGGGTAATTATATGATCTCCTTTATATGGATATGTTTCTCCTTCTTTCTTTTTTTTTTTTTGCAAGTAGAAGAAGAGATCAAATCTAAAGATATCACTTTAGTAAAGAGGACCTCAAAGTCGCAGAATCCTCTTTCTGCAACATAAATCAAGTCATACAAGCCAACATTTTAAATACTTTCAGTTGAAGATTTAAAGATATATTAAAATCTCCCTTCAAAGAATTGAATATATAAATATTTAAAGATGATGCAGACTATATCAAAGACTTCTACCATATACTTGGAGATATGTTGAAGCTTTCAACTAAAAGAATTAAAGGTTATATCAATTTGAAGACTTCAAGATCATTATAGCAGCTTGTGGTTGGTTTTCAATTGAATACTTGGTGCTTGGAAGAATTTAACTTGCAGATTTCAACTTAAAGACATGGCAGACATGAAAGCTTCTACTAGAAGACTTGACGGATTGAAGACTTTAACTTGAGATTCAACTTGAAAATTTTGCAGAATTGAAGACTTCAACTTTTGGCGAATTAGAAGGCCTTAACTCGACTTGGAGAATTTGAAGACTTTAATTTGATGATTCAATTTGAAGACTTCAACTTGAAGATTTGGCGAATTCGAAGGTCTCAACTTCGCTTAGCAGATTTGAAGAATTCAACTTGAAAACTTGGTGGACTTGAAGACTTCAACTGGTAGAGTTGAGTAGATTTTAAGAATTCAACTTGAAGGTTAAACTTGAAGATGTAGCCACTTTGAAGAATTCAACTTGAAGATATGGCAGACTTGGACAGTTGAAGGCTTAACGGACTGGGAGAATTCAACTCAAAAATATAAAAGTCTTGAAGGCTTCAACTTGAAGATTGTGCATCTTACTAAAAGACCACAATTATCCCATCAGAGACGTCAATTTGACACGGAGGGCTTGCCACCATTAGGCCATTATATCTAATAAAACAAAGAGTTCAACGAAAGAATACATGTACACCTAATTTTCAAGTGTCAATCAAGTGAATTATATTCCATCATACTTCATCCGAATAATGCCAATGGTAATATGTATTTTTTGAACTCATATGACTGAACTTAGAATGAAACTCTAAGCTGCCTACGTACTGAGCTTTTTTTTCCTAATTTTTTCTTAGGCCGCCTCTTTCGAGGTTTTTAACCCAGCGAACTTTTTTTTGGACCTTGCACAGTTTATAATCTTGCGGGCTAGGAGTAACATACAATATATGCTAGTGCGTTGAGGATAGCATATTTGTTTTCTTCAAGGATAGTATCTTTTCATGAATTTTCCATTGATGGGCCAATCCGCAAATTTTTGAGTCAACTATCTTGTAAGCGCCACTTGAGTATACCTCTTGACAATATATGGCCCATCCCACTTACAGATAATTTACAACTACATCGACGAGAGGTGATAATAGGCCTTTTTACCACAAAAACTTGATCACCCACTTGGAAAGATCTAAGGCATACCATTTTGTTAAAAGATTGAGATAAGAGAGATTGATAACATTCAAGGATTTGTTAATCTAATAGCCTCTTTTCATCAAGAGCTTCCAATTCTTCAATGCATAAACGAGCATTTTCTACATCAGTGAGTTCTTCTTGAATGGTGATCCACAACGATGGGATTTGACGCTCAAGTGGAAGGACTGCTTTAACTCCATAAACAAGCGAATAAAGAGTCATTTGCGTTGGTGTGTGATATGTCATCCTATATGCCCAAAGACTTCTTCCATTCTCTTATGTCAATCTCTCTTAGACTTAGACACAACCTTTTTCAATAAGTTGCAGAGCATCTTGTTAAATGCTTCAGCAAGTCCATTGGCAGCAGCATAATACATGGAGGAATTGCATTGCTTGAAGCCAAAAAGATCACATATTTTATTCAGTAATTTTTTATCAAATGGCTTACCGTTGTTAATCCATATATATCAAGGAATGCCAAAGTGATAGATAATATTGACTCGGATGAAGTTAGCCACATTTTCCTTCTTTACTTCCTTAAGAGAACTAATTTCAGCCCACTTCGAGAAGTAATCAGTTGTGGCCAAAATGTATAAATGTTCACCAGAAGACTTTAACAATTGAGCAAGAACATTAAAACCCCAAGTATCAAATGGCCAAGAGGCAACAGTTGGGTGCAATACTTCAGGTGGTTAATGTATGAAGTTATTATGAAATTTGCAAGCTTTACACCTTTGATCGTAATTTAAACAATCTTTGACCATGGTTGGCCAATAATACCCTATTCTTTTTATGTGGAAATGAATTTTGGCCCACACTGATGTGCTCCACATACTCTAGAATGTTCTTCTTGCAGGGCTTGAAGGGATTCATCAGCGCCCAAACAACGTAAGAGCACTCTATCAAATGATCGTCTGTAGAGTGTATCTTTGAAATAAAGAAAACGACGGGCTCTCCTTCAGATTTTTGTCTTCCTTTGGAGATTTTCTGGAAATATCCCTTAACGAAGATAATCGATTAATGATTGTCACCAATCTTCGATTTCACCCTCAAGAACGGAAGTAAGATGCTCAACTTTGCTTTCTTCTTCCTCATAGTCATTTAGTGGAGGAACTACCCATCATTAGTAAACAACGACTGGCTTTTGATTCAGGCGAAGAAAATGTGGAAGCTAAGGCTGCTAATGCATCATCTCTCTTATTTTCCTTTCTCGACATATGTTGTACAGTTACTTCCCAAGCCAACTTACCAATCTTTGAGAATATTTATGATTGGACCAACTCTGGCTTCTTGACCTCATAGCTACCAAAAATCTGATTGATCACTAACTTGGAGTCTCCAAAAACTTGTAGTTGCAATTGTTTGATAACTACATCCATTTCAAGACCAAGTATGAGCACTTGATATTCAACAACATTATTGGATTGTGTCAGAGTGAAAGAATATGGTAAAACTTCTCCTTGAGAAGTGATAAACACTATTCTAGTGCCAACTCCTTCACGATGTGCAGCACCATCAAAATACACCTTCCAAATGAGGTTGAATTTCTATGACCAATTCATCTTCATCAGGCAATTCATCAAAAAACTCCCAATCAGATGGTCTGCTAGAAAATTTGCTAATGGTTGTCATTTTACCGCCTTTTGAGGAACATACATAATTTCAAATTGTTAAAATTGGAGGTACCACCTCGTAATCAATCACTTAGGACAGGTTTAGACATGACAAACTTGATAGGATTCGCTCTTGAGATGAGACGCACAACATGATCTTGGAAGTAATGCTTCATCTTCTAAATAGAGAAGAAAAGTGCCAAATATAACTTCTCGATAGGTGAATACTTGAGCTCATTTGGAGTCATCATCCTATTCAAGTAATAAAGTGCATTTTCTTTGCACTCATTATTTACTTGAGCCAAAAGTGCTCTTACTGACCTTTCATGTCGTGAAATGTATAATATTAATAATTCTCCAAGTATGGGGGCTACCAGCACTGGGGGCTTCATCAAATAGGAATTAATGCTTTCAAAAGAATTTCTGCATGCTTGGTCTAATTCAACAGGAAACCCTTTCTTCATAAGGCGACTAAATGGTTGGCATCTTCCATCCAGATTCAAATAAATCTTCTAAGAAATTCCAACTTACCTTGTAAGCTTTTTAATTTATGAATATCCTTAGGCTCGGGCATTTTCAAGATATAATTTACCTTAACTTGATCAATTTTGATACCTCGGTGTCGAACAATAAAACCGAGTAATTTGCCAGAAGTAACTCCAAAGGCATACTTCAATATATTCATTCTGAGTTGGTTTCTCCGAAGCCGTTTAAAAACCATCCTCATGTCTTGCAAGTGATCATCTTTCTTCCTTGACTTTACCACCAAGTCGCACATAACACTCCACATTTTAATGAATCATGTCATCAAAATATTTTGCATGGCATGCTGATATGTAGCACCAACATTCTTCAAACTAAGAGACATTACCTTGTAGCAGTATATACCTTTAGGGGTGCGAAAGGCGGCAAGGTCTTCATCCTTCGGTGCCATGTGAATTTGATTATATCTAGACAAAGCATCCATGAAAGATATCACCTCATATCCAGTCGTGGCATCAATTATAAGCTCAGGGATAGGAAGAGCTAATTCATCCTTAGGACAAGCGCTATTTAGGCCCTAAAGTCAACGCATGGCCATTCTTCTTTCTTACAGGGACGATGCTTGAAATCCATGTAGGATACTTAACTTCACAAACAAAACCATCCTTAATAAGCTTGTTAACTTCGATTTCAATCAAAGGAACCAGTTCAGGTTTGGAGCAACATTGCGCTTGCTTCATGGGACGAGCACTTCGTTTGACAGCAAGATAATGAACAACCACCTTGGGGTCTAAACCTGGAATCTCTTTGTAACTCCAAGAAAATATGTCTTTAAACTCCTTAAGTAGAATAATATATTTGCTTTCTTCATCATCAGTTAGAGAGGCACTTACATACATGGGCTTTGGATCTTCAATAGCTCTGAGATTGACTTCTTTTATTGCATCAACTATTATCTTCACCCCTTATTCAAGCTTAGGTGGTGCATCTTTAGCGCCTTCATCCTCTTGAGGATCACCATCATTGAAAGATAAGTGATGACATACATGAATATCAAGGCACTTTTCCTCGACTTCTGTATAAGATGAAACATTTTGTTCATCATGAATGGTGATATGATATGATGAGCCTACACTTTCTTCATCTTCCTCATGTTCTTTAGTATGAACTATAGTATGATCCTTTGCTTTGAGGACATTTCTGCATGAAACTACAAGTTGTGTTTCTCGCCTCATCCTAGAAGGAATCGGACTCAGCAATCTGTGCTCAAAATCTCCTTTTTAGCGAAGATAGGATCTTCTATCCTTCTATTACTTCCATGACTCTTGTGTTTCTTCTTCAATGGTCCCAACATATCAAAGATTAAGGTCCTTGGTTTCGTAAGTCGATCAAACATAGAAGGCTTCTTATTAAAAGTTCGTAGTTTCTACTTTAGCAGTAATATAGTTACAGCTTACCCTTTTTAAGGAGATACAGATTGGCGCAGGTTGTTTGTAACCCAAACCTTTACGTAATTTCTTCAAGGGGTACACTTTCTCCATCATCATCTTTTGAGTAAGGTTTGAAGCTTCAGGTGAGATCTTTCCAAATTGGATGGTTCATTGGGATTATATCCAGCTTTTTCTAACAACTTGTAGGCATTTGGGTCAAAGCCCTCATCTGTGCGCTTTGCAGGAAGTGCTAGATTTAGAAATGAATTGTGGGTTGATAATTTGACAAACCCTTTAAGCAACTTTGTAGATGACTTAATTGCATAAATTCGCTTGATAGGAAGGGTCAGTCTCCTAACACATTACCTTGTAGTTCAGAAGATGGATCTTCAACCTTTGTTGCTTTTGGGACATAGCAAAGAATAGGAGTCACTTTCTTACTTGAAGATGCCTCATTTATCTTGTTTATATCATAAAGCACTTGATCATTTTCAACCGTAATCTTTGCCTTACCAGTTGTAACATCAACATTCTTTGCAATATTTTTGGTCGGCGTCATGTCATCAACCTTAAAATCCTTTTGAGACATAATTTTTTAAGTTGAATTTTGCATGGGAAAAGTATGATTTAGCCTTAGTAAAGGGCTTATCATCAGCAACTATCTTCTTTTTTACCCCACTGTCACAGTACTTCAAGTATTGATGGTAGGTGGATGAAACTACTTTGTTCTCATGTATCCATGGCCTTCCTAACAAGATATTATATGAGGCATGTGCATCCATGCACTTGAATGCATATCTCCCATATAGCTCCCCCTGATTGAACCATTGAATCATCAAACGACTTTCACATACTTCATCCATCGGCATGCCAAGCTCTTTGAGAGTACGAATTGGAAGGATATTGAAACCAGATCCATCATCAATCAAAATTCTACTTATTCTCTGCTCATTGATGGTAGGCTATAATCTCGTGTTTTAGTTGCTTATTGCACTCAAATTTACTGCACTTTAATTGAGTTTGACCTTTAATCACTAATGTTCTGCACTGATTATGTGTTTTATACCTTGTAGGAGTAATTCCGAGCTATATAGATATTATGGAATGAATTTGAGTGATTTGGAACTTTGAAGTCTCATTAAATTCCCAAGGTATTAAGCTGGGATCTCATTCGGAGGTCAAGGACCAAGCCTAGATATCAAAAAGCGAGCAAAAAAGATTCACTCTAGGAAATCTCCACAGCCACGGTGCATAGGGCGGCGCGTGGAAATACTGATGCCTGGAATTGCACACTCTCTGATAAGTTCCATTGCTGCCCCGCTCGGTGCGTGTTGCGCCTATGCATTTTTTACAAAGTCCCAATCCTATTTCGCGAAGGAAAATATGTTTTCGTCTGGGCCCGACCCTACTTAGTATAAATACATGTAAAAATGTTATTTTAAGGCCTTTTGAAACATCTAAGACCTAAGGAGGCTAGGAAGGAGTTGGAGAGAAAAACTGCAAGGATTTCATCATTCAATCCTCACTCACGATAAGAGTTTTGATCGTTTTATGTTTTCCTTTAACTTAAACAATGTTATGATGAATTACTCAATATGCATGGAGTAGTTCTCTTTAAGGTTTGATGGACTTGGTGTCTTGATACTTGTTTGTGGATAATTAACTCTAGTTTTTATGTATTGAATCATTTTAGATGTTTTATTTGTTGCATCTGTATTCACTTGTTAATGTAATCGAGAGAGGCATAACTTGTGTTCTTTTTGCATTATATTTTGCTGGTTGAAGTAATTAATTATTCTTACTAATCAGAAGAGTCTAGTTGAATTATTGATTAAACTTAGTTAGGAGGATAATCGAGAGAGGTTCTCCTAAAGACCAATCCACTATGAATTCTTACATATCTTCACGTACTTAAAATTGGTTCTTCTTGTAAGATTGAGACTTAATCGATAGAGGAGTTTCTACTATCAATTGAACTAATAACCTAGTGAATTCGAGAGAATTACTTGAACATTAGAAGTGAATAATCTAGAGCTAAATCCCAAACATTTGTCTTGCACCTATCTTATCAACTCTATCTTCTCCCAATTGATAACCTTCTTTTCTTATTACTTGTGTCGATTGTCATTAGTCAATAGTTTAGACTCTTAGTTAATTTTAGTTTTAATCACACAAATCTATATTGTTGATCATCTTGAATAGCAATCTAGATACAAACTGCAATAATATTATTTAACTCCAACCCCTATGGATACGATATTATAATTTACTATATTCGACTAGCAAGCATATTTAAGTGTGTGTTTTGCGCTCTTCAAATTTTGGCGCCGTTGTCGGGGATTGACAATTAATTGTGTTTGAAATAGTTCGTAGTGCAATTCAGGAATTTTTCTTTTATTTTATTTTCTCTTTTTACGGTCGGTGCTCTTTGTCTGTGCACAGACTACAGATTAGAGTGGTGCATGACTCGATCTTCTGGGGAGGAATTGCTACCATACGATCCAAAAATCAAGAAACAACTACGACATTTGAGGAAGGAAAGAAATCTCCCCGAGAATACAAAGACAGTTGGGCAATCCTCAACCAAAAAAAAGATGGAGGCAGATGATGATAATGTAGATTTGGCTGCGAGAGAGGCAGCCCAACTAAGAGAGGAAGCTGTAATGGATGTTGAGGAAGCAACTATTAGATATGCACAAATTGCATATGAAGAAGAGAGGGCTCGGAGAATTGCCCAGAATCAGCCTTTGGTTCCTAACCAGTTCAAAATATAACTCCCGGTGCCAGGAGACCACTTGGCGATTATGCTAGACCGGTCTACAACTAAGGCTTATCCAGTGTGAGACCACCTTGCAGCCAATAATTTTGAGCTGAAGCAAGGGTTGCTCCAAACCCTCCAAAATAGATGTGTTTTTAGAGGAAAGATGAACGAAGATCAAAACAACCATCTAATGGACTTCGAGGTGATCATGAACACTTTCAATATAATGGTGTGTCACAAGATACAGTTTATCTAAGGGTATTCCCCTTCACACTTAAAGATGATGCAAAGAACTCGCTTTACAGCTTGACCTAGGGATCGATTAGAACATGGGAGGATATGACCAAAATATTTCTTGCTAAATATTTCTCCTCAGCTAAAACGCGCAAGTTTAGAAGAGAAATCCATAACTTCTGCTAGAATGAGATTAAAACTGCATTTGAAGTGTGTGTGAGGGGTTTAAGGAGATAGTGCGAAAGTGTCTATGTAGTGTAATTAAACTTTGGATGCAACTCCAGGACTTTTGGGATGGATTGACACCAGTCTCATGGAGAACATTGATTAATGCAGTTGGAGGCCCGTTGATGAAAAAGATTCCAGAGGAGATTGTCTCAATTCTAGATGAGTTATCTAAAGATGCAAATTAGTGTCCCTCTGAGATTGCTGAAAGACGAAGATCAACCGATGTTCACATGGTTGATGCTAACACATCTGTGCAAGTACAGTTTGATGCCATGGCAAAAAAATAAGGAAGCTGGCCTTAGCTTCGATACATAATCAGCCGCATACAGCATATGACATATGTGGAAGAGGACACCCTACTCATGAGTGTCAAGCCTCAACTAGGGAATTTAATAATGTGGGTAATTATAACTTTAATGCAAAGGGTCAGAAGCACCCCGATTTTTCATAGAGTTCACCTGTTGTGACGATCTGGCCGGTCGTCTTAAGAATTAATACCCCGATCCCCTATTAACTACTTTCCCCGAGTTTATTTCTGCTATTTTGATTTGTCGGGACGTTCAAGTTTGAGTTTCGAACAGTTTTGGGACACTTAGTCCCTAAATGAGAGCTTAAGTGTTGCAAAGTTGACCATAGTCGTAATAGTGTGAAGACGGCCTCGGAATGGAAATCCGATGGTTCTGTTAGCTCCGGTGGGTGATTTTAGGCTTAGGGCAGTGCTCGGATTGTATTTTGGAGGTCCGTAGCTAATTTAGGCTTGAAATGCTGAAAGGTCAAATTTTGATGTTTCCGGTTCAATAGTGAGATTTTGATCTGAGGGCCAGACTAGAATACCGGAAGTTGGAGTAGCTCCGTAGTGTTGAATGTGACTTGTGTGCAAAATTTCAGGCTATTCGGACGAGTTTTGATAGACTTTTTGATCGAAAGCATATTTTTAGAGTTTTTGGGATTCTTAGGATTGAATCCGATGGAAAATAGAAGTTTTGATGTTGTTTTAAGCATTCTGAAGGTTGGAACAAGTTTGAATGAAGTTATGGGATATGTTGGTAGGTTTGGTTGAGGTCCCGGGGGCCTCGGGATGATTTCAGATGGATGACGAAAAGATTATTGGAATTGGAGTTGCAGCTTCAGTTGTTCTTCTGTCATAACCTCACCTGCGAGTGTGGGACCATAGGAGCGGAGCCACAGAAGCGGCAAATCAACCGCAAAAGAGGAAAAGGAGGAAAGGCAGCAGGGACCGCAGAAGCGGGGTTATAAGCGCAGAAGCGGCCCCGCATCTGCGAAAGGATAGCCATAGATGCGAAAATCGAGCTTTAAGTGAGAAGTCATAGATGCAATCATTGCTCGGCAAAAGCGGGACCGCAGATACGTAAACAACTGGGCAGAAATATGAAATTTTGAGGATTTAGTTTCAAAAGTTGGAAATTCGATTTGGAGCTCGAGCGATGGCGATTTTGGGAAGAAATTGAAGAGGAGATCATTGGGTAACAATTATTTAACCTTTCTAGTTATATTCCTTCAATCTATAGTTAGTTTCATCATTTAAATTCGGATTGGAGATGAAAATTGGGGAAAAATTGGAAGAAAGTTCTTAGACCTAGAATTCGACTTTTGATTGGGAACTCGACCTTAGATTTGGATAATTTTGGTATGCATGAACTCGTGAGAGTATGAGGATTCTGAAAATATAAATTTTACCCGATTCCGAGACGTGGGCCCGAGGGGCATTTTGGTCATTTTACCTAATTTCGCGTATTAGCTTAGAATTTCTTCGTAGAATCAATTACTTGAAGTGTTATTTACATTATGAAATTGAATTGAGTTGATTCGGGTCATTTGGAGTCGAGTACTCGTGGCAAGAGCGTGGTTTCAAATTGATTATTGAGCCGGTTTGAGGTAAGTGACTTGCCTAATCTTGTGTGAGGGATCTTCCCCTTAAGATTTGGTATATTTGATAATTGAAATGCCTGATACGTGAGGTGACGAGTGCGTACTTGAGCTAATTGTTGAGAATCTGATTTTCTTTAAGTAATTTCAATTGCGTTCCTTGTTCCTGTTTCATTTTACTTGTAATTTAAATGTGTTGTTAGCTTAGAAAAAACATGTCTAATTGACTTAATTGCTTATTTGCTTAAACTTCCTTAGTTGAATTATGTAAAGCATGTTAGGGTAAAATTTCCTATTTCTTTGGTAGGAAATTGAGCTTAATTGAGTATTCTTGTGTTGCTACTATATGTTTTACTTTCAGACTACGGGACAGCATCCCGGGAGATCCCCCATATGTATTTATGATTTGAACTGAGGTGTGGGATACTAATAGATCCCTGGCACGTATATTGAGGATACCAAGAGATCCTCGGGATATGAAGAGTTCCCTAGCATATATAGAGGATACCAAGAGATCCTCAAGAGACCAAGAGATCCCCGACATATATATTGAGGGTACAGAGAGATCCCTCGGTTATCATCCTTGTTATGAGTAGTATTTCCTTGTCTTTTGTCTCTATCTCTATTTCAGTTATGGAATTCCTTATTATCCTGCATTAGATTATTATTGTAGATTCTCAATCGAACAGTTTATCTTATTCTATCATTTCTATACTTATTTAATCTTAGTAGGGCCCTGACCTTCCTCATCACTACCCGACCGAGGTTAGGCTTGGCATTTACCGAGTACCGTTGTGGTGTACTCATACCCTTTCTGCGCATGTTTTTCATGTGCAGATCCAGGTACTTCGACTCAGACTTACCATACTTAAGGCGAGGCGACCCTTCGGAGACTTCGAGGTATATCTGCTGCATCCGCAGACCGAAGAGTCTCTCTCTATTCTTTTTGTAGTTATATCCCTTCTGTATTTCTTTTATTTTAGACTATTCTAGAGTTAGAGCACTATGTAGTGATCCTTAGCTTGTTATTCATGGGTTTCCGGGTCTTGGAACTATGTGTTGGTTTGAGAGCTAAATATTGTGTATGCTGAGCGGCACTTTTAAATACTGTTTTATTTCTCTACTTCTGTCTTAAATTATTTTATTTCCGCAATTTGGTTTATCTTCCGCAATTTAGGCTTACCTAGTCGTAGAGACTAGGTGTCGTCATGACGGTTCACGGAGGGCGAAACGGGGTCGTGAAAAATTAGTATTAGAGCTCTAGGTTCATAGGATTCATGGATCACAAGCCGGTTTATTAGAGTCTCGCTGATCGGTACGGAGACATCTGTACTTATCTACGAGAGGCTATGTAATTGTTAGGAAAATTTCCACTTCGTTTGATTTCCTTGTCGGGTGATATTTTGACATCACAATTCTAAACTTCTGTCTTCTATTCTCTCATAGATGCTGAGGACACGTGCTACCCGGGATGATCAGGCACCCGTGCCCTCTACTGCAGTTGTCAGAGGTCGGGGCCGTGGTAGAGGTCGAGGACACGCACGTGGTGCAGCTAGAGCACCTACGCGAGCTACCGCCGAGGTACTACCAATAGTTTCAGCCGGAGTCTAGGCACCTGATACGCCTATTGTGACTACTACTACAGCTCTTCAGAAGACTCTAGCACAGATCATGAGCATGTACACCACTTTGGCTCAGGAAGGGTTGCTTCCCCTTACTGTAGCTATATCTCAGGCCGGGAGAGGAGCACAGACTCCCGCCGCCCGCACTCCTGAGCAGTGAGTGCATGTTGAGTAGGTCCCTGAGATTATTCTTGTACCGCCTACAGTGCCAGTTCAGCCCGAGGGTAGGGCAGCGGCTTCTGAGGAGGAGCAGCTGAGACTTTAGAGGTTCAAAAGGTATAAGCCTCCTGTATTCAGTGGTCTAGCATCGGAGGATGCTCTGTGATTTTTAGATGAGTGTTATCGCATTCTCCGTATCATGGGTATATCAGGATCGAGCAGGGTTTTCTTCACTACCTTTCAGCTTCGAGGAGCCGCCTATGAGTGGTGACGCACCTATGAGTTAGACAGTCCAGATGAGGCTGCTTCATTGACTTGGACTCAGTTTTCAGATCTGTTCCTGAGGGATTATGTTCCTCAGAGCCTCAGGACGCATGGCGCACAGAGATTGAGCATTTGCGCCAGGGTGCTATGACTATCTCAGAGTATGTTGTCCGTTACACTAGTTTGGCTAGGCATGCACCAGCCTTGGTTTCAACTGTTCGTGAGAGGGTTCGCCGGTTTATTGAGGGCCTTATTCCTAGCATCAAGTCTAGCATGGCTCGTGAGTTGGAGATGGATATTTCTTATCAGCATGTGGTGAACATTTCTAGGAGGATTGAGGGTATGCATTCTAGGGAGAGAGAGGAGAGGGAGGCCAAGAGGTCTCGAGAGTCAGGCCATTTCTCTAGTGCTCGTGCCCCAGCAGCAGGTCGTCATGGTAGGGGTTATATGAGCCACCCTGTTCATTCAGCTCTTCCAGTACCGGTAGTGTTTCAACTTCTTCTAGACCTCAAAAGCCTTATTATGCACCTCCAGTATCTAGCACACCTCTTGCACGGGGTGCTTTCAGAGGTCAGTCCAGCTGACCTAGCCCGAGCCAATCACAGCCACCACATCCTCCCAGAGCTTGTTTTGAGTGTGGTGACACCCGCCATGTGGTAAGGGATCACCCTAGACTTGGGAGGAGTGTGCCTCCACAAACTTCTTAGCCATAGCGTGCCCTACAGAGTTCTTAGGCTATAGTTACAGCTCCAATTGCTACCCCACCTGCTCAGTCAAACAGAGGTGGAGGTCGGGGAGGTAGAGGTCGCCCTAGAGGGGGAGGCCAGGCCAGATACTATTCTCTTCCTGCCCGTACCGAGGTTGTTGCCTCCGATTCTGTCATCACAGGTATTATACTGGTTTCTCACAGAGATGCATCGGTTCTATTTGATCCAGGCTCCACTTACTCTTATGTGTCCTCTTATTTTACTCCACATTTGGGTGTACCTCGGGATTCTTTGAGTTTCCAATTTATATTTCTACTCTTATGAGAGATTCTCTTGTTGTGGATCGCGTTTATCGGTCGTGTTTGGTTGCTTTCGTGGTCTTGAGACCAGATCCGATTTAATATAGCTCAGCATGGTAGATTTTGACATTATCTTCGGCATAGACTGGTTGTCACCCCATTATGCTATTCTTGATTGTCAGGCCAAAACCGTGACGTTGGCTATGCTAGGTGTACCGCGTGTTGAGTGGAGGGGTTCTTTAAATCACACTCCTAGTAGAGTTATTTCTTTTATTAAAGCTCAGCGTATGGTTGAGAAGGGGTGTAACGCGTATTTAGCTTATGTGAGAGATGTCAGTATTGATACCCCTTCAGTTGCTTCAGTCCCAGTAGTACGGAATTTTCCCGATGTGTTTCCAGCTGATCTTCCAGGCATGCCACCTGATAGAGATATTGATTTTGTCATTGATCTATTGTCGGGAACTCAGCCTATTTTTATTCCTCCGTATCGTATGGCTTTTCCGGAGTTGAAGGATCAGTTACAAGAATTGCTTGATAAGGGTTTATTCGGCCCAGTGTATCACCTTAGGGTGCTTCTGTCTTGTTTGTGAAGAAAAAGGATGGTTCTATGCGTATGTGTACTGATTATCGCCAGTTAAACAAGGTTATAGTGAAGAACCGTTATCCTTTGCCTCGTATTAATGATCTATTTGACTAGCTTCAGGGCGCACGAGTGTTTTCCAAGATTTATTTGTGCTCAGGTTAGCATCAGTTGAAGATTCAGGAGCCAGATATCCCGAAGACTACTTTCAGGACTCGGTATGGTCATTACGAGTTCCTTGTTATGTCACTTGGGCTGACCAATGCCACTACAGCCTTTATGCATTTGATGCATAGTGTGTTCCAGTCGTATCTTAACTCGTTCGTCATTGTCTTATTAATGATATTCTGGTGTATTCCCGGAGTCGGAAGATCATGAGAAGCACCTGAGGACTGTGCTTCAGACTCTGAGAGAGAAGAAGTTATAAGCTAAGTTCTCAAAATGTGAGTGTTGGTTGGATTCAGTGGCATTCTTAGGCCATGCGGTATCGAGTAAGGGTATTCATGTGGATCCGAAGAAGATAGAGGCCGTGCAGAGTTGGCCTAGACCATCCTCAGCTACCCAAATCCGTAGTTTCCTTGGCTTGGCGGGCTACTACCATCGTTTTGTGGAGGGGTTTTCATCGATTGCAGCCCCTATGACCAGGTTAACCCAGAAGGGTGCTCCGTTCTAGTGGACGGAGGGGTGTGAGGCGAGCTTTCAGAAGCTCAAGACAGCTTTGACTACAACCCTAGTTTTGATATTGCCTACAGGTTCGGGGTCTTATATAGTCTATTGTGATGCCTCAAGGATTGGCCTCGGAGCGGTGTTGATGCAGGACAGTAGGTGATTGCCTACGCGTCCTGACAGTTGAAGATACATGAGAAGAATTACCCTGTTCACGACCTTGAGTTAGTTGCCATTGTTCACGCCCTGAAGATTTGGCGCCATTATTTTTACGGGGTTCCCTATGAGATTTATACTGACCATCGGAGCTTGCAGCACTTGTTCAAGCAAAAGGATCTAAATCTGCGCCAGAGGAGGTGGTTAAAGTTGTTGAAGGATTATGACATCATTATTTTGTATCACCCGAGCAAAGCCAATGTGGTGGCCGATGCTTTGAGTCGTCGGGCAGAGAGTTTGGGGATTTTGGCTTATTTACCTGCATCGGAGAGGCCTATGGCGATGGATGTTCAGGCCTTAGCCAACCAGTTTGTGAGATTGGATATTTCGGAGCCTAGTCGGGTTCTAACTTGTGTGGTTTCTCGATCTTCTTTATTTGATCGTATCAGAGAGCGACATTATGATTACCCTCATTTCCTTGTCCTCAAGGACAAGGTTCAGCACAGTGATGCTAGAGATGTGACTATTGGTGATGATGGGGTATTGAGGACGCAGGGTCGGATTTGTGTACCCAATGTTGATGGGCTTCGGGAGTTTATTCTAGAAGAAGCACATAGTTTGCGGTATTCCATCCATCTGGGTGCCACAAAAATGTATCAGGATTTGAGGCAGCACTACTGGTGGAGGCAGATGAAGAAAGATATAGTTGGATTTGTAGATCGGTGCCTCAACTGTCAGCAGGTGAAGTATGAGCACTAGAGACCGGGTGGGTTGCTTTAGCAGATAGAGATTCCAGAGTGGAAGTGGGAGCGGATCACCATGGACTTTGTAGTGGGGATCCCACGGACTTTGAGAAAGTTCGACGCTATTTGGGTGATTGTAGATCGGCTGACCAAGTCCGCTCATTTCATTCAGTGTGTACTACTTATTCTTAGGAGCGGTTGGCGGAGATTTATATCTGGGAGATTGTCTGCCTGCATGGTATTCCAGTGTACATCATTTTAGATAGAGGTACTCAGTTCACATCACGGTTCTGAAGGGTTGTTCAGCATGAGTTGGGTACTCGGGTGGAGTCCGAGCGCACTATTCAGATTCTTGAGGATATGCTCCATTCGTTTGTGATTGAGTTTGGAGGGTCTTGGGATCAGTTCTTGTCATTGGCGGAGTTTGTTTACAACAACAACTATCAGTCCAGCATTCAGATGGAACTGTATGAGGCTTTATATGGTAGGCGGTGTAGATCACCACTAGGTTGGTTTGAGCCGGGTGAGGCCAGACTATTGGGAACAGACTTGGTTCAGGATGCTTTGGAGAAGGTTAAGGTGATTCAGGGTAGATTTCGTACAGCCCAGTCCAGATAGAAGAGTTACGCGGACCGAAAGGTTCGTGATGTTTCCTATATGGTTGGAGAGCGGTTTTGATTCGGGTTTCACCTATGAATGGCGTTATGAGATTTGGGAAGAAAGGAAAGTCGAGTCTGAGGTTTATTGGCCATTTTGAGATATTAAGGCGTGTTGGGGAGATTGCTTATGAGCTTGCCTTACCTCCCAGCTTGGCAGAAGTTCATCCGGTATTTCATATTTCGATGCTCTGGATGTATCATTGTGATTCGTCGCATGTGTTGGATTTCAATTCAGTCCAGTTGGACAAGGATCTATCTTATGTTGAGGAGCCAGAGGCAATATTGGACAGGCAGGTTAGAAAGCTGAGGTAGAAGAACGTTGTTGTAGTAAAGGTTCAGTGGCGGGGTCAGCCAGTCGAGGAGGCGACCTGGGAGATCGAGCAAGATATGTGCAGCTGTTACCCTCATCTTTTCACTACTTCGGGTATGTCTCTATGCTCGTTTGAGGACGAACGAATATTTAAGTGTAGGAGAATGTGACGACCCGGCCGGTTGTCTTAAGCATTAACACCCCGATCCCCTATTAACTGCTTTCCCCAAGTTTATTTCTGCTATTTTGATTTGCCGGGGCGTTTGGTTTTGAGTTTCGGAGAGTTTTGGGACACTTAGTCCCTAAATGAGAGCTTAAGTGTTGGAAAGTTAACCATAGTCGGAACAGTGTGAAGACGGCCTCGAAATGGAAATTTGATGGTTCCGTTAGCTCCGTTGGGTGATTTCAAGCTTAGGGGCGTGTTCAGATTGTGTTTTGGAGGTTCGTAGCTAATTTAGGCTTGAAATGCTCAAAGGTCGAATTTTGAAGTTTCCAGTTCGATAATGAGATTTTGATCTGAGGGTCGGAATGGAATTCCAAAAGTTGGAGTATCTCCGTACTGTTGAATGTGACGTGTGTGCAAAATTTTAGGCCATTCAGACGAGGTTTGATAGACTTTTTGATCGAAAGTTTATTTTTAGAGTTTTTGGTATTCTTAGGCTTGAATCTGACAAAAAATAGGTGTTCTGATGTTGTTTTGAGCATTCCGAAGGTTGGAACAAGTTTGAATGAAGTTATGGGATATGTTGATAGGTTTAGTTGAGGTCTCGGGGGCCTCGGGATGATTTTGGATGGTTGACGGAAAGATTTTTGGAATTGGAGTTGCAGCTTCAGTTGTTCTTCTGTCATAACCACACTTGCGAGTGTGGGATCGCAGGTGCGGAGCCGCAGAAGCGGCGGATCAACCGCAGAAGCGAAAAAGGAGGAAAGGCAGCAGGGACCGCAGAAGCGGCCCTGCATCTGCGAAAGGATAGCCGCAAATGTGAAAATCGAGCTTTAAGTGAGAAGTCATAGATGCAACCATTGTTCCGCAAAAGCGAGACCGCAGAAGTGGTCCCAGGGCCGCAGATACGGAAACAGCTGGGCAGAAATATGAAATTTCGAGGGTTTAGTTTCAAAAGTTGGAAATTCGATTTGGAACTCGGGAGATGGCGATTTTCGGAAGAAATTGAATAGGAGATAATTGGGTAATAATTATTTAACCTTTCTAGTTATATTCCATCAATATATAGTTAGTTTCATCATTTAAATTCGGATTGGAGATGAAAATTGGGGAAAAGCTGGAAGAAAGTTCTTAGACCTAGAATTCGACTTTTGATTGGGAACTCAACCTTAGATTTGGATAATTTTAGTATGCATGAACTCGTGAGAGTATGAGAATTCTGAAAATATAAATTTTACCCGATTCCGAGACATGGGCCCGAGGGGCGTTTTGGTCGTTTTACCTAATTTCGCGTATTAGCTTAGAATTTCTTTGTAGAATCAGTTACTTGAAGCGTTATTTACATTGTGAAATTGAATTGAATAGATTTAGACCATTTGGAGTTGAGTACTCGTTGCAAGAGCGTGGTTTCCGATTGATTATTGAGCTGGTTCGAGGTAATTGGCTTGCCTAACCTTGTGTGGGGGATATTCCCCTTAGGATTTTGTATATTTGATAATTGAAATGCCTGGTACGTGAGGTGATGAGCGCGTACTTGAGCTAATTGTTGAAAATCCGGTTTTCTTTAAGTAATTTCAATTGTGTTCCTTGTTCCTATTTCATTTTACTTGCAATTTAAATCTGCTGTTAGCTTAGGAAAAGTATGTTTAATTGACTTAACTACTTATTTTCTTAAACTACCTTAGTTGAATTATGTGAATCATGTTAGGGTAGAATTTCCCGTTTCTTTGGTATGAAATTGAGCTTAATTGAGTATTCTTGTGTTGTTGTTGTATGTTTTACTTTGGGACTACAGGATGGCATCCCGGGAGATCCCCCGTATGTATTTATGATTTCAACTGAGGTGCGAGATACCAAGAGATCCCTGGTACGTATATTGAGGATACCAAGAGAACCTCGGGATACCAAGAGATCCCTAGCATATATAAAGGATATCAAGAGATCCCTCGTATACGTTGAGGATACCAAGAGATCCCTGGTATATATATTGAGGGTACTGAGAGATCTCCCGGATATCATCCTTGTTATAAGTAGTATTTCCCTGTGTTTTGTCTTTATCTCTGTTTCAGTTATTGAATTCCTTATTATCCTGCATTAGATTCTTACTGTAGATTCTCAATCGAACTGTTTATCTTATTCTGTCATTTCTATACTTATTTAATCTCAGTAGGTTACCTGACCTTCCTCATCACTACCCGACTGAGGTTAGGCTTGGCACTTACTGAGTACCGTTGTGGTGTACTTATGCCCTTTCTGCGCATGTTTTTCATGTGCAGATCTAGGTACTTCGACTCAGACTTACCATACTTGAGGCGAGGCAACCCTTCGGAGACTTCGAGGTATATCTGTCGCGTCCGCAGACCAAGGAGTCTCTCTCTATTTTCTTTGTAGTTACAGCCCTTCTGTATTTCTTTTGTTTTATACTATTCTGGAGTTAAAGCACTATGTAGTGATCCTTAGCTTGTGATTCATGGGTTTTCGGGTTTTGGAAGTATATGTTGGTTTGAGAGCTAAATATTGTGTA
Source organism: Nicotiana sylvestris (assembly GCF_000393655.2). Taxonomy (NCBI): domain Eukaryota; kingdom Viridiplantae; phylum Streptophyta; class Magnoliopsida; order Solanales; family Solanaceae; genus Nicotiana; species Nicotiana sylvestris. Next base: position 150,310,749 of record NC_091060.1, read on the forward strand.
TGTCGAGCGGCACTTTTAAATACTGTTTTATTTCTCTACTTCTGTCTTAAATTATTTTATTTCCGCAATTTAGGCTTACCTAGTCGTAAAGACTAGGTGTTGTCACGACGGTTCATGGAGGGTGAACCGGGGTCATGACACCTGCAGGTACAGCAAACGTATGACAACAAAATAAATCCATATTTCAAGGAGCTCCTGGTTTTGTGAATTAGCCAAGGCCACAGTTTCAACCTCAATAGCCAATTCAATTTGGGTTTGAAGATCTAATGAAGTCATTTATTGTCAAGACGGATAAGAGGGTAGATGCCCATGGTGCAGCAATCAAGGAACTTGGGACAGGTTTGCCTAACTTGAAGAGACAAGTGGGACAAATTGCAACTATATTGTTTGAGAGAATCTCGGGTACTCTACCAGCTGATACTAAAAAGAATTCTAAAGAAACGGTAAATGATGTGACCTTGAGAAGCGGGTAAGTGTTGAAGGATCCCACTCCAATCCAAAAAGAGGTGATACCGGAAAAAGAAAGTGGGGAGCAGCTGAAAATTGAAGATGATAAAAATATTGAGAAGAAGAAAGGCAAGAAGGGTGCTGAGAAAAAGAAGAAGGAGGAAACTTTGAGAAGGGAGGAATCTAATGAAGAGAGCAAGCACATGCTTGCTCTAACTTTTTCCCAAAAGCTCTTTAGGGAAAAGTTGGACAAGCAGTTTGAGAGATTTCTAGACATGCTGAGACAAGTTAATGTAAACCTGCCATTCACTGAAGTTCTCTCACAAATGCCAGCATATGCTAAGTTCTTGAAAGATATCCTTACAAAAAAGAGGAAGATAGAAGAAACAATGGTGGTCAAGCTCACAGAGCATTGCAGTGCAATCTTGCAAAATAAACTCCCACAAAAGTGTGGAGATCCAGGGAGGTTTACCATACCTTGCTCTTTATGCACTCTTAACTTTGATAAATCTTTATATGATTCTGGTGCCTCAATTAATATGATGTTATTGTCTATTTACAGGAAACTGGATATTGGAGATATAAGGTCGGTGCCAATATCTTTGCAGCTGGCAGACCAAATGAAAATTACACCGGAAGGGATAGTGGAAGTTGTCTTAGTTCGGGTATATAAGTTTGTGTTTCCTATAGACTTTATAGTAGTGAAGATGGAGGAGAATAAGGAGGTCCCCTTTATCTTAGGAAGACTATTATTAGCAACGGGTATAACAATATTAGACGTACATGATAGAAAACTCATGATTAGAGTGGGTGATGAGACCGTAACTTTTGAGATGAATGTAGCAACTAGAGTGAAAAAAGAGAAGCCAACTGCAAGTGTTGAGTGGAAGGTGAAGGGAGTGAAAGAGAAGGTTGTTGTTAGTGAAAAAGATAAGTGTGGGGTGTACCCTAAGAAGGCTGAGAAGAAGCTGTCTGTGTGGATGTGTACACTAGTTCGGGCGCGTGGAATGGAGCCCAACTTTGATTCATGCCCCGACTAGAGATTCAGAGAAGTTTCCTCTACCTTATGCTTTTTAAGTGTGTGTCATAGGGACATGCCACAACTTAAAGTGTGGGGTGGGGGACAATTGTTTGTTGTATGTATATGTGTTAGTCTTTGTTTTTTAGTAGTTAATAAAAATTGAAAAAATCATAAAAATTTTAAGTTAATAAAAATTGAAAAAAACCATTAAAATTTTAAGAATTTTGAACTTTTCCCAATGATGGATATCAGTTGACGGGTTTCTTCAGGGAGTAAAGTCGAAAGAAAAAGACAAAAAGATTTTCTTTTGTAGGTAGTGTAACAATTCCCCCTTAATTTTCTTTGGCCCGCGGTTCTTTTCCATTGGTTTTGTTTGAACCGGATGTAATTAGTTTCTATTTTTGTTAGGTGTAGGAAACCTTGCGCTATATTTTTAATTGAAGCAATATCTCTTAACTTTGTTATGCCTTGAGTATAGAAAGTACTTTAGTGGTGACGCTTAGGCTAATTTTTACTCTTGCATAGGTACCTTAAATTGTATGATCTTAACTTTGCTTAACTGCTTTGACTAGAGTGTCTTTATAATCCGATCCTGAGTGAGTCATGTGCCATATGTGTGTGAGGTTTTATGTATTATGTGCATTACATTTTATGTCTAGAACTTGCATATGTGTTTGTAAAGTAAAATAGTAGTTTTATTCAGTCTTGAAAGTGATATAAGCGTTTCTTTGTTGACCAAGTTGTATGATTTTACCCACCTAATTGTTATGTATCTTAGTTAACCCCTTTGAGCCTGTAATTTTATTTCTTGGGCAATCACATTATAAGCCTTACCCATTTATTTGAATTGACCATCTATTTGAACCTTGTACCTCCCTTGAGCACATAAAATTGTTATGAACTTTGTAAAAGCTAAAATGTGGGGTGTTTGGTTTGGCTTTTGAGTGGAACTAATGAAATAAGAAAAGGTGCATTGCTTTGAAAAAGTAAGAGCCATTTGATTTGAAGAAGAAAGAAAAAATTATTTGTGTTGTTGTGAAAAATATTCTTTGATAGTGGTGACTCTTAATGTAATTATGCTTAAAGAAGAAGGGAGTTAAGATATATTAATGTGAAGGTGGAATTATGGTTTGACATAAGTGTGGGGTTTTGAATGTTGAAGTGTATGTATTAAAGTGCTCAAGGAAGTGTAGTCACTCTTATATCCAAATGTATCATACTCGTCCCTCAGCCTACATTACAACCAGTTAAAGTCCTACTTGATCTTTGACTAAATTAACTCGATTAGTTGAGTAGTACCCTATTGGCAAGCCTTTGTGGCATATGAATATTATTTCTGAGAGTAAGTGAATACTTTCTATCTTGAGTTCCTAATTGTTCTTAAATTTTATTGTGTGTGAAACTACTCTCTATTGGTGTATGAGGTCACTTGATTCATGAAGGAAAAGCACGATCGTTGATATCTATGTTGGAGTAAGTGAGTGAGTTGTGAATAATGCGTGGTACTTTTGAGTCAAATCTTGAGGTAAAGATTTTACACTATTGTTCTTAGTCTATTTTAAATGTTCTTGGTGTAATGAGTTAGGAGAGTTGTTTAATAAGGTTGTGTCTATATAAGTGTGGTTTGATTGCTCGAGGACGAGCAATGGTCAAAGTGTGGGGTGTTGATGATAGGCTATAATCTCATATTTTAGTCGCTTATTGCACTAAAATTTACTGCACTTTAATTGAGTTTGAGCTTTAATCGCTAGTGTTCTGCACTAATTATGTGTTTTATGCCTTGTAGGAGTTTCCGATCTATGTAGATGTTATGGAATGAATGCGAGTGATTTAGAGCTTTAAATTATGAAAAAGCAAAAAGGGATTAAGCCAGATCGCGTTCGAGGGTCAAGCCTGGATATCAATAACCGAGCGAAAAAGATTCACTCTAAGAAATCTCCACAGCCGCGGCGCATGGGGTGGTGCGCTACTTCCTAAAATGTTGCTGCTTGGAATTGCACAATATCTAATAAGTTCCATTTCTGCACCGCCCGGCGAGTTTCCCCATACGGAGCGCCTATGCATTTTTTACAAAGTCCCAATCCTATTTCGTGAAGGAAAAGGTGTTTTCGTATGGGCCCGACCCTACTTAGTATAAATACATGTAAAAATATTATTTTGAGAACTTTTGACACATCTAAGACCTAAGGAGGCTAAGGAGGAGTTGGAGAGAAAACGCGCAAGGATTTCATCATTCAATCCTCACTCAAGATAAGAGTTTTGATCGTTTTTTGTTTTCCTTTAACTATCCATGGAGTAGTTCTCTTTAGGGTTTGATAAATTTGGTGTCTTGATACTTGTTTATGGATAATTAACTCTAGTTTTTATGTATTGAATCGTTTGGATATTTTATTCGTTGCATCTATATTCACTTGTTAATGTAATCGAAAGAGGCATAACGTGTGATATTTTTGCATTATATTTTGCTGGTTGAAGTCATTAATTCTTCTTAGTAATCGGAAGAGGCTAGTTGAATTGTTGATTAAACTTAGTTAGGAGGATAATCTAGAGAGGTTCTCCTAAAGACCAATCCACTATGAATTCTTGCATATCTTCACGTACTTAAAATTGGTTCATCTTGTGAGGTTGAGACTTAATCGAGAGAGAAGTTTCTACTAATCAATTGAACTAATAACCTAGTGAATTCGAGAGACTCACTTGAACATTAGAGTGCATTATCTAGAGTTAAATCCCAAACATTTGTCTTGCACCTATCTTATCAACCCTATCTTCTCCCAATTAATAACCTTCTTTGCTTATTACATGTGTCGATTGTCATTAGTCAATAGTTTAGAGTCTTAGTTAATTCTAGTTTTAATCATACAAATAATTATTGATCATCTTGGATAACAATCTAACTACAAACTGCGATAATATTGTTTAACTTCAACCCTTAGATACGATATTATAATTTACTACATTCGACTAGCGAGCATATTTAAGTATGTGTTTTATGCTCGTCACTCATGCACAAATCCAACCATAAACATGGGATAATTATGGTGTGTTTCACCAAGCAAAAGATCATCATTGGTAAATGTTGCTTATTTGTCTCTTCTTCATATACCTTACAACATGAGGTCTTGATATATTCAGAGGAAGCTTGCGGGCGTAACCAGCGTGGCAGGAATTCATCCAATGTCTCAGGATGGCATAGCCTTTGATAGTGATTCTTCTCCATTTTTGTTTTCTTCCAGTTCTTCTTTATTATTTTCTTCTTGGGTCTTTTCACTATTTCCTCCCTAGTTAATTGCTTACTTGACTCCCTTTGTGAACTTGTCTTGCAGCGTCTGCTCCGGTCACAAGAATCTAACATTCATCATCAGTTTGACAATCACGTGATTCACTTTCCTCTTGATATCTTTCCTCTACTATTACTTTATTCACTATAGGGAGAAGCAGTGGTTTGCTCACATTGATAGGTTCAAAGTCACAAAATTTAATTATATTTGGTGATGATGCGATTTGGCTGCCATCACATTCATGTACTTCAACAAAATTGCAAAGGACAATGGGATCGAGTGAAGCAAAAATTATAGAGACTTGATTTTAACTTTCCATCTCATCCTCAAGAAAGATTTTTCCTTCAGTGTCCAAGTCCATGATTTTCTCCTTGAAGATAAAGCACTTTTCAATAGGGTGGCCAATCAACTGATGGTACATGCAATAATTTGGATTATTCATCCTTCCAACTTTGTCTGACCACTTCATTTCAGGTAACTTAATGAGTTTCAACTCAAAGAGTTCTTCAAAAATTGTTGGAACATCAGAGTCCAAGAATGGATATTCTCTCGCTTGCATTTGTTTAGTGTTAACTTTCGGCCAACTTTATCCTGCAAGGACATTGTCTTCAGACTTTGCTTTTTACTCACTTTTGTAGTGACCTTTAATGGCGAGGAATTAACATTCATTTATTCCTTGCTCTCAGACTTCGGAACAAATTTGCCTCCTTAATTTATTTCTTGTTTATCCTTCACTTTGCAAGGTTCATAAACAGATGTCCCTTGATTTTCATTTGAAGACATGCTTAACTCCATATCATGAGCATGTGTAGCCAATTCTTCAAAAGACTAAGGTTTGATACCTGGTAGGATGTAGCAAAGTCCCCAATACATTTCTTAGATACATATTTCTATTTTAGAAACTTCACTAAGTCTGTCTTTACAGTTGAGGCTTGCATTCCTCCATTGATTGATGAAATAAACAACTGGTTCATCCTTCCATTGACGCGTGTTTGTGAGTTCAACCATACTTATAGTACGCCTTGTGATATAAAAGCGATTGAGAAATTTATGTTCAAGTTGCTCCCAGCAATTGATGAAACAAGCCTCGAGATCAGTATACCAATCAAAAGCATTTCCTTTTACGGAACGAACAAACTACTTGACAAGATAATCTCAACAAGTTCCAATATTATTACATGTTTTGAGGAAGTATGCAATGTGTTGCTTTGCATTTCCTTTACCATAAAATTGCTGAACTTTTGGGGGTTGATAACCTGCAGGCATTTTCAAAATATCAATTCTCATAGTGTATGGCTTCACATATGCAAGAGAAGACTTGGCAGCAGTATCGTACTTGTCTTTGATGGTTCCCATAATAAAGTCTTTCAATTGATCAATGGGAATAGCCCCGCCAGATGAAATCTGAAGTTCCTTAGGTGTCATTATTTGCTTTGCAGACAATTCTCCTTTATCATGCTTTCAACTCTATCTGTCCGCTTGACAATATGATTATCTTGATCTTGCATCATGCATCATGGGAGCTTCTCAGGTGCATGACTTGAATCTCCTTCTATCATGCTTTCAACTCTATCTGTCCGCTTGACAATATGATTATCTTGATCTTGCATATGCTTTGTTAACCCCTTAATTGCCTTTGTTAAATTTGCGAGTTGTTCTTCAACAGTCGAAGTGTTAGTCACCATTGCTTGGATAACCGTCGTGGATAGTGGAGCAAAGCATGGATTTTCTCGTACACCATACTTTGAGTGAAACAACTTACGTGGAGAGATTGGAGCACATCCAGTAATCAAGACATCATCTTCATCTTGTGTGATGAGGTTCTTAGATCTAGACGGCATTGTTGTGTTCACTTCAGATATATAGGAGTTGGAGAATTAGAGGATGTGCAACTATTTTATGTACTTTATTTAGTTAGAAACTAGTCCTGAATTAGACCCTGTTATTTTGTGGCTTACTGGAGGTCCTGGCTGCTCTGCTTTATCTGGGCTTAGTAAGTTTAATCCAATTAATTAAGCAGATTACCATTTTCTGCCTCAATATAGTTTTTTTTGTCATGCAGGGAATGACCTAGGTTCTCAAACCCATACTAATTATCTTCAACTATTCTATTTACATGATCGTTGGGAATACTATCCAAAGCCTAGTTTCTTTAGTTTGCACAGCAAAAAGAAATGAAAATGTATATTGATACAATTACTATATATAACTCTAGCCCCTCCTATTTTTATTCTCCGTAGCTGAACTTTCTAATATTGAATAGACCTACATTAGCCTATATAACATCCTTCTTTCAATCCATTATCCCCCTTCCCTCTTTCTTATCCTCATTCTCTTAACATGTCACGAACTTAAGAGGTTACACAACGATAACTTTACCATTGCTCTAAGAACTCCTTCATGACCTATAAGTGGAATGGATATTTAGGGAATTCATATTGCCGACGTGATGTATCTTGAGCTTAAGAGGTAGTTTTATTGTGGAAAAGCTTGATACCAATTTTTAGAGTGACTTTTCATATTCTTTAATTTCTCTTTTCATTCTTAAATTTCTATTATATTACATTTGAAGCAGAGGAAGTTACTTTAGTAGCTTGGTTAATTTATCTTTCTAAATATTTATAATAGATTGGTACAATCTCAATTATCAGTGGGCTAATGATGACCACATTAGACATGCTCTCCATTTCCAAAAGGCATGTTATATTTCACAATAAAAAGTGTAGTATGGCAGTGTAAGCATCATCTAATTACAAAAACATAAAATGTATCATCATCACAGGGAAGTACTGGACAATGGACGCGATGCAATTTTGGTCTGTCATATACAAAACCAATCTAAAACATTATACTGTATCATGTGAATCTCAGTACTAAAGGTTTTAGGTCACTTATTATACAGGTTGAAGCTAAACTTGTACTTGATGATCTAACCGAGTTAGGTGGTTCAACAGATTAGTCAATTGCTTTCAACTTGATATAATAAGATTACACTAATCCTAAACTCATTGATTCTAAATTCAGGATTCTATCTGCAACTAATTAGGAGTTTTTCATTTACTTTTTACCCATATAGTGGTGACCATGACATGACTCTCCCTTTCCAATCAACTCAAACATGGATAAAATCTCTAAATTACTCTATCATCAACGATTGGCAACGGTGGATTGTTGAAGGCCCAATAGCAGGGTTCGTTACCATATAACACATTCATTCTTCAATTCACCTTGATTAAGTACACATAAATTTAGATTTGATTTTTCTTTCACATTTTGATATATATGCAGGTGTAAGCACGTGATTTTTGCCCTATGAAAGAATTACTCCCAAAAAATTCAAAATAAAACAATTTTCCTTGGTGTGCAATTTTGAATTTTTGTGATATTTTTGGATAATTATTTGCATTTTTGTCTGCGCATGTTTATTTGTTAAATTAATAAAAATACAAAAATATGTCGCATTTGCATTTAGGATTTAATCCTACAATTGTTAGTAATTAAGTTTGTTTTACAAAAAATAAAAATCACAAAAATAGGCATCTTTTGCATTTTTAGCATTTAATGTCCAATTGTACAATTTTATGCTTAATTATTACTTAATTGTGTGTTAATTATTATTGGGAGTTAATTTGTGCTTTTATAAATTAATTTAGTTCTATATAATAGTTTAAGGATTTTTAGAATTTAGTTTTAGAAAAAATAAAAGAAGAAAAAGAGAGCAAAAAATAAAGAAAATCGGAATTAGGCCTCTTCTTCAAATTCAAGCCACAGGCCCAAAAAATACCCAACCTTCCCCATGACCCGGTACATTTCAACCCGGGTCGACCCGGTCCGCCCCATAACTAAACCACCCGCCCAACCCCTTTTCTTCATTTTCATCTTTTGTATCCCCCAAACCCTAAAACACTAAACTACCTGCCCCCCTCTTTTCTTCTTCTTTCTCCTCCTGTTCCAAGCCCCACCTCCCATGGCTGCCCCTTCCCCTCCATCCTCACGTCCAAACAAACCCCTCACGTCGTCACCACCCCAGCTTCAACCACCAACGACCCTCCCCGTCCGCCATTGAAATCTAACGTCCAAACAACCATAGCTGCCATCCCCCTCGTCCCAAACGACCATGGCTGCCTTCTCCGACCAGCAGCTCTGCCAACAAACCTCACCGCTGTTTGCCTCACCAGCAGCTTAAAAGTGGAAGTCGACCAGATGATGGACGTGCTGCGTTGCTGCTGCCTGTCGCTGCTGCTGCTCCGCCGCTGCTGCGTTGCTGCTGCCCGTCGCTGCTGCTGCTGCGTCGACTGGCTTCTTCTGCTCCTTCTGTTGCATCGTCCATGGCAGCTCGTACTGTTGCTGCGATGCAAGATCCAGCTCGTTGATTGCTGTTGTCCGCTATTTCTCCTTCAAGTTCTTCGTTTGTCCGTTCGTGATCGTCTTCGGCGTCAAATGGTTTTGGTGCGATATTTGTTTTCGGGGAGATTTGTTTTCGTTCGAGTTCATCATCGTTCCGATCCGGTTAGTTGGTATAAGTTTCATTCCCGTCCGTAATTTGTTTGATATTTTTTGGATATGAAATCATTAAATGTTTGATTCTTGTTCTTGATTTTTATTCAGTTGTTTTATTTTTCTTGTTTATTTTTGTAGAAATTGTTAGTTTAATTATAATATTGTTAGATTTAAATTGAAGTTCAATTAATTATTTTTCAGTTTGTTTTATTAATTTAAGAGGATTTAATTTTAATATAGAAGAGTGTTAGTTTAAATCACTTGAATACGTTCTTTGTTGTTTAATATAGATTTAATTCGTGTTCATTTTATTTGAAATTCGTTTAATTCAGTGATTTAATGTGAAGTTATGTTTTGGTTTTTAATTTTTTGATTTAGTTTGAATCATGTATCTTTGTTGTATTTTGTTGGATTTAATTTAAAAAATCAATTGATTATTGGAAGTTTAATGATTTGAATATGTTTATTTGTTTTGTTTAAACTTAATTCAAGTTTAATTCGAAATTGAATAAAACTTGCTTGTTATTGTGGTTGAATCTTTTCATTTATGTCCATACTTTGTTTGATTGTTCTTGAATCCGAATTTAGTATAAGTTTGATCTTCTTATTTGTTGATTATCATTTTGATTATTTCTTCAGTTATTTCATGATCTTGTTTAGTTTTAATATAGAAATTGTTGGTTGTAATGTTGTTAGATTTAATTTTAAGTTCAAGTGATTATTGAATTTAGAAATCTGAATATACTTGTTTGTTGTTGTTGTTTTTTGAATCTGAAAGTAGGTTTGTTTGTTGTTCAAAAATATTGTTCAATCAAAATAATTTTAGTTGTTCTTTGTTGTTCATCATTTAGTTTGAATTTGTTGTTGAAAATTATTTAGAAATTGGTCATATTTGCTGTATTTTGGTTAAAATTGATTAGGTGAATTGGTTATAGCTGACGGGGGTAGTTTGGTAATTTGCAGTACGTTCAGGGGTAATATGGTAATTTCAGTAAGGTCGGAGGGGTACTTTTGGAATTAAAATTCTGAACAAATGTTTATTTTGAGTGCTCTGTCCATTAAAATTAAATAATTTATTAATAATATTAAAATAATGTAGGCATGGGGGACAAGACATAATGAGGGGGAATAATGTATTTGTTTAATGTAAGCATGGGGGACAAGACATAATGGTGGGGAATAATGTATTTGTTTAATCAAAAATGGGGAACAAGACATAGTGGGATTGCGGGGCTCAAGAAAAGTTTGTTTAAATAAATAATAATTGTATTTTTAACTAGTAATGAGTTTGGTAAGGAGAAAGTTGTTGTTTTATTAATTGAAAAGGGTTTGGGATGGGAAATAAATAGAGAGACTTGAATCAGATTTGGAAAAAAAGACAGAATACAGAAGAAAATTTTAAGAGAGAGGAAATTCCGAAAAATACTAAGACTTTAGAAAATAAAAAGAAAAACATTCTGGAAATTCAAAAGAAGAATAGTATACACCTGATATACAATCCAAATATTATGATATACGGATTCAGAAATTAAGGGTTAAACACTAACTAGTCTTTCAAAATCTGAAAAGATTCCCTTTGCTTCTGTCCGTTGATTGTTGTTGGTGTTTCTGGATTTTGTCTTGATTTTAAAATCTGCCACAAAGTTTCTCGTTGCTGGTTGTTACTGGTTGCTGGGGTTGCTATTGTTGTATGCTACTGAATTTCTGCTGATCTCCCTTTTCTTTTGCTTCCAATATCAGGTACACAACTGACACGCTGATTATTGTAAACTGAAACAGGAAACATGAATACGAAAAATGAAGAGTTGAAGTTCTAAATTTATTTTAATTATATTCTGAATTTTATTTGTATATATAAATTATTTAGCTTACAAAAATCAGAATCATGTAGCTATTTAATATATATAGTGGAACATCTGACGATAGCTTAACGGATGAACTATCTATATATATTGCCTAAAAATAAATGAATGGTGTAGTAACTCCGTCTAGCTAAAAATCAAACGAATAGACCATTTCGGAACTTGTAGGAATATTGTTTAGTTAAATAATATTGGTTAATTGCAGCATGTAAATGGTTTAAGATTAAAATTAGATTGCTAAGTTTTTTAATTTGACAAACTGAGAACATGCCTAGTATAATGTAACTAGGTAGTAACATGTGAATAAGACGGCCCAGATCTAGTTTTATGTCATACACGTTGGGCCTGGGCCCGCATTGGCGACGGACTGCCCTGCTTGTATCATTTTCAGAATTTATGAATCATATTCGAAACCCAACTATAACAACTCAAGCATGTAAATAAATTAAGACCTTTTATCTTTCATTTTATAGAGACATAATAGAAAAATGTAGTCATTGTAGGTTTATCCTTTCATAAAATGAGCCGAGTCTCGCCAAATAAAACAATGCAAATTGTGGGGCCCTCAATAACTGGTCACAATAAAATACTTAGAATTTGGGATGGGCTGTTTAGTGAATTTCACTGCCTTCCCCAAAGACAATAAACGCGTTAGACTCTTTAGGCGCAACTTAATTAAATTACATTCTTAAACTCGGGTGCGCATTTATATGACCCAAATTCAAATCTCAACGGAGTCGGAATGTATTAACAACCATGGGTGCATTGACTGTGACGTGGTTCGAGATGCATTTTTACGACGTTGCAATTCCATAAAAATGATAATAATAAAAGCGGTTTAAACTTAATGAAAGCACATAAGTAATAATATGTATTAAATCAGATATCTAGCCATTATAACAATTTAAGCGACCGTGCTAGAACCACGGGATTCGAGGGTGCCTAACACTTTCCCTCGGGTCAACAGAATTCCTTACTTAGAATTTCTGGTTCGCAAACTTCATTTGGAAAGTCGAATATTTTCCTCGATTTGGGATTCAAGATAAACCGGTGACTTGGGACACCAAAAGTCAAACATTTCCCAAGTGGCGACTCTGAATTAAATAAATAATATCATTTCGAATATTTTCACTTAAATTGGAAAAACTCCCTCGCGCATTTTACCCTTCGGGACGGGCGCGCAAAAAGGAGGTGTGACAGCTCTGGCGACTCTGTTGGGGAATAGTAACCCAGAACCACTTGTTTAGGGTTAGAAATTCGAGCTTAGATAAATTGTTATATTTGGCTTCATCTGATTTTTACATGTTTGAGCCTAATGTGCTAAATGCTGCTTTTACCGCTTTGATATTATTTTACTGTATATATAAACTGTGCCGAACCCTTCTCTCTTCACCTCGGGGGTTGTGCTTATTGGTTGAGACTCCCTATTCTGTTAGTGTCACACCTTGAAATAAAAAAGAGGCTCGGACAAGTTACGAAGCCGGATGGCCTTTTGGTTCCCGGTAAGTTTCCCCCTCCTCGACTTGAGTTGTCCGCTCGGGTACACAGTCTAGAACACCGACTCAGGTTTTTGAACATAAAATAAAATGACCTCATGCTGGATCCCTATTAGGAACGCTTATTTGCATCATGTTGCATTTGACATAGGGGACTCAACACAGGGGTTGGGTCCGTCTAGGACAGGCAACCTGAAATGAAAAGACCATCCTACTGCATCCCGTTTGTTTTACGCATTTATTTGCTTCAATTCTGCATGCCGACCGGTTTCTAAAAAAAAAAGAAATAGCTGCGTAGGGAGATAATTACTTATTTTTGAAAAAAAAAACCAATGTCCAAGTAGTGTCAAACCTCGCCGGAATTTTCTAAAAAAAAAAGAAAAAGAAATGAAAACAAAATTTGTCTTTTAGTTTGATTTATTAAAAAAACATATATATATAAAAAAATTCCTTTTAATCACTTTCAAAATTAAAAAAAAGTATTTATTTAAAAGTAAAAAAAAAGGGGGAAAATTCAAAATTCAAAAAAATGTTGTTTTTTTTGTAGTATCTCTTTTATAAATTCAGACTAATAGTCCAAATACTTCCTTAAAAAGATTTTTCTTTAGTCTTTATCTCTTTTCAAAAAAAAAATAATAATAAAATATAAAAATCCAGAAAAATATTTTTCCTTTTCTTTAAAAGATTGTATTCAGAAGGGGTTTAGTTTATTTACTCTACGCTTGATCAAGCCCGAACTACGCTGGTTTGATTCTCACAGGGTGGGAGATACGTAGGCAACCCTCGTCGGGTCCAACCTCCCCTTTTTCAGAAAAAGCCAAAATGTCAGAATTTTAATTTATGAGTCGGGTGATGCCGTTTTGTCAAGAATAGCCAAATGTTCCCAAAAGGGACGCCGGAAGGCTGACTTTGCATAAACACCCATTTTTGGTCATTTTTTAAAATTTTGACCAAGTTACCCAATGGCCTTAGGATCCTCGTCCCCGAGGATCTGCGAGGCCATGTTCCCAATGTCGGGTCAACATTCTGAAAAAAAAAAGAGTCATAAATAAATCAAGTGATGCTTTTGTTGTCAAAAACAGCCGAATGTTCCCGAAAAGGACGGCGGAAGGCTGACTTTGCATAAACGGCCACTTTCGATCATATTTTAAAGTTTTGATCGATTGACCCTCACAGCCTTAAAATCTTCATCCCCGAAGTGCTGAAAGGCCGTGTTCGAAAATCGGATCTTTTTCTAAAATATAGTCAAATCATTTTTAGTCAAATCATTTTTTCTTAAATCACCTTAATAAATGTGCAGGGTGGGCACAATGCAAAATGAACACTTTTTAACGGCAAATGTCCCGAACTACTCAAGATCTGATTCACGCGGCATCGTGATACGTAGGCAATCCTCATCGGATCCGGTCACATTTTTAACTGCAGATAATGAAAATGATAATGATAGGAAATAATAAAATAAAATAAAATAAATAATTAAACAACAAAAAAATGATAAATAAAGGGAAGCCTTAAGAGAAGCCGGAATGACGCATGTCTTTGTTGCAAACATGTAGAAATTCACTTAACTGTATAGGTGCATCATGCCCCAACGTGAGATTACCTATCTGTTATTTGTTTCGAACTAACCGTTTGTTTGCTGCTGAGTCCTTCAGGTTTTTAGAAAAGGTGGTTGGTTTGGTGGAGGTCTGGCCTCACATTCATACTTCACGAGGTCGAAAGGGAGTGCTCAGTTACCCGTTGTTAAGTCGAGAGGGAGTATTCACACTTACTTCACAATATCAAAGGGAAGAATAGAGATGTCTTCAGAAATCCCTTTGCCGACAATTCCTGTCTCTGAGGAGAGTTCAATCTCGGCCGTCCTGACGCCCGAGTCAGCAACTGCTGAGGAAAATAGAATCTTGCGGCTCCGCATGTTGGAAATGTTGGATGACTGGAATAACGGAAAAGAGCCACCAAGTATAATCCCTGGGTTCCCTGAGTTGTTCTCCAGGACAAGTGGGACTTCCAACATCCCCATAAGCTATCCAACTACCCCATTCGGGTACCCGGCCATTTCAGCCCACTCTGCTGGATCACCCTCTGATTCTTATCCTCGGATGTCAACAACAGATGTAGCTACAAACATATTCACTGCACCTCCCTGTCCAATCGTGGCACAACCCGCTACACACAGGCCGAATTTTGACTCATCCTCATTCACATTTCAAGCACCATCCTTCTCACTAGAACCAACTCGGTTCACCACCAGCACTCATCCTCAACAACCTCAATACGAGTTTGCACCTGGGCAGGATCAAAACCCCAAAGCTGCTGAACAAGATGAGATAGCAAAAAGAATGAGGAGCCTCGAGCAGAGTTTGAAAAACACGCAGGGTTTAAGCGGGCAAAAGAGTGTTTCCTATACCGATCTATGCATGTTCCCTCACGTGCACTTACCCATGGGTTTCAAAACACCAAAGTTTGAAAAGTATGACGGGCACGGCGACCCAATTGCTCATCTCAAGAAGTATTGCAACCAATTGCGGGGAGCCGGCGACAAAGAAGAATTGTTGATGGCATACTTCGGAGAAAGTCTGATAGGAATAGCCTCAGAGTGGTATATAGACCAAGACATATCTCGATGGCATATATGGGATGATCTCGCCAGAGATTTTGTGAGGCAATTTCAGTATAATATTGACATTGCACCAGACAGAAATTCTCTGTCAAACTTGAAGAAAAAACCCTCGGAAATTTTCAGAGAATATGCTATTAAATGGCGCGAGCAGGCATCAAGGGTAAAACCTCCTATGGACGAGATAGAAATGGTCACTACTTTCCTCCAGGCTCAAGAATCAGACTATTTCCAGAATATGATGTCAGCCATGGGAAAGCCTTTCGCGGAAGCAATCAAGATCGGGGAGATGGTAGAGAATGGTTTGAAAACGGGTAGAATCTTAAGTCAAGCAGCCATAAGGGCAACCTCCCAAGCCGTCCAAAGCGGGTCCGGAGGAATGGCAAGTGGAAAGAAAAAGGAAAAATCATCCATGGCAGCATCATAAGCGAGGGAATATTGTAATCCTAGGCCCCGATTTCCAGAAAGAACCCCACAACATTACTACCCCCACCAAAATGTGACTTATGCTCTTCAACCCTACATGGTCATGAATACCCAGCCCTATGTCCATCCACCACAGCAAGCCAATTGAGGCCAAGCTCCACCTCCTAGAAACCAGCCTCCCTACCGGAACCACTATAATCCACAGCCCCCTCAAAATAACTTCCGCCCTCAAGAACCACCTAGAAGACGGACTTTCATACCCATCGGTGAACCATATTCTACCTTGTTCCCAAAGCTAGTCCAGATGGGTTTCCTGCAGCCAGTCCCTCAGACAAGGCACAATCCGGCATCACCTGCTTACAAAGCCGGTGTTAGGTGCGCTTATCATTCAGGAGCAGAAGGGAACGATACAAATGATTGTTGGACTTTGAGAAGGGCAGTTAAGAACTTGATAGAGCAGGGGAAGATAGTACTGAGGGACGAGGAGGTCCAAATGTGACTAACAATCCGTTGCCTGCTCACAATAACGGGCCGTTGATTGGAATGATTTGTGAGGACAAAGAATTTGATCCTGCCTTAAAAGCTATAATCGCCATCGTCGATGCAGGGAAAAAGCCTAAAACCACCCCGAAGCTAGAGAAAGGTGAAAAGAAGGCTAGTGCTGTCAAGGTTGAGCCCGAAGAGAAGGTCGAGACAAAGACAGTAACGACAGTGCCTGTAAGGAATGAAGTTCTCTACATTCCACGAGGACGAGCAGAGAAGCCGCAGAGATTCGAAGTCAAAAGGGAAAAACCAATGTACATACCAAAAGGGGCCTATGTGGTCCAGGGGATGATTCAACCACCTCGGCTGAATGAGCCAGTGGTTATCGGACGCGTGCCACAGAAGCCAATGACAGACCCGTCCGCAGTACCATGGAACTATCAGAGAACATTGGTTACTTACAAAGGCAGAGAAGTCACGGGAGAACTTCCGGAGAATACTTTCATTGGAAGGTATTCGAACACTCAAGAGTTAAACAACGCCACATGGAAACGCTTCCCACCCAAGGAGCCCGTAAGCATTGAAGAAGCGGAAGCTTTCTTCCCAAAGATGAAAATGTTAGACTACGAAGTGGTGGATCAGCTACGCAAGTGCCCCGAGCAAGTGTCCATGCTATCTCTGCTGATGAGGTCGGCCGAACACCAAAAGATCTTGCTCAAGACCCTGAACGAAGCATACATACCAGTTGAAACCTCAGTCGAACAACTGGAATGAATGACGGACAGGTTCTTCGCAGTTAACCAGGTTTCTTTCAGCAAGAACGACTTACCTCCAGAGGGAGAAGCTCACAATAAAGCCTTACATTTGACAGTTAAATGCGAAGACTACTACGTCAAGTGGGTAATGTTGGATGGAGGTTCAGGTGTTGACATTTGTCCGCTCTCCATGCTGTAGAGAATGGAAATTGGGACCGAAAGAATCCGCCCCAATAATGTCTGCGTAAGGGCTTTTGATGGCATCAAGAGGGACACCCTCGGGGAAATAGACTTGGTGTTAACTATAGGACCAGTGGAGTTTGAAATAACTTTCCAGGTGCTTGACATGGATACGTCTTACAACTTTCTCCTCGGCAGACCTTGGATTCATGCGGCAGGGGCTGTGCCTTCCACTCTCCACCAAATGGTGAAGTTTGAATACGAAGATCGGGAAATTGTGGTCCACGGAGAAGACGAACAGTCTATTTATCTGGACCCATCCATCCCATATCTTGAAGCGAGGGAAGGGAGAGAGCACACGGTTTATCAGGCTTTCGAAGTTGTACTAGCAGAGCAGTATGAAGAAGGAAGACCTTGCCCCCAACTTTTCTTGTCCAACGTCTCAATCATGGTGGCTAAGGAAATGATCCGACATGGATTCAGGCCAGGGAAAGGGCTTGGACGAGCGCTGCAAGGAATAACGGAACCCATCACCTTGCCTTCCACCAAGAAACTTTTTGGGATAGGTTTTCAACCCACTCCAAAAAATGAAGAGTGGGCAAGGAAGAGGAAAAATGAGGGTTGGAAACTGCCTCAGCCATTGCCAGATTTATACGAGACTTTCGTCGGACCGAAATACATCGAAGAAGAAGACGATGAGGTTTTCACAGCCGAAGAGATCGAGGAGATCTGTGAGGCAATGAGAGGAATGCTCTACGAAGCTCACATGGTTCAACCGGGAGAAGGCACAAGCACCGCTGAGATGCTATATGTGGGGCAAAATGCCAAGCTTCGAAACTGGGAGGCCACGCCGTTCCCAACTAGACGGGAGTCCGGGTAGACCTGTCCCGCCACCTTTCCTGCATCACGAGTTATCCCCAGGGTGTAACTCAGATGTTTTTCCTTCAGTTTTTTGTTTTGAATTCCTGAAATATAAACCTTGTTATCTTCCAAATTCCAAAAAAATAAGAATCAGTGTTTTCTCATTTTTCCTTTGTTCTGATGTTTTGTTATTTTTCCTTTATCTTTTCTTTCAGTTATAATAATGCGGCTTTAAATAATATGACATGCTTGCAGACTTCACGCCCAGATCACAACGAGCTGTTTAATTGTGAAATAATGAACCAAGAACCGGAATATGACGAAGAAGAGACTTTTAGGCAAATAAATCGAGAATTGGAACACTTTGAGAATAAACCTAAGCCGAATCTGAATGACACCGAACCGGTTAATTTGGGAACTCCTGAAGAAATACGAGAGACCAAAATAAGCATTCACATGGATGAAAAAACACGAGACGCGATAATTCAACTCCTTTTTGAATTTAAAGATGTGTTTGCTTGGTCATACGATGACATGCCAGGATTAGGTGTTGATCTAGTGGTGCATAAATTGCCAATTCACCCTGATTGTCCCCTAGTTCAACCAAAGCAGAGAAAGTTCAAAACTGACGTCAGTGACAAGATTAAAGAAGAAATCACCAAGAAGTTGAAAACGGGAGTAATTCGGGTAGTCCAATACACCACCGAGTTGGCGAATGTAGTTCCAGTGCTGAAAAAAGATGGGAAGACTCGGGTATGTGTGGATTATCGAGATTTGAACAGGGCGAGTCCCAAAGACAATTTCCCATTGCCCAACATCCACATCCTTGTTGATAATTGCGCCAAACATGAGATACAATCTTTCGTAGATTGTTACGCTGGGTATCATCAGGTGTTGATGGATGAAGAAGACGCCGAGAAGACTGCCTTCACTACCCCTTAGGGCACTTACTGTTATCGGGTTATGCCATTCGGCCTGAAGAATGCTGGGGCAACTTACATGAGAGCCATGACTGCCATTTTTCATGACATGATGCATCAAGAGATAGAGGTGTATGTGGACGATGATAGTAAAGTCCAGGAATCGGGACAATCATATCCAAGACTTGAGGAAATTCTTCGAGAGACTGAGAAAGTACGACTTGAAGCTGAACCCGGCCAAATGCGCCTTCAGAGTCCCATCAGGCAAGCTTTTGGGTTTCATAGTAAGCAGGAGAGGTGTCGAGGTAGATCCAACAAAGATAAAATCTATCAGAGATCTACCTCCCCCAAGAACGAAGAAAGACGTGATGAGTCTATTGGGCAGGTTAAACTATATCAGTCGATTCATTGCCCAGCTGACTAGCACATGTGAGCCCATATTCAAGCTATTGAAGAAGGATGCAACGATCAAATGGACGGCTGAGTGTCAAGAAGCTTTTGACAAGATCAAAGAATATCTTTCAAATCCCCCAGTTCTGGTCCCGCCAAATCCAGAGAGACCCCTGTTCTTGTATCTGTCAGTCTTGGAAAATTCTTTCGGTTGCGTCCTCGGGCAACATGACATAACCGGAAAGAAGGAGTAGGCGATCTATTACTTGAGCAAGAAATTCACCGGCTACGAGGCCAAGTACACTTTGCTAGAAAGAACGTGTTGTGCTTTGACGTGGGTTGCTAAAAAATTGAGACATTATCTCCAAGCTCACACTACTTACCTTATAAGCAGATTGGATCCTTTGAAGTACATATTTCAGAAACCAATGCCTACTAGAAGACTGGCCAAGTGGCAAATCTTTCTTACCGAATTTGACATAGTCTATGTCACCCGCACGGCAATGAAAGCCCAGGCGTTAGCAGATCATTTGGCCGAAAACCCGGTTGACGAAGAATACCAACCATTGAGTACTTATTTTTCGGATGAAGAAATAAACACCATAGAAGTAGTCTCGAAAAACGCTCATGTTTGGAAGATGTTCTTTGATGGGGCCGTAAACGCCAAAGGTGTAGGAATTGGGGCAATTTTGATCTCACCCTCTAGTCAGCACTATCCTGCTACAGCTAGATTGCGCTTCTTTTGCACGAACAATACAGCTGAATACGAAGCCTGCATCATAGGGATGCATATGGCGATTGATCAGGATGTTGAAGATTTATTGATTTTGGGGGATTCTGACCTGATTATCCGGCAAGCTCAAGGTAAATGGGAAACTCGGGATGTCAAGCTTATTCCTTACCGACAGCACGTGGAGGACCTCTGCAAGCGTTTCAAATCAATAGAGTTCAAGTATATCCCGCGATGTCATAATGAATTAGCGGATGCACTTGCTACCTTAGCTTCAATGTTACCCTACCCAGGCAACACCCACGTCGATCCATTGGAAATCCAAATCAAGGAAAGACACGGTACTGTAATGTAATCGAGGCAGGATCGCGTACACAGCCATGGTACCATAATATCAAGAGGTTCTTGAAGACACAAGAATACCCCGAACATGCTACTGGAGATCAAAAGAGAACCATTAGGCAGCATGCAGGTGGTTTCTTTTTGAGTGGCGAGGTATTGTATAAAAGGACCCTAGACCTCAATCTGTTAAGATGTGTTGACGTCGAGGAGGCGGGAAGGATCATTCATGAAGTACACGCAGGAGTGTGCGGGCCCCACATAAACGGGTATGTTTTGGCAAAGAAAATCCTTCGAGCAGGTTATTACTAGATGACCATGGAAAAGGACTGTTTTAGCTTCGTTCGAAAGTGTCATCAGTGTCAGGTGCACGGTGATTTGATTCATGCGCCTCCTACAGAACTGCATCCCATGTCTGCACCTTGGCCATTTGTTGCTTGGGGCATGGACGTCATTGGTCCTATCGAGCCGAAGGCCTCAAATGGACACAGATTCATATTAGTTGCTATCGACTACTTCACGAAATGGGTAAAAGCTGTCACTCTCAAGTCGGTCACTAAGAAGGCTGTGGTGGATTTTGTACATTCAAATCTTATCTGTCGTTTCGGTATTCCTGCAACTATCATCATAGATAACGCGGCGAACCTGAATAGTCACTTGATGGGGGATGTATGCGAACAGTTCAAAATAATGCATAAGAACTCCACTCCTTATCGGCCCAAGGCCAATGGCGCTGTTGAAGCAGCAAACAAGAACATCAAGAAGATTTTGAGGAAGACGATCCAAAGTTCCCGACAATGGCATGAACAATTACCCTTCGCATTGCTGGGATATCGCACCACATTACGCACGTCAGTAGGGGAAACCCCTTATCTGTTGGTTTATGGGACACAGGCTGTGATACCAGCAGAGGTAGAAATTCCTTCGCTCCGAACCATTGTCGAAGCAGAAATTGAAGATAGCGAGTGGGTTAAGACTCGATTGGAGTAGTTGACTTTGATTGACGAGAAACGAATGGCTGTGGTTTGTCACGGGCAGTTGTACCAACAAAGAATGGCCCGTGCTTACAACAAGAAAGTCCGACCCAGGAATTTTGAAGTGGGTCAACTGGTATTGAGGCGCATTATGCCGCATCACCAGGAGGCGAAAGGAAAATTTGCTCCTAATTGGAAAGGCCCATACATCATCAGGAAGATATTGCCGAGATGAGCATTGTATCTGGGGGATATTGAAGGAAATGATCCTGAAATAGCAGTGAATGCGGATGCAGTCAAAAGGTACTATGTCTGAGTTTTACTTCAGTGGTCCTGGCACATTTGAGATGATGAAGGGTTTATTCCCACTACCCCAAATACTATCAACTCTCTTTACAAGCCCTTTGAGCCGGTTACATTTCTTTGGTTACCTATCAAAAAAAAATAAAAATAAAAAATTGATTGAGCTTGAACTACGTTTGACTTGATTCCGAAAGGATACGTAGGCAGCCTCTCTCTGAAGTTCAGTCACACCAAAAATAAAACCCAATTTACCCTGAAATTGAAACCGGGGCACACCAAATGGCTTAGAAGTTGTAGTTCATCTACCATTCCAAGCACAAGTCCTTCAGATCAATTGCCAAAGGCAGGGGAAGCCGAGAGATATCATGATTGGAGGCCGGTACATTCAAATTGAGAGAAATAAAACGAGAGAGTCTTATCGGTGAAAACCTTCGGGCACCGTAAGGTGACGGGAGAAGAGAAATCGAAAATGAGAGAGCTTGTTTAGTAAAAACTCGCAAAGAGTGCTATCAAGCGACAATAAGAAGAGAAATGAGAGATGTCGACTAGCGAAAACGCGCAAAAGGCGCTGTCGGCCGAAAAGGTAATTCCACCTTAGAAAGTCTTGGCAAGGTTCCACCGGTTTGGAAACATAGATCCGTTTCTGGTTCATGAGGAAATGCAAGTTCGTGAAGGTCGGGCATCCAGTCCAAAAAGCATGTCGTGTCAATTTAAAGTCAGCATTGTTTTCCTCAGATAAGTCTTTCTTGTCCCGAAAGGGACACTTCTCTTTTAAATTTGTTTCCTCCGTTCTTTGTCTTACTTTTCTTTGAATCCCTTTCATTTTTTACCCCAAGTTCCAAATATACTGGAAAGAATAGGTGGCGGGACCGGTTTTACGGAGCTCCGTTTAGTAAGAAGTGAATACCCCGCTTCAGTGGTACGTATGTCCAGTCCCGATTGATCATGATGTTGGTTGCCTTCGAAGTAAATCCGCACACACCCACACACAAAAAAAACTGACAAATCCCCATAGGGTCTCCCTTTGTACAAATCCCAACAGGGTCTCCCTTTGTAAAAATTCCAGTCTCCCTTGTAAAAATCCCCCAAAGAGTCTGCCCCAGCTAATCCCCAACGAGTCTGCCTTGTACAAATTCCCACAGAGTATCAACAATAAAAATCCCCACTGAGTCTGCCTCGGTAAAAATCCCCAAGCAGAATGGGATGGAAGAACCAAAGCCTTACACGGGCAAATCATCACAAAATCCGGGAATGCGAGTCTGAGCAGTTTAAAAGGGTTTCGCCTGTGAATCCAATTAATGGCAGAGTTTCTCAACAGGAATAAGGACGGGACAAAGCAATTGGAACAATCAAGGCCATCGAACCAACCGCCATTTTCAAACTAACAATTGTTCTTTGTTTGAAAATTGAAGCAGGTGTGATCCAAAGCAACCGTGCAAGAAGCAGGGATCGCCCAAAAAGAAAAGAAATACATGAATGCAAGAAACAGCTTTGCAATAAGGAATCAACCCAAAAGGGAAGTTTCCCCAAAACTCTCTCCTGCATTTTACTAAACAAAAAATAATTAAAAAAATGAAAAAAAAAGAAGCAAGAAAAAAACTCAAAAAAAAGGGTTAGTTAGAATCCCCAATTTTCTGTAAGCCAGCATTAGGGCTCCAATCCCTGAGTTGAGCAGTCTTTCCTTTAGCCAACATTAGGGCTCTAATCCCTGAGTTGAGCATTTTTCCATTTAGCCAACATTAGGGCTCCAATCACTGAGTTGAGTGTCTTTCCTTTAGCCAACATTAGGGCTCCAATCCCTGAGTTGAGCATTTTTCCTTTAGCCAGCATTAGGGCTCCAATCTATGAGTTGAGCGTTTTGTTTTAGCCAGCATTAGGGCTCCAATCCCTGAGTTGAGCATTTTTCCATTTAGCCAACATTAGGGCTCCAATCCCTGAGTTGAGCGTTTTTCTTTTAGCTAGCATTAGGGCTCCAATCCCTGAGTTGAGCGTTTTGTTTTAGCCAGCATTAGGGCTCCAATCCCTGAGTTGAGCATTTTTCCATTTAGCCAGCATTAGGGCTCCAATCCCTGAGTTGAGCATTTTTCATTTAGCCAGCATTATGGCTCCAATCCCTGAGTTGAGCATTTTCCTATTAGCCGACATTAGGGCTCCAATCCCTGAGTTGAGCGTTTTTTCATTTAGCCAGCATTAGGGCTCCAATCCATGAGTTGAGCATTTTTCCATTTAGCCAGCATTAGGGCTCCAATCCCTGAGTTGAGCGCTTTTCCATTTAGCCAGCATTAGGGCTCCAATCCCTGAGTTTAGCATTTTTTGTTAGCCAGCATTAGGGCTCCAATCCCTGAGTTGAGCGCTTTTCCATTTAGCCAGCATTAGGGCTCCAATCCCTGAGTTGAGCATTTTTCCTGTTAGCCGACATTAGGGCTCCAATCCCTGAGTTGAGCGCTTTTCCATTTAGCCAACATTAGGGCTCCAATCCCTGAGTTGAGCATTTTTCCTGTTAGCCGACATTAGGGCTCCAATACCTGAGTTGAGCGCTTTTCCATTTAGCCAACATTAGGGCTCCAATCCCTGAGTTGAGCGTTTTTCCTGTTAGCCAGCATTAGGGCTCCAATCCCTGAGTTGAGCGTTTTTTCCATTTAGCCAGCATTAGGGCTCCAATCCCTGAGTTGTGCTTTTTTTTTTTTTTTGCGACATTAGGGCTCCAACCCCTGAGTTGCGCTTTGTAGACTAGAATTTTTTCCAATCCCCTCATCAGTGCTGTAAATTTTCATGACAATTAACTCATGAAATTTTCCTAGTGAAACTGTGGCAGAAAATTTCGTTCATTTGTTTTGTTGTCTCAGCAGGTCTGACCTCGAGGCGCATGGATCGAGATGACCTACGGTTTGAGTCTCAATCCAGAATAAAAAAAAAAGAACAAAAAGAAGATTGTTCCCAAATATCGGAACAAACAAAGGGCAAGTCGCTTAAAATTTGTCTAACGCATTCCCAATTCCGCCTATCCTATTTCACTCAAAACTACAGAAATAAACAAGCGCCTACAACTTGCAAGTATCAAGATTCGGATCGAAGTCTACAAGCAGAATCAGCTAAGACCCAAGATCAAGTTGCAAAAGAATTATAGATAGGAATCTCTTAACTAGCGTTTGACAAGCATAAGTAGTTAGTTCAGTTTCAATTTTCCTTTGGTTGTAATAAGGCGTTCAGTAAAGCAGCAGTGGCAACAGCAACAGCAGTAACAGCAAGCATCGCAATCCCAGGGTAGTCCCAGCTACCAAAGTTTCCCGAACTACATTGACCTGATTCCTGTTCAGCCCAGGATATGTAGGAAACCTCTGAAGCAAAGATTCGGTCAAATCTTTTTCAAAAAATGCTTCATACGGAGTACTCGGATGGGCAAAAATCGCTCACTTTATCTTTGCACGAAAACCCTTCGTGTCTTCGGGCAAAGAGGGGCAGCTGTAAGCACGTGATTTTTGCCCTATGAAAGAATTACTCCCAAAAAATTCAAAATAAAATAATTTTCCTTGGTGTGCAATTTTTGAATTTTGTGATATTTTTGGATAATTATTTGCATTTTTGTCTGCGCATGTTTATTTGTTAAATTAATAAAAATACAAAAATATATCGCATTTGCATTTAGGATTTAATCCTACAATTGTTAGTAATTAAGTTTGTTTTACAAAAAATGAAAATCACAAAAATAGGCATCTTTTGCATTTTTTAGCATTTAATGTCCAATTGTATAATTTTATGCTTAATTATTACTTAATTCTGTGTTAATTCTTATTGGGAGATAATTTGCACTTTTATAAATTAATTTAGTTCTATATGATAGTTTAAGGATTTTTAGAATTTAGTTTTAGAAAAAATAAAAGAAGAAAAGAGAGCAAAAAATAAAGAAAATCGGAATTAGGCCTCTTCTTCAAATTCAAGCCACAGGCCCAAAAAATACCCAACCTTCCCTATGACCCGGTCCATTTCAACCCGGGTCGACCCGATCCGCCCCATAACTAAACCACCCGCCCAACCCCTTTTCTTCATTTTCATTTTTTGTATCCCCCAAACCCTAAAACACTAAACTACCCGCCCCCCTCTTTTCTTCTTCTTTTTGCTCCTGTTCCAAGCCCCACCTCCCATGGCTGCCCCTTCCCCTCCATCCTCACGTCCAAACAGACCCCTCACGTCGTCACCACCCCAGCTTCAACCACCAACGACCCTCCCCGTCTGCCATTGAAATCCAACGTCCAAACAACCATAGCTGCCATCCCCCTCGTCCCAAACGACCATGGCTGCCTTCTCCGACCAGCAGCTCCGCCAACAAACCTCACCGCTGTTTGCCTCACCAGCAACTTAAAAGTGGAAGTCGACCAGATGATGGACGTGTTGCGTTGCTGCTGCCTGTCGCTGCTGCTGCTCCGCCGCTGCTGCGTTGCTGCTGCCCGTCGTTGCTGCTGCTGCGTTGCTGCTGCCCGTCGTTGCTGCTGCTGCGTCGACTGGCTTCTTCTGCTACGTCGTCCATGGCAGCTCGTATTGCTGCTGCGACACAAGATCCAGCTCGTTGATTGCTGTTGTCCGCTACTTCTCCTTCAAATTCTTCGTTTGTCCGTTCGTGATCGTCTTCGGCGTCAAATGGTTTTGGTGCGATATTTGTTTCCGGGCAGATTTGTTTTCGTTCGAGTTCATCATCGTTCTGATCCGGTTAGTTGGTTTAAGTTTCGTTCCCGTCCGTAATTTGTTTGATATTATTCGGATATGAAATCATTAAATGTTTGATTCTTGTTCTTGATTTTTATTTAGTTGTTTTATTTTTCTTGTTTATTTTTGTAGAAATTGTTAGTTTAATTATAATATTGTTAGATTTAAATTGAAGTTCAATTAATTATTTTTCAGTTTGTTTTATTAATTTAAGAGGATTTAATTTTAATATAGAAGAGTGTTAGTTTAAATCATTTGAATACGTTCTTTGTTGTTTAATATAGATTTAATTCGTGTTCATTTTATTTGAAATTCGTTTAATTCAGTGATTTAATGTGAAGTTATGTTTTGGTTTTTAATTTTTTGATTTAGTTTGAATCATGTATCTTTGTTGTATTTTGTTGGATTTAATTTAAAAAATCAATTGATTATTTGAAGTTTAATGATTTGAATATGTTTATTTGTTTTGTTTAAACTTAATTCAAGTTTAATTCGAATTTGAATAAAACTTGCTTGTTATTGTGGTTGAATCTTTTCATTTATGTCCATACTTTGTTTGATTGTTCTTGAATCCGAAATTAGTATAAGTTTGATCTTCTTGTTTGTTGATTATCATTTTGATTATTTCTTCAGTTATTTCATGATCTTGTTTAGTTTTAATATAGAAATTGTTGGTTGTAATGTTGTTAGATTTAATTTTAAGTTCAAATGATTATTGAATTTAGAAATCTGAATATACTTGTTTGTTATTGTTGTTTTTTGAATCTGAAAGTAGGTTTGTTTGTTGTTAAAAAATATTGTTCAATCAAAATAATTTTAGTTGTTCTTTGTTGTTCATCATTTAGTTTGAATTTGTTGTTGAAAATTGTTTAGAAATTGGTCATATTTGCTGTATTTTGGTTGAAATTGATTAGGTGAATTGGTTATAGCTGACGGGGGTAGTTTGGTAATTTGCAGTACGTTCAGGGGTAATATGGTAATTTCAGTAAGGTCGGAGGGGTATTTTTGGAATTAAAATTCTGAACAAATGTTTATTTTAAGTGCTCTGTCCATTAAAATTAAATAATTTGTTAATAATATTAAAGTAATGTAGGCATGGGGGACAAGACATAATGAGGGGGAATAATGTATTTGTTTAATGTAAGCATGGGGGACAAAACATAATGGTGGGGAATAATGTATTTGTTTAATCAAAAGTGGGGAACAAGACATAGTGGGATTGCGGGGCTCAAAAAAAGTTTGTTTAAATAAATAATAATTGTATTTTTTAACTAGTAGTGAGTTTGGTAAGGAGAAAGTGGTTGTTTTATTAATTGAAAAGGGTTTGGGATGGGAAATAAATAGAGAGACTTGAATCAGATTTGGAAAAAAAGACAGAATACATAAGAAAATTTTGAGAGGAAATTCCGAAAAATACTAAGACTTTAGAAAATAAAAAGAAAAACATTCTGGAAATTCAAAAGAAGAATAGTATACACCTGATATACAATCCAAATATTCTGATATACGGATTCAGAAATTAAGGGTTAAACACTAACTAGTCTTTCAAAATCTGAAAAGATTCCCTTTGCTTCTGTCCGTTGATTGTTGTTGGTGTTTCTGGATTTTGTCTTGATTTTAAAATCTGTCACTAAGTTTCTCGTTGCTGGTTGTTACTGGTTGTTGGGGTTGTTGTTGTTGTATGCTACTGAATTTCTGCTGATCTCCCTTTTCTTTTGCTTCCAATATCAGGTACACAACTGACACGCTGATTATTGTAAACTGAAACAGGAAGCATGAATACGAAAAAATGAAGAGTTGAAGTTCTAAATTTATTTTAATTATATTCTGAATTTTATTTGTATATATAAATTATTTAGCTTACAAAAATCAGAATCATGTAGCTATTTAATATATATAGTGGAACATCTGACGATAGCTTAACGGATGAACTATCTATATATATTGCCTAAAAATAAATGAATGGTGTAGTAACTCCGTCTAGTTAAAAATCAAACGAATAGACCATTTCGGAACTTGTAGGAATATTGTTTAGTTAAATAATATTGGTTAATTTCAGCATGTAAATGGTTTAGGATTAAAATTAGATTGCTAAGTTTTTTAATTTGACAAACTGAGAACATGCCTAGTATAATGTAACTAGGTAGTAACATGTGAATAAGACGGCCCGGATCTAGTTTTATGTCATACACGTTGGGCCTGGGCCCGCATTGGCGACGGACTGCCCTGCTTGTATCATTTTCAGAATTTATGAATCATATTCGAAACCCAACTATAACAACTCAAGCATGTATATAAATTAAGACCTTTTCTCTTTCATTTTATAGAGACATAATAGAAAAATGTAGTCATTGTAGGTTTATCCTTTCATAAAATGAGACGAGCCTCGCCAAATAAAACAATGCAAATTGCGGGACCCTCAATAACTGATCACAATAAAATACTTAGAATTTGGGATGGACTGTTTAGTGAATTTCACTGCCTTCCCCAAAGACAATAAATGCGTTAGACTCTTTAGGCGCGACTTAATTAAATTACATTCTTAAACTCGGGTGCGCATTTATGTGACCCAAATTCAAATCTCAATGGAGTCGGAATGTATTAACAACCATGGGTGCATTGACTGTGACGTGGTTCGAGACGCATTTTCACGACGTTGCAATTCTATAAAAATGATAATAATAAAAGCGGTTTAAACTTAATGAAAGCACATAAGTAATAACATGTATTAAATCAGATATCTAGCCATTATAACAATTTAAGCGACCGTGCTAGAACCACGGGATTCGAGGGTGCCTAACACCTTCCCTCGGGTCAACAGAATTCCTTACTTAGAATTTCTGGTTCGCAGACTTCATTTGGAAAGTCGAATATTTTCCTCGATTTGGGATTCAAGATAAACCGGTGACTTGGGACACCAAAAGCCAAACCTTTCCCAAGTGGCGACTCTGAATTAAATAAATAATCTCATTTCGAATATTGTCACTTAAATTGGAAAAACTCTCTCGCGCATTTTATTCTTTTGGGGCGGGCGCGCAAAAAGGAGGTGTGACACAGGTATACTACAACTTAATCAAATCAGATGACCTTTGCGACAGTCAAAGCAAGACACCTCTCCAAATTCTATCTATTATCGTTTCTTTCATTATTATTTTTTTGTCTTTTTTTTACCATTACTAATTTTGCTTTATTTATATATATTTCATTGTCTCTTATAGGGAGGAGGGCATACAACTCCATAGTACAACCAATTGAATGTTTGGCCATACTAAAGAGGTGGTTGTCTCATGAGGCTTCATGATACATCCTTGAATTTATGTTGAATAATGCTACAATTAAGATGTAGTCTTTTTTATGTTGAACGTGAAAAGTTGTCACGACCCCAAATTCCCTTCGTAGGAAGTCGTGACGGCACCTAAACTCTAAAACTAAGTAAGCCTAGCAACATGCGAAATAATCGAAGTAACAACTTAAAATCTCAAAATGTCAATAACTGTATAAATAAAATCTATAACTCATAATGTACAACTCCCAAAACCTAGTGAAGTATAAGTCACAAGCCCTAGTAACAATTCTGAACAATCCTATACATTATTGTCTAAGATAGTGTAATGAAATAAGGAAAAACAAGATAGACGGGGGCTCTGAGGCCTACGGACGCGAGCAGGTGTACCTTGAAGTCTCCAAAGCAACCTTAGCTTACTAATGTCGGGACTAATAGGAAGTACCTGCATCTGTACAAAAGATGTGCAAAACTGTAGTATGAGTACACCACAATGGTATCCAGTAAGTGCCAAGCCTAACCTCGATAGTGTAGTAATGAAGTCAGGTCAAAGCCCTACTGGAGATAATATGAAACAAGATGAAAGATATAATGATATAATGATAATGACAATGTAAATGAAACGATAAGAAATTTACAGAAAATTAACAACACGGAATCAAGATAGTTAATACAACACATAAGGGAAACAAGGATTTACATGTTAGGGAGACAACAATCAAGGAAAATACATCAAATAGAGGAAGATCAACAAGGGCCACTACCGATGTACCGCCTCGTAGTCCCAAATCATAAAAGTAACTCACAATCTTTCCTTATATCACGGCGGAAGTCTTTACATTTAGTTTTGAAAATCATTTTTTCTGAAATAGCACCCCGTGTTTTAGCCCACCTTATCACACCGCATGGCTTTTAGTAGTTTCCCTACTAGCAACGCATATTAAGGCCATCTTATCTCACCTCATGCGTTTCTACACTCAGACCTTATACCACCACATATGTATCAACATCACAATGTATCACAATTTTCACCTCAAGTGCCCAATATCACAACTTGCCAGAAAGCCAACAATAACAGAAGTTTATAATAAGGAGCCCACGACTCAGCTACAATGTACACAAAGTCTCAATAATAACAACTGAAGAGTAACTCAATAAAATGATATTTCACAACTTACATTTAGCCTCAATAGAAACCACGGCCTTTGCAACTTAATACCAATCTCAACAACAAGATATTCCAAGAATAGCAATTTCAAGTAAAGAATTCACAGTTAAATAATGAGTACAGAATAAAAGGAAGCAAGTAATTCAACTAAACATGTAGGACAAGTTGTAGATAATAGATAATACAAGTAGACATGTAAATTAGACTAAATAGAGTAACTATACATGTTAAAGCAACTCAATTAAGCATGAAACAAACTACATAGCTAAAAATCAAAATTTCAACATTTAGCCGTGTACACACTCGTCACCTTAAGTACGCGGTCTTCACATATCACAATTATCACAACAATACCATATCCTAAGAAAAAAATTTCCCGCACAAGATTATACAAGCTACTTACCTTAAACCACGCTAAATCAATCAACTAGAAGGCCTTTACATCGATTTTCCAAATCTGAACGGCTCGAATCTAGCCAAAAATATCATACTATAAATATAACTACAGGAAACTAATTCAAACAATGAAATTATGGTCTTTGCAAAGAATTGAGAAATCAACCCAAAAAGTCACCCCAGGGAACGCGTCTCAGAACCCGACCAAAATTATAAAAATCGAACACCCATTCGATATTGATTCTAACTATACAAGAATTATTCAAATCCGGCATCATTTCACCTTCCAAAACTCAAAAATTTAGCCTAAGGAGTTTCTACCAATTTTCCCAATTTCAAACTCCAAATGACTAATTAAATGATGAAATTATCAATATATTCATGGTAATTAATCAAAAACGAGTTAGAATTCTTTACCCCATTGTTCTCTCTGAAAATTCTTCGAAATTTTACCTCAAACCGAGCTCTCTAAGTCCCAAAATAAATTATGGATCAAACCCTCGAATTTCTCCTTTTTCTGTCCAGTTAAATCGCTTCTGCGACTCCGCACCTATGGAAAAACCATCGTACGTGCGGACTTCACTTAAGTCCAAGGATTCTGCCTCTGCGGAATCCACATCTGCGCGTATGCACTTGCGGCACAAATGTCGCTATCACAACCCAAAATCTAACTAGTCGTGATGGAACCTAACCCAACCCACTAGTTAAGCCAATTAAAAACTAACCAATTCCAATGAAATTAATAAGACAATTAAATAAAAGAAAATATTTGGAACTGATACATTCCCCAAAGACTGGTAGTACAAATCATGATATGCTAAGCTTAGAGTTTACAAAGATGGTATGAAATAAATACAACATCTGTTCGAAATGTACATAAATAGATTTTTAGAAATCTAAGGCTACCATGAACAAGAGGCAGCTACAACCGGGACGCAGGTACGTCATCAAATCTAGCTCCCATCGAACACAACAACATCAACAACTGATATCTGCACGCAAGGTGCAGAAGTGTAGTATGAGTACAACCGACCCCCTGTACTCAATAAGTAACAAACTGAACCTTAGGTTGAAAGTAATGACAAACTAGAACAAAGGTCGGGTCAGACAACAATAACCAACAACAGTTCATAACAACATAATGACAATAATAAACAAGTAACTAAGAGATAAAATGCTTAGCTCTTTCCCAATCTCAGAAAAATAGATCCGCCTTTTAAGTATATCAGTGGAAAACCCAAATCTTTTACCAAAATTATTAAAAATATGAGTAAGTTTGAAACTATAATTTTTCTCAAAAACCTTTCCAC
Source organism: Nicotiana sylvestris (assembly GCF_000393655.2). Classification (NCBI taxonomy): domain Eukaryota; kingdom Viridiplantae; phylum Streptophyta; class Magnoliopsida; order Solanales; family Solanaceae; genus Nicotiana; species Nicotiana sylvestris. Next base: position 150,343,192 of record NC_091060.1, read on the forward strand.
AGGCAAATATTTCATTTTCAAATGGCATGAGGAAAATATATCTCTATGCATATATGTCAACATGTGTGAGAAGTCATGAATGACGTGATACCGTACAACATGAGAAAAATGCATCTATATGCCTGTATGTCATGTGTGCATGTCAATGCCATGTACCTTAGATATGAACTCGTGTACTTACACTCTCAGAGTAATCAATCTCGCTGTCTCACACTTTCCACTCATCATGCTCAATCACTCGACATGCTCAGTCACTAAGTACTGTATATGACCAATCCGGCCCAGGGAAGATCTATCCCCAAATATATACACAGTAACTGCCAGTTAGTCACTCAGTATTGTATAAGGCCAATCCAGCCCGGGGAAGATCCATCGCCAAATATAAATGCTTCGGACAAGATCCATGTCCAGAGAAGATCCATCCCTCGATATAAATCAATTGTGCTCACTGGGGGTGTGTGTAGACTCCGGAGGGGCTCCTTCAGCCCAAGCTCTATATCAAGCCAATCATGGAACAAATCAATATAACCTACTGCGGTGTGCAACCCGGTCCCATAATATAAACAATATAACATGATGCAGCGTGTAGCCCGATCCCATAAATATCACTCACACTTAGGCCTTTGGCCTCACTCAATTATCAATCTCTCCAGTCTCTTGGGATCACAATGCCATGAAACTAGCCCAAAGTGTTGATATGATGTGTCAACAGATAGAAATAGAGACTAAGATATGATATGAAATGAATGAACATGACTGAGTATGAAATTGCAATTTAAACAAGTAATTCAACAGCAATATAACCTCGGTGGGTCCCAACTAAATAAGCATGAAGCCTAGACATGGTTTTTAACATGGATCACAGCTCAATAGCTCTCGTATGTAAAGATTTCATGGTTACAGATAAGATAAGGTAGCTACACAATACCACAGAAATAACAGAATCACAATTCACACGGTGCACACCCACACATGCCCGCCACCTAGCATATGCGTCACCTCAACACCAAACACATAATACGTAATTTGGAGTTTCAAACCCTCAGTATCAAGTTTAGAAGTGTTACTTACCTCAAACCAGCCAAATCCAATACCGAGCAAGCCAAACGATGCTCCATAAATGTCATCCCGCGCGTACCGACCTTCGAACGGCTCGAAACTCTCCAAAAGCAACTCAAATACATCAAATAATGCCAAAGGAAACAAACTCATCGATAAATGTTGAATCTTTAATCAAAAACCCAAAATCGGCCAAAAGGTCTAACCCGGGACCGCACCTCATAACTCGACAAAACTCATAAAATCCGACAACCCATTCAATTACGAGTCCAACCATACTAGTTTCACTCAAATCTGACTCCAAATTGATGTCCAAAACTCGAAAATTCACATTATGAACTTTAGGGTAAAACCTCCAATTTCTCTTTTGGAACCCTCATTCAAATGCTGAAAATGAAGATAGATTTATGATATAAAATCAAAAATGATAGAGAACACTTACCCTCAATCCACATGGTGAAAATTTCTTGAAGAATCGCCTCAATCCGAGCTCCAACTCCAAAAATGTAAAAATGACCAAAACTCCCGAAATAGAGTACGTTATAATCTGCCCAGGCATTCCTCTTACGCAAACGCGGAAAGTCCATCGCGTTTGCGACGAACAAAAATACAATGAAACCAAAATATTCTATGTGATCGCGAACAAGTCTCCGCTAATGCGAAGAACAAGTCAGCAACCTCTCAACATACACTACGCGATCGCGGATTGAATCGTGCGAATGCGGAACACACTGCTCCCCTACGCAAACGTGGAGGCACTTATGCGAATGCGTAGAAGAAACTCAAATTCGCATATTCCCTCTCTTTACTCTATGCGAACGCGTCCTACACCATGCGAATGCGAACAGTGACCAGCTCCAAAGTACGCGATCGCGTCCCTCTAATCACGACCACGATTAAGAACCTTCCAAGCTCCAGTTCTCCCTCTCGTGATTGCATCACATACTTTGCAATCGCAAAGACCAAATGAGGCACTAGAAACCATATTACACCAGCAATCAAACATGAAGGAAAATTGATCCGAAATCAATCTGAAACATGCCCGAGCCCCTTAGGACCCTGTCCGACCATACCAACAAGTCAAAAAACATAACATGGACCTATTCAAGACATCAAATCATGCATAACAACATCAAAACAATGAATTTCACCTCAAATCGAACTTAATGAACTTTGAACTTTTCAACTTCCATAACTCGTGCCGAAACATAGCAAATCAATCCAGAATGAACCCAAATTTTGTACACAAGTCCCAAATGACATAACGAAGCTATTACAACTCTCGAAACCACAATGCGAACCCGATATCCAAAAATTCAACTCTCTGTCAAACTTTTAAACTTTCTAAACCTTCAAATTTCCAATTTTCGCTAATTTGTGCTGAAACCTTCTAGAAATATCCAAATGCAGATCCGAGCCTATGCCCGAGTCCAAAATCATCATCCGGACCTATCAGAACCATCAAAACTCCTTTCCGAGGTCAAATTCACAAAAAGCCAAACTTGGTCAACTCTTCCAAATTAAAGCTTCAACAATGAAATTCATTCTTCCAAATCGAATCTGAATAACCTGAAAACTAAAACCGACGATTCACATAAGTCATAATACATCATACGAAGCTACTCATGCCCGTAAACTACCAAGCGAAGTGCAAATATTCAAAACGACCGGTCGGGTCGTTATAGTCGCACCTGCAACCACTGTCGCTCCTGCGTCTCTCTCCGTCGAAGAAGAGAAGTCGCTTATGAGGAACATCTTCCGTTTATGCGCCCCCAACTGGGCATGTCTAGTTCTGCATCTGCGACCAAGTTCTCACTTTTGCAATCCCGCACCTGCGTCCAATCCCTCCGCAGGTGCGAAGACACTAGAACTGCCAACCTTCAGCAAAAACTCAGCAAGTCCAATTTGTTTCGGATTCGATATGAATCCCACCAGGGCCCCCGAGACCCATCTGAATCCCAAAACATATAACGGACCTACTCGAGGCTAAAAATCACATCAAACAACACAAATTCTACGAATCGCAAACTAAATTCAAGCCTAAGCAATTATACACTTCCGAATTCCGAAACCTACACCAATTTATAATAGAACAACTGCGATTGACAGCAAATTTTGCACACAATTCATAAACGATGTTACGGAACTATTCCAACTTTCTGGATCAAAATCCGACCCCGATATCAATAAAGTTCACTCCCGGTCAAACTTTCCAAAATTTTCCAACTTTCCAATTTTCGCCAACTTACACCGAAACGACCTGCGAACCTCCAAATCGACATTCGAACACGGTCCTAAGACCAAAATCACCTTAAGGAGATATTGGAACCATCAAAACTCCATTCTGAGGTCATCTTCATATAAGTCAAACTACGGTCAACTCCTACGACTTAACCTTCTAGCTATAGACTATGTATCTCATTCCACTCCGAAACTTACTCGAAACCAAAACCAACCACCCCGGCAAGTCACCTAACTATATTATAACACATACGAGGCAATAAACAAAGGATTTGGGCTAACACTCAAAACCACCGGTCTGGTCGTTACAAAAGTACAATGTAACAAAACCTTTTTTTTAAACAACAAATCCTTTTTATTACAAAAGCAATAAGAAAACTATGTAATATGAATCAATAACACCGAAATCCAACGTAACATTGTAGACGATTGAATGCCAACACATCTCCATCAAATGTGGATCTAGGATTTTTATAACATGGATGCACCACTAAAGGAAGGTGAAAAAAGAATGTATTAAGTGGGAATTGATCCTTGCGGAAACAACTCAACATTCAACCAAGTGTACCATTTAGCCTATTGGAGCATGTGTGCCAGCAAATAATATTAGATCAATTCTAGAAAATATGTACATAGAATACCTAGTTTGACAGAGAGTGTCACGACCCAAAATACAACTAGTCGTGAAGGCACCTAACCCAACGCACTAGGTAAACCAACTGACAATAAACCAATACTAATGAAATTTAATGAGATAAATAAATAAATAAAAATATCTAAATCTTATACATTTCGCAAGGATTGGTAGTATAAATCATGAGCTTCTAATATTCGGAGTTCACAAAGTTGGTATGAAATAAATAAGTGATCTGTTCGAAATGTACATAACAGATTTTATAAATCTAAGGCTACCATGAACAAGAGGCAGCTACAACCGGAACGCACACATATCTTCAAATCCAACTCCTATTGATCATAGCAATGTCAGCAGCCAACATCTGCATGAAAGGTGCAAAAGTATAGTATGAGTACAACTGACCACATGTACTCAATAAGTAACAAACCTAACCTTAGGTTGAAAGTAGTGACTAGATGGGACAAGGTTCAGAGTCCAACTCCAATAACCAGCAATAGTTCATAAAAATATATAAAAGGGTACATGAAAATAACTCAGAGGTGGGTGAGACGACCCGGCCAGTCGTCTCATAAGTTACCACTCTGTTTCCCCCATTTCAGTTTATTTACGCTTTGTTATCCGTGTTTTATGTGATCGGGTTGATTAGTTCGAGTTCGGAGAGGATTTGGTAAGAAATGAGACACTTAGTCTCTTTTAAGAAGGCTTGAGTTGGAAAGGTCAACCGGATGTTGACTTATGTGTTAGAAGGCTCGGAAGTGAGTTCCGATAGTTCGGTTAGCTTCGGGAGGCGATTTGTGACTTAGGAGCGCGATCGGAATGGGTTTTGGAGTTGTAGAGAAGATCTAGGCTTGAATTGGCGAAATTAATATTTTGGCAAATTCCGGTTGATAGGCAAGATTTTGATATAGGGGTCGGAATGGAATTCCGAGAGTTGCAGTAGCTTCGTTGTGCCATTAGGATGTGTGTGAAAAATTTCAGGTCATTCGGACGAGATTTGTTATACCTTTTGATTGAAAGCATAATTTAAGAGTTTTTGGAGTTCTTAGGCTTGAATCCTATGTTAAATTGGTGATTTGATGTTGTTATAAGCGTTCCGAAGTGTTGAACAAGTTTGAACGATGTCATGGGATGTGTTGGTACAATTAGTTTGAAGTTTCGGGGGTCCCGGGTAGGTTCCGGGATATTTTAGGCCAAAAATCATAGCTATAGCAGGTCTAGGAGGGTTGCAGGCCCCGGAACTCACCCACGCGGTCCGCACAAAAATAAGTGCGCCAGCGGTGAGTTCTGTGCGGACCGCACAAAAATGGGTGCGGACGCGGTAGGTGTCGCGCGGACCGCACAAAAGTGGGCACGACCGCGGTGGAGAACCTTCCCGCTGGTCCTACTTCAGAAGCCCATATCTTTTGATCTACAAGGAATTTTAACGTGATTCAAAAATGAAAGAGTTAGCCCTTCGTGTCTAGTTTCCATAAATGTAAAGATATCATAATTTGGACATCGGTAGCGAAAGTTATAGCCAAAATACTAAAGCCTATCACTGCAGAGGAAGGCCTGCGCGGTCATTTCTGCGCGGACCGCAGTGTCTTGTGCGGCCCGCAGAGGCTGAGATCTAAGGCGTACCCTATAAATACGAGGTTTTGGGTTTTATTTAATATTTTGATCTAGAGAGCTCGGACTTTGGCGATTTTTCGAAGGTTTTTCAAGAAATTCATCGGGGTAAGTGATTTTTACCCAGAATTGGCTAGAATACATGAACCTATCATTGAATTCATCATTTAATTCGTGATTTGAGATGGAATTTGGGAAGAAAATTGTGGAACCTTTCAAAATATAAAATTATGATTTGAAGGACCAAATAGTGTCAGAATTATATAATTTTCATATGGTTAGACTCGTGAGAGTGCGAGGTTTCTGGAAATATAAATTTTTTTCCGACTCCGAGACGTGGGCCCGAGGGGCATTTTGGTCATTTTTCATAATTTCGCGTATTAGCTTTGAATTAAAACATAGAATCATTTGTTTGAGATGATATTTATGATATGCAATTGAATTGATTAGATTTGGGCCATTTGGAATCGGATACTCGTGGCAAAAGCGTGGTTTCTAGTTGAGTTTGAGCCGGTTCAAGGTAAGTGGCTTGTCTAACCTTGTGTGGGGGACCTTTCCCCTTAGGATGTGCTATATTTGATAATTGATATGCCCTGTACGTGAGGTGACGAGCGCATACTTGAGCTAATTATTGAAAATCCGGTTGTTCCTTAAGTATTTCAATTGAGTTCTTTTTTTTCCTGTTTTATTCTACTTGTGAATCTAGCATGTTGCTAGTCTAGAAAGGCATATTTAGTTGACTTAATTGCCTATTTGCTTAAATTGCCTGAATTGCATTACGTGAAGCATGTTAGGCTAGAAGTAAGTGTTTACTCGATACGAAATTAGCATTTAATTTAATATTCTCGTGTTGCTGCTCTGTGTTTTAAATTGGGACTACGGGACGGTATCCCGGGAGATCCCCTGTTCATATTGATGACTTGGACTGAGGTGCGGGATACCAAGAGATCCCTAGCACGTAAATTGAGGATACCGATAGATTCTCGAGATACCAAGAGATCCCTGGCATATATTGAGGATACCGAGAGATCCTCGGGATACCAAGAGATCCCTGGCATATATTGAGGATACCAAGAGATCCCTAGTATATGTTGAGGATACTAAAAGATTCTCGGGATTCTTAGAGATCCCCGGTTACTTCCTTGTGATTTGTTTTCATCTCTGTTTTCGTTATTGTAATCTTATTATCCTGTATAGATTCTTACTGTAGATTCTCAATTGCACTGCTTATCTTATCCTGTCATCTTTATATTTTATTTAACCTTAGTAGGGATCCGACCTTCCTCGTCACTACCCAACCGAGGTTAGGCTTGGCACTTACTGAGTACCGCTGTAGTGTACTCATGCCTCTTCTGCACATGTTTTTCATGTGCAGATCCAGGTACCGCGGATCAGGCTTACTACCGTTAAGGGAGGCGACTGCTTTAGAGACTCCGAGGTACATCTGTCGCATCCGCAGACCAAGGAGCCCCTTTCTATTTCTGCCTTTAGTCTTTAGCCCTTCTGTATTTTCTGTTCTTATTAGACATTCCAGAGTTAGAGCTATGTAGTGTTCATCTCAGCTTGTGGATCTGTGAGTTTCCGGGTTTTGGGATAGTGTATCAGAGTATTGAGGAGTTGTGTGTGTGTGTTGAGCGGCATGTAAATATTGTTTCCTTCAGTTATTTATGGCTGTTGACTATTTATTCCGCAAGTTTAGTTATTTTCCGCATTGTTAGGCTTACCTAGTCGTAGAGACTAGGTGCTGTCACGATAGTTCATGGAGGGCGAACTGGGGTCGTGATAGTAGGATGCTCAACTAGTTCACAGTTACGGAAAAATAGACATGCTTTTCAAGTATAATAGTAAATCCCAAATCTTTCACCGAAAAACCAAAGCATATGAGTAAGCTTGAAAACTGTGATTTATCCCAAAAACCCTTCAACAACAAATAAGATATTTCATTTTCAGATAGCATGAGGAAGGTACATCTCTATGCCTATATGTCAAGATACAGGTAAAATCATGAATGTCACCAAAACCAGGTAGCAAAAGGAAATGCATCTCTATTCATGTATCTCAATTACGAATGTCAAATGCAATGCATCTCAGTAATGAACTCGTGTACTCACACTTTCAAAATACTCAATCTCATTATCTCGCATTCTTTCTCACCATGCGCAATACTCAGTACACTCAAAATCTCAGCATTGTACAATACCTACTGCGGTGTGCAGCCCAATCCACATATAGCCATAAGGCCCATTGCGGCGTGCAGCCCGATCCATATATATATATATATATATATATATATGTGTGTGTGTGTGTGTGTGTGTGTGTGTGTGTGTGTGTATGTGTGTGTGTGTATGTGTGTGTGTGTTTAACCAACTGCGCTCACTGGGGGTGTGTACAGACTCCGTAGGGGCTCCTTCAACACAAGCGCTATAATTCACAAGGACAACTCACGTGCTAAAATATCAATATCCTTACAATCAGACCCTCGACCTCACTCAGTCATCAATCTCTTCAGTCTTACGGGCTCACAAAGCCATGAAACTAGCCCAAAATGATAATATGATGTGTCAATGAATAACAATAGAGGCTGAGATATGATATGAAATAAATAAACATGACTGAGTATGAAATTGCAACTTAAACAAATAATTCAACAGCAATATGACCGCAGTGGGTCCCAACAGAATCAACACGTAGCATAGACATGTTTTCTAACATGGATCATAGCTCAATAGCTTTAGTACGTAGAGATTTCATAGTTGCAGATAAGATCAGGTAACTATACAGTACCACAGGGATACGGAGTCACAATTCACGCAATGCATGCCTACACGCCCGTCACCTAGCACGTGCGTCACCTCAACACTAAACACATAAAATATAATTCGGGGTTTCATACCCTTAGCACAAAGTTTAGAAGTGTTACTTACCTCGAATAAGCCTAAAAACCAATACCGATACCGAGCAAGCCAAACGACGCTCCAAAATGCCATCCCGCGCGTACTAACCTACGAACGACTCGAAACTAGCCAAAAGCACCTCAAATATATCAAATAAAGTCCAAGGAAACAATTCAAAATGATAAAGTCGAATCATTAATCAAAAGCCTAAAATCGGCCAAAAAGTCAAAACTCGGACCTGCACCCCGAAACCCGACGAAACTTATAAAATCCGAAAATACATTTAGTTGCAAGTCCAACCGTACTAGTTTCACTCAAATCCGACTCCAAATTGATGTTCAAAACTCAAAAATTCAGATTTTGAAACTTTAGGCAAAAACCCTCAATTTTCTCTTTAAGTTAACAAATCAATTACCAAAAACAAAGATAGATTCATGGAATATAATCAAAATCGAGTAGAGAACACTTACCCCATTTCATATGGTAAAAAATCGCCTTAAAAATTGCCCAAATCCGAGCTCCCAAACTCAAAATATGACCAAATGAACAAACCCTTTGTATTAAATATTTTTTCCCAACTGTTCTGCCTCATTTCATATATCAAATGATTCTGAAACTCGCTTTTGTTGGCTCTAATAGATTTCTTGTAAAATTTCAGTCAATATAGGCCTTTGAATCACCCAATTTGGCCTAAAAATGAGGGAAATATTATGTTTTGAAATTTTAAATGAAGTTTGAAATTTAAGGGATAAAAAATAATATTTTTGTAATTATTTTATACCAGAAAATCAACAACGAAAGAATTTTCGTTTTAGCACCCAAAACTCATTCGGAGCCTCCTGGACACAAACCATATATGCGTTTCAATCATAAAACGGGCTATGAACCTGCGCACGCACTCAAAACATCAAAAAGAGGTCATCTTGCCGATATTGATCATGGTCAAACTCCAAATCCTTAACTTAACTAGTTTCTCAACTAATGATCTAAAACACACCCGAGCCCCCTCGGGAACCTATTCAATAATTCAAAAAAAGTCTTAAAACACGATACAAACATATTCAAAGCTTCAAATCACATCAACAACATAAAAATGACAAATCGCACCTCAAATCAAAAATCAATGAACTTTGAAATTTTAACTTTCAAAACTCGTGCCGAAACATACCAAATCAACCCGCAATGAACCCAAATTTTTCACACAAGTCCCAAATGATATAAAATCTATTCCAATTTCCGAAACCACAATCCGAATCCGATATCCTCAAAGTCAACCCTCGGTCAAACTTATGAACTTTCCAAATCTTCAAATTTCCAACTTTTGCCAATTTGTGCTGAAACATTCTAGAAACATCCAAATACAAATTCGGGCATACGCCTGAGTCCGAAATCACCATCCGGACCTAACGGAACCATCAAAACTCCGTTCCGAGGTCAAATTCACAAAAGTCAAACTTGATCAACTCTTCCAGCTTAAAGCTTCCTAGTTGAGAATCATTCTTTCAAATCAGTTCTGAATAACCTGAAAACCAAAACCGATGATTCACACAAGTCATAATATATCATACGGAGTTACTCATTTCCTCAAACTACCGAGCGAAGTGCAAATGATCAAAACAACCAGTCGGGTCGTTATAGAAAGACCATGGTTCACATATCCCATATATTACGCTATAAATCTGCCTGATCTCCATGAGATTTTTTCCTGCCTGCATGAGCAATGATGTGCATTTTCATGACAAAAAATACTCTACATCGGATGATGGAGCTGAGAGAAAGCTACAAATAGGTTCAGCTTTTAGTTTTTGACCATAAATTTATTGTACTTTTGAAATTATGAGTTTACAATATAATATTTATTAACATTTCAGTATTTTCACATATATTATTTATGATCCGTGTCGAACCCGTACCGTCTAAGCTACATCCGCCAATGCCAGTAGTTATATTCATAATTCTAAGATTAAAAGTTTTGCTCTATCTTCTATCTCCATCTTTGATTTAATGCACGTCTGTGTCAAACTACCTCCCAAATATTTCGTAGAGTCAATTGTATAAATTTAAATTGACATGATATCCCGTTTGTGATGTTTACGGCACTGTACTATTTCTAAGAAATAGACATCACAGCGCCAGACAAATTATTAGAAAAAGATAAGCAATGTATGACACAATAGAATTATCATTATCATTGGAAGAGAAGAAAGAGATAATCATCAACTTGAATACCCTGTCACGTGACTTCTGTCCCTTTTGTCTTGTAGTTTTTTGTTCAAGCTAGAGTAATATTATTATTTAATGTGTGACTTAACTTTAAGCAAAACTTTATTGGATAAGAAATATGGCAAAAATAGAGCTAGGTTATTTGCTTTTAGTTCTTCTTGTAACAAAGCTATGTACACAGCTTGCAATAGCTGCTTCACCAGTGAAGTTACTTCCAGGATTTAAAGGACCGCTTCCTTTTGAACTGGAAACTGGGTGAGAAACTAGAAATTAATAACGTATTTTAGTTTCCCGAACATGTTTGTAGTTTTCTTTGTGAGAATCATTACATATTAGTATGGTTTAAAGGTTTTGATATTAATTAGATTAAAACTGTGTTTCCAGGTATATTGGAGTAGGTGATTCAGAAGATGTGCAACTATTCTAAAGTCGGAGTCTAATCCAGAATCAGACCCTCTTCTACTTTGGATTACAGGAGGCCCTGGTTGCTCTGCTTTATCAGGGCTGATCTACGAGATAGGTATGTCATACGAGTTTAAGTTCTATTGACGAATAGTTTAAAAAATCCTTTACTTCACTTTTAAGGTGATTATGGCTAAATTTATGTGATAAAAGCATTGTAATTGGTAATTTAGTAAAAGTGATAACTTCACTGTCATGGCGGTTAAAGTTCAGTTTATTGTGATTAGTGGCGGAGCCAGGATTTTCATTAAGGGAATCAAAATATAAAAGTACTTCCCAAAAAGTCAAGGGATATCAATACATAATATATATATATATATATATATATATATACTAGTTTCTCGTCATGAGCGTTGCACGTGTATGCCCAATCATGTAGTACACGATTTGTAAAATAAAATAAATAAAGTATTGAAACAAAAATTTTGAGTAAATAATTATAGATGAAGAATAACTACAGTTTTAATGAATGATGAATGTGAATTGTCAATCGACGATTATTGTTCTCGTAACATGCATTTACTGGGAAATGTGTGTTGGAAATACTAAGATATGTCGCACATACCAATAATATTTAATTTATCAAAGTGTTAAGAGTATTCTCGGCACATATGTTGCACGTGTTTGCCGAGTCCTGTGGTACTTGATTTTATATAATAATATCATCATTACTATTGAAATAAAGCTTTTGAGTATATAAGTACATCAAAAAATTAAGTATATATGTGAATGATCAATGTGGAATGGTGATTTATTTATCGAGGACAAAATAATTTAATCATCTAAATTTACGAAGATGAACAATCAACAATCATACTTATATTTTACAAGCTGCATATATTACATTATATTTTATCTACATAGAATATAAAATGAACACCTATCATAAACATGTGTAATAATAATTTTATCTTTTATTTGTAACTGTTATCTCTCTTATTCTACTTCATCCTTCCAAAATATATGATTTTGTTGTTACTAAAACAAAAACTACATCCGAAAAAGTATGACATTAAAATAAGTGAGTAAACATGTACAAACATAATTAAGGTAAGTTTTTACCCATAATTAATAAAGTCATATATAAAGAATTACCAAAGATAGTGCCATCAGATAAATTTCTGCAAATAATAAATGTGGATCATTGCATAGTGGCTTGTTTGTTGATGTCAAGATGATTGGATATCCTCTAAACATAAGAAGATGAGACAATTAAAGTTTAATTAGATAAATATGATTTCTTTACTTATTTTAATTTTATAAGGTACAAAATGTAGTGAAGTGTATCTTACCTAATAGTACTTCTTTATAGACGATATTCATGGCATATGTTCGTTTTATCTATTTTGATTGCTCTTTCATGTCCCGGACTCTTCATTGACATTGATATCCCTCTAAAAAATACAACAAAAAATTGGCCATATGAGAAAACATGTTGTAGCAGATACAATCCAATTAGACATTGTTTGACCAAGTGTTTATTTATCATCATCGCAAAATATAAATATATGCTAAATTATTTTTGAACGAATTTGAAAGAATATCCTTCATTTTTTTTGGAAGGGGAGAGGGGAGGGGGGGAGACAAATTCTTAGGATAAAAGTATACTTGGCAGCAGATTGACCCATTATAATTTTTAGATGTCATTGGTTGGTTTAACATCTTTCATTTTTTAAAACTTTCACCATCTTTTCGGCAAAAGTTTTCTCATGATAAAGTATCATTTATATTGATCACATTAATATTTTAAGATTACAAATTGCATAAATTTCATTAACTTATCCTAGTACGTCAATGATAATTTTTTGTTAAAATTTGTTTGATTTTAATTTACTTTTTATTTGTAACTATTGTCTCTATTATCTTGCTTCATTCTTCTCCAAGAAGTGGTTTTACTATTATTAACATGCAAATTGCATCTGAAAATTATGAGATTAGAATTAATGATAATTATCAAGTAATTACGATGTGTGAAGAAAAATCAAAAATTCATATAAAGAATTATCAAATATAGTCTTGTCATTAAATTAACATCTTGCAGAGGAAGTAGCTATTATCATTTTAGTTAGTATTTTAACATAATTATAATCAGTAAAAAAATAAAAGTATTACCAATTGCGTGATCGTGTAATCCAAATAACCTGTTAAAAGAGAACAAACAAACTTACATTGGATACAATATTAAATTTGTGATAAAATATAAGTTACAAAATAAAATTTATGCAAGTGCACGTACTTATACAAATTATGTCACATACTTAAATAAATGCACATTGATACCCTTTCTTTCTAACCCTATCCAAAAGTTCACATTCCGGTCCAAAGAAAGACTTTCCGATCAGACTTCGAGAGATGCTAAGTCGAGCAAGTAGAGGTGATTCATATGAGGGGCAACACTCCGTTCTGAGCAGGGAAATGAAAAATGAGAGAGTCTTACTGGTGAAAACCCTAACGGGCACCGTAAGGCGATGGAAAGCTGAGAGAAATTAAAAAAATGAGAGAGTCTTACTGGTGAAAACCCTCACGGGCACCGTAAGGCGACGGTGAGTTGAGAGATGAATAAATGAGAGAGGTTTGCTGGTGAAAATCCTTCGGGGCACCGCAAGCCGAATGAGGTTGTTGACTTTGCAAAGGAATCAGATTATGGAAACCACATGCATAAGTGTGAAGACTGAAAAGGATTGACTAAATGGACTAGACTGTTTAATTTCGTAGCACGTACATTAAAAATTGAACTCACCACAATTACATGTTTATATATTTACATATATACACATACATCTATAAAATTGGGACAATAATAAAGTTACTTAAATAACTTTATATGATAGTTTAATTGTCAGTAATTTAAAACAAAGTAAATTAGCCAACGTGGAGAATTATTGGATTTGGCTTATTTTCATGAATCATGAATCAATAGTGCACTAAAGGCACGTAACATTATTTTACTTTGCTTGCATAAACTAAGAATTGAAAAATAGTATTGCTATCATTAAACAAATAATCATAGATTATTAAGCCAACATTTCATATAAAGTTTCTCCATTATCTTCAAGGAGTATAAAAAGGAGAAATGAGTCCATAAAAACCTACCTTGCAAGAAGCTGCCGTATCAAAGGAGGTATGAACCAAAATCATGAACTTTTTTATTTTAAATTTCAGTAACCTCAATTGATATGGCTGCCCAAAAATGAAACGTTTGCCTTTAGACTTCAAGGCTGTGAAGAGTCGCTAGCTTCACTAATATGAAGGATCATGTCTTTTCAAATAAATTTGGTGTCTTATTTAAAATTTGATGTTTTATTTAAATTCTTGGTATAAGTTGGGCATTTAGGTTATTTAAAAGGGTATTTAAGTAATTCAACTTTTTAGTTAAAAGCTTCCCACTTTTATAATAATATAGATATAGATATAGATAGATAGATAGATAGATATATAAAGCCAGGATTTTCATTAAGGGGGTCAAAATATAAAAATACTCCCAAGAAGTAAGGGGTGTCAATACATAGTGTGTGTATATATATATATTAATTGTTTAGCTACACAGTGTAATTTTCCGACGAAGCAGTGCCAATCGACACCCTTTGAGTGCATGTGGCTCCTCCACTGATTGTGACAAAAAAAAAAACATCTTTTGACTTTATGTTAAAGTGGATAGAATTCAGTGACTGGGATTAGCCCCTCTATTTAACCAAAGAAAATAAAGATCTTAGTTTCACACACAAGCTAAAGCGTAGACTTTGTGTTGTGATCATTGACAACTTAAAGTAGAACACCCCAGAAAAGTGTTACTTGAAATGAATCACCAAAGTTTCTGCTTTTCTACAAGCCATCTAAGTTCAAGAGTTTATGGAAGTATGTCTGCCATTTGATGAACTTCACTTGATCCAGGTCTCGGGCTCTCCTTTCTTTGCCTTGGCTAGCATGTACAACTTCTTATTTCAGCCTTTTTCCTCAAGTTCTACATTCAAGCGTTTGAACGATGTCGTTTTTGCAGCTGCAACTGCTAACTTCGCCTCCCTCTTGTAACAAAAATAATATTTTCACTTTATCTTATAGTGGGTAAAATTTAGTGACAATACGTAGGATTAACCCCTATATTTGACCAAAGAAAATAAACTAGCACACCAGAAAAGTGTTACTTGAATTGAACCAAAGTTTCTATCTTTCTACAAGCCATATAGGTTACTTTCTTACATTTTTAGCTTATGAATATATGAAGGACCTATAACTTTCGAGCCAGTGGAATACAATGGGAGTTTGCCTACAATGAAACTGAATCCTTACTCATGGACAAAGGTAAGTACTTGATTGTGAATTATAACTGTATTATGTACATAAGGTCGCTGCACAACACAAAATGTTGAAAATAAGATGGAATTATTAGGTGGCAAGCATTATTTTCTTAGACTTACCAGTAGGCACTGGATTTTCCTATGCAAGAACTCCAACAGCTTTACAGTCATCTGATTTACAAGCAAGTGATCAAGCATATGAGTTCCTTTACAAGGTAATTAGATTCTTCACGAAATTATTAGTTAAATGTATTTTCTCCTTTGCCCCTCAATGTTGTTCAATATGTAGTAGAACAGTCAATAATTTTATGTTGTTTGCAGTGGTTCCTTGATCACCCAGAATTCTTAAAGAATCCATTGTATGTTGGCGGCGACTCATATTCAGGGATGGTTGTTCCCATCATTACTCAAATTATAGCAACTAGTAAGACTATATTTTCCCTCAAATAGTTGTGAAACAAGTAATGGCAGCCTAAGGTAGTAAGGTGTTCTGTTCTTGTACTATAACATTTTGTGGCCTTGTGATAATGCAGAAAATGAGATGGGAATAAAACCTTTTGTGGATCTTCAGGTTTGTCATTTTTCTTGTATATATTCTCTTTTCCCTACGGATAAGCAGACGGATTACATACCAACTCAGAATTTGTAACGAAATTGTTATGAGAATGTCACGACCCAAGCCCATAGCATGTATTGTCTGCTTTGGGCCTAGGCTCGCACGGATTTGTCTTTCGGGCTACGCCACCTCGAGCCCCAAAAGCGCGTGCACCATGTGAACTTGTGTCATACCTTATAAAGTTCATCACTTTCCTCTATTATTCCGATATGGGGATTCGTCTAAGGTGACATGTGCACCGCTTATTCAGAAGTTTGGCAGCCTAGAAGCTAGTCAGTCCTACTTAACTTGCCCTCATCAGCCCCCTCCTTCATGGGCATCACACAGAATCAAAAGTCACTGTAGAATGTGAGTTGATTTGCAAAATGTATGACCTGATATCTCTCGTCAAGTGGTTTCAGGGATATTTACTCGGAAATCCATCGACTTTTAAAGGTGAAAAGAATTATGAGATTCCATTTGCTTATGGAATGGGACTTATTTCTGATGAACTCTATGAGGTTGGTTTTCCTTTGGTGTTATATAGTACAGTCAAACCTTTCTATAATAGCTACATTTGTTCCGATATTTTTTGGATGCTATAATGAAGTGTTGTTATAGAGGATATATATTAGTATAACATAACATACAAAATCGGCTCCGAGAAAAACTTGGCTTTATAGTAAATGACTATTATATATGGATGCTGTTATACAGAGGTTTGACCGTAAGATCTTAAATATCCTCCAGTTATGCGCTTTAATTTAGTTTGCTTACATTGTCCTTAGAACTAATTGATTTCCCTTTCTCAAATAGTCCTTGACGAGAAATTGTAAAGGAGAGTATCAAAACACTGATCCAAGCAATACACAATGTTTGCAAGATGTTCATACTTTTCAAGAGGTTGGATCCTATTTTGAGGAAAATCAAATATCATCTGTTTGTTTTATGATAGGTTCATTAACATACTGACCTTATGCAGCTTCTGAAAAGAATTAATAATCCCCATATTCTGGAGCCCAAATGTCAGTTTGCTTCACCAAAGCCACACCTATTGTTTGGCCAAAGAAGATCTCTTAATGTGAAGTTTCATCAACTTAACAATCCTCAACAACTCCCTGCGCTAAAGTGTCGCGTGGGTACTCATCAACAAACTCTAGCATTCTTTATGCTATTGATTTTTTGTTTCACTGAGATACTTACGAGAATTTACAACTTGCAATTGATTTAGAATGATTGGTACAAACTTTCTTCTCATTGGGCTGATGATGGCCAAGTTAGAGAGGCCCTCCATATCCGAAAGGTACGTTAGTTCTTGTTGGAAGGGGAACCTTGGAGCAACGGTAAAAATATCTCTGTGTGATCTATAGAGCACGGATTTGAGCCATGAAAGCAGTAATGCTTGCATTATGATAGGCTGTATATATCACACCCTTGAGATGCGGCCACCTTGCATGAATGCGTGATACTTTGTGCATCATGCTGCCTTTTTTTTTGAAGAACAACAAAATTTAACAAAGTGTGCTACACAAAACTAAAAATATGATCAATTTGATTACAGGGAACTATTGGAAAATGGGTGAGATGTGCAAGTTTGCAATACCAAAAGACAATCATGAGTAGCATACCATATCATGCAAACCTCAGTGCTAAAGGTTACAGATCTCTTATATACAGGTTGAGTAAGATTGTTGTGTTTGCAAGATTGGAATAACTACATAAATAGTTGAAGATTATTATCTCTGTGAAACTATTTACTTAGTTTTCTATGTTTTTTGAATTAAGCAGTGGAGATCATGACAAGGTTGTTACCTTCCTATCAACTCAAGCATGGATAAAATCTCTTAACTACTCCATTGTTGATGATTGGCGACCGTGGATCGTTGACAATCAAGTTGCCGGGTTAGTTTATGATGAAAACATTGTACGCTAGTCATAAGCTCTGTCAAGGTATAGAAGTTAAACTCATTTTTTGTCTTTTGCATGATTGTAGTTACACGAGAAGTTACTCAAATCGGATGACATTTGCCACAGTAAAGGCAAGATATCTCTTTCACTTGCTTTTCTCAGTTAAGTTTGAAGATAAAAAATTTTGTTAAATAGTTGGTGTTTAAATTGCACTATTTTGTTACAGGGAGCAGGGCATACTGCACCAGAGTATAAGCCTCGTGAATGTCTGGCCATGCTCAAAAGGTTGATGTCTTACAAGCCTTTGTAATCAACAAATGTATCATAATTTGTAATCACTGTCAAGATTCCATTGGCACAGTTCAAACATTCATTTTTTATTTCAAGGGGAAAGGGCTATAGCCTTAATAGAATAAAACCAAAGTCAAGGTTCAGTTTTCAGTAGTATATAATTATGAAAAGTTGTAAATAAAAAGATATGTCCTGAAAGTGCCTGCCTCTCTTCTTCAGCTAGAATTATATGAACCATGTCTAAGAAGTTCTATTCCACTATTCCAGCATTATACTTGAATTTTCACAAGATAAGAACTATCAGGCTCGCTATAGTTGCCGAACCAACTACTTTTTTGTAACTTCGCATCGTGTTTAAAGAGTAACTAATCTTAAAGCTTTTTAAGAAAATATGTCTGCTAATACGTTGTCCTCTTGACAGTCTCTTCAAATAAAGAATATGTGTCATCAGTGTAATACATTTTATACTATCAGGTCATCTAAAGTATACATACAGGTAAATCCCCTTAAAATGTGAGATTTATAATCTTGAAAATAAGATATATTACCTGCTACAACATGTAAACATAACACGATGGTGTAAATATATTTACACGGATGGTGCATATTATTCCTTAATCTAAATTATAGACTAAAATTTGAAATTGGGAAAGTGAGGGCTGTTGGAAGGTATATTGTTAGGTGACAGAGTTGAAGTCAAAGAAAAGGAGTTGGTCACTTGGCTGTATTTTCCCAGAAATTGTAAGAGGAATAACAGAACCAGAAACTCACCAACTTTCAATCATTAATTTTCAGCACACCAACTCCTCCACTCTATATGGTCACGTCTCTTTGGTTTTCTATAAATACCATTTTTATTTCTCCAAAAAGCAGGTTTCTACCTTAAACTTATCTACTTCAGAAACAAATTACTATATATACTAGTTAAAATATTCACAAGCAGCAATGGCAACCAATGGAGAAAACCAAAATGGAAGACACCAAGAAGTTGGACACAAGAGTCTTTTACAAAGCGATGCCCTTTATCAGGTAAACTACATACAAATCATATATGTAAAGGGCAGCCCGGTGCACGCGAGGTTCGGGGAAGGGCCGGACCACAAGAATCTATCGTACGCAGCCTTATTGTTAGATTTAAAGCACAAATGACAGCAAAACACGATGAAGACAGTGTCTACTTTTAAACACAACAAGAAGCAGGGAGAATATGAAGAACTAAAATTAAGAAGATGACTTAGAAACTAACATACAAAGAGTTCAGTTAAAGGCAGGTTCTTAAAACATATCCTAAAAAGAAAACTGAAATAGATCATGACCCTACTTTTAAGTCATGGAACTGACCATGATAACTAACTCCTAATAAAACTAAAAATACAAACTGCAGGAAAATAATATAAATATTGCAGTCCTAAAGCAACTAATTAACACTCCTCCTTGCATTAGGAGCTGCAAATTCCAAGTTGTTGCCTCAGGAACTCGAACTTGCTGACGGGAAGAGATTTCATAAACACATCTGCTAGCTGGTCTTCAGATTTGCAGTATACAAGAATCACTTCTCCATTTTTCTGCTCATCCCTCAAGAAAAAAAAGCTTAATGTTGAAGTGTTTAGTCTTCCCATGGAACACTGGATTATGTGAAATAGCTATTGCAGCTTGATTATCAACATGAATCTCTGTAATATCTCTTTGATCCATATGCAATTCACACAGTATTTTTCTCAGCAATAAGGTTTGATTTACTGCCGCTGTTGCTGCAATGAATTCAGCCTCTGCAGTGGATTGTGCCACAGTTTCTTGCTTCTTGGAACACCAAGAAAATATCCCTGATCCTAGGCTGAAGCAATATCCAGATGTACTCTTCATATCGTTAAAGGATCCAGCCCAATCACTGTCTGAGAATCCATACAACTTGAGATTCTGACACTTCTTGAATTTGACACCATAGTCGACAGTACCTTTAATGTATCGTATAATTCTTTTTGCTGCTCTGAAATGCATTTCAGAAGCACAATGCATAAATCTAGACAAAAGACTTACAGCAAATAGAATATCCGGCCTTGTAGCAGTGAGATACATCAAGCACCCAATCAAGCTTCTGAAATTTCCTTCATCAACTTTATCAGTTCCATCCTCTTTGCTTAACTTTTCTTTTGGATTCATAGGTGTACTTGTTGCCTTGCAGTTCTCCATGCCTAATTTTTTAAGTATCTCCCTTGCATACTTCTTCTGGCAGATAAAAATTTTCATCAGAACCTTGCTTGATTTCCATTCCCAGAAAGTATGTCATTAGCCCAAGGTTTGCCATTTCAAAAACTTCCATCATTTCCTTCTTAAATTCTTCAACCAGGCACGCATTGTTCCCTGTCACCAAGAGATCATCATGTCACGATCCGGATTTCCCGTCCTTGGAAGTCGTGATGGCGCCTACTAATATGAGCTAGGCAAGCCGACTGTTTGAACAAATTACCTTTTTACCCATTTTATATTCTTTAACAATTATGAAGCAATAACATGTAGACAGCGAAATTTACAATAAGCGGAAGAAAAACAATAAACTATCTGAATATGAATCCAATACAACTGTTTGAACATCGGCTACCCAGAACTGGTGTCACAGTTTTACAGACGGTCTAAGAATACTACATACAAAGTCTGAAAGATAAAAGATACGTTGTTTCTGAAATAAGTAAATGAAACAGGATAAAGGGATAGAGGGAGACGCCAGGGCCTATGGACGCCTGCAGGACTACCTTGGATCTCCGTGTGGGCTGAAGGCAGCCACCCAAGCTACGGTCCAAAAGTTGTTGCTCCGGGATTTGCACACAGTGCAGAGTGTAGTATCAGCACAACCGACCCCATGTGCTGGTAAGTGCCTAGCCTAACCTCGGCGAAGTAGTGACGAGGCTCGGACCAAACTACCAAATAAACCTGTGCAATTTAACTATATACAGCGGAAAAGAAGAACAGTAATATACAGTCAAGTATGGGAGGGGAAACATGATGCGGGGGACTATCAATTTAGAATAGAAAGACAACGGGTAATTAAAAGGAACAACATATCTCAGATATCAACAAAAAAGATAAGAAATCAAATAGTGCACGGCATCACCCTTCGTGCTTTTACTCTCGTCCTCACCAAAGCAATCATGTAATGAAAATGTGCAAGGCATCACCCTTCGTGCTTTTACTCTCGTCCTCACCATATAATCAATATAATCGGCACGAAATTATACATCGTGCAGCACGGCATCACCCTTCGTGCTTTACACTCTTCCTCACAAATCATACACGGCATCACCCTTCATGCTTTAACACTCTCTCACCAAAACAATACACGGCATCACCCTTCGTGCTTTAATACTCTTCCTCACCCAAACAACAATCACAAACAATAGGTCAAGGAAATGAATGAAATTACAATAAAAATCCCGGCAAGGGAACAATAGTTCAACAATTGAGTTCCGACAAGGGAACAATATCAAAAGAAGCATCAACCTCTCGGCAAGGGAGATAACATTAAAACACCCAATTTCCCTCATGAAAACTATTGATTTTGAGTTGAAATCATGTGAAAAGATGTTAAGGATTGAAGAAAACTAGTTAGAAATCACTTACAATCGATTTAGAGTAGATGTTGCCTATAAAAAATCGCCCTAGGGTGTTTTGGTTTTGAAAGACTGTGAAAAATGGTTGAAATGCGTCTAAGTTCCTCGCATTTATGATAAGTTCCTAGCATTTGCGAGGTAGGCCGGCCTAGGCTATGTTCGCATTTGCGACACAGCCTTCGCATTTGCGAACTCGCAATTGCGAGCCGGGCTTCACAAATGCAAAGCCTGCAGGCCTGCAATAGAACAGCTGAAATTTTTCCTAGTCTAATTCTACTCTGTGGCCTATCCAAAACTCACCTGAGCCCTCGGGGCTCCAAACCAAACATGCACAACAACCTAAAATATCATACAAACTCGTTCGTGCATTCAAATCACCAAATAACATCAACAACTATGAATTTAGCATCAAAATTATGAAATTTCTTAAGAACTTTAAATTTCTCAAATATGGTCCGATTCACGTCGTTTCAAGTCCGTTTCTTACCAAATTTCATAGACTCATCTTAAATCATATGTAAGTCCTGTACCGGGACCAAAATATGGGCCTGATACCACCAAGTTTTAAACACATTTTTTTTTCAAAAACTCATAAATATTTCAGAAAATAATTTTCTTTAAAAATTCATTTCTCGGGCTTGGGACCTCGGAATTCGATTCCGGGCATACGCCCAAGTCCCATAATTTTCTACGGATCCTCCAGGACCGTCAAATCACGAGTCTGGGTCTGTTTAACCGAAATGTTGACCGAAGTCAACTTAATTTATTTTAAAGTCAAGATTCATCATTTTTCACAAATTTTCACATATTGGCTTTCCAGCTACGTGTCCATACTGTGCATACAAATCGAGGTGAGATAGAAAGAGGTTTTTAAGGCCTCAAAATGCAGAATTTATTTTTTAAACAAGTGATGACCCAAACATTCTCCACCTCTAAAACAACTGTTTGTCCTCGAACGGACAGAAGAAGGAAGTACCTGAGTCGGGAAAAAGATGGGGATAACGGCTACGCATATCTGACTTGGACTCCCAGGTCGATGTCTCAGCAGGCTAACCTCTCCACTAAACACGAACAGAAGGAAAATGCTTTGATCTCAACTGACGAACCTGCCGGTCTAGAATAGCCACCGGCTCCTTCTCATAAGACAAATCCTTGTCCAACTGGACAGTGCTGAAATCTAACACGTGGGATGAATCGCCGTGATACTTCTGAAGCATGGACACATGAAACACTGGATGCACGACTGATAAGCTCAGCGACAACGCAAATCTGTAAGCCACCTCTCCCACTCGATCAAGAATCTCAAACGGTCCAATAAACCTAGGGCTAAGCTTGCCCTTCTTCCTAAATCTCATCACGCCCTTCATAGGCGACACTCGAAGCAATATCTGCTCACCGACCATAAATGCCAAATCACGAACCTTACGGTCAACATAACTCTTTTGCCTAGACTGAGTTGTATGAAGCCTATCCTGAGTGACCCTGACCTTGTCTAAGGCATCCTGCACTAGATCTGTACCCAACAACCGAGCCTTTCCCCGCTCAAACCATCCAACCGGTGACCGACACTTCCTACCATACAAAGTTTCATAAGGAGCCATTTGGATACTCGACTGGTAGTTGTTGTTGTAGGCAAACTCTGCTAAAGGAAAAAACTGATCCCACCAGCCTCCAAAGTCAATGACACAAGCTCGGAGCATATCCTCCAAACTCTAAATGGTCCGCTCGGACTGCCCGTCCGTCTGAGGATGAAATGATGTGCTGAACTCAACCCCTATGCCCAACTCTCGCTGAATTGCTCTCCAAAAATGTGAGGTAAACTGCGTACCTCGGTCCGAAATGATAGACACGGGCACACCATGAAGGCGAACAATCTCCCGAATATACATCTCAGCTAACCTCTCGGAAGAATATGAGACTGCCACAGGAATGAAATGTGCTGACTTGGTCAGTCTATCAATAATAACCCACACTGCATCGAACTTCCTCTGAGTCGTTGGGAGTCCAACAACGAAGTCTATAGTGATACACTCCCACTTCCACTCAGGAATCTCAATCTTCTGGAACAAACCACCAAGCCTCTGATGCTCGTACTTAACCTGCTGATAGTTCAAACACCGAGCCACATATGCAACGATATCCTTCTTCATTCTTCTCCACCAATAATGCTGCCGCAAATCCTGTTACATCTTCGCGGCGCTTGGATGAATAGAGTAGCGGGAACTATGGGCCTCATCTAAAATCAACTCCCGGAGCCCATCCATATTAGGCACACAAACTCGACCCTGCAATCTCAAAAATCTATCATCTCCGAAGGTAACCTGCTTGGCACCTCCACGCTGCACCGTGTTTCTAAGGACACACAAATGAGGATCACCATACTACCGATCTCGGATACGCTCCAATAAAGAATAACGAGCGACTGTGCAAGCTAACACACGGCTGGGCTCAGAAACATCCAACCGCACAAACTGATTGTCCAAAGCCTGAACATCCAAAGCAAGCGGTCTCTCACCGACCGAAATATAAGCAAGACTGCTCATACTGGCTGACTTCCTACTCAAAGCATCGGCCACCACATTGGCCTTTCCCAAATGATATAAGATGGTGATATCATAGTCTTTTAATACCTCCAACCACCTCCTCTACCTCAAATTTAAATCTTTCTGCTTGAACAAATACTGTAGACTCTTGTGATCCGTGAACACCTCACATGCCACGCTATAAAGATAATACCTCCAAATCTTCAATGCGTGAACAATGACTGCTAACTCCAAATCATGAATCGGATAGTTCTTCTCATAAATCTTCAACTGCCGCAAATCATAGGCAATGACCCTGCCATCCTACATCAATACTGCACTAAGTCCAATACGAGATGTATCACAATAAACGGTATAAGGCCCTGAACCCGTGGGCAAAACCAACACTGGTGTCGTAGTTAGAGCTGTCTTGAGCTTCTGAAAGCTTGCCTCAAACTCATCTGACCATCTGAACTGGGCACCCTTCTGGGTCAGCCTGGTCATTGGGGCTGTGATAGATGAAAACCCTTCCACAACCGACGATAGTAGCCTGCCAATCCCAAGAAACTCCGGATCTCTGTAGCTGATGCTAGTCTAGGCCAGTTCTTGACTACCTCAATCTTCTTCAGATCAACCTGAATACCCTCTGCTGATACAACATGACCCAGGAATGTAACCTAACTCAACCAAAACTCACACTTTGAAAACTTAGCATACAACTGACTATCTCTCAAAGTCTGAAGAACCACTCTAAAATGTTGCTCATGCTTCTCCCGGCTGCGGGAATAGATCAAGATATCATCAATGAAGACTATCACGAACGAATCCAAGTAAGGCCTGAACACTCGGTTCATCAGATCCATAAAAACCGCTGGGGCATTTATCAACCTGAATGACATCACCAATAACTCATAATGCCTGTACCGAGTGCGAAAAGCTGTCTTAGGGACATCGGATGCCCTAATCCTCAACTGATGGTAGCTAGATCTCAAGTCAATCTTTGAAAATACCTTGGCGCCCTAAAACTGATCAAACAAAATCATCTATCCTCGGCAATGGATACTTATTCTTGATTGTAACCTTAATACACATTCTCATCGATCCATCCTTCTTCTTAACAAACAACACCGGCTCACCCTAAAGCGAGACACTAGGTCTAATGAAGCCTTTCTCAAGCAAGTCTTGCAACTGCTCCTTTAACTCTTTCAACTCAGGCAGGGCCATACGATACGGCAGGATAGAAATAAGCTGAGTACCCGGTGCCAAATCAATGCAAAAGTCAATATCCCTGTCGGGTGGCATACCCGACAGGTCTGAAGGAAATACCTCAAGAAACTCACGAACAATGGGCACAAAATCAATGGAAGGAACCTCAGCACTAGAATCACGAACATAGGTCAAACACCCCTTCTCGACCATACGCCGAGCCTTCATATATGAGATAACACTACAGGTAGAACGACCAGGAGTCCCTCTCCACTCTAAATGAGGTAAACCCGGCAAGGCTAAGGTCACAGTCTTGGCATGACAATCCAAGATAGCATGGTAAGATGATAACCAATCCATCCCTAATATGACATCGAAATCAGCCATGTCCAGAAGAAGCAAATCAACACGAGTCTCAAGAACCCCAATCATAACTATACATGAACGATGGACTCGATCTACCATAATAGAATCATCCACCAGTGTAGAAACATAAATGGGAGTACTCAAAGAATCACTAGGCATGACTATACACGGTACAAAATAAGATGACACATAGGAGTATGTAAATCCCAGATCAAATAAAATTGAAGCATCTCTGCTACGAACCAGAACAATACCTGTGATAACTGCATCGGAAGCCTTAGCCTCGGGCCTGGCTGGAAGAGCATAACATTGAGGTTGGGCGCCACTACCCTGAACTAAATCTCTGGGATGGTCTGCTGCTAGCTGGCCTCCACCTCTAGCAACCTGAGCTCCACCTCTAATACCTCTACCTCCACCTCTAGCACCTGTACCCCCACTTCTAGCTGGTTGGGCAGGCTGTGGAACACTCGGTGCCTGAACCATGGCACAGGAACCCTGATGTTCAGAGTTGCTCGATGCTCGAAGGCAATACCTAGCAATGTGACCCATCATCACAAGTATAACAAGCCCTCGGCTACTGACACTACTGACCCTAATGACCTGAATGACCACCCGAAAACTCTGAAGCGTCAGTGCACTGATAGGAGCTGGTGGTGCACTGTAGGACTGCTGATCAGAATACTACATCTGAGAACTACGACCACCTGAAGCACCGTGAGAAACCTAAAGTGCTGACTGAAAAGGCCTAGGAGGATGTCCTCTACCATACGAATTACTGCCTCCAGACAAGGTACCACTGAATTGGCCGGAATGACGAGGCCTCTTGTTAGAACCCTGACCACCTCCCTGCGATAGAACCATCTCAACTCTCCTGGCCACATTGGCCGACTCCTGGAAAGAAATCTCACTCCCTGCCTCCTTGGCCATATGAAGTCGAATAGGCTGGATAAGTCCCTCAATGAACCTTGTTAGCTTATTTGAGTCCATCAAACTATAGAGTACCTGGTTCTCTATGAGATTGATACGTAGAATGCAGTAAAGACTAAATGTAAAGAAGGCAAGAGATTTTCTACGTGGAAAAATCCCACACAAGGGGATAAAAAAACCATGACCTACTCTTATAGGCTTTTAACTTAACTAACTTGTAATCTACCTATTACAAGCCACTTTGCAAACACCCTATTGCAAAGACTTCAAACTAACTTATGATGCAACCACCACAAGCCACGCTCTAGCTCTCCTAGTTATAGAGGATTTAACTTATGACTATTCTAGTTATAGAGGATTTAACTTATGACTATTCCTAGTCACAACATAAACTCTAAAGTTTACGAATTTGGTTTGTTCCTAAGACAGCGCTTCTGAGAAAGCAAACTAGGAATTACAATGTAGAACAATTAACAAGATTACAACTCAACTATGGATGTACATAAGACTTGTTTAGAAACTAATCCTTAGTGGAGTTATCTTCTTGTTCTTGACACATCAGTGACTTCAATGCCCGATGAATGCTTTTTATTCTTGTGAGAATATCACTTAATGCACAAGTGATGGTGTGTCTTGCACTAGGTTGTTTTATCACAAAAGATATTACAATAGATAGTGATGTCAACTCTTGGTATACTTCTTCCCAGTGAGAAGTGACTGCTACACAGCCACTTCTAGGCAGTTGCATTCCAGCTGGATAGTGGACTTTGTACTTCTGTCAGGACACACCAACGGACCAGGTCCTGGTTATGTTCCTCTTCTATAACAATTGCGCGATGGGCACTTTCTTCTGCTACGTTCCAGCTGTGCACTTGACCTGTACTTCTGTCAGAGAACCCTAAGGGACTAGGTCACCAGGTCCTTATTGTGTTTCTCTCTGTGTTAGTTCGTCCATTTGCTGACAAGTTCATATGAAATGTATCCCGTGGAACAAATTCTCTATCTGGTTCTTCACAATAAGTTTGTTAGATCATCAATACATAGGAAGTATAAGGTTAAGACATTGAAAACTCATTAATTTCCCCCTTTTTGATGATGACAAACTTAGGCATGGAAAGCAGTTGTTTGGATCAGAATTGAATTGATGAGATACCGGTTCCCCCTTAATCTTAGATCTCCCCTCCTTGTCATTTTTAGTTCCCCCTCAATCTCAGACCCCCTCTCCTTTTTTGATATCAGGCATAATATTACCCAACAACATCATTCACTTCTTTTTCCCCTTTTGGCATCATTAAAAAGAACAAGTGTGTCGAAGAGCACAAGCAGATAATAAGCATAAAGAAGTCTAACACAGCTAGCTCATGCCACATATGTGCACACAACATGACATAAAAGAGAAGCTGGAGGAGCACAATATTATACATATAAAGAAAGGGGAGTTATTTTATTAATGTTTACATTGTACTGAGCAATACAGGAGTAGTAATGGTTAAGTTCAATATGCCATCACAAAAACAAGTAAGCACAAGTAAAACAATAGCCACATGAAGTTGGAGCAAAACTAGCTTGACACTAGGGAGGATCCTAGGGAGCACTAAAAGAAGGAGGCTTGGAGGAAGAGACAACAATGATTTTGAGAACTAGGTCTAGTCTAGCATTTACAACAAGTTGTTCTTCAAGTAGTTGAGCTCGAAGTCTCTTATTTTCCTTTCTCAGTCGGGCAACCTCCTCATGTACAGAATCAGTTCCTTTAACTGCTTGGCTAAGCTGAGTTTCCAGTATGGAATTTCGAGCCCTCAGCCTTCTTATTTCCTCAGAAGCTGTATTTTGAGCGTTTATCAGCTGAGAAATGGTCGAGATGCTTCCACCAACTTTTTCTATAAAGTCACATTCTTCTAGAGTGGTCTTAAAGGAGGTCTTCTTGCGTGTGCCCACTATGGGATTTCTCAAGGGAACCTTATAGAATCTGAACACTTGAGTGATGAGAAAGCCATAAGGTAACCCATGATTGCCACCCTTAAAATTTGCCACCTTCTGCATATGATCTATCATGATTGCAGGCAGATTGATTGGCACAAACTCATCAAGCTCTTCCATCAGGACCAAATCTGATTTTGTAGCAATGGAACGTCTCTCAGAGCAGGGTAAGAGTACTTTATTAACCAATTCAAAGAGAAGCTGGTACACAAGAAGCAATACTTTCTTATGGACCTGTTCCCCCTGTTGAATAGCTTGCTCTTTTATGATGGCTCTCCAAAAGTTTATTCCACAGACATCCTTAACTGAGGACACACCTTCACACGGAATTCTGAGAATTTTTCCCAATGTTGAAGCGTCGAGCATGATATCCACCCCATTTACAAGCGCACATATATGATCCCCCTCAACAGTGAAGAGAGATGCGTATAAGGTTTGCACTGCATCTTCATATACTAGAGGCATGCTCCCTTCAAACAGGTGTTCCCATTATTGAAATTTCACAATCTTCAGAATTTGTCTCATGCATGCCATCTCCGAAACTGCTGGATCAAATGTTTGTCCCCACAACACTTTTTGAGTTCTTAATCTCTGCTTCCATAGAACACCATCACAGGTCAAGGACCTTGTTGAACCAGGTTCCTTAACAGTTTCCCCTTTTTGTTTGCTAGTCCCTTCGGCAGACTTTCCTTTCCAGCTTGCTGCCCCCACAGTATTGTCCTCATACATGGCTAGCTTTGTTTTACTCCGTTTAGACTTGCTGTTGTACTTCACGGATGACCCTTTTTGTTCCTTAACAGTTTTGTTAATCTTCATAGACTTTTTCCCTAAGGAACCAGGTTCCCTAGAAGCATCTTTGTCTATCTGGTTTACTGATACACTCTTGATGAAATCCTTTGGATTCATTTTCCTCTTTCTCCTTGTCTTGACACTCCTCTTACTTTTCTACAATGAAGATTCAAAATTCTCTTACTGTAGGGACCTGGTGATGGGTGATTTGGAAGAAGACTCCAAGAGCTTGGAATGAACAGGAGGTGCAGGAGTGAGTTTGCATGGAAGTGAATCAGGTTCATCAGAAGTTTTTCTAAGAATATCTCATGAGCCAAGGACTCGAGGAGTGTTGTGGTTCTTACATCTCCTATGAATGGCATGTCTTCCCCCTGATACTTAGAAGAGAGATATACTCCTTCATTCATCAAACTCTTAGCAGATATAGACATAATCATATGAGCTGCTTGCTTTTCTGGTGACTCCTTGAGAGTCACTGAGTCAAACATGGAGGTGTTCAGGTACTGGTCAGGATCATCCTCAGGGGCTTCTGATACTCGAGTAGTAAGACCTCATGTGTGGTCTTTGATGAGATCCTAGGATTGACTAGACATATGATTCTCAAAATAATGGTAAATAGGGTTTATTAGAAATGAAAAAACTGTAAGGGTGGAGGGGGAGCCAGAAGTGTGTAAGGTGGTTGAAGGTGTGAAATAATGATGCTCAAGGAATTATTTCAAAGATAATGAAGAAGTGGGAACAATGTTAATGGCGAGGGAATGATAAGATTGTTCGACCGCCATTAGATGAGTACTTAGTAGACGAGTAGAGAGAGAAAGAGATAGATGGGAAGAGAATCCTAGCTATACACGGGAGATGAAGGTTCATGACTTTCCGTGAGAGAGAAAGAAAGTTTTATTGGAAGAATAACTAATGATGAGTGGAGAGCAAAACAGGTTCTGAATAATTTTGAAAATGGCAGTAGGTTTGTGGGAAAGTGTTACCGTGTAGAGAGGATGAAAGGATTTGACGAACAAGACATGACACACAGACGTTGAAAAGTAGGATGAAGTGGCAGCTGAATTACAAAATATTTATATTTTTTTTGTTTAGAAATGGCATGCAAAATTAAGCACATTACTACTAACCTGAGATGTAGGAAGCTGATGCCAAGAGCAATCTTTTGAACAAAGTTTTAGCAGCTCGCCTCTTGCAGTTCATAACTGTACCTTTAGCTTCTATGATCGTCATGCGTGTTTACCTACAATGGTATTGATGTGAGTTAGTCTTGGTTAGAAAACACTTTAGCTACCTTTACCTGACAGTGTCTTACACAGTCAACAAATGGAGGATCGGGTTCTTCATTAGTTTTTTGTGTCCCTGTCTTCACCTTGATTTATCCGAAATATTCTCTACTTGAGGCTTTGATGTAGATATCTGGAGTTTGGTCTTCTGTTTTGCAATCCTTTCCCCCAATCAATCCCTTCTTCATATTGGCCCTTAGAAGAAGATCTCACCCTTCAATGTGTTTGCAATTTCTCTCCAGGTGTTGATGAGGTCATTTCGTTGCTTCATTGTCTCCCGAAAGATAAGGTATTCATCATGATAGGTGCACTTTGGTTTTCCAATTTGAGACAGAAGTTGGTTGAAAAGAGAAATATGGAGGTTAATTTGATTTCCCCACACTTTGTGTTCTGCTGCTTGTGTAGTGCCATGAGCTGCATCTTTACTTCTTCCTTTAGCTTTAGTGGTAGCAAGTGACGTACCCGGTTCTTTGTGAGATATGGAGGATTATGTTGTGTTGTCTTTTGCTAGTTTCCTTCTTCTTGCTTACTTTATTATCCTCCTAATTTGAAGCCTCAGATATTTCCCAGAGACAGGATTGGTTCATCATATTAGTCCTCACGGTTTATTTCTTGGCAAGGTAGAGTGTCTTGTTGAATACCCCATAAGCATCTCCTTCCATTTAGTGCTTCCTTTGTTGGAGACCTTGTGGCCTTGTTTTGTGGGTTGTTCCCCAGAAGGATTCCTTCACTCGCCTTTTTGCATTGCGCTTCCCAAGTTGATCCTTCCTGTTGTTAGAAACAAGGCCTTTTCTTCCAATTGGCAGTTCCTGGTGAGTTTTTTTTTTGATTTCAGAGGGACCTGGTTCGACACCTATTCTCAAAGTAGAGAGTAGTATTCATTCCTTTTGCCCAGAATTTCTTGGTGATTCCATAGGCGATGAGCATAATCTATGCAGCATTTTCTAGTTCCGTTCTTTCCTTCAGCTACGCCATGTTACTGTGGAGTCCTTGGTGTAATTGTGCATGATCCCTTCTCCCCCTCCTTCATTATTTTTGTGAACTCATGTCCAGGTGATGCTTGAGTTTGGCAGACCGCTGACTAGGTCTTAGAGGTGAGAAGTTTGCATATACCAATCCTTCATGCCGTGGTTGTGACTTCACTCATCTCATACCGCCATATTGTGGATATTAATGACTAGCAGGAGTGACTATTCTTGTTACCCTCATTCACTGAGACTACTTGGAGAGTAATCAGATTGGTGACCGCACCCTTTTTAGGCCATTCACATAGTGCTTATTCCCACTCGAATGCTAAAGGAACCTTTCTGCCTTTTCATTCACTGAGAATGTACCCTTTACTTTATTCTCAAGAATACATTCCCTTTCTGTAGGGGTTTCAGTGAGAAGCAATTCATGATATTTTCAGCTGCATGCTTTAGGCATCCACTGTCCATAGTCCATCGCAGCCTGCTTCCTCTCACTACTCCCTGCACTTGCACATCAAGGGTTAGATTTAGGAATCCAAACTAGTTTGGGTCCCTTGTTACTATAAAAAGGATGAATGAGGGATTTCCTAGTCCACGCAGGCAGCATCCGCTTTTTGCGAGTGGTACTTGGTCCTTTGCTAGTAGTCACTCTATCAGTAAATGCTTTGTTCTTTTGAGCAGACTAAACCCTAGCCTGGAAATTTTATTTAAAATGCATGTTGTTTCCATAGTGGGTACATAGCCAGTTATCAGGTATAGTGACATACTTGATGTGTGGGTTGTAGGGAATTTTCTCCCTTTGGAACCCAATGCCCTGCTTGCTCCCACTATTGTTGAGATACATGGCAGTGACGACATCTGAGGATTAGGTCTACTTCAGGGATTTCTCAAGATCATTTCTTACTTTTTCCAACTAGTTTGGAGTTGCTGATTCCTCTCGAGTTCACTGCAGAGATTGGTTTTTACAACAGTTAACTCCTTTTCGAGCAAGATGTGCGACTCACTAGCTAATTCCTTCCCTTTTCCAAGACTTACATTCATATGTTCTCTATTGAGTCCCTCAATGGTTTCCTCTAGATCAGTGCATATCACTAGTAGGTCATCCCTTTCCTCTTCAATAGATGCAACATTTTCTTCAAAAGTGTGTTTCTCATTGCTAAGACCTTGTATTATTTCTTTTAGATCAACAACTACTACCATCAGATCGTCTCTCTCATTTTCCAAACTAGTTATTTTTTCATTCAGGGCCTCCTTCTCTTGTTCAAGATTAGCTATGGTCTCATTTAAGTCCACTACAAAGACTACTAGATCATCTCTAGATTGTTCGACCTCTCTTAGTTCTATGGTCAGGATCTCCTTATCATTTATGAGACTAGTAAGCATCAATTAGGACATTTGATAAAGATCTTAGCTTCTTAGAAGAATAGGATTTCAGATTTCTTAGAACATCCCTGAAGTTTACCTCATCTTCTTCATCATCATCATCTGACTGAGCCATCAGCGTGAATAGTGAATCGTACTTTGTTGCTTCAGTTTCCACTGCCATCATGGAACTGTTTTCTGCATCTAATTTCCTTTCGGATTCACTTGAGGAGTCTCCCCAAGCATCAAGAGTCTGCTTAATGATATTGTCTGCATCACTTTTTCGATTGAATCTTTTCTCTGGATATAGGTTCCTTTTTCCCGCTTTGTCAGGATTTTGCTTGTACTACTCATATTTCGCGAGTGGGCAGTCTTTGATGAAATGCCATAATTTTCCACATCTGTGACAGAGATCGGTGTTCCTTGTTTTACTTGAACTGTCCCACTTTGGTATGCCACCATTTCTTCGAACCATTTTTTGAAATCTCCTAGTAAGATAGGCCATGTTACTATCTTCATCACTTGAATCACTCTTTTTAGCCTTAAGCACCAGGTTCTTTTCCTTCTTAGGCTCTCGTCTTTCACTGTCTTTCTTTCTTTTCATCTTGTATGTTTTCAGATTACCAATCAACTCATCCATGGTCAGAGTCCGTAGATCTTTAGCTTCAGTTATGGCATTTACCTTACTTTCCCAAGACCTAGGTAGAACACTGAGAATTTTCCTTACAAGCTTGTTTCTGGGAATGACATCTCCAAGTGAGTGAAGCTCGTTTATGATGGAGGTGAATCTGGTGTGCATATCTTGTATGGACCCATCATCCTTCATCTTGAAGAGCTCATATTCAGTGGTGAGCATGTTTATCTTGGATTGTTTGACCTGAGTGGTTCCTTTGTGTGCAGTTTGTAAGGCTTCCCATATTTATTTGGAAGTATCACAAGCTGATACTCTGTTGTACTCATCAGGTCCTACGCCATACATTAAGATTTTCTTGGCACGATAGCTTTTCTACAGCTTTTTTGTCAGTGTCATTGTACTCTCTTCTACCTTTGGGCACCAACGTTCCTATTTCTTCAAGTTTCTTCATGGGAACATGAGGACCATCACAAATGATGTCCCACAGCTCTGAATCTTCGGCCATCATGAAATCATGCATCTGAGTCTTCCACCAGCCGTAGTATTGACCATTGAATCTGGGAGGTCTATATGTTGATTGTCCTTCTTCAAAGTTTGGTGAAGCATCCATTTAGGATCTTTCCTAGGTGTTAGCCTGATAGGAGGAACCCGCTCTGATACCAATTGATAGCTTATATGAGTCCACCAAACTGTAGAGTACTTGGTTCTCTATGAGACTGATACGTAGAATGCAGTAAAGACTGAACGTAAAGAAGGCAAGAGATTTTCTATGTGGAAAAATCCCACACAAGGGGATTAAAAAACCATGACCAACTCTTGTAGGCTTTTAACTCAACTAACTTTAATCTACCTATTACAAGCCACTTTGCAAACACCCTATTGCAAAGACTTCAAACTAACTTATGATGCAACCACCACAAGCCACTCTCTAACTCTCCTAGTTACAGAGGATTTAACTTATGACTATTCCTAGTCACAACATAAACTCTAAAGTTAACGAATTTGGTTTGTTTCTAAGACAACGCTTCTGAGAAAGCAAACTAGGAATTACAATGTAGAACAATTAACAAGATTACAACTCAACTATGAATGTACATAAGACTTGTTTAGAAACTGATCCTTAGTGGAGTTATCTTCTTATTCTTGCCAAACCAGTGACTTCAATGCCGGATGAATAATTTTTCTTCTTGAGAGAATATCACTGAATGCACAAGTGATGGCGTGTCTTGCACTAGGTTGTTTTATCACAAAAGATATCACAATAGATAGTGATGTCAACTCTTGGTGTACTTCTTCCCAATGAGAAGTGACTGCTGCACTATCTGCACATCCACTCCTGGGCAGTTGCATTCCAGCTGGATAGTGGACTTTGTACTTCTATCAGGACACACCAACGGACCAGGTCCTGGTTGTGTTCCTCTTCTGTAACAGTTGCCTGATGGTTACTTTCTTCTGCTACATTCCAGTTGTGCACTTGACCTGTACTTCTGTTAGAGAACCCTAAGGGACCAGGTCACCAGGTCCCTGTTGTGTTTCTCTCTGTGGTCGTTCGTCCATTTGTTGACAAGTTCATATGAAATGTATCCTGTGGAACAGATTCTCTATCTGGTTCTTCATAATAAAATTGTTATATCATCAAAACAAAGGAAGTATAAGGCTAAGACATTGAAAACTCATCAAACCTCCTCACCCTCTCTCTCTCGATGGGATGTATGATAATAGCATGACGAGCCAAGTCGATAAATCTGGTCTCATGCTGAGTAACAGTCATAGAACCTTGCTGGAGACGCTCAAACTGCCTCCGATAGATCTCTCTCTGAGTGATGGGGAGAAACTTCTCCAAAAATAGCTGAGTGAACTGATCCCAAGTCAAAGCTGGTGATCCGGTTGGTCTAGCCAAGCAATAATCTCTCCACCAAGTCTTGGCGGATCCAGACAAGCGAAAAGTAGCAAAATCGACCCTATTGGTCTCCACTATCCCCATGTTCCTAAGAACCTCGAAACAGTTGTCTAGATAATCTTGGGGATCCTTAGAACATGCACCACTGAAAGTAGTAGTTAAGAGCTTGGTGAACCTATCCAACCTCCACAAAGCATCGGCAGACATAGCTGCTCCATCACCGGTATGAGCTACCACACCCGGCTGAACTGCTCCAAATGGCTGAACTGCTGGAGTTTGAAACTGGGGAGCTACCTGCTCCGGATTGCGAGTAGCAGGAGTCTGGGCTCCTCCTCCAGCCTGAGAGACGGTTGGTGCTACAGGAAGCAAGACTGCTCGGGTGACACTCTCCATAAGGCTCACTAGACGGACCAGAGCATCTTAGAGTACTAGGGTAGCAATGAACCCCTCTGGGACCTGATCTGGGCCCACCGGAACTGCCTAGGTCGGAACCTCATCATCAAAGTCAACCTGAGACTCCACCACTGGTGTTGCTGCTTTGGGATGAGCTCTGCCCCTACCTCGGCCTGTAGCACAACCTCGGCTTCGCCCTCTGCCCCTCGTGGGAGCTGTTGCTGGGGGCTTGGGTTGCTGGTCAGTGGATGAGGAAGCGCCTGTTCTCGCCATCTGCGAAAGAACAGAGTAGAAATTCAATTAGTATTGAAAAACCAAACTGCATGAC
This sequence comes from Nicotiana sylvestris, assembly GCF_000393655.2. Lineage (NCBI taxonomy): Eukaryota > Viridiplantae > Streptophyta > Magnoliopsida > Solanales > Solanaceae > Nicotiana > Nicotiana sylvestris. Next base: position 150,379,665 of record NC_091060.1, read on the forward strand.
AGGAAGGAATAAATGTGAAGTTTTTTCTAACTCCGTAGCCTATGGGGGATAAATACAGACATCTCCATACCGATCCCTCAGACTCTACTAAGCTTGTCTATGAACTGTGAGACCCATGTAACCTAGAGCTCTGGTACCAATTTTTCATGACCCGGATTTCCTACCCTTGGGAGTCGTACTGGCGCCTACTAATATGAGTTAGACAAGCTGACGGTTTGAACAAATTACCATTTTACCCATTTTATATTCTTTAACAATTATGAAGCAATAACGTGTAGACAACAGAATTTACAATAAGCGGAAGAAAAGCAATAAACTATCTAAATATGAATCCAATACAACTGTTTGAACATCAACTACCCAGAACTGGTGTCATAGTTTTATAGACGGTCTAAGAATACTACATACAAAGTCTAAAAGATAATAGATATGCTACTTCTGAAATAAGTAAATGAAACATGATAAAGGGATAGAGGGAGATGCCAGGGCTTGCGGATGCCTGCAGGACTACCTTGGATCTCCGTGTGGAATGAAGGCAGCCACCCAAGCTACGGTCCAAAAGCTGTTGCTCTGAGATCTGCACATAGTGCAGAGTGTAGTATCAGCACAACCGACCCTATGTGCTGGTAAGTGCATAGCCTAACATCGGCGAAGTAGTGACGAGGCTAGGACCAGACTACCAAATAAACCTGTGCAATTTAACTATATACAGCGGAAAAGAAGAACAATAATATAAAGTCAAGTATGGGAGGGGAAACATGCTGCGCGGGACTATCAATTTAGAATATAAAGACAACGAGTAATTAAAAGGAACAACATATCTCAGATATCAACAAAAAAGATCAAAAATCAAATAGTGCACGGCATCACCCTTCATGCTTTTATTCTCATCCTCACCAAAGCAATCAAGTAATGAAAATGTGCACGGTATCACCCTTTGTGCTTTTACTCTCGTCCTCACCATATAATCAATATAATCGGCACGGAATTGTACATCGTGCGGCACGACATCACCCTTCATGCTTTACACTCTTTCTTACAAATCATACACGGCATCACCCTTTGTGCTTTAACACTCTCTCACCAAAACAATACACGGTATCACCCTTCGTGCTTTAACACTCTTCCTCACCCAAACAACAATCACAAATAATAGGCCAAGGAAATGAATGAAATTACAATAAGAATCTTGGCAAGGGAACAATAGTTCAACAATCGAGTCCCGGCAAGGGAACAATATCAAAAGAAGCATCAACCTCCCGGCAAGGGAGATAATATTAATATCAACAGTATCCCGGCAAGGGAGGCAATATAATGATTCTCTTTTGTTTTTCTCTTTTTACTTCACAACTCACTTCACAACTTGAGCCAATGCTCTAAAAGGTTCAATTGCCACTTATACTTTCACATTTCATTATACAACTTGAGCCAACTCTCCTCAATGTTCAAATAACACAATTACTTCCACAAACTTTGACCAACAATAGAAATCATCACCAAGGCATGAATAATACAACGAAGTCATAATAATCACAATATAAGAGTCATGGTCATGCTAGACACCAACGTATAGATACTCGTCACCATGCCTATACATTGTACTCAACAAATACCACATAGCAAATAGGACTCGACTCCTAATCCCTCAAGCTAAGGTTAGACCAAACGTTTACCTCGATGCCACGAACACAATTGAAGTCTCAACTATCGCTTTACCTCTTGATTCTACCACCAATTCGCTTGTATCTAGCCACAAGTTACTTAATTACATCAATAAATGCTAAATAAATCAATTCTAATGCATGAAAATAAGTTTTACCCAAAAATTAAAAAATTGCCCCCGGGCCCACATGGTCAAAATCCGAGGTTCGAACCAAAACCTGATTACCCATTCCCCCACAAACCCAAATATATAATTGGTTTTGAAACCGAACCTCAAATCGAGGTCCAAATCCCTAAAATTTGAAAAAAACCTAGGTTCTACCCAAAACACCCAATTTCCCCCATGAAAACTATTGATTTTGAGTTGAAATCATGTGAAAAGATGTTAAGGATTGAAGAAAACTAGTTAGAAATCACTTACAATCAAGTTGGAGAAGAAGTTGCCTTTGAAAAATCGCCCAAGGGTGTTTGGGTTTTGAAAGACTGTGAAAAATGGTTGAAATGCGTCTAAGTTATGAATTTACAGGTTGTAGGTATCGCAATTGCGATCGGGGTTCACAATTTAGAACCTAGACTTCTGCTAAGCTCGCATTTGTGAAGTTGCTTTTGCGATCAACATGTCGCATTTGCGACGACTGGCCAAAAGGGGAAACATCGCATTTGCGAGGTAGGTTGGCCTGGGCTATGTTTGCATTTGCGACACAACCTTCGCATTTGCGAACTCGCATGCGAAGCCTGCAGGCCTATAATAGAACAACTGAAACCTGCAATTTTCCCTAGTCCAATTCTACTCTGTTGTCTATCCAAAACTCACCTGAGCCCCCGGGGCTCCAAACCAAACATGTACACCAACCTAAAAATATCATGCGGACTCGCTCGTGCATTCAAATCACCAAAATAACATCAACAACTATGAAATTAGCATCAAAATCATGAAATTTCTTAATAACTTCAAATTTTCCAATTTTCTCAAATACGGTCTGATTCACGTCGTTTCAAGTCTGTTTCTTAGCAAATTTCACAGACTCATCTCAAATCATATATAAGACTTGTACTGGGCTCCGAAACCAAAATACGGGACCAATACCATCATGTTTTAAATACATTTCATTTTCAAAAACTCATATATATTCCAGAAAACAATAATTCATTTCTCGGGCTTAGGACCTCGGAATTCGATTCCGAGCATATGTCCAAGTCCCATATTTTCCTAAGGATCCTCCGGGATCGTCAAATTACGGGTCTGAGTCCGTTTACCCAAAATATTGACCGAAGTCAACTTAATTTATTTTAAAGTCAAGATTCATCAATTTTCACAGATTTTCACATATTAGCTTTCTGATTATGCTCCTGGACTGCGCACACAAATCGAGGTGAGACAGAAAGACTTTTTAAGGTCTCGAAATGCAGAATTTCTTTTTAAAACAAGTGATGACTTGGGTCATCACACATCAATATAAAGAGAAGCTATAAGAAGATCAGTTCCCTTATGTTTGACATAAAGGGTAACTTCAGACATACTTCTTACAAATCCCAAACTCAACAAGTGTTCATCTATCTTGGTATACCAAGCCCTTGGAGCTTGTTTTAAGCTATAAAGAGCCTTTTTAAGAAGACAACTTTTTTCTTCTTGTCCTTGCTCATTGAAACCCTCTGGCTGCTCTACATAGATTTCTTCCTCCAACATACCATTTAAAAATGCGGATTTGATATCTAGCTAGAACACCTTCCAGCTTTTTTGTGCTGCTATTTCTAGCAATAGTCTAATAGTATCCAACCTGGCTACTAGAGCAAAAGTGTCTGAGTAGTCAACACCAAAATTCTGGCCATACCCCTTGACAACAAGCCTAGCCTTGTGTTTGTTGATAGAACCATCAGAATTAAGCTTGGTTCTAAACACCCATTTTACTCCAATGACCTTCCTATCCTTTGGCCTATAAACTAACTCCCAGGTTTTGTTTTTCATGATCATTAACATCTCATGTTCCATAGCATTTCTCCAATTTGTATCTTGAAGTGCTTCCTCGTGCCCAGCAGGTTCACAAATTGCCATATTACTTTGTTGGTAGATATCAGAAAGTAATCTTGTACCTCTAATTGGAGGATGATCCACTAACTCATTTTCCCATTGATCAGATGCTTGCTTCTCTGATGCTTTGATTGGAATTTGATTATTCTCCCAATCCCACGTTTCTTCCTCATTAAAGTGAACATCTCTGCTGAGGATCATCTTTCCTGTTTGTGGATCATAAAATTTGTAGGCTTTGGAGAATGAGCAAGCCTCGAATGGAGTTTTATTCTGCAATATTTTAGCGGAAAGTTGGTTTTGGAGAAATATCGCCGAGTTAGCTGCCTCAACCCAAAAGCTTTTCGGCAGCTCTTTTTCATGCATCATGCACCTTGTCATCTCCATTATATACCTATTCCTCCTTTCACTAACTCCATTTTTCTATGGAGAGTATGGGCAGTGAGCTGAAGAACAATACCACCTTCCTCGCAAAATTTGTTGAATTCTTCAAAATTATACTTTTTTCCATTGTCAGACCATAGGGATTGGATTCTGTAACCACTTTGATTTTCCACTATCTTCTTAAACTTCCAAAAATTCCAGCCACCTCTGATTTGTATTTCATAAAGAAAATCCAGCAGAATCTTGTATAATCGTCAATGAAAATAACATAGTAGAGGCTACCTTTTAAGGAGGGTGTTCTTTAAGGTCCTGCAATATCTGTGTGAATCAGTTGCAGCCTTTGAGAAGCCCGCCATGATGCTTTAGGGAATTGCTTCCTGTTTTGCTTACCAAATTGACAAGCTTTACAACTTGGTAAATGATCAACTAGAGTTGGTAGCCCTCTTGTCATATCATCCTTCTTCAATAGCAACAGTGCTTGTAGATGACAATGGCCACATCTTTTGTGCCAAATTTCAGTTACACTTACTCTGGTGGAATAAGCCAATTGCTCTTTCTCAGTTGGATCGAAAGGAAAACTCCTTCCTCTCATCTTCACCCTGAAAATTTCACGTCCAGCCACGTCACTGATTTGACAGTGCTGATCTTCGAAGTAAATTCTGAATCCTTTTTCAAGTAGTTGTCCTACACTTAGCAAGTTTTGATCAAGGTCGGGTACATAAAGAACTTCTAAAATGCTCTTTGTGCCTGCATTTGTCTTGATAGCTATGGTTCCTTTTCCTTTGGCAGAAAGATGGTCACCATTTTCTATTGATGTTTTATACTTCAATACCACACAAGAGGGGGGTGATTTGTGTGGTGACTAATTTTCGCTTAAACTGATTATGGAAGGACATGGTTCTTCTATGTATTCCAACTACTACTATTGCGGAATAATAAGTACATAAAATAAAGAACAAAGAGATTTTACGTGCAAAACACCTGGCTCAAAAGGTGAAGAAACCACGACCTACCTTCCAGTAGGATGTTCCCAAACTCTCCACTAAAATTACTGAGCCAAAAGCTACATTTACAAAAACCCTTTTGTAAACCTAGGATTAACTCTAATCTCGTTGTGGTACACAGCCTCAACTGTTGCGACAACTTAAAGTTAGCTCTAACTTGAAAACTCTAAGTACCTAATACAATTGCTTCTAAATAAGCTGAAGGTACAATGTAAAATCACCTACTATAATTGAACTAGAATAAAAGATAGATGTTTTGAACTGGTTCTTCTAACTGGTTCAAGTAGCTTCAGGATTGCATGTTTGAATCACACATAAATTGCTTGTAAAATTGCCTTGTTATTTTTCTCTCAATTCACGTTTAACTTCTGCTTATGTGCATTACCTGTAAAAGAGAACAACACTGGTATTTAAGAGGTTAGTAATTAGAGATTGACTAGGATATATATGCTACTCTTCCATGGTGGAAGAGTTCTAGTTGATATCATAATCTAACTCTATCCTCTTTCTAAACTGTGTTCTTTTTGTGTAAAGAGTCTTTCTCTTTATCCAATATGCAACCTTTTCGATCATGATCAAGAGATATTACTTCTGATAAGTTAGATTTATCTCCTTCACATGCATCTCACCTATTTGGGTTGATCACGACTGTGCTTCACAAGATGGACCTGGTCCATGTCTGAGTTCTTTTGTCAGTCTTCAAAACTTCACATTTACTTGGGCCAACAAATTCCCCCTTTTTTATGATGACAAACTCTATGATTTTCACTCATTTAGGCCTTGTAAGAACTCAGCTTATTCATCAATACAAAATTCACTTATCATCAAAGATAAGGTTAATTAGGTTATAAACATCACATATTCAGAATATGTAAAGCACAATATCTCTTTTCCCTTTTGGCATCATCGAAAAGTTGCATAAACAAAGTGTGAGTCCCAGATTTTATTAAGTACTCATGGCCACTGGGACAACTGCAAGTGCAATTACGGATTAGTCATCAATGATCAGGCAGACATATTTAAACTATCAAGGAAATATTAACAGTCAACAAGAGAAAAAACAATAGATATCATTGATAAAAGATATGTTGCTACCACAATCCACAAACAGAAAGCAAAAAAATTCAAAACATGAGCAAAAAGAAAGAGAAATCCCTAATCTGGGTCACTGATGGTACTAGACAGGTTCAGGAGATAAAGGCTGGAATTCCTAAGGCTTGGGGGATCTAGAGGGTTGGTTTTGGGCTTGGATAAGATTTATCATATTGTGAAGAATCCCATCATTCTTCTCTTTTTCCTTGGTAAGCTTAGTTTTGAGAGCATCCCGCTCAGTTTCAACCTCTGCTAAGTGAGCCTTCAGCCTAGCTATCTCAGCATCCTTAGCCTCACTTTCCTGAACTAAGGCCCTGACTTTACTGTTGATAGGTGTCTTCTTGGATGAACCGGGTTCATTTGGAATGACATTGACTAGATAGTCACAAACAATCAGAGTATTAATTCCAAAGTAGTCCTTGCTTGTGGCCATTTCCCATTTCTTCAGAGGCACCTTGCATCGATCCAGAATAGTAGTCAGAATAAATCCATAGGGGGTGGCATGGGCCTTGGAGCCATTGATAACCCTGTCCAGTAGCTTGATGATGAATGCAGGCCAGTTGATTTGCCTTCCACTTTCAAGGCACTCCATCAGAACTAAGTCCATATAGTTAGCAATATGCCTTCTTTCCTGCCTGGGCAGTAGACACTTGTTGACAAACTCAAAAAGGACTTTGTGTTATGGCTTCGTTTCACTCTTGTGCACAAACTTGGCCTCAGTCACTTTTTCAACATCACAGAATCTCCTGGTGATTTCAAGGGCAGGAGGAAGGGAATCCAGACTTGGCCATTTTTGCCTGGTGTAGTCATCATATCCCTCAGCAAGGATGTCAAGAATCTCTCCCAGCTTCTATGCATCAAATGTCACTTAAACTCCTTTTACTTGGCTGGTGACTCTGCCATCATTGACCTCAGCATTTGCCATGAATTCAATGATCTCATTCCTGGCTAGCCTTCCATCCATCTGAAGGACCATGTCCTTCCAGCCCTAAACAGCTAGGGCATCAACCAAACGAACCATTCCTGGTTCCACTAAGTCTTTTGCCAAACTTAGTCAACTTGTCTTGTTCACCATCAGACTCACTTTCTTCTTTACCACTCCATTCCTCATCTTCAGAAACTCTAACTTTTTTGTTTTTCACTACAAACCTTGTCCTCTTAGCCAATAAAGATTCAACAGCCTTAGACACAGATGAAGACTTCTTGGAAGAAGTCTTGGTCTTTTGGGCTTGGGGGTCTGAACCTCCATTGTTGTATGGTCCTCCTGATGGACCTATTCCATCTCCTCAACATCAACAGCTTCAGAGGACTCTGCAACCATACCTTTTCCTTTATCCATCCTCTTCTTCTTACTTTCAGACAAAGTCTTTTGTAGTTCACTCTCACTTTGTTTCACCCTACTTCTTGTGGCTCTATCCTTTGGCAAGGGAATTTCAGTAGTTGTTGGGGAGGAAGCCTTTCGTTTTTTGGAATGTTTTGCAGCACTGGGGCTTTTGGTGTTGGAGTTCTCCTTTTCTTTGGATCATAACCGGTACCACTTTCTTTAGAAGGTCTACTAGGATCTCCTCAATAGATGAACCAGGTTCATCTTCCTGTGAACTTAGATTAAAAAACCCTTTAGTAGCTTCCCCTGAACCACTTCCCCTGACTTCTTGCCACTTTCTTCCACATATGCATGATCGACTCCACAAATAGTGGGTACCATCACTTCAGAAGTGGGTGAAGAACCGACCACTCCTTTCCCTTTTCCCCTCACATCAACACATATACCCTCTTTCTCTTTTTCTTTTCAATTTTCTTTTTACCTCCCCTACTTCCCAATTCAGTCAATTCCACATTCCTGACAGACCCAACCAAAACAAACCTATTTTCTAAATTTTCAGTCAAAGCAGAACTTACCTTAGAATGGGAGTTTTGAGCCTTCTCAGAGTCAGAAGACCCAGTTCCTTTTCCCTCACTAGTAGATTTTAATGAATCATCTGAGTTCTAAGAATCTTGGGCTTGGCTTGACTTTAATTTCTCATTCAATTTCTTTGAAAGAGCACCAGTTGCCACCGTTTTCCGAGCAAGCATTTTACTCTTATTCTCCTAGGTTGACTGGTTGTGCTGGCTGGAGGTGGTGTGGAGGAGTCAGGAGAGGAGAGTGGTGGAGGAGTGCCTGGATTATCTTGTAACTGACTTCTTGAGAGAATTTGTGAGTTAGGCTTTTGGAAGAGAGAACAATTGAGAGCGAAATGGATTTTTGACGGTTTGGAATAGTGAGGGTGGCAGAAGGTAATGATGGATATTTAAAGAAGGAGACCTATTAAATGACTAATGGTAGCTTTTACATTCAATTAGAGGACTAATCAACCTAAAATTGCAGGTTGAATGAACAGTTAAACTTCCCTAGATTTTAGGCATTTTACATGGTGAGAACTCTAGTAGAGACAGAACTGGTTCAAAAAGTAAACGGATAGGATTTTCTTATGTTTTTGAACATATGTAGGACTCTGCTCATGATTTAAATATTTATATTTCTAATTGTGCAGAGTATAGAAAACATACCTCATTTTTTCAGATGACCAATACTGATGAACCAGGTTCTTCATTTAGAATTCTCTTGATCATGCCTCAAATTACCATAATAGAGAAAATTTTGTTAGAGATCAGTGAGTCATATCAACACATGTCACAAGAGTATACTATTTACAGTATGAAACTGAGTAAAAATTAATCTAGGTATTTACATAAGTTCCAGATTTCCTAGCCAAAAAAAACAAATTCAGTTTTTTTTTCAATTATTTTTCATTGTGCATTCTCAGCTGACCCCATTAGGTGATCTTAATCATCCCTAATTCTAACTTGTTCCATTCAGAGCTTTCTTTACTCAGTGCTTTAGTAAATATGTCAGTAATTTATTTATCAGTAACACAGAATTCTATGGTGATTAATCTTTTCTCATAGTTGTCCCTTAAGAAGTGATGTCTAACATCTATGTGCTTAGTCCTCTTATGATGAACTGGGTTCTTTGTCATACTTATAGCACTAGTGTTATCACAAAAGATAGGGATGCAACCAACTTCAATGCCAAAATCTATCAGCTGATGTTTGATCCACAACAGTTGAGCACAACAAGAGGTAGCAGCAACATATTCAGCCTCAGCAGCGGATAAGGCCACTGAATTCTGCTTTTTAGTGGCCCATGATACCAGACATGAACCAAGAAAATGAGCCATACTAAGGTGTTTTTCCTATCCACAAGAAAACCTTCATAGTTAGTATCAGCATACCCCACTAGATTAAAGTTACTACCTTTAGGGTACCAAACGCAAAGATGAGTAGTGCCTTTCAAATATCTCAGTATCCTCTTGACAGCAGTCAAGTGATATTCCTTAGGATTTGCCTGAAAACGAGCACAAAGCCCTACACCTTTTCTCTCAGGAATAGAGTACTATCAATTTTACCTCTCTTGTAGCCATGTTCAAGTAGGAATTTGGATAGTTGTTCATACCATGCTCTTGGAGCCTGCTTGAGTCCATAGAGAGCCTTGTCTAATTTGTACATATGTTCTGGACACTCCTTGCTTTCAAACCCTGGAGGTTGTTTGACAAACACTTCTTCTTTTAGGTAGTCATTTAGGAAGGTGCTTTCGACATCCATCTAATGAAGAGTAAATTTCATGTGTGCTGCAAAGGCTATGAGGAGTCTTATTGCCTCCAGTCTTGCAACTGGAGCAAAGGTCTCATCATAATCTATGCCCTCCTCTTGGCTATAACCTTGGACCACCAGCCTTGCCTTATTCCTTGTAACTGTTCCATCTTAACCGGCTTGTTTCTGAAGACCCATTTAGTGCCAATTACTGATCTATCCTTGGGTCTTGGAACTAGATGCCAAACTTGACTTCTCTCAAACTTATTGAGTTCATCTTGCATTGCATTTACCCAATCTGCATCCTACAAAGCCTCAGCAACATTTTTAGGTTCAATAAGAGATAAGAAAGCATCAAAAGCGCATAGATTCTTTAATTGTGATATAGTTTTAACTCCAGATGTTAGATCGGTAATTATGTTCTCAATGGAATGAGAACTTTGATACTTGTAAGGTTTCACAACCAACTAGTGTCTGTTTGATGTTTCACCCATGTTCTGTTGTTGAGGAACAGGCTCGTGTACAGGTTCCATTAGGGGATTGGTTTCAGTTCTTCTTTGTTCAGTTCCCCCTGTCAAGTTGCCCTGGATGGAGGAACCTGTTCCATCACATATTTCTTCTTTTGGTGCATCTTCAACTTGAGCTATGACTTCACTGAATTCTTTTACCAGCCCAATAGCTTCAGCTTCATGTTCCTGTCTCTTAAAGAGAATGTTAGTTTCATCAATAACTACATATACACTTTCTTCTACACATAAATTTCTTTTTTTGTACACTTTATAAGCTTTGCTATGTGAAGAATATCCCAAGAATACTCTCTCATTACTTCTAGGATCAAACTTACCTAGGGAGTCCTTTCTATTATTGTGCACAAAGCACTTGCATTCAAATGCCCTAAGATGGGATATGTTTGGTTTTCTCCCTTTAAGTAACTCATAGGGAGTCTTCTCTACAAGAGGTCTAGTCATGTATCTATTAGTGATGTAACATGCAGTATTTACAGCCTCTGCCCAGAAGCTATGGGGCAGTTTACTAGAAAGAAGCATAGTCTTAGTCATATCTTCAAGAGTCCTATTCTTTCTTTCAACTACTCCATTTTTTTGAGGTGTCCTAGGGGCAGAGAAATTATGATCTATACCATGCTCATCACAAAATTCAGCAAACTTAGCATTTTCAAATTCAGTTCCATGATCAGACCTAACTGTTGCAAGTTGATAACCTAGTTGTTTCAGAGTTTTTCTAACAAAGGCAGTAAACATGTCAAATACATCATCCTTAGATGTTAAAAACAATACTCAAGTAAACCTAAAGTAATCATCAACAAGTACCAGCACATATTTCTTACCACCTCTGCTCAATGTTCTCATTGGACCACAGAGATCCATATGAACTAGTTCCATCATCCTAGTTGTGCTTACCATTTTCATTGCTTTTAAAAGATGATCTTACCTGCTTCCCCCTTGTACAGGCCTCACAAACTTTGTCTTCCTTGAACTTGATATTAGGTAACCATATTACCAGGTCCTTGGAGACTAATTTGTTGAGTTGATTCAGACTTGCATGACCAAGTCTTTTGTGCCACATGAGGGGATCATTGTCCAACACACTCAAGCAAGTGAGTTCATTTTCTGAAAAAGTGGACATATCTACAATGTAAATATTGTTAACTCTTTTTCCCTGCAAAACAATCTTGTCAGTGGTAAGATTAATCATAAAACATTTGGTAGAGGTGAATGCTACCAGGTTACCTCTGTCATACAGTTGTGATACACTGATTAGGCTATATTTCAAGCCATCTATCAAGTAGACATTCTCAATGGAATGTGAGTCTGTCTTACCTACCTTTCCAACCCCAATGATCTCACCTTTCTTCTTATTTCTAAAGGAGACATTACCTCCTTTTAGATCCTCAAGTGAAAAGAACTGGTTCTTACTTCCAGTCATATGCTTTGAGAAGCCACTATCCATGTACCATATTTGGCTACTTCCCTTCACTCGGACCTACAAAACGAAATCAGGGATTAGTCTTAGGAATCCAAACTAGTTTGGGTCCCTTTCTATAGGCAAAGGGGTGAATTAAATTCCTTTTGGCCACTCTAGGTAGCCTATTTTTTCTCTTGAACAAAGGTTTTGTTCTTTTGACTGGCCTTTTCTTTTGCAATACATTCACTTTTGTAATGACCAGTCATACCACAGTGTGTACAGATTTTGTTTTTAGGAAGTGTGATGTATTTGCTTTTGGGATCCCACTTAGGTATTGGGGTCCCATAGCCAAGTCCTCTCTTGTTGATACTGTGGTGCTCTTGTAGCCAGGATAGTGCATCAGAGGACTTATTCCATTTGCAAGTTCTATCTAGTCCATGCTTCACCATGCCTAGATCTTCTTTTAGGACTCTTATCTGCTCATTTTTCCTGTACAACTCATCCTTCATTTTCCTAGATTTTCTTCTAAGATGAGATGTGTGTGATCAGCTTTCTTCTTACCTGTTTCTAATTTTAGTTTTAAATTTTTAGACCTAAGTTCTAAGACACTGGTGTCAAGTTCAAGAACCTAGTTCTTCAACTTAGCATTTTTACTATCACTTTCACTAGCCCTAAATTCCAAATTTTTGCACTTGGCTTTTAGGATCACACATTCCCTAGACAGTTGTTCCTTCTCTTTGTTTATGTCCTCAGACTCATCAATGAAGTCTAGAAGCAATTTAGATAGCCTTTCTTTAGACAAAAAATTAATCTTATCTTTGAGATGAATAACACGTACCTCTTGTTCATCATCTGATTCTCCAATGGCCATATGTGCTTGTTCATCTCCAGCTTCGTCTTCTAAATCCTCATCTGAGGTTTCTCCCCAAGCAGCAACCATAGCCTTTGTTGATCCTTTGTTCCTTTTGGGTTGAACCTGTTCCTTCTTCCTATTTCTTTGTTCAGCCTTTCCTTCTTCCATTAAATTTCCCACTGGGGACAATTTTTTATCATGTGGTCAGTCTTACCACATTTGTAGCAGCCCTCGTAGGTTTGTTTTTCAGGAGCCCTTGGTTTGTTGAAGGTTGCACCTCTTGAAGAACCCTTTCTTCTCATTAGGTACTTCTTGAAATCCCTTGTGACCACAGCCATTTCATCATCCTCTAAGTCTGCACCTTCAGCTATTCTAAAAGCCAGGCTTCTTTCCTTCTTGGGTGCATCCATCTTCATAGTTTGCCTTCTCAGTTCATAGGCAGTGAGATTTCCAATCAGCTCATCTAACCTGAGGGTAGCAATGTACTTTGATTCCTGAATAGCCGTGATTTTGCTATCCTAAGTTACTGGCAAGACCCTTGTCAAGATTTTCTCAACCTTGTCTTCTTCAAGGATAATTCTTCCAAGAGACTTAAGTTCATTTGTTAGTGTTGTGAACCTTGTGTACATCTCTTGGATGGTTTCTCCTTCCTTCATGGTGAAATTCTCATATTGAGAATATAGAAGTGTTCCTCTTGATCTCTTTACTTGATGAGTTCCTTCATGGGCCACTTTTAGGGTGTCCCATATATCTTTACCAGTGGTACAACTTTGAATCCTGTTGTATTCATCTGGACCTAGTTCACACACAAGCCATTTCTTGGTCTTGCCATTCTTTTCCCATTTCTTCAAATCTTCAGCAGTACAGTCAGCTCTTGTCTTTGGCACGTCCACTCCTTCAGCATTCTTCTTTGTAGTAGCCAGAGGACCATCAGTAACTATGTTCCAGAGTTCATAGTCGTCTACTATGATGTGGTATCTCATCCTGTTCTTCCACCAGGAATAGTACTGGCCATTAAAGAGTGGAGGCCTAGCAGTGGATTGCCCTTCCTAGTTTCCAGGTGGTGCACTCATCTTGATCTGTTCCTAAGGTGTTAGCCTCTTCAAGGATAATCAGCTCTGATACTAATTGATGTTTAATACTTCAATACCACACAAGAAAGGGTGATTTGTGTGGTGACCAATTTTTCGCTTAAACTGATTATGGAAGGACTTGGTTTTTCTATGTGTTCCAACTACTACTGTTGCAGAATAATAGTACAGAAAATAAAGAAAACAGAGATTTTACGTGAAAAACACCTGGCTCAAAAGGTGAAAAAACCACGACCTACCTTCCAGTAGGATTTTTCCAAACTCTCCACAAAAATCACTGAGCCAAAAACTGCATTTACAAAAACTCTTTTGTAAACCTAGGATTAACTCTAATCCCGTTGTAGCACACAGCCTCAACTGTTGCGACAACTTCAAGTTAACTCTAACTTGAAAACTCTAAGTCCCTAATGCAATTGCTTCTAAATAAGCTGAAAGGTACAATGTAAAATCACATACTACAATTGAACTAGAATAAAATATAGATGCTTGGACTGGTTCTTCTATCTGGTTCAAGTAGCTTCAGGATTGCACGCTGAATCACACATAAATTGCTTGCAAAACTGCCTTGCTATTTTGCTCTCAATTAACATTTAACTTCTGTTTATGTGCATTACCTATAAAAGAGAATAACAGTGATAGTTAAGGGGTTAGTAATTAGAGATTGAATAGGATACAGATGTTACTCTTCCATGGTGGAAGAGTTCTAGTTGATCTCATACTCTAACTCTATCATCTTCCTAAACTGTGTTCTCTTTGTGTAAGGGGGTCTTTCTCCTTATCGAATATGCAACTTTTTTTATCATGATCAGGAGATATTACTTCTGATAAGTTAGATTTATCTCCTTTACGTGCATCTCACATGTTTGGGTTGATCACGACTGTGCTTCACAAGATTGACCTGGTCCATGTCTGAGTTCTTTTGTCAGTCTTCAAAACTTCACATTTACTTGGGCCAACACCTATCCTAACTTTGGATATTTCAGTGGGCTTCAACTCCTTGAATGGGCTCCTGTCATGAGTCATGTGGCTAGTGCAACCAATATCAATTAACCAAGAATCTGTTGAGCTCTTACAAAGAGTTCAGTTAATTCTGTAGAAAGATAAGTTCTTAAAACATATCCTAAAAAAAACTGAAATAGATCATGACCATACTTTTAAGTCATGGAACTAACCATGATAACTAACTCCTAATAAAACTAAAAATACAAACTGCAGGAAAATAACATAAATATTGCAGTCCTAAAGAAACTTATTAATACTTACCCTGCATTTCTTCTACAAGAGGATATTTTCACGGCTCGAACCCGTGATCTCCTGGTCATATGGTACTAAATTTACCAGTTATGATAAGGCTCCCTTCAAAAAAAAATCTTTTTTAAGATATTGAGTTTTTTTAATTGTTTGAATTGTGTTTCAACAGTACATTCTTGACACAAGCGTCTATCCAAAAGAGCCTGAACCCATGAAAGAGCTAAGAGAGATTACTGCAAAACACCCTTGGTAATTAACATTCTCCTAATTTCCTTTTAACTTTTGGTTCAACCAAATTGAATACTTAAATGTGGTAATTTTCTAGTTGGAGTTAAGTATGAAAATATTCATTTTGGAAAAAACAGGAATATCATGACCACCTCTGCTGATGAAGGCCAATTCTTGAGCATGCTTCTCAAACTCATCAATGCCAAGAATACTATGGAAATTGGTGTTTTTATTGGTTACTATTTGCTTGCTACTACTATGGCTCTTCCCGATGATGGCAAGATAATTATAATTTTTACCAACTAATTGATTGCAGTCTGAAGGGGATCCTTGGAGCAACGGTAAAATTTTCTCCATATGACTTATAGGTCGTGGTTCGAGCTGCGGAAGCTGCCACTAATGCTTGCATTAGAGTAGGCTATCTACATCACACCCTAAAGGGTGCGAACCTTCCCCGGACCCTGCGTGAATGCGGAATGCTTTGTGCACTAGACTGTCTTTTTTAATTGAACTTAATAGATTTGCGTTAATTTGCTAAATTGATTCAGATTCTAGCCATGAATATCAATCGAGAAAACTATGAGATTGGTCTTCCAGTAATTGAAAAAGTTGGACTAGCTCACAAGATTGAATTCAAAGAAGGTCATGCACTTCCCGTTCTTGACCAAATGCTTGAAGACATAAGTACCTAAAGTCCCCTGAATAAATTAAACATCATTAACTTATATGCTTGATTACTATTTCTCTATTTTAAGACATCAATATTAATTTGTATGAAACAATGGTGGCAATAATTAACAGGGCAAATACCATGAAACATATGATTTCATATTTGTGGATGCTGGTAAAGAAAACTACTTGAATTATCACAAGATATTGATTGACTTGGTCAAGATTGGTGGACTAATTGGATATAACAACACCCTTTGGAATGGATCAGTTGTAGCACCTTCTTATGTACCCCTTAGGAAATATGTTAGGTATTATAGGGATTTTTTATTAGAACCCAACAAGGCATTGGTTGCTGATCCGAGAATCGAAATCTGCCAACTTTCCGTCGGTGATGGCATCACCTTCTGCCACCACATTGGTTAATATACAGTATTTGTTGGCTGTGTTAACAAAGTCGTAGCTGAAAAAATTAGAAGCTTACTATAGAAATCTCTTAATGGTGTAAGGCATTTTAAGAAAAATCATACAAGCTTGACCTAAAGCACATAATATTGGTTGGTTTAGCCCAGCAATGCTTTTAGTGGCAATCAAGAATTGAAGGCATGCCACATGGCTCATGGCAATAGAGGATTTATTATTCATGAAATTCCCTTGTTTTAAATCATTCGTTATTTACCTTCTTTGTAAATTCTATATTTTCTGATAAAGGTTGCATTGTCTATATTACCTACTGTTTATTTCACAATTCATTTTTATCAACTGAAAAGGTTCAAGGATAAAGATCAAATGTCCAAAGCTATAATGTAGGCAATATATAACAATTCTCACGAAAATATTTGAGTTTTAGAGTTTCATAACACAAGAGAACATAAGTTAGCTACAAAATTCCGTCACACAATATTAAAGATTGGTTCAAGAATCAAGCTAAAAAATACATTCTTATAGTGGTGTCATGCGGAAGCTAGTACAACAAATCTTAAACAGCGATAAATCATACAACCAAAGAAAATATACCAAAAGAGACAAACATTTAACATGATTTTATCAATTGACCTACGTTCATATGCGGAGATGAGTAATTCATTCACTGTATAAAAGAGGGTACAAAATATTAAGAGAACAATATCATAAAAAAGTACACACAAGTGGTAGGCTAACACTTCTTTCACAAATTTTCCCCTAAACAAGACTCTCAATACTACATTGTGCATGCTACTTATCCTTAATTTATAAAAATCAAAATCTTTTCCTCTATGAAAAAAGACAAGTCAAATATAAAAAATAAAAATAAATCTTTTCGTAAAAAGTAAAATTAATTATGGCAAATATATTATCTTTCCTTAAGATAGAAAAATGAAATATGATAAGAAAAGCCTAACAAACACGTGCCAAAATCCGGAGGACTAAGCCTCTAAAAAGAAACCAGAACATATTATGCTAACAGGCACTCAAAGCTAGTATAATATCATCTATATTTTCCGCAGTTCAACTAATGAAAGAGAAGTTTCAAGAAATAACAGAGATGATCCAGAATATAAGATTTTACTGTTTGACTAAGTATTTGTTGAAGAGCCCAGCTATGGAGTTTGACTGTCACGACCCTAACCCCGAACCCGATCGTGATGGCGCATCTCGTGAAGACAAGGCCAGCCAGACCAAAACGGAACACCTCTTTTAAATAGTTAATTATCATAAACAGTAATAAAACATGATATAATATACATAAATTGCGGAATTTAATGATAACAACAGTAGAAACCATCCCGACACATCCCAAACCGGGGTGTCACAAGTCATGAGCAACTAAGAAATTCGGATACAAGTCTATTGAACACCAATTCCGATACATTAGTTCTAAGAACATGAAAAATATAAGATAAGGGAGGCACGGGGCTGCGGACGCCAAAAGCTACCTCGTAGTCTCCGAATCACTACCTGGACTGGGAGGATCAACACTCAGGAGCGGACTCTGCGATGCCTGAATCTGCACACATGGTGCATGGAGTAATGTGAGTACTCCGACTCAGTAAGTAATAATTTTAAACAATGGCTAAAAGTATGAAAATATGTAAAGGCACAAAGCAATTCCATATCAAGTAGTAAAACCACTTAAAGCAGTAAATCAGTGAAGAAATCAAATAAAATCCCTTTTAAGACAAGTAAAACAGGTAATTTAACAGGTAAATGACAAGTAAAAATCCGCCCCTCAGGCACAGTATCAATCACTCAGAACAGTATCAGCCTCTCGGACTCACTCTCAGTACAACATCATCCCCTCGGGCTCACTCTCAGATCATAATGGGTACTCGCGCTCACTGTGGGTGTGTAGACTCCGGAGGGGCCCCTTACGGCCCAAGCGCTATATCAAGCCACCTCGTGGCATCATCACTCAACACTCGGCCTTACATCGCTCGGCACTCGACCTCACATCACTCAAGCCACCTCGTGGCATATAAAGTATCTCAGGCCCTCGGCCTCATATCACTCAGCATATCCTCACATATGGCTCCCGGCCTCACTCAGTCCGTAAATCATCACAAGCCCCTCGGGCATTAGTAAAACAATAGTTCTCAGCCCAAAACATCTTTTAGAAATATCATTTAAGTTTCAAATATGAGTAAAAGTGGTTGAGTTGTAAAACAGTAAATACCAACCAAACTGAGTTCAAGTGATAAATCAATACAGTGAGGAAATAGTGATAAAAATCCCCGAAGGGTCCAAATAGTTGGCACGAAGCCCAAATACGACAATCAGCCCAAAACATGATGATAACAAATAAGTTTCAGTCAAATACTCGGTAAAATCATCAATCGGGATGGACCAAGTCACAATCCCCAGTAGTAAACGACCCCACGCTCCTCATCAAGCACGTGTCTCACCTCAATATAGCACTACGATGTGCAAATCCGGGGTTTCAAACCTTCAGGACATCATTTACAATCATTACTCACCTCGAACCGGCTACAACTCTAGCTCGCGACGCCTTTGACCCTCAAATCGGCCTCCACGCGCGTCGAATCTATCCAAAAGCAGAACGAATATGTCACAATATTCTAAGGGAGCAAAGTCCAAGCGAAAACAATCGAAAAATATCAAAAATCCCGAAATTAGCAAAACCCGAGCCCCGGGCCCACTTCTCGAAACTCAAAAAATTTCACCTTATTAGATTCCTTATCACCCCATGTATCAAAAGTTCTCCAATCCGACCTCAAATGGTCCTTCAAATCCCAATTCAAAAGTTCAAAAATCTCAAGCCCTAGTTCTTCCATTTTTAGCTTAAATTCCATGAATTTCTAGGTTAATTTCACAACAGAATCATGCTTTAGGTTCAAAAATCTTACCTCCAATCAATTCTCCTTGAATCCCTCTTTAATAACCTTCAAAAAGCTCTCAAAATACTCAACTATGGAGGAAAATAACTCAAAATCGCGGATGAAATAACTTATAAACTTTCTGCCCAGTTCTGATATCTCTTCATCGCGTTCGCGACCTCAGCCTCGTGAACGCGAAGCACATTTTTAAATTAACAAAAATTAAGCTTATGCGAACGTGACTCACCCTCCGCGAACGCGATGCTTCAGGATTTAGACTTATGCGAACGCGTTCCCTCACATACAAACGCGAAGAACAATTGCTCTTGGACCCTATTTCCTTATACGCGAACGCGAAGCACCAACTCTTAGACTTCCGCAAACGCGAGGCTTCAAATGCGAATGCGAAGGCTTAATTCCTGCCTCCCAAATCCCTTCTACGCGAACACGACATACACCTCGCGAACGCGAAGGGTTATTTTTTGCAACACCTGAACTCCCAAAATCTGCAACTTTTCAACTTAGAAAATGGTCCGATTGACCACCCGAAACTCACCCGAGGCCCCCAGGACCTCAACCAAAGGCACCAACACATCCTAAAACCTCATTCAAACTTGTTCCAATCATCAAAACACCTCAAACAACACCAAATCCATCAATTCACATTGAATTCAAGCCTAAGTTTTCTAAAAACTTCCGAAATATGCTTTCGATAAAAAATCTGACCAAACCACGTCCGAATGACCTGAAATTTTGCACACATATCACAAATGATATAAAACAGCTATAGCAACTCTCGGAATTCTATTCTGACCCTCGGATCAAAATCTCGCCGATCAACCGGAAATCGCCAAAATACTAACTTCGTCAATTCAAGCCTAATTCTACACCGGACCTCCAAAACTAATTCCGATCACACTCCTAAGTCATAAATCACCTCCCGAAGCTAACTGAACTATCGGAACTCATATCCGAGCCCTCTAACACATAAGTCAATATCCGGTTGACTTTTCCAACTTAAACCTTCTTAAAAGAGACTAAGTGTCTCATTTCTTACCAAATCCACCCTGAACGCAAACTAATCAACTCGATCACATTAATGCGGATAACGAGGCATAAAGAAGTAGAAATTGGGAAAACAGAGCGGTAACTCATGAGATGACTGGACGGGTCGTCACATTGACGAGAGCATGCACAGATGTAGTTAGAGAGAAGAGAAGAGAAGCTCCAAACTGATTCCATTAGATGATCAGTAAGAAATGAAATCTATAAAATATCTATAACTAACTAACTGCTACTTATACAACTGACCAGCGACTTTACTTAACTTAATTATAGCTCATTGATAGTTGTACACCCACACATCTAGATTTCTCTACACCCCCCCCCTCCCTCAAGTTGAGAAATGAAAATAGGTTCTTCATTCCCAGCTTGCTCACTAAGTTTTCATGTCCTGGACTATACAGGCTCTTTGTCAGCACATCTGCAAGTTGTTCTTTGGTTCCAATATGTTGTGTTTGGATCAGACCTTCCTGAATTTTCTCCCTCAAAAAATGATAGCCTATGTCAATGTGTTTTGTCTCATAAAAGATGGGATGAGCTGCAATTTGAATAGAAGCTTTGCTATCACAAAAAAGTTGTATTGGAACCTCAACCTCAATGCTAAGTTCTCTGAACAATCCTGTTAGCCATGTAATTTCGGCTACTGTTGTGGCCATGCTTCTGAATTCTGCTTCAGCTAAGCTTCTGGAGGCTGTTCCTTGCTTCTTTGATTTCCATGATATCAAGGCTTCTCCAAACTTGATCACATAATGTCACGATCCAGAATTTCCACCTTCGGGATCGTGATGGCACCTAATATTTCACTTGCTATGTAAGCTTTTTAATCACTTTGAATAATTTAACCAATTAAACAGAAATGAAATTCATAATAAAATACAAAATGTTGTAATAAACTAAAATTCAATACAACCCGGATCTAGAGTCACAAGTACACGAGCTTCTAGAGTTTCTACAAACAGGGTTTGAAATAAGTACAACTGTCTCGAATGAAAAGAATAGTAAATCGAGGGAAAGTGGAAGGGGACTTCAAGGTCGTGTACCTCGAGTCTCCAAAGCTAATCCGAGCTGATACGCCTCACGGGCAATGGGACTAGTCCCAAAATCTGCACAAGTACTACAAAGTGTAGTATAAGTACAATCGACCCAATGTACTCCATAAGTGTCGAGCCTAACCTCGACGAGGTAGTGACGAGTCTATGACAGGATACCCACGTAAATAAACCTGTGCAAATAACAATATACGTACAACATAATGACAAATAAAGGCTAAACATGTACTATTGGAAGGGGACATGTGAAAGGGATACAAAATACGATAACTATAGAAGGAATGATAACCAGCAATAAGCCTTTAACCAGTAAAACAAATAAACATAATGAATAAAACTGCACGGCAACACCCTTCATGCTTTTACTCTTAATCTCACTATGGAACAGTAATAATGGGACGACATCACCCTTCGTGCTTTTAGTCTCAATTTCATCATGAATCAATAGATACAACACGACATCACCCTTCGTGCATTAACTCTCAAATACGACACAATATCACTCTTCGTGCATTAACTCTCAATATGGCACGGTATTACCCTTCGTGCATTAACACCCTCCCTTACCATATAATAATGAACATATAACAATACGGAGATATAATAAACAAGGACAAATCTTATGTCAACAATGGTCCCGCAATACCAACCTCAACCTCAAAATAACACTCAATTATCACAGATAGCCCATAAATGTGGAAAGAACGATCAGTTTAGTAATTAACTAGTCAAAACATGGATATCATAATCAAAGAAAGCGATAACATACAAGAAACAAGTCCCACCCACATGCTTTAACCCAATAACAACGCATAAGTACTCGTCACCTCACATATACGTTGTACCCAATATTTAAACAAGTAGAAAATAGGCAAACAAGTCCTAATTCCTCAAGTCAAGTTTAACCACGACACTTACCTCGCTCTAAAGATCAACTCAAAGCTCAACCACGGCTTTGCCTTTCAAACAAGCCTCCGAACCAACCAAATCTAGCAAATAAATAACCAAATAGTTCAAAATAAGCCTTAGGATCTACCCACGAATGCAAAAAATTCAATTTAGGTTATTACTGAATAAGGCAGCAAAAGTCAATTCCTGGGCTCACTTGGTCCAAACCTAAAATTCGGACCAAAATCCGATTACTCATTCACCCCCAGCCCGGTTATGTAATTTGTTTCGTAATCCGACCTCAATTCGAGGTCTAAATTCTAATTTTACAAAAATCCCTAATTCTGCCCAAACCCCTAATTTCTACCATAAAAGTTCTAGATTTTTTGGTTGAAATCTTATGAAATGTAATGGAAGATTGAAAGAAAATAGGTTAGAATCACTTACCAATGAATTGGATAATAAGGGCTCTTGGGAAAATCGCCTCTAAGGTTCTCTAGGTTTGAAATTTTGGAAAAATGAGAGAAATCCCGTCTAACTCAGCTTTTGACCAGGCGCAGATGTCGCAAATGCGGAACCTTGGCTGACCTAACCCTCTTTGCAATTGCGACCCAAGTAGAAAATTGGGTTCTTCGCAATTGCGAACACTGACCTCGCAATTGCGAGGTCAGAGACCTACACCGGAGCTGAAGCACACTAGTATTGTTTCTAAGTCCAAACTCACTCTGTAGCTTATCCGAAACTCACTCAAGCCCTCAGGGCTCCAAACCAATCATGCACACAAGTCCAAAAATATTATAAGAACTTGATTGCGCGATCAAATTACCAAAATAATACCTAGAACTACAAATCGGATACCAAATCAAATGAAATTTTCAAGGAAACTTTAGAACCTCTATTTTAACAACCGGACGTCCAAATCACGTCAAACCAACTTCGTTTTTCACCAAATTTGACAGACTAGTCATAAATATAGTAATAGACCTATATCAAATTCCGAAACAAAAATACAGACCCGGTATTAACAAAGTCAAACATTGATCAAACCTTTAGATTCATTAAGCCTTTAAACTTTTAGATTCATTAAGCCTTGAAACTTTAAAATTTTGACAAAAAGCGATAACTCGAGTTAGGGACTTCCGAATTCGATTCCGGACATGCGCTCAAGTCCCAAATTACTATACGAACCCACCGGGACCGAAAATATAGATCCGAGTTTGTTTGATCAAAATGTTGATCGAAGTCAATTCAAATAGATTTTGAAGACAAAATTTCATATTTTATCAGTTTTTAACATAAAAGACTTCAGAAAAAATACCCTGACTGTGCACGTAAATCAAGGAAGGCTTAAAGAAGCTATCGAAGACTTCAAACACAGAATTAAGGTTTAAAACTCTAGATGACCTATTGGGTCATCACACATAACCAGTTACTCATGTTCTTGTTTCCACACAAGCACCCAAATCTGAATCATAATAAGCAATTAACTTCATATTTCTAACTGCTAGCATGAACAGACCTAGGGCTGGAGTTCCCTTTATATATCGATGACTCTCATGACAGCACTCATATGAGATTACTTAGGAACATGCATGAACTGACTAAGTACTTGAACCACAAAGGCTATGTTAGGCCTAGTCATGATCAAGTACAATAGTCTACCTACTATTATCTTATATCTCCCTTTGTCTTCAAGTTCACTATCATTGTCACTACCATTCTTGGTGACAATCTTATCAATTTCCATAGAGGTTAGCTTGTGATTGAACTCTAGTGGAGTAGTCACTGACTTTCCACCTGACAGACCAAGCTCAGAAACTAGTTCAAGTGCATACTTTATTTGTCACATTTGAATTCCCTTTTCTTATCTAGAGAATTCAATGGCCAAGAAGTATTTTAGCTCCACAAAGTCTTTTATTTTGAACCTAACCTGTAAATCCTTCCTCACTTGCTCAATCAGCTTCAAGTTAGTTCATGTTACTAGGAGATCATCTACATAGACAAGTATGACTACCAGGTCTAATCCCTTTTGTTGTGTGAAGAGAGAATAGTCATAATGAGACTGTTTGAACCCCATATCCAGCAAAGCTTCTGTTAACTTCAAGTTCTACTGTCTAAGAGCTTGTTTGAGCCTATACAAGGACTTGTTGAGCCTGTACACCTTCTGATATTCCCTATGGCTTGAAAAGACATCTGAAATTTGCATAAAATCCTCTTCAGAAAGGTCCCCTTAGAGAAATGCTTTATGCACATCCATTTGAAAAATGTACCAGTGAGAAGCTACTGCCAGAGCTACCACAGACCTTACTGTAACCATTTTGGCCACAAGAGAGAATGTCTCAGTATAGTCCAGTCCCTCATGTTGGCTATATCCTTTGACTATAAGCCTGGCTTTGTATGTTTCCATCTCTCCATTTGATTTGTATTTTACCTTGAACACCCATTGCAACCAATGGGAATTTTGTCCTGAGGCAAGCCAACTATGGTCCAAGTCTGGTTCTCTTTGAGTGCTGCTATTTCAGCCTTCATAGCATTAACCCAGAAGGGATCCTTGCATGCTTCAACATAGGATGAAGGCTCAAGTACTACTAAGTAAGCAATCAAAGAAGCTTAATAGGCAGGGGCAAGTGATCATAACAGACATAGGAGGAGATAAGATAAGAACAGAAGGGCAGCTTAGATTGCACTACATAATCCTGCATACTCACAGGTGGTTTAGAGGGTCTAGAAGATCTTCTGAGTGTCTCCCTAACTAGCTGAGCCACTGGCTGAGAGGATAATGAAGAAGTACTGGAACTGGGAGAAGAAAGAGAAGAATATGGTGGAAAAGACACAGCAGGAGAAGCAGGAGTTTCCTCAGCAATGGAAAAAGATACAGGATCAGACATTTTATGTTCTATAATAGGAAATAGAGGTGTATCTTAGACTTCACGTCTCTGAATGGAAAGGACTACAACCAAAACTTTAGATAACAGTCATTTACTATAAAAGTCAAGTGTATCTCGGAATCAATTATTGTTTTATATTATAATATGTGTCCTCTATAACAATACTTCACTATACTAGCCAAAAAATATCAGAATAAACGAGGCTGTTATATAAATGTTTGACTGCATTTAGGTTAATTTTGAAAAAAAAGGAAAAAAGGAAGTGGGTTGGGCAAATCCAATCTTTTGGTCTGTAGAAAGCCCAACCCACTTCAAACGACCGAACAACTTCGTAGTTTCAGCAGGAAGAGATTTTTACATACTTGCTCCCTTTTTAAAAACTATTCTCATAAATGATAGTACGCTTTGTTTATTCCAAAAAACAACACATTTTTTTACTTTCTTAGCGCTTTCACGTTGATAACTCCATTAACTAAGGGATCCCTCTACATTAATATATTTTTTAATACATTTCCTTTTCCCTCAGTCTTCCATAATTTCTTTTTTCTCTTCCATAAATAACACTTACCCAAATATATCAAAGATTTTGAAAGAAGAATATCTCAAAAATAATTCCCTCTGCACAATGAAAATTTTAGTATTTTTTTTTCTTTTTTGAGTTTTAAACTTTTTTTCTGTACAATTTTATTTTAACTTAAAATATACCTTTAATATATTTTAAATATATTATATTGTGATAATTTACAATGTAAATATTCCATCAATATGTCATATATATTTTTATATGTATTTATACCACTTATATAACTTATATATATCATAATATATTATTATATTGATATTATTCAAAGTATATCGCTAGCATATACCTTACATAAAATTTTATCTAAAATATTAACATGCTCCTAATATGTATATACAAGGAAAAAAATAATGTCACATATATTGTTTTTATACGGATAATTTATACAAATATGCATGTTATATTAGTGCAAAATATAAATGGCATATTAATAATATCTATTTAACTATAAATAAGTGTATAAATAACATATGCATATATACATGGTTTTTCCTAAAAAAAATACATAATTTATAATATACCACAAATATACATTATATTTTTTTACGATATATATGTATTTTATTTCATTGTAATATACAGATATATAATTTTGCTAGAATTGAGTTTTATAAAAAAGTCCATGTATAAAAAGGAAAAAAATTGTTATAAAATGGATCGATGATATATATTTAAATATAAAGACGTATATAAACAGCATATGCATATATACATGAATTTTCCTAAATATACAAGATTTATAATGTATATATACCACAAATATACATTATATTATATATACCACAAACATACATTATATTTTTTTCATGAAATATATATATTTTATTTCATCAGAATATAAAGATGTATAATTTTGCTACATTACATTATATAAAAAAATTCATGCATGGAAAGAAAAAAATCTGTTACGGAATGGATTGGTTTCTAACGAAAACATAAAACATGTTATGGAATGGATGATATTAAATACTAGGACTACCTTTTTAAGCAGTTTGATTCTTGGTGATTTGAATTGAATTAAATCTGCTATATGTATAAATATTTTACTGCCATATTTGTTAGTCATTAATTAATGCTAATGTAACATTCTATAAATTTGGCTTAGGTATGAATGAGTTAAACGAGTAGTAAGGTTATATTTTGGACATGTGAAGTCCCATCGGGATGATTATGGGTGAAAATAGCTGTTTCAAAATCAAGATGGAAAGTAAGGTGCATAAGATTTGACAAAATCGACTAAGTTTGCCGAAGGTATATATTCCAGCAGAGTTTAATAACAATGTGTAAGGAATTTGGAAACACTCAACGCATGAAAGTTGTAGGCCTTTGAATAGCTTTCCAACGATATATTATAGATCTTGAGAGGATCTCTGTACAAAAGGTTATGCGCGTTTTACAGAATGGTATGCAATATGCGCGTCCTGTAGCGCGACCGCGCTACTTTTGAGGCAGTGTTACTGCCGTTTTGCGTGGTCAGTAGTGCGGTCAGGTCTTCAGGTGCGCGGGCGAGCTCGTGGGGGTCATTTTAAAGCCATATTTCGTCCCCTACAACACCAAAACATAAAAACTTGCTCTAGAAAGGGGAACTCTCAAAAACCTAACTCCTTAAGGGTCCTTCCACCACCCAAGGTAAGTTCTAATGGTGATTCTAAGTTAATTTTAATCTTCTAACATCTTATTAATATGGGTAAACCCTCCATATCATTAAATATTCGATTGGGACATCATTGTTGAGAGAAGAAACCCTAGAACTCGAATTCAAGAGGATTGAACTTCAAAAAGGTAATGTCTTCAACCTCTAATTGATTATACTATTGGATTAATGATTATAGACTCTAGTTCATGAGATATGAGTTGATGAGTTTGATAAAAAAACATGAACGGTTATAGGTTTGGGGTGTTGATTGTTGATTATTGGTTAAAGGTGTTATTTACCTTATGGGTGATGAAGAACGATGTTGATTATAACAATTTGAGACTTTACAATTTATCTAGGATCAAGAGAATGGCTTGTTGGGTGTATAACACCATTAATAAAGACTATAAAGATTTATGTCACCAAGTATTTAAGAAAATGCTTAAGTGACCAAAACATGAGAATTATTGTTAATATGGAATCTCTTTGACTTGTATTGATATAGATTAAAGTTGAAAGGGTTGGCGAATGTTGTATTACGCTCCAAAGCAGGAAGTTAAGGTATGTGAGGCTAACTCTCTATGTTTGGGAATGTTAATGATTCTCCCTACACTACGTTTCTTTTACGACGTTACTAATTGCCTCAGAAATATAGTGTAGCCTAGTTCATTGAATAGTTGTAGAGCTTCTATTCTCTAGCTTCATAACTCGTTCACCACTTTCATTCTGAACGTTGTGAGCTCAATGCGTATTCAATATAGACTTGGGTTTGATGCCACCGAGTCTTAGTATAGATTACTCAGTATGCAATAAATAGTTGAAGTTCCAGTGTTCATAATCACTTCAAGAATACATGTCTCAGTCTAGTCCTATTCAGTATTCCAGTATTATGTAACTCAGTGTGATCCAATAATCCAGTATCATGCAACTCAGTGTAATTCAGTATTTCACTATTATGTATTGCAGTATGATTCTCAGTTCCTGAATGTTGAACACCTATATTTGGGTATGAGGCCGCAGTTTATGCTTTATGCATCCTTGGGCCTGAGGTCGCAGTTAATGCTTTATGCATCTTTGGGCCTGAGGTCGCTGTTAGTGCTTTATGCATCTTTGGGCCTGAGGCCGCAGTTTATGCGTAATGCATTTTAGACCTGAGGTCGCAGTTATGTATACGTATACTTGGGCCTGAGGCCGCAGTTGTGCACATATATGTATATATTGGGCCTGAGGCTGCAGTTTATTTATTTAGATAAATAGGTTATTCATTATTCAAAAGAGGGAGTATTCATATCCTTACTTCATTTGTTAAGTTCAATTATTAGCAATCATTTCAGTTATCAATTATAATTTCAATCACCAGTTATCAATTCAGTTATAAGATATCAGTTATCAGTTAAGTTATCAGTTAGCAGTTATCATCTCAGTTTCAGTTTCAATAGTTATCATTTCAATTATCAATTATCATTTCTCAGTTATTAGCTTAGTTTCAGTTTCAGCATTTTTAATTATTTCTTTCAGTTGCTTTACATACCAGTGCAATTCAAATGTACTTATGTCCCTTTTGCCTGGAGCCTGCATCTGACGATGCAGGTAATGACTTACAGGTTGATGATTCAGAGCGCTAGGATTCTCATACCAGCTACTTGGTGATCCCCAATTCTCTAGGGCATTATCATTACTTTACAGTCTTTCAGTATTTACAGACATCACTATTTTCAGTACTTCATTAGAGGCTTCATAGACTAGAGTAACAGTTAGACAGAGTCTCAGCTTTTCATGTTAAGCAATGTTGGCTACATATATGTTTCAGATTTGTTTTTAGTATTTCCGCACTTTGTTTTTATCATTCAGGCTTTCAGTATATCAGTACATGTTAGTTTATCTTCCGCATTTAGTATGTTATGATATCACATGTTGATTCAGCCAGCCAGTTGGTTCGCTTGGTCAAATGTAGTCAGGCACCAAGTGCCGTATTACGTCCAAGTCTAGGTTCGGGGCGTGACAAAGCTTAGTATCAGAGCACTAGGTTCAAGAGTTCTAGAGAGTCTATAAAGCCGTGTCTAGTGGAGTTTCCTTTATATGTGTGTGACGGCCACTCATATAAATGGTTAACTACCAAGACATCCAGGATTGTCTTATTTCTTTCTACTCTAGATCGTGCCTTGAAGCTTAGAGCAATAGGTAATCTTCTCTTCCTATCGAATTCCAAATGTATTGGATTCCCAAGCGACGCGCGAGAAAAACCCAAGGTTCTAGAGAGGATGATTCCCATTAGGGTATAATTATGGAGTATAAGCTGGTAACAAATGAGACATGAGATGATGTTAAAAGTGGGATGCAATGGGCAGTAGTACATATTGGAGCATAACCTCATCAGAAAGTACAAAAATAGTTATCATGTCTTATGGTTATTAATTTACCTCGATTACCAGTTATACAGTTATCAAAAACCTAACTCCTTAAGGGTCCTTACACCACCCAAGGTAAGTTCTAATGGTGATTCTAAGTTAATTTCAATTTTCTAACATCTTATTAACATGGGTAAACCCTCCATATCATTAGATATTCGATTGGGACATCATTGTTGAGAGAAGAAGCCCTAGAACTCAAATTCAAGAGGATTGAACTTCAAAAAGGTAATGTCTTCAACCTCTAATTGATTATACTATTGGATTAATGATTATAGACTCTAGTTAATGAGATATGAGTTGATGGGTTTGATAAAAAAGCATGAACGATTATAGGTTTGGGGTGTTTATTGTTGATTAATGGTTAAGGGTGTTGTTTACCTTATGGGTGATGAAGAACGATGTTGATTATAACAATTTGAGACTTTATAATTTATCTAGGATCAAGAGAATGGCTTGTTGGGTGTAGAACACCATTAATAAAGACTATAAAGATTTATGTCACCAAGTGTTTGAGAAAATGCTTAAGTGACCAAAACATGAGAATTAATGTTAATATGGAATTCTTTTGACTTGTATTGATATAGATTAAAGTTGAAAGGGTTGGCGAATGTTGTATTACGCTCCAAAGCAGGAAGTTAAGGTATGTGAGACTAACTCTCTATGTTTGGGAATGTTAATGATTCTCCCTACACTACGTTTCTTTTACGACGTTACTAATTGCCTCAGAAATATAGTTTAGCCTAGTTCCTTGAATAGTTGCAGAACTTCTATTCTCTAGCTTCATAACTTGTTCACCACTTTCATTCTAAACGTTATGAGCTCAATGCGTATTTAATATAGACTTGGGTTTGATGCCACCGAGTCTTAGTATAGATTACTTAGTATACCATAAATAGTTGAAGTTTCAGTGTTCATAATCACTTCAAGAATACATGTCTCAGTCTAGTCCTATTCAATATTCTAGTATTATGTAACTCAGTGTGATCCAGTATTCCAGTATCATGCAACTCAGTGTAATTCAGTATTTCACTATTATGTATTGCAGTATGATTCTCAGTTCCTGAATGTTGAACACCTGTATTTGGGCGTGAGGCTGCAGTTTATACTTTATGCATCTTTGGGCCTGAGGCCGCAGTTAATGCTTTATGCATCTTTGGGTCTGAGGCCGCAGTTTATGCTTTATGCATTTTGGATCTGAGGTCGCCGTTATGTATTCGTATACTTGGGCCCGAGGCCGCAATTCTGCACACATATATATATATATATATATATATATATATATATATATATATATATATATATATATATATATATATATATATATTGGGCCTGAGGCCGCAGTTTATTTATTCAGATAAACAAGTTGTTCATTATTCAGAAGAGGGAGTATTCATATCCTTACTTCCTTTGTTCAGTTCATTTATTAGTTATCATTTCAGTTATCAGTTATAATTTCAGTCACCAGTTATCAAATATCAGTTATCAGTTACCAGTTATCATCTTAGTTTCAGTTTCAATATTTATCATTTCAATTATCAATTCTCAGTTATCAGCTTAGTTTCAGTTTCAACATTTTTAATTCTTTCTTTTAGTTGCTTTACATACCAACGCAATTCAAATGTACTAACGTCCCTTTTGTCCGGGGCCTGCATCTCACGATGCAGGTAATGACTTACAGGTTGATGATTCAAAGCGCTAGGATTCTCGTACCAGTTACTTGGTGATTCCCAGTTCTCCCGGGGCATTATTATTACTTTATAGTCTTTTAGTATTTACATACAGTCATTGTTTTCAGTACTTCATTAGAGACTTCATAAACTAAAGTAACAGTTAGACAGAGTCTCAGGTTTTTTATGTTAAGCAATGTTGACTACATTTATTTTCAGACTTATTTTTAGTATTTTCGTTTTTTGTTTTATCATTCAGGCTTTCAGTATATTAGTACATGTTAATTTATCTTCCGCATATAGTATGTTATGATATCACATGTTGATTCAGCCAGCCAGTTGATTCACTCGATCAGATGTAGTTAGGCACCGAATGCTGTGTTACGTCCATGCCGGCGTGACAGCTAATCTTTTGTATTATGTTTTTAATAGTGTGCTATTAATGAAAGTAGCCCTTTCAGTAAACTACAGACAAGTGGCCCATACTCCACTAATCTTATTCGG
Organism: Nicotiana sylvestris; assembly: GCF_000393655.2. NCBI lineage: Eukaryota > Viridiplantae > Streptophyta > Magnoliopsida > Solanales > Solanaceae > Nicotiana > Nicotiana sylvestris. The sequence goes on from NC_091060.1 coordinate 150,411,480, forward strand.
TCACCACCAGTCCTCCGTTGGTTTTCACCGGCGCCCGATCTCCGACCACCGTATAAATCACTTCACAGAACACCCTATATTAAGCTATAAATTCTAACTTCTAAGTAAGCAGTAGTTAGAGATGGTGGAATTTTCTAGGGCAAATGCCGAAGCATTTATAGATGAAGATGATGAAGAGGCAGGGGAAGAAATAGAATCAGCACCACCACTCAATATTGGTGACGAAAGGGAAATTCACTCAAGTGGTCTTAAGAAGAAGCTTCTTAAGCTTGGACTTGGTTGGGAAACCCCTGAATTTGGTGATGAAGTTACTGGTAACTGCTAACCAATTTTCAAGAATTTGTTACTCTGTTCAATCAAAGATTAAACTTTTAAATAAAAATTTTGTACCCTTTTTCTTGTTTTTTCAATTGAGTTGCAGTTCACTATGTTGGTAGCTTACGTGATGGAACCAAATGTGTTTCGACTAGGGACAAAGGTGAACCTGTTACGTTCAAGCTTGGCGAAGGTCAGTTCTTGGTTACATATGTTTATTCCCCTTCATTCTAGTTTACTTCCTATATTGGTGTGCACTTGTTAATTACTAATAATGATGTCTAAAGTTGCTAAAAATGGTTAGAATTTATTATTGGCCATTTCTCTTTACCTTTTCTTCTTGTTAGAGATTCTAGGAAAAATATACTCCCTTTGTCCTAATTTATGCGTCATACTTTTCTTTTTGGTCTGCCCCGAAAAAAAAGACACATTTATATATTTAGAAATAATTTAGTTTTAAAATTTTTATATTACCACTAACGAGATGTTTATAACCACTCGAATGTGTATGACTTGTTTAATGTTTTAGATCACAAGTTTCAAAAGTATGTCTTTATTTCTTAAACTCCATGCCCAGTCAAACAAGGACAAAATATGGGACGGAGAGAGTATTGCTTTTGCTGATATTGGGTTTCTGCATCTATAATTTGGTTTCTATTTGTTAAGCTTAATTAGTTTGCTTTTGGTTGGTTAGAGAAAGTTGCCACTGGCGTGGATTGCGGAATTGTCACGATGAGGAAAGGTGAAATGGCATTGTTCACATTGCCCCCAAGAACTGGTTTTGGATCCGCAGACTTGGATGCAGTTTCATCGAATTCTGTAGTTCAGTTTGAGGTCGAGCTCGTATCATGGATCACAGTGGTAGATGTCTGCAAGGATGGTGGTATTATCAAGAAAATTATGGAGAAGGGGGAGCTGATAGGACCTCCTGATGACTTGGATGAAGTTCTAGGTACTTGAATGTGTTTTGTGTTTACTCCAAAAGAATTAACTGCAAGGAAACAAAAAGAAAAACAGAGAAGAATATTCGACCCAATGATGTTGCTGCTAGTGCCAGTATCTGCATTTATATGGTCTTGCTTGTGATATGTTTTGTTAGCTGTTTATAAATAAAATATCCTTGCTTTTTTCAATTTGATTTTGCAGTGAAGTATGTGGTGAGGCTGCTTGATGGTGTCATTGTGGCAAAAACACCTGAACACGGAGTGGAGTTTTATATCAAAGATGGTACCTTGGTATCTTGGCATTTGTGCTTTAGAATCAACAAACTTGTACTATCAGCTGTTGGTTCATTCCTTAGATTTGACTAACCTATTTTGTTTCCTTTTAGGCCATTTCTGTCAAGCATTACCAAAAGCAATCAAGACAATGAGAAGGGGAGAGAAAGTGAATTTAATTGTTCAGCCTCAGTGTACGTCTTTCCAACTCATTCTTTGCTATCATTCTTTCGGTTGGTAGTCGGGGTTCCTTTTTTGATGGGAGGGGTGTGTTTTAGGAGTATAATTCATAAATAATATGTTAGTCATGGCTAAAAAGATTAGATTATTTGTGAGTAGCGGACCTGGCAAATGTTTGACAATCTCAAAAACTGGTATTCCAGTTGTGGTTGAGTGCATTGATGCGTTTGGGTTGATCGCATTGAACCATCAGCTGTAGCCCACTCTCTATTCAGATGGAAAGATTGCTCTGTTTGGATAGTTTTATCATAATGTTAATTCTTGAATGGTATGTTAAGATTATCAGGATATCTAAATTTATAGCTAGGTTTTTTCCTTGACTCCATATAGGGAAGTTAGTACTGATTATTAGCTGTATTAGGGAGATGAATTGTGAGTTATTACCACTAATTGCATTTTTTGTTAATGATAAATTGTACTAAAGCGAATTGAGTGTAAATCAAGTGAGCAGAAGTCTTGATTTTCCCTGCTCACATAAGGCATGTGTTCCTATTGATGAAGAAAATGGTCCTAGATAGTTGTACCTTCTGATTTATTTCTAATTAACATACTGAGGCAAGAGCTGGCTGTGAGATCTTAGACGTAAAGTGCAACTAGAATCTGGGATCTGGTCATACTGACTTCTATTAGGTTTTTCCTTTTTGTTTGTAATCACTTAAATAATAACGGTTGAAGGTGATTTCTCATCCAGTGCTGTCTAGTCACCTGTTGATTTGGTAATGTAGCAGGAAAAACACGTCTTTCTTACCATTTTAATGGAGTCACCTTAATTAAAACGTTTAAAACTGTTTCTATGAAATGTATTTGCTCGTTTCTCCATTAATCAAGGGAACATAAATTAATTTCTTTTGCACATTACAATTGCTTATCATAAAGCTGTCGGATGGTTGGAGTTTCAGACTGTACAGTATGAAATAATTTCTTGGCATTTTAGCCATTTAGTTCATGAGAAAATTTAGTTCAGATTTACAAATTTAATGTTTTAGTCCTTTATGCTATATACCTTTTGTTAGTTCAAATATTTCATACTGTGTGTGCTCACTCTGACGACCTTAACAAAGAAATAGTTCACTACAAAAGGTCTACTGACCACATTAAGTGGAGAAGGTAGACATGAAGCAAGGAATCTACCAGGCATTCCTTTCAATTAAAGTATCAGCACATTTAAAAACACTGTGGCTATCTATACAATCTCTATTTTATTCGATATTGTTATCCTAAGGCATCTTATCTTCTACCAATTTATGTAGCATAAAGTTTGCAAGACATTGAACTTTTTCTGTAGATAGTATTTGTTAAAATGTACCCATTCTGTATGTGTCTTGTCCCATGTCATAAAAGACTTATGCTGATATAGAGGAACTGGTAATCTATATTCCAAAAGTCTATTTTTCTTTGATTGAAAAAGAAGAATAGAGGAACTGGTAATCCAATTTAAACATAGCTTGCTTCCTCGACTTATAGAAATTTCATGCTCTCACTCTGTTAATTCCATGCTAAATGCAAAAAATGTGCTCAAGAAGTCATGCAATCATTTTAAGTTGGTGTTGCTTTTCCTGACTTTTATGATAGAAAGATATTCTTCCATATCAGCCTGAAAAAGTTTTAACAGTTCTAATTTTTATGTTAGGTAAAAAGTTAAAGTTTCAACAGTTCTTTCAATTCTTAATATTTTCTTTTACCCCCAAAATCTTTGCAGATGCCTTTGTTGATGGGGGTAAGGATCCTGAAAATGGCTTCCCTTCAATTCCTCCAAGTTCAATTCTGAGTATTGATCTTGAACTTGTTTCTTTCAAGCCGGTGATAAATGTGACTGGTGATTTGGGTGTTTTAAAGAAGATTGTAAAAGAGGGGGAAGGCACTCTCACTGCAAACGAAGGTGCTGCTGTGACTAGTAAGTATGCAGAATTTATGTGCATTTTACCTGGTCGCCCTTGGGGTAATAAAAACAGATAGTTGACATAATGTTACTTATTCATAAAGGGTTTGGTAGCAGTGGGATCAGCAGAAAATTACATAGATATAGAGAACTATGGATGGCACTATGAGTGTGCATTTGGGTCATATACTGTCTATTTTACCCTTGATACAACACCAACAACGACCCAGTAAAATCTCACTAGTGGGTTATTTTACCCTCGATAATTTGTGAGATTTCACTTCTCTTCAAATGCCAGATTGTGTCCATCATCCTGGAAAAGGGGACTGCAAAGATGGAAATGTTACCTTGATCTTGCTCAGTGAAAGGCACACATATGTGTTTAGCTAATTTCAGGAGCATAACTGCAGAATTAGCTTATGTTTTGGAGATTCAGCTCGGGTATGGAAAATTTACTAACTATTTGGTCTTTGTTTCAAACCTCCAGTTAGATATACAACTAAGCTTGAGGATGGCACTTTGCTTGAGAAAAGAGGCTTTGATGGAGAGGACGCATTGAAGTATACAACTGATGAAGGTCGGTGCAACGAAATGAATTTGAAAAGTACCTATGGTTGTGATATATTTATTCTCATTATCCACCGGTACAATCATAAGATAATTAAGGTTTATTATGTTAAATTGAGGTTTTTGTGATACGTCCTTGGTCTTTTGACTAGAAATAAAAGTTATATCAGGTGCATTTCTTAGACGACTTTCTTTTTTATGAAATTTCTTAGACGATTTTCTTCTGAAAGCTCTAAACTCTTTTAGATTTTCTGTAATATGGACTTACTCTATGACGAAACCTTGCATGTATGCCATAAGTCTTCAGTGATGCTTCTGTACTTGTTGCATCTACGCCTACGATCTTTGGCTTGCTATGATTATATTGTACTGTTTTGCATGTAGAACATGTCGTTGCTGGACTTGACAAAGCAGTTACTACGATGAAGAAGGGTGAACACGCAATAGTGACAATTAAACCTGACTATGGGTTTGGAAGTACTGAAGTGAAGCGGGATCTTGCTATGGTTCCTCCTTGCTCAACCATAGTTTTTGAAGTTGAGATGTTGGAGTTCACAAAGGTATCTGATGGAAGTCTGTTTTATGCTAAGACATATTTGGCTTAGTACATATGGTTCAGCAAATGTAGGATTGGAACTCCTACCGCAGTGATATGTAAATGACCCAAACAAGTAGGCCGATGATCTGTTTGGAAAATGTAGTTAATTTTCAAGGATCGAGCATATGAAGAAACCTTAACATCACCCAATAGGGTACAGACATTATTGCTAGGACTGATTGATTAAGTCTGCAGATACATTGCTGTGTTTTTTTTTTCTTTTTGACAATATTTAGTTAGATCTTTTCTTTTAAGTAGACCCAAATAGTTTTCAGACTTGTGAGAATTTCCTGGTACACACTAGGGAACAAACTAGCCACTAACAAAAACTTTTTCGGAACATCCACGAAGGCTCTTCTGTCTACACCAAAAGGTCCTTTCTCTCGTTTGGTATATCTTGTGATAGTTCAGGTATGATTTGGTGCCTTCATTTCTTCTGTGGTAACCTATTTCTATCTGGAAAGAAGTTATTAGATGCATTATCTATGCCTGCATTTCAAGCTGATAGGCTTTGGTGGCAAATTTTTTATACTGCATAAGACCATTTTAATAAATTTCCTTGTCTTACTCATTTTGGGTTGATACATACAATTTTACAAAGTTCTAACTTTCTCCTTTTGGGGGACAAGGAAAAGGATCCTTGGGAAATGAATAAACATGAGAGAATCCAAGTGGCCCAAAGGAAGAAAGAAGAGGGCAATCTACTCTTTAAAAACGGAAAGTATCAAAGAGCAATGACGAAATATGAGAAGGTATCTCAGGGAGTTGGTCATCAATGTTTAGAATGTGCGACGTTTTGTTAGACGTTTTATTAATTTTTTTTTTGGATTTTTTCTGTTCAGGCTGTTGATTATATTAATGAAGATGGAACCTTTGAAGATGATGACCAAAGGCTAGTTAAATCACTGAGAGTGTCATGCTGGTTGAATGGTGCTGCTTGTTGTCTCAAACAAAATGATTTCCAGGAAGCTATCAAGCAATGTTCCAAGGTAATGTACTTAGGTAACAAGAGAAATCATTGGAGCGATGCTATTTTCATTTAACTTGGATGGATAGGCAGGTTTTGTAGTGTGACAAGAGTATGATCATGCGTGTTTCTATGTTGGGCTAGAAATGTGTTTTCTTTTGAAAGTATCATGGTTTTGCGTAATTTCTTCTCTTTTCTCTCCGTCGTCCCATTCTCTATCAGGAGCTGTTGTAGGTCTTCGAAATCCCTGCTGCTATGTGCTTCCCTTCGCTTTTTAATATAATTCTGGGTAGCTGTTTCAAATGCTGAAGAATGAAAAAAGCTTGATGCAAGTTTAGCTGATTAAAAGCAATTGTTCTTTTAATTTGCGATCTCAGTCATTTCAAATCCACGCAAGCAGGGCCTAAATTCGTCCTTTTCCTTTCTCATCGCTCGTAGGTCTTAGAAATTGAGTCCTGTAATGTGAAAGCATTATATAGGAGAGCACAAGCTTTTATGGAAACAGCTGATCTGCACTTGGCAGAATTGGATATCAAGAAGGCCCTGGAAATTGATCCACAGAACAGGTAATGCAACTTATGACTTAAAATATCGTTGGAGATTTTTTCTTTTGACTATATTGAATCAAAGAGTTCCTGCTGCTCAGGGAGGTGAAACTGATACAAAGGACACTAAAACAACTCCAAGCAGAGAGCAATAAGAAAGATGCAAAGGTCTACACAACAATGTTTGCACGCTTGTCAAATGAGAACTCTTCGGCAGCAAAGGTTTGTCGCTTGATCTCTACCTGTGGGAAAAAAAGGTAGTAATGATTCATAGGTTGAGAGAAAAAGGAGCAAATAAGGATAAAAGAAAATTAAAAAAAAGTTTTATGCATGAAGCTGAAGAAGTATAGAGTTTTCGAGCCCTTAATGATTCATTCTGTACTTGAAAGATTTTGGCTAATGTGAGCTCAAATTAAATATGTTAATCCTCCAAACCTAGCGAAACACAAAGTGTAGTATTTTGAAAATTCACTCTAGGATCAATCTAAGAAATTTGCCGGTCATCTACAGCGCAATTAAACTCTACTTTATTCCCTTTTTGGCAGAGATTGAAAGTTGAAGCGGAGAGCAAGATTGAAGAAAACGTTGGTGAGATGAACATGCCTTGACAATTGATTGAAAGTTGATTCTTGCTGAAGAATTGTACTTGTACATTTTCTAAATCTAACAGAGAGCATGTATAGACAAGGTAATAGAGAAATGTCACAGAAACGACGCATGTACCACTTGAAATATGTGGTTTCAGTTCTATTTTAAATGTAAGTTGACACATTCCCATTGTATAGTTCATTTGGATGCTGCAAGTTAGAAGCTTTTTTCCAAGTAGCCCCTATAGAATATGAGATATACCCTGCATATCTGGCTTGGCTTGTTGGGTTTTTCGTGCAAAGTTGCTAGTTTTTACCTGAGAAGTTTGGAAACTAGTGATAGACATATTGATAAAAGCTACTGCACTATGTAAGGTTTCAGGAATACAAGTGCCTTGCTATGTTTAAGAGATGGATGTCTTTTAATTCGAAACTCTTTGAATTATCACAACTTGTGAAACAAAGACTTCCATTTGTATGACAAACTGCTGGCTTGCCACTGGGAAAAGCACCAATATTTATAATAATAATAATAATAATAATAATAATCTCTTCATTGCACAATCTTTTTTCTACTAAATGCAATTATACTTTGAATGTATAGTCTTTAAAAGTATCACTATACTTTGCCCAATTTTCTAAGATATCTGCTGGAATTTGGTCATATGCCTCTCCCCATATCGGTCGGTAACAATTCCTGAAGTTTAGTCGAAAAGATAATTGCCAGAGTTAAATGCCTTTTCTTTGACTGTGACTACTCAAAGTTTATATGGAGCACATTGCTACACTGGATTCCTATTTGAGATCAATCAGAGGTTAGGAAGATGAAGTCAAATGGGCAGCCAAGAGAACTAATAACTCCAGGCGTCATTGGATTCCTATTTGCAGCAAGGGTACATCAAATCTGGTCTGAGAGGAATGCAAGAAGATTCAGCAATCAACGAAGGTAGCTGATAAAGGAAATTATAGTACAGCTACATACTTATGGACAGAAAATTAGCAAGTAGCATTACCAGCTGAGAATAGTTACCCAACATAACACTAAAATGTAGAGATTGTTATCAATGGATAGTTCCAGTAGTAGATTGGATAGTTGGATAGTGGACAGATAGAATAGTTATAGTTGTATGAACCATTGACATACTTGGTTAAATAAAAATTTTAAGTTTAACAAAATAAAAATAAATACAATTCCTGAAGTTAGTAATTGATGTAATGTGAGAATCAAGGCACCCACATTTCCTTAAATACATTTTAGTCTAGATGCAATTTTGAAATATTTGAACACAAATTAGATCCTATTTTGCTCCTAAGTTGTATACCAGATATTTACATCACACAGGCCAAGTGTTAATGTCGCAAATATCTGATGCAAAAAACTCATAATTTCAATTAAAGCGATATGGCTAATGGATCTCTCCGGTCTACGAGGCCTCCTCGCCTCCCTGTCCTCTCTTTCTTGACCTCGCCTGCCCTTTCTCTCTCCTAGCCTCGTCTGTCCTCTCTTTCCTGATCCCACATGCTCTCTATCCGGCGAGCGATCCCTATCACCTGCTGAAATGAAACATTCGACTCCAACTCCCGAGCCATGATGAACCAAATATCATGCCTGAGCCCCTTAATGAACCTACGGACCCGCTCCCTAACTGTAGCGACCAAGGCAGGTGCATGTCTAGCCAAATCATTGAATCTAATGGCATACTCCGATACTGACATAGTGCCCTAGCGCAGCTGCTCAAACTTCGCGCGCCATGCGTCCCGAAGGGACTGAGGTACAAACTCTCTCAAGAACATCTCTGAAAAATTAACCCATGTAAGTGAAACTGCATCGGCCGCGCTACCTAACTCATATGCCCGCCACCACTGATAAGCCGCTCCCTTAAGCTGGAACGTAGTAAAAGCAACCACACTCGTCTCCACAATACCCATAGTGCGGAGAATGCGATGACACTCCTCTAAAGCCAAACCACTGAATGTAGGAGGGTCATATTTCATGAACCTTGCAAGTCTAAGCTGCTCTTCCTCCGATGTGGTTGCCCTGACCACAAGCTGAACTGGAACCACAAGCTGTGTCGCCATGATACCTAGAACCTGACTAACGTGAACTTTCTGTTCTGGAGTGTGGGCGGCGGGAGTCTGAGTTCTTCCCCCGGTCTATGAAGTAGATGGAGCAACCGGAATCAACCCCACCTGAGCCAATGTACCAAACATGCTTAGGAACTGTGCCAAAGTCTCCTAAAGTCCGGGGGGAACAGCAGGCGCCTTCGGTACCTGCCCCCAACTGGAGCTACTGGCGGCTTCTCAACTACTGCTCTAGTAGGTGATCTAGCTGCGACACGTGCTCCTCGTCGGCCTCTGCCTCTGGCGACACCTGCTCCGAGAGCAGCATCGTCGGTAATTGTAGCTCGTGTCCTCACCATCTGTGATATAATAGAATGATAAAAGCTTAAATTCCGAGATCAGCAGACTCGCATGATAGGAATGAAAGGAGTGAAACTGTCCTAATAGTTCTGTAGCCTCTCGAAGATAAGTTCACCATAAAGTTAGATAGGTATTCTTGCCTCAAGGCTCCTTATCAAGAGGCTTACACCTTTCAGTATGCACATGATCTGCTAAAGACCTCACATTTACTTATCATAAGCATGATGAAAAGTTGAGTTCCTCTGACTCAACTCTTCCATAGCCACATTCAATCTCTTACCAACTATATTTCTGGATGTAGGCATCATCGTATTGTGAATAAAATAGAGTGTAGGAAACCTAGTCCTTGCAACTGAGCTCTACCACACGATCTAGAGTAAGAAGAAAGAGTGATAATCCTAAATGCCCCGTAGCCTCTTGCTTATAAGTGTGGTGCACGACACACCCATAAACAAGACTCTGCTAGACACGGCTTGTAGACTCCCTAGGACAGAACTGCTCCGATACCACTTTTTTAATGACCCAAACCGATGGGCCGCGACCGGCACCCAGTACCTTACTCAACTGGATATCTACGTAACATATATTTTGTATCATGCTATCATGGGTAAATGAGCCAGAGAGGCTATCGTGAGATAAGTAGAATAAAACATGGAGAAATACTCGACATTCGACGATCCAACATGTAATCCAAACTTATACATATGACGTACGGGCCTATAAGTCCGACATGATCCTTTATATACTCAAAACATAGGCCGACAAAGCCATACAAAAATCCGTGGACATGACATCTGTCTACAAGCCTCTAATAATACGTAACATTGTAAAGGTCGGGACAGAGCGCTACCAAACCAATCAATGCATATACTAATCATGCTGACCAAACAAGCAACTCCGAAGCAAATGGAGCGCATCAATATCTTCCGCTGAGCTGATAGCCTACTTGGAGGGCTCTCGGCCTGTCTATCGGGACCTGCGGGCATGAAATGCAGCGTCCCCAGGCAAAAGGGACGTGAGTACGAATAATGTATCGAGTATGTAAGGCACATAAATAAGTAATAATAGACATGGAAGAAATATAGAGTAAATAACTCAACCTGTAAGTCCGAAAAACTTTGTAAATCATGAAATACTTATAGTGTCATGCATATGCATATGAATGTCATATCGTGCATAGATACATGTTTCATAACATCATTAGCCTCTGAGGGCATCCCATCATATCATCTCGGCCACTTTGGGCAAAATCATCAACGTATACCAGCTAATCAGGTGGTGGTGCGTATATAATGTTGTAACCTTTTCCCATATCCCATATACATATAAAATACATATATAGTATATAATACCATCTGGTCATGGGTCAATGTACATGAATGCAATGCATGAGAAGTACGTTAATAAAATCTTTCGGAATGTCATAAGACCATTATGTCTTTGAGTAATATCATGAATTAAACTTTTTCAACTTACGTATTTTTCTGGGACCCATGAACAGAGGATAAAATAATAGGACACATGGGAATTCAAGAATGTAGGCCTTTTTAATACTTCTATGAATAGAGTCATTTATGGAAGTTGTGCATTTGCTCGTTTTGTTTGTGTAGTATGGATCATGTCAAAAGAAAGAAGGGATAGCCTTAACATACCTGAGGCAATTCTCTTGACAATCCTTCTAACACACGTTAATTGTGACAACACGTAATGGCAGATCGGAGTAGAGGAAAATCTGTATGATATTCTTGAGAAATATTGCACCGTACTCCCTTAATATTACAAAATCTCAAGTTGCTAAGGTGATAAGAAATCTTGCAAATCATGTTGAAGCATTTTTGTGTCACGTTAATTAAACCCTTTGCAAAACACCTTGTTTGCTGAAGTATTTCCATCTATGACTTAGTAAGTGTGACTTTCATTTGGTGAGGTTTTTTGTTACAAACTGTTTTTGGTTAGGAACACTTTGAGTCATTTGTCTCACTTTAGATGGCTTTATTGTTCATTTCCTTACAATTCAATCCAAAACAAAGTTGATCCTAAAGTTTGGCAACAGTAAGAGAAATATTTATTTAGTCACTAGGCGTTGGGAAGCCTTTTGTATTAGTGGGTGAGGTCCCCACTTGTAATGACTAAGTCACAAGATTCCTCCAAATGTGACACCTTGTAGTAATGACTAATGAGTCATTAATTTGAATTGGAGGGGCTGCCACATCAGGGATTTAAACTTATCCAAAATTTCACCCCTTTTCCTTAATCAACTTATTAATCCCCCACCAATCCAATAATTAATCAATTACCGACATAGTTAAGAATTATCTCAAGTTACTTAAAATACTACTCACTTTTATTCACCTTACTATCATGGTTATGTGGTACCTTGTATGGTACTAGTCCATAAGTACCAGGTATTTTAGCTCAGGCCGTATTTTATCCCAAAATATCAAACTTCGATGAAAATTCACTTTCTTCGATTTGCTTACCCTCTCACCTTTACGAATTTACTCATCACCTGTTTGAAATAGCATAATGCTTGTAATCTCCAAATAATATTGTCCTTGAACTGACGTCGATTATCTTACGATAAATTTCATGTATAATATTACAACGTGTAACATCATCGTAATATAATACCGCAGAGCATAACGTCATCGTAATATAATAATGCAGGGTGTAACATCATCGTAATATAATATTGCAGGGCGTAATATCGACCTGATACCGCGGGCTTTGGAACATTCGTCCTCGAACGTTGACTGATGCACTTATTATTCTCATAACCCATAGCTCTTGCGAATACTTTAATATTATCCTTTCCATTTAGGAAACTAGTCTTTGAATAAATCCCAAGGCCTGGGCATTCCCCCTTTTAAGCCTCTTTTCACACCACGACTTGTAGTCAGAATACTTCTAATCTCGTAACCGTTGCCATCTTCTATCATGTAGACTGTACGAATCTAAACTTATATGTGTGCCTATGCGATGCTTCTTTCCCCTTTCCTCCAACTCTTAGCCAATCTCTAGGCCTCACTTTGTGAACATATACAAAATTATGTCAAGCTGTCCCTCTGGGCGTCATTAGCTTTACTACATCTAAGTAGGCCATATTATACCATAACTCATGCATCGATTCATCATTACTGAGGTCTGTGACCAAACTCCAGGTTACTCTCGTTGCTTATCCTATATGCATAAAGTGAAGTCTTCTAACACTTCTTCATTACTGTTCATCTTAAGGCTGATGGCCTAATCTTATCTCGTACTTTGTATCTTTTATCCATCCATTGTCGATTCACCTCAATGTTGATCTACAATCTTCCATTGATAACTTGAAACTTCTTACATAATATATTGCCACTAGGGCTTACGTTGCATTATGGAATATTTGAAGTGATTTTTCTGATCCACCTGGATGATACGATATTATACTTCCATAACCATATTTCATAGCATCCCAATGTGACTTACCTTACGTGGCTATTTTAATCCTGTCCAATTCATAAAATCTCTTTCTTTTTTTTTTTCTTTTTTCCGTCAGACCATTACTCAATCGAAGGCCCAAACGTCGTCATTTATCTATCATAATCACACCCCCATTCTACAACATTCCATCTCTTCTAAATGTTATTAGTCTTAGGCTCATTTGAGTTCATTCAGGCTATAGTGAGCTTTGTATAACTTAGAGAAACCGTCTACTCTTCTTGTTTTCATGGGCTTAATCCTAAGGACTTATCCATTTTCTTATCTTCTAACTCGCCCGTTCTTATCCTTACTCCTGTCTTCTAGAACCTTATCGCTCTATCATACTTTAGCTTTCAACCTTCCTTCAACTTGCTTGTACCATAGATCTCCTCGTGTTATTTTAGAACATCAAGAGAGACATCACATCGTCTCTAACTCATCTTTACCTTCTTAACTAGATCTCTCGATATTTAAAAACCATAGGTTGGAAGATATGCCACTGATGACGCTGCTATCATTCTTGGACACTGAATCCTAGTGTTTCTAGCCTTTTGTCCAAAGTGGACAATTCACAACCTTCTGCATTTGAGTATCTCGTACGTTGTTCACCTTTACTTTACTTGCCTTAAAAATCTTATATCACATTTACGTACGTATTTCTCTTGCCTTGGGCGATTCTTGGAGGGTTTCAAGAGGGGGTTCTCATCATCAACGATAAGGTAAGCTATTCCCCCTATCTTGAGTTAAATACATTGATTATGTACGGATTTGAGCATGAGATTTGTAGAAACTTGGGGTTTGAGGGAAAACCTAGAAATTAATATTCTTGGATTTTGACCTAGATTTTGGGTATGAAATTATGAGAAAATCATATAGTTGAGTTCGTGAGTTCATGGGTAAAGTTTATATTCAAAAAATTTAGGAATCCGGTCACGTGGGCCTGAGGGCAATTTTGTCAACTTTTCGATCAAGGTTAGGAATTGCTATAAATTGGATTGTAATGAGTAATTGAACATGTATGAATGGATTTGCATAATTATTGGCTAGTTTTAGAGCATTGTGCATCGATTTGAGTCTTCAGAAGGGCGTGGAATGCCGGTTATAGATCTTCGGAGCGAGGTGAGTCTCCTTTCTAACCTTGTAAGAGGGAATTGTCCCCATAAGTGAGTTACTTGGTTGTGTGCTCCTATTTGTGGGGGCTACGTACGCATGAGGTGACGAGAGTCCGTGCGTAGATACTATTATGCTATTTCCGGGTAGTCTAGGACCCAAAAGCATGTTGTACTTGGAAAAATTTGTAATCTTATTGGCGGTTTAAATTTCTTAAATTCTATCGAATTGGTAAATGAATTTCTAAAATGATTAAACTTCATTTTTCTTAAATCGTTAAAGAAGGAGAATTTGGATTTTTCTTGGATAGTTGTGTTACACCCCATATTTTCGTACATGAAAATACGCCATAAATAAATTAATGAGAGCCCAGAAGTGAGATGTCACATTCCGCAGTACTACATTACGATGATGTTGCCCCCTGTAGTACTATACGTGGAATTTTTTGTAAGGTAATTGACATCAGTCCAAGGAAAAGATTATTCGAAGATTATAAGGATTATGCTATTTCAAACAAGTAATAAGTAAATCCGTGAAGGTGAGAGGGGAAGCAATTCAAAGGAAACGAATATTCGTCCAAGTTTGGCATTTGGGATAAAATACGGGTCGAGCGGTATTTCGAGCGATAATACCCGATAATTATAAACTAGTACCATGCAAGGTACCATATGACCACGGTAGTATAAGGTATAAAGTATATAGAAAGTATATTAAAAATAAGTAAAATTTTAAGTAATTTGATGTAAATTTTAAATTATCGGGTAATTGGTTAATTACCGAGTAGCGGGGTATTATTTAATTAAATTAATTAAAAATTTTGGATGAATACTAAGGTGAGAACGTGGCAGCCCCCATTCCAAGAATTGGTGACTCTTATATTAGAAATTGAAAGGTGGCACAATAGTAGATCTTGTGGCTTAGTCATTGGAATGTGGGGCCACTCCATTTAAGGCATAAAACCTCTCAAATAGAGGTCTTATATGAAAGTGATAGGCAATAGATAGCTTCAGCAAGAGAAGTTAAATAACATTGTGATCAAATTCATTAAGAGAAATGGATTAAAAAAATTGGACAAGGTAAGCTTACTTCAAGCATGTGCAGGTTTCTCTTTGTTACATATCGGTAAAGAGATACACTGCTTGTGTATACAAAATGATTTTATAGGTAATGTGTATGTATTTACCACTCTTAAAAGCATGTACAGTAAGTGTGGGAACTTAGAAAAATGTGTAGAAGATTTTCCAAAGATTTGAAGGCAAATCATTAACTTCTTGGAATTCCATGTTCACCGTATTTGCCATATATGGACTTAGCACAAAGCAATTTCAGTCTTTCATAAAATGAGACAAGCACACGTCCAACCAGATGCAATAACTTTTATAGCTCTTCTATCAAGTTGTAAACATTCTGGTTTGCTCGAAAAAGGTTGGAAATATTTTGATCATACGAAGACGGATTTTTTTCCTACTCCGATCTTGCCATTACGTGTTCTTCGCAAAAGACGTGTGTTAGAGGGATTGTCAAGAAAACCGACTCAGGTATGTTAAGGCTAAGCTCTTCTTTCATTTGGCATGATCTCGTCATTACATTCATATCCCGGAATTTACGTATATTTTGCTAGTTTCGCAAATTGTGTATATTTTCCTAGTATTGTAAGTTATAATATTCTCCTTATCGGGACTTCATATTCAGTTGAGTATTTCCTTCTTCTAGTCAAGAGAGTAGAGAAGTTACATATATATAGTATTAAAAGTATTTTCATTACCATCGAGCTATAATCGATGGGTAGGCCCCTATTGGGCAACCGCTGATCAGATAATAAGTTATATACCGATCCTACTATGGCCAAGTGCTTATGAGCGAGACCAGTTAGTCGAGATACAGAGCCTAGTATGGACGAGCGCGTATGGGAAAGCCTACTACGATAGAGCAGTTATATATATACCGAGCCTACTGTGGCCGAGCGCGTATGAGCGAGCCCAGCATGGTCGAGATACAGTGCCTAGTATGTACGAGCGCTTATGAACGAGCCTACTACGGCAGAGCAGATATATATGTATATTGAGCCTTATAGGGACGAACAACTATTTTACTTAATGTATTGAGAGAATTGAGTTAGTATCAACAGGGAAGCATATCTTCAGATTATCTTTGACTTCCAGCTACTTGCAGTTATTATATTATCAGTTCAGTTTCAGCTTTTAGTATATTGCCTTACATACTTAGTAAATTATTTCGTACTGACGTCCCTTTTCTGGAGGGGGCATTTCATTTCATGCGTGTAGGTTCAGACAAACAGACGGGTAGACCTCCTCATTAAGTGTTGCCCGAGTTCAGCTTGATCGGTAAGCTCCATGCCTTTCGGAGTTGCCGGGTCTAGAGCCTTATGTACATCTTGTATATATATGTATATATGTTATGAGTAGGCTGGGAAGCTGTTCGATCATATTATACCATCAGTAGAGGCTTGTAGACATATCTTGTCAGTAGTGCAATATGATGGGCTTGCAGGCCTTGTATGTATATTTGGTTGGTTTGTCAGCTGTAATAGTTATGATGGCCTTGTCGGCCCAGTTATATATTGACATTTAGTCAGCATTCGTAGTTATCTTGCAATGTGGCCCATGGCCAAAGTATGACATCATATGTTCAAAGTCCCTTAGTTGCATGTTAGTACACAAGGATAGGAGAGGTACTGGGTGCCAGTCTGCCAAAGATGACAATACTACAAAATTTAGGCACTAGGTGCCAGTCTTGCCCCCGGGTTTGGGGCATGACAAAAGTGGTATCAGAGCAGTTCTGTCCTAGGGAGTCTACAAGTCATGTCTAGTAGAGTCTTTTTTATGGGTGTGTCGTGCACCACACTTATGAGCAGGAGGCTACAGGGCATTTAGGACTGTCACTCTTTCTTATTACTCTAGATCGTATGGTAGAGCTCAGTTGTATGAATTCAAATTCCTAACTTCTATTTTACTCGTAATAAGACGATACCTACATCCACAAAGACTGTTGGTAAAAGATATGGCTATGGAAGAGTTGAGTCAGAGGAACTCGACTTTGCATCATGCTTATGATGAGTAATTGTGAGGTCTTCAGCAGATCATGTGCGTACTAAAAGGTGTAAGCCTCTTGATAAGGAACCTTAAGGCAAGAATATTTATCCACCTTTATGGTGAAAGACAACCGCTCTCAAGAAGTAAAAGAAGCAAGGTGAAGAATGGTATGAGGCACCCAGTTAATGAAGATTATCAGTATTATAGTTCCGGCAGAAAAATATAAGCATTAAGAGTTACCCTCAATAGTAATAGAGATATGTACAATTGGCCGTACTTATCTCAATTATGCCCTATGGGGGCTAACATGTATAGTTTAAGAAAAGGACGGGACATTAGGACCTGGCTGGCATTATATTAAACCAAAATGGTGAATGAATTGTTTGTGTTAGTTGACATTTCTGAAGGATATTGCAAATGTGCGAGTAAATCTCCTTATGAGACACCCAGATGGTACACTTTAAAATAGTGCAGCCAGATAGGAGTACTACAAAGACATGCACTATAATCCTTGAAGGGATACATATTAGCTTAGTGTGTCTCGCGTCCCTAGTAGAGCAAGGATGTTGGGCAACCCAAAGAGCCATTGGATGGAGCAAAGGGAAGCTAAAAACGAAAGAATGTCGTATTGAAGTTTTCACAAGAAAAGGGATATGCAGAAATATTAGCAAAGTAATGAAAAGAGAGATAAGGAAGCATTATGAATAAGGTATGATACATGGATGAAAATGGTAGAGTGTTACAGAACCTATAGTCAAATGAAGGAAGAGACGAAAGGTGATGGGCCTTAAGACAACGAAAGAGCATAGGCCATAAGGTTATATCCTCATTTGGAGAAATAAGTTCGTGACTCCAACGCGACAACCAGAGGGGAGAGTTAATCCCCATAGTGACAAAAATTAGTATGGATTGGTAAACAAGATAAACTAAATATGAATTAGGGACTGAACGATTGGAAAATACTCGGCATCATGGGAATTTCAGGTTTCATTCCGACGGAAATAGAATGGGCCACAGAAGAAGATTCACGATGAATTCAGAGAAAAGTCATTCAGGGAGAAGATTCCCTAGAGCAAGCAATGTGAGCAAAGTTAAGCTTCAGAGACTGTATGTGCCAATTACGCTATGTGTCACCCTCGTGAGTAAGGGAATTTGTCATACTTTTTACAGGAGAATTTCCGCAAGGCGAGTAAGGATCATTGATGTTGAGAAACGACGCCAAGAATGAAGAGGGAAAACATCTATAGGTAGATCCTCATGGCTTAAGCTTTTAGTACACCCCTAAAGGAGGGAATATGGAGTGATATGACATTAAGTCAGAAGTAAGTGGTTCTAGTGACTATGTAATTGTGAGCACGTGATTTTTGCCCTATATTAATTACTCCCATAAATTCAAAATAAAACAATTTCTTCCATTATTTATATTTTGTGAATTTTTTGTGGCATTTTCTGTTAATTGTTTGCATATTGCCTAGGCATGTTATTTTATTTAATTAATAGAAAATACAAAAATAGGCTGCATTTGCATTTAGGATTTAACTTTGCATCTTTAAGAATTAATTAGTAATTAGGTTGCTTTATAAAAATGAAAAATCACAAAAATAGTTTATTTTGCTTTTTAATTTTGATTTTTGAATTTTGGTAGTTTTTCTTTAATTTGGTATTTAATTAGTCGTGATAATTATTATTTAGAGATTAGTTAGTTCAATTTGATGGGATAATTTATTTAGGAATTAATTTAGGTTTGTGTTTAATTTTAATTATAATTTAAAAGAAATTAAAAAAAATTAATTTGAAAAGAAAGAAAAGAATTGAATAAGAAAGCCTGGTTCTGGGTTATTTTCGTTTTAAATTCCCTAGGCCCAAAAATTTTGCCCTGAAACCCGTCCCATGTCTGGACCAGAGCCGCCCCAATCCGTTCCGCCCCATCTAGCAACCAGACGACGTCGTTTCTTTAAAAACAAATCCAAGCCGTCGAGGTTTCCCAGATCCAACGGTGGAGAGGTTAGGATTTTCTGATATAAAAATGTCCTAACGCACCCCTACCCCCTCGGCTCGTCTCTCATCTCCCTCAAACCCTCAGAGACCCCAACCAGACGCCACCTCGAACCGCCGTGAGCCGCCTACCAGAAATCGCCTCCACCGGCGGCGTTGCTCCGACTAACACCATTTTTACACCATCGACTCTTCTCCTTCTCCTCTTTCCAAATCTCCAAATCCCCACTCTTGAATACCAGCCTAGCCTTTCGGATCTTCAATCGAAAGTTAGACCAGAACCCTAGTTTACCCAATCGACTCCAAAAATACACCACAGAACTACCACGTCCCTCTCATTCCAAATCCCTGAACACTCGCCTTCGAATCATCTTGGAACTTCTCGAATTTCATATCGAAATTTAACCCTAAATCCCAATGATCAAATCGGCGGGCCTGTTTGAAGATTCAAGATTGTAATAGACTTTATTCGTGTGTTTTCACATTGAGAACACACGATTAAGGTCTATTCCGGTCAAGAAATCGAAGATTCCGTCGAAGTTTTCAAGTTTGCATTTATCCAGTTTTAGGTACTGTTCCAGCCTTTCTCTCTTCTTTTATGACATCATTCTTCTTTTTCTTTGACTCATCTCGGCTGCATGTGCTGTTCTGTCTCCTCCCCTCATTTCTTCATGATGTGTTCACTTTTCTTTCATTTCTTTTCTTTTCTATTTGATTGATTAGTTTAGGGACAGGATAGTTTATGTGTTTAGTCAATTAGTTCGTTTATTCTTTTTCCTTTGTTTGAGCCTTATTTCAACAGTTTTTTTTGGTCTTTTAAGAATGTTGATTAGTCTATTAAGATATGGCCGTTTGGCCAAGATTGAATTCGAATTGTGGAATCACAAGGCCCAAGTGGGAAATGATTCGAATGGCTTTTGAGCCCAGGGCTGGTTCAATCTACTGGGTCAACTTGACCCGTATTTGGTTGGAGGGGTAATTTTTAGGGTCATAAGGGGGTAGTCTAGGAAATTGGCCTAGGGAATCTCATGGTAACTGAACTAGGAAGCTTACTAGAAGCTGGGGTGGGGGATGTTTGTGTTAATTAATAAATACATTAAGGGTAGTTCAGAAAAAAAGAAAAACTAGTCAAGGACTAAGTAGCAAAAACCAAAATTCACAAAGGGCCTGAGTGCAGAAACTATTTCCTTAAGGTTGCCCTACTTGCCTTGCCTATAAAGGCATATTTTCTTGCCTTTCAAGGCAGAGTTTAAGAGCTAAAATACAGAAAAATAAAGGCAGCTAAAAATTCACTGAAAATTACTGTTTTTATTGAAACTCTTCTGAATTTTGGAGGTTTTCAATTTCTGAATCAACTTCTGATCCATCTGGGTTTGAAAATGGTTTGAATTATAAGTTATGGCTAATTTCTGTTGCTGTTGGCCTACTGCTGCTGCTTCATCTTAGTTTCAGACTAATTTTTGGTCTATTTTGCTGTTATTCAGGTACACACTTCTGCATTTCACCTAATGTAAAGCTTGAGTTGGTATCGAAATGGGAATCTGGAGTTTCTGAGTAGTAGTCACAATTAGTTGTGTTCATAGCTTGGTTTACTTCGTTTACTTGTTTAATTCCTAGTTTTATGGTACATGACATTTTGTTAGCTATTGACAGCTACTATGTTGTAGGCTATGTTTGGTTTGAAATGAGGGATAAGGGTTTATTTGATCTTGCACTTGATGAGTTAAATTGGATGACTGATGTCCTATCTGCATCTTTTATAGAGTTTCACTTATTGTCTTTCTAACTTTGAATAGGTGATTAGCAATTGGGATTCTGAACATTATATGCTATCTTGTCGTTTTGTTCTTTCCTACATATAAAATCTCGAGTTTGAAACCCTTGGTGAATGACAGTTAATTTTGTTAGATGGAATTATGTATAATGAGATGTTGGTTCAAATGCATGTTTCATGGTTGTGATTTGAATTGCAATGTTAGACCCTTCCTGATGTTGGTTTAGCAAACCTGAGTTTATTCTCCATTGTTCATTTCAGATCTGTTTTTTGCATAGATTAACATATAGTACAGTTCTGCCTTTGCTAATGAATGAGCATCTTTAATCTTGAAAAGATTTTGAATAGGGTTTAAGCTTGGCTTTCGGATTTTTGATTTTAGCTTTGTCCAATTTTTAGATTGAAGTATGAGTTCCGGTAGGAGTATAGAAAATCATATGTTTATCATATTCTATCACTATGATGCTATGCATACTGTAGATTGAGAGTAATAATGAATTCTAGATAAAAAAAAAGGACTACCGTTTGATTGTATTTTCGCATAGGAATCAATTGGCATTAAATATGTCATGGTATTTGTGAAAAAGAGGATCAACATTTGCTTTGACTCTCAGGCAACAATGTGACTTGCAACCTCAAACTCGAACAACTTACGCTTTGCACCATGTGGAGACTCGATCTCGAGTCTCTAAGTCTGTTGGAGCCAGTTTATCCCCAGTCTGGGCTCTCATTTGGGCCCAACGTGATTCTACTATAAAATTGTCAATCTGGGGCAGCCTTGCATTCGTAGGTTATGGGGCCTCACGCCCAACCCAAGTAGTCTTTAAATAATCAGCCTCTCCTTCTTGTGGCAATGTCATTTTTAGTTAGCTTAGGCAGTAACAGAATCCCAACTCCATTAATGTTCGGATAATTAAAATTCTTCGAATAGTGGAGGTGAGCCATATTAGATAACACAAATAATTTATGGCCCTCATCAGTTAGTTTAGAAACCTTTTGGAATAAATCGAGGCGTGCCGTGCCAAACAAAATCTCAATTGCATGGCCCTCGCTTAGTTAATTTTGTTTTACCCTTAGAAATTGAGGCGCGCCATTTTGCAAAGTTCCATGGCCCTTGCAAAGTTAAAAACGCGTAGTTGCTTTAGGCGCGTTGTTTCAATAATTTACCTTTCTAAACTCGGGTGCACATTTATGCGACCCAAATCCAAATCTCAACAATATTAGATGAAATGTGTCAAGGATCGCGGGTGAATTTATGTGATGCAGTTGAAGACATGTTTTGAATAACGTTGAAATTTTCCCTAAAAGATATAATTGGATAAAAGTGGTTAAAGAGTTAAATTGTACCATAGGTTAAAACATGTACTAAAATCAGATAATAGGCCAATTATAACAGTTGAGCGACCGTGCTAGAACCACGGAACTCGGGAATGACTAACACCTTTTTCCGAGTTAACTGAATTCCTTACCCGGATTTCTGTGTTCGCGGACTGTAATACAGAGTCAATCTTTCCTCGATTTGGGATTTGAACCGGTGACTTGGGACATCATAAATTATCCCAAGTGGTGACTCTGATTTTAAATAAAATAATCCCGTTTCGATTGTCACTTTAAGTTGGAAAAAACTCCCTTATATACACCCTTCTCGGGAGGTGTAGGTAAAAAGGAGGTGTGACAGCTCTGGCGACTCTGCTGGGGATCGAACCCAGAATCTCTGGTTCAGGGTTCAGAATTTGAGCTTAGATAAATTTTTATATCTGGCTTTATCTGATTTTGCTACGTTTGGGCCTAATGTGCTAAGTGATGCTTTTACTGCTTTGATATTATTTGAACTGTATATAAACTGCTACGAAACCCTTCTCTTCTCCCTCTTGAGGAGTGCACGCTGGTCGTGACTTCTTTCTGTTAGTGTCAAATCCCAAATAGAACGAGGTTCGGACAAGTTGCAAATCAGAATGATCTTTTGGTTACCGGTACGTAGCCCCCCCTCGGCTCGAGTTGTCCGCTCGGGTAAGCCAAGTTTAGAACAAATAAAGCCAGGTTTTTAAACCTAGTATAACAATACCTCATGCCGGATCCCTAGTAGGAATGTTTGTTTGCATCATGTGCATTTTGACTTTGGAGACTCAACATAGGGGTTGGGTCTGTCTAGCACAGGTGCACCCAAAATAAAAGACCATCCTGATGCATCTTACTGCTACTTGCGCATTTATTTGCTTCGAATTTGCATGCTGACCGGCTTTTGAATGAAAGGAGAGAATTTCGAAAAGAAATAGCAGGGTAGAGGGTTAAGGGAGTGAATCACCTGTTTTAAGAAAAACCAGTGTCCAAATAGCACTAAAACTCTGCCGAATTTTTGAAAAAAATAGAAAACAAATTGAAAAATGAGAAAGGAGTTTTGTTTTCAAAAATAGTTCATTTTATTTGCTCGAACTACGCCAGTCTGATTCCCACCGGATGTGGGATACGTAGGCAACCCCCATCGGGTTCAACTTCCTTTTTTGCAAAAATAGCCCAAAAGAACAAAAAATTTACTTTTATTTGAAAATAGTTAGGGTGGTGCCATTCTTGTCAGAAATAGCCGAATCTCCCTAAAAGGGCGCTGGAAGGCTGCTTTTGCAAGAACAACCGCCTGTGGTCATTTTTCAAGGTTTTCACCGGTTAGCCAACGCAGCCTTAAAATCTTCGTCTCCGAGGTGCTGAAAGCCGTACTTGCAAAATCGGATTTTACTTTTAAATGAAAAAAAAGAGAAAAAAGTGTCAATTTTGTCTTTGAGTCAAATGAGTCTTGATTTTTGCTTAATCACCCTAATAAATGTGCAGAATGAGCACGAGTCCAAGTTTGCCGATAACAGTTATGAACAAGATCCCTTTGGAGTTGCATATGTGATGGGAGGATCTGAGAAAATCGGAGCAAGATAAAGTCAATCTACATTTGGGAGGTCTCACGGGGTTGTTAAAAATCAGACCTAGGGGAGATATCATAAAGGCTTTGGTTACGTTTTGGGACCCGACCCATAACGTATTTTACTTCTCAGATTTTGAACTCACTCCGACTTTGGAAGAGACAACAGGTTATATGGGAAGTACTGAAGGGCTGAGACATAAGTATCTGATCGCTCCAAGAGCCGTTAACTCTCACAAATTCATGGATTTATTAAAGATAAGCAAGGGAGTCCCGTACTCCGAGTTGGAGGGTGGTTTTTCCACTCTACACTTTATATATCAGAGGTACGGGCATGTAGGAGGGTTCAACGATCCGGAAAATGGGGTTTGTAGCAAAGGAAACCGAACAAAATGGGATGAGCATAGGCGTTTCGCCTTCATGGTAGCTTTCCTAGGCCTTGTGGTGTTTCCCCGAAAAGAGGAATATTGATTTGCGGGTGGCTGGAGTCGTCAAGGTCCTGATTACCAATGCCAAGAGCATTCCTATCTCTATGATAGTGTCTGTGATATACCAGGCTCTCACAACATGTAAAGCTGGGGAAGATTTCTTCGAGGGATGCAATTTGCTATTACAGATGTGGATGATTGAGCACCTGTGTCATCGCCCTCAATATGAGTTATGGATCTATAAAGAAAAGTTGCATTGAAGGGTTCAAGCTGCCAGAGGGGTTTGGAGATTGGGTATCCCGCCTTCATTCCATTACTGCGGGACAAATAGAATGGACGTTGGATTGGCTTCCTGTTGAAGAAATTGTGTATATGTCCGCCACTGGTCCTTACTTCCTCCTGATGGGTCTGTGAGGTATTCAACCTTACGCTCCTTACCGGGCGATGAGACAGTTTGGAAGATGTCAGGTGATGCACCCAGATGAAGATCTTAGTGTTTATGCGGTCGAGGCTAGTTCTGACAGTCAATTTCATGAAGAAACAGTTCGATCTATTTGGAACGAATGCCAGTATTTGACAGTGAACACTTAAGTGCGTGACCTATATAGAGGCAAAGTCTCACCCGCCTACCTTGTCTGGTATAGAAAGAAGAACACTGCAAGGGCTGAACCAGAAAGACCAGTCAAAAAGCCTCACATTCAAGAATTTGTTGAGGCGTCGCAAGAACAGTAGGCTTGGTTGGCTAAGGAGAATGAGTACAGGGCCACAATAGGAAAATTGGAAAAGCAAGTCAGAGAACTTCAATTCGAGAATAGCTTACAAGTCGCGGCGGATGAAGGAGAAAAGAAAAAGCTAGCCAAAGAAAACGAGACCCTTCGAGCCCAAATTCAGAAAATGAAAATAGCGGTAGAAAACCCCGCCCGAAGTGCCAAAGATGAAAAACTCATAGATAACCTAAGGTAGAAAGTGAATGATTATAGTTTTGATTTGAACAAAGCGGAAAGTGAACTAGCCAAGGCTCAAATGCAATAGACTAAAAACGCAGATGAACGAGCACGCCTGATTAAGCAGTTGAAAGAAAGGTACGACAATAAGGTCGCAGGATTAAAGAAAAGGGTCATCACCACGGAAAACAAAATGATCAAACAGGAGAAAGACTTCAAGGTTGAAAGGGAACATTGTTATACAGCATTGGCACAATTAGAATAGATTTACAACAACTTCAGGAGCAAAATCATGCGGTCTAGCAAACTTTGGAAGCCAGGACCCAGCAGATCGGGCGTTTGTTGCAAGAAAAAGGTGTCATAAGAGAAAGAATTAGAACCATCGCTGATTACATTGTTGTAAAGTGCCAAGCCTGTGAGGATATGACTCGCACACCTTCTTTGCGACAGTGATGACATTTGTTAAATAGATAATGAGTGACTTGGATCGACTTCAAAGGGATCTTGCTTATAGGCCCGCGGCGAGACCGAATGATGTCCCACGGGCACCAAGAGCATTGATGTATTCATGATTTCCCATTTGAGTCTGTATTTCCTTTTCCGTTAGAGTCTGTCAGTTGTGTTGAGTCTGTATTTTCTTTCTGCTGAAATCTGTCATTTGTTTTCGAGTCTGTATTCTCTTCTGTTGGAGTATGATAGTTTATTTTTGGAGTCTGTATTTCGTCTTTTCATCTGCATCTGTTAGTTTCTCTTGGAGTCTGTTAATTTTGAGCCTTTATAATCAAGCATTTGCTTTTTATGAAAATTGAAAATCCCAAAAATATTTTATTTACTTTCACACTTATCTCCCAGAACTACGCTCGGTCTAATTCATGCGGGGTCATGATACGTAGGCAATCTCCATAGGATTTGACCATAAACAAAAGGAAAAAGAAAGGAAAAACAAGAGAGAAAAAGAAAAGAAAAGAGAGAAAAAATAAGAAAACTAAGAGAAAGAAGCAATGGCAAAACAAGAGGGAAATGGGAGGATGAAAACAAAGAAAAGCAAATGCCAGAATGAAAAAGAGAAAAAAGGGAGGAAGTTGCAAATGGAAAAGCCGAGATGACGTAAGCAGCCGATTAAATGCATAATAGAAATGGTTAAATGCTTAGGTGCATTCATATCTCAAAATGTGCGGTTACCAATTTGTTAAAGCCCTAATCACTAACAAGGTTGTTGTTGATGTATTGAGTCCAGGCAGGTGGTTAGTTGATTGGCATTCTGGAAACTCACTCAAACAATACCTGATCAAAAGAAAGGCTAAATATGGTCAACCAAGAAATGGAGGCAAGTATTGTCGACCCGTCAAAAGAGGTGGAAGAATTGGATGTTAATGCGATGAAGGAAGAGATGTATAAGTTAAAGCAGCAAATGGTTGAAATGTACCAGGCCTGGGCAAAGGGTCATCCACCACCGGTTTATCCCGCCGACCCTGCTTATATCTCACCATTGTCCCAACCTCAGGAACCTCCCACTGTGAACTCATCTTCAGCCTTTCCCCTCTACCAACAATGCCACAGCACCACTTCCCATACATCACAAGCTCCTCCACCCAGACAAGTCTCGTACCCTCCTCCACCAGTCACTCCCGCTTTTGTGGCACCTCCACCTGCTGCATTACATCGATCTTCTAGTGAACCTCTATTCCAAACTCACGACAACCAGTATTATCCCCCTGAACCCACCTTCAAATTTCTGGAACCATATTCCTATACCCCCCATCTTGATCTCCTGGCAGAGCCCGAGAAGCCACCCAAAAATCCCAAACATGAGGAGATGATCAAAAAGGTCAAAAGCTTAGAACAATCATTTAAAGGTATGAGGGGGCTGGGAGGTCAAGTAAGTGTGGCCTATAAAGATTTATGTTTGTTCCCAGATGTTCAGTTACCAGAAGGGTTCAATATGCCTAAGTTTGATATGTACGACGGTCATGGCGTCCCAGTAGCACACTTAAGAGGATTTTGTAGCAAGATGAGAGGAGCAGGCGGAAGGGACGAATTGCTAATGACATATTTCAGCCAAAGTCTGAGTGGATCGACATTAGAATGGTATACTAGACAAGATCACAGCAGGTGGTACACATGGGACGATTTGGCCCAAGCCTTCACCTGCCATTTTCAGTACAATCTTGAAATTATCCCAGACCGTCTGTCATTAACAAAGATTGAGAAGAAGCCTGGTGAGAGTTTTAGGGAGTATGGATTCCGTTGGAGAGAGCAAGCAGCGAGGGTTGACCCTCCGATGAAAGAAAGTGAGATGGTTGATTATTTCTTGTAGGCTTTGGAACCCACTTATTTTGGTCATTTGGTATCAGTAGTGGGCAAGTCCTTTAATGAGATTGTAAAAATGGGAGGCATGGTTGAGGAGGGACTCAAGTCTAACATGATCATTAGTTATTCGGCAATCAAAGCGACCACCCAGGCCATTCAAAATGGTACTGGAGGTGTACTCGGGAAGAAGAAGAAAGAGGAAGTTGCGATAATTAAGTCGGGAGCTTGGGTTGGATCCAGGGGCCTCTCACGGTAATACAACCATCCTCGACCATATCCTCAAACTTACACCCACGCTCCATATAGCCCACAACAACACTACTACCTACCGCCAGATCCCCATTTTTTCGTTCATCACGCACAAACCTATACCCAACCTCCCGCTCAAGCACAATGGCGTGCGCCAACTCCAAAAAATCCATACCCAACTCCACAAAATACCTATCCACCCCTAAGAGCATATAGAAATCCCCCTAGAACATGTTTTCGGCAAAATCAAGCCTTTAAGAATGAGAGGTTGCAGAAGTAGAAGACTTTCACTCCATTAAGAGAATCATATACTAGTCTATTCCACAGATTGAGACACTTGGGTATGTTGAATCTGATCGAGGCCAAACTGCCAAATCCCTCTCCCAGAAATCTTGACCGCTAGGTAAGTTGTGAGTATTGTTCAGGGGCCCCGGGACATGACACAGAGAAATGCTGGAAACTGAAAATAGCTATTCAAGAGCTCATTGATAATAATCGAATTGAGGTCCAAGCTCCGGAGGCACCCAATATCAACCAAAACCCATTGCTAGCCCATCATGAGACAAATATGATTGAGATAGTGCATAAGGGAGGGGAGCCTAAGAAGCCTTCGCAAAATGTCATGATGATTCGGGCTAGTGAAGCCAAGCCGTTTGAAAAGTCAACAAGTTAGAAGCCTATGATCAAGTTGAACGAGGCAAATAAAGAACCATCTGTGAGGGTCAAAAAGGGGTCCTCAAGAGACGTTGCAGGAAAACATAAAAGAGCGAAAGTGGTTGTGCCCGGAGTGACGAACAAGCCTGTGGTAATTATGAAGGATGCCCGCACAGATCCTGTCATTATCAAACCGGTAACTCAATTACTGATAGTCAACAACAAGGCAGTCCCATGGAATTATGAACGAGTGAGAGTGACTTACAAGGGGAAAGAGGTTAGAAAAGAAGTGTGTGAGATCCATGGTTTGACTCGATCGGGGAGATGCTTTTCCCCTAAGAGTTGAGAAAAGCTAAGACCTCCAAATAAAATCCAGTGTTGGTGAAGAAAGTTGTGACCGAGGAAGAAGCAGAGGAATTTTTGAGAAAGATGAAAGTGTAGGACTATTCCATTGTGGAGCAGTTAAGGAAGACACCGGCTCAGATCTCGCTATTGTCATTATTGATCCATTCAGACGAGAACCGTCGGGCTTTGATGAAGATCTTGAATGAGGCCCACGTTCCTGACAAAATCTCAGTAAACCACTTGGAAACGCTAGCTAACAAGATATTTGAGGTAAACATAGTCACTTTTTCTGATGATGAGTTGCCCGTGGAGGGTAACACAATAAAGCCTTTTATCTGACGGTGAAATGCGAAGATTCCATGGTTACTCGGGTACTGGTTAACAATGGGTCTAGTGCGAACATTTGTCCTCTCTCCACTTTGAACAAGTTGAAGGTGGAGGATGAAAGAATTCACAAGAATAGTATCTGCGTTCGAGGATTCGACGGTGGAGGGAAAGATTCAGTCGGGGACATAGTGCTTGAGCTCACAATAGGGCCAGTTGAATTTACTATGGAATTCTAGGTGCTCAATGTGGCTGTTTCTTACAATCTGCTGTTAGGACAACCCTGGATTCATGCTGCCAAAGCGGTCCCATCTACTCTGCATCAAATGGTCAAGTTTGAACGGGACCAACAGGAAATTGTTGTGCACGGCAAATATAATTTGTGTGTTCCCAATGATGCTATTGTTCTATTCATCGAGGTTGAAGACGATAAGGGACCATGGGTTTATCAGGTTTTTGACATGGTATCGGTAGATAAAATTCCAGAAGGGAAGTGCATGCCAACTCCAAGGGTAGCTGCCGCATCACTCATGGTAGCCGTTGAAATGTTGAAAAATAGTTTTATACCGGGCAAGGGTTTGGGTGCATCTTTGCAAGGTATCGTACAGCCGGTTTCTCTTCCTAAAAACTTGGATACATTTGGTCTGGGGTTCAAGCCCACAGTCGCAAACATGAGAAGAGCTAGAAAAATGAAACAAAGAGCATGGGCCCTTCCAAAGCCAGTCCCGCATCTTTCCAGATCATTTGTTAGGCCTGGTACCAGAAAGTGCCCAGTGACGACGGTTCCCGGGTCGGTGATTGATATGGACGGAGATCTGATTGAAAAGTTCGAGAGAATATTCGACGAAGTGAACACGGTGGAAGCTGGAAAGGGTTCTAGCAAGGCGGATGTGCAATTTGTTGGGCCCAGTGCAAAGATTAACAATTGGGAAGTTACTCCTCTCCCCACCAGGAAGGAGTTTTGGTAGTTTGCTTTGATTGTCTTTTAGTTTATCTAGATTATTCCAGGGTTGTAATTCAGATCCTATGTTCCGTCCGTTTGGATGTATAAACCTTGTTATCTTTAATTTCAATGAAATGCAATTTCCCTTTTTCTCCCTTCCTGATAGTTTTATTTTTGTTTTTCTTTTCTTCCTTGTACAATTCTTTTTATGCTGGCTTCAATAATATGGCATGCATGAGGAATCTTCGGCTCAGTCTTGAAAGCCGATCTAATTCTGAAATAATAATTCAAGAAATAGAGTGTGATGATGAATCAGAATATGACGAGGATGAAGCCTTTGAAGAGATTAGTAAAGAATTAAGCCATTTTGAAGAAAAACTCAAGCCTAACTTGAGTGATACAGAAGCAATCAATTTAGGGGAACAAGATAATGTCCGGGAAACTAAAGTAAGCGTCCATCTTGAACCACAACTAAGAGAAGAGATAATTAAATCACTGTTGAGTATAAAGATATTTTTACATAGTCCGATGACGATATGCCAGGTCTAAGCACTGACTTGGTGGTTCACAAATTGCCCATTGATCTGGCATTCCCCCCGGTTAAGCAGAAGCTGAAGAAATTTAAAACTGATATGAGTGTGAAGATTAAGGAAGAGGTCACCAAACAATTAGAGGCCAAAGTCATTCAGGTCACCCGGTATCCCACCTGGTTAGCCAATGTTGTGCCTGTGCCAAAAAAGGATGGAAAAACTAGGGTGTGTGTTGATTATCGAGACCTCAACAAGGCAAGTCCCAAGGATAACTTCCCATTGCCGAACATCCATATATTGATCGATAATTGTGCCAAACATGAGATTGGTTCTTTTGTGGATTGTTATGCGGGCTACCACTAGATATTAATGGATGAGGAAGACGCAGAAAAGATGGAATTCATCACGCCATGGGGAACGTACTGCTATCGGGTCATGCCATTTGGTTTGAAAAATGCTGGGGCAACCTACATGAGGGCAATGATGACCATATTCCATGACATGATACACAGGGGGATCGAGGTTTATGTGGATGATATTGTAAAGTCTAGAAAGCAGTCTGACCATGTCAGAGATTTGAGAAAGTTCTTCCAAAGGCTTCGCAAGTACAATCTCAAGCTCAATCCTGCAAAATGCGCATTCGGTGTTCTGTTTGGAAAGTTGTTGGGATTCATACTCAGCCACCGAGGTAGACCCGTCAAAGATCAAAGCTATCTAGGAGTTGCCAACCCCAAAGAACAAGACTGAGGTGATGAGTCTGTTGGGGAGATTGAATTACATCAGCCGGTTTATTGCTCAGCTCACGACAACTTGTGAGCCTATTTTCAAACTGTTAAAGAAAGATGTTGCAGGCAAGTGGACAGACGAGTGTCAGGAAGCATTTGATAAGATAAAGGGGTACTTGTCAAACTCACATGTGTTGGTCCCGCCAGAACCAGGGAGACCTTTTATTATGTATTTGACAGTCTTGGAATATTCATTTGGATGTGTGTTGGGACAGCATGACATCATTGGCAGGAAGGATCAGGCCATATATTATCTCAGCAAGAAGTTCACATCTTACGAGGTTAAGTACACTCATCTTGAGAGGACGTGTTGCACCCTAACTTGGGTAGCCCAGAATTTGAAACACTATTTGTTATCTTATACTACCTACCTCATCTCTCGCTTGGATCCGTCGAAGTACATCTTCCAGAAGCCTATGCCCACGGGAAGGCTCGCAAAGTGGTAGATCTTGCACACAGAATTTGACATTGTTTACGTGACTCGGATTGCGATGAAAGCATAAGCATTGGCCGACCACTTGGCTGAGAATCCTGTGGATGAAGAATACGAACCTTTGAAGACTTACTTCCCTGATGAAGAGGTAATGCACATTGATGAGTTGGAACAGATCGAAAAGTCAGGATGGAAACTTTTCTTTGATGGGGCTGCTAACATGAAAGGTGTTGGGATAGGAGAGGTACTTGTTTCTGAAACAGGGCATCATTACCCTGTTACGACTCAGCTTCGGTTCTACTGTACTAACAACATGGCTGAGTACGAGGCATGCATTTTGGATCTGAGGATGGCTGTGGATATGGGTGTCTAGGAAGTCTTGGTCTTGGGTGACTCGGACCTTCTGGTGCACTAGATTCAAGGAGAGTAGGAAACACGGGATTTAAAACTTATACCATATCGACAATGTTTACATGATCTTTGTCAACGGTTCCAATCAATAGAGTTGAGGCATATTTCAAGGATTCATAATGAGGTCACTGATGCCTTGGCTACTCTGGCATCAATGTTACATCATCCAAATAAGGCTTACGTGGACCCTTTGCATATTCAGGTCCACGATCAACATGCTTATTGCAATATGGTGGAAGAAGAGCTCGATGGGGAGCCCTGGTTTCACGATATCAAGGAATACATTAGGATGGGGGTGTATCCAGTACAAGCCACAGGTGATCAAAAGAGAACAATTAGGCGGTTGGCAAGCGGTTTTTTTCTTCAGCGAAGGGGTTCTATACAAAAGGACTCCAGACCTTGGGCTGCTAAGGTGCATAAATGCTAGGCAGGCTACAACTATTATGATCGAAGTACATGGAGTCTGTGGACCGCACATGAGGGGTTACGTGTTGGCAAAGAATATTCTATGAGCAGGTTATTATTGGCTCACTATGGAACAAGATTGTATCAGTTTCATGCGTAAATGTCATCAGTGCCAAGTGCATGGAGATTTGATTCATGCTCCACCATCTGAATTACACACGATGTCTGCACCGTGGCCCTTTGTTGCTTGGGGAACGGATGTCATTGGAACAATTGAGCCAGTAGCGTCCAATGGGCACAGGTTTATTTTAGTGGCCATTGATTATTTCACCAAGTGGGTAGAGGCTAAAACATTCAAGTCTATAACTAAGAATGTGGTGGTTGATTTTGTGCACTCAAATATCATTTGCCGGTTTGGGATACCAAAGGTGATCATTACAGACAATGGGGCTAATCTCAACAGTCATCTAATGAAAGAGGTATGTCAGCAGTTCAAGATTACACATCGTAATTCTACCATGTACCACCCTAAGGCGAATGGAGCAGTTGAGGCGGCCAACAAGAATATAAAGAAGATATTTCGAAAAATGGTGGAGGGTTCTAGGAAGTGGCATGAAAAGTTGTTGTTTGCATTGCTGGGTTATCGCACTACTGTCCGTACTTCAGTAGGGGTGACTCCTTATTTGTTGGTATATGGCACCGAAGCAGTGATACCCGCAGAAGTGGAAATTATATCCCTTCGAATTGTCGCAGAGGCTGAGATCGATGATGATGAGTGGGTCAAAACCCGCTTGGTACAATTGAGTTTGATCGACGAGAAGAGATTGGCAGCAGTGTGTCATGGCCAACTGTATCAACAAAGAATGGCAAGAGCATATAATAAGAAGGTGCATCCATAGAAGTTTGAAGTAGGTCAGCAAGTGTTAAGACGTATCCTTCCACATCAGGATGAAGCAAAAGGCAAGTTTGCCCCAAACTGGCAGGGGCCGTTCGTTATGACTAGAGTGTTCTCCAATTGTGCTTTGAATTTAAAATATATAGAAGGCAAGTGCGTATAAATGGCCATCAATTCTGATGCGGTCAAGAGATACTATGTATGATTTCTTTGTATGATTGTACTTGTTTGTATTTGGCATGTTTTGAATATTGAAATGACGAAGGTATTTTGTTCTGCTATCTAAACACTTTATCCCTTATCACCCCTTTTGAGCCTTATTCATTTTCTCGCATACCCCTATGTCGGAATCAGTAGCAAATATTGGAAACACCAGCGTAAAAGATAAGTAAAGGAAGGAGAGAAAAAGAGAAAAGAATGAAAGAAAGAAAAATGAAAAGAGAAAGAAAAGAATGAAAAAGGAAGAAAGAAGAAAAAACAACAAAAAGAGAAAAAGAAAGCAAAAAGAGAGAGCAAAGGAAGAGAAAAGAGAAAATCACAACAACAAAGTAATTTCTATGACATGAACTATGTTCGACCTGATTCCTTTTAAGGATACATAGGCATTCTCATGGTTCGGTCCCTTCAAATAAAAATCCAAAAGTCCCCAAACAAGAAACCTAGGGCAGACGTTGTGGTTGTTGTCAGAAATCTGATTCCAAAAGTTGTAATTTTTAACCCATTTGATTTGTCTTGAGCCTTTTATACCCTTTTTTTCTAACCCCATCCAAAAGCCCACATTACGGTCCAAAGAAAGACCTTCTGATCAGTCTTTGAGAGATGTCAAGTCAAGCAAGTGGAGGTGATTCATATCAAGGGAAACATTCTGGTCCAAAGAGGGAAAAAAATAAAAAATGAGAGAGTCTTATTGGTGAAAACCCTCTTGGGCACCATAAGGCGAAAGTGAGTTGAGAGATGAACAAATGAGAGAGGCTTGTTGGTGAAAACCTTTCAGGGCACCGCAGGCCGAACAAGGTCAAGGTTTTGGTAAAGAAATCAGGTTATGGAAACTCTGGGGCAGCAAAGTATGGCAACTAGAGGTTGATTGGTTGGACAGATTGGGCAGATTAATCCGAAATACATGTCATGATTATTGGTGCCAGCTGTTCCACTCAGATAAGTCTCTTTTCCTTTTCCCCTTCAGATAGTCTTCTAGTTTTGGATTTTCTTATCCTCAACTCTCTAAGTCATTGCATTTCATTTCTTTTGGGTTTATTTCTCTAAGATGTTCCCAATGTTAGTTTTGTTTAAGCAAATAAGAAGGAATTTCAAAGCTCACTAGCAGCTTCAAAAGTGCAAAGCACAGTGCGGCCAGGGCATACCAAATATAGTAGGATGTAAAGTGGGATAGAGTGCCAGCAAGAGTTCCATCGGCAAAATGATTTGGCAATTTCATGGGAGATGCAGAGGTTCAGTTAAAGGGGTCAGACATGTGAAACAACGGTTCGGGTATAGAACACTCGGGTCATCCAAAAGTCATGGGGGTTTGAAAGTCAGTCAGAAAATCAAGCGGTTCAGGGAAAGTTCGGGGAATCCAGTCAAAGCAAAACAATGCAGCGGAGAGACCTTCAGCAAGAATGCCATCAATTAACCACCACATTTTAAACTGACAAATTTTGCTTTAATTTAAATAGGGGCAGGAATTTTCAGTTGTTTCGGAGGAACCCTCCGTGGAGAAAGGCAGTCATCAAACAGGTTTAATTTTTGATTTTTAGGACCCTCCTGAAAAATGGGACCTAGTATAAAATTCAAAACAATCATGAGTAGAATAATCCAGCATAAATGTACCACAAAGGAATATAAGTTAGTTTCAAAGTTTGCATGTTTAAAATAGGATTCAATTAGGAGTTTTCAGGACCCTCCTGAATAATGGGACCTAGCTTTAATATTTCCATTAGATAACAAGGTTTAGCAAAAGTTCTGTTGTAGGGTAATACAATTTAGCCGAATAATTTGTCACTCTTAAGATAAGACTTGATTTTTGATTGTCAGGACCCTCCTGGATAATGGGACGTAGTTTAAAACGGGCTTGCATAACAAGATTTAGCGGAAGTAACACCTTTAAAGGATATAGCTTAGATTTATAATTGTCATTTACTTAAGAGTTGTCAGGACCTCTCTGGATAATAGGACTTAGCTTTCAGATTCTTAATAATATTCGGTAGAATGATTCAGTTTAACACTTACATATATGCCTATATACCCAAACTGAGGCAGAAAAATTTTCTTTGTTTTTGTCTATTTTGTTGAAGTCAGGACCCCTCTTGGAGAGCAGGGAATACATTTCAAGTCAACAGTCAGGAGCCCACCTGGAGAGCAGGGAATACATTTCAAGTCAGCAGTCAGGAGCCCACTTGGAGAGCAGGGAATACATTCAAGTTCAGCAGTCAGGAGCCTGCTTGGAGAGCAGGGAATACATTTCAAGTCAGCAGTCAGGAGCCCGCCTGGAGAGCAGGGAATACATTACAAGTCAGCAGTCAGGAGCCCGCCTGGAGAGCAGGGAATACATTCCAAGTTGGCATTCAGGCATCCACCTGGAGAAAAGGAAAAACATCTCAGATTACAATTCAAGGCGGCAACAAAGGGATTCTACCGGGAGAATACAAGTCAACAAGGCAACAAGAACCACAAGAGCCAGTTTGAAGATATAGATAGGATTTTGTAATGCATAGATCATAGTCTAGTCTAGCTTCTTTTTATTTTATCATGGTGTAATAAAGGGATACAGTAAGCAGTAGCAGCAGCAACAACAACAGTGAAATCACATCCTCGTGGTTGTCCCAGCTACCAAAACTTCCCGAACTACACTGACCTGATTCCTTTATAGCCAAGGATATGTAGGCAACCTCAGAAGCAGGGTGCAGTCAAATCATTCAAAAAATGCTTCCCACAGAGTATTCAACAACAACAACAACAACGACCCAGTATTATCCCACAAGTGAGGTCTGGGGAGGGTAATATGTACGCAGAGTATTCAAGCGGGCAAAAATCGCTCGTATCCACTCACTTTATCTTTGCACGAAAACTCTTAGTGTTTCCGAGCAAAGAGGGGCAACTGTGAGCATGTGATTTTTGACCTATATGAATTAGTCCCATAAATTCAAAATAAAACAATTTCTTCCATTATTTACATTTTGTGGATTTTTTGTGGCATTTTCTGTTAATTGTTTGCATTTTGCCTGGGCATGTTATTTTATTTAATTAATGAAAATTACAAAAAAAGGCTACATTTGCATTTAGGATTTAACTTTACATCTTTAAGAATTAATTAGTAATTATATTGCTTTACAAAAATGGAAAATCACAAAAATAGTTTATTTTGCTTTTTAGTTTTGATTTTGAATTTTGGTAGTTTTTCTTTAATTTGGTATTTAATTAGTCGTGGTAATTATTATTTAGAGATTAGTTAATTCAATTTGATGGGATAATTTATTTAGGAATTAATTTAGGTTTGTGTTTAATTTTAATTTTAATTTAAAAGAAATTAGAAAAATTTAATTTGAAAAGAAAGAAAAGAATTGAATAAGAAAGCATAGTTCTGGGCTATTTTAATTTTAAATTCCCTAGGCCCAAATATTTTTCCCTGAAACCCATCCCATGTGTGGCCCAGAGCCGCCCCAATCCGTTCCGCCCCATCTAGCGACCAGACGACGTCGTTTCTTTAAAAACAAATCCTGGTCGTCGAGGTTTCCCAAATCCAACGGTGGAGAGGCTGGGATTTCTGATATAAAAATGTCCTAACGCACCTCGACCCCCCCCCATCTCGTCTCTCATCTCCCTCAAACCCTTAGAGACCACAACCAGACGCCACCTCTAACCGCCGTGATCCGCCTGCCAGAAATTGCGTCCGTCAGTGGCATTGCTCCGATTAACCCCATTTTTACACAATCGACTCTTCTCCTTCTCCTCTTTCCAAATCTCCAAATTCTCACTCTCGAATCCCAGCCTAGCCTCTCAATTCTTCAATCGAAAGTTAGACCAGAACCCTAGTTTACCCAATCGACTCCAAAAATACACCATAGAACAACCACGTCCCTCTCATTCCAAATCCCTGAACACTCGCCTTCAAATTATCTTGGAACTTCTCGAATTTTAGATCAAAATTTAACCCTAAATCCCAATGATCAAATCAGCGGGCCTGTTTGAAGATTCAAGATTGTAATAGACTTTATTTGTGTGTTTTCACATTGAGAAAACACGATTAAGGTCTATTCCGGTCAAGAAATCAAAGATTCCGTCGAAGTTTTCAAGTTTGCATTTGTCCAGTTTTAGGTATTGTTCCGGCCTTTCTCTCTTCTTATATGGCATCATTCTTCTTTTTCTTTGACTCAGCTCGACTGCATGTGTTGTTCTATCTCCTACCCTCATTTCTTCATGATGTGTTCACTTTTCTTTCATTTCTTTTTTTCTATTTGATTGATTAGTTTAGGGACAGGGTAGTTTATGTGTTTAGTCAATTAGTCCGTTTATTCTTTTTCCTTTGTTTGAGCCTTATTTCAACAGTTTGTTTGGTCTTTTAAGAAATGTTGATTAGTCTATTAAGATATGGCCATTTGGACAAGATTGAATTCGAATTGTGGAATCACAAGGCCCAAGTGGGAAATGATTTGAATCGCTTTTGAGCCTAGGGTTGGTTCAATCTACTGGGTCAACTTGACCCGTATTTGGTTGGAGGGGTAATTTTCAGGGTCATGAGGGGGTAGTCTAGGAAATTGGCTTAGGGAATCTCATGGTAACTGAACTAGGAAGTTTCTTAGAAGATGGGGTGGGGGTTGTTTGTGTTAATTAATAAATACATTAAGGGTAGTTCAGGAAAAAAAAGAAAAACTAGTCAAGGACTAAGTAGCAAAAACCAAAATTTACAAAGGGCCTGAGTGTAGAAACTATTTCCTTAAGGCTGCCCTACTTGCCTTGCATATAAAGGCATCTTTTCTTGCCTTTCAAGGCATAGTTTAAGAGCTAAAATACAGAAAAACAAAGGCAGCTAATTCACTGAAAATTACTGTTTTCATTGAACTTCTTCTGAATTTTGGAGGTTTTCAATTTCTGAATCAACTTCTGATCCATCTGGCTTTGAAAATGGTTTGA
The DNA here is from genome assembly GCF_000393655.2 of Nicotiana sylvestris. Lineage (NCBI taxonomy): Eukaryota > Viridiplantae > Streptophyta > Magnoliopsida > Solanales > Solanaceae > Nicotiana > Nicotiana sylvestris. The sequence continues at coordinate 150,449,895 of NC_091060.1, forward strand.
ATTATAAGTTGTGGCTGATTTCTGTTGCTGTTGGTCTATTGCTGCTGCTTCCTCTTAGTTTTAGACTAATTTTTGGTCTATTTTGTTGTTATTCAGGTACACACTTCTGCATTTCACCTAATGTAAAGCTTGAGTTGGAATCGAAATGGGAATCTGGAGTTTCTGAGTAGTAGTCACAATTAGTTGTGTTCATAGCTTGGTTTACTTCGTTTACTTGTTTAATTCCTAGTTTTATGGTACATGACATTTTGTTAGCTGTTGACAAATACTATGTTGTAGGTTGTGTTTGGTTTGAAATGAGGGATAAGGGTTTATTTGATCTTGCGCTTGATGAGTTAAGTTGGATGACTGATGTCCTATATGCATCTTTTAGAGAGTTTCACTTATTGTCTTTCTGACTTTGAATAGGTGATTAGCAATTGGGATTCTGAACATTATATGCTATCTTGTCGTTTGGTTCTTTCCTACATATAAAATCTCGAGTCTGAAACCCTTGGTGAATGGCATTTAATTTTGTTAGATGGAATTATGTATAATGAGATGTTGGTTCAGATGCATGTTTCATGGTTGTGATTGGAATTGCAATGTTAGACCCTTCCTGATGTTGGTTTAGCAAACCTGAGTTTATTCTCCATTGTTCATTTCAGATCTGTTTTTTGCATAGATTAAGATATAGTACAGTTCTGCCTTTGCTAATGAATGAGCATCTTTAATCTTGAAAAGATTTTGAATAGGGTTTAAGCTTGGCTTTCGGATTTTTGATTTTAGCTTTGTCCAATTTTTAGATTGAAGTATGAGTTCCTGTAGGAGTATAGAATAGCATATGTTTCTCATATTCTGTCACTATGATGCTATGCATGTTGTAGATTGAGAGTAATAATGAATGCTAGATAAAAAAAAAGGACTACTGTCTGATTGTATTCTCGCATAGGAATCAATTGACATTAAATATGCCATGGTATTTGTGAAAAATAGGATCAACATTTGCTTTGACTCTCAGGCAACAATGTGACTTGCAACCTCAAACTCGAATGCCTTACGCTTTGCACCATGTGGAGGATCGATCTCAAGTCTCTAAGTCTATTGGAGCCGGTTTATCCCCAGTCTGGGCTCTCATTTGGGTCCAACGTGATTCTACTATAAAATTGTCAATCTGGGGCAGCCTTGCATTCGTAGGTTATTGGGCCTCACGCCCAGCCCAAGTAGTCTTTAAATAATAAGCCTCTCCTTCTAGTGGCAATGTCATTTTTAGTTAGCTTAGGCAGTAACAGAATCCCAACTCCATTAATGTTCGGATAATTAAAATTCATCGAATAGTGGAGGTGAGCCATATTAGATAACACAAATAATTTATGGCCCTCATCAGTTAGTTTAGAAACCTTTTGGTTGGAATAAATTGAGGCGTGCCGTGCCAAACAAAATCTCAATTGCATGGCCCTCTCTTAGTTAATTTTGTTTTACGCTTAGAAATCGAGGCACGCCATTTAGCAAAGTTCCATGGGCCTCGCAAAGTTAAAAATGCGTAGTTGCTTTAGGCGCGTTGTTTCAATAATTTACCTTCCTAAACTCGCGTGCGCATTTATGCGACCCAAATCCAAATCTCAACAATTTTAGATGAAATGTGTCGAGGATCGCGGGTGTATTTATGTGACGCGGTTCAAGTCATGTTTTGAATAACGTTGAAATTTTCCCTAAAAGATATAATTGGATAAAAGCGGTTAAAGAGTTTAAATTGTATCATAGGTTAAAACATGTACTAAAATCAGATAATAGTCCAATTATAACAATTGAGCGACCGTGCTAGAACCACGGAACTCGGGAATGCCTAACACCTTCTCCCGGGTTAACAGAATTCCTTACCTGGATTTCTGTGTTCGCGGACTGTAATATAGAGTCAATCTTTCCTCGATTCGGGATTTTAACCAGTGACTTGGGACACCATAAATTATCCCAAGTGGCGACTCTGATTTTAAATAAAATAATCTTGTTTCTATTGTCACTTTAAGTTGGAAAAAACTCCTTTATATACACCTTTCTCGGGGGGTGTAGGTAAAAAGGAGGTGTTATAGGAATGGTAAAGGAAGAATGCGATAAATGAAAGAGGAATAAGATGGCACTTATCCAAATCTTACAGATATGCTACAATTCAAGAATATTGTGCAAGCACGACGTTAAGGAGGGGAAGTAAAGGTTCTTGCCCAAGCTGTTATTAACAAATAAGAAGCCAGTGCGAGATGTAAGTTAAGACAAAGAAGATACTCCAAGAATGATTACGAGGAATATTGATATGAGAATGGGCCAACGAGTAGTTAGTAATTGGTCAGGAAGATCCCAGTTATGGCTAAACAGGAGGTTACAGACGAGTTATCAGATCGTGTGCGATAAACATAATATAACCCAACATGGCGAGTTCAGCCTCAAAGAATGTCATTATAATATTTGAGATATATTCAAACAAGAGTCGGGTAGCTAAAAATAATGTATAAGTGTTATGAGGATAAAAGAAAGTGCTAGTGGGAAGGCAATCAAAATGTCAGTTTAGAAGCAACCCTACAAGAACAAGGGCATAGAGGTAGGCAGCTACGGATGATTATGGGCAAGGAAGGACATCAAAAGGTCCGTAATAAGCTCACAGCTTTACGAGAGTCAAGGGTTCTCCCTAAGTACTACAACAAAAGACTAGCTGAGCAAATAAGGAAGAAGGTTTCAACCTAAGCACAACGATCTAAAGAGGAAATAGTTGTGTAACAACAGTCTCACAACAACATTGTAAGCACTCCAAAGGAAAATGGCACCTACCGTGGTTAATGAACGGGAAGTACAATTAAAAGTAATATTCGAGATCATATGAGTTGCACGAAAACTCTGGCATGCATGGGAAATAAAATAAGCTAAGTATGCATGCAACAAGGAAAAAAATACTAGGAAAAGTCATAGCCTATGTTGAAGAAAGCTAGGAAGGAACGAAAGGAATTACTCGATCAATAATCCCGAGTTGGTAATGTTAGGAATGTACTTAAGAGTTCGGAGTTCTCTACAGAATATACAGCCGTAGAAGATTCTGGTATACATTAAAAGAAAGAATTGAGCTCAGGTCATAGACGAAGGATTGAAGTGTTAAAGGATTTTATCATGAATATCCCTCAGTGCCTATGAAAGGCAAAAGTAATAACTAATACCAGGAGCCGCAGATCATAAGATAGCTTAAGTCTACATAAATGCTGATTAGAAAAAAGAGGAAACTAAAGAGTTACACCGACTAAGCAAAATAGGAGGGACCAAGAGAATTATAGACCTCAAGATCACTCTTAAATAGCAGAGGTATAAGAGAGATAGCACAGTAGCCATATTTTATAACGGCTCTACGATGAAGCCAACTGAAGAGTACCAGCTTCATAAGAAGTTAGTATGAAGCTCCCACCGGATTGTGTATGCACCAAAGGTGCAAGTATTATAATAGAGCTTCAGGTTGTGGAGATAAATTATGCCTATGTGGAAGGGAGGTTATGAAAGAGATAGAAGAATGTGAGGCAATATTTTAAGGTAAGTAAAGAAAAGGTGAACAACATATAATATACTCAAATACAGAAGGTTATAAATAGTCCATACTGTGGAAAATGGGCTAGAAGCACAGGGATTCAGTATCCAGGAATGATAGCAGCGTCGTCAGTAGCATACCTTCCAGCCCATGGTTTCTAAGCACCGAAAGGTCTAATTAGAGATTGAAAGAAGAGTTAGAGACGATGTGATATTTCGATGTTCCAAAAAGGCACAAGGAAATCGGTCGCAAGCTTAAGTATGAGATAAGATTAGGCCGTCATTCTAAAGATGGACAGTAATGAGGAAGCATTACGGGACTTAAATTTATATATATGAAAGAAGCAATGAGAGTAAGCTGGGATTTGGTAGCAGATCTCAATAACGATAAATCAAAGTAAGAGTTATGGCATAGTATGACCTATGTAGATGCAGTAAAGTCATACAAATGGATAACCACGACTATAAAATAAGATATAGCAATATTCGTAAGTTCGACAAAATACAAAGCGAAGAACTTCAGGATTGGCTAATAACTGGAGGAAAAAGGAGAGGAGAGTCTCATAGGCACACTTACAAGGTCAGTATCGTAGAAGCTGCATGATCTAAGGTAGCAAGAGTTACGAGATTGAAAGGAATTCGATCACAAGTCATGGCGTGGGAAATAAGCATAAAGGGGGGAATGCCCTGGCCTTTGGAATTATTCACAGAACAGTTGCCTAGATAGCAAGAGGACTACTAAAGTATTCTCAAGAGCTATGGGATATGAGAACGATAAGTGCATCAGTCAACATTCGAGGGCGAATGTTCCAAAGGGGGGAATAATGTTACACCCCATATTTTCGTACATGAAAATACGCCATAAATAAATTAATGAGATCCCGGAAGTGAGATGTCACATTCCACAGTACTACATTATGACGATGTTGCACCCTGTAGTACTGTACGTGGAATTTATCGTAAGGTAATTGACATCAGTCCAAGGAAAAGATTATTCGAAGATTATAAGGATTATGCTATTTCAAACAAGTAATAAGTAAATTCGTGAAGGTGAGAGGGGAAGCAATTCAGAGGAAACGAATATTCGTCCAAGTTTGGCATTTGGGATAAAATACGGGTCGAGGGGTATTTCGAGCGATAATATCCGATAATTATAAACTAGTACCATGCAAGGTACCATATGACCACGGTAGTATAAGATATAAAGTATATATAAAGTATTTAAAAAATAAATAGAAATTTAAGTAATTTGATGAAAATTTTAAATTATACGGGTAATAGTTAATTACTGGGTAGCGGGGTATTATCTAATTAAATTAATTAAAATTTTTGGATGAATACTAAGGTGAGAACGTGGCAGCCCCCATTCCAAGAATTGGTGACTCTTATATTAGAAATTGAAAAGTGACACAATAGTAGATCTTGTGGCTTAGTCATTGGCATGTGGGGCCACTATATTTAAGGCATAAAATCTCTCAAATAGAGGTCTTATATGAAAGTGATAGGCAATAGATAGCTTCAGTAAGAGAAGTTAAATAACATTGTGATCAAATTCATTAAGAGAAATGGATTAAAAATTTGGACAAGGTAAGCTTACTTCAAGCATGTGCAGGTTTCTCTTTGTTATATATCGGGAAAGAGATACACTGCTTGTGTATACAAAATGATTTTATAGGTAATGTGTATGTATTTACCACTCTTAAAAGCATGTACAGTAAGTGTGGGAACTTAGAAAAATGTGTAGAAGATTTTCCAAAGATTTGAAGGCAAATCATTAACTTCTTGGAATTCCATGTTCACCGTATTTGCCATATATGGCCTTAGCACAAAGCAATTTTAGTCTTTGATAAAATGAGACAAGCACACGTCCAACCAGATGCAATAACTTTTATAGCTCTTCTATCAAGTTGTAAACATTTTGGTTTGCTCGATAAAGGTTGGAAACATTTTGATCATACGAAGATGGATTTTTTTTCCTACTCCGATCTTGCCATTACGTGTTCTTCGCAAAAAATGTGTGTTAGAGGGATTGTCAAGAAAACCGGCTCATGTATGTTAAGGCTAAGCTCTTCTTTCATTTGGCATGATCTCGTCATTACATTCGTATCCCGGAATTTACGTATATTTTGCTAGTTTCGCAAATTGCATATATTTTCCTAGTATTGTAAATTATAATATTCTCCTTATCGGGACTTCATATTCAGTTGAGTATTTCCTTCTTCCAGTCAAGAGAGCAGAGAAGTTACATATATATAGTATTAAAAGTATTTTCATTACCATCGAGCTATAATCGATGGGCAGGCCCCTATTGGGCAACCTCTGATTAGATGGTAAGTTATATACCGATCATACTGTGACCGAGCGCTTATGAGCGAGCCCAGTTGGTCGAGATACAGAGCCTAGTATGGCCGAGCGTGTATGAGCGAGCCTACTACGACAGAGCAGTTATATATATACTGAGCCTACTATGGTCGAGCGTGTATGAGCGAGCCCAACATGGTCGAGATATAGAGCCTAGTATGGCCGAGCGCTTATGAGCGAGCCTACTACGACAAAGTAGATATATATGTATACTGAGCCTTATAGGGCTGGACAACTATTTTACTTAATATATTGAGAGAATTGAGTCCGTATCAGCAAGTAAGCATATCTTCAGATTATCTTTGACTTCCAGCTACTTGCAGTTGTTATATTATCAGTTCAGTTTCAGCTTTCAGTATATTGCCTTACATACTCAGTACATTATTTCGTACTGACGTCCCTTTTCTGGGGGCGCTGCATTTCATGCGTGCAGGTTCAAACAGATAGACGGGTAGACCTCTTCATTAAGTGTTGCCCGAGTTCATCTTGATCGATAAGCTCCATGCCTTTCGGAGTTGCCAGGTCTAGAGCCTTATGTACATCTTGTATATATATGTATATATGTTATGAGTAAGTCGGGAAGCTGTTCCGATCATAGTATACCATCAGTAGAGGCTTGTAGACATATCTTGTCAGTAGTGCAATATGTTGGGCTTGCAGGCCTTGTATGTATATTTGATTAGTTTGTCAGCTGTAATAGTTATGATGGCCTTGTCGGCCCTATTATATATTGACATTTAGTCAGCATTCATAGTTATCTTGTAATGTGGCTCATGGCCAAAGTATGACATCATATGTTCAGAGTCTCTTAGTTGCATGTTCGTACACAAGGATAGGAGAGGCACTAGGTGCCAGTCTGCCAAAGATGACAATACTACAAAGTTTAGGCACTGGGTGACAGTCTTGCCCCCAGGTTTGGGGCGTGATAAGTTGTTCCCTAATGAAGTCTTGATTAACTGTTTGAATATGTGATTCTATGTGTACCTGCGTCGCATGTATGATTCGCGAGCAGGGTGCTTGTTTATTTTATGTTGACCACATCGCATGGATGATTTGCGAGCGGGGTAATAGATTTATCTATGGTTCACTCCGTTCGACCCTCGGCAATGCACATTTTACATTTATGTTGGATCGGGTCGTACAACCTTGGCATGATATGCGCATGTTTGTATTTTTGCTTAAGATTTATAAATGTTGATATTTGCCTTTCCTGGCCAGAGATAAATTGATAAAGATAATAAAAAGTAAATCTTTGGAAATCCATAATTATTTGGGAGGTTGTTTACCTACTATCTAACTTTATGAATTATAATTATTGTTTTATAAAATCCCCTGATCTCCTCACATTTTTACTAGATTATCATTGGACCACTAGGAAGTGTCGAAGTCGACCTCTTGTCTCTACTTCTTCGAGATTAGATGGGATACTCATTGGGTACACATTGTTTTCGTAATCATACTACACTTGCTATGCATTTTTGTTGCACAGGTTTATGTGTGGCTAGTGGAATAGCGGCATGGTTGATACAGAAACTCAGGTGGGTTGCATTATTCGAGACGACCGTAGCCAGGAAAGTCTCCTTCAGAGTATTGTACTGTATTTTCGTTTTTGTCCACTTGTATTTCGGACAGTTACTGTATTTTATTTCATCCCTAGTAAATGCTCATGCACTTGTGACACCGGGTTTTGGGATAATTGTGGGGTATCTTGTATGAACTTCTTAACATTCATATTTGATTTGAGACTATTATCTTTTACTGGTAAAATTGAAGGAAAATCATAGTTTTCAAAAATTTTAAAACGAGAATTTAATTAAGTATCTTGGTTGGCTTGCCTGATAGCGGTGTCCAGCGTCATCACGACCCTTAGTGGATTTTGGGTCGTGACAACATGGTATCGGAGCACTATGTTCCCTTGGGTCTCACGGGTCATGAGCAAGTCTAGTAGAGTTTCACGGATTAGTATGTAGACGTCTGTACTTATCTTCGGGAGGCTACAGGGCTGTTAGGAGTAGTTCCCTTCTTGATTCCTTATCGTACGATTTGATTCCTTGAAGCTTATGCACTTTTTTCCTTCCTACTCAATCCTACACGACGCGAACTGCTGGATATAAATTGAGAATTGAAGGATTGTAATGGCACTACAGATATGGTGCGGGATATTTCTCCCCGTATTGTTGATTGGGCTATTGTCGTTGCCTTGTGGGAGGATGTCTTGTCATTTTAGCTTAGTAACAGTATTCCTGAGAGCTTTGAGACAATGCACAGATCACTATGATTGCTCATCGCACAGTACTGGCTTGATGGTAGGATACCTGCCTATGTGTTAGGGCAGTGAATAATTTGAAAGGAAGTCTACTCAGTGCACGATTCAGAGATCTGATATTACATTTCCGACGGAGGAAAATCAATTGGCCTATGAATGTCCAGATTTGGGGTGATGGAGAAACGAGACTTGGTATTTTCGAGCGTGGTGGAATTTTCATCTGCGATATAGTGTTGTCGTCCTCGATTATATGTGTTAAGTTCGCCGGTGTTATGGTCTTCTGCAATTCGCCTTTGGGGTAAGATATTATGAAATAATATGGGAGAAACGACAGTCAGAGATCGCGGGGTACGATGGTTCAGGATTGAATCGGTGTTTCTAATGTTGACAACTCGAGAAAGATTTTCTTCGGAAAAGTTTAAGGTTAGTAGTGATTTGAGGGTTCAAGTGTTGCGAAGATAGATTTTATTTAAGGCAGAAACTGAGCAACGGAGTATGAGAAAAGGACATCTGGGTAGTATTAGGCAGTGGTTAAAATTTCTAGAAGGCCAGTTATAAGAAGCAAAGGTCGAGTAGTCGATTAAAGGGGCGAGTTCCGCCAAAGTAGGAGAGTGGCGGAGTTGCGTGTGGGCTTTGTGGTAGGATGACTATGCACCTTAAGGAGAGTTTGGAATGATTTGGGAATTTTAGTGATTGGTGATTGGGGTCTACGGATTAATTTGAAGTATGGGCTATTATGCGGCAGGAGATTTGATACAACGGGAAGGAGCTACTTGAAATGAAGAAAGATACAACATAACTTAAAATTTGAAGGATGTTGCCGCACAATTAATTGATGTCCACGAGGGGTGAATGGACTTGTGCAGTTAGAGAGTGAGCCCAGGCTCATGATGGGCTATTGATGTCATAGTGATTGTACCCCGTACAGCAGCATTGGAAGATGTCTGGAAGTGATTTCCACATGTGGGTTATTCCCTGTGAGCAGGTTAGCGGTCACGTGGTTGGCGAGTCTTCTGCGAAGAATTCCATTGGTTGTACAGCAAAGAGATCGGTCGTGCGAATATGGTTGATGATTCAGAGTATAAAAAGGGGTTTTACAGGAAGATTCCGAGAATTTTGGCGATTGATTGAGCAAGGTTATGTCAATAAGAGATAAAGAATTTTGGTGAATTCTAGAGTTGTGTAATAGTGGCTTCGAGCTAAGTGGGAGAGTCCCACCGCCTATGATGGGGTTGCATAGTTAACTACATGCGAGGTTTCTGGTTATTAGCATATTGATGGGGTATTTCAGCTACGGAAAAAGAACATAAGTGGTAATTTGAGCAAAAGAATTGTTAAAGGTGTGCTATGGTTGGCCTTATTGGATCATGTTCAGACTTGGGGAAAGATTCATGATTTATGCCTTGTATAAATGCGGGTTTCAAGGGAAGTGATTCTACCGGGTGCTTCGATGAGAGGGTATTCATGTGCTAGAAGATTCATAGAGTTGATTATATTTGGGGCCAAGTCAGAGCGGGTGGCTCTCAACAACGGCCCTAGTGGATTCAAAGGGGTAAAGTATGGTGCCTAATGATTTTGAGCCTATAGGTACGATTAAGAAGCAAGCTTTGTAGCAGCTTATGAGAAGAGGAACAGAATGTCCTATGATGTTTTGACTTGCAGTGTAGCATTTGGAGGGTATGAAATGGGTCGTGGGATTTGAGACAGCATGGTCTCGTGATTCAAGGTCACTCGGGATGAGTGCGGATGGAGTGTGTTATGCATTGAATGGAGTTATTATTATTTCTAAGGCAATCAAGGATAAATTGGAAGAAGATAGATTGGTTAGCTATAGTTGAGTTGGCATATTGGTGGTAGTGATCAGTTCCTTCAGCGTGATCAAGTTATGCAAGTGATTGTGACGGAACATGTGAGGCTTATCGGCCGCCATAATTGATGTTATTCAGAAGCATTCTACTATTATGGCATGTTATATGGAGGCGGATCCCGGAAGGGCTATGGTGGCTTAGACCACTACTTAGAGATTTGCATATTCTACGATTATAAGAATTCGCCTGTGTGTTATTATGGTTCTCCTGAAGTGAGTTAGGTGTAAAGTTTTTATGTGATGAAGCGTTAACCTATTAGTGGTTCCGGAGTTATGATGAAAATCATGTTCTATTGCATATTGGCATGATGGGTGCAGTAAGTGGTATGGAAATTGAAGTAAGGTTCAAGGTTGCAGTTCGGTGTTGACAAGGATGTCATGGGCTCGGATGAGCAGGAAGGGAGTTTCGATGTTTAAAGTAAGTTGGTATTGTCCTCAGTGTTACCTGAGATTGGTGCTTTGTGAAAAAGGACTTGCATCCTGGTTAAGGATTCTTGATTGCTTTTCATCGTTAGTACGGCCGGTGGTTTGGATGTACAGACATGTTATCTATTACGGAAGGTTGTGGGAGAGTACCCCACGGGAAGGTTGTATAAGTGTGGCATGTAGTCACTTGATTTATTGAAGAGTTAAACCAAGTATAAAGATTGTAGTGATGTCGTTAAATTGAGAATTGATGCCTGAAGGGCACTCAGTTTATTGGGTTGTGGACTGTGGAGGATTACTCCGGTCATGATGGTAGTTCTCGGGTGTTATGAGAAAAGGGGAGTTATTATGGACCTTTGAAAGGTTATTAGACTAGTTCAGTGTGATCAGAATCAGCTTGAGGTTTGTGGATGGATCTAACGTGAATATGGGCTCTATATCAGGCTAGATGTGTTCAGTTCAGCAATGTGCTCCTTATGGAAGAGTAGTCGGGGTACTATTTCATTGTCAGCTATTTCATGTAATGATATATTATGTTGTATGAGTTGCAAGATGGCTTGGTGAATTTCTTATGTGTTGAGGTTCCGCGCAGAGATGATGTTATATGAGCAAGATGGCTCTCGAGATTCAGATCGTATATCGCACCTCAGTTGTTCTTTAGTTTTGTAGCCTATGGCGCTATATGTCTTCCCAGGGATGGTATTATGCACTTAGTATGCTTATGACCAATATTTGGTATTTTGTTATAATGAGCAATCTGGCTTGGTGTGTAATTCCTTTGTGAATTTTATGTGTGGATCAGGTGGCATGCCGCCATGGGTATGTTGTTTGGATCGGGTTGCGCACTGCAATAGCATGATGTTGAGTAAAGATTCCTATATCTGTTTTTATGTGTTTTGTTTCCTATCTTTCTGAGGAAAACTCATATTAGTTGTGTGCCCGCGTCGCATGTATGATTCGCGAGCGGGGTGTTTGTATAATTATGTTGACCGCATCGCATGTATGATTCTCGAGCGGGCAATTGAATTTCCTTTTCAGAGTTCGTTTCCCTTTGTATCACATTCGAATTGGTAGCCTATTGGCACATTGTGGCATCATATGAGACTTTTGATCATGTCCGGGATGGCTTATTGCCTGAGCAGTTCGTACTGGGTAAGACGAGATCATTGGATTTAGGATAAGTGCAATCTGATTATATGAAGGAGCTAAGACCATTATTTGGTTCAGAATGAGGTGATGGTTCTTGTCAGGAGTATAGACCCAATGATTTATTGATTCAGTAGTTGGTTATGAATTTCTACACATCTCTTCCATCGTGGCGGTATTGTAAGAGTTAGAGCAACACTTATATATATCATGAGGTGCATTGGGAGCATAAGATTCGTGGAATTTTGACTAATTTGATCAGAGAATGTTATTGTGGTCTTGTGAGTAAAGTGGTGCAAGGTGCGAATTCGACTAAGGTATGCAGCCATGTTTTGGTGCTGCGTGTAGTTATTGATACAGTGAGCGTATGTTGGAAACAGGCCTGACATAAAATTCCGGACATTGGAATTTGGCTCTAAGGCTTATTTGCTTGAATAAAAGGGAATATCTCCAGAATTGATCGAGCTAACGTGCTCAACTGAGTGGTGGTAGCACGGGTAGGTGCACGAGGTGTTAAATAGTGATTTCAGACTACTTTAGTGTAGTTCTCAACACGTTCGAGGACGAGCGTATGTTTAAATGGGAGAGAATGTAACGACCTGACCAGTCGTTTTGAGCTCTAGCGCGTCGTTCAGCAGTTTGAGGCCATGAGCAGCTTCACTACAGGTATTATGACTTGTGCGCACGATCGGAAGTTCGGAGTTGATTTAGAAAGAGAATTCTCATTTCAGAAGTTTTAAGTTGAAAGAATTGACTAAGGTTGGATTTTTGAGTAAAAGACCTCGGGTCGGGATTTGAAGGTTCCAGCATGTTTGTATGATGATTTAGAACTTTGGTGTATGTCCGGATTGGGTTTTGGAAGCCCGGGAACATTTTGGCGCCTATTGTGGAAGATAGCATTTTGGAAGAAATTTCATAAGTTTGGGTTGAAGTGCATTTCAGTGTTATCAATTTCCGTTTGGGATTCCGAGTCTAGGAATAGCTCCGTATGGTTATTCTGAAGTTGGGAGCGTGATCGGAAGTGAATTCGGAGGTCCGTAGTCATTTTGGAGTCATTTGGCTAAAGATAGAAATCTTAAGGTTTTTGAGAAGTTTGACCGAGAGTTGACTTTTTGATATCAGGGTCGAATTCCGATTCCGGAAGTTGGAGTAGGTCCGTAATGGCAAATATGACTTGCGTGCAAAATTTGAGGTCAATCGGATGTGATTTGATAGGTTTAAACATCGAAAGTAGAAGTTTAAATCCTCAAGTTCATTAAGCTTGGATTAGAGGTCGATTCGTTGTTTTAGTGTTGTTTGATATGATTTGAGGCCTTGAGCAAGTCTGTAATATGTTTTGGGATTGGTTGGGATCCCGGGGGCCTCGGGTGGATTCCGGGTGATTAACGGATCAAAAATGGAATTTTTGGAGAAGGCTGAAGTTGCTGGTTGCTGGTGTAACCGCACCTGCGACACTAGGGCCGTAGATGTGGAACCGCAGAAGCGGCCTTCATGCTACAAAAGCGGAAATGGATGGCTAGGCTGGGACCGCAGATGCGGTCATTTTGCCACAGATGCGGGACCGCATGCGGGAGAAGAAGCGCAGATGCGAAAGTTGAAGGCCTGAGGGAAGACTACAGAAATGGCAATTGGTCCGCACCTACGGGACCTCAAAAGCGGTCAATAGACCACAGGTGCGAAAGGACTGGAAGCAGTGAGTGTTTTAAAAATCGGGATTTGGCCATTTTCTCTCATTTTTCTCTTGGCTTGGGCGATTCTTGGAGGGTTTCAAGTGGGGGTTCTCATCATCAACGATAAGGTAAGCTATTCCCCCCTATCTTGAGTTAAATACATTGATTATGTATGGATTTGAGCATGAAATTTGTAGAAACTTGGGGTTTGAGGGAAAACCTAGAAATTGATATTCTTGGATTTTGACCAAGATTTTGGGTATGAAATTAAGAGAAAATCATATATTTGAGTTCATGGGCAAACTTTATCTTCGAAAAATTTAGGAATCTGGGCACGTGGGCCCGAGGCCAATTTTGTCAACTTTTCGATCGGGATTAGGAATTGCTATAAATTGGATTGTAATGAGTAATTGAACATGTATTAATGGATTTGCATAATTATTGGCTACTTTTGGAGCATTGTGAATCGATTCGAGTCTTCGGAAGGGCGTGGAATGTCGGTTATGGATCTTCGGAGTGAGGTGAGTCTCCTTTCTAACCTTGTTAGAGGGAATTGTCCCATAGATGAGTTAATTGGTTGTGTGCTCCTATTTGTGGGGGATACGTATGCACGAGGTGACGAGAGTCCGTGCATAGCTACTATTATGCTATTGTCCGGGTAGTCTAGGACCCAAAAGCATGTTGTACTTGGAAAAATTTGTAATCCTATTGGGAGTTTGAATTGCTTAAATTGGTAAATGAATTTCTAAAAGGATTAAACTTCATTTTTCTTAAATCGTTAAAGAAGGAGAATTTTGATTTTCCTTGGATAGTTGTTCCCTAATGAAGTCTTGATTAACTGTTTGAATATGTGATTCTATGTGTACCTGTGTCGCATGTATGATTCGCGAGCAGGGTGCTTGTTTATTTTATATTGACCGTGTCGCATGGATGATTTGCGAGCGGGGTAATAGATGCATCTATGGTTCGCGTTGTTTGACCCTCGACAGTGCACATTTTACATTTATGTTGGATCGGGTCGTACGACCTCGGCATGATATGCGCATGTTTGTATTATTGCTTGAGATTTATAAATGTTGACATTTGTCTTTCCTGGCCGGAGATAAATTGATAAAGATAATGAAAAATAAATCTTTGGAAATCTATCAATATTTGGGAGGTTGTTTACCTACTATCTGACTTTATGAATTATAATTGTTGTTTTATAAAATTCCCTAATATCCTCACATTTTTACTATATTATCATTGGACCACTAGTAAGTGTCGAAGTCGACCTCTCGTCTCTACTTCTTCAAGATTAGAGGGGATACTCATTGGGTACATGTTATTTTAGTACTCATACTACACTTGTTGTGCATTTTTGTTGCACAGGTTTATGTGTGGCTAGTGTCATAGCGGCATGGTTGATACGGAGACTCAGGTGGGTTACATTATTCAAGATGACCGTAACCAGTAGAGTCTCCTTTAGAGTATTGTACTGTATTTTAATTTCTATCCATTTGTATTCCGGACAGTTACTGTATTTTAATTCATCCCTAGTAAATGCTCATGCACTTGTGACACCGGGTTTTGGGATGATTATGGGGTATCTTATATTAACTTCTTAACATTCATACTTGATTTGAGACGATTATCTTTTACTGGTAAAATTGAAGGAAAATCATAGTTTTCAAAATTTTAAAACGAGAATTTAATTAAGTATCTTGGTTGGCTTGCCTGACAGCAGTGTCCGTCACCATCACGACCCTTAGTGGATTTTGGGTCGTGACAATTATAGAATATGTTTGTTGTACTCTCTTGTACCTCTAATATTAAGAGTGATTCTACAATGTTCTTAATACAATTTCTATAATTGTCTAGGGCCAATGATCAGACTCATGATTCACTTGGTTGATGTAACTTTTTAGTTTCCTCTTCCTTCTGATCAGCCTTTATGTAGGCTTAAACTATCTCCTGATCTGCGGCTTATGGAATTTAGTTATTACTTTAGCCTTTCATGGATGCCATGGAAAATTATGATACAATCTTGTAATGATTCAATCATTTGTCTATGACCTAGACCTAATTCCTTCTTTTAACTCATACCGGAGTCTTTTTACGGCTGATCATTAATTGAATAGTTCCTTTCGTTCCATTTCAGCTTTCTTCAAATGTAAGCAATTGCTTTTCCTGGTATTTTTTCCTATTTGTTGCGTGCATACTTAGCTTATCTTAGTTCTCACACGTGCTGAAATTTTTGTGCAACTCGTATGGTCTCGAATATTACTTTTGGTTTTACTCCCCGCTTATTAACCATGGTAGGTGCCACTTTATTTTTGAGTGCATACAATTTTGTAGTGAGACTGTTGTTACACAACCATTTTCTCCTTAGGTTACTGAGCTTAGGTTGAAGTCTTCTTCCTTACTTCCTCAACTAGTCTTTCATTGTAGTATTTTGGGGGGATCCTCTAACTCTTGTAAAGATGTGAGCTTATGACATTGTATACTCGATGGACCTTTTGATGTCCTTCCTTGCCTATAATTATCCGTAGTTACTTACTTCTACCCCTTTGTACTTATAGGTTGCTTCTGAACTTGATGTTTTAACTGTCTTCCAAATGGCATTTTCTTTTATCTCCGTAACACTCATATGGTGCCTTTAACTACACCAACTCCTGTCTAAATATTTCTCAATGATCACGATGTCATAACTGCGAGGCCGAATTCACTATATTGGGTTTTGCTATGTTTATCTTACACGATCTGTTGACTCATCTGTAACCTCTTGTTTAGCCATAAATAAGCTCTTCCTGATCAATTACTAACTACTCATTGACCCATTCTCATCTCAATATTCTATGTAATATTTCTTGGATTATTTCCTTTGTCTTAATTTAAGTTTTGCATTGGATCCTTATTTATTAATAACAGCTCGGGTAGGAACCCTTACTTCCTCTCCTTAACGTCTAACTTGCACAATATTCTGAAATCATAGCATATCTGTAGGATTTGGATAAGTGCCATCTCATTCCTTTTTTTTTATCACATTCTTCCTTTACCATTCCATAGTCACTAGAACTACTTAATTCCGAGTTAATGCCACATCACTCCATATTCCCCCTTTTAGGGGAGTACTATAATCTGAAGCCACGAGGATCTACCTATAGATGTTTTACCTCTTCATCCTTGGCGTCGTTTCACAACATCAATGACCCTTACTCGCCTTGCGGCAATCCTTCTGTTCCAAGGATAACAAATTTCCTTACTCGCGATGGTGACACTTAGTGCAACTGGCACATACAATCCCTTAAGCTTAACTTTGCTCATATTGCTTGCTTTAGGGAAGCATCTTCTTGAATGACCATTCTCTGAATTTCTCATAAATCGTCTTCTGTTGTCCATTCTATTATTGCCGAAACACAAATTTAAAATTCTCATGATGTTGACTATTATTAAGTCACTCAGTCCCTAATTCATGTTTAGTTTATCTTGTTCACTAGCCCATACTGATTTAAATTATTCTGGGGTCTAACTTTTCCTTCTGGTAGTTGCGTTGGAGTTACGAACTTATTTTTTGAAGTGAGGATATGACTTTATGGCCTATACTCTTTTGTTGTCTCAAGGCCCGTCACCTCTCATTTTTCCTTTCACTTGACTATAGACTCAGTAAAACTATCATTTTTTATCTACCATTGTCATCCATGTACCACATTTTACTCATACTACTTCATTAACTCTCTTCTTATTTTCTTGCTAACATTTCTGTCTATCACTTTATTATGAAAACTCGAACAAGACATTCTTTTGCTTTTAGCTCCCCTTTTATCCATACAGTGGCTCTTCCGGTTGCTTAATGTTCTCGCTCTACTAGGGATGCGAGCCACACTAAGGTAATATTTATCTCTTCAAGACTCCCAGTGTCTATCTCTATAGTTCCCATATCTAACTGTACTATTTTAGAGTACACCATCTGGTGTCTCACAAGGAGATCTTTTAGCACATTTGCAATATCCTTCGAAAAGGTCAACTAATGCAATCAATCCATCTATCATTTAGGTTACTCTAACCCCAGTCGGATCTTGATGTCCATCCTTCTCTTATACTACTTCTGTTAGCCCCCATAGGGCATAAATGAGATGGGTATGGCCAATTGTACATACCTCTGTTATTGTTGAAGGTAACTCAAAATGCTTATATTTTTCTTCCTGCATTGTAAATACTGATAATCTACATTAATTGGGCGTCTCGTACCCTTATTCATCTTGATTCTTTTGCTCTTTGAAACTTGTATTTATCTTATTAATCTCTCGAAGATAAGTTCACCATAAAGTTAGATAGGTATAATTGCCTCAAGGCTCCTTATCAAGAGGCTTACACCTTTCAGTACGCATAGGATCTGCTGAAGACCTCATATTTACTTATCATAAGCATGATCCAAAGTCGAGTTCCTCTGGCTCAACTCTTCCATAGCCGCATTCAATCTCTTACCAACTGTCTTTCTGGATGTAGGCATCATCATGTTGTGAATAAAATAGAGTGTAGGAAACCTAGTCCTTGCAACTGAGCTCTACCGTACAATCTAGAGTAAGAAGAAAGAGTGACAATCCTAAATGCCCCGTAGCCTCCTGCTTATAAGTGTGGTGCACGACACACCCATAAACAAGACTCTACTAGACACGGCTTGTAGACTCCCTAGGACAGAACTGCTCTGATACCACTTTTGTCATGACCCAAACCAATGGGCCGCGACGGGCACCCAGTACCTTACTCAACCGGATATCTATGTAATATATCTTTAGTATCATGTTATCATGGGTAAATGAGCCAGAGAGGCTATCGTGAGATAAGTACTATAAACCATGGAGAAATACTCGATATTGGACGATCCAACATGTAATCCAAATTTATACATATGACGTACGGGCATATAAGGCCGACATGATCCTTTATATACTCAAAACATAGGCCGACAAGGCCATACAAGAATCCATGTACATGGCATCTATCTACAAGCCTCTAAGAATACATAACATTGTAAAGGTCGGGACAGAGCCCTGCCAAACCAATCAATGCATACACTAATCATACTGACCAAACAAGCAACTCCGAAGTAAATGGAGCGCACCAACATCTTCCGCTAAGCTGATAGCCTACTTGGAGGGCTCTCGACCTGTCTATCGGAACCTGCGGGCATGAAATGCAGCATCCCCAGGTAAAAGAAACGCCAGTACAAATAATGTACCGAGTATGTAAGGCACATAAATAAGTACATAACATACATGGAAAAAATATAGAGTAAATAACTCAACCTGTAAGTCTGGAAAACTTTGTAAATCGTGAAATACTTATAGTGTCATGCATATGCGTATGAATGTCATGTCGTGCATAGGTACATGTTTCATAACATCATCAGCCTCTGAGGGCATCCCATCATATCATCTCGGCTACTTTGGGCAAAATCATAAACGTATACCAGCTGGTCAGGTGGTGGTGTGTATATAACGCCATAACCTTTTCCCATATCCCATATACATATAATATACATATATTCGCGTATATAACGCCATCTGGTCATGGGTCAATGTACATGAATGCAATGCATGAGAAGTACGTTAATAAAATCTTTCGGAATGTCATAAGACCATTATGTCTTTGAGTAATATCATGAAGTAAACTTTGTCAACTTACGTATTTTTTTGAGACCCATGAACAAAGGATAAAATAATAGGACACATGAGAATTCAAGAATGTAGGCATTTTTAATACTTCTATGAATAGAGTCATTTGTGGAAGTTGTGCATTTGCTCGTTTCGTTTGTGTCGTATGGATCATGTCAAAAGAAAGAAAGGATAGCCTTAACATACCTGAGCCAATTCTCTTGATAATCCTTCTAACACACGTCAATTGCGACAACACATAATGGTAGATCGGAGTAGAGGGAAATCCGTATGATAGTCTTGAAAACGATGGAACCGTACTCCCTTAATATTACAAAATCTCAAGTTGCTAAGGTGATAAGAAATCTTGCAAATCATGTTGAAGCATATTTGTGTCACGTTAATTAAACCCTTTGCAAAACACCTTGTTTGCTGAAGTATTTCCATCTATGACTTAGTAAGTGTGACTTTCATTGGGTGAGGTTTTTTGTTACAAACTATTTTTAGGAACACTTTGAGTCATTTGTCTCATTTTAGATGGCTTTATTGTTCATTTCCTTACAAATCAATCCAAAACAAAGTTGATCCTAAAGTTTGGCAACAGTAAGAGGCGTATTTATTTAGTTCACTAGGCGTTGGGAAGCCTTTTGTATTAGTGGGTGAGGGCCCCACTTGTAATGACTAAGCCATAAGATTCCTCCAAATATGACACCTTGTAGTAATGTCTAATAAGTCATTAATTTGAATTGGAGGGGCTGTCACGTTAGGGATTTAGACTTATCTAAAATTTCACCCATTTTCCTTAATCAACTTATTAATCCTCCACTAATCCAATAATTAATCAATTGTCCATATAATTAAGAATTATCTCAAGTTACTTAAAATACTACTCACTTTTATACACCTTACTATCATGGTTATGTGGTACCTTGTATGGTTTTAGTCCATAAGTACCAGGTCTTTTAGCTCAGGCCGTATTTTATCTCAAAATGTCAAACTTCGACGAAAATTCACTTTCTTCGATTTGCTTACCCTCTCACCTTCATGAATTTTCTCATCACTTGTTTGAAATAGCATAATGCTTATAATCACCAAATAATCTTGTCCTTGAACTGAGGTCAATTATCTTACGACAAATTTCATGTATAATACTACAATGTGTATCATCGTCGCAATATAATACTGCATAGTATAACATCATCGTAATGTAATACTGCAGGGCGTAACATCATTGTAATATAATACTGTGGGGCGTAATATCGACGTGATACTACGGAGCGTAACAATAGTGCAATACAAAACTAGAAGGTGACTCTGAAGCCTACGAACGCAGCAGCAGGTTTACCTTGAGTCTCCATAGCAACGATCGGCACGGCTACTAACGATCAAATACCTGGATCTGCACAAAAATGCGTAGAAGTGTAGTATGAGTACACCACAGTGGTACCCAGCAAGTATCAAGACTAACCTCAGTGAAGTAGTGACGAGGAATAATCAAGACACTTACTGGACTAAATAACCTGAACGAATATAAGTGTAGGAACAACAGATTACGATATCTACATAAGTACTACGCATAATGACAATGACAATAATACGGTAATTGCAGTAAGAAAGGAAAACAACAACTAACAGCGGAACACCATAATAATGACACAGTAGAATGAGCTGAACACAGTTTGAAATTTGATGAACACAGATAGAGGAAAGGCATGTAACAACTTAACAAAACATGATTGCTTTCACTCCAGGCTCCAGCCAATAACCATTCGCGAGGTACCGAACCTCAGAATATTCACATTTCACGGGTCCCAATTCCAGAACCCTAAACACTTGGCATCATGTGCCCTCTTTACCCATTTAATACACAACAATATCAAGATCCATATTCTTAACCGATAGGAGTGACTAGTGATGATAGGCTATAATTGCATATTTTAGTCGCTTATTACACTCTAATTTACTACACTTTAATTGAGTTTGAGATTTAACCGCTAGTGTTTTGCACTAACTGTGTGTTTTATGCCTTGTAGGAGTGATTCCGAGCTATATAGATGTTATGCAATGAATTCAAGTGATTTTAAGCCTTGAAGTCTGAGTAAAAGCCCAAGGACTTAAGTCGGGGTCGTGTTCAGGGGTTAAATTTGATAGTTAAGAATGAACGAATATTCGAGTAGGCATATTGTGCACTGTCTAGTAAAATAGACATAACTATTTGCTCCAAACACTATTTGGGCTATATAATATATGGTTGGAAATTAACTCAAAGACCTACAACTTTTATATTTTACATTTTTCTAAATTCCAAAAGGAATAGGGTGAAAAATGCGGTCGAAACTACAACCGCAGACCTGGACGCGGACTGAGGCAGTGCACTGGGAAAATACCGCGCCCGGACCGCGACCGCGAGCGTCCAGACCTAAAAAATTGTCCTTTTTTGCGTAGAAGAAGGTATAATTGTTTGGGACCAACCCTACTTGGTATATATACATGGAAAATGGTATTTTGAGGAGGTTGGACACACTTTTGACACAGATTCGACTTAAGGAGGTAGAGACACAATAGGAGCAATGCGAGGAATTCTTCTACGAGTTTTTCCTTCCTCTTCATCTTCCTATTTTTCATTGTTGGTTATGACTTTTAGTATTGTAGTTTTACATATTATTATGAATAGCTAATTTGTTATCTAGGGTTTGATAGAACCTTTTGTAGGATAAATTCTTGTTATGTTTTTATATAATTGAGCAGTTGAATTTCTCTGCTTGTTCAACTACGTGTTTATTGTTGTTGATTGAATAACTGGCATACTTTATGGAGAAAGGCTTCCATCAGCAGGCAGGTATTTACTTTTATGATACCTTCACGTCTTGTTGTCAAACCTACTACTATTCGTATTATAAATTATCTCGCTTGCACATATAATTGGGCTCTTAAGCAACTGGAGGTCTGTAATGCCTTTTTACACGGAACTCTTGAGGAGGGGGTCTATCCCCGCGAGGGGCGTAGGGAGTTTTTTCCAATTAAAGGACAATCGAAACGGGATTTATTTATTTATTTCAGAGTCGCCACTTGGGAGATTTAGGGTGTCCCAAGTCACCAATTTTAATCCCGAATCGAGGAAAAGAATGACTCTGTATTACAGTCTGCGCAACCAGAAATCCGGATAAGGAATTCTGTTAACCCGGGAGAAGGTGTTAGGCATTCCCGAGTTCCGTGGTTCTAGCACGGTCGCTCAACTGTTATATTCGGCTTGATTATCTGATTTTATACAAATATGAACTTATGTGCAAATTTTATCTTTTTACCGCTTTCATAATTGTTATTATTATTTTTACAAGAATGTGAACATCGTTTAAAAATATGTCTTTGGATTGCGTCACATAAAATGCACCCGCGATCCGGAACGTATTTTTATTCAATGTTTTAGGATTTGGATTTGGGTCGCATAAATGCGCACCCGTGTTTAAGAATGTATTATTATTAAATCGTGCCTAAAGCGATTAGCGTATTATTATTTATGGGTAAGACTGTGGAATTCACTAAACAGTCCATCCCGAATTCTAAATACTCAATTAAATATTTATTGAGGGCCCCGCAATTAGTGCATTTTATTGGGCGAGGCTCATCTCATTTTATTTTTAAAAGGACAGTCCTAAAATGCCTATATTTTTCTACTGAAATTTGTCTCTACAAAATAAAAGAGAAAATATCTTAATTTACTTACATGTTATTACCTAGTTACATTATACTAGGCATGTTCTTAGTTTGTCAAATTAAAAAAACATAGCAATCTAATTTTAATCCTAGACCATTTACATGCTGAAATTAACCGATATTATTTAACTAAACAATATTTCTGCCAAGTTCCTACTAGATGGCCTATTCGTTTGATTTTTGGCTCGACG
Organism: Nicotiana sylvestris; assembly: GCF_000393655.2. NCBI lineage: Eukaryota > Viridiplantae > Streptophyta > Magnoliopsida > Solanales > Solanaceae > Nicotiana > Nicotiana sylvestris. The sequence continues at coordinate 150,472,709 of NC_091060.1, forward strand.
GAGTTACTACACCATTTATTTATTTTTAGGCAATATATGTAGATAGTTCATCTGTTAAGCTATCGTCGGATGTTCCACTATATGTATTAAATAGCTACATGATTCTGATTTTTGCAAGCTAAATAATTTGTACATGCAAATAAAATTCAGAATATAATTAAAGCAAATTTAGAATTTCAACTCTTCATTTTTTGTATTCATGCTTCATATTCGGATTACAATAACCAGCGTGTCAGTTGTGTACCTGATATTGGAAGCAAAAGAAAATGAAGATGAGAATCAGCAGCAGTAATAACAATACAGCACAGCAACAACAGTCCAGTAACAGTAACAACCCAGGAACAGACCGGTGGAGTAGTAATCCCAAAACAAAAGCTTCAAGCTCTTATGACACAACCAACAATTAATGCTGATTTCAAAACAATGAATGAAAGCAGAAGATTTTTTTTAGTTTTTTTTTATTTGAAAGTTTAAATATTTTTTGGAATTTTTCTCTATTAAATATTCAGCTCTTTTTTTTCTCTCTCTCTCTATCTGTCCGTTTTTTCTTATTCTCTCTCTTCTATTTTTTTTCTGTATATGTGTATTCTCTCCTATTCTTGTGTCTTCTCCTTAAAATCTGATTCAAGACTTCCTATATATAACCAACCCTTTAATCAATTAAAATCAATCACTTTCTCCTACCAAACCCATTATCTTCTCACTCATCCCCCACTATATTAAACTAATATATCAACCCAACCCATTATATTTTGTCCCCCATGCCTAACATAAATAATTACCATATTCCCTCCACTACATTTTGTCTTGTCCCCCATTCAATTAAACAATAATATCAAAACTCACCCCATTACATTTTGTCCTCCATGCTTAACACAAAGAATTACAAAATGTTCAATTACCAAACTACCCCTCCGACCTTATTGCAATTACCATTTTACCCCTGAACGTACTACAAATTACCAAACTACCCCCATCAGCTATAACAATCAATTAATCATACTTAACCAAAATATAGACAATATGATCAATTTCTAACAATGTTCAAACAACAAATCATATGAACACGAATGAACAACACAACAACAATATCACATGAACACAAAATGAACAACAAAGAACAACTAAAATTTTGATTGAACAATATCTTTAACAACAAACAAACCTACTTTCAGATTCAACAACCACAACAACAACAAACAAATATATTCAGATTTCTAAATTCAATAATCATTTGAACTTAAAATCAAATCTAACAACATTACAACCAACAATTCCTATATTAAACTTAAACAAGATTATGAGACAAATTAAAGAAATAATCATAAATGATAAACAAGAAATCAAACTATACAAATTTCGGATTCAAGATCAACCAAACAAAGTATGAACATGAATGAAGATATTCAATAACAATAACAAACAAACTTTGTACAAACTTCGAATTAAACTTAAACAAAACAAATAAACATATTCAAATCACTAATCTTCAAATAATCAACTAGTCTTTCTTAAATTAAATCCAATCAAAACTTATAACAAAGATGCATGATCCAAAAACTAAAACCAAAACATAACTTCGCATTAAATTACTAAATTAAAAATGATCTTCAAATAAGATGAACACGAACTAAATCTATATTAACAACAAATAACGGATTCAAGCGATTTAAACTAAATCTAACAATATTAAACTTAAACTAACAATTCCTTTTTACAAAAATGAATAAAATTAACATGAAATAAACATGAAAAACAACTAATTAATTTCCCATTTGAATCTGAAAATTAAATCATCAAAACACATGAACAAACTAACAATTAATTCAAACGATAGACATGAACAAAACAAGGATCGAACATTTATCGATTTTTACTTCGAGAAATATAAAAATGAAAGATGGACAAAAATAAAACTCAAAACCAACTAACCGGAGATGAATCAACGACGAACTCGATTGTAAACAAATCTGTCCGGGCCTCGACTCAACGAAAGACCTTCGAACTTTGACGAGACGAAGAAGATGAAGCAACATGAAGCAGAAGCAACTGCCGCGACGAGCAGCAGCAGCAGTTCGTCGAGGAGGACGGCGGGGAGAAGAAAGCAGCAAAAGCAGGCTGGGCTTTCATGGTGGAGCTTCGACGATGGACTGTTTTAAGCAGTCTTTTGAAGTAGACGTAGCTGGTCGACGCAGCTGGCCATGGCGAAGAAGCAGCAGCTCGGAGGAGTTGGTTTTGGACGCGTCGAACGTGGAAAAAGCAGCTGGAATGGAGCAGCAGTAGCGCGATGGAGTTGTTGGTCGTCGATTGTGGAGCTGGACGTCGAAGAAAGACTGGTGGTCGTCCAGCTGTGTCGACGGAGCAGGCTGGCTCGTTCAAAAGAAAATGAAGCAGCCATGGGACTGCCTGTGATGTTACTCCTTCAAGAAGATGAGGACGAGGCAACCATGGGAGCTTGACAAGCTCGTCATTGGCGGGTAGGGGCGGAGGTTGTTGGACGAAGGTTGGTGGTCCGGCTGTGTCGACGGAGCAGGCTGGGGTGTGTGGGGGGCAGCCATGGATGGAGCTAGGTGAAGCATGAGGAAGAAGATGAAGATAAGAGATGAGGGGGCGGATGGGTAGTGTCTAGGGTTTTCTTCTTCTTTTTTTTGTTGTTTTGTTTTGTAAAATGTAAAATAATAGGATGTTGGGTTATGGACTGGGTCAACCCAGTTCGAAATGGACTGGGTCGTTTTGGAAGATTGGGTATTTTTTTGGGCTTGTGGCTTGAATTTGAAGAAGAGGCCCAATTCCGATTTTTTGTATTTTTGTTTTCTTTTTTTTTCTTTTTTTTTCTAAAACTAAATTATAAAAATACTTAAACTATTATTTAAGAACTAAATTAAGTTATAAAAGCGCAAATTAACTCCCAATAACAATTAACGCACAATTAAGTAATAATTAAGCATAAAATTGTATATTTGGACATTAAATGCTAAAAATGCAAACGATGCCTATTTTTGATATTTTTATTTTTTGTAAATCAAACTTAATTACTAACAATTGTAGGATTAAATCCTACATGCAAAATGTGACATTTTTTGTATTTTTATTAATTTAACAAATAAACATACACAGACAAATACAAATAATTATTCAAAAATATCACAAAATATCACAAAATTGCACACCAAGGAAAATCATTTTATTTTTGAATCTTTTGGGAGTAATTCTCATATTGGACAAAAATCACGTGCTTACAGCTGCCCCTCTTTGCCCCAAGACATGAAGGGTTTTCGTGCAAAGATAAAGCGAGCGATTTTTGCCCATCCGAGTACTCCGTGTGAAGCATTTTTTGAAAAAGATTTGACCGAACCTTTGCTTCAAAGGTTTTCTATATATCCTAGGCTAAACAGGAATTAGGTCAATGTAGTTCGGGAAGTTTTTGTAGCTGGGACTACCGTGGGATTGCAATGTTACTGTTGTTGCATGCTATTACCACTGCTTACCGCTCTCCTTGTTACACCATGCTTAAAAGAAAACAAGAATCTAGGCTAGATTGCAATTTGTTCTTGTTGCCTTGCTTTCTTGTCTGCTTGCATTTCTTCCGGTGCTTTTCTTCTTTTTGACACATGCACTTGAGTTTGTGCTGGGACCTCTTGTTTCAACCTTCTGCTTCTCGGTGTTGGGGATTTTTATTGTTTCCTACTGGGGATTCCTGTTGTAACCCTCTATTTTATTGTCCTCTGAATTGATCTTGAAATGTATTCCTCTGTTGTATGGGCGGGCTCCCAACTTCAACGCTTGAAATGTAAAGACTGAAATGTATGCCTCTGTTATCTGGGCGGGCTCCCAACTTCAATGCTTGAAATGTAAAGACTGAAATGTATGCCTCTGTTATCTGGGAGGGCTCCCAACTTCAACGCTTGAAATGTAAAGACTGAAATGTATGCCTCTGTTATCTGGGCGGGCTCCCAACTTCAACGCTTGAAATGTAAAGACTGAAATGTATGCCTCTGTTATCTGGGCTGGCTCCCAATTTCAACGCTTGAAATGTAAAGACTGAAATGTATGCCTCTGTTATCTGGGCGGGCTCCCAACTTCAACGCTTGAAATGTAAAGACTGAAATGTATGCCTCTGTTATCTGGGCGGGCTCCCAGCTTCAACGCTTGAAATATAAAGATTGAAATGTATGTCTCTGTTATATGGGCGGGCTCCCAACTTCAACAACATCTTTAAAAACAAAATGCCATTCCTTTCTTTAGGTTGACGAGATTTTAACAACTTTTTTTTTTAAAAACGCCTTTCCTTTCTTCATGCGGGCTCCTGACTTCAACCAACAAATCGTCATTCTGTTCTTCAGGGGGGCTCCTGACTTCAACCAGTAAATCACCATTTTGTTCTTCAGGGGAGCTCCTGACTTCAACAACTTTTCAAAAATGCCATTCCTTTCTTTGGCTGGCAAGATTTTATCAACCTTTAAAAATAAAATGTCTTTCCTTTTTGCAGGCGGGCTCCTGACCTTGAAATTTGAATTATATTCCCTTATTCTCCAGGTGGGCTCATGATTGTTGATACTTCAACTGTTCTTCCTTGTTCTCCAGGTGGACGCCTGATTGCTATTTCAATTGTTCTTCCTTGTTCTCCAGGTGGACGCCTGATTGCTAATACTTCCATTGCTCTTCCTTGTTCTCCAGGTGGACGCCTGACTGCTGGGGATAATACCACTGGGGGAGTCTCCTTTCTTCCCCTCCTTCAAATTCAATTTTTTTTTTTAATTTTTTTTTCAACACTGCTGGGGATAAAAGTGTTATCTTCTTGGGATAACGTTGTCGAGGATAACGCTGCTGGGGAATTTTATCCCTTCAAATCGATGCTTCATTCTTCTGGAAGCTGCTGGGGATGATAATGGCTTTTTGCTTTTCTGAGCACAAGTGTCATCCCTTTGTTCTGTCTGCTGGGGAATAACTTCCTCCATTGAAACTTATTATGTTGGGGCAACACTGGTTCAAAGACCACTTCCCTTGAGACTGGTGTTATCTTTATTCTTCCTCGAATGGGTACCTGACTTCCAGAAAATTTTCCAAATGAAAGGAAAATTTTCTGCCCCAGTTTGACAGTCTCCCTTATGGCATGCATTTCTGTCATCAATGCCATTTCCTTTACCTGTTTCAAATTAAACAAAATTTGTTAGTTTAAAATGCGGTGGTTGGTTGTGATACTCCTACTGGGGATGGCTTTCCCTTTCTCCTTCCTTGCTCTGCGTTCCACAACTTGTTGGGGTGATATTATTTGCTGGGAATGATCCCTTTCTGACGGGGATATCCCTCTTCTTTCATGGCATAGTTCGGAAACTGTCATTTTCCCAACCTTTTAGTCTCGCATGAATTTCCCAAATCATGCTCATTGCTCTCCTTAATTTGTCCACAGGCCTTGTCTTTGAGGTTTATAACCTTTGATTTCGGCAAGGGTATCCCTCTTGACACTCGTTGTCCCTTTTGTCAATCTCCTTTTTGCTGGGGATATCTTTCTTGACACTGGCCTCGCGCTTGTTCCTTGCTGACTATACCACTTGGATGTACTAGTCAGATCTCCTCTTGCATGGTTGGAGAGTTGATGGCCTATTTTGAAGTCATTTCCCATTGGTTTTGACCAAACATACTCTACTGGGGAATTTTCTATGAAAGGAGAAAGATAAAAAGTAACAGAATAAAAGACAAAGGAAAAAGATGACTCTTTAACAAAAGAAACTATAAATAAAAATCTATCAAACGCAGACACCGACTCTAATGGTCATGACATGCATATGTGGCCTATCCCCCATCTGATTTCCAATCTTATTCGACTTGTAGTGCCCGAAGGGTTTTCACTATCAAGTCTCTCTCATTTTGGGTTTTTCTCTCAGCTTTCATCGCCTTATGGTATCCGTGAAGATTTTCACCGATAAGACTCTCTCATTTATATCTCTTTCCAGCTGGGGATTTGGAGTGTTGCCGGTATGACTCTCTCTGCTGGAGATTAGAGTCCTTTCTGCTGTGGAACAGAATGTTATGTTCGCTGGTAAGACTCTCATTTGTCTGACTTGGCATCTTTTGCAGACTGGTCAGAAGGTCTTTCTTTGGACCGTAATGTGGGTTTTTTGGATAGGCTTAGAAAGAAATGGTATTAAAGGCTCAAAAACAAATCAATTTTGGGGTTCAAAATTACAACCTTCGAAATCATATTTGTTTATAACAAGCGCAACCCTTGCCCCAGTTTCTTGCTTGGGGATTATTTATTATTATATATATTTTTTTAATTTTTTGTTACACTATGCACACCATGCACATTATGCACTCTATGACCGAGCCGTGAGGCGCCTACGTATCCTCTTTAAGGAATTCAGGTCAAACGTAGTTCCCAATTCCTCTTTTCCTTCTGACTTTCTTTAGTTTTTTTTTTGTTTTTTTTGTTTTTCGTTTTTTTTTTGATTTTTTTCTTTACCTTCCAGGCTCGTATTTCCTAGTCATTGTTATTGATTCCGAACAAGGGGTATGAAAGAAAATAAATAAGCCTCAAAAAGGGGTAATGAAGGATAAAGTATTTAGGTAGCAGAACAAAATGCCTTCGTCATTCCAGTCTTCAAAACATGCCAAGTGCAAACAACACAATTGAACATAGATTTATAGTCTCTTCTGATGGTGCTGGACTTGACAATTATGTTAAACACTTGCTTTTTCATTTGTCATTTCTAAAGCACTACTGGGCGACACTCTCACTCTCATGAATGACCCTCATGCCAATTTGGCGAATCTTGCATTTAACGGTTTTCTTTATGTTTTACTTGCCCTAGTTCCACATGACTTGAGCTTCAAATAATCTCAAACCGTTCTTATTTCCTTTAAATGATTTGATCACCTTCCCAGAGTCTTATGATTAACTTTTAAGATTAGGTCCAAACTGTGTGCGCATGTCATGTCACGAAAATCGGCGCTGAACAAAAAATGATAAAAGGACTAAACAAAAAGATGACTGGAAACAATAAAAGATCGGCTTTTGTATTAGACTACCGGCGAAATGGTTTGAAAAACAAACAAAACAACCAGAATAAAATCCTAACACAGCCACGACAAAACTTAAACAAACTAATATGACAAACTGGAAAGATAAGAAGGTTTGACACAAGACAGTATTCGGATTACAACCCTATGAATAATCCGGACAACAGAAATGACAACAAAATAAGCCACCAAAAACTTCTCTCTTGCTAACCAAGGAACGGAGCGTCCTCCCACTTTATCAAAATTGGCATCTTTAGCCACTGAGCTTCGCATCAATACTGCCAAGACCATTATCAACTTTAATATCATCAACCTCTGTCAACAAGTCCCCAATAGGATTCGAGTGCTTCTGTTATAGCCCGATTCCCGCAGAGTGTATATCATGAGGAGCAAGTAAAAGATTCTGCGCGATATGCTGGGTGTCATTGTCCTGCTTACCACAAACCAACCACCTTCTTTCTTTGTGATTCAAAACAACAGGTTAAAATGGACTCAGTCGGTCCTCATTATTAACAACATCTTTTCCTCTTTTTCTTTTTTTTCTTTTTCTTTTTTTCGATTTTTTTTCATTCATTTTTTTTTTCATCATTTTTTTCTTCATTCTTTTTCATCATTTTTTTTCTTTTTTTTTTTGTCGTGGTCGAATCTTATGGAGATTGCCTACGTATCATGACCCCGCATGAATCAGACCTTGCGTAGTTCGGACCAATAAAGATAAACAATAATAAACATTTTTTCAATTTTCATATTAAAACAAACTAGGTTTCAAAGGGTTTGAAGATGACCTACAAACTCGAAAATCAAACAACCCACATATTCTAATCAAAAGATTTACAAACTCAAAAAATAAATGGTCAGCTTCCTTTCTCCGTTTGACAAATGCAACCGAACGGTTATTTTTTGCAAACGTGGCCCCTTCCAAATTCCACATGAATTTTGAGGTCGGGGAGGATTATTTTATGACACTTTACAAACTTGCCCATTCTTTTACGAAAATAGCCTTTCGATAACTGAAAGATACTCTAAGGCTATTTCGGCAAGAATGGTTTAAGACGCGACCAAAGCTGGCTCGACTTATTTTTTGACTAAAAAAAATTCAAATGGTATTCACCTAACCGCTGACTTTTTTTCCGTCAAATTACAATGCAAACGTGGTGTTGCAAACACGGCCCTTCAGCGCCTCGGGGACGAAGGCTGTGTGGGTCAACTGGACCAAATCTTAAACATGACCCAAAAGGTGGCTGTTTATGCAAAGTCAGCCTTCCGGCGTCCCTTTCGGGAACTTTCGGCTATGTCTTGACAAAACAGCGTCACCCGACTTCTTTATGACAAAATTAAAATTTTGACACGTTTTTTATTTATTTATTGGTTTTTGGCTATTTTAGCAAAAATGGGGGTTGGACCCGATGAGAGTTGCCTACGTATCTCACATCCGGTGAGAATCAAACCCGCGTAGTTCGGGCAAATTAACCGAACCATTTTAAAACAAGTCTCTTTTTTATTTTCATTTTTCATTGCAAGATAAACCATTTTCCTTTTCTATTTTTGAAAACAAGACAAAATAACGACTCTGTTTTTTCATTTTCAACAAAAAATAAAACAACTTATTTTTCCAAACTAAAATAAAGACTCTTTTTCATTTTCTTTTTCAACAAACGACTTTCCAAAAAATAAAAGACTCTTTTTTTCTATTTTTCATTTTCTAAAATAATCAATTAACGTCTTAACTGTTATTTCTCTTTTTGTTTTCTCTTTTCTCTTTTTTTTTCAACATTCCCGAGATTCAGAAACCGGTCAACATGTAGGTTCGAAACAAATATATGTACATAGCAAGTAGGATGCATCAAGATGGTCTTTTTCATTTCAGGTTGCTATCCCTAGACGGACCCAACCCCTGTGTTGAGTCCCCTTAGTCAAATGCAACGTGATGCAAATAAGCGTTCCTACTAGGGATCCGGCATGAAGTCACGTTATTCTATATTCAAAACCTGGGTCAGTGTACTAGACTGTGTACCCGAGCGGACAACTCGAGTCGAGGAGGGGGCAACTTACCGGGAACCAAAAGGCCATCCGGCTTAGTAACTTATCCGAGCCTCTTTCTTATTTCAAGGTATGACACTAACAGAATAGGGAGTCTCAACCAGTAAGCACATCCCCGGAGGTGAAGAGAGAAGGGTTCGGCACAGTTTATATATACAGTCAAATAATATCAAAGCGGTAAAAGCAGCATTTAGCACATTAGGCTCAAACATGTAAAAATCAGATAAAGCCAAATATAACAATTTATCTAAGCTCGAATTTCTAACCCTGAACCAGTGGTTCTGGACTTAATCCCCAGCAGAGTCGCCAGAGCTGTCGCACCTCCTTTTTCCGCCCCCGCGAGGGGCGTAGGGAGTTTTTTTCCAATTAAAGGACAATCGAAACGGGATTTATTTATTTATTTCAGAGTCGCCACTTGGGAGATTTAGGGTGTCCCAAGTCACCAATTTTAATCCCGAATCGAGGAAAAGAATGACTCTGTATTACAGTCTGCGAACCAGAAATCCGGATAAGGAATTCTGTTAACCCGGGAGAAGGTGTTAGGCATTCCCGAGTTCCGTGGTTCTAGCACGGTCGCTCAACTGTTATATTCGGCTTGATTATCTGATTTTATACAAATATGAACTTATGTGCAAATTTTATCTTTTTACCGCTTTCATAATTGTTATTATTATTTTTACAAGAATGTGAACATCGTTTAAAAACATGTCTTTGGATTGCGTCACATAAAATGCACCCGCGATCCGGAACGTATTTTTATTCAATGTTTTAGGATTTGGATTTGGGTCGCATAAATGCGCACTCGTGTTTAAGAATGTATTATTATTAAAATCGTGCCTAAAGCGATTAGGGTATTATTATTTATGGGTAAGACTGTGGAATTCACTAAACAGTCCATCCCGAATCCTAAATACTCAATTAAATATTTATTGAGGGCCCCGTAATTGGTGCATTTTATTGGGCGAGGGTCATCTCATTTTTATTTTTAAAAGGGCAGTCCTAAAATGCCTACATTTTTCTATTGAAATTTGTCTCTACAAAATAAAAGAGAAAATATCTTAATTTATTTACATGTTATTACCTAGTTACATTATACTAGGCATGTTCTCAGTTTGTCAAATTAAAAAAACATAGCAATCTAATTTTAATCCTAGACCATTTACATGCTGAAATTAACCGATATTATTTAACTAAACAATATTTCTGCCAAGTTCCTACTAGATGGCCTATTCGTTTGATTTTTGGCTCGACAGAGTTAGTACACCATTTATTTATTTTTAGGCAACATATGTAGATAGTTCATCTGTTAAGCTATCGTTGGATGTTCCACTATATGTATTAAATAGCTACATGATTCTGATTTTTGCAAGCTAAATAATTTGTACATACAAATAAAATTCAGAATATAATTAAAGCAAATTTAGAATTTCAACTCTTCATTTTTCGTATTCATGCTTCATATTCGGATTACAATAACCAGAGTGTCAGTTGTGTACCTGATATTGGAAGCAAAAGAAAATGAAGATGAGAATCAGCAGCAGTAATAACAATACAGCACAGCAACAACAGTCTAGTAACAGTAACAACCCAGGAACAGACCGGCGGAGTAGTAATCCCAAAACAAAAGCTTCAAGCTCTTATGACACAACCAACAATTAATGCTGATTTCAAAACAATGAATGAAAGCAGAAGATTTTTTTAGTTTTTTTTTATTTAAAAGTTTAAATATTTTTCGGAATTTTTCTTTCTCTCTTAAATATTCAGCTCTTTTTTTTCTCTCTCTCTCTCTATCTGTCCGTTTTTCTTATTCTCTCTCTTCTATTTTTTTCTGTCTATGTGTATTCTCTCCTATTCTTGTGTCTTCTCCTTAAAATCTGATTCAAGACTTCCTATATATAACCAACCCTTTAATCAATTAAAATCAATCACTTTCTCCTACCAAACCCATTATCTTCTCACTCATCCCCCACTATATTAAACTAATATATCAACACAACCCATTATATTTTGTCCTCCATGCCTAACATAAATAATTACCATATTCCCTCCACTACATTTTGTTTTGTCCCCCATTCAATTAAACAATAATATCAAAACTCACCCCATTATATTTTATCATCCATGCTTAATATAAAGAATTACAATATGTTCAATTACCAAACTACCCCTCCGACCTTATTGCAATTACCATTTTACCCCTGAAAGTACTACAAATTACCAAACTACCCCCATCAGCTATAACAATCAATTAATCATACTTAACCAAAATATAGACAATATGATCAATTTCTAACAATGTTCAGACAACAAATCATATGAACACGGATGAACAACACAACAACAATATTACATGAACACAAATTGAACAACAAAGAACAACTAAAATTTTGATTGAACAATATCTTTAACAACAAACAAACCTACTTTCAGATTCAACAACCACAACAACAACAAACAAATATATTCAGATTTCTAAATTCAATAATCATTTGAACTTAAAATCAAATCTAACAACATTACAACCAACAATTCCTATATTAAACTTAAACAAGATTACGAGACAAATTAAAGAAATAATCATAAATGATAAACAAGAAATCAAACTATACAAATTTCGGATTCAAGATCAACCAAACAAAGTATGAACATGAATGAAGATATTCAATAACAATAACAAACAAACTTTCTACAAACTTCGAAATAAACTTAAACAAAACAAATAAACATATTCAAATCACTAATCTTCAAATAATCAACTAGTCTTTCTTAATTAAATCAATCAAAACTTATAACAAAGATGCATGATCCAAAAACTAAAACCAAAACGTAACTTCGCATTAAATTACTAAATTAAAAACGATCTTCAAACAAGATGAACACGAACTAAATCCATATTAACAACAAATAACGGATTCAAGTGATTTAAACTAAATCTAACAATATTAAACTTAAACTAACAATTCCTTTTTACAAAAATGAATAAAATTAACATGAAATAAACATGAAAAACAACTAATTAATTTCCCATTTGAATTTGAAAATTAAATCATCAAAACACATGAACAAACTAACAATTAATTCAAACGATAGACATGAACAAAACAAGGATCGAACATTTATCGATTTTTACTTCGAGAAATATAAAAACGAAATATGGACAAAAATAAAACTCAAAACCAACTAACCGGAGATGAATCAACGACGAACTCGATTGTAAACAAATCTGCCCGGGCCTCGACTCAACGAAAGACCTTCGAACTTTGACGAGACGAAGAAGATGAAGCAACGTGAAGCAGAAGCAACTGCCGCGACGAGCAGCAGCAGCAGTTCGTCGAGGAGGACGACGGGGAGAAGAAAGCAGCAACAGCAGGCTGGGCTTTCATGGTGGAGCTTCGACGATGGACTGTTTTAAGCAGTCTTTTGAAGCAGACGCAGCTGGTCGACGCAGCTGGCCATGGCGAAGAAGCAGCAGCTCCGAGGAGTTTGTTTCGGACGCGTCGAACGTGGAAGAAGCAGCTGGAACGGAGCAGCAGTAGCGCGATGGAGTTGTTGGTCATCGACTGTGGAGCTGGACGTCGACGAAAGACTGGTGGTCATCCAGCTGTGTCGACGGAGCAGGCTGGCTCGTTCAAAAGAAAATGAAGCAGCCATGGGACTGCCTGTGATGTTACTCCTTCAAGAAGATGAGGACGAGGCAACCATGGGAGCTTGACAAGCTCGTCAATGGCGGGTAGGGGCGGAGGTTGTTGGACGAAGGTTGGTGGTCCGGCTGTGTCGACGGAGCAGGCTGGGGTGTGTGGGGGGCAGCCATGGATGGAGCTAGGTGAAGCTTGATGAAGAAGATGAATATAAGAGAGGAGGGGGCGGATGGGTAGTGTCTAGGGTTTTCTTCTTCTTCTTTTTTGTTGTTTTGTTTTGTAAAATGTAAGATAATAGGATGTTGGGTTATGGACTGGGTCGACCCAGTTCGAAATGGACTGGGTCGTTTTGGAAGATTGTGTATTTTTTTTGTGCTTGTGGCTTGAATTTGAAGAAGAGGCCCAATTCCGATTTGTTGTATTTTTGTTTTCTTTTTTTTTCTTCTTTTATTTTTCTAAAACTAAATTATAAAAATACTTAAATTATTTTTAAGAACTAAATTATGTTATAAAAGCGCAAATTAACTCCCAATAACAATTAACGCACAATTAAGTAATAATTAAGCATAAAATTGTATATTTGGACATTAAATGCTAAAAATGCAAACGATGCCTATTTTTGTAATTTTTATTTTTTGTAAAACAAACTTAATTACTAACAATTGTAGAATTAAATCCTACATGCAAAATGCGACATATTTTTGTATTTTTATTAATTTAACAAATAAACATGCACAGACAAATACAAATAATTATTCAAAAATATCACAAAATATCACAAAATTGCACACCAAGGAAAATCATTTTATTTTTGAATTTTTTGGGAGTAATTCTCATATTAGGGCAAAAATCACGTGCTTACAGCTGCCCCTCTTTGCCCGAAGACACGAAGGGTTTTCGTGCAAAGATAAAGCGAGCGATTTTTGCCCATCCGAGTACTCCGTGTGAAGCATTTTTTGAAAAAGATTTGACCGAACCTTTGCTTCAAAGGTTTCCTACATATCCTGGGCTAAACAGGAATCAGGTCAATGTAGTTCGGGAAGTTTTGGTAGCTGGGACTACCGTGGGACTGCAATGTTACTGTTGTTGCATGCTATTACCACTGCTTACCGATCTCCTTGTTACACCATGCTTAAAAGAAAACAAGAAGCTAGGCTAGAGTACAATTTGTTTTTGTTGCCTTGCTTCCTTGTCTGCTTGCATTTCTTCCGGTGCTTTTCTTCTTTTGACACATGTACTTGAGTTTGTACTGTGACCTCTTGTTGCAACCTTCTGTTTCCCGGTGCCGGGGAATTTTATTGTTTCCTGCTGGGGATTCCTATTGTAACCCTCTGTTTTATTGTCCTCTGACTTGATCTTGAAATGTATGCCTCTGTTATCTGGGCGGGCTCCCAACTTCAACGCTCGAAATCTAAAGACTGAAATGTATGCCTCTGTTATATGGGCGGGCTCCCAACTTCAATGCTCGAAATATAAAGACTGAAATGTATGCCTCTGTTCTATGGGCGGGCTCCCAACTTCAACACTTGAAATGTAAAGACTGAAATGTATACCTCTGTTATCTGGGCGGGCTCCCAACTTCAATGCTTGAAATGTAAAGACTGAAATGTATGGCTCTGTTCTATGGGCGGGCTCCCAACTTTAACGCTTGAAATGTAAAGACTGAAATGTATGTCTCTGTTCTATGGGCGGGCTCCCAACTTCAACACTTGAAATGAAAAGACTGAAATGTATGCCTCTATTATCTGGGCGGGCTCCCAACTTCAATGCTTGAAATGTAAAGACTGAAATGTATGCCTCTGTTATCTGGGCGGGCTCCCAACTTCAACCCTTGAAATGTAAAGACTGAAATGTATGCCTCTGTTATCTGGGCGGGCTCCCAACTTCAACACTTGAAATGTAAAGACTGAAATGTATGCCTCTGTTATCTGGGCGGGCTCCCAACTTCAATGCTTGAAATGTAAAGACTGAAATGTATGCCTCTGTTATCTGGGCGGGCTCCCAACTTCAACGCTTGAAATATAAAGACTGAAATGTATGCCTCTGTTATCTGGGCGGGCTCCCAACTTCAACGCTTGAAATGTAAAGACTGAAATGTATGCCTCTGTTATCTGGGCGGGCTCCCAACTTCAACGCTTGAAATGTAAAGACTGAAATGTATGCATCTGTTATCTGGGCGGGCTCCCAACTTCAATGCTTGAAATGTAAAGACTGAAATGTATGCCTCTGTTATCTGGGCGGGCTCCCAACTTCAACGCTTGAAATATAAAGACTGAAATGTATGCCTCTGTTATATGGGCGGGCTCCCAACTTCAACAACATCTTTAAAAACAAAATGCCATTCCTTTCTTTAGGTTGGCGAGATTTTAACAACTTTTTTTTTAAAAAACGCCTTTCCTTTCTTCATGCGGGCTCCTGACTTCAACCAACAAATCGCCATTCTATTCTCCAGGGGGGATCCTGACTTCAACCAGTAAATCGCCATTTTGTTCTTCAGGGGAGCTCCTGACTTCAACAACTTTTCAAAAATGCCATTCCTTTCTTTAGCTGGCAAGATTTTATCAACCTTTAAAAATAAAACGTCTTTCCTTTTTTCAGGCGGGCTCCTGACCTTGAAATTTGAATTGTATTCCCTTATTCTCCAGGTGGGCTCATGATTGTTGATACTTCAACTGTTCTTCCTTGTTCTCCAGGTGGACGCGTGATTGCTATTTCAATTGTTCTTCCTTGTTCTCCAGGTGGACGCCTGATTGCTAATACTTCCATTGCTCTTCCTTGTTCTCCAGGTGGACGCCTGACTGCTGGGGATAATACCACTGGGGGAGTCTCCTTTCTTCCCCTCCTTCAAATTCAACCTTTTTTTTTTAATTTTTTTTTTCAACACTGCTGGGGATAAAAGTGTTATCTTCTTGGGATAACGTTGTTGAGGATAACGCTGCTGGGGAATTTTATCCCTTCAAATCGATGTTTCATTCTTCTGGAAGCTGCTGGGGATGATAATGGCTTTTTGCTTTTCTGAGCACAAGTGTCATCCCTTTGTTCTGTCTGCTGGGGAATAACTTCCTCCATTGAAACTTATTGTGTTGGGGCAACACTGGTTCAAAGACCACTTCCCTTGAGACTGGTGTTATCTTTATTCTTCCTCGAATGGGTACCTGACTTCCAGAAAATTTTCCAAATGAAAGGAAAATTTTCTGCCCCAGTTTGACAGTCTCCCTTATGGCATGCATTTCTGTCATCAATGCCATTTCCTTTACCTGTTTCAAATTAAACAAAATTTGTTAGTTTAAAATGCGGTGGTTGGTTGTGATACTCCTACTAGGGATGGATTTCCCTTTCTCCTTCCTTGCTCTGCATTCCACAACTTGTTGGGGTGATATTATTTGTTGGGAATGATCCCTTTCTGACGGGGATATCCCTCTTCTTTCGTGGCATAGTTCGGAAACTGTCATTTTCCCGACCTTTTAGTCTCGCATGAATTTCCCAAATCATGCTCATTGCTCTCCTTAATTTGTCCCCAGGCCTTGGCCTTGAGGTTTATAACCTTTGATTTCGGCAAGGGTTTCCCCCTTGACACTCGTTGACCCTTTTGCCAATCTCCTTTTTGTTAGGGATATCTTTCTTGACACTGGCCTCGCGCTTGTTCCTTGCTGACTATACCACTTGGATGTACTAGTCAGATCTCCTCTTGCATGGTTGGAGAGTTGATGGCCTATTTTGAAGTCATTTCCCATTGGTTTTGACCAAACAGACTCTACTGGGGAATTTTCTATGAAAGGAGAAAGATAAAAAGGAACAGAATAAAAGACAAAGGAAAAAGATGACTCTTTAACAAAAGAAACTATAAATAAAAATCTATCAAACGCAGACACTGACTCTAATGGTCATGACATGCATATGTGGCCTATCCCCCATCTGATTTCCAATCTTATTCGACTTGTAGTGCCCGAAGGGTTTTCACTATCAAGCCTCTCTCATTTTGGGTTTTTCTCTCAGCTTTCATCGCCTTATGGTGTCCGTGAAGATTTTCACCGATAAGACTCTCTCATTTATATCTCTTTCCAGCTAGGGATTTGGAGTGTTGCCGGTATGACTCTCTCTGCTGGAGATTAGAGTCCTTTTTGCTGTGGAACAGAATGTTATGTTCGCTGGTAAGACTCTCATTTGTCTGACTTGGCATCTTTTACAGACTGGTCAGAAGGTCTTTCTTTGGACCGTAATGTGAGTTTTTTGGATAGGCTTAGAAAGAAAGGGTATTAAAGGCTCAAAAATAAATCAATTTGGGGTTCAAAATTACAACCTTCGAAATCATATTTGTTTATAACAAGCGCAACCCTTGCCCCAGTTTCTTGCTTGGGGATTATTTATTATTATATATATTTTTTTTTTAATTTTTTGTTACACTATGCACACCATGCACATTATGCACACTATGCACCCTATGACCGAGCCGTGAGGCGCCTACGTATCCTCTTTGAGGAATCAGGTCAAACGTAGTTCCCAATTCCTCTTTTTTCATTTGACTTTCTTTTGTTTTTTTTTTGTTTTTTTTGTTTTGATTTTTTTCTTTACCTTCCAGGCTCGTATTTCCTAGTCATTGCTATTGATTCCGAACGAGGGGTATGAAAGAAAATAAATAAGGCTCAAAAAGGGGTAATGAAGGATAAAGTGTTTAGGTAGCAGAACAAAATGTCTTCGTCATTTCAGTCTTCAAAACATGCCAAGTGCAAACAACACAATTGAACATAGATTTATAATCTCTTCTGATGGTGCTGGACTTGACAATTATGTTAAACACTTGCTTTTTCATTTGTCATTTCTAAAGCACTACTGGGCGACACTCTCACTCTCATGAACGACCCTCATGCCAATTTGGCGAATCTTGCATTTAACGGTTTTCTTTATGTTTTACTTGCCCTAGTTCCACATGACTCGAGCTTCAAATAATCTCAAATCGTTTTTATTTCCTTTAAATGCTTTAATAACCTTCCCAGGGTCTTATGATTAACTTTTAAGATTAGGTCCAAACTGTGTGCGCATGTCATGTCACGAAAATCGACGCTGAACAAAAAATGATAAAAGGACTAAACAAAAAGATGACTGGAAACAATAAAAGACCGGCTTTTGTATTAGACTACCGGCGAAATGGATTGAAAAACAAACAAAACAACCAGAATAAAATCCTAACACAGCCTCGACAAAACTTAAACAAACTGATATGACAAACTGGAAAGATAAGAAGGTTTGACACAAGACAGTATTCGGATTACAACCCTAAGAATAATCCGGACAACAGAAATGACAACAAAATAAGTCACCAAAAACTTCTCTCTTGCTAACCAAGGAACGGAGCGTCCTCCCACTTTATCAAAATTGGCATCTTTAGCCACTGAGCTTCGCATCAATACTGCCAAGACCATTATCAGCTTTAATATCATCAACCTCTGTCAACAAGTCCCCAATAGGATTCGAGTGCTTCTGTAATAGGCCCGATTCCCGCAGAGTGTATATCATGAGGAGCAAGTAAAAGATTCTGCGCGATATGCTGGGTGTCATTGTCCGGCTTACCACAAACCAACCACCTTCTTTCTTTGTGATTCAAAACAACAGGTTAAAATGGACTCAGTCGGTCCTCATTATTAACAACATCTTTTCCTCTTTTTCTTTTTTTTCTTTTTCTTTTTTTCGATTTTTTTTCATTCATTTTTTTTTTCATTTTTTTTCATCTTTTTTTTTCTTCATTCTTTTGCATCATTTTTTTTTCTTTTTTTTTTGTTGTGGTCGAATCTTATGGAGATTGTCTACGTATCATGACCCCGCATGAATCAGACCTTGCGTAGTTCGGACCAATAAAGATAAACAATAATAAACATTTTTTCAATTTTAATATTAAAACAAACTGGGTTTCAAAGGGTTTGAAGATGACCTACAAACTCGAAAATCAAACAACCCACATATTCTAATCAAAAGATTTACAAACTCAAAAAATAAATGGCCAGCTTCCTTTCTCCGTTTGACAAATGCAACCGAACGGTTATTTTTTGCAAACGTGGCCCCTTCCAAATTCCACATGAATTTTGAGGCCGGGGAGGATTATTTTATGACACTTTACAAACTTGTCCATTCTTTTACGAAAATAGCCTTTCGACAACTGAAAGATACTCTAAGGCTATTTCGGCAAGAACGGTTTAAGACGCGGCCGAAGCTGGCTCGACTTATTTTTGACAAAAATCCAAACGGTATTCACCTAACCGCTGACTTTTTTTTCCTTCAAATTACAATGAAAACGTGGTGTTGTAAACACGGCCCTTCAGCGCCTCGGGGACGAAGATTTTTAAGGTTGTGTGGGTCAATTGGACCAAATCTTAAACATGACCCAAAAGGTGGCTGTTTATGCAAAGTCAGCCTTCCGGCGTCCCTTTCGGGAACATTCGGCTATGTCTTGACAAAACAGCGTCACCCGACTTCTTTATGACAAAATTAAAATTTTGACACGTTTTTTATTTATTTATTGGTTTTTGGCTATTTTAGCAAAAATGGGGGTTGGACCCGATGAAGGTTGCCTACGTATCTCACATCCGGTGAGAATCAAACCCGCGTAGTTCGGGCAAATTAACCGAACCATTTTAAAACAAGTCTCTTTTTTATTTTCATTTTTCATTGCAAGACAAACCATTTTCCTTTTCTATTTTTGAAAACAAAACAAAATAACGACTCTTTTTTTTCATTTTCAACAAAAAATAAAACAACTTATTTTTACAAACTAAAATAAAGACTCTTTTTCATTTTCTTTTTCAACAAACGACTTTCCAAAAAATAAAAGACTCTTTTTTTCTATTTTTCATTTTCTAAAATAATCAATTAACGCCTTAACTGTTATTTCTCGTTTTGTTTTCTCTTTTCTCTTTTTTTTTTTCAACATTCCCGAGATTCATAAACCGGTCAACATGCAGGTTCGAAACAAATATATGTACATTGCAAGTAGGATGCATCAAGATGGTCTTTTTCATTTCAGGTTGCTATCCCTAGACGGACCCAACCCCTGTGTTGAATCCCCTAAGTCAAATGCAACGTGATGAAAATAAGCGTTCCTACTAGGGATCCGGCATGAAGTCACGTTATTCTATATTCAAAACCTGGGTCAGTGTACTAGACTGTGTACCCGAGCGGACAACTCGAGTCGAGGAGGGGGCAACTTACCGGGAACCAAAAGGCCATCCGGCTTAGTAACTTATCCGAGCCTCTTTCTTATTTCAAGGTATGACACTAACAGAATAGGGAGTCTCAACCAGTAAGCACATCCCCGGAGGTGAAGAGAGAAGGGTTCGGCACAGTTTATATATACAGTCAAATAATATCAAAGCGGTAAAAGCAGCATTTAGCACATTAGGCTCAAACATGTAAAAATCAGATAAAGCCAAATATAACAATTTATCTAAGCTCGAATTTCTAACCCTGAACCAGTGGTTCTGGACTTAATCCCCAGCAGAGTCGCCAGAGCTGTCGCACCTCCTTTTTCCGCCCCCGCGAGGGGCGTAGGGAGTTTTTTCCAATTAAAGGACAATCGAAACGGGATTTATTTATTTATTTCAGAGTCGCCACTTGGGAGATTTAGGGTGTCCCAAGTCACCAATTTTAATCCCGAATCGAGGAAAAGAATGACTCCATATTACAGTCTGCGTACCAGAAATCCGGATAAGGAATTCTGTTAACCCGGGAGAAGGTGTTAGGCATTCCCGAGTTCCGTGGTTCTAGCACGGTCGCTCAACTGTTATATTCGGCTTGATTATCTGATTTTATACAAATATGAACTTATGTGCAAATTTTATCTTTTTACCGCTTTCATAATTGTTATTATTATTTTTACAAGAATGTGAACATCGTTTAAAAACATGTCTTTGGATTGCGTCACATAAAATGCACCCGCGATCCGGAACGTATTTTTATTCAATGTTTTAGGATTTGGATTTGGGTCGCATAAATGCGCACCCGTGTTTAAGAATATATTATTATTAAAATCGTTCCTAAAGCGATTAGGGTATTATTATTTATGGGTAAGACTGTGGAATTCACTAAACAGTCCATCCCGAATTCTAAATACTCAATTAAATATCTATTGAGGGCCCCGCAATTGGTGCATTTTATTGGGCGAGGGTCATTTCATTTTTATTTTTAAAAGGACAGTCCTAAAATGCCTACATTTTTCTATTGAAATTTGTCTCTACAAAATAAAAGAGAAAATATCTTAATTTATTTACATGTTATTACCTAGTTACATTATACTAGGCATGTTCTCAGTTTGTCAAATTAAAAAAACATAGCAATCTAATTTTAATCCTAGACCATTTACATGCTAAAATTAACCGATATTATTTAACTAAACAATATTTCTGCCAAGTTCCTACTAGATGGCCTATTCGTTTGATTTTTGGCTCGACGGAGTTAGTACACCATTTATTTATTTTTAGGCAACATATGTAGATAGTTCATCTGTTAAGCTATCGTCGAATGTTCCACTATATGTATTAAATAGCTACATGATTCTGATTTTTGCAAGCTAAATAATGTGTAAATACAAATAAAATTCAGAATATAATTAAAGCAAATTTAGAATTTCAACTCTTCATTTTTCGTATTCATGCTTCATATTCGGATTACAATAACCAGCGTGTCAGTTGTGTACCTGATATTGGAGGCAAAAGAAAATGAAGATGAGAATCAGCAGCAGTAATAACAATACAAAACAGCAACAACAGTCCAGTAACAGTAACAACCCAGGAACAGACCGGTGGAGTAGTAATCCCAAAACAAAAGCTCCAAGCTCTTATGACACAACCAACAATTAATGCTGATTTCAAAACAATGAATGAAAGCAGAAGATTTTTTTTGTTTTTTTTTTATTTGAAAGTTTAAATATTTTTCGGAATTTTTCTTTCTCTCTTAAATATTCAGCTCTTTTTTTCTCTCTCTCTTATTCTCTCCGTTTTTCTTATTCTCTCTCTTCTATTTTTTTCTGTCTATGTGTATTCTCTCCTATTCTTGTGTCTTCTCCTTAAAATCTGATTCAAGACTTCCTATATATAACCAACCCTTTAATCAATTAAAATCAAACACTTTCTCCTACCAAACTCATTATCTTCCCACTCATCCCCCACTATATTAAACCAATATATCAACCCAACCCATTATATTTTGTCCCCCATGCCTAACATAAATAATTACCATATTCCCTCCACTACATTTTGTCTTGTCCCCCATTCAATTAAATAATAATATCAAAACTCACCCCATTACATTTTGTCCCCCATGCTTAACATAAAGAATTACAAAATGTTCAATTACCAAACTACCCCTCCGACCTTATTGCAATTACCATTTTACCCCTGAACGTACTACAAATTACCAAACTACCCCCATCAGCTATAACAATCAATTAATCAAACTTAACCAAAATATAGACAATATGATCAATTTCTAACAATGTTCAAACAACAAATCACATGAACATGATTTCTTCAACATTTCAACAACAAATCACATGAACACAAATTGAACAACAAAGAACAACTAAAATTTTGATTGAACAATATCTTTAACAACAAACAAACCTACTTTCAGATTCAACAACCACAACAACAACAAACAAATATATTCAGATTTCTAAATTCAATAATCATTTGAACTTAAAATCAAATCTAACAACATTACAACCAACAATTCCTATATTAAACTTAAACAAGATTATGAGACAAATTAAAGAAATAATCATAAATGATAAACAAGAAATCAAACTATACAAATTTCGGATTCAAGATCAACCAAACAAAGTATGAACATGAATGAAGATATTCAATAACAATAACAAACAAACTTTGTACAAACTTCGAATTAAACTTAAACAAAACAAATAAACATATTCAAATCACTAATCTTCAAATAATCAACTAGTCTTTCTTAAATTAAATCCAATCAAAACTTATAACAAAGATGCATGATCCAAAAACTAAAACCAAAACATAACTTCGCATTAAATTACTAAATTAAAAACGATCTTCAAACAAGATGAACACGAACTAAATCTATATTAACAACAAATAACGGATTCAAGCGATTTAAACTAAATCTAACAATATTAAACTTAAACTAACAATTCCTTTTTACAAAAATGAATAAAATTAACATGAAATAAACATGAAAAACAACTAATTAATTTCCCATTTGAATCTGAAAATTAAATCATCAAAACACATGAACAAACTAACAATTAATTCAAACGATAGACATGAACAAAACAAGGATCGAACATTTATCGATTTTTACTTCGAGAAATATAAAAACGAAAGATGGACAAAAATAAAATTCAAAACCAACTAACCGAAGATGAATCAACGACGAACTCGATTGTAAACAAATCTGTCCGGGCCTCGACTCAACGAAAGACCTTCGAACTTTGATGAGATGAAGAAGATGAAGCAACGTGAAGCAGAAGCAACTGCCGCAACGAGCAGCAGCAGCAGTTCGTCGAGGAGGACGACGGGGAGAAGAAAGCAGCAACAGCAGGCTGGGCTTTCATGGTGGAGCTTCGACGATGGACTATTTTAAGCAGTCTTTTGAAGCAGACGCAACTGGTCGACGCAACTGGCCATGGCGAAGAAGCAGCAGCTCGGAGGAGTTGGTTTTGGACGCATCGAACGTGGAAGAAGCAGCTAGAACGGAGCAGCAGTAGCGTGATGGAGTTGTTGGTCGTCGACTATGGAGCTGGACGTCGACGAAAGACTGGTGGTCGTCCAGCTGTGTCGACGGAGCAGGCTGGCTCGTTCAAAAAAAACGAAGCAGCCATGGGACTGCCTGTGATGTTAATCCTTCAAGAAGATGAGGACGAGGCAACCATGGGAGCTTGACAAGCTCGTCAATGGCGGGTAGGGGCGGAGGTTGTTGGACGAAGGTTGGTGGTCCAGCTGTGTCGACGGAGCAGGCTGGGGTGTGTGGGGGGCAGCCATGGATGGAGCTAGGTGAAGCTTGAGGAAGAAGATGAAGATAAGAGAGGAGGGGCAGATGGGTAGTGTCTAGGGTTTTCTTCTTCTTTTTTTTTGTTGTTTTGTTTTGTAAAATGTAAGATAATAGGATGTTGGGTTATGGACTGGGTCGACCCAGTTCGAAATGGACTGGGTCATTTTGGAAGATTGGGTATTTTTTTTGGGCTTGTGGCTTGAATTTGAAGAAGAGGCCCAATTCCGATTTTTTGTATTTTTTTTTCTTCTTTTATTTTTTTAAAACTAAATTATAAAAATACTTAAATTATTTTTAAGAACTAAATTAAGTTATAAAAGCACAAATTAACTCCCAATAACAATTAACGCACAATTAAGTAATAATTAAGTATAAAATTATATATTTGGACATTAAATGCTAAAAATGCAAACGATGCCTATTTTTGTAATTTTTATTTTTTGTAAATCAAACTTAATTACTAACAATTGTAGGATTAAATCCTACATGCAAAATGTGACTTTTTTATATTTTTATTAATTTAACAAATAAACATGCACGGACAAATACAAATAATTATTCAAAAATATCACAAAATTGCACACCAAGGAAAATCATTTTATTTTTGAATTTTTTGGGAGTAATTCTCATATTGGGCAAAAATCACGTGCTTACAATAACCATCAATTGACTGTGCCTATTTATTATGTGTTGCTTGAGAAAGGATACATATTTAGGTGGTTGTTGAACAACGTCACTCCTAACGTATGTGAGAAATCAATACAGCGGGTTTAAAGGCAGGTTTAGAAATAACAAAGTCTTGACGTGGTCATAGTGAGCGGTTAGATAAAGCCAACTAGCATAGTTTGAGAGAATATATCTAGTAAATTATTGTAATATCCTGAGAGAGAATTACGGCACCTAAAGTGCTCACGATCAGTAGAGAATACATTGGCAAAATTGTAGGGAACATAGTTAGAAGGATTCCGACAATTGGGGAAATCATAACTCTAGACCTCCTTAATTTAGTCTCCAACCCTTTGTCTCGTTAGTTGATAATTTTACCGCTTTCTAGTATTTGCTAGTTAATTAGTTAGAAATATAAAACTCAATCTTTATAATTTAGAAAATTATTCAAACTTGTCTTTTTAGTGATATTAAACAGATATAGCTAAGCCTTAATTCTCTGTGAGATTCGACTCCGGACTTTTATACCGGATTATATTTGCAGCGACCGCTTATCCTTTTTAGGACTAGAGTTGGGCGTGATCAGGTAGATACATGTATGCTTGTGCAAGTGTTCTAACATAGTTCATGCCAGCTAGTAAGTATAGAAGAAGAAACAGACATCACGTAGAATGTTTTCCACAATTTTCCACAAAATAGAACTCACACAGGTAAGTACACTACTACACAGATATCAACAAAAAGAATGCCCCCAGGCCATCACAAGTCATCATAAATCAATCCCTGACATAGCCCACCTTGTCTCGCCACGTGTGCATTAATAAAGTAAATGTCCGCCTTGTCTCGCCACACGTGCATAATAATATGCCCACCTTGTCTCGCCACATATGCAAACACACAGATATAGCCTGCCTTGTCACGCGCATGTGCAAAATCAACAGTAATAATAGCACGGTAGAAACCTCGTGCAACACAACCCCAACCGCACGACAGAAACCTCGTGCACCACAGCACTGAGCACTATAGCCACAAGGACAATAGCACAATAATACGGCTAGTAAATCAATTCAAGAACCTTCGATCACAAAGAAATTGTAGAACTAGTTCACGAGGGATAACCACAATCAAAAGTACTAGTCATAATAAGAATAGCCCAACAAGGGAGAAAACAATATGTAACAACGATCCCACAAGGTACAGTTCAACAACAAGGAAGATAACACGAATCATTAATTCCAAATAAGGATAAGTCAACTAAAAGATAGGATATCTAAACTTCTTTTAAGGTTGAGCAATTATAGTAGAAGATACAACAAATTTAATTAAGGATAAGTAGCGGAAAGATAATTATAACCTCAATTAAGACTAAACAATTACAGGAGAGATAATAATAATAATTTCAAATAAAGATAAGCAATTATGAAAAGATATCATGACAATAGAAGAGGTAAAATCTTCAGTTAAGTCAAATAAGAGTCAAATAATCAATGGGAGTGGATCATGAAGCAATTAATTCCAATTAAAGCATGTAGGGGTAAAACTAGTAATTAAGAGACAATCATAACAAAACAACTTCATACTCAGTGAATATAAGGACCAAAGAACCCTAAAAGGCCAACTTTCCACAAATAAGCCTGAGCACGTACTTGTCACCTCGCGTACACAGACTACAATTAGCAAAGAAGACTCAAATCCTAAGGGGTAGTGCCCTCACACAAGGATAGGCAAGATACTTACCTCAAAGAAGACAAACCGATACTCTAAAATGAACTCCTCGGGTGAAATGACCTCCGGGTGGCTCAAATCTAGCCAAAATAACTTCAAAGCATAAATAAAACTCATAAGAAACTATTCCGGATCATAAAGCCTCAATCTTTGTCAAAAGCTAAAAATCGACCCAAAAGTCAACCACTGGACCCGCACCTCGGAACCCGACAAATTTCACAAAACCCCAAACACTCATTCTGATACGAGTTCAACCATAATTAAATTATCAAATTCTAATACCATAAATTCACCCCTCAAACAATGATTTTTCATTTTGAAAGTTTTCTTCAAAAATCCTCATTTTCCTCAACTCAAAACACAAATTAAATGATAAAATAAAGATACAATTATGGAATATAATAAATTCTAGGTGAAGAACACTTACCCAATCGATTTGCTTGAAAAACCCACAAAGAATCGCTCAAAACCAAGCTCTACAATCAAGATATAATAAAAATCAAATATTCCTTCCTCCAAAATTACTCTTCGTGAACGCGGAGTAATAGACGCGAACGCGAAGGAGAAAACTAGATGACTGATTCAGCAGTTCAAAAATAGAAGAAAATGGCCTGTAGCCCATCCGAAACACACCCGAGACCCTCAGGACCCCGTCTAAACACACCAACAATTTCCATAACCTAGTACGGACTCGCTCGAGGTCTTAAATCATATCAAACATCGTCGAAACTACGAATCGCACCATGAATCGAACTTATGAACTTACAAATCTTCTAACTTCTAAAACTCATGCCGAAACCTATCAAATCAACTCGGAACGACGCCAAATTTTACAGACAAGTCCCAAATTACATGATGGAACTATTGAAACTCTTGGAATCATATTCCAATCCCGATATTACCAAAGTAAACTATTGGTCAAACTTCAACTTTTCCAACTTTCGCCGAATTGTTCCAAATTACCTTACGGACCTCCAAATCCAAATCCGGACGCATGCCTAAGTCCAAAATTAACATATGAAGTTGTTGAAATCATCCAAAACCCATTCTGGAGTCGTTTACGCAAAAGTCAAATTCTGGTCAACTCTTACCGCTTAAGTTTCTAAAACTAGAATCCTTCTTCCGATTTGACTCCAAATCATCCGGTAACTGAACTCGACAACGCACACGAGTTTTAACACATAATACGAAGCTGCTCAAGACCTTATGCCGCTGAACAAAACTTAAATTCTCAAAATGACCGGCCGGGTCGTTACATAAATCAAACCACCACCATTTTATTGCTTGCATAAAAAGAATACAATTGTTGAGGAAGTACTCCTCCCTAGTCCTAACTTTGAGAGATAGGTATTCCAATCCTTAGATAAATTTGGCTACTACAGTTACTAAAAAGATAAATAATGCTCGGCCTTTACTCCATCAAGGGATCAAAATTAATGTTTGCAGCTTTGAGTTGTCGAATTCTAAAGAGGCTATATCCCATTTGTCCAGTTGTATGAGCCCTCGCACCACCCCCGGAAACCTTTCAAATCTTATATTAAGGATATTTTCTTCATGTATATCGCTGAATATGGCTAACTTGTCAGCTACTATAGTTGCTTCTCTATAGCAAAAAGATTTGGAATACCTATTAAATACAATGTTTGTTTTGATTGTTACTTAAATTTTATTGTATTGTATCATTAAATTCATCGTTACGTAACGACAAAAAGTGCCACTTTATGAAACAATGGATTTGGTGTGATGGCATCGTTTCCTTACTTTTTTTCTCTTATATTTTCCTTCCTTATTATTAAATAATCATACTTTATCCTTTATCCTACTTTTTTATATAATGATTATAATCTGTATCCTATTTTTTCTTAGTAATATTGCACGCTTATTTTTCATATTATTAGTGGATGACATCATGAAATGACGACAAACGATACAATCTATCTTAATATTGTATTCATCGAACAATATAATACAATATATTATGAAACAATATATAACAACAATCCAAACAGGTTGTAAAAACACCATCTAATAGCACTGATTATAAGAGTGATTATGAGTAAAGTTACCATTTAATAGCACTGATTATATGAGTTATTTTGAGTAACATATTGTTTGGATGGTTGTTATATATCATTTTATAAGTACTGTATTGTACTGTATCGATTTGATGTATACAATATGTAGATAGATTGTATCGTTTTTTTGTGATTTCATGATGTTATGCATCAATAATCTATTTATTTATATCTATATCAGTAATCTATTAAAAGTACGAAGGCCCTTAACGAAATATCGTTCACCTTTTTACCCTTTAAAATTATATTTTACACTAGACAAAATAGTCATTTAATTATTTTTTCTAATTAAGGAATAATCATTTGATTTTACAAATATTTAGGACTTCAAAAATAACTAAATATTATGTACTATTGAATCCTTCATTTCTTAAACTTGGTAAGACAATATTTTTTGGTTAAAAGGATAATTATATATATTAGCAACTAAAGGGAAATAGATACAGCGTTTGCAGGGGTATGAAGTATCCCCTAAGCTTTGTTCCACATTATTAATATTACAGTCCAAAATCTTTATAGAAAAGACAGTTCCTAGGATGTCTACCCAAAAAACTTCATTTGCAAATACCGGAGGAACTGCCAAGATTGTTGTTCTTCCAAAAAAGTCTTTTTGTGCTCCCTCCTTTGCCATCAGATCAGCTACTTGTTCATCTCTCTGTAGCTGTGTTTTACCACTGTGTCTCCCAATATTAGGATGATCGACCTGCATTCAAAGATAATTGAGTCAAATACATGGTTACTTATATTGAGCATTCTTATTACCTCTGTCGAGTCTGTTGATTTCCAGGAGAGTAAGTCCTCTTTGCTATGCAATTTGCAATCCCATAAGTAATGCAAGTAGTTTAGCTTAGGTTTTTCTGGTGTGTGGTAGGCTTCCCATGAATCCTAAAACCTAGTTGCTGCTAGAGTTTCTGAAAACTCTTCCCACACCACCTTCCCAGGGTTCACAAGTGTAGCCCCATTGGTGTTGAGCTTATATTGGCCCCTTAGTGGAGGATCCCATTTGACCCAGATAGTGGTTTTTTTTGGAGATGTGTGCCCAGCTAAGATAGTGATATACCCAATTGCCCTTGCTAGGACATTAGAGGTAAGGAATCAATCTTTTTGTTGTTGAATAGGTTATTGTTCCTAGTAATCCACAGTTGCCAGAAGCTAAAAGGAAATAAGTCTTCCCAGCAAAGAACATTGTTGAAACTTCGTAGGGTTGACCAACTGTTAGACCAAGATCTATTTGTGAAGGTTACATTCTGATGTGGGGTTGTGGTGGTGATTTTGGAGATTAGGTGCTGCCAGAATATTTTTGCATTAGAGTAATCAAAGAAAATGTGGGCAGATGTCTCAATTTCAGCAGAGCAGAAACAATACAGGGGTTTACAAGAGACCCCAATTTTATAAAGATAGGCCCTTCTAGGAAGCCTTCCATGGTATAAGATCCATATGAAGATCTTGATATGTTTGGGGACCCTTAGCTTCCAAATCCACATATAGCTGTGGTTTTCCTCTTCCAGATTATGGAGAGTTTTGTACGCAAGGATGGTTACTAGTATAGGGTGATTTAGTGTTGAAGAGGCCATTTCTTGTTTTACCCCAAATTATTTTGTCCTCCTTTATGGGATTGGGAGGGATGAAAGTAGATGGACATGGAGGAGGTGTCCCAAGCACCATTGTTATAAATGGTGGTTACTTTGGTCAAATGATCAGTTTGTGTAAGAGGGCCCTCGATCATATTCCTAATGGGTGGCGGTTGGGGATCCAAGAGTCATTAAGGAAGCTAACTTTGTCTCCTTTATGCACCACCCATTTGATGGCTTTGCTGCAAATGTCCCAACCTTTAATGATACACTACCATGTAGAAGATTTTGCCTTTTAGGGGTGTGAGTCCAGTTACAACGTTTAGCGATTAGAGTTTTTGCCCAGAGAGAAGAGGTATTGTGGAAGAGTCTCCATGCAAGACCCGAATAGATAGCTTGTGATGACCCAAAATATCATCTTTAAATTAAATAATAATTTCGATATTTTAAGACCTTGAAAAGCGGTATGAATAATTTCTCGACTTGCGTGCGTAGTACATATAATTTTCCGGAAGGTTTTTATGTGAAAAATGAATTAAATTGGGAATTAGAGCATTACTGGCTATAATGAATCAGTAAAAGCCATAAAAAAAATAGTGAAGCAGTGATAATGTATAAAGTCATTTTAATTCAGTTCAAACTTCATGAAATGCCTTTTTAACAATTAAGCAGGTAAATGACAGACAAATAAGACAAATAAGCACATAAAGGGTTGCCCATCGGGCACAATATCAACAATACCAGCCCCTCGGGCTATATCTCACATCACTATAGGTATCCGTGCTTACTGGAGGCGTGCAGACTCCTAGAGGGGCCCCTTTTGGCCCAAGCGCAATATCAAGTCATCTCGTGGCATCATCACTAGGCCCTCAGCCTCATATCAACAAGCCACCTCGTGGCGTACAAATCTCACGCCCTAGGCTTCATAATCATAATCAGTGTTTCCTCACAACATAGGCCCTCGACCTTACTTAGTGAGAATCTCACAAGCCACTCGGGCAACAGTAAAACATGATGCTCAGCCTAGAATATTATTTAAAATATCATTCAAGTATTAAAACAGAGTAAACATGGTTGAGTTATGAAAACAGTAAAATATAGCATGACTGAGTTCAAGTATAAAGTCAAGCAGTGAGGAAATATCAATAAAAATCCCCTAAGGGTTCAAATAGTTGGCACGAGGCCCAAATATGACATTCAGCCCAAAACATGATGATAGCAAATAGTTTTCAGTCAAATACGCGGTAAAATCATCACTCGGGATGGACTAAGTCACAATCCCCAACAGTGCACGACCCAACGCTCGTCATCTAGCATGTGTGTCACCTCAATATATCACAACAGTGTGCAATCCGGGGTTTCATTGCATTGACTTCGGTCAACATTTTGAGCAAACAAACCCGGATCCAAGTTTTGACCATTCTCGTAGTTTGTATCGTGATTTGAGACTTGGTCATATGCTCGAAATCAAATTCGGAGGTCCCTAGCTCAAATTATCACCATTTAACGGAATCTAGAAATCTAAGCCTAAAGATTTCTTAAGTTTGACCAAAGATTTGACTTTTGAGCAAACGACCCCGGAATGGAATTTTGATGATTACAATAGTTTCGTATAGTATTTTGGACTTAGGAGCATGTTCGGATTTGGATTTGGAAGTCCGTAGGACAATTTGACGCATTTTGGCGAAAGTTGGAAAATAGAAGATTTTTGGAAAGTTTGACCGAGAGTTGACTTTTTGATATCGGGGTCGGAATTCGATTATGAAAATTGGAAAAAATCCATTATGTTATTTATGACTTGTTTGCAAAATTTGGAGTCATTCCGGGTTGATGTGATATGTTTCGGCGAAAGTAGAAATTGGAAGATTTGAAAACTCATAATTCAATTCAATGCGCGATTCGTAATTTTGGCGTTGTTTGACGTGGTTTGAAGCCTCGATTAAGTTCGTATTGTATTTTGGGGCATGTTGGTATAATTGGTTAAGGTCCCTAGATCCTCGGGTGGATTTCAGAAGGTTAACGGGATGGATTTCGGACAAAAAAAACAAGTTGCTGAAATTTTCTGCTACAGAAGCTTTGGACAACACTGTGCAATCGTAGAGCCTACTTCAGAAGCTTGTATCTCGAAATTTGAAAAGAATATGAAAATCTACAAAACATGAAAGTTGTAGCCCTTGCATCCTCGTTTCCAGAAAGTTAAATTATTAATCATTTGGACATTTATACAGAAAGTTATTATCGATTTACTAAAGGCTGGTCAAGCTATTTTGAAAATTTTCTAGAAATTTCTGATGCAAGTAGGCTACTTTGGGAGCTTATATGTCGCTATCTATAAGGAACTAGGTGATGAACAACACATCAAAGTTGTGGCTCTTGGTGTCTAATGTCCAGAAAGTTAAATCGTTCATAATTTGGATATTTGTACAAAAGGTTATGATCGATTTACTGAAGGCTGGTAATGCTGCTTTTTTCTGGGACAAGGGTGAAATCGCTTGTATCAAATGCGATTTTTAAATCTCAATTGACAAATGCAACTTGCCTGGACAGATTCGAGAGTTACCCATTTTTACTCATTTTTGAGTTTTGAGTCTCGGATTTAGGCAATTCCAAAGGGGGTTTTCACGACTTCGACTTGGGTAAGTGTTCTATATCCGAAAATGATTATATTTCATAAATCCATGTCCATATTCATCAATTATTTCGGATTTAGGTGTAAGAAATTGGGATTTTTGTAAAATCTTCAAAAATGAATTTTCAAGATTTCAACATTGATTAGGAGTCGGATTTGAGTAAAATTAGTATGGTTGAACTGGTAATTGAATGGGTTATCGTATTTTATGAGTTTTGTCGTATTCCAAAATGTGGGCCCCATTGGCAAATTTGGGTTAATTTTGGATTTTGTTGGAAAATTAGTATTTTCATATGGAATTAATTCCTATAATTAGTATTGACTGAATTGAATTAACTGTGGCAAGATTCGGATCGACTGGAGGCCGATTCGAGGGGAAAAGGCATTTCGGAGTAGCATTTTACTCGGATTGAGGTAATTAATGATTGTAAATGTTGTCTTGAGGGTATGAAACCCCGGATTTCACATCGTTGTGCTACTTTGAGGTGACACACATGCTAGACGAGCGTGGGGTCGTTCACCATTGGGGATTATGACTTAGTTTGTCCCGTATAACTGTTAAACCGCATATTTGATTGAACACTGTTTGATATCATTGTGTTTTGGAAAGTATTATCATGTTTTGGGGTGAATGCCATATTTGGGCCTCGTGCCAACAATTTTGGACCCTTAGGGGATTTTTACTACTATTCCTTAATATTTTGACTTCATATTTGTACTCAATCATCTTGTATTCTACTGTTTTGATAACTCAGCCATATTTACTCCGTTTTAATATTTTAAATTATATTTTGGGCTGAGCATCATGTATTACTATTGCCTGAGTGGCATGAGAGATTTCTAACTGAGTGAGGCCGAGGGCCTGTTTTGTGAGGATACTATGGGATCGGGCTGTGCCGCAGCAGTGTTATACTAATTCATGATTTTGAGGCCGGCGGCCTGATTTGTTACGCCACGAGGTAGCTTGTTGATATGAGGCCGAGAGCCTATTTGATTATGCCACGAGATGGCTTGTTATTGCGTTTGGGTCGTAAGGAGCCCCTCCAGGAGTTTGTACACCCCCAGTGAGCATGGGTACCCAGTGTGAGTGATATGATGTAGTCCGAGGGGCTGTTGTTGTTTCATATTTTTGCCCGAGGGGCTGTTCTTGATCTATGTTTTGCCCGACGGGCTGTTCTCTATTCATGTTATGCCATAGGGGCTGATTACGAGTGATTGTGAGGTAGCCCGAGGGGCTGGTTCTGTTGATATTATGTATGAAGGGCGGTTTATGGTACATGTTTTGCTCGAGGGGCTGTTTACATTTCTATTATTTTTACTCACTATTTTATCACTCGTTTGAAACTATTGAAAGTTGTTTTAAAAGGTTTTACTGAAACTTAGATTGATTTACTAAGTAAATGGTTTCAGTACTATTTTTGAGAAATATACGGTATTTGTTGTAGTGCTATGATGTGAAATTATGTGTTTTCTTACTGCTCAAATTTCATTTACTTTTATGACTTACTAAGTTGGTGTACTCACATTACTCCTTGCACCTTGTGTGCAGATTCAGGTATTTCTGAATCCGATAGCGGGTGTTGATTGCTCAGTGGCAGAGTCACCGGAGTTAGCTGCCTGGCGTTCACAGCCCTGCTCTTCTCCCTCTTGTCTTCCTTAAACTGTTTTTAGTTTATTTTTAGACTCTTCATTGTATTCAGACCTTAGTAGATGCTCGTGACTTGTGACACCTCAATATCGGGCTTGTGTATTTGTTCTGCACAGGTTATTTAGACATATACTATAAGATTTCTTGTTAATTAATGGCTTAAAAATGACTGTTATAGAAAATATTGTTAGATTTAGGAATTTGTGTCGACTGGCCTAGTTCTACGATAGGCACCATCATGATCGGTTCTATTTTAGGGTCATGACAAGTTGGTATCAGAGCACTAGGTTACATAGGTCTCACGAGTCATGAGCGGGTTTAGTAGAGTCTTGAAGATCGGTACAGAGACGTCTGTACTTATCTTTGAAAGACTGCAGAACCCTTTAGGAAATTCCACATTCTTGAATTCTTATCGTGCTACATAGATTAAACTTGAAGCATAATTCCTTGAATTCCTTCCACGCATTCATTTGCGCATATGAGCACTCGGTATCTACTGTGCATCAAAAGCTTGTGATTCCCTGGATGAGGTGCGAGATGTGATTTCTGTGTGTGATATTGGGCCAGTCTGGAGGACTTGAGGCTGGGTTTTGTTTGTGGCTTGAGTACTAAGATTGCGATTTTTTGAGCACGTGCATTTGGGACTTATATGTTCGTTTGTGTCCTTATTGGTGGGATTTGTAACTGGATAACTATGGTGCGAGTATGATTTGATTGCGAGATGTATTCAGATTGTTTGAATGTGACAAGAAGAGTTTGCTAGAGATATAGTAAAGACTATTGGGTGTTTGACTTCTGTCTTGAGTTGACGTATGACCTCGAGCTATGGGTGTGTTGAAGGACCTCTCGTGTAGTTTAGTTGTAGAGTGGAGTAGATCTTCATGTTGTGTTATGAGTGTATACTGAGGGGGGATTAAGTGATTGCGTAATAGTATGATTATGGAAGAATGTAGAGAGATACTAGTTTGAGGCTAAGCAGGTGGGTTACCTCCTGCGGGGTGTGTCGAGGTTTGTGTGAACCCTATGTTGTTTTGTAGCGAGTCCTCTTTTACCAGTGAATTACATGTGCTACAGTTTGAGTTTGGATCGCGTATGAGAGTTAGATTGATTGTTACGAGGGTGAATGCGATGCAAGTGGTTTGAGGAATTAGATGGGTTATGTTGCATGAGCTTATGAAGAATTTAGCTTAATCTCATCTAGTTGGGGCAGCTCAACTAGTTATTGCGGCACAGACCGATGATAGGTCTGCCTTGTCTTTTAAGGCTTTGTTGATATTGGATAAGTTTACCTAGCTATTTCCAGTCCATTTCAGTAGTACACCTTCTGAGGACCCACAGGATTTTTTGAACCGTTGCCATAAAGTATTGCAGAATATGGGAATAGTTGAAAGCAATAGGGGTTGATTTTACTGTGTTTTAGATGACGGATTCCGCCAAGAGGTGGTGGAAAGATTAGATATTTACTAGACCCGTTATAGTTCTGTCCGAAGATGCGGACATATTGAGAAGATCAACCAATGAATCTTTTAGGGGTGCAATGGACCTTGATGTCTAGTTGATTTATATGAGTTAAAAGGTCACATTATGGATTATCGGACGTTGTGACCCATGACTTCACGCAAAGTAGGGATGTCCACTATCAATGAATAGATCGAATGGTCACGTGTTATATCAGTTTTGACCTTAAATGTATATATATATATATATATATATATATATATGGTACTGAAAGGCTCCCCAATAATTTACACATATTTAAGGCTTGAGACATGCAGGGGATAAGGTTGGGACTTGCGGTATGTCTGCCTCTTTAATTATCCAATAGTTCAGTATCAAAGGAGTTAGAAAAACAACCTTAAATTTATTGAAGGTCCCTTTAGTGTGGAAGTCAAGGTTGCAGATTTTGGGTTGCTTCAGAGGAAGTACAGTGGTTGACGATCTTCTGGACTATGTAGTTTGTGCCAAGATTTATCTTGATGTAGGTATACTTTTGTGATTATTGTGCATAATTAGGGGAAAGAGTTACCCCAAAGAAGAATCGGAAAGTATATGAATAAATAAATTAGCTCAGAAGTGTTGAGTCAACATAGCAAAAGAAGAAATTAGCCACCGGTGTTTGTGGCAAGCCTATGAAGAGGCCAGACTAGCCAATGCAACACCACCTACTCAGCTCAGCTCTCATAAATGTTTTTGAAGGTGTTTGTCTTCTAGATTCTACGTAATATATGGTATATGGGGTCCGAACGGTTGTGTCAAGTCACCATGACGGTGTTAAAGTATGTCATCAGGTTCAATAAGTTAGCCGTCATACTCCTGCTTTGTTTCCTAAGCTAGAGAGCGAGTCTACAGACTCATTAAAGGACTCAATTATGATCTTGAAATTTAGTAAAACCCGGGAAGCTATAGGTTGATGCTTCATTTCGGCTAGTGAAAGAAATTGCCAAAATGTTAGAATGTGTTCTGGATGAGGAAAAGAGGAAGCTAAGAAAACCAAGAGGTCTCGAGGTTTTAAAGGATTCAGCGGATTCTACTCTACGACTACAAATCATTATGACAGGGGCTCGGGCAGCCGGCCAGCCCAGTCAATATATTTGATTACTCGGGGTGCTCTAGAAAGTTCGTTTAATGTACCATCGCCATGAGGTTCGTATAATGGTTATTCCAGTTATCTAGCATAGACTCAGTATGAGCAGCCGAACCCCTAAATGGTTTGTTATGAATGTGGTAGTACTAGGTACATCATGGGAAAATTGTCCTAGACTTGGAAGAAACATATTTTGTAAAAGCACTCAGGCTACGTGCCCCATTACAGTTACTACTCCACTTACATGACCAACCAGAGGTAGGGGTTAGGATGTTAGAGGTGGAGGTGAGACTCCTAGAGGTGGAGACCGAGCCATTGATATATTTTCTATGGTATGGCTGAGGTCGCAACACCAGATGGTGTCGTTACAAGTACGATCTCGAATTATTATAAAGTAACAATTTTGTTAACTTGATTCGGTTCTGAGTATCGAGGCAAGTCCTCCTATTGTGCTCCACTTATGAGTGAGCTTCGTAATTCGGAAATCTGCTTATGTGAATACTCCTATTAGGAGATTCGATGGAGATAGCTATGTTTATCATTATGTGTTATGATTTTGTTAAACGGAAAATTATTCAAAAGAAGAAAGTGGAATGTTCCAATTTGGCACGATGTGCATATTACTTGTGGTACAGAGTTGAGAACGAGATCCTCGTGTTTATATAATGTGAAATATTTAAACCGGGCTACAAGTTGCGATAGATGTTATATAAGGACGAGGTCCTTATGGTAAAAAAAATTATGTGTTTAAATGCTCCCTTTGTGAAATTAAAATTTGTACTATAGCACTTATAGGGAGTCATGCCTATTAGACTTATCTACAAAAAAAATCTTGTATGAATATCTTTGTGCATAATTGCCAGGTTTGTATTGTAATTATTGAGTTTTAGACTACGAGGTAAGTGCCCGGGGATGTAAATTGTTACTTGTTAATTCGTGTAAGTAATTATGAGATATTCATGCTTCATTGTTAGTAAACTAGAGGTTTGAAATGAGATTTTATTAACAAGAGGTTAATTAGCGATGTTGTAATCTATTATGAACAATTATTAAGACCAGAGATGTGGTTATGGTCATACATATGAAGCGTTTTATGTCAAGATATCATTGTGATAATATCGTGCTTGTAATGTGGAGATTAGTGTTATTGATATATACTTTGTGGTGCTTTGCTGGGTTGTGGACATGTTGTTAGGAGTTGTTTTGGTGTTACTCTGACAGGTGGATAGGCCCAATTACAAGGGTGACTCTGCCGAAATTTCTGAAAATTTTGGGAGTTAGAAAAATTTGGGATATTGATATGTGCAAAGAAAGAGATAAGTTACATTATGTGTTTGATGACGGACTCTACTTCTCATTTAAGGACGAATGACCCTAAGTGGGGGAGAATGTAATACCCCATATTTGATGGGTGCATAGGCATGAATTGCTATAGCCAGTTGAGACTAATATCATATGTTGACGTGAAAATCGGACCTTTCTGGAAATGATTGAAGTGTAAGAAATTTGGTCTTCAAGTTTACAAATATGGATAAAGGAAATAATCTCAATTGAAATGGTATTATCAGAGTTATGTTGAATGTGGTAATGTAGGATTAACCGCGAATATTTGTGTAAAAGTAAAATCGTCAATTTGGTAACCTGAGAATAATTCTTAGTACGTTCGAGGACGAACGTTTGTTTTAGAGGTGGAGAATATGATAACCCAAAGTGTCATCTTTAGATTAAATAATTATCTCGGTATTTTAAGACCTTGAAAAGAGGCATCAATAATTCCTCGACTTGTGTGCGTAGTCCATATAATTTTTCGGAAGGTTTTTATGTGAAATACGGATTAAATTGTGAATTAGAGCTTTAAACCTCAACTGAGTTGACTTCAGTCAATATTATGAGCAAACGAACCTAGATCCAAGTTTTGACCATTGTAGTAGTTCTGTATCATGATTTGGGACTTGGTCATATGCCCGTAATCGAATTCAGAGGTCCCTAGCTCAAATTATCGCCATTTAACGGAATAAAGAAATCTAAGGCTAAAGATTTCTTAAGTTTGACCAGAGATTTGACTTTTGACCAAACGACCCCGGAATAGAATTTTGATGATTCCAATAGTTTCGTATGGTGTTTTGGACTTAGGATCATGTTCAGATTTGGATTTGGAAGTCCGTAGGACAATTTGACGCATTTTGGCAAAAGTTGGAAAATAGAAGATTTTTGGAAAGTTTGACCGAGAGTTGACTTTTTGATGTCGGAATTCGATTATGAAAATTGGAACAAATCCATTATGTCATTTATGACTTGTGTGCAAAATTTGAAGTCATTCCGGGTTGATGTGATATGTTTCGGCGCAAAAAGTAGAAGTTGGAAGATTTGAAAACTCATAATTCAATTCAATGCGCAATTTGTAATTTCGACGTTGTTTGACGTGGTTTGAAGCCTCGATTAAGTTCATATTATATTTTGGGGTATGTTGGTATAATTGGTTAAGCTCACGAGAGCCTCGGGTGGATTTCGGAAGGTCAACGGGATGGATTTCGGACAAAAAAACAAGTTGCTAAAATTTTCTGCTGCAGAAGCTTTGGACAGCACTGTGCAATCGTGGAGCCTACTTCAGAAGCTTGTATCTCGAAATCTGGACGGAATATAAAAATTTACAAAACATTAAAGTTGTAGCTCTTGCTCCTAGTTTCAAGAAAGTTAAATTATTAATTATTTGGACATTTATACAAAAAGTTAAGATCGATTTACTGAAGGCTGGTCAAGTTGTTTTGAAAATTTTCCAAAAGTTTTTTATGCGAGTAGGATACTTTGGGAGCTTATATCTCGCTATCTGTAAGGAACTGAGTGATGAGCAATCCATCACAGTTGTAGTTCTTGGTGTCTAGTTTCCAGAAAGTTAAACTATTTTTAATTTGGATATTTGTGCAGAAAGTTATGATTGATTTACTGAAGGCTGGTAATGCTGTTTTGTTCTAGGACAGGGGCAAAATCGCTTGTATCAAATGCGATTTATAAGTCTCAATTGACAGATGCAACTTGCCTGGACATATTCGAGAGTTAGCCATTTTTACTCATTTTTGAGTTTTGAGTCTCGGATTTAGGCGATTCCAAAGGGGGTTTTCACGATTTCGACTTGGGTAAGTGTTCTATATTCGAAAATGATTATATTTCATAAATCCATGTCCATATTCATCAATTATTTCGGATTTAGGTGTAAGAAATTAGGATTCTTGTAAAATCTTCAAAAATGAATTTTCAAGATTTGAACATCGATTCGGAGTCGGATTTGAGTAAAATAAGTATGGTTGGACTCGTAATTGAAAGGGTTGTCGTATTTTGTGAGTTTTGCCGTATTCCGAGACGTGGACCCCATGGGCAAATTGTGGGTTAATTTCGGATTTTGTTGGAAAATTAGTATTTTCATATGAAATTAATTCCTATAATTAGTATGATTGAATTGAATTAACTGCGGCTAGATTCGGATCGACCGAAGGCCGATTCGAGGGGAAAAGGCATTTCAGAGTAGGATTTTGCTCGGATTGAGGTAAGTTATGATTGTAAATGTTGTCCTGAGGGTATGAAACCCCGAATTTCATATCGTTGTGTTACTTTGAGGTGACACACACGCTAGATGACGAGCATGGGATCGTGCACCGTTGGGGATTGTAACTTAGTCCGTCCCATATGGCTGTTAAACCACGTATTTGATTGAAAACTGTTTGATATCATTGTCTTTTGGAAAGTATTATCATGTTTTGGGTTGAATGCCATATTTGGGCCTCGTGCCAACTATTTTGGACCCTTAGGGGATTTTTACTACTATTCTCACTGTTTTGACTTTATATTTGTACTCAATCATGTTGTATTCTACTATTTTCATAACTCAGCCATATTTACTCCGTTTTGATATTTTAAATGATATTTTGGGCTGAGCAT
Source organism: Nicotiana sylvestris (assembly GCF_000393655.2). Classification (NCBI taxonomy): domain Eukaryota; kingdom Viridiplantae; phylum Streptophyta; class Magnoliopsida; order Solanales; family Solanaceae; genus Nicotiana; species Nicotiana sylvestris. The sequence goes on from NC_091060.1 coordinate 150,513,248, forward strand.
CATGTATTACTATTGCCTGAGTGGCATGAGAGATTTTTGACTGAGTGAGGCCGAGGGCCTGTGTTGTGAGGATATTATGGGATCAGGCTGCACGTCGCAGCAGTGTTATACTGATTCATGATTTTGAGCCGAGGGCCTGATTTGTTACCCCACGAGGTGACTTGTTGATATGAGGCCAAGAGCCTATTTGATTATGCCACGAAATGGCTTGTTATTGCTCTTGGGTCGTAAGGGGCCCCTCCAAGAGTCTATACACCCTAGTGAGCGCGGGTACTCAGTGTGAGTGATATGATGCAGTCCGAGAGGCTATTGTTGTTTCATATTGTTGCCCGATGGGCTGTTCTTGATCCATGTTTTGCCCGAGGGGCGGTTCGTGATTTATGTTATGCCCGAGGGGCTGATTACGAGTGATTGTGAGGTAGCCTGAGGGGCTGGTTCTGTTGATATTATACTCGCGGGGCGTTTATGGTACATGTTTTGCCTGGGGGGTTGTTTACATTTCTATCATTTTTACTCACTATTTTATCACTCGTTTGAAACTATTGAAAGTTGTTTTAAAAGGTTTTACTGAAACTGAGCTTGATTTACAAAGTAAATGGTTTCTGTACTGTTTTTGAGAAATATATGGTATTTGTTGTAGTGCTATGACATGAAATTATGTGTTTTCTTACTGTTCATCTTTCATTTACTTTTATTACTTACTAAGTTAGCATACTCACATTACTCCATGTACCTTGTGTGCATATTCAGGTATTTCTGAACTGATAGCGAGTGTTGATTGCTCAGTGGCAGAGTCATTGGAGTTAGCAAGGTAGTTGCCCGACGTTCGCACCCCTGCTCGTCTCCCTCTTATCTTCCTTAGACTGTTTTTAGTTTATTTTCAGACTCTTCGTTGTATTCAGACCTTAGTAGATGCTCGTGACTTGTGACACCCCGATGTCGGGCTTGTATATTTGTTTTGCACTAGCTATTTAGACATATACTATAAGATTTCTTGTTAATTAATGGCTTAAAAATGACTGTTATAGAAAAAATGGTTAGATTTAGGAATTTGTGTCGGCTGGTTTAGTTCCACGATAGGCGCCATCACGACCGGGTCTGTTTTAAGGTCGTGACATAGCTTTGTTTTTATACTCAGCTTTTTGAATTCCTAACCCTCCCTGGCTTTTAGGTTTGGCAACAGTGTCCCAACCTACTAGGTGCATTTTCTTTTTGTTAGGGGTAGTGCCCTAGATGAAGTTTCTTTGGATTTTATCAATTGCTTTTGTGGTTTTTGAGGGGAGCTTGATAAATTGCATGACATCATTTGGGATGTTATTCAAAGATGCGTTTGCTAGGGTGGTTCTCCCAGTCATATTTAAAAAATTTATTTTCCACCCATCCAATTTGGACTGCATATTGTCAATGATAAATTAAAAGTCACTATTAACTAGCCTTTTATGGAAGATCGGAAAATTTAGATATTTGTCAAAAGTAGATAAGACTTGGATGGATAGGTTGGTGGAGTTAGCCTTCATCTGGTGAGGGTGGCAGTTAGCAGAAAAGAAGACCTTGACTTTGCAAGATTAGTTTTCTTACTTGAAGCAAGATTGAAGGAATTTAGGGTATTGATGATGGTTGAGAAATTGTTGGATGTCGGCCCTAGCAAATAGTTAGGTCATCAGCAAAGAAAAGATGTGTGATATTTAGGCTAGACCTGCTGATGCTGATTGGGCACCACTCTTTTGTCTGAACAACTTCATAAATTTGCCTAGAAAGCCTTTCCATACACATGATGAACAGAAATGTGGATAGGGGATCTCCTTGTCTTATGCGTCTGGATGATTTGAAATGAGGATTTTGGTCCCTATTAACAAAGATTGAGATGGAAGAGGAGCTTACACAAGATAAGATGAGGCTGATAAGGTCATTGGGGAAGTTAAAAGCATGGAGAGTGTCCCTGATAAAAGACCACACAATCCTATCAAAAGCTTTTTTAGGTCAATTTTTAGGATCATATATGGCTTATTTACTCTCATCTTCCCAAAGTGGGTGATGTATTCCCGGACTATAATAGCATTGTCAGAAGTTCCATATTGGACAGGAAGCTGGCTTCGCTAGGACCAAATATTTGGGTCAGGTAGGGCTCGATTCTATTAACCAGAATTTTGGTCATAGTTTTGTAGACAATATTGCAAAGGCCTATAGGTCGGAAGTTCTTGAGCTTGCAGGCCTAGGGGAATTTTGGTATGAGGCATAAGAGAGTCTCAATCATTTTAGGGTGCATTGTTTTGGATACAAAGCATTCTTTGCAGAACTGAATGACATTTTTCCCCACAATGTCCCAGTATTTTTGGTAAAAAAAAAGGTGTAGGCCGTCAGGACCTGGTGCTTTAAAAGTCTTAAAGGAGAAAATTGCTTTTTTGATTTCACTATCTCCTAGAGGTAAGGCTAGATTAACCTTTTGAATTGTAAACAATACATGGCTCTGGGAGTTTGGACCGGTGGTATTGGTGGGAGATTGTGGGGGGGGGGAAGAGATGTAGAGGGCACTAAAGAATCTAGTAATTGATTCTTTGATATCATGAGGCTCGTGTTGCCAGTTACCAGATTCATATTTGAGGGAAAGAATCATGTTTCTCCACCTTCTATTTAAAGTAGAGTTGTGGAAGAATCTGGTATTGACATCACCATCAGTGAGCCAGTTGATTCTGGATTTCAATTTCCATAAATCCTCTTCATTTTTTAGGATTGAGTCCAATTCCTCAATTAAAGTGTTTTCTAGATTCAGAAGGAGTGAATTTTGGATTTCAACAATCCTAGCTAGCAGTATCTTTTTATGTGGAATATATTACTAAAGGTATGTTTGTTCCAATGAGTGGCATTGATTCTGAACCTTTGAGATGAGGAAAATGGGAATTAGGGTGGAGGCAGCTGGAAAAGAGTCCTAAATGAGTTTTGGGAAAGCAGGGTGGCTTCACCACATGGACTCAAATATGAAAGGCTTGGTACTAGCATTATGGGGGGTCATGCTATAACTTAACTAGGAGGGGGCAACAATCATAGTGGGTCTAGGGTATCCAGAGATCCAATAGTTATTAGCAAAGAACCTATCAATTCTTTCTAAGATTAGGCTTGTTATGTTTCTATATCACTTATTAGTCCATGTGTATTTACTACCTTGGTAGCCTAGCTCTACTAATTTACACTGGTTAATGCAATTCTAGATTAAGTTGCTTCTGTTAGTGTTAATGCAGTTACCACCAAACTTATCTCTTGTTTTTAACACTTCATTAAAATCCTCACCCACAAGCCAACTATTATTTATGTTATTTGATATATCTATAAAGTCCCCCAAAGGATTTTATTATCATCTAGATTATTCCTTTCATAAATAGTAGAAAATAACCAATGGGGTAGGAAGGTAGTACATTGAGCATTTCACGGATACCTTGGGGTGTGACTGATACCTCATCTACCTGAAGGATATTTTCTTCCACATGATGACAATGCCTATAGAGTGGCTCACTGCTGGAAATTGGATATGCATGTCATATTGTAGCTCATTTGTTAGCTTCTTATGGTCTGACATCTTGGTCTTTAGCAATACTAACATGGCTGGTTTGTGACTTGATCATTTTTGAGTAGTGTCTTCTAAACTCCACATTGTTTGCCCCCTTTAACATTCCATATGATAAAGTTCATTAGAGGGTTGTGGTTGGTTTGGGGAGCCACTACTCGTGCCTTTTCTTTCCCCTGGGCGGGCATCTCCATCTCATTTCTCCTTGCTATTGGTGTCAATGTCAACAAGGGCTTCAGTACCCCCTAGCTCTGATGAGAGACCAAGCTCAATCCACATCTGCAAGGGTTTTGGGGCAAAGCAAGATTAGGATCTCACTACAGTCCACACTGAATTCTACTGCTCTCACTGCCTCTAGCCATAGGGATTATGTTCTCAGTGGGCAATAGGGCTTTGAGTTGTCATCTCTTTGTTGGATTCCTGCCTTTTCAATATCTCCAAGGATTTTGTTATCTCTATTGAGATGTTCCCCGATGGCGGTGATTGGTGCTTCTCCGGTGCTGAAGAGGAACGTTCCTGCTAAGGCCATTGCTCGTTCACTAAGAATTGTAGAGTTGCCACTAGGTCTATTGTTGCTGGGTCCGGGAAGAATGAGATCGAGTGGAAGGCTTGTTGCATGAGGTTGTGTACTAATGGGGGATCGTTTGTGGCTTGCGTGGAGTTGAGGTTGTTCTGAAGAATCATCAATTGCTAGAGTTGGGTTCCAAAGGTCTCCAAACCCCTATTTAATCCCTCCATTGTTACCCTTGTTAGATGGGTCGGGTTTTGGATGATGAGGGTGATAGGTTGATCTCCTAAATGAAAATTATAGCACAGCCCCTGACCCTGTAGTGCCAGCTCCAGTCATGATGCCGGCGTGTGGTCTGGTGGCGATGGAGTCGAGGTTAAGATGATTCGGGGTTTGATATTTTGATCTATTTTTGGGTTTCTTTGGTGTTCCTTTTTGGGACTGTAATTAATTAGAATGGGTTTGGAGTAGATATTAGTCATCTCCGTTATTGGAGTCAAATCATTACGCATCTGTTGGGTTTTCGCAATTATGTCTAATATCGGAGATTTAAAATTAATTGTGTATCCGGTTGAGTTGATGAAAATTATCAAATCACCTAAGTTTTGATGGTTTCGCAGATAAGGCACTTGAATATCCATGGAGTATTTTTCTGCAGGGTTACTTGGTAGGGGTGAAGTAGCTTTGTAGGGGGCATCATTAGTAATGGGACTCTCCAAGTGGGTATGGATCCCTGTGATGGAAGGGGTTGTTAGGTTTGGGTGGGTCATTCTTCGTTAGCTGAAAGACCCCCCACTTGTTCCCTTTGGGCCTGTTGTTTTGTTTTCTTTAGGGGCCGCTGGGACGAGCCCTTTAGCATGGGTAGGGCTTGTTACTTTATTTAAAATTGGGTGCTCCCCTGCTGGCCCGCTTTTCGCTTTGTGATCGTGTTGGGTTGTTCCCATGTGGGCTATTCCTGTGTGGGCTGGCTCCGTGAAGGGGATGGGGTATTCTTTTTTTTAACTATGATTCATGTTGGTAGAGCGATATGAGATTATCCGTTTGGGGTTAGTCTTAGAATTATATTGAAATGTCTTAGTTTTAAGGAACTTACTGGAGTTTGTGTCGAACATTTAGACCTGAATACCCCTAGTTAGGATGGAATTAGCATTGCCATTGCTTGTTTGTGTCGAACTAGTTTGACCGTATGGTAGGGTTGGCCATGTTTCCTTCTTCTAGGGAAGATGATTGTTTTCCATTCATACCCTCATCAACGTTGATTCTTGATGATGAGCATTCAGGTTGGTCTTGGGAGGGAGTAGAAGGTTTTTTACTATGAGTACATGATTTTAGGGTGTGTCCTATCGTTCCACATCCTGTGTATGGGATACTTTGCCCTTCATATACCACCACTTCTTTGTGATTCCCAATGATGGATATTTCTATTGGCGTTTCCAGTGGTACTTGGATATAAATTCTCACGTATCTGTCCCTTAAGGTAGCCGATGTGCACGTATCTATTTTGAGGAGTTTTCCTAACTTTATCCCAACCTTTTCAGTATTTCTTTGTCATAAACTCTCTTGATAGTTGTGGCAACCGTATACATATAGCGGTAAAAGATAGTGTTACCTCTTGTGGGACAAATTTTGGTTCCCATCTCCTGACTGAGAGGAAGTTTCCAAATAAGAACCATGATACTTGGTGCAATGCTTTAATCATTTTCTCCTCTTTTCAAATTTGACTATAAAAAAATCACATCCTAGGTCAATCAAGATTAACTGTTCGAAGGGATTCCATAGATTAATTAGTTTGGATCATAGGAGGTGATGTGGCATTCTTCTACTAAATATAAATGATTCTTATCATCTTGGGAGAGGGTGGTTGGGCCAAGATTTTTCTTGCCCTTTTCGTCTCCTTCTGTTATGTCGGGCTCATTTTAGTAGTACTGAGTTTGAGTTATTTCTTTTTTGTCTAGTAGCATTTCCTTATAGGATTGTGATGGGTTAGTGTCTTCATCCATGGGGTTATTATCCAGTGGTTCCGAGGGGATATTGGGTGGTTTGATTGTATTGTCCATTTTAAGTGCAGTGAGATGTGAGAGTTTCTCACACTAAAAACCCGTTTCACAGCTCTGGTAAGACAGTATATTTGTTAAAGAACACTAACACCCAAAAAATTAAAGTAGAAACATTTCATTCACTTAGAACGTTTTTTAGATTTAGGAGTCTTTATTCTTTGTATAGGATTATAAGCCATTAATTATTTATAATTTTAATTAATTGAAGTTATTTGAAAGAGAATAAATTTTATAAGTACAAATAAAGTCTCATACACATAGCCCTTTTAGGTTTAGGAATTCTTATTTTATTGTGATAGAATTATAAAATAAAACTCTTTTAGCGTGAATATTTCAAAGGATATTGTCACGACCCTAAACCCGAACCCAGTCATGATGGCGTCTCTTGTGAAGACAAAACCAGCCAATTAAACCCAATTCACTTTTTAAATAGTTAAATAACATAAAAGCAGTTTAAAACATGATATAGCAATACTAAGTAGCGAATAATGCCAATGTAGCATCTATAAGTCATAATACAATTCTGCTAAATCCATAACTAAAACAACTGTCTGAAGGGAAATAGAAGCGATAAATAAGTAGAGACACGGGGCTGCGGATACCAGCAGCTACCTCATAATCTCCGAAAACCCTCCTGAAGCTGGAGGTATCAGCACTCGGGAGCGGTGCCAGCTATGCCTGAATCTGCACACAGGGTGCAGGGAGTAAAATGAGTACTCCAACTCAGTGAGTAACAAATGTAAATAAAGACTGAAAGTGAGAAAACACGTAAGGCACAAGGCATTTTATAATGAAGCCGTAAAACCATTTAAAAGTAGTAAAACAGTGGAAAGTCAAGTAAAAATTCTCTTTCAACAAGTAAACAAGTAATTAAGGTAACGTAAACAAATAGAAGTTCGCCCCTCGGGCACAGTATCAACAATTCCGCCCCTCGGGCAACATCTCAGAACAGTACCATCCCCTTGGGCAATCACATAGAACAATACCGGCCCCTCGGGCTCAATCTCACATCACAATGGGTACACGCGCTCACTGGGGGTGTACAGACTCCTGGAGGGACCCCTTACAGCCCAAGCGCAATAACAAGCCATCTCGTGGCATCAAATTAGGCCCTCGGCCTCATATCAATCAAGCCACCTCGTGGCGTACATATCTTAGCCTTGGCCTCTAATCAGTATCAGTGTTTCCTCGCAACATAGGCCCTCGGTCTCACTCAGTCAAAAATCCTCACAAGCTCATCGGGCAATAGTAAAATAGTGTTTCTCAGCCCAAACATCATTTAAAATGTCATTTAAGTATTAAAACTGAGTAAATATGGTTGAGTAGTAAAACAATGGAAAATAACATGACTGAGTTCAAGTATAAAGTCAAACAATGAGGAAATATCAATAAACATCCCTGAAGGGTTCAAATAGTTGGCACTAGGCCCAAATATGGCATTTAGCCCAAATAATGATGATAGCAAATAGTTTTCAATCAAATACGTGGTAAAATCATCAATCGGGACGGACCAAGTCATAATCTCCAATAGTGCACGATCACACGCTCGTGATCAAGCGTGTGTCTCACCTCAATATAGCACTACAATGTGCAATCCGGGGTTTCAAACCCTCAGAACATTATTTACAATTATTACTCACCTCGAACCGGCTAAATCTCTAGCTCGCGACGCCTTTGCCCCTCGAATCGGCATCCACGCGCGTTGAAACTATCCAAAATCAGAACGAGTACATCAACATATGCTAAGGGAACAAAGCCCAAGCGAAAACAATAAACAAAGGGCACAAATTCCGAAATTACCAAAACCCGACCCCAGGCCCTCACCTCGAAAATCAGAAATTTTTGTATCAATAGATTTCTTATCTCCCCACGAGTTCACACATATCAAAAGTTCTCAAATCCGACCCCAAATGGTCCTTCAAATCCACAATTAAAGGCCTAAGTTCTCAAGCCCTAGTTTCCCTAATTTTAACCTTTGATTTCCATAATTTCTAGCTCTAATCCATGAAATAATAGCATAGGAACGAGTATTAGGTCCAAATTCCTTACCTCAATGAAGTTCTCTTGAAATTCCCCTCTCAAATCGCCCAAAAAGATCCAAAGCCGAAGTCAAAAATGGTGAAATATCCCAAAATTCGCGAAGAACCCTTTTTATAGTTTTTGCCCAGTTATTCTGCATCTGCAACACCATTGCCGCTTTTGCGGTACCGCATAAGCGGTCTCTCTTTTGCTTCTGCGAAAATCACTTAATGGGCCCTTCCGCATCTGCGATCCAATCTCTGCACCTGCGACTCCGCAGGTGCGGTCCAACTACCGCACCTGCGGCTCCTGGATCTTCTTCTCAAATCTGCTTCTGTGGCTCCCCTTCCGCACGTGCGGCGCAGCACCTGCGGTCCCCAAACCGCAGGTGCAAAAACACCAGAAGCAGAAAAATCTCATCAACTGTAAGGACATCTCAACTTCTCCGACGACCACCCGAAATCATCCCGAGGCCCCCGGGACCTTAACCAAAAAGCACAAACATAATTCAATACCTTATTCAAACTTGTTCCAATCATTAAAATGCCTCAAACAACATCAAATCTACCAAATCACATCGGGTTCAAGCCTAAGTTTCTAAAATTCTTCCGAAATATGCTTTTGATCAAAAACTCAACCAAACCATGTCCGAATGACCTGAAATTTTACACACACATCCCAAATAACACGACGAAGCTACTGCAACTCTTGGAATCCCATTCCGACCCCTATATCAAAATTTCACCTACCAACCGAAAATCGCCAAAATATCAACTTTGCCAATTCAAGCCTAAAACTACTCCAACCCTCCAAAACTCATTCCGATTACACTCCTAAGCCATAAATCACCTCCCGAAGCTAATTGAACCATTGAAACTCGCATCTGAGCTCTATAACACATAAGTCAACATTGGTTGACTTTTCCAACTCAAACTCCCTCAAAAGAGACTAAGTGTCTCAAACCTTACCAAAATCATTCCGGATTCGATCCTACCAACCCGATACCATAAAGCACAGATAACAAAGCATAAAGAAGCAGAAATGGGGGAAACAGAGCGGTAACTCATGAGACGACTAGCCGGGTCGTCACAGATATTCACAATCTACTTACAACAAGTAACTTTAAAAAAATGCTAAAAGTTTCCCCTTTTAAACTTTAGCTATAGACATACATTTGAAATTTATTAATAAAATTAAGTTCTAAATTTTAGTCTAAAAATATTGAAGTTTAGTGTACATCATAAACTAAACCTATAGTTTTACCTATCACTAAGTTTACAAAATAACTTTTTTACAAATAGCCACAAATAATTATGAACCAAAATAATATCTATAAATAAGTTCCCAAATGATAGGACCACCTTTTGATTTATAATTCAGTTATAGTGAATAAAATAAGGTACTTTAATTTTTTGTTAGAAGCTTATACATGTTAAGGCAAAAATCCAATTAGATAAATTACAAAAATAAGATACTAAAATATATAATTTTAATTACCAATAATAAATTGTAGCTATTTCTTTATAAGAAGTTTTAGGTGATGATAAGTTTTTGTTCTATTAGTTATATTGACTTTTAGCACAAGTAATGTTATTTAGGTTTGTAATTTAGATATTAAATATCAATCTATTTTGCTATTTTAGATATACATCATTACATGAAATATACGGGTTTGGTGAGTTCAGGGTCCAACAGCTGGATTTGTTGTTTACCTCGAAAACGATGAGTAACAATTAAAGATAATTTGTGGTTTTAAAGATATATGATATATTCTAATACTAGTGATTATACAAGTAATATTAAGCTTAAGTAAGAAAAGTTGGTGAACCAAATTAATGTTGTTGAAGCAAAAGGAGCCTCGAGCTTGATTATCCCAGGGACCTCGAGGTCAGATAAGAACAATAAAGTATGGACAATAAAGCTAAAGAACAAATGTTGAGCACGTTAAGCAAGAAAAGCAAAGTGGAATGTTCTATTGCTGTGAATAATGTGAGATAATCCTTACAAAATGATTGGGGACCCCTTTATATAGGAGGAGAAAACCCCAATATAGTACATTCCTAATTGTAGTAAAGAATTTCTATTGGTACAACTGTACAATAACCTAGTATGGACCTGTACTATTTCGTACAAATCTTATCCTTTAATTTATGCCCTAACCCACATGTCCTTGAGAAACTTCCGCTCTTTCTTGAGTGCCCTCGAGATTGTACTGCCCTCGATGTAGGTTGTACCAGGACTTTGATCAGATTCCTTGAGGTGTGTGTCTTCCAACCGGGTCTGACCTCTACTTCGAGTCGCTCGGACTCGGACTCATAGCCCAATTTAAGACTTCAAAATTGGGCTTCTTGATTTTGACCGTATACAGATAGTCCCTGCGTTTCTTAGAATAAAATGATATAAAACGATTTGGATTCCCGAAGCCCTTAGTGATGATGTCATCCTCGTGATGTCAGCGTTCGAAGTGACTGAAACGTCCCATCGGCCCACTTCCCCAAAAACATTGAATGCACGCTAGCGTTGGTCGGCCACTAATGCCACCGAACCATCGCTGCCCCTTTATAAATATGAGGCATTTTCTCTAAGTAAAGAACTTTACCCTTTCTTCAATCCTTTCCCATCTTCATCTCTTTCTTCAATCACTCGCTTCCTCCGCCTCTTTAAGCGCCGAAAAATACCAAGCTCTTGCCGGAAACAATACATCCATGTGCACCCGCATTCGTTAGCTTACAACCATGGCCAAAACTTCCAAGATGGTCCCCAAAAAGGATAAGGCATCATCTTCTTCTGCCTCCCGGCAGGCCAAACCAATGGTGTCGCCAACACTTGAGGAAATCCCTCGTGGTGATTGCATCATCAAGAAGGACTTTGGTATCGAGAATGCTCCCAATGTCGTAGGACGATACGAGCACGTATCCCGATACATTAGTCTGATAACAAAGCATCTCACCAAGGAAGTAAAGAAGGATTATCGGTTGGGAGACGAGTTTGAGGTTCAGATCCCGAGGCCTGATGAAAGCATAACTACCTACAAGGAGGGCTTTTGAGTGTTTATACTTAACTCTTCACACTGGATCCCCTCGATCTGGTGGTGATCAACTTTTGCGAGACGTATGAAGTCACCCTCGGTCAAATCCACCCTTCCTTTTGGCGTATCGTGATCATGTTGCAGTATTTTTTTGAAAAGGTGGAGGGTTTGGAATTCACCCTCAGCCACCTGGTTCAGTTGTATCGTCCCCGGTTATTTTGAGGGTTCATCAAGCTGCAACGCCGAAAAACAAAATCCTTTTCGCCAGCACCGATGAACCCAATGACCCGGGTTGGATGAGCTGGTCCATTAGAGTAAGAACTTCGGACATCATCCCCGTGGAAAAAATGTCATTCCCGGAGAAATGGAACTTTAATCGTAAGTAGAGTAAATATTTTTTGTATATATTCATATTCTTTCATGTTCCATAACGCCCTTATCTTTCTTTTGGCAGTCAATGCTTGGGTGTTCCTAGTGTTGCCCGACCTCGAGGATTGGGTCAGAAAGTTAGCTGCCATTTCTTCCTATGACAAGCGTAAGTGGCACGAATTAGCGAAGGGCCATTGGTAGGCCAAGAACCACGGTAAGTGCCTTTCTATAGTTTCAACACTTTCCATACATTTGGCGGTATTTTTACTTACTTACGCTTACCTACACAGGCCTAGGAGATATGTTCGAGATGAGACCGTCCCTGGGGAAACAACCAAGCCTTCAAATCCAAAGCCCGAGAAGGACAACAAAAGAAAAAGGGTCTCAAAACCTTAAGACCCCCAAGACAAGAAAACCTCCACTCAAAGGCTGCGGAAAAGGTTTGCTCAAACGGGCACAGACTCAGCCCATGACTCCCCAAATGGTGAGGAAAATGATGATGAAGAGTCGGCGCTGGTGACTAGGACCAGAAAGCCAGTCGAGGTTGTCGAGCCTTCCGAATTAGAAAACCCATCCCGTGGCGAGGATGCCCGGAGGGATGAAACGGGCAAGGCCCCTATGTCCCCAGAGGTTGAGATTGTCCCTTCATCTTCAACAACCATTCCATAGGCGGTTGATGCTATGACCCCCAATGGTAACAAGAATGTCCTGAGTGAAGAACTCGGGGCCGCGACAACAGGTCACTCCTTTTCATTGCCAACCTTTTTCGAGGGGGAAATCGATGAAGACAACGCTCTGCACATGCCCGATCCGAGTAAGGTCATCGGGGCAATCTTTTCCAGGGTTGCTACATCGGGATTGAGGATTCCGATGACCTGAATGTGCGTCCACTATCTTTGAGGAGGCTCAACATCTCCTTTCTCGGGTAAGTACTTACCTTTAGTATTGTAACTTTCTCTCTCTTTTCTTTTGACTAATATGTCTTTATTTCATGTATAGGACATTGTAAAGTTTAGAGCTGAGTTGAACCAATATGAGGTCGAGCTCAAGAAAGTTTCAGGCAAATAGAAAACCCTGAGGCTCTTCTGTAGCCAGAAGGAAAAGGAGCTTAAGGATCTCCAAACCGCACTAGCCAAAGCTCAAAAAAGTGAGTCCGCTAGATGAGCAGGTTACTTTGATTTTAATAGAGTACGCCTTCTTGTCCCTACTTCAGAGGCTAATACTTCAATATCTCATCTGCAGCAAAAGCTAGATATGATTAAGCAGCTCCGGGGTGAGGTAGATCAAGTTCGGGCTGATTGTCATCAGTGGAAGAAGAACATAGATCCACTTGCTACCGATAAAGAAGCTATTGCGTCCCAACTGGCCTCGGGTGAAGCTATGCTCCAAAGTGTTGAAGAGAAGGGTCTGGCTTAGGCCAGGAAGATCGAGGGGTTGGAGGTCGAGCTAGCAAAGCCCGGAATGAAGTTGCACAGGCTAAGGCCAAAGCCGAGAAGACGAAGGTTGCGGCTGATAAATCCATTGCTATATACACGAGGGAAGCCACGGTCGTTTAAGCCGAGTTGAGGGAGGCCTCCGACCGAGGGATATGGAGCAATGAATTGGCTAAGTGCCAAGCCCAAAGGGAGACTCTCAAAGAAATCCATGCCCGAGGGTTCAACCTCGCCGAGGAGATAGCTGAAGCAAAGGCGCGAGAAACTGATGCTAGGTTTCTTGTCTCCTCCGATGATGAGGATGTGGTGAGTGGCTCCAGGTATGAGGAAGGTGAAGAGGATGTTCCTGAAGGGGAGGAGACTCCCAAAGATAGGGCCGCTAAAAATGAAGACGACACTCCCGGGGGTGTGACCCCAAAAATAGATTAGGTTTCCTTTTTTTGTGCAAGAGCCCCTTGTGGGAATTATACTATGTTTTGTAAACTTCCCTAATGAATATAACGTATCTTTTTGCTCTATTCTTGATTTGTGTTGAATTTTATTTTATCCCCGTTGGTGGAAAATTCCGATGATTCAAACACTTAGCTTGAGTATCAATTTTGACTCATAATAAACCCCTAGGTTTTTATCGCTCAAGATCATACCCCTTAAAGTTTCAGATGATCCTCAAGCCAAGCTTAAAATTACTTTGATGTGAGCTCGGAATGATGGGGCCTTTGGGTCCGAGCAAAATGAGAACAAAGTCTTGGACTCTCATAAGCTTTTGACCATATATCTCTTTTAGGCTGGCCCTTAGGCTCTTGTATATCGTCCCTTAGGCTATTTTAAAATTGTCCCTTAGTCTCTTTAAATTGGGTTGTTTCAGCCTCTAAAATGTCTATATAATTTTTCCCTCATTTCGGCTAAAAGACATAGTGAAATTTTAATTATGCCTTAGCATGTGTTTTTGTTCCTGTTGGGTTTTTCGAAGGCTCGACGTATCAGAACCTTATTAGTCATTTCATTTGTGTAGGCATGATTGAATACCTCTTAAGGTTTTTTCGAAGGATAGAGTTGTCAAACATTTGGATTATTTGAAGGCTGAATTTATCGAAGCCCTTAGATTCTTCGGAGGCCGAATTTAACGAAGCCCCTTATATTTTGCTTTAGCCTAGGATATCTTGATTTTAACCAGTTTTTCAATGTTTGAAGGCTTTTAATTTTATAACGGAAGTCGGATATCTTCGAATCGCATTATTTTGGCCGTAGCCTTTATGTAACTGTAGTCTTTTAGTATGGTCGTAGCCTTCAGGTTTGTCACTTGAACTTGTTTCCTGAAAAATTTTCCAAACTTGTTCGAAGGGTTTATCCCCGAGTATATTGGCCTTGGCCTTTGTTTTGAGGGGTGTCTCTTTGAGATCTTATGAATCCAAATTTTTGATGACTCGGATGTATTGACTGTTAGTGCCAGTCCCCAGGTACTTCGGGGTGCTTTGGCCCTTGAGCCGCTTCCCATAGGATTGCAAGTGTAGAGCTTGTATGATTGCAAACTTCTTTGAGATACAAAGTGTTTTCTATATAACCAGAATGTTTCTTTAAATAGTTGATACATGCGTACACGTTTTTCCATCAAGGATAGACTATTCTATATGGACACGGTTCATTTGACCGTTTGGCCCATTACAAAGTTCTCTTATCGAGGCCCTCTTAGGCGTGAAGTATCTTTCTTAAAAGTATAACCTCTGAGGGTGATGCCCCCCAGTGTTTGAGGTTGATTGAAAAGAAGTCTTGAATACTTGTTAAATGTTCCTTAGGTAGTATATAGGTGTTGCCTCGTTAAAAACCTTGCCGGTAAAACCCATTTGGGATAAAACCCAATCTAAGAGAAAACGAGTGCAAAGCATGCTTTCAAACCCAAGGTCTTCGAGCTGAAAGGTGCCTCGATATCTCCAGCTGAATATCTGCAAGGAGTTAGTTTTAAATACAAACGGAAAAGTGGGGAAGGCCATACCTCAGCAGTAATATCGCTTGAGCAACAATACATTCCAATTGTTTGGTAGTTGCTTGCCTTTCATTGTGCTAAGTTTGTAGGATCCTTTCCCTACGACTCCGAGGACACGGTACGGTCCTTCCCAATTGGTACCTAGTTTCTCTTCGTTTGGGTCTCAAGTGTTAAGAGTGACTTTCCTTAGGACTAAGTCCTCAACTCTTATTGAAGGTTTGTCCTTCTGTGTAATATCTTTCGATCCTTTGTTTTTGTGTGGCCATTCAAATTAACGTGGCCTCTCGTTTTTCATCGAGTAGTTCAAGGGAAGTGTTTATAGCTTCGCGATTTGGGTCCTCGGTGGCATACTAAAATGTGATGCTAGGTTTCACGACCTCGACTGGTATCAATGCTTCGGACCCGTATACTAAAGAAAACGGGGTCTCCCCCGTGCTGGACTTTGATGTCATTTGATATGCCCACAATACCTTGGGAAATACTTCTCTCCATTTCCACTTTGCATCATCCAACCTTTTCTTTAAGTTTTGAATGATGGTTTTGTTTGTGGACTCGGCCTGACCATTTGTGCTTGGGTGGTAAGGTGCTGATAGGATCCTTTTGATTTTATGGTCCTCGAGGAATTTTGTTACTTTGCTGACAATGAACTGTTTCTCATTATCACATGCTCTTTCAGCGGGTATCCCGAACCGACATATGATGTCGTTCCATATGAATTCGATGACTTTTTTTCTCTTATCTTCTCAAAGTCCTGTGCTTCGACTCACTTTGAGAAGTAGTCAGTCATAAACAAAATAAATTTAGCTTTACCTAGCGCCGTTGGTCGGGGGCCGACGATGTCCATCCCCCATTTCATGAATGGCCATGGGATATGACCGAATGGAATTGTTCACAGGGTTGATGGATCATCAGCGCAAATCTTTGGCATTTATCATACTTTCTGACGAACTCCTTGGTATCCTTTTCCATGTTGTCCCAATAATAGCCCGCTCTGATCACCTTGCAAACCATAGAGTTTGCACCAGAATGGTTCCCACAAGTACCCTCGTAGATTTCTCATATTACGTAATCGGTATCCCCGGGTCCCAAGCATACTATTAGTGGTCCATCGAAGGTTCTTCTATATAGTGTTCCATTTTCATCGAGTGAGAATCGAGTTGCTTTGGCTCGAAGTGTTCTTGATTCTTTTGGGTCTGTGGGGAGCTTCCCATGTTTCAAGTAGTCGATGTTCTTATTCCTAATCCTACGATAGACTTGTTGAATTAATATCTGCATGGCCTTCTTCGACCACTGACTTTGATAATTGGACGACAGTCCCCGGGACAATATCATCTTCTTCAACCAATGACCCCAAGTTTGCAAGTGCATCGGCTTCGCTATTCTGTTCTCGAGGTACATGGTCCATTGTCTATTCCCTGAAGCGGTGCAATGTCATTTGAAGTTTGTCCAAGTACCTCTGCATTCGATCGTCTCGAACCTCGAAGTTTCCATTTACTTGATTTACTACCAAAAGGGAGTCACATTTTGCCTCGATCACCTTTTCTCAAAGGCCCTTGTCTAGTTCGAGACCTGCAATTATGACCTCATACTCGGCCTCATTGTTAGTCAATTTAGAAGTTTTGATAGATTTCCTAATGACACTGCCCGTAGGCAATTTTAAAATGATGTCGAGCCCGGACCCATTCACATTCGAAGCACCGTCTGTGAAGAGGGTCCATACCCCCAACGACGTACCCGATTTTAACAAAAGTTACTTTTCTACTTCGGGCATAAAGGCAGGCATGAAATCGGTGATCTCCTCGATGGCTTTGATTTTATCGGGGTTGATCTCAATCCCCTGTTCGATACCATGAAGCCCAAAAACTTGCCCGAGCCAACTCCAAAAGCGCATTTCTCGGGATTGAGCTTCATGTTATACTTTCTTAGGATATCGAATGCCACCTGCAAACGGGTCAAATGGTCCTCTGCGCGCAGGGACTTAACTATCATGTCATCAATATAAACTTCCATAGATTTACCTATTTGATGCTCGAACCTCTTATTAACTAAGCATTGATATGTGGTTCCTACATTCTTTAGCCTGAAGGGCATTATATTATAGCAATATGTACCATATTTTGTGATGAACGAAGTCTTTTCCTGGTCCTCCGGGTTCATTTGATTCTAATTGTACGCAGAGTAGGCATTGAGAAATGTGAGGATCTCATGGCCAGCCATAGCATCGAACAATCGATCGATGTTGGGAAGTGGGAAAGAATATTTGGGGCATGCTTTGTTCAAATCCTTGTAGTCTACACACATTCTAAGTTTATTCCCCTTTTTAGGGACTACCACTACGTTAGCTAGCCATTCGGTATATTTTACTTCCCTAATGGATCCTATTTTGAGACGTTTTAATGAATGCATGCTTTACCTCAGACTGAGGTCTCCTCTTTTGCTTCACCGGCTTAAATCTAGGATTGACACTTAGTCGATGGGATGTTATCTCCGGTGGGATCCTTGTCATGTCTAAGTGGGACCAGGCAAAGCAATCAATGTTATTGATAAGAAAGTGAATGAATATTTCCCTGAGTTCGGGGGTTAACCCCGTCCCCAAGTATACCTTTTATTCCGGAAGATGCTCGATTAATATAGCCTTCTCGAGTTCTTCGATTGTTGACTTTGTCGTGTCCGATTCTTCAGGGGCAACGAAGGTTCAGGGGGCAAGGAAATCTTCTTCATCGTCATTGACCACCTGTTCGTCGATCACCTATCCCTAGGGCTCAGCCGAGGGCATGGGATGTGATTGCTATTTGGTGGAATGTTTGTCCTTTGACTCCTCCGATGTAGATGGTGTCAATACCGTTGTCAGGTCGTGTACTGCGAACATTTCCTTAGTTTCATGTTGCTCTCCATATACTGTTTTAACTCCTTAATTTGTTGGGAATTTCATCATTTGATGAAGGTTAGATGGCACCGCCCTCATGCTATGGATCCACGGCCTTCCAAGCAAAGCATTGTACCTCATGTCACCTTCGATGACATGAAATTTGGTGTTTTGTATGGTTCCGGCTACGTTGACTGGGTGGATGATTTCTCCCTTTGTTGTTTCACTTGCCATGTTAAAGCCATTCATGATTCGAGATGTCGGTATGATTTGATCGAGTAACTCGAGCTGCTCCATGACCCTTGGCCTGATTATATTTGCCGAACTACCTGGATCCACAAGAACACATTTAACTTGAACTTTATTTAAAAGGATAGATATTACTAGTGCATCATCTTGAGGCTGAGATAAGGCCTCAATGTCTTCCTCGTTGAATGTGAGGGTGTCCTTGGGCACGTAATCCCGAGTCCGTTTTTCCCTTGTGATGGAAACTTTGGTACGTTTTAATATGGGTCCTTGTGGGACGTCGACTCCGCCAACGATCATGTGAATGACATGTTGAGGTTCTTTCGGTTCATTCTTCCTGTTTGCAACCCTTTCTCAAAAATGGTTCTTGGTCCAGTCGCTAAGAAATTCATGAAGATGCCCTTCGTTGAACAACCGGGCTACCTCATCTCTAAGCTGCCTGCAATCATCGGTCATGTGCCCATGAGTACCGTGATATTTGCACATCAACTTGGGGGTTCCTCTGAGAAGTATCGGTCTGTATAGGCTTAGGCCATCTAGTTTATCTAATCTTACCAATAGCTGAGACTATCCCCGAGGCATCGACACTGAAATTATACTCCGATAATCTAGGTGCCTCTGCCGGTCCCAAGTTCTTATCAAACTCGGTTTTGCTCATGAGTCCCCGGGAAAATTGGCCTCGATCCATTCTTCGATCATTTCGAGGTATGTTACGCCTTGAAATGTTCCTTCGATCCTCGGCGTATGGCTGATATCTTTCCTTATTCGATCTTGACCCCCTGTCTGTATTTCCTGACTCCCTTTCTAGTAACCTTCTTGGATAAACTAAGCCCGAGGGGGCTCCCAATTGGTCATCCTTGACCCAAATTTTTGATTGGTACCTGTTATGCACATCTGCCCAAGTCATAGTGGGATACTCGACCAAGTTCTGCTTCAACTGCTTCGAAGCTATCGAACTTCATTCATTTAGCCCCCAAGTGAAAGCTTGTACGGACCAGTCATCGGAGATTGGTGGTAACTCCATTCGTTCTGATTGGAAACGTGATACAAATTCCCTCAGCATCTCGTTCTCCCTTTGCTTTATTTTGAATACATCGGACTTTCTTGTTGCAACTTTTATGGCACCGTCATGTGCCTTCACAAATAAATCTGCCAACATAGCAAATGAAACGATAGAGTTCGGGGGTATGTTATGGTACCAAATCATGGCACATTTAGATAGAGTTTCCCCAAACATTTTTAGCAAAATAGATTTAATCTCATCGTCTTCCAGATCATTCCCTTTTATGCCACAAGTGTATATGGTGATGTGCTCATTGGGATTAGTGGTTCCGTTGTATTTCGGGATATCTGGCATCCAAAACTTCTTCGGGATGGGCTTCAGAGCTGCACTCTGGGGGAATGGCTTTTGTACGAACTTCTTCGAGTCAAGTCATTTCAAAATTGGAGGTGCTCCCGGTATTTGATCGACCCTTGAATTATATATCTCCATTTTTTGTCATTTTCTTCCATCTTCTTTTCTCCGGTCTCAATCCTTTTGGCGAGCTCTTCGAGCATTTTCATAATTGTGGGGTCAGTTCCCGAGCCACTTTCATCGGGCGTCTCTAGCGCTGGTTCAACACGCTGCGAGTTCACTGGTTCGGCTGCGTTTGGAGTTCTATTCTGACTCTGAAGTTGAGAGATGGCGACTTGATCGGCTTGCAACATTTCGAATATCACCTGGAGGCTGACTTCTCCCTCTTCCATTCCTGTGTTCTTTGGCCGCCGGGCCGGGCTTTCCTATGTGCATTCCTTACAGGGTCTGTGCCTGTGGCCGTGTTTAGAGTGTTATGCAAACTGATATCAACTGGCTCCACATTTGGCACTCCCTCAGAGTTTATGGGTGGTACACCGACCCCTATACCGCTGTTTTCTTCTAGACCTTCGTCCTCGTAAATGGGTGCATTCTGTGTGCTAGACATTTAAGCCTGAAATCAAAGAATCTTTGACAAGAAAAAGTGTAAATAATAACGCGTGTTATCAGAAAACTAGCACTAAAACAATCATTATTATCTCTAGCCCCACGGTGGGTGCTAAACAGTTTACCTTGAAAAAGGTGAGTAACAATTAAAGATAATTTGTGGCTTTAAAGATATGTGATATATTTTAATAGTAGTGATTATACAATTAGTATTAAGCTTAAGTAAGAAAAGTTGGTGAACCAAATTAATGTTGTTGAAGCAAAAGGAGCCTCGAGCTTGATTATCCCAGGGACCTCGAGGTCAGCTAACAACAATAAAGTTTGGACAATAAAGTAAAGACAATAAAGCTGAAGAACAAATGTTGAGCACGTTAAGCAAGAAAAGCAAAGTGGAATGTTCTATTGTTGTGAATAATGTGAGATGATCCTTACAAAATGATTGGGGTCCCCTTTATATAGGAGGAACAAACCCCAATATAGTACATTCCTAATTGTAGTAAAGAATTCTATTGGTACAGGTGTACAATAACCTAGTACGGACATGTACCATTTCGTATAATCTTATCCTTTAGTTTATGCCCTGACCCACGTGTCCTTGAGAAACTCCCGCTTTTTCTTGAGTGACCTCAAGATTGTACTGCCCTCGATGTAGGTCGTAACAGGCCTTCAGTCTGCTTTCTCGAGGTGTGTGTCTTCCAACCGGGTCTGACCTCTACTTCGAGTCGCCCGGACTCGGACTCATAGCCCAATTTAAGACTTCGAAATTGGGCTCCTTGATTTTGACCGTATACCTCCGTTACAAGCCATCTCCTAACATGATTTTCTTTGTCAATATATTTATTATTTTCTTCCAAATACCAATAATTTTTTATTATTATATATCTATCAATCTTATTATATTATAATTATAAAAGCAGGAAATTCCAATACAAAATATTGATATATTTTTTTACATTTAAAAATTAATTTCATATTAAATAAAATTATGATTTAATTATATTTTTAATATTTAAGACTTTTAAATTTAATTAGTATTATGCTCAAAATGTAATTGTTGTATTCTACTTTTATAATAGTATTTGTTTAATCTGATGAAAACAATTCATATTGTCACGACCCGGATTTTCTACCCTCGGGAGTCGTGATGGCGCCTACTAATGAGAGCTAGGCAAGCCAAACCTTAACCACCTACTTCATTATCAAATTACTTCTTTTCAACAAATATAAAGGATAACATGAAAACAACGGAACTTTAAATAATTAAGCGGAAGATAAAGATGAAATATCTGAAACCAGCAGCTATTACAACTTTAAAAAAAAACTCAAATATCCAAAACCTGGTGTCACAGTATCACAGACTATCTAAGATTACTACATACAAGGTCTGAAGAAATAACAGTACACTGTTTCTGAATAAAAGAAAAAGGAAACTGGAAATAGAGATAGAGGGAGACGCCAGGGCCTGCGGAATCCTGCAGGTCTACTTTGGGTCTCCAGGTGGACCGAAGGAAGCACTCTAACTACTGTCCGAAAGCTGCTCCAGGATCTGCACACAGTGCAGAGTGTAGTATCAGCACAACCAACCTCATGTGCTGGTAAATGCCTAGCCTAACCTCGGCGAAGTAGTGACGAGGCTAGGACCAGACTACCAAATATACCTATGCAGTTCAAATATATATACTACGGAAAAGAAATATAAAGATATCCAAGCAATATGGGAGGGGGAGCATGTTGTGGGGAAATAACAATTTCCAAGTAGAAAGATATCAAGTAACAAAGGAAACAACATAACTCGGATACCAATAAAGAATCAGAAATCAATAAATGCACGACAGCACCCTTCGTGCTTTTACTCTCGTTCTCACCAAAGCAAATATATAATAGAAATGTGCACGGCATCACCCTTCGTGCCTTTATTCTCTTTTCTCATCATATAATCAATAGAATCGGCATGGAATGGTACATTGTGCGGCACGGCATCACCCTTCGTGCTTTACACTCTTTCCTCACAATCATACACGGTATCACCCTTTGTGCTTTATACTCTTTCCTCACAAAGCAAACAATACACGGCATCACCCTTCGTTCTTTAACACTCTTCCTTACCCAAACAACAATCACAAACAATGGGGCGAGGGAATAAACAAGATTATAATAGAAATCTCGGTAAGGGAACAACAATTAAACAATTAAATCCCGACAAGGGAGACAATTTAATAACTCTTTCTCTTTTTTTCACTTTTACTTCACAATTCACTTTACCACTTGAGCCAATGCTCCAAAGGTTCAATCAACTCGTTTGCTTTCACAACTTGTAATATACCTTGAGCCAATGCTCCTCGATGTTCAAAGCTCACAATTGTTTCCTCAAACTTTTCACAACAAATAGAAATCACTTCTAAAGCATAGATAATTCAACGAAATCATGAAAATCACATTACAAGACTCGCGGTCATGCTTGACACTGATGCATAGATACTCGTCACCATGCCTATATGTCGTACTCAACAATAATCACGTAGCAAATAGGACTCGACTCCTAATCCTTCAAGCTAAGGTTAGACCAAACACTTACCTCGCTTTGCAATCAATTCAAAATTCCAATAAGTCTTTAGATTATCAACAACCAATTAAATTAGCTCATACAATTTGAGAGAACATAAATATCAACAACGGGCTAAAAAGTTTCCATACCTAAGCCATTAGAGAAGAATCTATCCTCCCTTATCTATTTAACATAGCAACTGCTAGCACTAATAGAAAAATAAAAAAAATATATGTATTGCTTCCAAACAATTGAGATATAAAATGAATTATAAAGAATTGGATAATTTATTTTACCATAAGACAACACAATTGACATTTGTTCAGCCGATGTCTGAGTCGATTCATAATTTAAAACATTATCCCCACAGAAATGTATGTCATCAATTCCTTTATTCTTGTGTAATTTTATGGTTGATCAACATTATTGGAGTTTCTTTAAACATTGATAGAATCGAATTATATTTATGTGACCATTCTCTTTCTGAGAATCATTTTAAAAGTATTCGACTCCAAACCACATACATTACACGTCTTGATTCTCAAAACTGAAAATGCTAATTGAGCGAGAGATATAGATTTATTTTTAAATTAATTAAGAGTATTAATTTACCCACACTATCTTTATACCCTCTCCCCCCATTACTACTAGAAATTCGGGTTTTAGAGACTACAAAAAGCAACCAATGTTGGTCTGTTTATGCAAAATACTGACCAAAACCCGTCCAAACATGTTTGGTCGCTATTTTAGTGGTCGCTTTTGTATACCGACCAAAGTTGGTCGCACAGGTAAAAGGACCAACTGTGCAATTTAAAGCACATACCGACCAACTTTGGTCTGTAATATATTTTAATAATTTAATTTTACCGACCAAAGTTGGTCGGTGTATGTAAATTACGTTATATTATTAATTATTAAAATTTAAAGATTAGTGACCAAAGTTGGTCGGTAAATTAAAATATATATTTTTATAAAAAAATAAAATTTAAAAATTAGCGACCAAAGTTGGTCGGTAAATGTGAAATCTGGGTAATCCTTATTCATTAACCAACCAACTTTGGTCGGTAATTATTAATTTTTTTTTAAGATTAAGCGACCAACTTCGGTCGCTAATCAGAAGAATTTTTTTTTAATTAAATACCGACCAACTTTGGTCTGTTTTCTAGGTTTTAATTTTGGCATAAAATGCTTGTTTTGGGAGCTACACCACCTGCCAGTATACTAAAATTCCTAAACAGGCATTTTATGCCAACAACAACAACAACAATAATAAACAACAACAGCAACAATAACAACAACAACAACAACACAATCAATAAATACATTAAAACTAACAAATTAAAGTTCAATAGAACTAAATAATACAAAACCAAGTTAATACTTATTACAACTAGTTCAGAACCGGTTCTATTTGTCTAGTTCAAAGTATGTGATGACCTTTTCACTAGTTTTAGAAATAAATTCTGTGTTTTGAGGCCTTAAAACCTTTTTTTATCTCACCTCGATTTGCGTGCATAGTCCGGACATGTATCCGAAAAGCCATTATGTGAAAATTTGTGAAAAATGATAAATTTTGCTTTTAAAATGAATTTAAGTTGACTTTGGTCAACATTCTTGATAAACGAATCCGGACTTGTGATCCGACGGTCTCGTAGGGTCCGTGGTAAAATTTGGGACTTGGGCATATGCCTGGAATCGAATTCCGAGGTCCCAAGCCCGAGAAATGAATTTTTAAAGAAAATTATTTTCTGGAATATACAAGAGTTTTTGGAAATAAAGATGTTTGAAAATTGATGGTATCGATCTCATATTTTGGTTCCGGAGCCCGGTACAAGTTTGAAATAATAATTAGGTTGAATCTGTAAAATTTGGTAAAGATCGGAATTGGTTTGGTATAAAACGGACTTGAAGTTAAGAAATTGGAATTTTTGGTGTTCTTGAATGATTTCATGAATTTGGGGTTTAATTCAAAGTTGTTGATGTTTTTTTGATGATTTGATTGCACGACCAAGTCCGTATGATGTTTTTAGGTTGGTGTGCATGTTTGGTTTGGAGCCCCGAGGGCTCGGGTGAGTTTTGGATAGGCCACGGAGTGGAATTGAATTTAGGAAGTTGCAGGTTTCAGCTGGTATGTGTTGCAGGCCCTAATCTCGCAATTGCGAGGTCAAGTGTCACAATTGCGAGCCTATCAGGCTTGGGAATTGCAAGGGTCACTTCGTAATTGCGAAGTATGCCCTGGCCAACCTTTCTCGCAATTGCGAGCAATTCTTCTCAAATGCGAATAACCCAGATATCCCTAGCTGTTGCAAATACGACATCCCTTTCGTAAATGCGAGTTCGCAATTGCGAACATCTGATCGCAAATGCGAGATAGCAGGTTCCTTAAGGGTTCGCAATTGCGACATCTGCAACCTGCTAAATCATAACTTAGACACATTTTCAGCCATTTTTCAAAACCTAAACAACTTTGGGCGATTTTTCAAAGACTAGTACTCTCCCAAATCGATTGTAAGTCATTTCTAACTCGTTTTCATTAATCTTTAACATCTTTTCACATGATTTCAACTCAAAATTAAGGGTTTTCATAGGAGAAACTGGGTGTTTTGGGTAGAACTTAGTATTTTTCAAATTTTGGGGATTTGGACCTCGATTTGAGGTCCGATTTCAAAATAAATTATATATTTGGGTTCGTGGGTGAATGGTTAATCGGGTTTTGGTTCGAACCTCGAGTTTTGACTGTAACGACCCGACCTGTCATTTTGAGCTCTAGCGCGTCGTTCAGTAGTTTGATGTCATGAGAAGCTTTACTTCAGGTATTATGACTTGTATGCGGGGTCGAAATTGAATTTCGGGAAGTTTAGAGTCGATTTAGAAAGAGAATTCTCATTTCGGAAGCTTTAAGTTGAAAGAATCGACTAAGATTGGATTTTTGAGTAAACGATCTTGGAATCAGGATTCGAAGGTTCCAGCAGGTTCGTATGATGATTTCGGACTTGGGCATATGCTCGAATTAGAATTTAGAAGTCCGTAGGACATTTCAACGCATTTTGGCGAAAGCCGGAAAATAGAAGATTTTTGGAGAGTTTGACTGGGGAGTTAACTTTTTGATTCTGGAAATTGGAGCAGCTCCGTTATGTCATTTATGACTTGTGTGTAAAATTTGAGGTCAATCGGAATTGATTTGATAGGTTTCGGCATCGAATGTAAAATTTGGAATTTGTTAGTTTTGAATAAGCTTGAATTGGGGTGCGATTCATGTTTTAGTGTTGTTCAATGTAATTTGAGGCATCGACTAAGTTCGTGTTATGTTATGGGACTTGTTAGTATACTTTGTTGGGATCCCATGGGGCTTGGATGAGTTTTGGAGGAGTTTTTGGAAGAGTTTGGCGTTTTGAGCATAAGCATGTAATGATTCAAAGGTCCATTTTTAGTTCTAGAGATCGAAACTCGATTTCGAGACTTCCGAGATTTTGATAATGAATTATAGGAGTGATCTAGAAAGTTTGGTCTAATTTCATCAAGCGCGATTAAGTTTTTAGCGCAAAATATGAGTTAATTATTTAACGAATGAAATTAGTATCACATTGAGTAAATGAGCTCTGAATTGAGTTTCAATTGAAGGAATAGGTTCGTATTATTATTTGTGACTCACAGGAATAAGAATCACCGAATTCCGAGTTCATATGATGAAGTTAAAGCATTTTTAGTGAAATTAAAAGCTACTGAAATTTCTGGGCAGCTGCTGAAATTTCTGGGCAGCTACTGTGTTTTTCGCAAGTGCATGAACAGTACCGTACCTGTGTGAACACTAACCGCAGGTTAGAAAATACTGGACAGTGCATAAATCGAGCAGTCCGAGATTTTTACTCATTTTTGGAGCTATGGAGCTTGGATTAAAGCGATTTTGAGGCAATTTTTACCATATGGATTGAGGTAAGTGTTCTATATCCCAACGTGATTATATTTAATGATTCCATGGTTATTTTCATCAAGTATTAGTGAATCAAATGGAAGAAATTGGAGAAAATTTGTAAACTTTTCAAAAACGAAAATTCTAGATTTGGAGGTCGATTCGTTATCGGAATTTGATAAAATTGGTATGGTTGAACTCGTATCGGAATGGGTTGTCAGATTTTGTGAGTTTTTTAGGGATCCGGGCGCGTGGCCCCTAGGGCGATTTTGTCAACTCTTCGAGCGGAGTTAGGAATTTATCTAAATTGAATTTTTGTGATTATTAGAGCCTATATTTATGGATTTTCTCATTTCTTGGCTAGTTTTGGAGCGTTGCGCATGAATTTGAGTCGTCGGAAGGGCTTGGAAGCCGGTTTTGGAACCTCGGAGCGAGGTGAGTCTCCTTTCTAACTTTGTAAGAGGGAATTGTCCCCATAGGTGAATTAATTGGATTTGTGCTCCTAATTGTGGTGGTCATACGCACGAGGTGACGAGAGTCCGTGCGTAGCTAATATTATGTTTAAGTCCGGGTAGTCTAGGACCCAAAAGCATGCTATACTTGGAATATTTGTAATCTTATTAACAATTTGAATTGCTTAAATCACATCGAATTAGTAAATAAATTTCTAAAAAGATTAAACTTTATTTTCTTGAATTGTTAAAAGAAAATTGGCTTTTCCTTGGATAATTGTTCCCTGATGAATTCTTGATTGACGGATTATTGTGTTTATTTATATTTGACCGCGTCGCATGTATGATTCGCGAGCGTGGTAATAGATGTATCTATGGTTCACGCCATTCGACCCTCTGGCATTGCATAGTTTAAATATTGTTGGATCGGGCCATACGTCCTCGGCATGATTTGCGCATGCTTGTATTGCTTGCCTTGGGATTTATAGATGTTGGTATTATCTCTCCCTGACTTGAGATACATGTATAAATGATGAAAAATGAATTTGGAAATCTCCTATTAATGAAAGAATTACTTACTTGGTTTATGCTATTGAGTTACACC
The DNA here is from genome assembly GCF_000393655.2 of Nicotiana sylvestris. NCBI lineage: Eukaryota > Viridiplantae > Streptophyta > Magnoliopsida > Solanales > Solanaceae > Nicotiana > Nicotiana sylvestris. Next base: position 150,540,785 of record NC_091060.1, read on the forward strand.
CATCTTTATGAAAATCCGTGATTTACTATATTATTGGTATGTTATTATCGGACCACTAGTAAGTGTCGAAGTCGCCCCTTGTCTCTACTTCTTCGAGATTAGACGGGATACTTACTGGGTACACGTTGTTTTCGTACTCATACTACACTTACTGTGCATTTTTGTTGCACAGGTTCATGTGTGGCTAGTGGCTTAGTGGCATAGCGGCATGGTTGATACGGAGACTTAAGTGAGCAACATTTATCGAGATGACCCGTAGCCAGCAGAGTCTCCTTCAGAGTATTGTACTGTATTTCCATTTCTGTCCACTTTGTATTCCGGACAGTTACTGTATTTTATTTCATTCCCTAGTAAATGCTCATGCACTTGAGACACCAGGTTTTGGGATGATTATGGGGTATCTTGTATTAACTTCTTAACATTTATATTTAATTTGAAATGATTACCTTTTACTAGTAAAATTGAAGGAAAATCATAGTTTTCAAAAATTATTAAAACGAGAATTTAATTGAGTATTTTGGTTGGTTTGCCTGACAACAGTGTCCGGCGCCATCACGACCCTTAGTGGATTTTGGGTTGTGACATTGACCATGTGGGCCCGGGGTCGATTTTTGACTTTTTGGGGAAAATCATTGGAAAGCTTATTTTCATGCATTGGAATTGATTCATTTAGCATTTATTGATATAGTCAAGTAATGTGTGGCTAGATACAAGCGAATTGGTGGTGGAAACGAGAGGTAAAGCAGTAGTTGAGGCTTGAATTGTGTTCATGGCATCGAAGTAAGTGTTTGATCTAACCTTAGTTTGAGGGATTAAGAGTTGTGTCTTATTTGATATGTGTTAATTGTGGAGTACGACGTATAGGCATGGTGACGAGTATCTATACGTCGGTGTCAAGCATGTCCCTGGGTCTCATATTGTAATTGTTGTGACTCCGTTGTGATTTGTTCATACTTAATATGTTGATTATCATTGTTGGTTCCCCTGCCGGGATGTTATTATTTATGATATTGTTTCCGTTGCCAGAATGTTATTGTTATGACATTGTCTCCCTTGCCGGGATGTTATTGTTTACGATATTGTCTCCATTGTCGGGATGTTATTGTTACACTCTTGTTCCCTTATTGGGATTCTTTTATGATTGATGTTGATATGTAAATGGGATCGGGTTGCACGCCTGCAATAAGATATATGAAATGGGAGTGGGTAGCACGCCGCCACGGTGATATTTGAAATGGGATCGGGTTGCACGTCTATAACAAGATATATGAAATGGGATCGGGTTGCATGCCTGCAACAAGATATATGAAATGGGATCGGGTGGCACGCCGCCATAGTAATATATGAAATAGGATCGGGTTGCACGTATGCAACAAGATATATGACATGGGATCGGGTGGCACACCGCCACGGTAATCTATGAAATGGGATCGGGTTGCACACCTGCAACAAGAAAGAGATGAAAGTGAATACTGTGTTTATCTTTCTTATTCTTGTTAGCAATCAAATTTGGTTTCTTTACATTTCTCTTTGGTATTCTGTTGTTATCTAATACTCCCCGCAACATGCTTTCCCCCTCCCACCTTTAACTGTAAATATCTGTTTTTATTTTTCCGTTGTATATGATATAACTGCACAGGTTTATTTGGTAGTCTGGTCCTAGCCTCGTCACTACTTCGCTGAGGTTAGGCTAGGCACTTACCAGCAGATAGGGTCGGTTGTGTTGATACTACACTCTGTACTGTGTACAGATCCTGGTGCTACAGCTTTTGGACCGCAGTGAGGATGCTGTCTTCAGTCCATTCAAGCGACCCGAGGTAGTCGTGCAGGTGTCCGTAGGCCCTGGCGTCTCCTCCTATCTTTCTATATTGTTTCTTCTATGTATTTCTAAAACAGCTTGTATTTATCTTTCAGACCCTTATTTGTAGTATTCTTAGACAGTCTGTGAAATTGTGATACTAGATCTGGGTAGTTTTTTTTAGTTTATGGAATTGTACCGGTATTAATATTAAACTGTTACATTTCATCTCTTCCGCTTATTTAATTTCGTTGTTTATATGATGTTTGTTCACCATTGTTAAAGGATTAAAATATATGGAAACGGTTAAGTAATTGGAATAATTGGCTTGCCTAGCTTTCATTAGTATGCACCATCATGACCCCCGAGGGTGGAAAATCTGTGTCGTGACAAGTTGGTATCAGAGCTCTAGATTACTTATGTCTCATAATTCACGAACAAGCTTAGTAGACTCTGAGGGATCAGTACGGAGACGTCTGTATTTATCCCTCAGAGGCTACAGAGTTAGGAAAAACTTCACATCTATTCTTTCCTGTCGTGCGGTTTGGTTTCCCAATGCTAATTGAATTTCTACTATATTCTTTCATAGATGGCAAAAACACGTGCTTCCTCATCCACTGGTCAGAAGCCCGAGCCCCTAGAAATAGCTCCCACAAGGGACAGAGGGTGAGGCCGTGCTAGAGGCCGAGGTAGGGGCAGAGCTCAGCCCAGAGCAGCAGCACCAGCAGTGGAGCCTCAGGTTGAGTTTGATGATGAGGTTCCGGCCCAGGCAGTTTCGGTGGGCCTAGCTCAGGTCCCAGAGGGGTTCATTGCTACCCCAGTACTCCAGGATGCTCTAGTCCATCTAGTGGGCCTTATGGAGAATGTTACCCAGGCAGGCTTGCTTCTTGTAGCACCAGCCGTCTCTCAGGCTGGAGGAGGAGCCAAGACTCCTGCTACTCGCACTCCGGAGCAGATGGCTCCCCAGTTTCAGACTCTAACAGCTCAGCCAGTTGGAGCAGTTCAGCCGGGTATGGTAGCTTAGATCGGTGATGGAGCAGCTTTGTCTGCTGATGCATTGTGGAGATTGGACAGGTTCACCAAGCTCTTCACTACCACTTTCAATGGTGCATCTTCTGAGGATCCCCAAGATTATTTAAACAACTGTCATGAGGTTCTCAGGAACATGCGGATAGTGGAGACCAATGGGGTCGACTTTGCTGCTTTTTGCTTATCTTTATCTGCCAAGACTTGGTGGAGAAATTATTGTTTAGCTAGAATAGTTGGGTCACCAGCTTTGACTTGGGATCGGTTTTCTCAGCTATTTCTGGAGAAGTTTCTTCCTATCACTCAGAGGGAGAACTATCGGAGGTAGTTTGAGCATCTCCAGCAGGGTTCTATGACCGTTACTCGATACGAGACCAAATTTATTGACTTGTCCCGCCATGTTCTTCTTATACTTCCGACTGAGAGAGAGAGAGAGTGAGGAGGTTCATTGAGGGACTCATTCAGCCTATTCGAATGCAGATAGCTAAGGAGACAAGGAGTGAGATTTCTTTTCAGGAGGCGGCCAATGTGGCTAGGAGAGTTGAGACGGTTCTATCAAAGGGGGGTGGTCAGGGGTCAGACAAGAGACCTCATCATTCTGGTAAGTTCAGTGGTGCCTCGTCTGGAGGTAGGGATTCTTTTGGTAGGGGCCATCCTCCCAGCCATTTCATTCAACACTTCAGGCTTTTCACAATGCCCTAGGTGGCTGTGGTCCTCACATGCAGTATTCAGATTAGCAGTCCTATAGTGCATCGCCAGCTCCTATCAGTGGACCTATGCTTTAGAGTTTTTCGGGTCGTCAGCCCCAGCAGCCGAGGGCTTATTTTACTTGTGGCGACACGAGGCATATTACTAGATTTTGCCCTCGAGCACCAAGCAGTTCTCAGCACCAGGGTTCCTGTGCCATGGTTCAGGCACCGAGTGTTCCACCCGCCCGCTCAGCCAGATAGAGGTACAAGTGGGGTGCTAGAGGTGGAGGTAGAGGTATTAAAGGTGGAGCTCAGGCCGCTAGAGGTAGAGGCCAGCCAGCAGGAGGTCGTCCCATAGATGTAATTCATAGTGGTGGGACCTAGCCCCGATGTTATACTCTTCCAGCCAGGCCTGAGGCTGAGGCTTACGATGCAGTTATCATAGGTATTGTTCTGGTTTGTAGTAGAGATGTTTCAGTTCTATTTGATCCAGGGTCTACATACCCCTATGTGTCATCTTATTTTGCACCGTATCTGGTCATGCCTAATGATTCTTTGAGTGCTCATATATATATATACACCGGTGGGTGATTCTATTATGGTAGATTGTATCCATCATTCTTGTATAGTGGTGATTGGGGGTCTTGAGACTCGAGTAGACTTATTACTTTTGGACATGGTTGATTTTGATGTCATATTGGGGATGGACTAATTATCACCTTACCATGCTATCTTGGACTGTCATGCCAAGATTTTGACCTTAGCCTTGCCGAGTTTACCTCATTTAGAGTGGAGAGGGACTCCTAGTCATTCTACCCATAGTGTTATCTCATATATGAAGGTTCGGTGTATGGTCAAGTAGGGGTGTTTGGCCTATTTGGCATTTGTTCGTGATTCTAGTGTTGAGGTTCCTTCTATGGATTTTGTGCTTGTAGTTCGTGAGTTTCCTAAGGTATTTTTTTCAGACTTGCTGGGTATGCCACCCGACAAGGATATTGACTTCTACATTGATTTGGCTCCGGGCACCCAGCCCATTTCTATTCCACCGTATCGTATGGCCCCGCCTGAGTTGAAAGAATTGAAGGAGCAGTTGCAAGACTTGCTTGATAAGGGCTTCATTAGGCCTAGTGTATCGCCTTGGGGTGCGCCGGTGTTGTTTGTTAAGAAGAAGGACGGATCTGTGAGGATATGTATAGATTACCGACAGTTGAACAAGGTTACAATCAAGAATAAGTATTTATTGCCGGGGATTGATGATTTGTTTGATCAACTTTAGGGTGCCAAGGTATATTCGAAGATTGACTTGAGATCTGGCTACCATCAGTTGAGTATTAGGGCATTTGATGTCCCTAAGACAGCTTTTCGCACTCGGTACGGGCATTATAAGTTCTTGGTAATGTCATTTGGGTTGACCAATGCCCCAGCAGCTTTCATGGATTTGATGAACTGAGTGTTCAAGCCTTACTTAGATTCGTTTGTGATAGTCTTCATTGATGATATTTTGATCTATTCCCGCAGCAGGGAGGAGCATGAGCAGCATTTGAGAGTGGTTCTTCAGACTTTGAGAGATAGTCAATTGTATTCTAAGTTTTCGAAGTGTGAGTTCTGGTTGAGATCAGTTGCACTCTTGGGTCATGTTGTATCAACAGAGGGTATTTAGGTAGATCCTAAGAAGATAGAGGCAGTCAAGAACTGGCCTAGACCCACATCAACTACAGAGATCCGAAGTTTCTTGGGTTTGGCAGGCTATTATCGTCGGTTTGTGGAGGGGTTTTCATTTATTGCAGCCATGATGACCAGGTTGACCCAGAAGCCAGTTCAGGTGGTCGGACGAGTGTGAGGTGAGCTTTCAAAAGCTCAAGATAGCTTTGACTACGACGCTGGTGTTGGTTTTGCCCACAGGTTCAGGGCCATATACAGTTTATTATGATGCATCTCGTATTGGGCTTGGTGCGGTGTTGATGTAGGATGGCAAGGTCATTACTTATGTTTCGCGGCAGTTGAAGATTCATGAAAAAAATTATCCAGTTCATGATTTGGAGTTAGCAGCCATTGTTCACACGTTGAAGATTTGGGGGCATTATCTATATGGCATGTCATGTGACGTGTTCACGGATCACAAAAGTCTACAGTATTTGTTTAAGCAGAAGGAGCTAAATTTGAGGCAGAGAAGGTGGTTGGAGCTATTAAAGGACTATGATATCACCATATTATATCATCCGGAAAAGGCCAATGTGGTGGTCGATGCTTTGAGTAGGAAGTCAGCCAGTATGGCCAGTCTTACGTATATTCCGGTCGGTGAGAGACCGCTTGCTTTGGATGTTCAGGCTTTGGCCAATCAGTTCGTGAGGTTGGATGTTTCTGAGCCTAGTCGGGTGTTAGCTTGCACAGTCGCTCGTTCTTCTTTATTGGAGCGTATCCGAGATCGGTAGTATGATGACCCTCATTTGTGTGTCCTTAGGGACATGGTGCAGCACGGTGGTGCCAAGCGGGTTACATTAGGAGATGATGGAGTTTTGAGGCTGCAGGGTCGAGTTTGTGTGCCTAATGTGGATGGGCTTCGAGAGTTGATTTTAGAAGAGACCCATAGTTCCTGGTACTCTATTCATCCGGGTGCAGCTAAGATGTATCAGGATTTGCGGCAGCATTATTGGTAGAGGAGGATGAAGAAGGATATTGTTGCATATGTGGCTTGGTGTTCGAATTGTCAGCAGGTAAAGTACAAGCATCAGAGACCTGGTGGTTTGTTCCTGAAGATTGAGATTCCTGAGTGGAAGTTGGAGCATATCACTATGGACTTTGTTGTTGGACTCCCACGGACTTAGAGGAACTTTGATTCAGTATGGGTTATTGTTGACCAAGTTAGCACATTTTATTCATGTGGCAGTCTCCTATTCTTCCAAAAGGTTAGCTGAGATTATCCGGGAGATTGTTCATCTTCATGGTGTGCCCATGTCTATCATTTCGGATCGAGGTACGCAGTTTACCTCACATTTCTAGAGAGCAATTTAGCATGAGTTGGGCACACGGGTTGAGTTGAGCACAACATTTTATCCCCAGACGGACGAGCAGTCCGAGCGTACTATTTAGATTTTGGAGGATATGCTCTGAGCTTGTGTTATTGACTTTGGAGGCTCATGGGATCAGTTCTTGCCTTTAGCAGAGTTTGCCTACAACAACAGCTATCAGTCGAGCATCCAGATAGCTCTTTATGAGGCTTTATATGGTAGGCGGTGTCAGTCGCCGGTTGGATGGTTTGAGCCGGGAGAAGCTCGATTGTTGGGTACGGATCTAGTATAGGAGTCCTTAGACAAGGTCAGGATCATTCAGGATAAGCTTCATACAGCTCAGTCCAGGCAAAAGAGTTATGCCGACCGTAAGGTTCGTGATGTGGCATTCATGGTCGGCGAGTAGGTGTTGCTTCGGGTATCGCCTATGAAGGGTGTGATGAGATTTGGGAAGAGGGGCAAGCTTAGCCCTAGATTCATTGCCCCGTTTGAGATTCTTGATTGAATGGGAGAGGTGGCTTACAGACTTGTGTTGTCGCCGAGTTTATCAGTCGTGCATCTAGTATTTCATGTGTCCATGCTTTGGAAGTATCACGGCTATCCATCCCAAGTGTTAGACTTCAGCACTGTCTATTTGAACAAGGACTTGTCCTATGAGGAGGAGCCGGTAGCTATTCTAGATCGACAGGTTCATTAGTTGAGATCGAAGAGTTTTCCTTCCATTTGTGTTCAGTGGAGAGATCATCCTGTTGAGGCATTGACCTAGGAGTCCGAATCCAATATGCGGAGCCGTTATCCCCATCTTTTCTCTAACTCAGGTACTTTCTTTTTATGTCCGTTCGAGGACGAATAGTTGCTTTAGAGGTGGAGAATGTGATGACCCAAAAGGTTATCACTTGTTTTAGAAATAATTCTGTGTTCTGAGGCCTTAAAAACCTCTTTTCGTCTCACCTTGATTTGTGTGCACAGTCTAGGTGTGTATCTGAAAAGCCATTATGTGAGAATCTGTTAAGAATGATAAATTTTGCTTTTAAAATGAATTTAAGTGACTTTGATCAACATTCTTAGTAAACAAACCCGGACCCATGATTCGACAGTCTCATAGGGTCCGTACTAAAATTTGGGACTTGGGCATATGCCCGGAATCGAATTCCGAGGTCCCAAGCCCGAGAAATGAATTTTTAAGAAAATTATTTTTTGCAATATATAAGAGTTTTTGGAAATAAAGATGTTTGAAATTGATGGTATCGGGCCATATTTTGGTTTCGAAGCCCCGTACAAGTTTGAAATAATAATTAGGTTGAATCTGTAAAATTTGGAAATGATCGGAATTGGTTTGGTATAAAACGGACTTAAAGTTGAGAAAATGGAAATTTTGGTGTTCGTGAATGATTTCCTGAATTTGGGGTTTAATTCATAGTTGATGCTATTTTGATGATTTGATTGCACGACCAAGTCTTTATGATGTTTTTAGATTGGTGTGCATGTTTGGTTGGGAGCCCCGATGGCTCGGGTGAGTTTTGGATAGGCCACGGAATGGAATTGAAATTAGGAAGTTACAGGTTTCAACTGATATGTGTTGCAGGCCCTAATCTCGCAATTGCGAGATCAGGTGTCACAATTGCGAGCCTATCAGGCATGGGAATTGTGAGGGTCACTTCACAATTGCGAAGTATGCCATGGCCAGCCTTTCTCGCAATTGCAAGCAATTCTTCACAAATGCGAATAACCCAGATATCCCCAGCTGTCGCATATGTGACATCCCCTTCGCAAATGCAAGTTCGCAATTGCTTACATCTAATCGCAAATACGAAGATAGCAGGTTCCTTAAGGGTTCGCAATTACGAATCCTGGTCGCAATTGCGACATCTGCAACCTGCTAAATCATAACTTAGATGCATTTTCAGCCATTTTTCAAACCTTTTAACCTAAACACCTTTGGGCGATTTTTCAAAGACAACTACTCTCCCAAATCGATTGTAAGTCATTTCTAACTCATTTTCATTAATCTTTAACATCTTTTTCACATGATTTCAACTCAAAATCAAGGGTTTTCATGGGGAAATTGGGTGTTTTGGGTAGAACTTAGTTTTTTCAAAATTTGAGGATTTGGACCTCAATTTGAGGTCCGATTATAAAATAAATTATATATTTGGGTTCGTGGGTGAATGGGTAATCGGGTTTTGGTTCAAACCTCAGGTTTTGACCATGTGGGCCCGAGGTCGATTTTTGACTTTATGGAGGAAATCATTGGAAAACTTATTTTCATTTATTGGAATTAATTCATTTAGCATTTATTGATATAGTTAAGTAACTTGTGGCTTGATACAAGACGATTGGTGGTGGAAACGAGAGGTAAAGCGGTAGTTGAGGGTTGAATTATGTTCGTGGCATCGAGGTAAGTGTTTGGTCTAACCTTAGCTTGAGGGATTAGGAGTTGTGTCTTATTTGCTATGTGTTAATTGTGGAGTATGATGCATAGGCATGGTGACGATTATCTATACGTCGGTGTCAAGTATGCTCGTGAGTCTCGTATTGTAATTGTTGTGACTCCATTGTGATTTGGTCATGCTTAATATGTTGATTATCATTGTTGGTTCCCCTGCCGGGATGTTGTTGTTATACGTTTGTTCCCTTGTTGGGATTCTTTTATGATTGATGTTGATTGTAAATGGGATCGGGTTGCACACCTGCAATAAGATATATGAAATGGGAGCGGGTGGCACGCCGCTGCAATTATATTCGAAGTAGGATCGAGCTGCACGCCTGCAACAAGATATATGAAATAGGATCAGGTTGCACGCCTGCAACAAGATATATGAAATGGGATCGGGTTGCACGCCTACAACAAGATATATGAAATGGGATCGGGTGGCACGCCGCCACGGTAATATATGAAATAGGATCGGGTTGCACGCTTGCAACAAGATATATGAAATGGGATCGGGTTGCACGCCGGCAACAAAATATATGAAATGGGATCGGGTTGCACGCCTGCAACAAGATATATGAAATGGGATCGGGTGGCATGACACCACGATAATATATGAAATGGGATTGGGTTGCACGCCTGCAACAAGAAAGAGATGAAAGTTAATACTGTGTTTATCCTTCTCATTCTTGTTAGCAATTGAATTTTGGTTTCTTTACATTCCTCTTTGGTATTCTGTTGTTATCTGATACTCCCCACAGCATGCTTTCCCCCTCCCACCTTTAACTGTAAATATCTGTTTTTTCCGTTGTATATGATATAACTGCACAGGTTTATTTAATAGTCTAGTCCTAGCCTCTTCACTACTTTGCTGAGGTTAGGATAGGCACTTACCAGCATATGGGGTCAATTGTGCTGATACTACACTCTGCACTATATGTAGATCCCGGTGTTGTAGCTTTTGGACCGCAGTGAGGGTGCTGTCTTCAGTCCATTCAGGTGACCCGAGGTAGTCCTACAGGCATCTGCAGGCCCTAGCATCTCCTCATGTCTTTCTATACTGTTTCTTCTATGTATTTCCAAAATAGCTTGTATTTATCTTTCAGACCCTTATTTGTAGTACTCTTAGACAGTCTGTAAAATTGTGACACCAGATCTGGGTAGCTTTTTTTTAGTTTATGGAATTGTATAGGTATTAATATTAAACTGTTACATTTCGTCTCTTCCGCTTATTTAATTCCGTTGTTTATATGATGTTTGTTCACCATTGTTAAAGGATTAAAATATATGGAAAAGGTTAAGTAATTGGAACAATTGGCTTGCCTATCTTTCATTAGTAGGCGCCATCACGACACCCGAGGGTGGAAAATTCGGGTCGTGACAAAGTATATACAAGTCAATGAGTGTTTTGTATAAATTCATCATTATCGTCTGATGAACTTTCATCTAAAAGATGGTGCCGAGAAGGGTCTTGTGGAGGACATGAAGAACGACCACGGGGAGGACGGGAGGAACTCTCATGTTCAAGTCAGGCCTTTGGCGATGACTCACGAGACCGGGGCAATGGAAAAGCTCCAGTAGATAGGAGAGTTCTGATCTGAGCTTGCATGCCAAGGAATTGAGCATCTCTAAACCGTTCTCTTTCCTTGGCCGCTTCTAGCTCGGATGTGAGCTTTGTCACAGTCTCTCGCATAGCGGAGAGGCTCTCCCCATCAAGTTGCTTGCCTTGCAAGGAAGTCCCTATTCCTTGCATTCCACACTTATAGCGATGGAACGTTTTAGTAGGAAGACCGTATACCTTCCCCCATTTTGGACCGCCAGCAGACTTCATCCATATTCTTTCAACATCCTCATCCGAAGGTTGGATTGGCTCGCCCGATTCACCAATTGGCTGAGTGCAGATGAACTCCTCCACGTTAGTTTGGTAGTGATCCTATACGAAAATCTAAATTGAATTAGTATTTCAAAATTTATATAAAAGTAAATTAAAATACTTAAAGAAAAGTGAAAGCTTACATATATAGTCGAGGCCCGATCCTCGACCCACCTTTCTTGATCCATCTCTTTCTTCTTCTTTACAATATGTGTCTCCTTGAATAGCTCATCATGGTTCATTAGACGCCCCAACTTCTTTTCCTGAAAACAAATTAATTTAGTTAATAAACTGAATAGATATACTTTGAAAATTAAAATAATTTGAGCAATTTCGTACCAATCTTTTTTTATTGTCCCTAGGCTGACCGCACCTCCAGTGTGCAAGGAGCCTCCTTTCTCAGATGCGCGAGCTTTCTTTCCTTTTTCACTCTTCTCCAAGAACTTTGCGGTAATCCATTGCCTTTGCAAATCTTTCCATAAATTTTGAATTAACCAGCCAGGCTTCTTGTTCTTCTTTCTAGCTTCGGAGAAAGTATGCGACAATCGCTTGCGAGCATTGTGATTAAAATTTGCAGTCACATACGCGCTATAGCGGTGTTCCTAGACATTCTTGCTTTGTATTTCAAAAGTTAAATATTAAACAAGAAATATCATAAATATAAATTATTAAACTGCTTAAAAGAACATTTATACCTTAAATTGATTGAAAATTTGCTCCTTCAGCGAGAATGGGAAATCAGACCAAGCCGCATAAGGGCCATTATAAAGCTTTATGATGGCTTTGGTGATTATCCTCGTAGTCCTATTACTTGGGATGAACCTGCAATTTTATAACAAAAACACATTAATATCTTAGTAAAAACTTTACAAAACAATAAATGCAAAAATAATAAATAACTCTTACTCATCACCCTCAGGGACTATGATGATCCTACCATATTGATCATAATTCACCTACTCGTCTTCATCAACACCATTGTCTGAACTATGTACATTAGAGGCATGTGTGGACGGTGTAGGGGGGTCAGAGCTACTACCTCGTAGGCGAAGGCCTGAAATAAATGGAGTTGCTGATGAAGATTGATGTGATCCCTGTGAATGCAACATAGCTGGATGGACCTCAAGTAGTTGTGATACTGATGGTTGTGATCAAAGTGGCTGTGATCCATGTGGTTATGACATGGATGGATGCGATCCATGCGATGCAAATGGCTGCGATCCACGTGGTCGTGAGGCAGTTGGACTATATGTCGGACGTACAGTCCTATGGCCCTATGATAAAAGACTTGGTGTCTACATGAAGGTGTAGGGCTCGTGATACTATGGCATCTTAGTATAGCCTTGGGGTAGAGGATAAGACATAGGCATCTCTGTAGAGGGTGGAAAAGATGGAGTATCATTAACTACCCTCCTCTTTTCCTTCCTAGCCTTTCCTCGACCCCGAGAACCAGTTGGGTCATTGTTACCTTGAACCTTGCCTATCATCTGTATAATACAATACATATTTAGATTGAAACATATATGAAACTAGCTATAAAACAAGAGTTATTTAAAAACCCAACTTTTTAAAGCTCATCGACGTATTGTTCCTTGTCCAAGAATTCTTCGTCCTCACTTGTTTGAGCTTCATCAGTTGATTCTTCGTCCTCATTTTCTATAATTGTTACTTTATTTATATCAACTTCTTCCAATATTTGTTCAGGATGTTCCAAATTATTTTCTAGCCGATCATCCACTATTTGGTGAACATTAGAGATATCGTTTTGATATGCAACATGTAACACATTCTCGGTTTCCATCCTACCTACAGGCTTAGTTTTTATTACAACCCACCAATCGGACTTATTCTGCCGCAATGGATAAGGAGCATAATACACTTGCCTAACATTATGTGCAATTATGAAAGGATTATAGCGATCATACTCTCTCGTATGATTAACTTCAATTATGTTGTATTGATTGTGTACTCTTGTACCTCTTGTTGGATTTGGGTCAAACCACTTGTATCTAAAGAGTATCAATTTCTTAAATGGCCAACCTGTATATTCTACTTCTATTATTTCTTTGAGCACACCATAATAATCAATATCTCCAACTTGGTTGCCATCACCACCTTGAACCCACACCCCGCTGTTGTTGCTATTTTTGTTTTTAGAGCAATCCTCTGTATGGAACTTATAACCATTCACTATGTACTTAGACTTTGTTGTGACCTTAAGCCCAAGTCCCCAAGATATATCTTTCAAAAATTGATTTACACCATTATTTGGATTATTTACCTACATAATGTTAAAAAAAAATTCATAAGTTAGCGTAACTTACAAACATTATTTACCTACATAGTGTTAGAACATTATCATGAAAAACTTACAAATTGTTTGAACCACGTATCAAATCTCGTATATACAGCATCATAGCCAAATTGACCCACGAAGTGACTGAGACATATCAAATATTTTTAGTAGTTGCATCAAGATGTAATCACTGTAAATTTATATTTTGATAACTAATAAATCAATACTTACTTGAGAAATGGTACAACTTCGGGACAATTTAGCAACACATGAAGTGTAGCTGACTTGTACTCCATATCACTCAAACTTCTCTTTCTAACATCCTTAGATCATCGGCCTGTTTGATTGAATATAGACATTGGCGGATATAATAGATCATTCACACATTCGACTGTGTGCCTATTGGGCCTATTCCTAGAACATGGTACGTTACTCTCAAAATAATAAGAGCAAAAATGAGCAGTTTCCTTTGCAAGATAAGTTTCGCATATAGATCCTTCAATCATATTCCTCTGCTTAACAAATTGTTTGCATTTTCCTATTGTCCTACATAATGTCATGTTAGCCATAGATCCTTCAAATAAAATAGAAAATTACATAAAACTTATAATATTACATCTCAGGGATACATCCATCTGCATTGAACAGACCCTCCAACTCGTGCCTCATGTACAAGGTGGATTGGAAGGTGTTCCATCACATCAAAAAAAACACATGGAAATATCTTTTCCATCTTACTAGAAGTTACATAAATGTTCTGATCCATCCGGAGTAGGTTTTCTTCCCTTAATGTGGTAGAACACAAGTCTTTGAAAAATAAACTAATCTCTGTGATGGGTTTCCAGATTCTTTCAGGCAAACCGCAAAATGCAATAGGCACTAAAGTCTCCATGAAAACATGATAGTCATGACTTTTCAAATGGCTCAACTTCCCTACCTCCATATCTATTTTTTTCCAAGATTCGACGCATACCCCTCAGGCATCTTCAATTTCATAACCCAATCACAAATTTGCCGTCTTTCCTCCAAAGTGAATGTGTAACTTGCTTTGGACTTGAACACATTATCATTGTTTGTTGTCTGCAAGTATAATTCAGGCCGCCTGCAATATTCTTGTAAGTCCATTCTAGCCTTCGGGTTATCCTTTTTCTTACCTTTAACATCCATCATTGTGCTGAACAAATTATCAAATTAATTTTTCTCAATATGCATGACATCAAGGTTGTGATGGATAAAATTATCCTTCCAATAAGGCAACTCCCAAAATATACTCTGTTTCGTCCAATTATGAGTAACACCATATCCGGGGAATCTATAAGGGGGAGTTTTAGTAACTTTACTGAAATTTTGGACCCTCTCCCAAATTTCCACCCCTGAAAGTATCAAAGGTGGAGAATTATATTCCATTTTATTCTTTTTGAATGCATTTTTCATCCTTCTAAACTCATGATCATGAGGCAAGAATTGACAATGACAATCAAACCATGATTGTTTTCGGCCATTTTTCAAAGTGAACGCTTTACTATTTTCCATGCAGTAAGGACAAGCTAGCTTTCCAGCAGTAATCCACTCATACAATATTTCATACGCAGGAAAATCGTTAATAGTCCACATTAAATTAGCACGCAAATTGAAATTCTGCTTGGTTGATATGTCATATGTTTCAACACTATCATACCACAATTGTTTTAGCTCGTCAATCAAAGGTTGCAAATATACATCAATCAAACTTTTCGGGTTACATGGATTGGGGATAATACAATTTAAGAATATATATGGACTAGTCATACACAACTCGGGTGGTAGATTATAAGGAGTAAGAAAGACAGGCCAACATGAATATGGTGTCGCAGATATAGAAAAAGGCGTGAGACCATCCACACATAGACCTAACCAAATGTTCCTTGGTTCACTAGCACAATCTAGATATATCCTATCAAAGTGCTTCCAAGCTTCTCCATCTGAAGGATGACACATAACATCAAGCGGTCTTCTATTTTCAAAGTGTCATCTCATATGAGGAGCAGAGCTCATCGACGCATATAACCTCTTTAACCTAGGTATAAGAGGTAAATAATGCATCCCCTTGATAGCGACATATTCCCGCTGGAAAGCCTCTTGAAACGAGGCTTTTTGCAAAATTTACAACTGTCTAAAGTTGCATCATCTTTATAATATAACACACAACCATCTTCACAACAATCAATTCTCATTGACGAAAGTCCTAACTTAGAAATTAATCTCTTTGCCTTATAAAAATTACCAGGTAATTTGATATTAGGGTCAACTAGTTCACTCATAAGGTCAATGAAAGAGTCCATGACTGCTTGAGAAATATTCCAATCAGATTTGATACTTAGTAATCTAACTGCAACAAACAGCTCAGAGTGCGAACTTCCTTTACGTAGTGGACGACTAACTTTCTCTAACTGTTCACAAAAATGTTTTACATCATCATTAGGAGTTTGTTCAACATTTTCATTGGGCTCACCCCCGAAGTGCATCCCAAAAGCATCCGTAACCATATCATGAATTCTAGAATTATGATTTGTATTCTCCACCCACCTACTACTTTCACCAACAACTATGTTATGAAATATCCCACGGCTACCATCGATCTCTCCATGATTATTCCACACAAAGTAATTCTCTATGAACCCCTTCCTATAAAGATGAAGCTTACCTTCCTCCGGTTTTTCAAACTTCATACAGTCGCACCTAACACAAGGGCACCTAATTACTCATTCACTTTGGTATGGTGGAAGTGACATTGCATGCCTAATAAAGTCATCAACCCCTTCTACAAAATCCTCCCGCAATCCCCGCCGATTAGAATAATTCCTATTGTACATCCAAGTACGATGTTCCATCTATACAAATAAAACAAGAATAAATTAATTTAGTTATTTCATATCATAATCTTTTTTATAAACTAAAAGTTCAACTACAAATCCTAAAAGTTCAATTCATATCCTAAAATTTTAATTTATAAACTAAAAGTTCAATTCATAAACTAAAAGTTCAATTCATATCCAAAAATTTCAATTTATAAACTAAAAATTCAATTTAATATCCAAAAGGTCCAATTCATAAGCTAAAAGTTCAACTACAAATCCTAAAATTCAATTCATATCCTAAAATTTCAATTTATAAACTAAAAGTTTAACTCATATCCAAAAATTTCAATTTATAAACTAAACATTCAATTTAATATCCAAAAGGTCCAATTCATAAACCAATTTTTTTAGGGATTGATAGACTTGTAAAGATCCTAATTAGTATATATAATTTATCATCAAATATATCAATTTGTAAATTGATTCATCGACTTATAACTTACTCAGATACATCGTTGAATATTAAAACCAAAATGTTTCACCTATATCTATGTATATATATGGATAAGGGTCGGGTTCTTTTAGGGATTGATAGACTTATGAAGATCCTAATTAGTATATATAATTTATCATCAAATATATGTAACGACTCGGCCGGTCATTTCATGAGTTACCGCTCTATTTTTTCCATTTTTGTTTCTTACTATTTTGTTCAGCTGTATTATATGTTATCGGGTTGATTGGTTTGGATTCGGAGAGGTTTTGGTAAGGTTTGAGACCCTTAGTCTCTTTTAAGTAAGATTAAGTTGGAAAAGTCAATCGGATGTTGACTTATATGAAAAAGGGCTCGGATGTGAATTCTGATGGTTCAGATAGCTTTGGGATTTTATTTGGGACTTAGGAGCGTGATCGAAATGTGTTTTGGAGGCCCGGAGTAGATTTAGGCTTGAATTGGTGAAATTGGAATTTTGGCGTTTTCTAGTTGATAGGTGAGATTTTGGTATAGGGGTCGGAGTATAATTCCAGAAGTTGCAGTAGGTTCGTTGTGTCATTTGGGATGTGTGTGCAAAAGTTCAGGTCATTCGGACGTGGTTTGATAGACTTTTTAATCAAAAACGGAATTTGGAATTTTTGGCTTGAATCCGATATGATTTTGGTGTTTTGATGTTGTTTTGAGCGTTCCGAAGGTTGGAACAAGTTTGAATGAAGTTATGGGATATGTTGGCAGGTTTGGTTGAGGTCTCGAGGGCCTCAGGTGAGTTTCGGGTGGTTGAACGGATCATCTCTAGTTGGAAAAAGATTACAAAAAATCTGCTGTTAGTATTCCAGACAATTGTGCTTCGCGTTCGCGAAGGGTTGGGGTGTGAGGCAGGAGCTTTGGACTTTGCATTCATGATGAGGGTCCCACGTTCGTGAAGGGCTAGGTCATTGTTTATCGCATTCGCGATAGGGATATCGCGTTCACGAAGGTTTGAGTGGCTGAGGCATCGCGTTCGCGAGGGGTGGTCGCGTTCGCGTAAGAGAAATTTTGGTCAATGGTATTTTTATGCTTTGCGAACGTGAGGCTTTAACGTGTTCGCGAAGAAGGATTTCAAATCGCTGGGCAGAATGTTTAAAAGGCCATTTTCGCAATTTTTGGCCGAAGTTCACCATTTTTTACTCGATTTTGGAGCTTTTTAAAAGAGATTGGAGAGGAAATCAAAGCGAACTTATTGGAGGTAAGAATTATGGGCTTAATACTCGATCCTATTGTGATTTCTACCTAATTAAACATGAAATTTGGGCGATTTGAAGCCTAAATTGGGGAATTAGGGCTTGGAAATTTGAGACCGTAATCTAGCGATTTGAGGGGCCATTTGTGGTCGGATTTTGGTAGTCTTGGTATGTATGAACTCGTGGGAGGATAAGGATTCCATCGATGTAATTTATATCGAATTTCGAGATGTGGACCCGGGGGTCGGGTTGGACCAATTTTGGTATTTTTGGTATAATTTGATTACTTTCGCATGAGCTTTATTCCCTTAGCTATTATAATATTATGATTCTGATTTTGGGTAGATTCGGTGCGAGTTGAGGCCAAGGCGAGAGGCAAAGGTGTTGCGAAGTAGTAATTCATTCGATTTGAGGTTAGTAACCATTGTAAATCTGGAACTGAGGGTACAAACCCCGGTATTTCGCATTATTTTGATAAATGAGGTGACGCACATGCTAGGTGACGAGCGTGTGGGCATGCACCGGTAGGGATTGTGACTTGGTTCGTCCTGTAGAGACTATTAAGCCGCGTATTTGAATTGAAATCTTATAATATTACGTGTTCTAGAGATTGATACTATATTATGGAATGTATGTCATGTTTGGGGCCTTGTGCGGACCTGTTAAGACCCTTAGGGGCATTTTTACTATTTTCCTCACTCTAATTGTTTGAAAGCATATCCTCAGTCATGTTTTACCTGTTTATTGTTTAAACCTGATTTTTATCACTTTAATTCTTAAAATGTGAAAACTGTTTGGGCTGAGTTTTCCCTAATTTCCACTGTTATGCCCGAGTGGCTGTGAGGTTAATGACTGAGAGAGGTTGAGGACTTAATGGTGAGGATTATACATAGATTATGGATCGGGCTCCTACTAGCCATTTGGTGTTGACGTTGCAAATTTCAGCACTCTTCCTAATTACTCTCCAAGTGTGGGAACCTATATTCTTGTTTTTCCTATGGTTATATTTACTATATATAGTTTTTTCCCATAGGTCATCTTTCTTTTTTCTATATCTCCAAGCTAACGCTGCATTGAAAGAGGAGTTTTTCCAATGGGTGTTAGGAATACCTAGGCCCCCTTGTTTTTTAGGCATCGTGACTATGCTCTATTTTACAAGATGGCATTTATTTTTTTCCTCCGTGCTGCCCCACAGGAAGTTCCTTTGAATAGAATCTATCTTGTTGAGGGTTTCTTTGGGGAGATCATAAATCTGCATGACGTGGTTCGGGATTACGGCTAGGGTGGCTTTTATGAGGGTTGTTCTACCTGCCATATTAAGGAACTTTGTTTTCCAGCCTGTTAGTCTATTATTCAGCCTGTCTTGGATAAATTGGAAGTCTTTTTTTGTAGGATTGGTATTGGGCATAGGGAAGCCTAGGTACTTACCGAAGTTATTAGTACATCTCATTGAGAAGCAGCTGCTAATATGATCTTTTTGACCCGTAGGAGTATTCCTGGAGAACACAATTTTTGATTTTCCAAAATTGGTAGATTGCCCAGAAGCATTGTAGAATTTGTTGATAGTGTCTATGATAGAGTTATAGCTCTTTTGGTTGGCTTCAGCTAGAAGGATAAGATCATCGGCAAAGAAAAGGTGGGAAAGCTCCAGGCTTTTGGAAATGATTTTGACTAGAGTCCATCTACAACAGTCTATTTCGTGATCGATTAACCTAGAGAGCATTTCCATGCAAATTATAAAAATATACCGGGATAGGGGTCCCCCTGTCGAATACCCCTAGATGGTTCAAAAAAATCAGTTCTTGATCCATTGATAAGTATAGCCGTGGTGGTGGTAGAGATGCAGGACATTATAAGATCAACGAGGTCAGGAGGGAAGTTTAGAGAGTTTAGGGAAAATCTAACAAACGACCATTCAATTTTGTCGAAGGCTTTTTCCAGGTCTATTTTAATCATCATTTTTGACCTTTTCCCTTTAGTTTTCCTGAAGTGGTCTAGGACCTCATTTATGGTTAGGGCATTATCCGCAACCCTTCTACCTTTAATAAAGCTAGTTTGTGTAGGGTGGATGAGAGTGGGCAGGAGTATTTTAATGCGGTTAGCAATAATCTTAGTAACGACCTTATAGGCCGTGTTACAAAGGCTTATAGGTCTAAACTGCCTGATAGTTTCAGCATTTTGACATTTAGGAATTAGACAGACTAAGGTGTTATTCATGCTTTTAAGCATTTTTTTATATGAAGGAGTCTTGGCAAAAGTTAATGAGATGGTTGCTTGTTTCCTTCCAGTATGGATGGTCTTGGTCACTAATTTTAGAATTGTAAGAGAGGTGTATATTATTAAGCAGAGATTAGTTGTGACCCGTAGTATAGAGGTTTTTGTAGTAGTCAATAATAAGGTCTTTGATGGGTTTCTGATCTTGGAGCCAATTCCCTGCTTCGTCTTTTAAGCAAATAATTCTATTTTTTCTTCTTCCTTGCATGGTGGTGATATGAAAATTTTTTGTGTTGGCGTCGCCATCTTGGATCCATTGAACCCTGGATTTGAGCTTCCAGAAATCCTCCTCTTGCCTGAGTACAATATTGTACTCGTGTAAGAGTTCATTTTCCAGGTTTATGAGGAATTGACTATGGGGGTAGTTTTGTGAGGTCTGGATGTCATTTAATCTAGCTAGTATTTTGCTCTTCCGTTTGAAAATGTTACCAAAAGTATTCTTGTTCCATTCAATAGCTTTTGAACAGAAGTTATCTATGGCTTTAGTGATATTTGGTTGGTCAGACCAAGTTATCTACCAAGGCTCTAAAGGTGGGGTGGGAGAGCCACATAGTTTCTATTCTAAAGATATTGCTATTAATAGGGAAACTTTTGAAAAAATCTAGTTTGATTGGGCAATGGTCCGAGTGGCTTCTAGTTAGATGCTTGACATTAGCTTCTTGGAATAGTTCTAACCATTCCGTGTTCGCAATGCATCTATCAAGCCATTCCATAATTACGTTTTTACAATTTTTGCTCTTGTTAGTCCAAGCAAATCTTAGGCCCTTAAATCCTAAATCCACAAGGCCACATTGGTTCATGCAATCTAAAAACTTTGATACTCTATTGTAATTTATGGGTAAGCCTCCAAGTTTTTCCGAGGCACGAGTGACTTTATTAAAGTCTCCCGCGACTAGCCATGGACCTTTATAGTTACTTGCTACTATTTATAAGTTATGCCATAGAATTGATCTTTCTTCCAAGAGGTTACTAGCATATATAATAGAATATAAGCAATTTTTTGTTGAATTTCGTAACTTTACCATGGCGTGTATCTCTTGATCCGTTCCACCAATTTGGTCGACCATTGTGTCTCCGTTGTTCCATATGAGTACAATGCCCCCCGAGTTTCCATTAGCAGGCATTTGGATGAAACTAGAGTATCCGAAATCCTTGACCAAAACATGGTGGTCCTCCATTTTAGTTTCCAGCAGGGCCACTATGCTAGGTCGATGATAATCTAGCATAGCTCTAAAAGCTCGTCTAAATTTTGCGCTATTTGCGCCTCGACAGTTCCAAATGATCATATTCATACTTATGTTTCTGCTTGATACTCCCCTTTCATAGCTACTGGTGGGATTGTGGCTGCTCCTTATGCTCTCCCGTTGCGTCCAGTAGTGAGTAAACATTGTCGGGACTAACACCACTGCAACTGGTAAAGGCTTGGGGGATTCACTTTCCTGATGGAGATGGAGCATTTCCTCAAATCCACTGGGCAACTTAAGATGAACCTTTTTTCTTTTCTTGCTTGGAAGGCCATTGTTTTTGGGTATCTTGACACTCCGTGCTCCATTATTCTTTCTGTTGGGATTTCTTCCTCTTCTTCCTCCTCTTCCATCACAGTTTGGCTCGGATTTTATAGTGTTGGAGTAGCCATCTGTGCTTGGCTCGAGCTTTGAAGGGGTGAGGGTGGTACTGTTCTGGGCAGCAGGGCTAAGGGGGTGCTGCTACTGGGTTGAGAGTTTGGCTGGTCTATAGTAGTTTAGAAGGTAGGAGCTAAGGTTTGGGGATTTGCATGGGACAGGTACAAGGGGAGGTTGAGGTTGGGCATGCTGTACGTGGGTTGTTGGAGCTATGCATGGGAGCTCTATGAAGATGGGTGTGGACCAAGGTTCATTTGCATGGGGTGGGGCTGTTGGGACTCATCCATGGGCGAATCATAACATTGTTTTGGCCTAGTTGCATCCCTTCCGTTACAATCTGTGCTAGGTAGGATGGATCCTCTATTTGGACTATAAGATCACTCCCCTCTAGTTGTAGGCTTATGTTCAAAGCATGACCCATGAGACCCCATTCCAACCAAGATTGGGGAGCATGGTCTGGTTGTATGGGCTTTGTAGTGAAGATCAGAGGGGTTTGGGGTTAGTTTGAGAGTTGTGGCCTCGTCCAAACATTTCTTCGTGGCCTTGGGTACCTCCTGTTGTAGTTGTATGGTAGCCTTGGCATCTTGTGTTTTGTTTTTACTTTGGATTGAGTCTTTTGGAGTGTTGGAATCGTTACTAGTGGGTAGGTAACTATTTGTATTCGTTACTAAGGTAGTAGGGCCATTATGTGCTGCAAAAGTTTTGTCCATCCTAGGAGTCAAGATGTCTTGTTCATTAATGGGGTTATGACTTGAGGTTGACAAGGAATGAGGTTGATTTATACTGTGTTTTTGTTGTAGGGGGCTGAAGGCTTGTAGAGGTGAGTTGGAGGTATTAATTTGTGGGCTACTAAGGTTTTGCATTAATGAGGGGGATTGACTATTTGTAGGTATATTAGAGTCTATATCCATAGATTGCTTTTTGTTGTTGTCCTTCGTTGGTACTACTACTACAGCTAAGGGGTTGTCATGTGCTTTTGTTTGGTAAGAGTTATTGCCCAATGGTGTATATGAGTTAAGGGGGGAGTTAATGGTTTCTAGGTTGGTTATAGCAAGGTCCTTTGTGTAAAGGCAAGAGAAGGGATTGTCCTTGTGATGTTGATATCTTGGGTCTTTAAGAAAAGTATTATCCTTTTGTTGGCTTTGGTCTATAGAGGGACGAGGTGAGATAGCAGAAGACTCACCTAAAGGCTGAGTATTGTCCAGCAGTTTTTGGCTTCCCTCAATGTTTGGTGATAGCTTCTGGGCATTTCCAGCATCGGTTTTTTGCCATTGTTGAGTACTTTGGCTAGGCTTTTTGGTAGTCAATCCTTTAGGGTACTCTAGGTCTTTTCTAGGGTTTAAGTTGTGTGAATTGTTTTGATACTTTTTGTTTTTCTTTTAGTGAGTAACAATTGTCCATTGGTCAATCTTCTGTGTGATAGTCTCCACCGTGTGTGGCTTAAGCAGTGTCTTGGATGAATTTGTTTCCTGTTGTTCCACCATCTTTGGATTTTGGTAAAGACAACTACTCTAGTTATGTCCAAGCATGCCGCAATTTGTCATAGGAGATTGAAACCCTCGTAGGTAAACTGTTGTATGTGTTTGCCGATCACAATGTAGGTTTTGAGAGTTTTTTCTATGGGTACCATTACGCATAGTCAAGCATATTTACCTCTTAGCGCGGATTCGGTGCATGAATCAATGCGTATTAGTTGTCCTAGCTTTTCTCCAATTTTTTGGAGTATATCGTAGTCATAGAATTCAGTGGGTAATTTCAGGAGTCTTGCCCATATGGCTGAGTATGTTAACGTAGCTTTGGAAGCTACAAATCTGGGCTCCCATTTTCTTACTGTGAGAAATTGATTCCCTATGAACCATGGTCCTCATGGAGGGACTTGTTATAATTCTCCTCTTTAGCAAATTTTATTAGGTAGTAGTCTCATCCTAGGTCCACCAGCGATAGGGTTTCAGTTGGTTTCCATATCGCATGAAGCTTTTTTTGGAGAAATTGGTAACCAACTCTCCTACCAAACATTTTGATAATAAGAGCGTTGGTCCAGTTTTTGTATATGCGCTCCTTTTCCGATGAGGTGATGGGAATGAAGAACTTTGGGTTAGGGTAGTTATTAGTTTCATCTTCTTGTTCATAGGAGTCCATGTTTTGTTGTACTGTGACTTGGCTGCCCTCTGGTTCATTATTTGCGATGTTACCCGATATCAAGGTGTCCAGGAAGGTCATCCTCTTTGTAGGGTTTGATATGTCCTTTGTTCCAGTTGCTGGTTCATCCGTGTGTTTCCCTCTACATATTTCCATGTCCATTGGTGGGGGTGTAGCGAGGGATGGGCCTGGCGTTACCCCTAGGGCTACTTGCTCATTTGTTAAAGCTTGGCTGGACATTTCTCCAGTTAAGGCATTGAGGGTCAAGTCTTTTTGGTTCAAGTTGTTTAGTTTGCTAGTATTCATCTAGAGAAGATGGGAGAAAGAAAGTGAGGAAGGGAAGAGCTAGGGAGTTTAAAGAGGGAACCTTTAGAGAGAAGGTGGAGCCTTTCTCTCTAACCCATTTTTTCCATAATGAGCCTCTGTTGAAAACTACTAAGTAAATGATTTCAAAGTATTTCAATTGAAACTTAAGCTTTATGAAGAATCTGGCTTTTAAACTATTGAGTTTGACTTGATATTCTGTTGTTTACTCTTTTATATGATTTTTAACTGCTCGTCACTGCTCTCAGACCTTATTTACTTTAGTTACTTACTGAGTTGGCGTACTCACGTTACTCCCTGCACCTTGTGTGTAGATCCAGGTGTCCGAACGGCAGAGTGAGGATCCCCAGCATTTTCCAGAGCTTATCGGAGACTGCAAGGTTACTACACGGCGTCCGCAGCCCTGCTTTCCTCCTTACTATCCTTGTTTTCTACATTTTAGGGCTTATTTGGTATTAGTCAGTCGGACTAGTTGTATTTAGAGGCTCTAGACTTGCGACACCAGATGTTTGGGCTGTGTTGGTCTATTTTCTGTAATATTTTCCACACATTTAAGTAATTTATGTATTCCATATGAAAATTGAGACTTAATTAAATGTTAGAAAAATATTTTTATTAAAAGAAATTAACTGTGGTTACTTGTTGGGTTGGCTTGCCTAGTAATGCGATAGGCGCCATCACAACCGGGGTATTTAGGGTCGTGACAATATATTTATTTGTAAATTGATTCATCGACTTATAACTTACTCAGATGCTTTGTTGAATATTAAAAACAAAATATCTCACCTATATCTATATCTATATAGATAAAGGTCGGGTTCTTTTAGGGATTGATAGACTTGTGAAGATCCTAGTTAGTATATATAATTTATCATCCAATATATCTGTTTGTAAATTGATTCAACGACTTATAACTTACTTAGATTCATCGTTGAATATTAAAAACAATATATATATATATATATATATATATACACACACACACACACATAACATGCTTCGTTGTACTACTTTAACTACATATATAACATGTTATAGTATATGTTAGTGTATTCATCCGTTATATTACAAAAGTATTAACGGATTACTTTTATATTATTTAGATGGTAAATATAAAAGTGATTTAAATTTTGACCAATGTTGACCACATAACCGACCAAAGTTGTTTGGTAAAGGCTACCCCTGTATTAATCGACCAACTTTGGTCGATAATTTTAAATAAGATTTCTTTATATTTTATAAAATATTTTAAATAATAATATAACTATTAAAAAATTTTAACTGGGTCCCACATTACCGACCAAAGTTGGTCGGTAATGTGAAATTTTCTTTGACTACACAATACTGACCATCTGGGTCAACATGTTGACCACTTTACCGACCAACTTTGCTCGATAATTTATATAAAATAAATATAAAATATTTTTCTCCCCTTTATCGATCAACTTTGGTTGCTAATCTGGACAGACCAAGTTTGGTCGCAAAATTTTGATCGCTAAATTTCGGTTTTCTAGTAGTGCATATTATTCCCTCTACTATGAAATTTTATATAATTATTTCATTTATATGAAAGTTTGACTTTAAATTTCCATTTAAATTAACTATATAATAATTTAAGTTATATTTAAATTTTTTTAATTTGTTTCTCGGAAGTATGTCAATTGATTATATTCTTTTTAGTATTATCTATTATAACGGTTTTAAATACGTGTATCTTATTTATATAGTATGACTTAGATCATTAATATTTTAAAAGCTTTCTCTTCTCAAAGATCAAATAAGTCTTATCATTACGTATACATCTACTACTGAAATTATTTAATTACATATTTTTTCTTCTTTTTTTGATTCCTTGTTCATGTTATTGCATTACCCATAACTTAGAGTTGTTCATATTATAGTCCATAATTTTCATTAATAGATGAATTTAGTTTTTCTTTTCTTGTAATAAAAATTATATTCATTTATTTTTTATTCTACTGCTCAAATTAATATTTAAATTTATCAATAATATTTTTGAGTATCATTTATTTATTATCTTCATTTTATATTTTAGCCTTTAAAAAATTATTTTTATTGTATACTTGTTTAAAATTCAAATAACTTAGTCTAAACAGACACTTTGGATTATCCATTATGAAATAAATAAATTATTAAATATAGATACATTCTGAACTTTAGGTTAAAAGCTTAAAATATATTTATCTTTAACTCATTAAAAAATATTGAATTTTTACAATAAATTAAAATTACACATTAAATTACGGTAGGATATATTCTTCTCACTTGATATTAGAAAATGAATCAAAATATTATTGATATCAAAATTCTTTACTTTCCAAATAAAAAATTACAGTTAGAAAATATTAATAGAATGATTGAACTTTATTTTCTAAAAAAGAATTCTTATTTCAATTTAATTTCAATAAATGGAATTTCATATATAGTTCTTAAGTAATATTTCCTTATTTGACAATCTCCACAATCTTAAATTTAAGATTGCCAAGTGGCTTTATAGTAGCTTACCACTTGGCTTAACCACAATGCAAACTTTCTTGCTTTAATATATAATATATATAGATTTTTAGACATGTTTGTAAAAGAAATCAATATTCCCTCTCTCTACCTATCTCATATTTTATATAAGCTGAATCATACCTTGTATCCTAGCTAAATATTGAGCAATTATATGATATTTTTAGACAAAACAACACCACATTAAGCCAAAACAAAGCAACTTCTTTTCTTTACCGATATTTCTTATCCTAAGGTGTTGTTTGTTAATCTTACTGATTTAATCTCCGCACTAAATCTGCATTATTAACTCCCAACTTTTGATTGCATTATATTTTTGTTGTAATTAATTTTATACTCTAATCTCTGCATAATAGTTTCAGCATGATTCATTTCTAAACCAAACAACCCCTTAAAGATTAAATTGCTCCCTTTTGGACATAATAGTTTGCCTTTTTTTCAAGTTCTTTTTTTTTTTTCCTTCAATTCTTTTAAAACTTAAAAAGGGAGAAGAAAAAAAGAAAAGAGAAGGTGGAGCCTTAATTATTAAAATTTAAAATAAGAAAAACTTGATAGACCCGTTTGTAGCAGATGGATCCGGCGCTTAAACCCTCGGCAAAAACCTAGCGGCGCTAATGTCCTATTCTCTTTCTCCCTTTCCACTTCAAAATTTCTTCTAACTCACCAATCAGCCGAAAAAACTCTTCAATAAAGCTATAGTATTGAGGACTGGAAATGCTCTCAGTATATAGGAGCAGCTCAGTTGAGTGGAAGCCATCACCGGTGGTAGCTTTAGCTACCAGCGCCGACGATTCTCAAGTTGCTGCCGCTCGTGAAGACGGCTCTCTTGAGATTTGGCTCGTTTCTCCTGGCTCTGTCGGCTGGCACTGTCAGCTCGTACGTACATATATACTTATATATATTGCTTATGTATTGTTTTCTTTCCCGGTTCTAATTAAAAGTTTGAATTTGATTGGTGCTTGCTTAGACAATACACGGGAATCCAAATTCTAGGGTTTCTTCGCTGGTTTGGTGTAGGTCCGGTTCGAGTGGTGGTTCGGCTGCTGGTCGGTTGTTTTCCGCCAGCATTGATGGATCAGTCTCTGAATGGGACCTTTTTGATTTGAGACAGAAGGTGTGTGAAGAAAAATCCTTGCTTTTATTGTCTTGAGCTGAATATTGCTTTTTACTGGAGATTTCCTATTATTCAAAAATAGAAAAGGAAAAGTTTTGATAACCTGTAAGTAGCTTAGGGTTCAATAGACTTGCAATTACAATGAAAAATGAAACCTTTTAACCTAATTTTGTTGTTAACATAGAAATGAATGCAAAGTGAAAGTTGACTACCACGAAAGATAAGATATTTTTGCATTTTTGTTGTGCTGCTCATCATTATTCTAACCACTATTTATTCCAATGTAGGATATGTTATTTCGTTGATAGTGGTTTTTGTATTTTGTTTGATGTGGATCAAGTAATGTTGTTGTTGCTATGGCTGTTTGCAGATTGCGCTAGATTCTATTGGTGTTTCAATATGGCAGATGGCTGTGGAACCATGCAATAATCCACAGCTTAATCAAAAGCAGTCTCCCAAGCTTTATGAGAATGGCCACGCCAATCACAGCAATAACGAGAGCAGTGATGGCGAGAGCAGTGAAAGCGAAGATGGTGATGAGTCCATAGAGCTTCACGAGGATCATGCTAGTGATAATAGCCGAATAGCATTTGCTTGTGATGATGGATGTGTAAGAATCTACTGTGTCGATGATGACGAAAACTTAACTTACAAAAGATCATTGCCAAGGGTCAGTGGTGAGACAGCTATCCCTAAGAGTCAGAGTACAAATGCGATTGTTGCTTGGAATTATAAATTTATCTTTTTTTTTTTGGCAGGACGTGCATTGAGTGTCACTTGGAGTTCTGATGCAAGTAGGATATTTTCTGGGAGTAGTGATGGGTATGTTCTACTTTTAACATATCTATGCTGAATTTTTACTAGTTGATTTCTGCTGAAAACTCAGAAAGGACACAAGTGTAGGTTGAGCGCTGAAGTTATTTTTTATAGGATGTACACAATGAACTATCTGATAGAGTTGCTTATTTGTAGGTTTATAAGATGCTGGGATGCCAAGTTTGCTCATGAAATATACAGGATATCAGTTGGTCTTGGAGGTCTGGGTAGTGGATCTGAACTATGCATATGGTCGTTACTTGCATTGAGGTGAAAATTGAATTGGAAATGAAACTCATTTTTCCCATTTTTAAGAGTGTTCTGTAAGATGCTCCAATTTTTCTTCTCGCTTCTAACTTCACATTGTTTCCAGATGTGGTACCCTGGTGAGTGCTGATAGTTCTGGGAGTGTTCAGTTCTGGGACACCAAGCATGGGACTCTTGTGAATGCCATTTCCAATCATAAAGGTGATGTTACTGCTTTAGCAGCATCTCCCAGCCATAGAAGGGTGTTTTCTGCTGGCTCCGATGGTCAGGTATATAAATGGAAACCCCTACAAAATGAACACTTTCTGTTGGAGTTGGAGGGGCTTGTCCCCCTACTATTCTAGTAAAAACTATGATGCTGTGCCACTTTTGATTTTTAGCCCAGTTGATAGTGAGGTGTTGTTTGTTCCGGAAAACCACTAGTTTTAAATAAACATTACTAGTACTGTTTACTGGTGGGTGCGTGTGGAATGGACTTAAGTAGGCCCACAAAGGGCCCGCTTTCTACTAAAGCAGAAAATGAATTTTCAGCTTTTGTTAACTTGCATTTTGGCCCCATAAATCTTTTTTGCAACAACAATTTTCACCTTCAACCAGATTTTCTTATTTGAAGAATTAACGTTAGATGTTTTTGTCGGTTTATTCTTGGTTCATTTCACATATTTAAGAGCTTCAAAGAATTTTTTTGGGCTTTAGTGATATTTTCCCCAAAAACAAACTCAAAGTCGCTTCTCCCTAAACAACCTAAAAACTGTTACCCAAAGCAAGTCGGAATTGTTTTAAAAAAATATCTAATGCAAACTAAACCAACACCACCTTTATCTAATTCAAACGCTGTTAAGTATTTAGATATTCGTCAGTCGCACGATAACAAATATTAGAAGATGGCAACTCTCCTTTTAAAAAAAAACAAATATTAGAGGATGACAACTCAATATATGCTAGTGCACTGCTTTGGATTCTCAGACAGTTATGTAAAAAACCCATCAGAATGATGTCCTCAGTATGTAATGGAACTCATTACATTTCTGTCCTGCTGTGTCTTCGTTCACATCACTCTTCCTTGCCTGGCGCAGAAAGGGATGCTTCTCTGATTTTGTCAGACTGCTTTCTTTTGCTGTTTTTTGTACTATCCTCTTAGCAAATGCCGGTAAAGGATTCAAAGACGAATGGGGATGGGTTTGGAGGAGGTTGTGGTGCTTTAGTTGCTTAAGTTGTCATACACATGGTCATTGGCTTGTGGAAACTGAAAACATAACATGTCAGAAGCCTTTGATTCTTGAGTGGCTTGACTACCCATTTAAACTCTCATCATTTCAAGTTTCTCGAGTAACCATGCTTCAATCACTAATCAGTTATGGCCGGCTATATGAAATCTCTATATCCATTCCGCTTAATACAGGTCTACTTCATTCCACTACTAAATAATTTCTCTTTCGCGATATGTTTTTACTTTTTAGATCTCTGTCTTTTCCAGTTATCCCTACTCGGATAATTAGTTTAATCCAAATTATTTGGTATGGCTTATACGGATTATTTGGTTTCTTTGTGTTTGATACTTAGCGAAGTTTGCATTGATTCTGACTTGTTTTAGGTCATTTGAGATAACTTTCCTCCATTTATTTTGTAAATGTTTCAAGGTAAAAGAAAGTGAAGAGAAAAGCAAAAGAGTTATTTAATTAAATTTTGAAATAAAGGTTGCTTCTATTTTCTGCCTATTGCATAACCTTCTTTCAGTTGCAAAAGTCTTGGTCTTACCGTGCTTCTATAATTATGAATTAATATCATTTCTGATATTTTACTGTGAACATTGTAGTCTATAACTGTTTAGAAATGACTGGGAAACATGCTCTTGTAGCTGCTAACAACACGCAACTGTTCTTTAGGTCATACTTTATAAGCTCTCTATGGATTTTGTCTGGGCTAATGATGGAAATATAACCTCTGGAGTCCTCAAGAAATGGGTTTATGTTAGTCATGTGAGGGCCCATACACATGATGTGAGGGCCTTGACTGTTGCTGTGCCCATCAGTGCTGAAGGTTAGTTCATTTGTGTGCTTTTATGCTTCTCCTTTGAAAATAAAGTTAATACTTTGCCCATTTTTTGAATTGAAATTTTTGTTTGCTGAAAGTCGTCTTAATAGAGTCCATTTGGTATTTATGCTGTTATATTGTTAATGTTTTTTCATTTTCCTTTCAGATGCCATAGTTGAACGGGACGAAAAGAGACCTCGATCTAGGTCGAACCCCCTTGAGTCTAGTTACCATAAATGGGCACATTTAGGCGTGCCAATGCTTATCTCTGGCGGTGATGATACTAAACTTTTTGCATACTCTGCGAGGGAGTTTACCAAGTTTTCCCCACATGACATTTGTCCTGCACCGCAGAGGCCGCATATACAACTTGCAATAAATACGATTTTCAATCACTCTTCGTTACTCTTAATCCAAGCGTCATACTGGATTGATATTTTGTGTGTTCGTGAAATAAATGGAGCTGTGTCCAACAGCTGTGGTCCATCTGCTGGGGCTGCCAAGACAGATCTGGTCGCCCGAGTTAAGTGTAAAGCTTCAAGGAAAATTACATGCAGTGCAATTTCGCCTTCTGGTGCCTTTTTTGCTTATTCTGATCATGTAAAACCCAGCCTTCTTGAGCTTAAGAGAAGTGCTGCCAGCAAGAGTCCATGGGCAGTCAACAAAAGGCATCTCCCTTTGGAACTGCCATTTGCCCATTCAATGGTTTTCAGCGCTGATTCTTCTCGGCTGATGATAGCGGGGTGTGACAGAAGGGTCTACGTCAGTACCTTCTTTGTTTATCTTCTTTTTTATTTATCTTCTACTTTATGTTTTTAAAAAATTAACTGTACATTTGCATCTTACTCCACTTGTAAGTTGCAGTGAGTTCACTTGCCAGCAGCCTTGGCATTACTAAGAAATGCTTAGGAAGTTTTAGGACAATAGGGATCTTACTAAGGTTGGGAACCTTTGGTTAAGAATCATGATTTTAATGCTAACCACCTTTGTTGTTGTTGAATCCTGCATCCCTGAACCCTTCCACCTACTTTATTATGGCTTCCTCTGCCTTGCCATCCTAGCACCAAACTGCATCATTGGGCATAATGAAAGGGAGGAAATCTGGAATCACGTCTTGGTTGAATCGCTGAGATTACCACTGGAGGGAGGCTGAAGTAGTGGGCAAATGGATAGGAAAAGGGGGAGCAAGCATGAGATGCTGGTGAATAAGGAGGGTACGGTGGCTGTGGTTGGTGGGTAAGGGCATGGTCTTTAGTGGAACTTGTCATATTCTCCATTTAATTATGGTGTTGATCTATTATCTTCATGTGGATGTCAGATGTGAGAGCTGATTGAAATTTTAATTTTGTATGGTTTTTACTAAGAGGATGCAGTTCTGCGGATCGATATCTTTCTGTGCATTCCAATGACCATTGCTTGTAGGAACTGTTTGATATTTAGGCTGTGAATTAATCTGAGGAATCAAATTGATTACTTTTGTTTAGACTACTAATATATCTGAGCCATCAAATCTAGCAGCTTTATAGTTCCTGAAATTGCAGTTTTTGTGTTCTAGGTGGTGGATGTAGGAAGCTCAGAGATAATTTATGTTTTTACACCTCGTCATAAAGAATACGCTGAAGAACTGTCCCCGACTGAACCTCCCATAACTAGACTGTTCACCAGCACTGATGGGCAATGGCTAGCTGCTATCAACTGCTTTGGAGATGTGTATATATTTAATCTAGAGATACAGAGGTATTGGACATCCTATCCTACATTCCTACATGTATTTAATCTGCCGTCCACTTTATCTTCACTTTAAACCTTTAAATTTCACCTTTTTTGTTTGATATTTTTGAAAACTCTTTTCCTTTCCACGGGATACCTCAACTTTCTTGATAGGATATGCTTATTCCGTCATCATTTTGTACTCTCTTGTTTCTTTTGGGTCTGAACGCATTTTGTCATGGAGCAGGCAACACTGGTTTATATCAAGATTGGATGGTCATTCAGTTATGGCAGGTGGTTTTACTCCTCAAAATAGCAATGTGCTTATAGTATCCACTTCGTCCAACCAGGTATATGCCTTAGATGTTGAAGCTAAACAGTTGGGAGAATGGTCAAATCGTAATACATTTTCCCTGCCGAGGAGATATCAAGAATTTCCTGGAGAAGTGATTGGGCTTTCATTCCCACCTTCCAATTCTTCATCTGTCATCGTCTATAGTCCAAGGTATGTTCTAATTGTTTTTTGACAAACTTGATCCTTCTACTTCAGATATTTATAGTTGTGGTCACTTTTATCATTACTTTTTAAAAATCAAAGTAACTTCGTAGTTCCTATAGAGGGTTTTATTAGGAATGACACTTACCTGAGAGAAAAGTAACACAAGCTGGATTTGCTAAAAATACTTGCACTATATAGGCTTCATTTGAGATGCGATATTTGACTTTTTGCATATGTCGTGGCTTATTAGCATGTACCGGTAATCTGTGCTTTTGAAAGGCAGGTATTCTGAGTTTATTTCTTTCTTTTTACCCTCTACTTTGGGGAAGAGGCTGACATGGATATATGTCCCTAAAATACTTGTTCAAGTTAAACTTAAATCTTATTGAATGGCTGGAAACACAAGTAATCAGCAAGTATACGTGGCGTTATGTTTCTCCAGTATTTTGTTGCATGCTACAACACTTTGCTTACCTTTTCATTGCAATTGACATGCAATATTGTTGTCACATCAATTACTAAGGCAATAAAAGTTTTCTGAGTTCCACTAAAATAATAACATCTGCTGAAATTTATCCTACAGGGCAATGTGTTTGATCGACTTTGGGAAGCCAGTAGGCGGCGATGATGAGGCTGACTTGGCCAATGGTCAAGATATATCATTGAAGAAGCTACATAGTAGTCTTGGGAATGGAAGTTTGAAGCGTAAGTCAGAGGTCAGTGAGTTGGAGACTAAACTTAGTGGTAAAAAGAATTTTGAGTTTCATCCTTTCAGAGATCCTGTATTATTTGTTGGACATCTTTCAAAAACCTCTACCTTGATCATGGACAAACCTTGGATTCAAGTGGTTAAAAGTTTTGATGCTACACCTGTTCACAGACATATTTTTGGGACATAACTGTTTCGTGTCAGGTGGTTTTTGTTTCAACTTACTAGGGATTTTAGAGGGACGATTCAAGCCCTTTGCAATGGTAGATTTTTCTTTTGTTGTCACTCGGGGGGAGAGATGATGAAAGCATGTTGTGTAATGTATTCTTTTGATAGTCCAGTTACCTGTGAAATCAATTTTGAAGTTCAATGTCATTCATTCTATATACAAGAGTTATCTTATGTAAATTGTTTGAAGCTGTCAACTGAAGCTTTATGACACCCTGAACGCGGGTTTGGCCACAGTAGCCAAGTGAGTTTGCTTGTTCTAAATACTGAGTTTTATTTTTTTTTGGCGGCTTAAAGCATTTTCACCGCAGCTAGGTATTTGTTGTCTTTGGTTAAGTCAATTTTTTAGTTGGAATCCCACCTATTAAAATCCCATGCCATTTTATCGGTTTCAAAAGAATTAGAACGAGTATATTCTCGATGTCTTGCTTGTTGCACCTCAAATTTCACCCCTCCTCTCACTCTCTTTCCCTCATCTTTAATACAAAACACAATTACAGTATGGCCAGGAAGATGTAGGTTTAGCAATTTGAGTGAATCTAGTTTTAGAAGCCTTATGTTTGAGTTTCATCATTACCAATTTATAACATATTTTCACATACTTAGTTTAAGAAAAAAAAAAGATTAGGGGTGTGTTGCAAGCGTGGAATAATAGCATGTTTGGCAAGCTTCTCCCATCCTAGAGCTAGAAGCATTTTTTTTTTTCCAAAGTTGAAGTGTTTGGCTAAGCTTTTGGAAGAAAAAAAAAAGTATTTTTGAGGAGCAGAAAAAAATAGTTTCTCTCCAAAAGCACTTTTTTGAAAAACACTTTTGAGAAAATACACTTAGAAGCGGTTTTTTAAAGTTTGGCCAAATTACACTAATTGGTGCTCAGAAGTCAGAAGTATTTTTCAAATTATTTAGCCAAACACAAACTGCTTCTCACCAAAAGTATTTTTGAAAAAAAAATATTTCTTAAATATGTTTGATTTTTGCAGCTTGGCCAAACATGCTATGAAGATAATTTGTTTTGTAAGATTAAAAAGAGCGCTAGCTAGTGAGGTTACTCCAGTGGTCCTTTGTGGACGAAGTAGCAGGCCTAAAAGCAGTACCGTACTCATTTCTGATACGAACTTGTCTGGTTCTGTGGTCAGTTACATATGTTTAAGGATGTGAGGAAGGTAAGGCTGTCAGGGGCCAGAAGAGATAGCAGAAATTGTTTGGTCATAATTCATTAAAATGAGGTGTCTAATTCAACTGAGGTGCATTTAGATATTTTAAGCGAACGTGAGGGCAATGCAACTGTCCATGTCCCATCATTCAAATCCAATGATGAAGTTATTATGATCAATGCTTCGGGCCATGTGTACTGAAAATCTAGTTTTTTGGATTAGATTTGCTAAGCAGATAAGTTCTCATATTTAGTCATGATTTATTACTGTTTATTCACTAGTTTGAGTAAGACGGTTTTTGCTCTTAGGTTAAAGAATAGTATATAACTTAGTGCCTGAGACTCCTATGATTTTTTAGTGCATTGACTGTGCATATAGAGAAGAGTGAAAAACTTACGCGACCCTTCAAAATAGAGCTGTCATTTCTCATTAGAATTTTGAGGTGGAAGTTTGTTTCTTTTTTATTTTAATTTTTTTGGGTGAAAGCCAAATTGTTTAGCTACTATTTCAAGCATTACATTGATGTGATTTCATGTTCCCTTTGCACATGCTTACTTTGACCCTTCTTAAATGTAACCAATTGAAAGAGAGAGCTGGGGTGGCTTAGAATTGTTTGGTTGAGAGGAAATTGAATGGAATATATTATATAGGATGAAAATTGTAAAGTGGTGTAGTGTAGAGGTATGCAGTGTCTCCGGTCTCCTAAATTTTTTTCTAAATTGAACGTAGAGAAGAAAATATAGGGGGAATTATATGTTATGTTGCTCATACTCTTCAAAATGTTGCCGGTGTGTGCCGAATCCTCCAAAAAAAAAGAAGCATATATTATTTTCGGAGGACTCGACCCGGGTACGGCAATACTTTTGAAGCTGAACAAAATGGATTATAGGAACATTGTTTGAAGCTTGCAAGATGCTAATTGTGGAGTATATGATCGGTTTGTTTTGCTTTGAATTATGGGTGTCCAGATGCAGAAAAAGAAGACTAATCCAAACTATCATTTTCTAATTACTGTTGAGGATACTAGATTTTTGAGGTGTCATGTCATGTAAAAGCCTTAATTTTGGGTATACTTTAGAAGATTTATGGTTCCAGATCTCTGGGTCTGCCTATAATTGTCTTTCATTCCAGACTGTCCTATTTCTGAATTGTTTAAAACATTTTTCTTGCCTTCCTGACCTAAGAGAAACCAAAAAGAGAAGAAAGAAAACAATAACATGATAGAAAGAAATATTTTTGAACACCTAAATAATATACAAAAAATCAATACCATAATTTACGAGTTTAACTCTCTGCACGCAAAATAAACTCAATTTTCTTTATAGCCCTCCACCCAACCGTTCAAACTAAAAATAACATATGAAGATATAATATATACATAATTTGTGCATTATATGTGTATAACCATCGCGTCATGTTAAAATCGACACTTTCATCGTATTATGAGCAGACAATTTCGAAGTTGGTAAGAGAAGAAGAAACACATGGTAATGAAAGGGAGATCAACGTAACATTCTTAGGGGTCGTTTGGTTGGGAAACAAGTTATTCCATAATTAATTATTCTGGGATTAATTATCCCACTTTCCCATAAGGATAAAAAAATACTACAATCCCAGGATAACTAATCCCTAATTTTATCTCAACCAAACGCGGGATAAACTCATCTAAAATTTAATCTTGAGATTAATTATCCCTTATCCCTCGTACCAAATGAGCCCTTACAAGTGTTATTTTACAGTGGTGAATAGGCAAATTAGGAAAAGAGGTGGAAAAATTGAGATATATTTTTCCATTTACTATTAAAAAAGATGTGGGAGGAAATGAGGTTTGTTATAACAATCAATAGCACATGAATGGGGTCCCAGTTGTCACTTTCACTTTGCAAGTTTAGGACCAACCATATTATTAACCTGGTGCTCTTCTTTCATGGCTCCAAACACTGTGCAAGTTGACAACATTATTCCAACCCCCCTTACTGCTTTGTCCTCTCCTTTTCTTGATTTTATGTTAAACATTCGAAACTTTGATTATTAGCAAATCATGTTTAAGGTAACCCTCAAACATTCTGGATTTTATTCCATTTTGTATCTCCTATCTGTGGAGTATGGAAGTTTTGATTCCTTTTGAAATTCAAAGGTGACGTTTAACAAATAAAAAGATATAGGCCTGAGAAATGGCTGAAATGCTACTATAGGGACTTATACCAGATTTTTTGAAAGCACATAAGCTACATTAATTATCTTTCTTATACTATAATATAGCAAGAGATCCATATTTTGTCCAATATTGGTGTAAAATTTCTTGGATACTCAGTGTAATTTAACTTACTCCCTCTATTAGGTTATCAGTTGATAGTCTACACCCTTGCATTGAGACTAGAATTACCATTTTGTGCATGTCATGACCCAAAGAGAAATGATATAATGTAACAACAAGTAATAATAGAGACTGAGATATGATATGTAAATAGAACTGAGTCCGAGTACAAACAACAATTAACAGGTAGTTCAACATGTATCATGGCCTCTGTGGGTCCCAGCAGTATCGACACATAGCCTAAACATGATTTGCAATCAAATTTCTATAATGACGAAATACATAAACGGCCATTTTAAGTTGTCCCCAACGATCAAACAAATACCTTAACTAACCCCTTTACCATTTAGACACTTCAAATAGGCTACTAAGTGTGTCAAGTAAACACCCGAGCGCAACTAAACATATGCGTGAGTTACACTTGCTATGATGTATTAAATAAACCAATTAAAGAATGACACATGTAATTTGTAACAAATATTTGACCCATTTAAATATAATTAAATATATATATATTTAAACAAGAAAAAAAAAACTTTTTACAAATCAACGCCAACAACCCCCCAACCCCAACCCACAATCACCATCTTCTTGCTTTCCCCATCTGTGCCCCCCTTCCGAGCTTTATTTTCTCAAATCGTTCCCAAATAATTAAAAGCAACTAGAATTGGGCAGGGATAATTTCGTAGACTACGCTTCTTTAAATTATATTTCAGAAATTTCCTCTTCTTTAACAGACTTCGAACAAATACAGTATCAATCGTCGAACAAACCCATAAATTTTGAACCTACCCATCTTCTTCGATAGACTTTGAACAAACTCGGAAATTTTATCTTCTTTGGACAGACCCGACCATCATCTCTTCGAACTGACTTCAAAAAATTTCGAATCAAAACCTATCGAATCAGTTGCAATAAACCTAAATTTATAGATTCCGCTTCACAAAGAAGCTTTCGACAAAGATTTATAACATCCAATCGATTTCGACATCCAATTTTCGGATCCAAACAGCTCAGCTTCTTCCACAATGCTGGGAGGTGAAGAACGATGTAACACAAACTCATATTTTCAGAATTTAAGATGGGTTTCAGATACTTCGTTCCAGATTCGAAGTCAAGAGCAGCAAGGATTAAATTTTACTCAATTAATAATTTCAACGCCCGAGAACAAAGTGCATAACAAAGCACTCAAGCAGATTTTTTGTTGTTGAAATTTTCGTAATTAATTTAAGTCTTTTAATTTTCTGATTTGACTATGGAAAAAATGACTCACGCGCTCAAAATGTTATTAGCAAACACGCATATGCCACATAAGCCACATGTGTTTACTTGACATACTTAGTAGCCTATTTGAAGTGTCTAAACGGTAAACATGTTAGTTACGGTATTTGTCTGATCATTTGGGACAACTTAAATGGACCGTTTATGCTTTTCGCCTTCTATAATACATGGAAAGCATATAGCCAACAAGTCAGTTAACTTTACATTTCCACGGAATGGACCAAGTCCCAATTCCTATGGTGCACGCCCATACGACCGTCACCTAGCACGTGCATCCCCTCTAAACCAATCACATAATATATAATCCGGGGTTTCATACCCTCAGAACCAGATTTATAACTGTTACTTATCTCAATCCGAGCAAAAATCCCTACTCTAATACGCCTTTGCCTCGTAAATCGGCCTCTAAATATCCCGAATCTAGCCATAAGCAATACAGTACAATCTATACGGGCTAAAAGAATTAATTCTACAAGAAAAATACGAGATTATAAGCCAAAATCCGAAGTTGGCCAAAAGTCGGCCTTTGGGCCCACGTCTCGAAATCCAACAAAAATCACAAAACCCGAAATCGCATTAACTCACGAGTATAGTCATACCAAATTCATCAAAATCCGACACCAAATGACCATTCAAATCCCCAAAATCAACTCTCCAAATCTCTAGCCTCAAACCCCCAAATTTCACCTCAAAAACTCACCAACTAGGTGTAAAATCAGTGGGGAAACATAATTATTGAAGAAAAATGAACACAAGGAACTTACCTTAAGAATTCCTCTTGAAAAGCCCTATCAAAATCTCAAAAATCCGAGCTCAAAATATTAGAAATGGAGAAAAATCTCGAAACCCTCGCTTATATAGGTTCTGCCCAGTTAAACCGCACATGTGGTCCAAAAATCCGCTTCTGCGGTGGAAAGTCCGCTTCTCCAGACATCGCTTATTTCCCCAGCTACTGCACCTGCACGTCCCTATCCGCTTCTACGAAAGCACTTCTGCGCAACACTTCCGCATCTGCGGCCTCGCAGGTGCGGAAAGAACCTCGCACCTGCGACCACTGACAATTTCTTCCTGGCCCGCTTCTGTGGGCTCGCACATGCGGTTCCCTCTCTGCAGGTGTGATTACACCAGCAGTCCTCAAACTTCAACATCTCTTCAACTTCCAACCTTGGTCCGTTAAACACTCGAAATCAACCCGAGGCCCCCGGGACCTCAACCAAACATACCAACACGTCTTAAAATATCATACAAACTTAGTTGACCCTTCAAATCATCTCAAACAACATCAAAACACGAATCACGCCCTAATTCAAGCTTAAAGAACTTTGAAATTTTCAAATTCTAAGAACGACATTGAAACCTATCAAATTACATCCGATTGACTTCAAATTTTGCACACAAGTCACAAATGACACCACGAACCTACTCCAACTTCCGAAAATCCAATCTGACCCCAATATCAAAAGTCCACCCAGGCCAAACTTTCCAAATTTTTAATTTTTGTCATTTCAAACCTAATTCTACTACAGACCTCTTACCTAGCAGAACTAACGAAACCATCAAAACTCCATTTCGGAGTCGTTTACACAGAAGTCAACATCTAGTCAACTTTTTCAACTTAAGCTTTCAATTATGAGACTAAATATCTCAATTCATTCTGAAATCACTCAGGACCCGAACCAACCAACCTGGTAAGTCATAAAACAACAGTAAAGCACAAAATGATCATTAAATAGGGGAACGGGGATACACCACTCAAAACAACCAGCCGAGTCATTACATCATCCCCTTCTTAAACAAATATTTGTCCTCGAACGGGTTTAGAAACATACCTAGAGTCTCAAAAAGGTGTGGATATCTACTCCACATCTCTCGCTCGGTCTCCCAACTAGCCTCCTCAACGAGTTGATCTCTCCACTGCACCTTCACTGAAGCTTTATCCTTTGACCTCAACTTTCGAACCTGTCGATACAAAATGTCCACCGGCTCCATATCATAAGTCAAATCACCATCCAACTGAACTGTGCTAAAATCCAAAACAATGGATCACCAACGTCCTTTAGGAGCATAGAAACATGAAATACTAGATGCACACTTGACAAATTAGGTGGTGAGTGTCGCACCTCCTTTTTCCGCGCCCGCGAGGGTACAAGGGAGTTTTCTCCAATTAAAAGACAGTCGAAACGAGATTTGTTTGTTTGTTTCAGAGTCGCCACCTGGGAATTTTAAGGCATCCCAAGTCACCAATTTTAATCCCTGAATCGAGGAGAATATGACTCTGTTTATTATTCTGCGAACCAGAAATCTGGATAAGGAATTCTGTTAACCCGGGAGAAGGTGCTAGGCATTCCCGAGTTCCGTGGTTCTAGCACGGTCGCTCAACTGTTATATTCGGCTTGATTATTTTGATTTGTTAAATACATTTTTATTGCATGATTTTATTGTTACCGCTTCTATTTAGATTGTTTATAATTAAAGACCCTTCTTCGAATCGAATCACGCGTACGTGTATTCGTTTTATATATTATATATTTTTTAACGTGAAAAATCGTGTCACGCGTACGTATACACAATGATATTGATAATATAATAATAATTATTTTTTTTTCGAATTTTTTTTTATTATAAAAAAAAAAAAAGACTTAAGTTCGAAATTGTGCTAAAAATAAAATTAAGAACGTTCGTCGCTCTTGTATAATTAAATATTGAACCGCACATCTCGAGTTATATGAAATTAATATTGATATTCTCCGAAGAGCCCCCTTTTTATTAAATGTTCGTTCGAAGTTGCGCGAACGCATAATCCGAATTGCTTTTAGAAATATAATCAGGTTACGCGAACGCATCCCTAATCACGCAAAATATTCTTAATAGTAGTATAGATTTTCCATAAATTGTTGAATGTTAACCGCAAATTATATTTTTTGCGTAAGAATTATATTTCTCCAAGCCATTCAAATTTAAAAGGGTAAAAATAAACGTGGGATTAATAATACCATTTTTCCGTAAATACAATATATGCATACCCAAAAAATGAATTGCATATAAAACTAGGAAAGAGAATTAATTTGATAAACAAACTAATAGTTTTCGAAGAAATTATATCTCCTTCTCATCTACTTGTTTTTAGTCCAAAGTTATAATGGTTTGGTTAATGTTTGCAATGGAAGATAAGAGTCAAGTTGATAAGAAAAAAAGAAATATTACAAACTGATTCAATAAAATTGCTTTATATACAACGTAGTTGTTCGTCGGAACCATTCATAATATTTTAACGTCGTAACAAGCTAATCAATTCGTCGGAACCATTCATAATATTTTAACGTCGTAACAAGCTAATCAATTCACCTTTCTTATGGTTATACATATACCCGTTATCTTACCATATATGAACATACAACTTATATCAATCTAAACCAAAATCAGATTTTTTACAAGATATACTAATAATGTAATTTCTTGATACTTCCATTCTACTTTACATTTAGCTAACAATATTACGGGATGTAATTAATGGCCCATTTTATGCCATGTTCCCTACCTTGATATTTCAATCATGACTTCACTTAATGAAAATTCCGAAATAGATGATATTATTACAACGCTTAAACGAACTTTAAGAGGTAACAATTATCTTATATTCATTACGCCAAACGTACTACTATATTAATCAACTGAAACAAAAACCAAATTTTTAACTAATGAACTTGAACGAATGGAAAACAGAATTATAATTCCCGAACTTCATTAATTTGTCATGTTGAAGCTTTTCGTGACATGAATTTACAGATATGTACCTGATATTGGAAGCAAAAGAAAATGAAGATGAGAATCAGCAGCAGTAATAACAGTACAACAGCAACAACTGCCCAGCAACAGTAACAACCCAGTAACAGACCGGTGGAGTAGTAATCCCAAAAACAAAAGCCTTAAGCTTTAAATGAAACAACAACCATTAATACTAGTTTCAAACAAAGAAAGAAAGCAGTAGATTTTTTAGTTTTTATTTTTATTTTGAAAGCTTAAATATTTTTCGGAATTTTTCTCTCTTCTATTCTCTGTCCGTTTTTTTCTCTCTATCTGTATGTGTTTTCTATCTCGTATCTCTCTCTATTCTCTCTGTCTATCTCTCTCTGTATTTTTTTTTGTTTTCAAGACCTCTTCTTATAACCCATCCCATAAACCTTTCAATTAATTAAAATTCATACTTTTTCTCTACCCAACCCATTATCTTTCCACTCATCCCCATTACATTAAATAAACATATCACACCACCCCATTATATTTTGTCCCCCATGCTTCATTTAAAATAATGCAAGATTCCCCTTTAAATTAAATCTTGTCCCCCCTTTATATTAAATAATCATATCACAACCCACCCCATTTCATTTTGTCCCCCATGCTTCAAATAAACAATTACAAAATGTACAATTCCTAAACTACCCCTTCCGACCTTACTGAAATTACCAAACTACCCCTGAACGTATTACAAATTTACCAAACTACCCATCAGCTATAACACATCAATTAATCAAACTTAACCAAAATATAGACAATATGATCAATTTCTAACAATGTTCAAACAACAATATGAACACGGATGAACATCATAACAACAATATCACATGAACACGATTTTAACAACATTTCAACAACAAATCACATGAACACAAATTGAACAACAAAGAACAACTAAAATTTGATTGAACAATATTTTAGCAACAAACCTATTTTCGGATTTAAACAACAACAACAATCAAACAAGTACATTTAGATTAAATTCAATAATATTGAACTTAAAATCAACCATAACAACATTACAACCAACAATTCCTATATTAAACTTTAAACAACAAGATTATGAGACAAATTCAAGAAATAATCATAAATGATAAACAAGAAATCAAAGCTATACAAATTTCGGATTCAAGAACAATCAAACAAAGTATGAACATGAATTAAATCTATTTTAAACAACAAACATGATGGATTTAAACGATTAAACCAACATATTTCTCTAACACAACTAAATTCTTTAAACAAATAACAAGATCGACGAAGAAACAATTATGAACTTAAACTTGAACTTAACAATATTAACAATTTCTAACAATACATAAACACATGAAACAAATTGAAGAAATAGTTAATTAAATTTCAATTTGAATCTAACAAACATCAAACTAACAAATACTTACTTAAACAATAATACAAACATGAAATAAACATGAAAACAACTAATTAAACTTCTATTTTGAAATCTGAAAATTAATTTAACAAACAACATGAACACACTAGAAAATTATTTCAACGATGAACAACGAACAAAACAAGGATTAAATCATTTAACGATTTTGGATCCGGAAAATATCAAACAAAATATGGACAAAAATAAAACTCAAAAACAACTAACCGGAGATGAATCAACGACGCACTTTGATTGTAAGCAAATCTGTCCGAGTCTCGACCAAAGCTCGAACGAAGGACGACGAAGACGAAGAAGAAGTAGAAGCAGCCGCAGCTACTGCCGCGACGAGCAGTGGCACGACGTCGAGAAGCAGAAGCAGCGGCGGAGGAAGGAGTAGCAGCGGCAGCGTCACTGTTGCGACGAGGCAGCAGCGGCGACGACCCAGCAGTGGAAGAAACGCCGGCAACAGCTCGACGGAGGAAGCAAAAGTAGTAGCACGGCACAGTAGTAGCGGGCATGACAACGATGGTCGTTTGGTGGTGGTTCGGGTGTTCGAGCTGGTTATGGCGACGGAATGTATGGACGTGAGGGATAGTTTGGACAACGCAGCAGCAGTTGCTACTGCTTGATGTGGAATGAGGGATCGTTTGAGCAAGATTGTGAGGAAGACGATGGCGGACAGCAGTGGTCGTCGGATTTAATGGAGGATCGCCGGAGAGGTTTTGGAGGGGTGACGATGGTTTAGGGTTTGGTTGGTTTGAAGGAGAAGAACGTGAGGCAGCAGGTAC
The DNA here is from genome assembly GCF_000393655.2 of Nicotiana sylvestris. Lineage (NCBI taxonomy): Eukaryota > Viridiplantae > Streptophyta > Magnoliopsida > Solanales > Solanaceae > Nicotiana > Nicotiana sylvestris. The sequence continues at coordinate 150,585,449 of NC_091060.1, forward strand.
GGGAAACCATGGGAGTTGGGTGGTTTTGAGGTTTTGAAGAAGAAGAAGATAGGGTGGCCATTGTTGGCTTTCTTGAAGCTTGAGGAAGAAGAAGAAGATAGGAGGGGTGGGGGCAGATTGGTTTAGTGTTAGGGTTTCTTGTCTTTTAATTTTTGTTTTGTTTTGTAAAATGTAAGACAAAGGGGTTTGGGTCTTTTGGGTTATGGACTGGGTCGACCCAGTTCGAAATGGACTGGGTCGTAGGGAAGATTGGGCCATTTTTTGGGCCTGTGGCTTGAAATTGAAGAAGAGGCCCAATTCCGACTTTCTTTATATTTTCGCTCTCTTTTCTTCTTTTATTTTTCTAAAACTAAATTATAAAAATACTTAAACTATTATTAAGAACTAAATTAAGTTATAAAAGCGCAAATTAACTCCCAATAACAATTAACGCACAATTAAGTATTAATTAAGCATAAAATTGTATATTTGGACATTAAATGCTAAAAATGCAAACGATGCCTATTTTTGTAATTTTTTTTTATTTTTTTAAAACAAATTTAATTACTAACAATTATAGAATTAAATCCTACAGGCAAATGCGACATATTTTTGTATTTTTTTATTAATTTAGCAAATAAACACGCACAGACAAATACAAATAATTATTCAAAATATCACAAAATATCACAAAATTGCACACCAAAGAAAAATCATTTTATTTTTGAATTTTTTGGGAGTAATTCTCATATAGGGCAAAAATCACGTGCTTACAGCTGCCCCTCTTTGCCCGAAGACACGAAGGGTTTTCGTGCAAAGATAAAGCGAGCGATTTTTGCCCATCCGAGTACTCCGTGTGAAGCATTTTTTGAAAAAGATTTGACCGAACCTTTGCTTCAAAGGTTTCCTACATATCCTGGGCTAAACAGGAATCAGGCCAATGTAGTTCGGGAAATTTTGGTAGCTGGGACTACCGTGGGACTGCATTGTTACTGTTGTTGCATGTTATTACCACTGCTTACCGATCTCCTTGTTACAACGTGCTTAAAAGAAAACAAGAAGCTAGGCTAGAGTACAATTTGTTTTTGTTGCCTTGCTTCCTTGTCTGCTTGCATTTCTTCCGGTACTTTTCTTCTTTTGACACATGCACTTGAGTTTGTGCTGTGACCTCTTGTTGCAACCTTCTGCTTCCCGGTGCCGGGGAATTTTATTGTTTCCTGCTGGGGATTCCTATTGTAACCCTCTGTTTTATTGTCCTCTGACTTGATCTTGAAATGTATGCCTCTGTTATCTGGGCGGGCTCCCAACTTCAATACTTGAAAATTAAAGACTTGAAATGTATGCCTCTGTTATCTGGCGGGCTCCCAACTTCAACAACAAAAATGAATGCCATTCCTCTCTTCAGGCGGGCTCCTGACTTCAACAACAACTTTGAAAATAATTCACCATTCCTCTCTTCAGGCGGGCTCCTGACTTCAACAACAACTTTGAAAATAATTCGCCATTCCTCTCTTCAGGCGGGCTCCTGACTCCCACCAATACATCGCCATTCCTTTCTTTAGGTTGGCAAGATTTCAACAACTTTTTAAAAATGCCTTTCCTCTCTTCAGGCGGGCTCCTGACAACAACTTTGAAAATAATCGCCATTCCTCTCTTCAGGCGGGCTCCTGACTTCAACCAATACATCGCCATTCCTTTCTTTAGGTTGGCAAGATTTCAACAACTTTTAAAAATGCCTTTCCTCTCTTCAGGCGGGCTCCTGACAACAACTTTGAAAATAATCGCCATTCCTCTCTTCAGGCGGGCTCCTGACTTCAAATCATACATCGCCATTCCTTTCTTTAGGTTGGCAAGATTTCAACAACTTTTTTAAAAATGCCTTTCCTCTTTTCAGGCAGGCTCCTGACAACAACTTTGAAAATAATCGCCATTCCTCTCTTCAGGCGGGCTCCTGACTTCAAACCATACATCGCCATTCCTTTCTTTGGGTTGGCAAGATTTCAACAACTTTTAAAAATGCCTTTCCTCTCTTCAGGCGGGCTCCTGACAACAACTTTGAAAATAATCGCCATTCCTCTCTTCAGGCGGGCTCCTGACTTTAACCAATACATCGCCATTCCTTTCTTTAGGTTGGCAAGATTTCAACAACTTTTAAAAATGCCTTTCCTCTCTTCAGGCGGGCTCCTGACAACAACTTTGAAAATAATCGCCATTCCTCTCTTCAGGCGGGCTCCTGACTTCAAATCATACATCGCCATTCCTTTCTTTAGGTTGGCAAGATTTCAACAACTTTTTTAAAAATGCCTTTCCTCTCTTCAGGCGGGCTCCTGACAACAACTTTGAAAATAATCGCCATTCCTCTCTTCAGGCGGGCTCCTGACTTCAAACCATACATCGCCATTCCTTTCTTTGGGTTGGCAAGATTTCAACAACTTTTAAAAATGCCTTTCCTCTCTTCAGGCGGGCTCCTGACAACAACTTTGAAAATAATCGTCAATCCTCACTTCAGGCGGGCTCCTGACTTCACACGATAAATCGTCATTCCATTCTTCAGGGGGCTCCTGACTTCAACCATTTTTTTTCAAAAGTGTCATTCCTTTCTTTGGCTGGCACGATTTTAACAACCCTTTTTTTTTTTTAAAAATGCCTTCTTCTTTAATTCTTCATCCTCATTCTCCAGGTGGACGCCTGATTTCTTCTTAAATTTTTTTTTCATCCTCATTCTCCAGGTGGACGCCTGACTTTTTCTTTTCTTTTTCCTTCGCTCTGCTTTGTTCTTGCTTGCTGGGGATAATACCACTGTGGGAGTCTCCTTTCTTCCCCTCCTTCAAATTCAATTTTTTTTCAGAATTTATTTTCGCTCAACACTGCTAGGGATAAAAGTGTTATCTTCTTGGGATAACGTTGTTGAGGATAATGCTGCTGGGGAATTTTATCCCTTCAAATCGATGCTTCATTCTTCTGGAAGCTGCTGAGGATGATAATGGTTTTTGCTTTTCTGAGCACAAATGTCATCCCTTTGTTCTGTCTGCTGGGGAACAACCTCTTTTATTAAAACTTGTTATGCTGGGGGTAAAACTGGTTCAAAGACCACTTCCCTTGAGACTGGTGCTATATTCATTTTACCCTGAATGGGTATCTGACTTCCAGAAAATTTTCCAAATGAAAGGAAAATTTTCTGCCCCAGTTTGACAGTCTCCCTTATGGCCTGCATTTCTGTCATCAATGCCACTTCCTTTACCTGTTTCAATTTAAACAAAATTTGTTAGTTTAAAACGCGGTGGTTGGTTGTGATACTCCCACTGGGATGGTTTTCCCTTTTCCCTTCCTTGCTCTGCGTTCCACAACTTGTTGGGGATGATATTATTTGCTGGGGATAATCCTTTTCTGCTGGGGATATCCCTCTTCTTTCGTGGCATGGCTCGGAAACTTGCATTTTCCCGACCTTTTAGTCTCGCATGAATTTCCCAAATCATGCTTATTGTTTTTCTTGTTTTGTCCACGGGCTCTGGTCTTGAGGTTTAATAACCTTTGATTTCGGCAAGGATATCCCTCTTGACACTCGTCAATCCTTTTGCTGGGGATATCTTTCTTGACACTGGCCTCGCGCTTGTTCCTTCCTGACTATATCACTTGGATGTACTAGTCAGATCTTATCTTGGAAAGCTGATGGTCTACTTTGAAGTCATTTCCCACTGGTCTTGACCAAACAGACTCTACTGGGGAAATTTCTATGAAAGGAAAAGATAAAAGGGAACAGAATAAAAGACAAAGGAAAAAAAATGACTCTTTAACAAAAGAAACTATAAATAAAAACCTATCAAATGAAAACACTGACTCTAATGGTCATGACATGCATATGTGGCCTATCCTTCGTCATCAATCGTCTTTCAAGGTCTTCCCTTGACTATCCCCCATCTGATTCCCAATCTTATTCGACTTGTAGTGCCCGAATGGTTTTCACTATCAAGCCTCTCTCATCTTGTTTTTTCTCTCAGCTTTCATCGCCTTATGGTGTCCGTGAAGATTTTCACCGATAAGACTCTCTCATTTGTATCACTTTCCAGCTGGGGATTTGAAGTGTTGCCAGTATGACTCTCTCTGCTGGGGATTAGAGTCCTTTCTGTTGTAGAACAGAGTGTTATGTTAGCCGGTGAGACTCTCATTTGTCTGACTTGGCATCTTTTGCAGACTGGTCAGAAGGTCTTTCTTTGGACCGTAATGTGGGTTTTGGATAGGCTAGAAAGAAAGGGTATTAAAGGCTCAAAAATAAAATAAATTTGGGGTTCAATATTACAACATTCGGAACCAATTTTTTTTGCTTCCCACAAGCGCAACCCTTGCCCCAGTTTCTTGCTTGGGGATTATTTATTTATAACTAATTAATTAATTATTTTTTTTTTACTTTTTATTACACCATGCACACCATGCACACTATGCACATTGTGCACCTTATGACCGAGCCGTGAAGCGCCTACGTATCCTCTTTGAGGAATCAGGTCAAACGTAGTTCCCAATTCCTTTCATTTGACTTTCTTTTGTTTTTTTTTTCATTTTTCTTTTTCTTTTTCGTTTTTTTTTTTAATTTTTTCTTTACCTTTCAGGCTCGTATTTCCTAGTCGTTGCTATTGATTCCGAACGAGGGGTATGAAAGAAAATAAATAAGGCTCAAAAGGGGTAACGAAGGATAAAGTGTTTAGGTAGCAGAATAAAATGCCTTCGTCATTCCAGTCTTCAAAACATGCCAAGTGCAAACAACACAATTGAACATAGATTTATAGTCTCTTCCGATGGTGCTGGACTTGACAATTATGTTAAACACTTGCTTTTTCATTTGTCATTTCTAAAGCACTGCTGGGCGACACTCTCACTCTCATGCACGACCCTCATGCCAATTTGGCGAATCTTGCATTTAACGGTTTTCTTTATGTTTTACTTGCCCCAGTTCCACATGACTCGGGCTTCAAATAATCTCAAACCGTTCTTATTTCCTTTAAATGCTTTGATCACCTTCCCAGGGTTTTATGATTAACTTTATAGACTAGGCCCAAACTGTGTGCGCATGTCATGTCCCTAGAATCGGCATTGAACGAAAATGACAAAAGGACTAAATAAAAAGATGACTGGAAATAATAAAAGACCGGCTTTTGTATTAGACTTCCGGCGAAATGGTTAGAAAAACAAACAAAACAACCAGAATAAAATCTTAACACAACATCAACGAGACTTAAACAAACTGATACGACAAAAATGGAAAGATAAGAAGGTTTGACACAAGACAATATTCGGATTACAACCCTAAGAATAATCCGGATAACAGAAATGACAACAAAATAAACCACCAACAGCTTCTCTCTTGCTAACCAAGGAACGGAGCGTCCTCCCATTTTATCAAAATTGGCATCTTAGCCACTAAGCTTTGCATTAGTATTGCCAAGACCATTATCAGCTTCCATATCATCAACCTCCGTCAACAAGTTCTCGATAGGGTTCGAGTGCTCCATGTTACTGTTATCGATCACAATCCGCCCTTCTTGGATCATTTTCTCTACTTCCCTTTTCAAATTACGACAACTCTCAATGTTGTGCCCTATGACATTGGAGTGGTACGCGCATTGCGCTGCCGGATCAAAGTTTCTTGCATGTGGATCTGGAGTATATGCGGGGAGCGGCTCAATCAAGCCAGCATGCTTTAGCCTTTCAAACAGACTTGCATAAGATACTCCGATAGGGGTGAGAGCCTTTCCTCGTTTCAGCAACCTTTCGTTCCTAAATGCTTGATTGGGCCGGAAACCTGATCCAGGGGGCTTCCGGTAGGCTTGTGAGGGTGGATAGGCCTTCTGTGGAGCTGGGTATTTGGAAAGTGAAGCCCATCTTTGGGAACCTCGTGGAGAGAAGTAGCATTGGGGAGGGGAGTAGCGTGGACGAGTGATGGAGCTACTCGGGTAGCTAGGAAAGCTGTCATAAGTGGGTTGGGATGGAGAGTATGGGGGATGGGTAATGCCAGAGTTTGAAAAGCTTGGCGGTGGTGGGGGTGGTGCTTTCCCAGTTATCCATGCTTGATACATGTCTGCCACATGTTGTCTCAGCATTTTCACTTCTTCTACCAACCCGTTGTTCTGTTCGACCAATTGTTGTCGGTCATCAGTACCGACCCACCCTGTTCTGAGGTTCTGTGTCATTTGCTTTGCGGGGAGGAGTTACCACAACCAACCACTTTTCTATATATGAACACAGCAAAGGGAAGCCATCATGTTAGTGTCAGGGCATTTGACAGATAATCATATATTAGAGATGCAATGCACCTAAGCAGTTAAACTGTTCTATCAGAAATGCGATGCACTTGCGCTTTCCTTTATTTTTCTTTCTTCCCTTTTTTTTCTTTTTCAGTGGTGGTCGAATCTTATAGAGATTGCCTACGTATCATGACCCCGCATGAATCAGACCTTGCGTAGTTCAGACCAATAAAAGATGAACAATACTAATCATTTTGTTTTTCAATTTTCATATTAAAATAAACTGGGTTTCAATGGTTTGAAGATGACCTACAAACTCGAAAATCAAACAACCCACATATTTTAATCAAAAGATTTACAAATTCAAAAACAAACGGTCAGCTTCCTTTCCCCGTTTGACAAATGCAACCAAACGGCTATTTTTGCAAATGTGGCCCCTTCCAAATTTTGAGGCCGGAGAGGATTATTTTATGACACTTTAAAAACTTGTCCATTCTTTTACGAAAATAGCCTTTCGACAACTGAAAGATACTCTAAGGCTATTTCGGCAAGAACGGTTTAAGACACTGTCGAAGCTAGCTCGGCTTATTTTTGACTAAAAAAAAATTCACCTGACCGTTGACTCTTTGTGTGTTTTTTTTTAAATTACAATAAAAACCAGGTGTTGCAACACGGCCCTTCAGCGCCTCGGGGACGAAGATTTTTTAAGGCTGTGTGGGTCAACTGGACCAAAATCCTAAACATGACCCAAAAGGTGGCTGTTTATGCAAAGTTAGCCTTCCGGTGTCCTTTTCGGGAACATTCGGCTATGTCTTGACAAAACAGCGCCACCCGACTTCTTTATGACAAAATTAAAATTTTGACACGTTTTTTATTTATTTATTTATTGGTTTTTGGCTATTTTAGCAAAAATGGGGGTTGGACCCGATGAGGGTTGCCTACGTATCTCACATCCGGTGAGAATCAAACCCGCGTAGTTCGGGCAGATCAAGAATAAGTAAATGAACTAACTTCTTTTTTTTTTTGAATTTGTGAAAGAACTGCTTTAAAATAATAAAGGAAGTATATATATATATATATATATATATTTTTTTTTGTAAAAGAACTGCTTTAAAAGAAGAAAGGAAGTATTTTTATATTTTTTTTTGGATTTTTGATTGATTTTCTTTTTGAAAGAAAGACTTCTAAGAATTCCTTTTCTTTTGATTTGAACTTTGAGAATTTCAAAAGTAAAAGGAAGATATTTTTGTTTTTGTTTTTTTTTTATTCTAAGAAGAAAGAAAATATTTTTTGGAATTTTACCTTTAATAAAAGAAATGCTTTCTAAAAAAATATTTTTTTGAATTCTGAATTTTCTTTTCAATTTTTAAAGAAGAAGGAAAATATTTTCGAATTTATTTTATTTAATTATATATATATATATATATAATTAAAAAGACTTTCTTAAAGAAGTCAATAATGGAAAATATTTTTGGATTTTTTGTTTTGAAAATTGGGAGTCTACAAAACACTTTTCTAGACTTTGGCAGGATAAATATTTTTGCAACAAATAAAGATATATATACATTTTTTGGAAATAAAGAAAAACTTTTTGGATTTATATATATATATATATATATATATATATATATATATATTTGCAACAAATAATAAAACCACTTTCAACGCGACTCTTTTTATTTTATTATTTTTATTTTTATTTTGGTATCTAAACAAATAAATAAATAAAAACCCATTTTAAAAACAAGACTCTTTTTCATTTTCATTTTTTATGGCAAGACAAACTATTTTTTTTCTAATTTGTTTTTTTAAAAAACAAGACAGAACAACGACTTTTTTTTTGTATTTTTCCTTTGCTTTAATAAAACAAACTAATAAAACATTTTTTTTCATTTTCTCCAAATTTTGGCAGAGTTTTGACAGTTATTTGGGCATTGGTTTTTTTTTTCAAAAATAAACAATCAATTCCCTAACCGCTATTTCTTTTTTTTTTCAATTTTAAAATATTATTTCTGATATTCAAAAGTCAGTGAGCAAACAAGTACGAAACAAATAAATGCGCAAGTAGGAGCAAGTAAGATGCACCAGGATGGTCATTTTCATTTTTTGGTACACCTGTCCTAGACAGACCCAACCCCTGTGTTGAGTCTCCAAAGTCAAATGCACGTGATGCAAACAAACGCTCCTACTAGGGATCCGGCATGAAGCTGAGTTATTCTAAGTGAAAAAACCTGAGGCATATTGATCTAGCCCTGGCTTACCCAAACGGACAGTTTGAGCCGAAGCGGGGGCAACGTACCGGGAGCACGAAAGTCTACCCGGCCTAGTTACTTGTCCCAACTTCGTCTTATTTGGTATGACTTTAACAGAAAGGTGGGCCACGCGCACGTGTGCACCATAAATTTAGAAGACTCAGAAAGAAGGGGGTTTCGTAGCAGTTGTATATATTCATAATTCAAATAATATTAAAGCGGTAAAAGTGTCATTTAGCACATTGGGCATATATCATGTAAAAAAAATCAGATAATAAATAAAGCCAACTATAACAATTATTTTAAGCTCGAATTCTTGAACCCTGAACCAGTGGTTCTAGGTCAATGTCCCCAGCAGAGTCGCCAGAGCTGTCGCACCTCCTTTTTCCGCGCCCGCGAGGGTGCAAGGGAGTTTTCTCCAATTAAAGGACAGTCGAAACGGGATTTGTTTGTTTGTTTCAGAGTCGCCACCTGGGAATTTTAAGGCGTCCCAAGTCACCAATTTTAATCCCTGAATCGAGGAGAATATGACTCTGTTTATTATTCTGCGAACCAGAAATCCGGATAAGGAATTCTGTTAACCCGGGAGAAGGTGCTAGGCATTCCCGAGTTCCGTGGTTCTAGCACGGTCGCTCAACTGTTATATTCGGCTTGATTATTTTGATTTGTTAAATACATTTTTATTGCATGATTTTATTGTTACCGCTTCTATTTAGATTGTTTATAATTAAAGACCCTTCTTCGAATCGAATCACGCGTACGTGTATTCGTTTTATATATTATATATTTTTTAACGTGAAAAATCGTGTCACGCGTACGTATACACAATGATATTGATAATATAATAATAATTATTTTTTTTTCGAAATTTTTTTATTATAAAAAAAAGAAGACTTAAGTTCGAAATTGTGCTAAAAATAAAATTAAGAACGTTCGTCGCTCTTGTATAATTAAATATTGAACCGCACATCTCGAGTTATATGAAATTAATATTGATATTCTCCGAAGAGCCCCCTTTTTATTAAATGTTCGTTCGAAGTTGCGCGAACGCATAATCCGAATTGCTTTTAGAAATATAATCAGGTTACGCGAACGCATCCCTAATCACGCAAAATATTCTTAATAGTAGTATAGATTTTCCATAAATTGTTGAATGTTAACCGCAAATTATATTTTTTGCGTAAGAATTATATTTCTCCAAGCCATTCAAATTTAAAAGGGTAAAAATAAACGTGGGATTAATAATACCATTTTTCCGTAAATACAATATATGCATACCCAAAAAATGAATTGCATATAAAACTAGGAAAGAGAATTAATTTGATAAACAAACTAATAGTTTTCGAAGAAATTATATCTCCTTCTCATCTACTTGTTTTTAGTCCAAAGTTATAATGGTTTGGTTAATGTTTGCAATGGAAGATAAGAGTCAAGTTGATAAGAAAAAAGAAATATTACAAACTGATTCAATAAAATTGCTTTATATACAACGTAGTTGTTCGTCGAAACCATTCATAATAATTTAACGTCGTAACAAGCTAATCAATTCGTCGGAACCATTCATAATATTTTAACGTCGTAACAAGCTAATCAATTCACCTTTCTTATGGTTATACATATACCCGTTATCTTACCATATATGAACATACAACTTATATCAATCTAAACCAAAATCAGATTTTTTACAAGATATACTAATAATGTAATTTCTTGATACTTCCATTCTACTTTACATTTAGCTAACAATATTACGGGATGTAATTAATGGCCCATTTTATGCCATGTTCCCTACCTTGATATTTCAATCATGACTTCACTTAATGAAAATTCCGAAATAGATGATATTATTACAACGCTTAAACGAACTTTAAGAGGTAACAATTATCTTATATTCATTACGCCAAACGTACTACTATATTAATCAACTGAAACAAAAACCAAATTTTTAACTAATGAACTTGAACGAATGGAAAACAGAATTATAATTCCCGAACTTCATTAATTTGTCATGTTGAAGCTTTTCGTGACATGAATTTACAGATATGTACCTGATATTGGAAGCAAAAGAAAATGAAGATGAGAATCAGCAGCAGTAATAACAGTACAACAGCAACAACTGCCCAGCAACAGTAACAACCCAGTAACAGACCGGTGGAGTAGTAATCCCAAAAACAAAAGCCTTAAGCTTTAAATGAAACAACAACCATTAATACTAATTTCAAACAAAGAAAGAAAGCAGTAGATTTTTTAGTTTTTATTTTTATTTTGAAAGCTTAAATATTTTTCGGAATTTTTCTCTCTTCTATTCTCTGTCCGTTTTTTTCTCTCTATCTGTATGTGTTTTCTGTCTCGTATCTCTCTCTATTCTCTCTGTCTATCTCTCTCTATATTTTTTTTTGTTTTCAAGACCTCTTCTTATAACCCATCCCATAAACCTTTCAATTAATTAAAATTCATACTTTTTCTCTACCCAACCCATTATCTTTCCACTCATCCCCATTACATTAAATAAACATATCACACCACCCCATTATATTTTGTCCCCCATGCTTCATTTAAAATAATGCAAGATTCCCCTTTAAATTAAATCTTGTCCCCCCTTTATATTAAATAATCATATCACAACCCACCCCATTTCATTTTGTCCCCCATGCTTCAAATAAACAATTACAAAATGTACAATTCCTAAACTACCCCTTCCGACCTTACTGAAATTACCAAACTACCCCTGAACGTATTACAAATTTACCAAACTACCCATCAGCTATAACACATCAATTAATCAAACTTAACCAAAATATAGACAATATGATCAATTTCTAACAATGTTCAAACAACAATATGAACACGGATGAACATCATAACAACAATATCACATGAACACGATTTTAACAACATTTCAACAACAAATCACATGAACACAAATTGAACAACAAAGAACAACTAAAATTTGATTGAACAATATTTTAGCAACAAACCTATTTTCGGATTTAAACAACAACAACAATCAAACAAGTACATTTAGATTAAATTCAATAATATTGAACTTAAAATCAACCATAACAACATTACAACCAACAATTCCTATATTAAACTTTAAACAACAAGATTATGAGACAAATTCAAGAAATAATCATAAATGATAAACAAGAAATCAAAGCTATACAAATTTCGGATTCAAGAACAATCAAACAAAGTATGAACATGAATTAAATCTATTTTAAACAACAAACATGATGGATTTAAACGATTAAACCAACATATTTCTCTAACACAACTAAATTCTTTAAACAAATAACAAGATCGACGAAGAAACAATTATGAACTTAAACTTGAACTTAACAATATTAACAATTTCTAACAATACATAAACACATGAAACAAATTGAAGAAATAGTTAATTAAATTTCAATTTGAATCTAACAAACATCAAACTAACAAATACTTACTTAAACAATAATACAAACATGAAATAAACATGAAAACAACTAATTAAACTTCTATTTTGAAATCTGAAAATTAATTTAACAAACAACATGAACACACTAGAAAATTATTTCAACGATGAACAACGAACAAAACAAGGATTAAATCATTTAACGATTTTGGATCCGGAAAATATCAAACAAAATATGGACAAAAATAAAACTCAAAAACAACTAACCGGAGATGAATCAACGACGCACTTTGATTGTAAGCAAATCTGTCCGAGTCTCGACCAAAGCTCGAACGAAGGACGACGAAGACGAAGAAGAAGTAGAAGCAGCCGCAGCTACTGTCGCGACGAGCAGCGGCACGACATCGAGAAGCAGAAGCAGCGGCGGAGGAAGGAGTAGCAGCGGCAGCGTCACTGTTGCGACGAGGCAGCAGCGGCGACGACCCAGCAGTGGCAGAAACGCCGGCAACAGCTCGACGGAGGAAGCAAAAGCAGTAGCACAGCACAGTAGTAGCGGGCATGACAACGATGGTCGTTTGGTGGTGGTTCGGGTGTTCGAGCTGGTTATGGCGACGGAATGTATGGACGTGAGGGATAGTTTGGACAACGCAGCAGCAGTTGCTACTGCTTGACGTGGAATAAGGGATCGTTTGAGCAAGATTGTGAGGAAGACGATGGCGGACAGCAGTGGTCGTCAGATTTAATGGAGGATCGCCGGAGAGGTTTTGGAGGGGTGACGATGGTTTAGGGTTTGGTTGGTTTGAAGGAGAAGAACGTGAGGCAGCAGGTACGGGCAACTATGGGAGTTAGGTGGTTTTGAGGTTTTGAAGAGGAAGAAGATAGGGTGGCCATTGTTGGCTTTCTTGAAGCTTGAGGAAGAAGAAGAAGATAGGAGGGGTGGGGGCGGATTGGTTTAGTGTTTAGGGTTTCTTGTCTTTTAATTTTTGTTTTGTTAATTTTTGTTTAATGTAAGACAAAGAGGTTTGGGTCTTGGACTGGGTCGACCCAGTTCGAAATGGACTGGGTCGTAGGGAAGATTGGGCCATTTTTTGGGCCTGTGGCTTGAAATTGAAGAAGAGGCCCAATTCCGACTTTCTTTATATTTTCGCTCTCTTTTCTTCTTTTATTTTTCTAAAACTAAATTATAAAAATACTTAAACTATTATTAAGAACTAAATTAAGTTATAAAAGTGCAAATTAACTCCCAATAACAATTAACGCACAATTAAGTATTAATTAAGCATAAAATTGTATATTTGGACATTAAATGCTAAAAATGCAAACGATGCCTATTTTTGTAATTTTTTTAATTTTTGTAAAACAAATTTAATTACTAACAATTATAGAATTAAATCCTACAGGCAAATGCGACATATTTTTGTATTTTTTATTAATTTAGCAAATAAACACGCACAGACAAATACAAATAATTATTCAAAATATCACAAAATTGCACACCCAAGAAAAATCATTTTATTTTTCAATTTTTTGGGAGTAATTCTCATATAGGGCAAAAATCACGTGCTTACAGTGAGGCAAGCTCGTAATCTACCTCCTCAATCTTCTAAAGTACCTCAAGCGGACCAATAAATCGAGGGCTCAACTTGCCCTTCTTCCCGAACCTCATAACACCCTTCATGGGTGAAACCTTCCGCAGAACTTTCTCCCTAACCATGTAAGCAACATCACGGACCTTCCTATAGGCATAACTCTTCTTTCTAGACTGTGCCATGCGAAGCCACTCCTGAATCAATTTAACCTTATCCAAAGCATCCTGAACCAAGTCAGTAACCAATAGCCTAGCCTCACCCGGCTCAAACCAACCCATCGGAGATCTACACCGTCTTTCATAAAAAAAGCCTCATACGGAGTCATCTGAATGCTCGACTGATAGCTGTTGTTGTAAGCAAACTCTGCGAGTGGCAAAAACTGGTCCCATAAACCCTCAAAATCAATAACACAAATGCGTAACATGTCCTCCAATATCTGAATAGTGCGCTCAGACTATCCATTCGTCTGAGTGTGAAATGCTGTACTTAACTTCACCTAGGTGCCCAACTCTCGCTGCACGGATCTCCAAAATTATGATGTAAACTGTGTGCCTCTATCTGAAATAATGGAAACTGGCACCCCATGAAGAAGAACAATCTCTCGGATGTAAATCTCTGCCAGTCGCTCCAATGAATAAGTAGTACTAACTAGAATGACGTACGCAAACTTGGTCAACCGATCTACAATCACCCAAATAGCATTGAACTTCCTCGAAGTCCATGAGAGCCCAACTACAAAATCCATGGTGATCAACTCCCACTTCCACTCTGGAATCTCTATCCTCTGAAACAATCCACCCGGTCTCTGATGCTCATACTTCACCTGCTGACAGTTAAGGCACCGAGCTACAAATCCCACTATATCCTTCTTTATTCTTATCCACCAATAGTGTTGCCTCAAGTCCTGATACATCTTCGCGGTACCCAGATGGATGGAATACCGCAAACTGTGAGCCTTCTCAATAATCAACTCACGTAGCCCATCCACATTAGACACATAAATCCGACCCCGGATCCTCAATACTCTATCATCCCCAATAGTCACATATGTGGCATCACCGTGCTGAACCTTGTCCTAGAAGACAAGCAAATAAAAATCATCATATTGGTGCTCTCTGATGCAATCAAATAAGGAAGACCAAGAAACCACACAAGCTATAACCTGGTTGGGCACCGAAATATCCAATCTCACGAACCAGTTGGCCAAGGACTGAACATCAACTGCAAGAGGTCTCTTACCAACGGGAATGAATGCAAGACTACCCATACTCATCGCCTTTCTACTCAAGGCATCAGCCACCGCATTGGCTTTCCTGGGATGATACAGAATGGTGATATCATAGTCCTTTAGCAACTCTAACCATCTCCGCTGCCTCAAATTTAGATCCTTCTATTTGAACAAGTGCTGGAGGCTCCGATGATCTGTAAACACCTCACAAGACACGCTGTAGAGATAATGCCTCCAAATCTTCAATGCATGAATGATGGCAGCTAACTCCAAATTATGGACAGGGTAGTTCTTCTCATGAGACTTTTATTGACGTAAATCATAAGCAATCTGTTACACCCCGCAATGTTACGTCAATATTACGTCCTGTAGTATTATATTACAACGATGTTATGCTCTGTAGTAATATGTTACGATGGTGTTACCCTCTGCAGTAATATATTACGATGGTGTTACGTCATGCAGTAAAATATTACGATGATGTTATGCCTTGCAATATTACATTACCGTGATGTCATGTTTCGCAGTATTAAGTTACGACGATATTGCACCCTGTAGTATTGTGCGTTGAAATTTGTTGTAAGGTAATTAACATCAGTCCAAGGAAAAGATTATTTGGAGATTATAAGGAGTATGCTATTTCACAAGTAATAAATCAATTCGTAAAGGTGAAAGGGGAAGCAAGTCAAAGAAAATAAATTTTTCGTCCAAGTTTGGCATATTGGGGTAAAATACGGTACGAAATAAAATACCCGATAATTATTAACTAGTACCATGCAAGGTACCATATGACCACAGTAGTATAATATATAAAGTATAAATGAAGTACTTTAAAAAAATAAATAGAATTTTAAGTAATTTGTGGTAAGTTTTAAATTATGCGGGTAATTAATTAATTACCGGGTAACGGGACATTACCCGGTTAACTAATAAATGGATAAAAATTAATAAAATCACACCCCAAAACACGTGGAAGCATGCTACCATCCAACATATGACTCATAGTCATAAATGTTTGCATAACTTAGTAATGTGTAAAGGCACAAAAATGACTCATTAGAATGAGTCATTTTAAAAGCAAGACTTGATTAACTTAAGTAAAAGAGTCCTTTCTGATTCTTGGAAATATTTTCAAAGACACTTTGTCTTTAAGAACAAAAACGTTCAAGAACAGAAGTGGAATCAAAATTTGTCCAAAAATTTCAAAACCAAGCGAAGTTCGTCCAATTTCAAGGAAATCCAGTGTAAATTTCGCAGAAGCAGATTTTGTTCAAGAATTTCGCAGAAACGGGTATGTTAAGGCTATCCCTTCTTTCTTTTGGCATGATCCATACGATACGAACGAAATGTGCAAATGCACAAATTCCATAAATGACTCTATTCATAGAAGTATTAGAGATATCTATGTTCTTGACTTTCCATGTGTCATAATATTTTATCATCTGTTCATGGGTCTCAGAAAAATAAGAAAGTTGAAGAAAAAAAAAGAGTTTACTTTATGATATTGCTGAAAGACAAAATGGTCTTATGACAATTTCGAAGGATTTTATTAACGTATTTTTCATGCATTTCCCTCATTTATACATGTACATTGACCCATGACCAGATGGCGTTATATACGCGTATATATGTAAATATATGTATATGGGATATGGAAAAAGATTACGGCATTATATACGCACCACCACCTGACCAGCTGGTATATGTTGATGATATTACCCATGGTGGCTGAAATATGATTCAAACAGTGTTATAAATACGTATATATGTATGTATATGTATGTATATTGGTTATGGGAACGGTTATGTCGTTATATACGCACCACCACCTGATCAACTGGTATACGATGATGATTTTTCCCACAGTGGCCGATATTGATATGATGGGATGCCTTTAGAGGCTGATGATGTTATGAAACATGTACCTATGCACGACTTGACATTTATATGCATATGCATAATGCTAAAAGTAATTTATGATTTACAAAGTTATTCAGACTTACAGGTTAAGTCATGTACTCTATATTTTTTTCATGTCTCTTATGTACTTATTTATGTGCCTTACATACTCGGTACATTATTCGTACTGACGCCCCTTTTGCCTGGGGATGCTGCATTTCATGCCCGCAGGTCCCAATAGACAGGTCGAGAGCCCTCCAAGTAGGTTATCAGCTCAGCTGAAGATGTTGGTGCACTCCATTTGCTTCGGAGTTGCTTGTTTGGTTAGTATAATTTAGACGTGTATTATTTGGTATGGTGGGACTCTATCCCGACCTTTATAAGATTTATGTACTCTTAGAGGCTTGTAGACATATGTCGTATACGTGAAAGATTGTATGGCCTTGTCGGCCTATGTTTGGAGTTTATAAATTATTATGTTGGCCTATTAGGCCCGTATGTCACGTGTATATGATGATATAATAAGAAAGATACATTACGTTGGTACTCAGTTAAGTAAGGTACCGGGTGCCCATCGCGGCCCATCAGTTTGGGTCGTGACGCAATCACTCTGCCCTCCTGGATCAAGACACACCCAATACCAATAAGAGAAGCATCACAATATACTGCGTAAGAACCTGAAGCTGATGGTAGAACTAGAATTGGAGTTGTGGTCAAGGCAGTCTCGAGCTTTTGAAAGCTCTCCTCACACTCATCCGACCACCTGAAAGGAGCACCCTTTTGGGTTAATTTGGTCAAGTGTGATGCAATAGATGAGAAACCTTCCACGAAGCGACGATAATAATCGGCCAAGTCGAGAAAGGTCCGAATCTCTGTAGCTAAGGATAGTCTGGGCAAACTCTAAACCACCACTATCTTCTTCGGATCCACCTGAATCCCCTCATTAGACACAAGGTGCCCCAAGAATGCCATTGAACTAAACCAAAACTCGCACTTGGAGAACATGACACAAAGCTTCTACTCCCTCAACCGCTACAACACAATCCTCAAGTGTTGGGCATGCTCCTCCCGCTACGAGAGTACACTAGGATATCATCAATGAACACTATAAAAAACGAGTCAAGATAAGGTTGAAACACACTGTTCATCAGATACATGAACGCTGCTGGTGCATTTGTCAGCCCAAAAGACATCACAAGGAACTCATAATGACCATAATAAGTCCTGAAAGTTGTCTTGAGAATATCCGATTCCCGAATCTTCAACTAGTAATACCCAGATCTCAAATCAATCTTGGAGAACACCCTCGCTCCCTGAAGCTGGTCAAACAGATCATCAATACACGGCAAAGGATACTTGTTCTTGATTGTGACTTTGTTCAACTGCCTATAATCAATGCACATTCTCATAGTACCATCATTCTTCTTCAAAAACAACACCGGTGCACCCCAAGATGACATACTAGTCCTAATAAACCTCTTATCAAGAAGTTCCTGAAGCTGCTCTTACTCAACTAGTGACATGCGATATGGTGGAATAGAAATGGTCTGAGTACCTGGCACCAAGTTAATACTAAAGTCAATATCCCTATCGGGCGACAAGCTCGGCAGGTCTGCAGGAAACACGTCCGGAACTCCCACACTACCAGAGCAGAATCAATAGTGGGAGATATCAGCACCAACATCCCTCACAAATGCCAAATAAGATAAACAACTTTCCCAACCATTCACTGGGCCTTCAAATATGAAATCACTCTGCTAGGAACATAGTCTAGAGAACCTCGCCACTCAATCAATGGCAACCCCGGCATAGCCAACCTTATAGTCTTAGCGTGACAATCCAGAACACCATGACATGGAGACAACCAGTACATACCCAAGATCACATCGAAATCAACCATACTAAGCAACAAGAGATCAACTCTAGTCTCCAAACTCCCAATAGTCACTATACACGACCAACATACACGGTCCATAATAATAGTATCGCCTACTGACGTAGATACATAAATAGATAAGGGCATATCCAAATAATGAAAAAAATATAATGAGACATACGAATAATGGGAACCAGGGTCAAATAATACATAGGCATCCATGTGGCAAACTGAGACGATACTTGTGATCACTGCATCTAAAGCAACGACATTTGGTTTGGCAGGAATAACATAGAACCGGTCTTGACCACCACCTGATCGTCCTCCTCCTCTAGGGAGACCTCTAGCTGACTGGGCCTCACCCGAGCTAGCTGAGAGGGTGGTGAATCAACTGGTGCTGAAGTTGCAACCAGACTCCTCTGCTGTACTGGACCTCCCTGGCAATGAGGACATTGCCTCCACACATGCCCAAACTCCCTGCACTCAAAGAAACTCTCTGGAGCTGGTGGTGGGGACTGAAGGGAGACCCGAACACTGGGATAACTGCTAGAAGGACCTGACATAGAAGAGCCCTGAACCGATGGAACACGGGATGAACTTTAAGCTGGAAGGGCACTGAGAGATGACTGGACTTGATGATAACTATAAGATCCATGGCCAGATGATGTATCACGATGAACTGGACAAGTCGTCTGAGTATGTCTGAAAGGACGACCCTTGCCGTGGTAGAACTGACCTCCAGAAGAAACATTTCCGAAACCATCCGGTCCACGAGGCCTCTTGGCCTCCCTCTCTCCCCGCTCCTGACTGCGGACCATCTCTATTTGCTGACCAATGTCGACTACTCATCAAAAGTAGCACCAGATACCCTCTCTCAAGTCATAAGCAACCGCAGCTGATATGTGAGGCCATTGATGAACCTCATAATCCTCTCTCTATCAGTGGGGACCAACCAAACTGTGTGACAAGCCAAATCAAAAAGCCTCATCTCGTACTGCATCATAGACATGCCATCCTGACATAACTACTCAAACTGTCTACATAGCTCCTCTCTGTGAGACTGCAACACAAACTTCTCCAAAAAGAGAACGTAGAACTCTTGCCAAGAAAGTGGTGCTGCACCGACCGGTCCGCGCCTCTCATAAGCCTTCTACCAACTAAAAGCAGCCTCGGTAAACTAAAAAGTAGTTAATGAGACCCCACTGGTCTCCAAAATATAGGCTGTGCAAAGAATCCAGTCCAAGAAGTCCTGGGCATCCTCCGACTCTGCCTCACTAAAAGATGGAGGCCTGAGCCTCCCAAACCTCTCTAGTTTCTTTTGCTCATCTCAGTCATAGTAGGAACCTCACGGTCCTGAGCAGCTGTAACCGGCTAGACTCATAGTGCCCCAGGTGTTTGAAGTCTCTATATCACCTACTTTGGTGTACGGGTGGCAGGAGTCTGGGTACCTCCCCCGGCCTGAGAAGTGGCTGCTACGGTCGGAACAAAGACCGCTTGAGCAAGACTGGTGCACACGGTTAGAATCTAAGCTAAGGCCTCCTAAAGTTCTGAAATCACAATAGGCACAACTAGTGCCTGAGCTGGCCCCAAGGGCTCATCTGCAACTGGAACCTGCTCCGGAACTAGGGCAACTGGTGGGTCGGTAGGTGCTTCCCTAGCTATTGTACGGGCTGCACCTCTTCCCCTACCGCGACCTCTACCTCAACCTCGGCCTCTCGCGGCCCTAACTGGTGGTACTAGTGGTTGTCCATTCTACCCAGTTGTATGTGTCATCCCCATCTGTGAAAGAATAGAATAACAGAAGTTTAGTTATCAGAATCAACAGATTCACACGACAAGAAGTCAAGAATGTGAAGTTTCTTACGGGTTCGGCATCCTCTCGCAGATAAGTACAGATGTCTCCGTACCGATCCGCAAGACTCTACCAAACCTGCTCATGACTCGTGAGACCCATGTAACCTAGGCTCTGATACCAACTTGTCACTACCCAAAATCCCAACTCATTGTGATGGCGCCTATTGAGGTACTAGTCCAGCTGACATTTCCAAAATTTAACAGAAAATGAATAAAAGTAATTTTAAGGCGTAATGGCGTCTGGGACACTTAAACTTGCATCGGATTATAAAGCCGATACATGAACTTCCGATTTTTCCATTTTAGGACCCCAACTCAATAAAAATACTTATAATAAACCCCTCCCTCGGAGCGTGTATCTCAATTTCCTGACATGAATATCACGTCAGATACTGAGACCATTTATTATTTGATATTTGTAATATTTGGGTCCCATCTTTTTTAAAACCAATTTAACAAATTTTTAATTTTTGTTCTCTTTCCTTTGTTCTCCACCATAGCTCCACCGAAACATTACTTTACCCAGCCACTATTTCCAACAGTAAAAATATAAATACGATCCATTAATATCCTAATATATATCTTAACCAAACCTCAGTCTAGAAATTAGTCCAAACAAGCCATCAATCTTTTTAAAAAATACCATTATGACAAAATTTTCATCGAAATAAATGGAGTCTCGGCTACACTCGTCAAACACAAAACTAACAGACCTCCTTGAGAACCTATTACTTCCCACCCTTAAAAGTTTCCAGTAATTTCTAGTCTAAACTGGCCAAAGAAGATCACCAGAAACACTGTCACCACCATACCTTTGGGGGAACGGGAAGAAATTATGGGGAGAAAGAAACTTGGGGGAGGGGGGGATGAGAGGGGGGAGGGAGGAAGAAGATAACATAGGGGATTACGGGACAGATGATTTAGGATTTAGGATGTTATTATTTTTTACTTTTTTGTCTTTTATTTACTTTTTCTTTTTCTTATTCAGATTTAATATTTTTAAATACAATAATTTGAGTGACGCTCTTTTTCTGCGTGATTAGCACGCACTTTGACCATGTCAGTTGTGCTACTGCCATAGTCAATGGTCAGAGGTGTTCGCTTATAAGTAATCGATTGAGTTGGGGGTGTTAAAATAGGAAAACCGAAAGTTCATATATCGGCTTTAAAATCCTGTGCAAGTTTAAGTGACCGAGAAACCATTTCGCCTAATTTTAAATGACTAAATTATCATTAACAGGTAAAATGCAAAACACAAATGCGTAACATATCTCCCAAATGGGGGTATCACTGAGTCCATGAGCATCTATACATCACCAGTCTAGAAAAGAAATGTCTATGAAAGTCTGTATCAAAATACAATAGAAAAAGCAAAGATAAGGAAGGAGAAAACAAGGACTACGAACGTCGGGAAGCTACTTTGTAGTCTTAGAAGATCAACCGTGCACGAAATCAATGCCCACCGTGTCCCGAAACACCTGGATCTGCACATGAAGTGCAGGGTGTAACGTGAGTACAACCAACTCAGTGAGTAACAATATTAAATAAAGAACTAAAAGAGAGTGATGAGATATATAGTTATAGTTCAATTTTTCAGTAGTCTCAAAAAAAGTAAACATGCTTTCAAATTCGGCAATTTAAGTCTAAATAGTTTATACGTGCCAAGTTCAAGTAAAAACGGATAAAATATCTCTTAGAAGTTTTCAAAATAATGATATATGTCATCTATATATAACAACAATGAAATCACATACAACCTCTCAAGGCAACAATCAACCAGTCCTCCCATTCACTCTAGCCCCACAATCACTCATTCCTCACAGCCACTCATCACTCGGCACTCGCACTTAGTATGTACGTATGCTCACTGGGGGTGTGTATAGACTCCGGAGTGGCTCCTTCAGACCAAACACTAAATCAGGCCAATTTGATATAAAATCAATGAAACATGATGCGGCGTGCAACCCGATCCTATAATCATCCTCACAATCAGGTCCTCGGCCTCACTCAATTATCAATCTCTCCACTCTCTCGAGCTCTCAGAAATCATGAAAACCAGTCCAAACAGAAATGATATAATGTAACAAGTAATAATAGAGACTGAGCTATGATATGTAAGTAAAACTGAGACTGAGTACAAACAACAATTAACAGGTAGTTCAACATGTATCATGGCCTCTATGGGTCCCAACAGTACCAACACATAGCCTAAACATGGTTTGCAGTCAAATTTCTATAACACATGGAAAGCATATAGCTAGCAACAAGTCATTTAGATTTACAGTTCCACAGAATGGACCAAGTCCTAATTCCTACGGTGCACGTCCACACGCCCGTCACCTAGCATGTGCTCCCCCTCTAAACTAATCACATCATACAAATCGGGGGTTTCATGCCCTCAGAACCAGATTTTGGACTGTTACTTACCTCAATCCGAGCAAAAATCCCTACTCCAATACGCCTTGCCTCGCAAATCGGCTTCCAAATATCCCGAATCAAGCCATAAGCAGTACAATACAATCAATATTGGCTAAAGGAATTAATTCCACAAGAAAAATACGAGATTATAAGCCAAAATCAGAAATTGGCCAAAAGATGGCCCCCGGGCTCACGTCTCAAAATCCAACAAAAGTCACAAAACCCAAAAGCTCATTCATTCACGATTCTAGTCATATACAATTCACCAAAATCCGACACCAAATGACCATTCAAATTTCCAAAATCAACTCTCCAAATCTCTAGCCTCAAACCCCCAAATTTCACCTAAAAAACTCACCAACTAGGTGAAAAATCAGTGGGGAAACATAATTATTGAAGAAAAATGAGCACAAGGAACTTATCTCAAGAATTCCCTCTAAAAAGCCCTCTCAAAATCTCTAAAATTCGAGCTCAAAATGTTAGAAATGGAGAAAAATCTCGGAACCCTCGCTTATATAGGTTCTACCCAATTAAAGTCAAAAAATCCGCTTCTGCGGTCCCGCTTTTGCGGTGGAAAGTTCGCTTCTGCAGAAATCGCTTATTTCCCCAGCTACTGCACCTGCGCGCCACTATCCGCTTCTACGAAAGCTCTTCTGCACAACACTTCCGCATCTGCAGCCTCGCAGGTGCGGAAAGAACCTTGGACCTGCGACTACTGCCAATCCTTCATGGCACGCTTCTGCGCTCCCCTTCCCGCTTCTGCAGGCTTGCACCTGTGGTTCCCTCTCTGTAGGTGCGATTGTTGCTCCCCTTTTTCTCACGAAATTGGGTTTCGACACGTGACAACTCTTTTAAATAAGGGTTTTAAAATAGAGAGTCGTCACCTAACTGATTAAGGTGCGTTAGGGCACCTATTTGCAAATAACTCTATTTGACCAATTATATCACCAAAGATCGGGTAAGGGCTTAAAATTACCTCGAAGAGAAGGTTTAGAAACTCTTTGAGTTCCACAACTGTGGGTCCCGGCCAAACTCAATTACATTAATTAGTCTAAGGGAAAGGAAGCAATTTGGACAAATGAAATAAACGATTTATTTTAAATAGCAATTGGGGGAGGGGGGGAGGTCCTATGTTTTTTAGCCTAAAGGATCTCCTCGTGCAACATAAATAATACTTCGTTACTCCCTCGACATGGTGTGTTACTCGTATTATTCAGCGGGCACATACTATCATCTCCTGCTACCTGATTACTATCTTTAAGTTTTTACGTAAATTGCACTAGTTGATTCTAAACCGTGCCTTATGCGTGTACTACCCGTCCCATGCCTATGGTCCAGGAGGTATTTGGACCTCTATTTCAGGGTGGTTCTAGACCTTAACTTAGGTCGCTCAAAAGGGGAAAATACTAAGCGACAGACAAAATAGTTAGGACTTTCAAATAGAAACAAGTATAGGCTCAAGTTAGCCTCCACATTTAGACACCAAATGCACACCAAATTGGTTAACATTGAATTTTTTTTATTAATTTCGGAATCCTATAGGCAGGATATCTATGTGATATTGAATAAACGAACAAACAGTCATGTACAAAATCAGATTCATAATGCGATAAGTAGAACCTTCGTAGGTTTGCCTACTGATTTTAGCATAAGGGGATTAAACCTATAGGCATGATGTCTAGGTGTTTTATGCGATAATAAATAGTGGCAATCACATAAACATATCCATAATTATCTGTTTTAATCCTATAGGCATGTTTTCTAGTGTGAGTAACATCACAGTGTTTGGAAACTCATGAACAAATGGGCAAAAATGATAATTAGGTTGATTCAAACCTATAGGCATGCTTTCTACAATTTGTTATAATTTTAGATCCTAGAGACATGATCTCTATAATTTGTAAACAGAACAACATGTGAATGAAGTTTCTGCACACACATTGAATATAAATTCCCTATAGGTATGGTTTCTAACACAATTAAACCAAGTGTTGAACCTATAGGAAGGATTGCTAACATATAATGGCTGAACATAATAGGATACATATAGGCATGATTTCTAACACAATTAAACTAAATGTTGAACCTATAAGCAGGATTGCTAACATATAATGGCTGAACAAAATAGGATACGTATAGGCATGATTTCTAACACATGATAACTGAACATGCAATAGCACATTGTTGAGCCTATATGCAGGATTTCTACCCAATTTGTTGCAAATATAAGCTAGAACCCCTTCCCAATTTCACTAACACCCCAAAATTGTTATTACAATAATTATTACAGACCCAGAATTAAATGCAGTACATTACAAAATAAGTATAACTATAGGGAGCCTACAACAAGACCAAATACACTTGGACAAGCCAGGCCTTCAACCTACAACAACTCTAAACTTCATGTTCATAGATACAAAATAACCAGTTATTGAGTGATTCACCCATATATCAAGGCAGAGTCCAAATACCTAGTGTGTCAGAGTTCCCAAGGGCTTGAAGAACTAGGGCAGTGCTCACACTAGAGAGATTGATCATAAACAGTTCAGGGAAAAGACTAAGGACCGGGTCCTATTGTGTCAGAATTCACAAGGGTCTCATATGGACCCCGAGAAGTGCTCACACTAGATAGGTCAAAGGACAGAACCTAGATAGCCTTATCTTTCAGCCATCCAAGAATAGGTTTCAAAGAACTTGAGAAAGAGGTGAAAAAGAAAAGATTAAGGCTAAGGGATAGGAACAGACACGATTAAATTGAACATATTAGGCAAACAGTTGAACAAATCCCAGAACCTAAGAGCCAACTTAATGTAAAAATTGAAAAAATTTCAACACTTAGCACATAAACAGTCATATGCTAAAGAGAGGCTGATAAGACCACGTTTGCAAGATTGACGGGTTATTGTCACTAGACAGGTTGAAACATAATTGGGATTTATGAAAAGTATATAGGCAACATTGTGCTAAACCACATAATCACAAAAAGGAGAGGGCATCATGTTAGAAATGGGGCAGGATCACAAATACATATGCCAGGGCATTTTACAGAGATTCTGGATAGCATGAGAGGCACACAAATAGCAGATAAGCATTGTTACAGAGGTCCAATTAATAGAACATGATTCAACTTGTGCCAGAAGTTTAGCATAACACCTTAAAGTAACAATTCAAAACATGCTGAGATCACAAGTAGATACTAAAGGGATATGGGATCAAACAAGCATGCTGAGGGTCATAACAGCTAACACTGAAAAGCTCAACACATACTACTTTAGGGATTCAGGGGGGGATAGGTGAATAAACATGTTCATAGGCATTCAGGAGTCAATATACTAACTGAATATGCCCTAAAGGGGTTCAAAAAACTTCATAATAGGCAACATTAGGAGCAAACAAAGGTTAAAGAGACCAATACATAGACAACTTAACAAAGATAGTGCCTAAACATTACTCGTATGCATATTGGACATATACAAATTAGGGATATATAAGAATGCGTGTGCAGAAGCTTAAATGACCCACCAGTTAAGTGAGGAATGCAAGAAAAGAACAAAACCCACAATATTCTAAATCGTCAATGAGGAGCAAAAGACCCAGAACTTAATGGCCTTGGCTTTCAGCCGGCCAAGACAATATTATAGAATAACAGAGTAAAGTTTATATCTAGTAAGGTTATAATGATTTTCCAGTCTGTCCTAAAGGGGAAATAGGGAGGGGTTTATATAGTGTAAAAATCGAACAAGTAAACATAGTAAGTAAATCGTTCAAACACAAATACGGGAAAAAATATTCATGAATCAATTAGAATCGATTTTAGGGCACAAATCAAAGGGATTCAGTAAATCAACAGGAAAACACACAAATAATACCAAAACATTTTTAAGGCAAAATAGAAGATAGGGAAACATAAGGAAAAAGAGTAATTAAACACAGAAAAGGAAAACTATTGGTTGAGAATCGGTAAGGAACAAAGGAAAATTCAAACCCTAATTTTAGGACAAATAAAAGATCTGTGGAAAATAAAAAATAAAAATCGAGTATCACATAGAATAGACAAAATATCACCCAAAATCAAATAATTGAACCAATTTTAGTTCGATCTAAAGAGATCTGAAAACCCTAGTTTACGGTAAGTAAGAATCAACAGAAGAGATTCATTCCATAAAAGAGCGAGAATGAATATACACGACATAGCAAAAGAATTAAGGGTTTGAACCGACTTTGGTTCGATTCTGACGAGATTTGCTTGCCATGTTTAGACAAGAAATTAAGTAACATCATAGATGAGTAGCCGGTAGCGAGAGGTGGTCAACAAGGTAAGAGAATCATTGATTGGTTCCATTTTTGGGCCGAAATCGGACGGGATAATAGGTTAACGTCGCTAGGGTTTCTTTTGAGGAGAAGAAGAATAGAGAACATTTAGGGGCGGTGGGTGGTAAGAAATGGGTTAGGGTTAGGGTTAGGGTTTTTTGGTTAATTAAAAGGGTGGGGTTAAACGTGGCTCATTGAGCTTAAAGATCAACAGCCAGGATTTTAATGAAAGATTGGGTCGGGTTGGCTTGGCGGGTACCGACCAGGTTTTAGTAAAGGGCTATTTGGTTTGGACTTGGGGTAATTGGGCTAGGTATTTAGGTAATTGGGCTGGAGTGTTGGTCCAAAATTGGGGTAAAATTTGGGCTATTATTTAAATAACCAATATTTAATAAATAAATAATTTATAAAGATAATAGACATAAAAAATATTATTTGTGCATAAAAATAATTTGAAACAATTATTTAATGCTATAAAAATATAAAAGGTTGTGTTTTTCATAAATAAAGTATTTATAGGCATGTATGGGCTATTATTGCAAAAATATGCAATTTAGCCTTAAAAATACAAATGTAATTATAATAAACGTATTAAATATTTAATACCTAATATGGGTGTAAATAGTAAATTTAGATGATGAAATCATTATAAAAATAATTTGTAAGGTAATTTATAGGCATTTATATATAAAACATACAAAAATAAATTAATTTAAAGCCTTTAAAAATTATGAAAAATTATAAAAATACTTGTGCATGCTTGTAAATAAAATGATGATGCATATGCACTATTTTGAAAGTATATAAATATATTCTTAAAAAGTGAGGGAAAAATTGGGTATCAACAACTGTCCCTCTTTATCCGGGAAGGATGAAAGAGCTATCGGGTAAAGAAATGATGACTGATTTTGACCGAATGAGGTATTTTGAAAAATATAGGTCATACCCTGGTCTTTGAGCTGCCTACATATCCCTGGTTTTATAGGAATCAAGCCATGTATAGTTCTGGACCCAACGGTGAATGAAACCGTTGGCGTTGTTATGGGGATAGTCATGCGTTTCAGAAAGGGTTCTTTGGGTAGGATAGTATCAGATGAATTTATGCAAAGTCACGAATGTGAACTTGAGATGTTATGGATGTATCATAGGGCATATATCTAAACAGTTATAGAGTAAAAGCGAGTAATTGATGAGATCCGGTTACATTTGAAATAACGATAGGGTGTGAATGATGTGAGCAGAAACCGGAGAGAAGGTTGCTCCTGTTTGAAGAATGGTTATTTCCTAGATTACCTGCAAAACTTAAAACACGATGCACGCAAATATATATAGACTATTTCGGGAATCTAAATATGATGTAAATTCCCTTTGGACCATGAAGATTGTCTTCGGACGGTGAGGATAATGTCCTTAGACCATGACGTCCTGGGCCATGAATCGTGAGATAAAGGATTCACAGGCCATGAAATGATGTTCTTGGCCATGAGAATGGTGTCTCTGAACCATGACATCTTTAAATGATGATGTGCAATAATAAGAGATCCTCAGGCCATGACATGGTGTCTTCCAGCTATGAGGATGATGCCTCCGGACTATGACGCCTTCGAAATATTTGGCTATGCTTCAGCCCATGAGATGCAAAGACATGATGCTTGAGATGAAACAAGACATAGCTTAGTCCTATGTAAGGTCAGGGGGTAGAGCTTAGCACCGAGAGAAGAGAATAATGCAAGGTTTTGAACAACGCATCATTTGTGGTTATGCGAGAAGAGACAATGCTTAGTCTCGTACAAGGAAACACAGAGCTTAGCCTTATGCAATTGGGGAGGCAATGCTTAGCCTCATGCAAAATGGGAGACAATGCTTAGTCTCATACAATGGAAGGCAGTGCTTAGCCTTATGCAATTAGCCTCATGCAAGAAGAGAAGACAATGCTTAGTCTCATGCATTGGAAGGCAGTGCTTAGCCTTATGCAATTAGTGAGGCAGGGCTTAGCCTCATGCAAAAGAGGAGACAATGCTTAGTCTCATGCAGTGGAAGGTAGTTCTTAGCCTTATGCAATTAGGGAGGCGGGTCTTAGCTTCATG
Organism: Nicotiana sylvestris; assembly: GCF_000393655.2. NCBI lineage: Eukaryota > Viridiplantae > Streptophyta > Magnoliopsida > Solanales > Solanaceae > Nicotiana > Nicotiana sylvestris. The sequence continues at coordinate 150,614,575 of NC_091060.1, forward strand.
CAAAATGGGGAGATAATGCTTAGTCTCATGCAATGGAAGGTAATGCTTAGCCTTATGCAATTGAGGAGGCAGGGCTTAGCCTCATGCAAAAAGAGGAAACAATTCTTAGTCTCATGTAGTGGAAGACAGTGCTTAGCTTTATGCAATTAGGGAGGTAGGGCTTAGCCTCATGCAAAATGGGGAGACAATGCTTAGTCTCGATGCAAGGGAAGGCAGTGCTTAGCCTTATGCAATTGAGAAAGCAAGGCTTCTCCTCATGTAATGAACAGATAATAAGTAGTGGCAGAGTATTTTCTTATTTGGGGACATATTTGCGTTTGGCATCCTTACCATTACGAAGATAGTGATTTTGGTACATGTATGCTTGCGAATGCTCATGTCATGTTCATTGTGTCTGCATACAAAGAAAAATCGTGAGTTTTGCGGGGAAGGTTGGTTCATGCCTTTGCCTGCTTGTTTTGCTTTGCTTTGCTTTGCTCTGGAGTTCCTGTTTGAGTTACCTTGGGTAACATCTAGCTGCCATAGAAATAAAGTTTTCAAAAAGTATGCATGCATTTGATAAACATAGTTATTTTAAAATATAGTAGTTTATGATATCAAGTAAATTAAATGAACCAATAACTATGACACTTTGGAGACACTGTGACTTCTTTGCATTAGAATTTTTAGGGTCCTCCTCAAAATTCTACCCCCGTTTAGTAAGCGGTTCTTCGGTCGTTCTGCATGTGACAAAGTTTGTTGGATTTGCCCAGAAAGTTTGAGAATCCTTCTCAAAATTCTGCCTTTGTTACTTAACCGATTCGCTGACTGTCTTGCATATGATGACTTCGGCTGGACTTGCTCTGGAAATTTGAGGGTCCTCCTCAAAATTCTTCCCCATCTTCTGGTTATAGGGAAAATGAAAATTTTATTGAGATGTGACCGAACCCACAAGCCTGCCTATGTATCCCCTCTTAAATGGGAATTATGTCAAGTGTAGTTCAGTTACATCAAATAAAAAAATGTAAACAATTTAAATATAGTATCTCTTGACTGCGTCCGAGTCACATCCTCTTCATCTATCTCTTCCGAGTCACTATCCTTATGTTGCGTTGTCTCATTACATGTCACAGTCGTTGGTTCATCAGGATAAGTAATAATAATGTTGTAGAGAGAAAATGTAAAAGATAATAATAAATACTAAAATAGCAATGCATTAAATAAATCTTGAGAACGTTAAATAAAGTACGACCCGATAACTCGAGCAATTATTTCAAAAGAAAATGCGTCTAAACAAAAATTGAAAAAATCTTAAATGCTTAAAATTGCTTTTAAAAATAGATCATGCTAATTGCCAGGCTATCCAGGAACTCGATGGGCCCGGGATGGTACATCAGTTCAATTCTTGAGAACAGCTCCCTTTCCCACAGTCTGGATTATAAGGTCTTCCTCCTTCTCCTCCTCCTCAACTATGGCATTATAGTCCATGTCTTCATCATCTAGAAACAGATTCCTTAGGCCAGCTAAAGCCTCATCTTCTTCAGACCACCATATCACGTCAGTCTATTGAAATGTCTGATGCAGATGCGGTATTGGCTATTCAAGAGGGTAATAGGGGCTATGCCATGGCAGCGACCAATCATCGTACTCCTGCCAGGTGTACTAGTATCCAAGTCCAAAGGTTGTGCCGTGATGTTTTGGTTGTATTGGCTTAGTGATACCTGGAGATTCTTGTTGAGGACTTTATTGGGTTCATACCCTATCCGTAACAGTATACTTTCAATCTTATTACTCCACCACTTATCTTTCTCGATTGCACTGATGCGCTCGATGTGATGGTAAGTCTCTCCACCCAACTTCTTTCTATTCTCGACCACTAGAACTATTTTATTAGTGTAAATGGGATTACTTCCGTCTTCATGAATGATCACTTCCTGATGATTCCATTTGAACTTCACGGTCTAGTGTAGCGTAGAAGCTATAGCTTCAGCAGCAAGTATCCAAGGTCATCCCAGCATCAGATTGTATGTGGCGGATATGTCTAATACTTGAAATTCAACATCAAACCAAGTCGGGCCCATCTGCAAACAAAGGTTAATTTCTCCAATTGTGGACCTTTAAGACCCATCAAATGCTTTCACATTCATACTCCCTTCTTGTATCTTATGGAAATCCTTACCAAACATTTTCAAAGTGGTTAATGGACAGATGTTGAGTCTTGAACCCCCATATATCAAGACCTTGGCGATGAATTTGTCTTAGAATTGTACTGTGATGTGCAGTGCCCTGTTATGACTCAACCCTCCTGGTGGCAACTCGTCTTCATGAAAAGTGATCTTGTAGCTTTCCAGTACTTGCCCTACCATATTGGCCATCTTTCCACTGGTGATGTTGTTGGGCACGTAAGCTTCATTCAAAACTTTCATTAATACATTCCTATACGCCTTAGAATTCTGTAGTAGTGATAGCATAGAAATTTGAGCAGGGGTTTTGTTCATATGGTCCACTACAGAGTATTCCCTTTCTTTGACCTTTCTCCAAAGATCATCCGGGCCTATTTCAATGATAGGCTGCTTGGGAGCGGCTTCTTTACTTGTTCCTCCCAAATGCTCAGATGTGTAAATCCTACCGGTCCTGGTAATGCCTTGTGTGGTACCTGTTTATTCCATTTTCCTTTTTCCTTTCCTTCTTACCTCTACAATATAGTCTTATGGTATAGTATTGGAATTAAAGGATGGTGTGGGTGCTACCGTCACGGTGAAAGGTGTGGTTACTTCCACCTTAAATGGAGCTAATGCAGCTGTGTACATTGTTGTTTTAACCTCAAACGGAGTTGACGTGGTCGTTTCAACCTCAATTACTGACTGAATTTGTAGTATTATGGGTGTAAGAGTACTTGGAGGTATTGTGGTTTCATCCCCTTCACGAATGAGTCCAATTGATCCTTTTGGATCCTATTTTTCATCGGTTTCAATCACATTTACTCGCTCGCCCCTGTGATCCGGGAGGGAGTTGTTGCGGACATTTGGTGCAGCCTCTTTTGTTTGTATAACTTTGGTATCAATCAATGTCTGGATATTATCCTTCAAAGTGCGACATTCATCGATAGTATGTCCCTTCATGCCCGAGTGATAGGCACATGTCTTGTTCGGATTAACTCATTGGGAAGAGTTTTCCATAGCAACAACGAGAATGAGGGTGACATAACTGAAAGACTTCAGTCTCTCGTAAAGCTGATCGATGGGTTCAGCAATATGAGTGTATTGTCTCGGTGGTCTACGGTCAAAATTTGGTTTGGATTTCTGGTAGTTTTGGCAGGCTGGAGGTGGTGAGTGGTAATATGCAGGTTGTATGTTATAAGTATGGTAGGTGGTGGCGGACTGTTGGTATCTGGGAGGTGAAGGCTGATATGTGGGTGGTTAAATTTGGTATGTGAGAGGAGATTTTGGACCTTGGGCCACCATCACGACCCCTACTTTTTTTTTGGATATACCCCCTGACTGTAAAGCTTTGTTTGTAGCCTATAATACCTCAAAATTAGTTGCCATTCCGCTCTTGATTCCTTCTTCAATCCTTTCCCCCAATTTGATGATGTCGGAGAATTTGTGATTCTCAGTAACCATTAACCTCTTATAGTACTGCGGATCCTAGGACCGAATAAAGAATTTGTTCATTTGCTCTTCCTCTAATGCTGGCCTTACTTTCGTGGCTTCCGATCTCCACCGAGTAGCATACTCGCGAAAAGTCTCTGTTGGATTTTTCTTGAGATTTTGGATATAGAAGACATATGGTGCATTCTCTGTATTAAACCTGAACCGATCCATGAAATCTGATGCCATGCTTACCCAACTAACCCACTTTTTTTTTGACTGATGTAACAAGATAGGACGTCTCCAGTGAGGCTCCTCATGAATAATTCCATGCAAATCCTTTCATCCTTTCCAACTCCTACGAGCTTGTCACTGTATGTCCTTAGATGCACCTTTGGGTCACCTGTTCCGTCAAACATCTCGAACTTGGGAGGTTGATAACTCTCTGGCAGTTCTACATCCGGCTAAATGCACAGATCCTTATAGTTCAATTCCTCAATGCATTTACCCCATTCGATACCTTGGACTCGACTTGTGAGATTCTTAAGTTCCTCTGCCATACTCTTGATGAGCAGGTCCTTCTCGGTGGACTCGGGTATGTATAAGAGTTTGTTGAGGAGTGTGGGGTAAGGTTTCCACATATATGGGGTTGCTTTGATGGACTCCAGGGATTTAGGTATAGTGGTGGTTGTTGGTTGAGTTTTGAGGATTGGGGGTAGGTTGTGGTGCGTTCTGAGGAGTATGATAGGTAGTGGTTTGTGGATACTAAGTTGGCTGATGATGATGTTGTGGAGGAGTTGGTACTGGTAGAGGATTGGGGTTTTGAGGCGGTGTAGCATATTGGTGAGGTGCGGGAGGATTTTGCAAGTTTCTGCGGACGCCTACAGGACTACCTCGGGTCACCTGATAAACAAGAAACAACAATCTCATTGCGGTTCGAAGTCTACAACACTAGGATCTGCACAAAAGAGTGTAGAGTGTAGTATCAGCACAACCGACCCCATGTGCTGGTAAGTGCCTAGCCTAACCTCGGCGAAGTAGTGATGAGGCTAGGACCAGACTACCAAATAAACCCGTGCAGTTAAATCATATACATCGGAAAAGAAGAACAATAATGTACAGTTAAGTATGGGAGGGGGTAACATGCTGCGGGGACGTTGAATAATAACAAAAGAACAACAAATAAAAATGAGGATCACCACAGTTCAATTGAAAATAGGAAGGGGAGATCATGCTGCGGGGTACAACAAGTATCAACATGAATCCAACAATTAATGTAGAGAAACCGTAACTTAGTTATCAATAAAAATCAGGAAAACAAAGACAAGTGCACGGCATTACTCTTTGTACTTTAACACTCTCTCACCAAAACAATACACGACATCACCCTTCGTGCTTTAACACTCTCTCACCAAGACAATACATGCCATCACCCTTCGTGCTTTACACTCTTCCTCACCCAAGCAACAAACACAAGGCAAATAGGGTAAGGGAATCTATAACATCGAAATAAAATCAAGGAACAACAGAAAATCAGTAAATAAACGTAAAGGACAACATAACTTAATTATCAGCAAGAATCAGGAAAATCAAGGACAAGTGCACGACATCACCCTTCGTGCTTTTACTCTCGTCCTCACCATAAGAATCAATATAAACTGCACGACATCACCCTTAGTGCTTTTACTCTCATTCTCACCATAAAATCAATATAATGGGCACGACATGGTACATCGTGCGACACGTCATCACCCTTCGTGATTTACACTATTTCCTCTCAAATCATACACGACATCACCCTTCGTGCTTTAACACTCTTCCTCACCCAAACAACAATCACAAGAAATAAGGGCAAGGAAATAAATGAAATCACAATAAAATCCCGGCAAGGGAACAATAGTACAACAATCAAATCCCGGCAAGGGAAACAATATCAAACCGACAACATTCCGTCAAGGGAGACAATATGATCATGATTCTCTCTCTCCTTTCTTCTTTTACAATTACTTCACAACTGAATTCACAACTTGAGCCAATGCTCTATAATGTCCAACAATTCTATTCTTAACTTGAGCCAATGTTCTACAATGTTCAACAATTCAATTCTCAACTTGAGCCAACGCTCTACCATGTTCAACAATTAAATTCTCAACTTGAGCTAATGCTTTACCATGTTCAATTAACAATAATACTTCCACAAGTCATATTCATCAATAGAAATTATCATATAGAGCATGAACAATACGAAATAGAGTCACACTAATCATAGCATAAGACTCACGGGCATGCTTGATACCAACGTATAGATACTCGTCACCATGCTTATACGTCATACTCAACAAATAACACAGAGCAAATAGGACATAACTCCTAATCCCTCAAGCTAAGGTCAGACTGAACACTTACCTCGATGCCACGAACACAATTCAAGCCTCAACTATCGCTTTCCACCACCAATTCACTCGTATCTAGCCACAAATTGCTTAATTACATCAATAAATGCTAAATGAATCAATTCTAATGCATGAAAATGAGTTTTCTAAAGTTTTACACAAAATGTCAAAAATGGCCCCCGGGCCCACATGGTCAAAACCTGAGGTTCGAACCAAAACCCGATTACCCATTACCCCCACGAACCCAAATATATAATTTGTTTTGAAATCGGACCTCAAATCGAGGTCCAAATCCCTAATTTTTGAAAAAACCTAGGTTCTACCCAAAACACCCAATTTCCCTATGAAAATCATTAATTTTGAGTTGAAATCAAGTGAAAAGATGTTAAATATTAAAGAAAACTAGTTAGAAATCACTTACAATTGATTTGGAGAAGAAATTTTCTTTGGAAAATCGCCCAAGAGAGATTATGTTTGGAGAAGATGTGAAAAATGGTTGAAAATGCGTCTAAGTGTGATTTTACAGGTCTCTGATGTCGTAATTGCGACCAGGGTTCGAAAATCAGAAATCTGGCTTTTTCACATTTGCGACAAAGGCAGATGGCTGGGCACTTCGCATTTGCGAAGGAAGGATCGCATTTGCGATCAGCCCTGCCCAGGACTCTTCTCGCATTTGCGAGCCAGGCTTCGCAAATGGGAAGCCTGCAGGCCTGGAGCATACTAGATAAATCTGCAACCTCCTATGTCCAAATTCCACTCCGTGGCCTATCCAAAACTCACCTGAGCCCTCGAGACTCCAAACCAAATATGCACACCAACCTAAGATCCGATTCACGTCGTTTCAAGTCCGTTTCTTACCAAATTTCACAGACTTACCTTAAATCCCATATAAGAACGATACCATCAAGTTTTAATCACAACTCATTTCCAAATCTCATAAATAATTTCAAAAAACAATTTTCTTTAAAAATTCATTTCTTAGGCTTAAGACCTTGGAATTCGATTTCGGGCATACGCCCAAGTCCCATATTTTCCTACGGACCCTTCGGGACCGTCAAATCATGGGTCCCGGTCCGTTTACCCAAAATGTTGACTGAAGTCAACTTAATTCATTTTATAGTCAAAATTTATCATTTTTCATAGATTTTCACATATTGGCTTTCTAGCTATGCACCCAGACTGCACACACAAATCGAGGTGATGCCGAGAGGTTTTTAAGGCTTCGAAACATAGAATTTACTTTTAAAACACATCCTTCACCTCTAAAACAATCGTTCATCCTCTAACGGACAAAAGAAAGAAGTACCTGAGTTAGGGAAAGGATGGGGATAACGGCTCAGCATATCGGACTCGGACTCCCAGGTCGATGCCTCAGTGGTTGACCTCTCCAATGAACACGAACAAAAGGGAAACTCTTCGATCTCAACTGACAAACCTGCGGTCTAGAATAGCTACCGGCTCCTCCTCATAAGACAAGTCCTTGTTCAACAGGACAGTGCTGAAATCTAACACGTGGGATGGATCTCCGTGATATTTCCGAAGCATGGACACATGAAACACTGAATGCATGGTTGATAAGCTCTGCGGCAACGCAAGTCTGTAAGCCATCTATCCCACTCGATCAAGAATCTCGAACGGGCCAATGAACCAAGGGCTAAGCTTGCCCTTCTTCCCAAATCTCATCAAGCCCTTCATAGGCGACACTGGAAGCAATACCCGCTCACCGACCATGAATGCCAAATCTCGAACCTTACGGTCGGCATAACTCTTTTCCCTGGACTGAGCTGTACGAAGTCTATCTTGAATAATCCTGACCTTGTCCAAGGCATCCTGAACCAGATCTGTACCCAACAACTGAGCCTCTTCTGGCTCAAACCATCCAACTGGCGACTGACACCGCCTACCATACAAAGCCTCATAAGGAGCCATCTGGATACTCGACTGGTAGCTGTTGTTGTGGGCAAACTTTGCTAAAGGCAAAAACTGATCCCACGAGCCTCCAAAGTCAATGACACAAGCTCGGAGCATATCCTCCAAAATCTGAATGGTCTGCTCGGACAGCCCGTCCGTCTGAGGATGAAACGTTGTGCTTAACTCAACCCGTGTGCCCAATTCTCGCTGACCTGCTCTCCAAAAATGGGAGGTAAATTGCGTACCTCGATCCGAAATAATAGACTCGGTCAAACCATGAAGACAAACATGCTACAACCCATATCCACATGTGTTAGTTCATGCCATATATTAGTTAACATAAATCTAAGAAGGAATTATCTTTGAGATGATAAGAAGTCAATCCTATTGGTCTTAAGTGATACAAGAGTGTATAAGGGTGATTAACAAGTATTAGAAGTTAAATGAATCAAGGATGTTGTAACTCGTATTTTCAAGTAATCTAGCGGTGCTTAATACACTCAAGAGTTCATTTATTAAGGTATTTTAATCATATAATATCCGTATCATAAGTCTTGAAGTCAAACGAGTTATGAAACAAAAGTCGACAAAAGTTGTCGCAACTTAGGTTCATAATTTTACTTAAACATTAGGTCAAATGTTTCTAATCTTTTCTCATAATTTACAAGGAATTACGGGGTGATATACCAACCAAATTAAATATCTATGAGTCTAGTTTCCAACACATTAAACAGTTCATCTATACGATCTCGGAGTAGAGAGATATTCGCGTTTTCGCGAGACTGCACCAAGCACCTCTCTATGGGGCCCACTAAGGCGGTTTAAGATGTTTGGACCTATATAGGATGCCTACAACCCGTTTTAAGTCATTTCTTCTCACTATTTTCAGACCTTAGAACCCTAGGAACATCCTCTCAAGGTTCTCTCAAGATTCAAGACCCAAAAAAGGGCAAACAACACAAATCAAGTGTCGGGAATTCCGTGGCGCTAGTAAGTCTCTTGTTCTTCTTGTTGTTGCTCATTTTTGTGTCGTTCCAGCTCGTGTGGGAGGTTTTTTTAAAGGGTTTATGTTCTGTAAATACTCCCTCATGTTCTTAATATCAATCCTAGGTGATTTCAAGCCTTCTAAAGTGATTCTAGTGCCGAAAAACACTAATTGATCGCTAGTTTTGCTTTTTTGTTGTTGTGGCAGCATTGGAGGGATATTTCATGGAAATTTAAGGTCAAATTGGAGTTGTTATTTCTGTATAAAGGTAAGTAACCTCTTAATCTATATGTATTTAAGATTATCCAAGTTGCGGCTAAGCCATTGAAGCTAGAACTTGTGAAATATATATCGAAAGGCTTGGTAGTAATGTTATTGTTTTGTGGACTGTTTTGCGTTGCTGTTGGGCTGCGTATTTTACTACTGTTTTGTGGAGTTTTGGAGGAGGAAGGGTGTGGAGAAACACCATATATATGTAGGATTATGGGCTGATAGTTATTCGTAGCATTTCCAGGTTGTTTGACACGACTACGGTGGTCGTCGTATGTATGGAGTGATTAGGCTGTGTGTGGACTATTTTGGGAGGCTCAATATGTTTATTATTGATGTTGTTTGGGCTGTTTGGTGACTGTTTTGAATGGTGTGAGGTCATATATATAGGGGAGGTGCTGTCCGTTTCATCGTAAAATAGGTTGTGGTCGATACATAATAGTTATGACGCTTAAATGATAACGATAGTATCGTTTCTCTTATTGTAGACTAAGGAGTTTTGACAATTGCATAGCTTGAGATTGGGGCAGTATATACAAGGTATGTGAGGCTATCCCTTTCCTTCTTTTGCACGACTCCGATTGTACATAATGTAATGAACGAGCTTCCAAGATACTCTACTCTTAGAAGCTAGCAGTACTTACATTGTTTTCCCTCTTATGGAACGATTGATGTTAATGTTGCTTCTCTTATTCTTATGTTATCAATGTTGTTCGTACTTCCTAAATCTTATAAGGTTCATAGTGAAGAGTTAGTCCTAATAACGTGTACAGAGGATACCGACCTTACGTCACTCCGAAAGGTTTAGAATGTGATTCCATGAGTCGAGCATGCATTATATATATGTATCTATTTTACTCTACCGAGCCACGCTATAGTTGGCCGGGTACGGCACCTATTGTGCAACCACTGATCAGTTGGGTTTTACCGAGCTCCACGTGGCCGGGTACGATTCTACCGAGCCTATTATGGCCGGGTACGATATGATGATAATGATGCCCACAGAGGCGAATGCTTATGATGATGCCCATAGAGGCAAATGCTTTAAAGGTTTATGTATTTATACATATGTATCATGCATTTCATGTAAGTAGCCCTCAGAGGTACTAAGATGTTACAGGTTGTATATTTTCTATCCTTGCTTACATTACTGATCGTATTTATGGTTCCTTGCCTTACATACTCAGTACTTTATTCGTACTGACGTCCTTTTATTTGTGGACGCTGCATGTCATGCTGCAGGTCCTGATAGACAGGCAGGTGCAGCTCCCCCACCACAGTAGACTGTCCAGTTCAGCGGTGATTGGCGAGATCCCTTCTCCGGACTTGCCTTGGTCTTGGTATGCAATTTTTGTTATAGACATTATGGGTATGTCGGGGCCCTGTTCCGGCTATGTTGCAACACTTATGTTCTTTTAGAGGCTCATAGACAGGTGTCGGCTCATGTATAGTTTGGTATGCCTTGTCGGCTAGTTTTTGTTGTATAGTCTTTCATAGTAGCGTGGTAGCTCATACCTTATATGTAGTTTCTTGATTGTCTAGTCATCCCCTGCTTTGTATGTTCATGCCGTCATATTTTATTGCTGGTTGTCCATGATCCAGGTCTACCATTTATATTGATCTCGTCAGCCCTAAAAGATAATAATGAAGGTTAGATGAAATGTACGTTGGTGCTCGGCAAGTGTGGTCGGGTGCTAGTCATGGCCCTCCAGTTTGGGTCGTGACAAACTTGGTATCAGAGCAAGTCTGTCCTAGGGGTTGTCTATGAGCCGTGTCTAGTAGATTCTTGATTATGGATGTGTAGCGCGCCACATTTATAATCAGGAGGCTACATGACATCTAGGGTTGTTACCTTCTTCCTGAATCTAGATCGTGCGTAGAGTTGAGTCGTAAGTGTTCATCTCTAATATTCACCTTGTTTTTTTCAGTGATGCCTTCGACTAGGAAGCAAACGATTAGTAGACGGCTTGATACAACAGCGGGAGAGGGTATCAGTCAGGTGCCCCAAGTCAGAGCAGGACAAAGTGAGGCTCAGAGTGAGATGCCCTCTCATACCTCATCTACTCCATATCCTCCAGAGGATATTAGAAGGCACCCAGCGCCTCCAGTTCCTTCCGTCTGGCACTCCAGACCAGGATATGCGGAGTGCTTTGCAGTTATTGACTAGCTTGGTAGCTGCTCAGGCTCAGAGGCAGAATACAGGTGCTGCTGAGAAACCAGTTAGTACAAGAGTTCGTGATTTTATTAATTTAGACCCTCCAGTGTTTACCGGATCAGACCCCAAGGAGGACCCACAGACTTTTATTGACCAGGTTCATCGTACACTTCGGGTTATGCATGTTAGTGATACAGAGGCAGTAGAGTTGGCTTCTTATCGGCTACGGGATTTAGCGGTTCTCTGGTATGATAGTTGGGAGAGATCCAGGGGTCCGAACCCTCCTCCAGCTGTGTGGAAGGAATTTTCTGAGGCCTTTCTTCGTCACTACTTGCCAGTTGAGATACGACGAGCTAGAGCTGATAAGTTCTTGAACCTTAGACAAGGTAATATGAGTGTGCGAGAGTACAGTATGCAGTTTGATTCTTTGGCAAGGTATGCTCCCCATATGGTGGCCGAGATGAGTGATAGGGTGCATATGTTCGTGAATGGGTTGGGACCACATCTGATAAATGAGTGTACGACAGCCTCCTTGGTGGAGGGCATGGATATTTCCCGTATTCAAGCTTATGCCCAGACCCTAGAGGATCGTAAGCGCCAGCAGAGGGCAGTTAGGGAGCAGGATAGGGGCCAGCATAAGAGGGCGAGATTTGCAGGGTATTCTGATGACTTCAGAGGCCGCATCAGGCCACAGTTTTCGAGGAGTTCGGCGCCACCTGTAGCTAGTGCTCCTCCACAGTTTCAGAGGCCTCGATATGATCGATCCTATTCTGGTCCAGGTCAGAGTTCGCGGGCATCTGGCTCGCAACATCACAGGGATACTAGTCAGATGAGACCCCCAACACCACATTGTGATCAGTGCGGCAAGGCCCACTTTGGACTGTGTCGTCGAGGTTCTGATGCATGCTATTCGTGCGGGCAGCCTGGCCATATGATGCGGGATTGTCCTAATAGAGGAGGTGATGGTATGGCTCAGCCGACTGGATCTGTGTCTGGTTCTTCCTCATCAGTTCGACCTCCAGCACGGGGTTTTCAGCAGTCGACAGGTCGTGGTAGGGGTAGAGGTGCAGTGCCGAGTTCGAGTGGTGCTCAAAATCGAACCTATGCTCTAGTAGGTCGACAGGATCTCGAGTCGTCTCCAGATGTTGTTACAGGTATTATATCTGTGTTTTCTTATGATGTATATGCGCTGATTGATCCGGGATCTACATTATCATATGTTACACCCTTTGTGGCTAATAAGTTTGGCATTGAACCTGAATTGATAAGTAAACCCCTCGCGGTATCTACTCCGATAGGAGATTCTGTGATTGCTAGAAGGGTATATAGAGGTTGCACTGTGATGATTTGTAGTCGTCAAACCTCGGCAAATTTATTTGAGTTAGAAATGGTTGATTTTGATGTGATAATGGGAATGGACTGGTTGGCCTCATGCTATGCAAATGTTGATTGTCGTACGAAGATGGTTAGGTTCCAATTTCCGGGTGAACCCGTCATTGAACGGAAAGGGAACATTGCTACACCGAAAGGTAGGTTTATTTCCTATCTTAAGGCAAGGAAAATGATCTCAAAAGGTTACATTTATCATCTTGTTCGTGTTAGGGATGCGGAGGCGAAACCGCCTACTTTACAATCAATCCTTGTGGTCAACGAATTCCCAAATGTTTTCCCAGATGAACTCCCAGGCCTTCCTCCTGAAAGGGAGATTGAGTTTAGCATTGATGTGTTGCCTGACACTCAACCGATCTCTATTCCTCCATACAAAATGGCCCCGGCAGAGTTGAGATAGTTAAAGGTGCAGTTGAAGGACTTGCTGGATAAGGGCTTTATTAGGCCTAGTACTTCACCTTGGGGTGCACCAGTCCTATTCGTAAGGAAGAAAGACGGGTCGTTACGGATGTGTATCGACTATCGATAGTTGAATAAGTCTACTATAAAGAACAAGTATCCACTTCCAAGAATTGATGACCTGTTTGACCAACTCCAGGGTGCCAAGTATTTCTCCAAGATTGATTTATGTTCAGGGTATCATCAGGTGAGGGTTAGGGAGAAGGATATTCGAAAGACGGCCTTCCGGACAAGATATGGGCACTTTGAGTTCTTGGTGATGTCGTTCGGGCTAACAAATGCCCCAGTAGCTTTTATGGATCTCATGAATACTATATTCAGGCCCTATCTTGATGTGTTCGTGATTGTATTCATTGATGACATTCTAGTGTATTCTCGTTCAGAGGCGGAACATGTGGGCCACTTGCGGATAGTATTACAGACGCTTCAGGATCGTAAGTTATATGCTAAGCTCTCCAAATGTGAATTCTGGCTGAACTCAGTAGCATTCCTTGGCCATGTGATATCTGATGAGGGTATTAGTGTCGACACTCAGAAGATCGATGCAGTAAAGAATTGGCCGAGACCTACAACACCATCAGAAGTCCGCAGCTTCCTAGGGCTAGCAGGATATTATAGGCGGTTTGTAGAAGGATTTTCCTCTATATCATCACCATTGACTAAGTTAACACAAAAAGCTACCAAATTCCAGTGGTCTGACACTTGTGAACGTAGTTTTCAGGAGTTGAAGAATCGATTGACATCTGCACCAGTGCTCACTCTTCCTGAAGGAACAGAAGGTTATGTGGTATATTGTGATGCCTCAGGTATAGGTTTGGGGTGCGTATTGATGCAGCGTGGGAATGTGATTGCTTATGCATCAAGACAATTGAAGAAGCATGAAAAGAATTATCCAACCCATGATTTGGAATTGGTTGCAGTAATATATGCTTTGAAGATATGGCGGCACTACTTATACGGCGTCCATGTTGACATCTACACAGATCACAAGAGTTTACAATACATCTTCAAGCAGAAAGAGTTGAATTTGAGGCAGCATAGGTGGCTTGAATTATTGAAAGACAACGACGTCGAGATATTGTATCATCCCGGTAAAGCCAATGTTGTGGCAGATGCTCTCAGCCGTAAATCAATGGGAAGCTTAGTACATATTGAGGTAGGTAGATGGGGGTTGATTAAAGAGCTTCATCAGCTAGCCAATATGAGAATCAGATTGTTAGACTCTGATGACGGAGGTGTTACTGTACAGAATACATCAGAATCATCTTTGGTAGCCGAGGTAAAAGCACGACAATATGAAGATCCTATCTTAGTACGATTAAGAGAAAGCATTCAACAGTGTAAAAGTATGGCTTTTGGGATCGGAAAAGACGGGGCACTGAGATACCAGAGCCGATTGTGTGTGCCTAATGTGGCAGGGTTGCGAGAGAAGATTATGAATGAGATTCATCAATCCCGATATTCCATCCATCCCGGCTCGACAAAGATGTATCATGATGTCAAGGAGCAGTATTGGTGGGATAATATGAAGAAGTCTATTGCAGAATTTGTAGCCCAGTGTCCCAATTGTCAACAAGTAAAGATAGAACATCAGAAACCCGGTGGATTGCTTCAAAATATAGAGATTCCGACCTGGAAGTGGGAGGTGATTAATATGGACTTCATTATTGGATTACCTCGCTCTTATCATAAGTTTGACTCCATCTGGGTGATAATTGATCGACTTACAAAATGTGCCCATTTTCTGCCAGTGAAGACAACTTACACGGCTGAAGATTATGCGAAGTTGTATATCAAGGAGATTGTTAGGCTTCATGGTGTGCCCATATCTATTATATCAGACCGAGGAGCTCAATTTACGGCTAACTTTTGGAGGTCTTTCCAGAAGGGTTTAGGCACACAGGTAAATCTCAGCACTGCATTTCATCCGCAGACTGACGGACAGGCTGAACGTACCATTCAGACACTGGAAGATATGCTACGAGCATGTGTTCTAGATTTTAAGGGGAATTGGGATGATCATCTTCCACTCATAGAATTCGCCTATAACAATAGCTACCATTCCAGTATTAAAATGGCCCCATACGAGGCACTATACGGGAGGAGATGTAGATCACCAGTTGGATGGTTCGAAGTCGGTGAAACAGAATTATATGGGCCAGATTTGATTCACCAAGCTATTGAGAAGGTGAAAGTGATACAGGAGCGATTGAGGACGGCACAAAGCAGGCAAAAATCTTATTCTGATGTCCGACGTCGTGATCTAGAGTTTGAGGTTGGTGATTGGGTTTTCCTGAGGATCTCACCAATGAAGGGTATTATGCGTTTTGGGAAGAAAGGTAAGCTGAGTCCAAGGTATATCGGGCCGTATAAAATTCTTCGACGAATTGGACAGGTTGCTTATGAGTTAGAATTGCCATCCGAATTGGAATTTGTCCACCCGGTATTCCATGTATCTATGTTGAGAAAATGTATTGGAGACCCTTCTCGAGTCGTCCCTATCAAAGATGTACAAGTTACAGAGGACCTATCATATGAAGAAGTGCCAGTGGCGATATTAGATCGGCAAGTCCGCAAGCTGAGAACAAAAGATGTAGCTTCCGTCAAAGTATTGTGGAGGAACAAAAATATGGAAGAAATGACATGGGAAGCAGAAGAGGAGATGAAGTCTAAATACCCTTACTTATTCCAGAATGAAGATAACAAGGATGCTGGTGGAAGACAGGATACATTGGAAGGTGAAACGGCTCTATGAGGTAAGCAATAATTTGAGAATACTCCTCCTTAATACAAAATGGTGATATGTAGATAATGTAAATATGCATAATGCTTTGTGTAGCCTTGTGAAGCCATATGTTGGGCTTAATTACTTGCAAGTTTTGCTAGTGACCATTTTATAGGGGAAAATTGATCGGAAATTTCCATTGGAATCCACGATGATTTAAACTCCCCATAAACCCTTACATTCGAGGACGAATGTTCCTAAGGGGGGAGGGTGTTACAACCCATATCCACATGTGTTAGTTCATGCCATATATTAGTTAACATAAATCCAAGAAGGAATTATCTTTGAGATGATAAGAAGTCAATCCTATTGGTCTTAAGTGATACAAGAGTGTATAAGGGTGATTAACAAGTATTAGAAGTTAAATGAATCAAGGATGTTGTAACTCGTATTTTCAAGTAATCTAGCGGTGCTTAATACACTCAAGAGTTCATTTATTAAGGTATTTTAATCATATAATATCCGTATCATAAGTCTTGAAGTCAAACGAGTTATGAAACAAAAGTCGACAAAAGTTGTCGCAACTTAGGTTCATAATTTTACTTAAACATTAGGTCAAATGTTTCTAATCTTTTCTCATAATTTACAAGGAATTACGGGGTGATCTACCCACCAAATTAAATATCTATGAGTCTAGTTTCCAACGCATTAAACCGTTCATCGATACGATCTCGGAGTAGAGAGATATTCGCGTTTTCGCGAGACTGCGCCAAGCACCTCTCTATGGGGCCCACTAAGTCGGTTTAAGATATTTGGACCTATATAGGATGCCTCCAACCCATTTTAAGTCATTTATTCTCACTATTTTTAGACCTTATAACCCTAGGAACATCCTCTCAAGGTTCTCTCAAGATTCAAGACCCAAAAAAGGGGCAAACAACACAAATCAAGTGTCAGGAATTCCGTGGCGCTAGTAAGTCTCTTGTTCTTCTTGTTGTTGCTCATTTTTGTGTCATTCCAGCTCGTGTGGGAGGTTGTTTTAAAGGGTTTATGTTCTATAAATACTCCCTCATATTCTTAATATCAATCCTAGGTGATTTCAAGCCTTCTAAAGTGATTCTAGGGTCGAAAAACACTAATTGATCGCTAGTATCGCTTTTTTGTTGTTGTGGCAGCATTGGAGGGATATTTCATGGAAATTTAAGGTCAAATTGGAGTTTTTATTTCTGTATAAAGGTAAGTAACCTCTTACTCTATATGTATTTAAGATTATCCAAGTTGCGGCTAAGCCATTGAAGCTAGAACTTGTGAAATATATATCGAAAGGCTTGGTAGTAATGTTATTGTTTTGTGGACTGTTTTGCGTTGCTGTTGGGCTGCATATTTTACTACTGTTTTGAGAGTTTTGGAGGAGGAAGGGTGTGGAGAAACACCATATATATGTAGGATTATGGGCTGATAGTTATTCATAGCATTTCCAGGTTGTTTGACACGACTACGATGGTCGTCGTATGTATGGAGTGATTAGGCTGTGTGTGGACTATTTTGGGAGGCTCAATATGTTTATTATTGATGTTGTTTGGGCGGTTTGGTGACTGTTTTGAATGGTGTGAGGTCATATATATAGGGGATGTGTTGTCCGTTTCATCGTAAAATAGGTTGTGGTCGATACATAATAGTTATGACACTTAAATGATAACGATAGTATCGTTTCTCTTATTGTAGACTAAGGAGTTTTGACAATTGCATAGCTTGAGATTGGGGCAGTATATACAAGGTATGTGAGGCTATCCCTTTCCTTCTTTTGCACGACTCTGATTGTACATAATGTAATGAACGAGCTTCCAAGATACTCTACTCTTAGAAGCTAGCAGTACTTACATTGTTTTCCCTCTTATGGAACGATTGATGTTAATGTTGCTTCTCTTATTCTTATGTTATCAATGTTGTTGGTACTTCCTGATTCTTATAAGGTTCATAGTGAAGAGTTAGTCCTAATAACGTGTACAGAGGATACCGACCTTACGTCACTCCGAAAGGTTTAGAATGTGATTCCATGAGTCGAGCATGCATTATATATATGTATCTATTTTACTCTACCGAGCCACGCTATAGTTGGCCGGGTACGGCACCTATTGTGCAACCACTGATCAGTTGGGTTTTACCGAGCTCCACGTGGCCGGGTACGATTCTACCGAGCCTTATGATGGCCGGGTACGTTTTTTTACCGAGCCTATTATGGCCGGGTACGATATGATGATGATAATGCCCACAGAGGCGAATGCTTTAAAGGTTTATGTATTTATACATATGTATCATGCATTTCATGTAAGTAGCCCTCAGAGGTACTAAGATGTTACAGGTTGTATATTCTCTATCCTTGCTTACATTACTGATCGTATTTATGGTTCCTTGCCTTACATACTCAGTACTTTATTCGTACTGACGTCCTTTTATTTGTGGACGCTGCATGTCGTGCTGCAGGTCCTGATAGACAGGCAGGTGCAGCTCCCCCACCACAGTAGACTGTCCAGTTCAGCGGTGATTGGCGAGATCCCTTCTCCGGACTTGCCTTGGTCTTGGTATGCAATTTTTGTTATAGACATTATGGGTATGTCGGGGCCCTGTTCCGGCTATGTTGCAACACTTATGTTCCTTTAGAGGCTCATAGACAGGTGTCGACTCATGTATAGTTTGGTATGCCTTGTCGGCTAGTTTTTGTTGTATAGTCTTTCATAGTAGCGTGGTAGCTCATACCTTATATGTAGTTTCTTGATTGTCTGGTCATCCCCTGCTATGTATGTTCATGCCGTCATATTTTATTGCTGGTTGTCCATGATCCAGGTCTACCATTTATATTGATCTCGTCAGCCCTAAAAGATAATAATGAAGGTTAGATGAAATGTACGTTGGTGCTCGGCAAGTGTGGTCGGGTGCTAGTCATGGCCCTCCAGTTTGGGTCGTGACAAAACAATCTCCCGGATATAGATCTCAGCTAACCTCTCGGAAGAGTAGGAGACTACCACAAGAATGAAATGTTCTGACTTGGTCAGCCTATCAACAATAACCCACACTGCGTCGAACTTCCTCTAAGTCCGTGGGAGTCCAACAATGAAGTCCATAGTGATCCTCTCCCACTTCCACTCGGGAATCTCAATCTTCTGGAACAAACCACTAGGTTTCTGATGCTCGTACTTAACCTGCTGACAATTCAAACACCAAGCCACATATGCAACGATATCCTTCTTCATTCTTCTCCACCAATAATGCTGCCGCAAATCCTGATACATCTTCGTGGTGCCTGGATGTATAGAGTACCGGAAACTATGGGCCTCCTCTAAAATCAACTCTCGAAGTCCATCCATATTAGGCACACAAATTTTACCCTACAATCTCAAAACTCCATCATCAGCTAAAGTAACATACTTGGCACCTCCGTGCTGCACCGTGTCTCTAAGGACACACAAATGGGGATCATCATACTGCCAATCACGGATACGCTCCAATAAAGAGGAAAGAGCGACCGTGCAGGCTAACACACGACTAGGCATAAAAACATCCAATCCTCACGAACTGATTGGCCAAAGCCTGAACATCCAAGGCAAGCGGTCTCTCACCGACTGGAATATAAGCAAGACTGCCCATACTGGCTGACTTTCTACTCAAAGCATCGTCCACCACATTGGCCTTTCCCGGATGGTATAAGATGGTGATATCATAATCCTTTAAAAGCTCCAACCACCTTCTCTGCCTCAAATTTAGCTCCTTCTGCTTGAACAAGTACTGCAGACTCTTGTGACCCATGAACACCTCATATGCCACGCCATATAGATAATGCCTCCAAATATTTAACGCGTGAACGATGGCTGCTAACTCCAAGTCATGAACCAGATAGTTCTTCTCATGAATTTTCAACTGCCGTGAAATATAGGCAATGACCTTGCCATCCTATATCAACACCGCACCAAGTCCAATACGAGATGCATCATAATAAATCGTATAAGGCCCTGAACCTATGGGCAAAACCAACACTGGTGCCGTAGTCAGAGCTGTCTTGAGCTTATGAAAGCTCGCCTCACACTCGTCCGACCATTTGAACTAGGCACCCTTCTGGGTCAACCTGGTTATTGGGGATGCGATAGATGAAAACCCCTCCACAAACCGATGATAGTAGCCTGCCAATCCCAAGAAACTCCGGATGTCTATGGCTGATGCTAATCTAGGCCAGTTCTTGACTCCCTCAATTTTTCGGATCAACCTAAATGTCCTCTGCTGACATAACATGACCTAGGAATGCAACTGAACTCAACCAGAACTCACACTTCGAAAATTTAGCATACAGTTGACTATCCCTCAAGGTCTAAAGAACCACTCTAAGATGCTGCTCGTGCTCCTCCAGGCTATGGGAATAGATCAAAATATCATCAATGAAGACTATCACGAACGAATCCAAGTAAGGCATGAACACTCGGTTCATTAAATCCATAAAAGTTGCTGGGGCATTTGTCAACCCAAATGACATCACCAAGAATCATAATGCCCGTACCGAGTGCGAAAAGATATCTTAGGGACATCGGATGCCCTAATCATCAACTGATGGTAGCCAGATCTCAAGTCAATCTACGAAAATACCTTGGCACCCTGAAGCTGATTAAACAAATCATCAATCCTCGGCAATGGATACTTATTCTTGATTGTAACCTTGTTCAACTGCCAGTAATCAATACACATCCTCATCGATCCATCCTTCTTATTAACAAACAACACTGGCACACCCCAAGGCGAAACACTCGGTCTAATGAAACCATTTTCAAGCAAGTCTTGCAACTGCTCCTTCAACTCTTTCAACTCAGGCGGGGCCATACAATATGGCGGGATAGAAATGGGCAGAGTGCCTGGAGCCAAATCAATGCAGAAGTCAATATCCCTATCGGGTGGTATACCCGGCAAGTCTGAAGGAAATACCTCAAGAAACTCACGAACAACGGGCACATAATCAATAGAAGGAACCTCAGCATTAGAATCACGGACATAAGCCAAAAAGGCCAAACACCCCTTCTCGACCATACGTCGGGCCTTCATATATGAGATAACACTACGGGTAGAATGACTAGGAGTCCTCTCCACTCGAAACGAGGTAAGCCCGACAAGGCTAAGGTCACAGTCTTGGCATGACAGTCCAAGATAGCGTGGTAAGGTGATAGTCAGTCCATCATTAATATGACATCAAAATCAACCATATCCAATAGTAACAAATCTACACGAGCCTCAAGACCACAAATCACAACTATGAACGAACGATGGACACGATCCACCACAACAGAGTCACCCACCGATGTAGACACATAAACAGGAGCACTATAAGAATCACTAGGCATGACCAGATACGACACAAAATAAGATGACACATAAGAGTATGTAGATCCTGGATCAAATAAAATCGAAGCATCTCTACTACAACCCAGAACAGTACTTGTACCTCCACCTCTAGCACTTCTACCTCCACCTCTAATAACCTCTACCTCCACCTCTAGCTGACTAAGCAGGCTGAACGAGTCCCTCAATAAACCTCCTCACTCTCTCTCTTAGTGGGAAGTATAAGAAGAGCATGACGGGTCAAATCATTAAACCTGGTCTCGTACTGAGTAAAGTCATAGAACTCTGCTGGAGACGCTCAAACTGCCTCGGGTAGATCTCTCTCTAAGTGATAGGTTGAAAGTTCTCTAGAAATAGCTGAGAAAAACGGATCCCAAGTCAAAGCTATTGACCTAACTGGTCTAGACAAACAATAATCTCTCCAACAAGTCTTGGCGGATCCAGACGAGTGAAAAGTAGCAAAGTCGACCCCATTGGCCTCCATTTTCCCCATGTTCCTGGGAACCTCGTGACAGTTGCCTAAATAATCTTGGAGATCCTCAGAAGATGCACCACTGAAAGTGGTAGTGAAGGGCTTGGTGAAACTTATCCAACCTCCACAAAGCCTCTGAAGACGTAGCTGATCTATCACCGGTCTGTGCTGCTGCTTGGCTGAAGAAGCGGTACGTGACCTCGCCATTCGCGAAAAGACAAAAGTAGAGGTCTCAATTTAGCATTGAGAGAACAAAATCGCACAATAGAGAAGAATAGAAATGAAACTTTTCCTAACTATGTAGCCTCTGCGGGATAAATACAGACGTCTCTGTATCGATCCCTCAGACTCTACTAAGCTTGTCTGTGAATTGTGAGACCTATATAACCTAGAGCTCTGATACCAACTTGTCACGACCCGGATTTCCCACCCTCGGGAGTCGTGATGGAGCCTACTAGTGAAAGCTAGGCAAGCCAACTAACTGAACTATTTACCTTGCTTTTTTTAATTCGATAACATTTAAGAGCCAACAATTAAATAGTAACAGAATTGAATAAGCGGAAGGCTGCATTGCAAAATTTTATTAATACTGCTAATACCAATCCATAACAAATCTACCTCAAGATTGGTGTCACAACTTCACAGACTGTCTAGGAGTACTACAAATAAATGTCTAAAAGAAATAAATACAACATTGTCTCTAGAAATGCATGAACGAAACAGGAATAATAGATAGAAGGAGACGCCAAGGCCTGCGGACGCCTGCAGGACTACCTCGGGTCGCCTAATGAACAAGAAACAACAATCTCATTGAGGTCCGAAGTCTACAACACTGGAATCTACACAAAAGAGTGCAGAGTGTTGTATCAGTACAACCAACCCTATGTGCTGTTAAGTGCCTAGCCTAACCTTGGCGAAGTAGTGACGAGGCTAGGACCAGACTACCAAATAAACCTGTGCAGTTAAATCATATACAGTGGAAAAGAAGAACAGTAATGTATAGTTAAGTATGAGAGGGGGTAATATGCTGCGGGGACGTTGAATAATAACAGAAGAACAAAAAATAAATATGAGGATCACCACAGTTCAATTGAAAATAAGAAGGGGAGATCATATTGCGGGGTACAACAAGTTTCAACAGGAATCCATCAATTAAATGTAGAGAAACCGTAACTCAGTTATCAATAAAAATCAGGAAAACAAAGACAAGTGCACGGCTTCACCCTTCGTGCTTTAACACTCTCTCACCAAAATAATACATGGCACCACCCTTCGTGCTTTGACACTCTCTCACCAAAACAATACACAGCATCACCCTTCGTGATTTACACTCTTCCTCACCCAAGCAACAAACACAAGGCAAATAGGGTAAGAGAATCTATAACATCGAAATAAAATCAAGGAACAACAGAAAATCAGTAAATAAACGTAAAGGACAACATAACTCAATATCAGCAAGAATCAGGAAAATTAAGGACAAGTGTACGACATCACCCTTTGTGCTTTTACTCTCGTCCTCACCATAAGAATCAATATAAACTGCACGACATCACCCTTCGTACTTTTACTCTCATCCTCACCATAAAATCAATATAATGGGCACAGAATGGTACATCATGTGGCGCGGCATCACCCTTCGTGTTTTACACTCTTTTCCCACAAATTATACACGGCATCACCCTTCGTGATTTAGCACTCTTCCTCACCCAAACATCAATCACAAGAAATAAGGGCAAGGAAATAAATGAAATCACAATAAAATCCCAGCAAGGGAACAATAGTACAACAATCAAATCCCGGCAAAGGAAACAATATCGAAACAATAACATCCCGGCAAGGGAGACAATATGATCATGACTCTCTCTCTCCTTTCTTCTTTCACAATTGCTTCACAACTTGAGTCAGGCTCTATAATGTTCAACAATTTTATTCTTAACTTGAGTCAATGCTCTACAATGTTCAACAATTCAATTCTCAACTTGAGCCAACGCTCTACCATGTTCAACAATTAAATTCTTAACTTGAGCCAACGCTCTACCATTTTCAATTAACAATAATACTTCCACAAGTCATATTCCTCAATAGAAATTATCATATAGAGCATGAACAATACGAAACGGAGTCATATTAATCATAGTATAAGACTCACGGGCATGCTTAACACCAACGTATAGATACTCGTCTCCATGCCTATACGTCGTACTCAACAAATAACACATAGCAAATAGGACACAACTCCTAATCCTTCAAGCTAAGGTTACACCGAACACTTACCTCGATGCAATAAACACAATTCAAGCCTCAACTATCGTTTTACCTCTTGATTCCACCACCAATTGGCTCTTATCTAGCCACAAGTTACTTAATTACATCAATAAATACTAAATAAATCAATTCTAATCCATGAAAATGAGTTTTCTAAAGTTTTACCCAAAAAGTCAAAAATCGCCCCCGGACCCACATGGTCAAAACTCGAGGTTCGAACCAAAACCCGATTACCCATTCCCCCACGAACCCAAATATATAATTTGTTTTGAAATAGGACCTCAAATCAAGGTCCAAATCCCCAATTTTTGAAAAAACCTAAGTTCTACCCAAAACACCCAATTTTTCCCATGAAAATCATTGATTTTGAGTTGAAATCATGTGAAAAGATGTTAAATATTAAAGAAAACTAGTTATAAATCACTTACAATTGATTTGGAGAAGAAATTTTCTTTGGAAAATCGCCCAAGAGACTTTATGTTTTGAGAAGATGTGAAAAATGGTTGAAAATGCGTTTAAGTGTGATTTTACAAGTCTCTGATGTCGCAATTGTAACCAGGATTTGCAAGAAATCTGGTATTTTCGCATTTGCGACATAAGTTCGCATTTGCGAACTCGCAATGCGATAGGGAAGTCGCATTTGCGAGAAAGGCAGATGGCGGGGCACTTCGCATTTGCGAAGGAAGGATCGCATTTGCGATCAGCCCTGCCCAGGCCTCTTCTCGCATTTGCGATGTGTTGGTCGCATTTGCGAGCCAGGCTTCGCATGCAGGCCTGGAGCATACCAGATAAAATCTCCAACCTCCTAAGTCCAAATTCCACTCCGTGGCGTATCCAAAACTCACCCGAGCCCTCGGGGCTCCAAACCAGATATGCACACCAACCTAAAAACATCATACAGACTCGCTCGTGCATTCAAATCACTAAAATAACATCAACAACTATGAATTTAGTATCAAGATCATGAAATTTTCTTAAGAATTTCAAATTTCCAATTTTCTCAAAAACGATCTGATTCACGTCGTTTCAAGTCTGTTTCTTACCAAATTTCACAGACTTACCTTAAATCACATATAAGATCTCTATCGGGTGCCGAAACCGAAATAAGGGCCCGATACCATCAAATTTTAATCACAACTCATTTCCAAATCTCATAAATAATTTCAGAAAATAATTTTCTTTAAAAATTCATTTCTCGAGCTTGAGACCTTGGAGTTCAATTTCGGGCATACACCCAAGTCTCATATTTTCCTACGGACTCTCCGGGACCGTCAAATCACGGGTCCGGGTCCGTTTACCCAAAATATTGACCGGAATCAACTTAATTCATTTTATAATTAAAATTTATTATTTTTCACAGATTTTCACATATTGGCTTTCCAGCTATGCGTCCGGACTACGCACGCAAATAGAGGTGATGTTGAAAGAGGTGTTTAAGGCCTCGAAACGCAGAAATTACTTTTAAAACAAGTGATGACAAAAGGTCATCACAATCACGTCCGGTTGACTTCAAATTTTTCACACAAATCACAAATGACACCACGAACCTACTCCAATTTCTGAAAATCCAATCCGGCCTCAATATCAAAAGTACACCCCCCCCCCAACTAAACTTTTCAAAATTCCAACTTTTGCCATTTCAAGCCTAATTCTACTACGGACCTCCAAACCACAATCTGAACACGCTCATAAGTCCAAAATCACCTAACGGAGCTAGCAGAACCAGCAAAACTCCATTCCGAAGTCGTCTACATAGAAATCAACATTCGGTCAACTTTTCCAACTTAAACTTTCAATTATGAGACTAAGTAGGCGTTTGGCCATGAATTCCAAAATAAATTTTCAAATTTGAAATTTCTCTAAAATTTGAGTTGAAGATGAAGTTATGTTTGGTTATAATTTTTGCAACATATTTGAATGTCTTTTTTTGCAAAATCATGAAATATGATTTATACCCCATAACTTGTAAAAAATATCAAAATTGTCCCAATTTAATTATACTACTTGAAATAAACAATCAAACATGCTATTGTTTAGCAACATGGTAGTCGTCACAAGAAAAGGATTCATTATCCGCTGCAGTAGCTTCATTTGATAGTCGAGGGCAAACACGTGGGTAGTTGTAGGTTAATAATTGATGGGGTCATTTTATAAATTTTAAAAGTATCGGGTAAATTTACAAAATTAAAAACTAGTGAAAATGCATTTTCAATTGAAAAACTGGTCAAATTTGAAAATGCATTTTTAAGTGAAATTGAAAAAAATGGTAAGATGTGGATAACCAAACATTGTTTTCAATTTTTTTTTGGAAAAAAGCAAAAATGTTGTATGTTCAAGCGGGCTCTAAGTGTCTCAATTCACTCCGGACCCCAACCAACCAACCCGGTAAGTCATAAAACTATAGTAAAACACAAAATGAGCAGTAAATAAGGGAACGAGGCTACAACACTCAAAATGATCGGTCGTGTCATTACAGTACCCAAGTGATATTGTAGAAATTTTTGCATCACCAAGAAATAATTAAAACTCTTTTCCATTGTCAAGAAATTATTAAAACTTTTCTCCGGTTGATATATGCATGGTAAGGTTGCGTACAATAAATCTGTGTGCTCCAGCCTTGCTTGAACCATAACGAGAGCTTAGCGCACCTAATTGCTCCTTTTCTCTCGTAGATACAGATTAAAAAGCATATTGACAAGATGCCTCCCAGGTTAATATCAAAATCCGCCCTAAAGTGCGGATGGGGTAGGGGTAGAAGTCTGTTGTCCATATTTTGCTTAGGAGTATAAAATACTCTTACTTAGTTGTCCTTCTTCAAGCTTATCTTCTAAACACTTACTAATGGTTTTTATTTTTGGCATAAACACAATTTTCACTAAGGAAAGTAAAATTTTAAAACGTAAACATCCAAAAAATCAAGTAAATTTAATATATACTAATATATATATATATATATATATATATATATATATATATATATATATAAGTATATAAATTTTTTTACCTAATTTTTTTATAGAATAATTTTTTATGGTTGTTGCTTTTCTTTCTATTTTTTGATTATTATGTTGTTTGTGTTATCTTTCTGGCTTCCTTTGATGTTACTGTTCCACTGTTTTTCCATCTTCGTGAGCCGAGGGTCTATTGGAAACAATTTTTCTACTCTTCCGGAGTAAGAGTAAGGTCTGCGCGCACATTATCTTCCCCAAACTTCGCTTGTGAAATTCCATTAGGCTGTTGTTATTATACATATATACTATAATTTTTTGGGAAGTAGTATTACAGGTGTCCTCTTGAATAAAGGTAATTCCGCCACTGGTTTCGATAGAGGGCATATCGTTTAGCCTGCTTAAATATTTTTTATTGTCCAAGCTATTTCTATGTGCCTTCCTCATTTTCAATTTCACATGTTCATTTACTAAGTTATAGTGCTTATTAATTGAGATTGGTGAAAATCATTGTTTTATAATATGAAAAAGTAGTAGCTATCCTTAAAAAGATTCAAACATTTGCATGATTCTTTGCTATATACGTGCACGTGTGCGCACGAATTATTGACTACTTCTATAATAAATAAATTGTGTGTAAGCAATCGCAAGGCCTAACTCTATTGCTTTTTTTACTCTTATTATTTCTTTTTTTAACATAATATGTACAAACATTTGTGTCAGCATCTAAGGAAAGCTTTTGACTTAAAACGGAACAAGTTAATAAAGAAAACAACAAAATTTTGGCAATAAAGAATCTGTACCACAAATTCTATTATTGAAATCAAGCTGACAGCTACTCCTCATCTAATTTAACTATGCAAGCATGCAACCTCTCCACAATTATTGCTAATTGATATGTTCATTCTACATAAAAAGACAATATATAAGTTCAAAATTCATTATATCAAAAAATTTCAGACATAGCTTTAACTAACCTTTTATTGACATCGTATTTCATCTAACTATAACTCAACTCAAGTTGACAGGAAATAATAATTATACGGATTTATTTGATATACACCAACAATATTTTTTATTATTAGCGAAATTTAATTTATCATAACAGGTTATTCGCTTATTTTTCAGGTTATTGATTAATTCTACTAGTTGATAATTAGGAAAAAGTTATCTTTCAACTCCAAAGTGGGGGAGGGGGGTTTACTTTTTGAGGAATATGATCGAAACAATAATAAAAATATTTTCTAATAAAACATTAGTGTATAATAAATTAAACTCTTATTATAATTTTTTCATCTAGTGGATGACCAAATAAGTCAAGTTTTGATATGACTTTGCTGAGATATATTCGATCACTTAATAATACAAACCACAACTATCACTATATTAAAGAGTTTTGAGGTATATTAAAGTATTGTAAAGCATGCTATTAGGGTTTTACATAATATTTTACAAACCTAAGCTGCACATTAAATTAGCAGAGACAAAGGGCACCTTGAATCACATGCAAACTGCAAGAATATCTACCTACATATGAAAGGTGACATCTGGTCTTTCTCATTTATGGTTTTTGTTTTGTATTGAACATGTGGCAATTGTGTAACAAGTACATTTTGTTGGATGAAGATATAACACATATACAAGATCAATAATTATTGAAGGAAATGATTACTAATGTTATAAATTGCATTATTTCCTGCTTTAACAACCTTCCATTAATTCTTTCATTCTACTTTGAATACTACTCCAGCATAACATTCTCATCAATAATTTCAAACTTGTTGAAATTTTACTGTATAATACTATTATTTAACAATTATTAGTGTACCAAGAAAGGAAATTGTCAGCACTCAGGACACATAGCTGGAGGTCTTGTCTTTTTCTTGAAATATAATCTATGTCATGCTCCAAGATATGGGTGGCAATTCTTAGAATCAAAGATTTTGGGAGGTTAAAAAAAATTAAAAAATAAAACCAATAATTGCACCCTCAATATTATACATGGATCATATTTTTAGTAGATAGCTGTCATAGAACTAGGTGGGGTTGTGCCTTTTTGGTCCCTTTTGGTAGAAAATGAAAGTTGAAAGGGATCAATCTTCATTATTCACAATGTCTTGTTCTAGTTTTCAGTATATTACATTACCAGATTGAACCAACTCAATCAGCTAGCTAGGCTGGCAATTCTCACAGTTACATGTTACAACAAATTTATTATTTCTCACACCACTCTGTAATAAATTGTATTTATGCCGCATTATCTAAAAGCAGAATATATATAGTACAATCAGACATCTCTATAACATCTCTATGTTACAGCCATTCACTATAAAAACCAATTTTTTCTCGAAACCAATTCTTATAGTATGTTACAATATATGTCTTCTATAATAGCACTTCACTGAAGGACAGCCTTGGTGTAACTGGTAAAGTTGCTGCCATGTGACCAGAAGGTCACGGGTTCAAGTCGTGGAAACAGCCTCTTGTAGAAATGCAGGGTAAGGACCCTTGCGGTCCGACCCTTCCCGAACCCATAGTGGAAGTTTAGTGCATCGGGCTGCCCTTTTATAAGGGCACTTCAGTATAACAGTCAAAAAACTGTAGTTCCATTCCATATATCTTTTTTGTTGGGAGATTCTTTGTTACACATTTTTAAAGCTAAATCAACTGTCGAAGAATAAGAGAATATGAGAGAGTGTAAAGCTGTAAAGGATGGAAAGAACTATTTTGAAGTGAAGAACATTGGACATAATATTATTGATATTATCATTATTCTCCTGAATTGTGTTTGGTGTGGGAGAGAGATAATAAAATAAAGACAGTTTTCTCTCTTCTTTTTTTGACATTTATGTTTTAAAGTTGTTTCCCACTACATAGACAGGAACAATAACTGGAAGGAGGATTAATAAAAAATTAAAAGAAAGAGGAGAAAGTAGGATAAAAACAAGATCCTCAGAAATCTAAAGCCTTTTTCCCTTTTTATGCTCCCTATTCACCCCTCAAACAACAATCTTCTTTTTCTCTCTTCAATTGCAGCTGCAGACACAGAAAATATACTCTTTGCCAATTCTTATTGCCTCTTCCTTCCTTTTAAACCACCTGCCAAAAACACAAAGGCAAACTAATTAATTTTTGAATAACATCTAAACAATAATGTGGCAGAATGTAGACAACACTAATTAGTTGGGATTAAGCTTAGTCATGTTAGTACATTTATTTTAGTTCTAAATTTTACTGAGTGTCTTTTAATCATGTCTGAAACTTATATTTCAGTAGATAATATGGAGAACTTCTAGCGCAAATGAAACTAACATTTATAATACTCGATTGATCGGCTTAAACGAAACAACATAAATAATAAGAATTGTTTGAGAATAAGACGTAGTTGTTGTTATTCTATCAAGAACAAACCAGTCCTTTTGCTCCATTATTTCAGCAGCAGTTAAAAAGAAATGTAATACAGCTTCTGTTTACTCACTAGATTTTTCTGATGAAGTTCTTCCACTCACAGATGTTTTCAAGAAACCAAAGTGCTTCCCTAAAACAGATTTACCCTGAAATGAATAACACAATTCTCATTTTCAATTCTATACTTGAATAAAAAAGACATCAGAAGAAATAATCTAAGAATAAAAGTCAGCGCGGTGCACTAAACTCCCTCTATGCGCAGGGTTCAGGGAAGGGCCGGACCATAAGGGTCTATTGTATGCAGTCTTACCCTACATTTCTACAAAAAACTGTTTTCATGACTCGAACCCGTAAACTCTTGATCACGTGATAGCAACTTTACCAGTTGCGCCAAGACTCCCCTTCAAATAATCCAAGAATGACAATAAAAAAGTAACCTTAGAATGTGTTTCAGAGAAGTCAGCTACCATCTCCATAGAAGTTCTATCATTATATTCTCTGTTATCCTGTAACACAAAAAGGGTATATATCAAAGTGAAATAAAGTAACATATATTATATATTAAGACTAAGAAATTAAATTGGGGTTGGACTGAACATACCGTTGGGAAACTAGAGAATGGAGAACTGGCAGTATCATCAAGATAAAGATTCTGTTTTTTGACCTTTTGCTCTTTCATTTTCCTTTTCTCCTTTGTTTCCTTTGTATTTTCAGAAGCTGAAGGATAGAAAATATATCCATTTTGTTCAAAGCAATAATCTTCACGAAAATGTGGTGGACCAGAAGAAGCATCAGAAACCATTGACATATCTTCATCTTCTTGATATTCATCTACATGTTCTGTTTTACTCTTACTATATATACCATAATCAATATTTCTTCTGTTATATTGATCTTCAGAATTTGAGAGCTGATCTAAGTACATTGTCCAACCAGATTCACACCCACTACTACATTCAGAAGCTGATATGTTCATACTTAAAAAATGTGAAAATGCACCTTATTATTGGCTAAGTACACTTGGTGTTTCTTGAAAGTAGAGGAAAAAAATATGGAGGTTTGGTTTTTAATAGAGGAAGGAGTAGTAAAGATTAATTTGGGTTGGATTCTGTTTATTGGTTCTGTATTTATAAGTGGGAAGAGAAGAAGAGAAAGGTTATATAAAACCAAACTTAGCACACTCAATAGTAGACTAGCTTTGTCCTTTGCTTTATCCTTTGGCCTTATTTTTTTTCTCAATTTTGTGAAGGATCAAAACTTGCCAGTTGGCTTGGTCATGGGGTAGGGCAGAGAGAGAGAGAAATGAGTTTTTGGCCACTTGCAATTGATATTTTGTACAACGTGGTGATTGCAAGAAAATCATATGTTCAACAATATTTGTGCAACAGCCAGCCAGCAAATGCCAACCATTCCCCTTGCATTCTGTGCTTATTATTACTACCAATTACCATACTATATTTTTTTATCTGTTTTGAGCCGAGTATTTATCAGAAATAACTTTTCTACTTTTTCAGATTTTTTTAGTTTTACAAGAATTTTGCACTAGCGCCCCGCGGCGCGATAGTGCATTTTTCTCCGAGTAGAAATTTCTCTCAATTTTTGACATCCAGACTTGGTCTTCGATTCCCGAACGCGATCGTGGTTTAATCCCTTGTGCTTTTACTCAGACCTCAAAGCTCACAATCATCCAACTTAGCTCCAAAATCGCTCCGTACACGAAATCACCTCCGACAAAGTATAATACACATAATAAGTACAAAGTACTAGCAATCAGGCTCAAATATAACTAAAGTATAGTAATTAGAGTGCAAACTATAGTTAAAAATGTGAATTCCTAGCCTACCATCAGCAGAGGTAAGAGCTGTGTACACACTATCCTCCCACGACCCCACTTGTGAGATTCCACTGGAGTCGTTGTTGTTGTACCACACTGTAACGATCCAAATTCCATATTAGGCTGTGATGGCGCCCGACACCATTGTTAGGCAAGCCGTCACTAATCAATTAATAAATTCTCCTTTGTGTAGTTAGTACGTGATGACTTCCATTGTAGATTTAAGAAATTTATAGCTTAAAACTTTAAGCATATTTAAATGGAAATGATAAATGCGAATCTCAATCATGAAGACAAGCCAAAACATCATAAGTCTACTAATGTGTGTGCCAAGACCTGGTGTCACAAGTGTATGGGCAATCTAGTAGAATATACAAAACCATATTATCCTACTGTATGGAAAAGAGATAGACAGAAACATAGAAACAAAGAGAGACTCCAGCTGCTGCAGATCGACTCAAAAGGGGCAGCTCACCGGAAAGTCTCGAGCTGAAGAGTCTACTCTATGCGTCAGACTGATGGCTAGATGCACCTGCTTCAAAGCCTGTACAATCAAGTACAGAAGTGTAGCATGAGTACATAGAAATATGTACCCAGTAAGTATCTCGCCTAATCTCGCAGAAGTAGTGACGAGGGATCGACTCCGACACTTACTAGGGCCAACAAATATAATAATATGAAGTTCAATATATTTAATTCACAAGGTATGTAGATAACAACAATGTTCAAACAAGAATAATTATTGAAAAGTCCTTTCATCCAATTAATAAAACTAGGCACTTTTCTTATTTAAAATAAGTGATCTTTCAAGCAATAAATCATACGAATTACAAGGGTTCCGGTTTTATTATCACACACAAATACCACCGAGGATGTTCGGTCCGATCCAACATAAAAGTAAACTGTGCACCGCCGAGAGTCGAACGACCCGAACCATATATACATTTACTATTCTGCCGAGGCGAACGACCCGCTCCCATAAGAGTAGTGAAAATAATCACCCTGCTCGCGGAATATACTTGCGACGCGATTAAGTATAAATATAACTTAATGTTTTCCTCATTTCTTATCAAAATAGATAGTTACTTGAAAACTTGAAATCATAACATCTTCAACTTAATCCCTTTCAATGCAAATCAACAATTATAATCAAATAACGGAACACACAAGGCATGGTGTAAGCCTAGAACTACCCGGACATAATAGGAATAGTAGCTACGTACGGACTCTCTCACTTTGTACGTACGCAGCCCCCATAATTAATCGTATATATATTAATTAAGTTTACCTATGGGGAAATTTTTTCCTTACCAGGTTAGAAAAGAGACTTACCACGTTTCGAGCCTACTTCCAACTCAAGAATGCGTTCAAACTCTCAAACCGGAGCCGCACAATCCGAAACTATTCAAATAGTGTAAAAGTCCATCATTATAGGTTTACAAATTCATATCCTAGCTATTAAAGCGATTATCCAACCCCAAAGGCAAGATTCCAAAAATTCAACCCCGGGCCCACATGTCCAGATTCCGAAAATTTTCGAAGGAAGTTGTTACCCATAACCTAAGGATCAAGAATATATCATTTTTACTTCATTCCATAACAAAGTTCGTAGTTAAATCTTATTTTTATCAAAACCCTATGTTTTACTCCAATCCCATGATTTTCACTAATCTTTACATGTTAATCTACCCAAAATCCATGTATTTAACTCACATATAGTAGGAATTACTTACCTCAAAATGCTTGGTGAAAATTCTCTCTCAAGAGCTCCAAAATTGCCCAACCGAGTGGAAATGGGCCAAAAATGGCTAACTCCCGTAATAAATGAAGGTCACTACTTCAGTGATTTCCGCATCTGTGGTCCTGGGCCGCACCTATGCCCACCGCATCTGCGAAAATGTGTCCACTTCTGCGAAATTCCCCTAGGCCGGCTAGGCTGCTTCTGCGGGAAGACACCGCTTCTGCAGCTCCGCTTCTGCGGTTCCTAGGCTGGCCACCCATGGCCGCATCTGCGATGGCCTAGCCGCTTTTGCGGGCTCGTACCTGCGGCTGGCCAATCGCAGGTGCGGTTATGACAAAAGCCCGGAGCTTCAGCTCCTTCCCACATTTTCAACTAAGCTCGAGCCTCATCCGATTGACGCTAGGGGCCCCCGGGGCTCCGCCCGAACACACCATAAGTTCATAATGATAAAATGGACTCGCTCGAACCTCGGAACGCCAGAAACAACATTAAAACTAGAAATCACACCCTAAAACGAATTGATTCAAACTTATGAACTTTAAGTTCTTCAATTTACTTCCAATATGACCAAACACACTTATACTACTCGGATTGACACCAGATTTTGCGTGCAAGTCTTAAATGACATTATGGAACTATTCCCCATCTCAGAATTCCGTTCGGACCTCGATATCACAAAACCAAATTTAAAGAACTTCTAAAATTTTCAAGAACCAACTTTCACTATTATTCGCTAAAACGCTCCCGGGTCATCCAAAACCCAATCTGGACATACACCCAAGTCCGAAATCATCATACGAACCTATTGGAACCGTCAAATCCCGATTCCAAGGTCGTTTACTCAAAATGTTGACCGAAGTCAAACTTGGTCTTTTAAGCCAACCTTAAGGAACCAAGTGCTCCGATTTCAACCCAAACTCTTCCAAATCCCGAACCAACCATCCCCGCAAGTCCTAAATCAATTATAGCAAGTACGAGAAATCTTATTTAGGAGAATAGGGTTCTATAAAATAAAATAACCAGTCGGGTCATTACACACTCTCCAATTTTTACGCTCTTCACTTTCTTTTACCACACCCATGTCAAAAGTGGACATCTATTTGATATATGGATATAGTTCATTTTTGTATGGAACATGTTTATTTAATATTGTAATTTTAGAGGATGAGATGAAACAGTCATCGTAAATCATCATCACATGCAAGAAAATTCCAAATAGTGGGATTCTGTTCATATTTATGTAATGACAAATTTAGTGAGAATACATTTGTCAAAAGGCATTTTTTCATTGGAATTGAAGTTCAGACTTGTCTACAACATAAACTTAAAAAGAGAACAAGATTGAGCTACATAAAACAAGGCAGTGAGTCAGTAATAGCTTCATAAAGTGTAGGCAGTGGTGCTATATATGACATTATTAATGAGAGGCTTTCTTGGATCACTTATTGCTGACATAAGAGCCACATTTTAAAACAAAGTTTCATTGACTAAATTTGTCTTTCTAAATTGGTCATAATTGGAGGCTTGGTCTTTGCAGCGTTTACCAGTTTTTCTTAGTCCGTGGTTACTTACATAGAATTTATACGAGCCGTCTTAGTCTATTATCTCAAGTCCACTTGTACAAGAATCATACTATATCATAAGCGGGAACATCAAATGTCAAACTTGAATTACTAAAATATTCATAAAAAACTGAAGTACATATTGTAGGCATATGCCTTTATTGAAATTAAATTCATAAAATAATTTGGACTATATTTAAAATTCAAGATATATTGGTCCAATAGATAATACGGGCTAACATAATAGAATTAATTATATAAGTCCAATGTGTATGGATTAAATAAATAAGTCTTAATCCATTGGGCTAGCCCATTTAATTGGGCTAAAGTGATGAGCCCAATTCATTGGGCCCGAGATGTCATCTTCCTAGAGGCCCAATTTGGTGTCACGTGTCAAATGACGTGGCGCGCCAAGTCAAACGGAAGAGCCAATGAGATCATGCCATGTGTCAAAATGACAAGGCATGCCAAGTCACACTAAAAGGCCAATGAAATCGTGTCACGTGTGCAAGTGACATATTCTGGCCAATCAAATGCGGTCATGTCACACTTTAATTTGATTGGTCAGAAAGAGTTTGTTCTTATCATAACTCTTCCCTTCCACAACTATAAATAGGGGTCTTCATAACTCAGAAAAGACACCAGAAGTTATAACAAGGAGCAAGAGAGAGCTCGTGGATCAAACGCCGCAAATTCCTCCACAAGTTTCAAGATTCAAGCATTCAAGTTCAAGAAATCAAGTTCAAGCTCAACAACGAAGAACAAATCAAGGTCAAGTTCAAGCAATCAAGCTCAAACTCAAGAACAAGATCATCGTTCGTGGCAGCAAACATAGATTCAAGATCAAGCTCAAAGACCCTTGAATTTATTTACTATTGGAAAGAAGAATCAGAGGATTCATAGAGATTGTAACACTCAAATATTTGAAATAAAATACTACGATTGTTGCAATATTTTCGGTCTTGATTTTATTTTCTCGACGCAAATTTATTGTCTACAAATTCTGGCACGCCCAGTGGGACAATCTCTACCTCTCATCTCAACTTTTCAATCACCAAAGTTCAAGAACATTGAAATGGCTTCGAAGAAAATCAACTCCAGATCAACATCCACCAAGGCTGCTAACTCCAGGTTCTATGCTGATGTGGAAAGCATCCTCGATGTCACCTTTAGAAGCTTCGTACCAGTTACGAGGAGCAAAGCAAGCTCTTTAGGACAACAAGCACCCCAAGTGCCGTCCGCATCAACCCCTGTTTTCGGATCTTCATCCTCAAAGGGAGCAAGATCTTCCACAAACGCATCTGAAGGAGGAAGCGATGTTGCTGAAAAGATCAAGAAAGCTCTTGCTATGCTTGACCTCTCCGGCTCCAAGCACTCTACTGTGAAGGAAGATGATGATGCTTCAAGCGATGGATACTCCCCACTTACACCGCATAGCGTGAGCTAATCAAGGATAAATCTGTGTGAAAATCCATGCTACTCTCCATTGTCCACAACAATCATGCAAGCCATGGTGACAAACACTTCATCTATGGAGGAGAAATTGGCAAACTTGACGGAAGCAATCATTGGCTTGACCAAATGCATGCAAAATCAAGAGGCTAGAATTGACAAGCTAACAGACAGGGTGGGAATCTTGATGAAAGAAGAATCCACCCATGCACCCGGCAAGATCTCATAGGTTCTAGAGAGTGACTCTCCCTCGAGACAAGTAGCATCCACTAAGGCTATCCCTGTCTCATCTGAAGGGATGATTCCAATCGATCAATTGAAGGAGTTCATTGAAGGAACCATTAAGAACAAATATGAAGTTGCTGGCAAATCCTCCCTTACATATGCAAAGTCGTACACTGCAAGGGTCGATATGTTGAAGATGCTTGTTGGCTATCAACCTCCGAAGTTTCAACAGTTTGATGGTTAAGGTAACCCAAAGCAACATGTTGCGCACTTCGTGGAGACGTGCAATAATGATGGAACTTATGGAGATTACCTCATCAAGTAGTTTATCCGCTCGCTAAAAGAAAATGCTTTTGACTGGTACATGGACCTCGAGGCTGGATCTATCGATAGCTGGGATCAACTAGAGCAAGAGTTCCTCAATCGCTTTTATAGTACGAGATGTACTGTGAGTATGATAGAACTAACAAATACTCGTCAACGAAAGGGGGAACCAGTTATCGACTTTATCAATCGGTGGAGGAATTCAAGCCTCAACTGCACAGACAGGCTTAGTGAAGCTTCGGGCATAGAAATGTGCATTGAAGGCATGCATTGGGGATTGCGCTAGATCTTGCAAGGTATCAAGCCTGGCACATTCGAAGAACTTGCAACTGGTGCCCATGACATGGAATTGAGCATGGCCTCCGCTGGAAATGAAAAGCTGCCCATCTATGAACCTCGCAAAGGAAATGACAAGCAAGAAGTCAGGAAGTGGGGCAAGTTCGTACCCAAGTCTGAAAGCAAAGAAGCTATGAATGTCAACACGTCACCTATGAAGTTCACGACGAAGGTGAGCAAGAAGCAGAGTATGAAATCCACTTCTTTTCACGATAAGCCAAGTGGAAAGTTGACTCTAAAAGAAATACAAGAGAAAGAATACCCATTTCTAGATTCTGATGTGCCAACTATCTTTGAAGAACTCCTTTAGTTAAATCTCATTGAGCTTCCAGAGATGAAGCGACCAAATGAAGCTGGGAAAACAAATGACCCAAACTACTGCAAATATCACCGACTTGTAAGCCACCCTCTGGAGTAGTGCTTTGTCTTCAAGGATAAAGTCATGGATTTAGCTCGCGAAAAGAAGATCGTGCTTGAAGATGAGAAAGCAAGCACGAACCAAGTCTCTATAACATTTGTCTCATTCAATCTAGAGGAGTTATGCAGTTTAAAAGGAATCAAAATGAAGAATTACTGGAGAACAACAAAGTTGAAGACGACCAACCTAATGATGATGAAGGTTGGACGTTGGTGACTCGTCGTAGGCGCCACAAAAGGAACCCACGAAAAGAATCAGTAGAACAACCAACAAGGAAGATGATGGTAAAAAGACCAATGAAAAAGAATCCAGTTAGGCATTTGAAGAAACCAAAAGACCAATGAAAAAGAATCCAGTTAGGCATTTGAAGAAACCAAAAGTGGAGATGCACCACCCTTAAAAGCCACGACATCCAGTGACCTTGGAGGAGTTCTTACCAAGTTGGTTCCGCACGAAGATTTCCCATGAGGGCATTGATGCCTCTTGTTTCCATGCTGACAAAGGGGAAGAAAAGAGTGATGACCTACCGTTGGCGCCATCTTCGGAAAAACCCATCGAGTCCACTCCTCAAGAAGTTAATGCTTGTGAGGAAAAGGTCACGTTCACAAATGACGATCTTTTGCTAGGTGACACTCTTCATAACCACCCATTGTACCTGGTTGGCTATATGCACGACGAAAGGGTAAATCGAATTTTGGTTGATGGAGGATCCTCACTGAACATTTTGCCAATACATATTGTGAAAGAACTTGGTTTTCCCATGAACGAACTCTCAGAAAGTTGTGTGATGATCCAAGGATTCAACCAATGGGGCAAAGGGCCATAGGCGCGATCAGGCTGGGAATCACTATTGAAGATATGCAATCAAGTGCATGGTTGTATGTGATCGACACGAAGACTTCATACAATGTTTTGCTTGGGAGGCCTTGGATACATGAGAATAAAGTAGTTCCATCTACCTACCATCAATGTTTAAAATACTACGAGGGTGAAGTCGAGAAGACGGTAGTTGCTGATGATGAGCCATTCACCGAGGCTGAGTCACACTTCGTCGATGCAAAGTTCTACTTGAAGAACTGCGTTGTGAAGGAGATGAAAGCTGATGATGGCATGAAAAGCAAGAATAAATAGCCCTCAACTAAAAGAGAAGAGGTGACTACTGGTGAAGCCAAAGTTGTTAGTAATTAGGTACAACCCAATGCGAGTAAATCTTATAGAGGGAATATTACGTCTTATGGCAAAAAAGTAAGTCTGGCGCTCCAATATGTCCCTAAAGGGAAGAAAGACAAAGGTGAACCATATAATCGACAAGCTAACATGCTAAAGGAGTTAAATCTTCCGGTTAAATGAATTGAGGCAGTAAAGTCATCCTCAATGCCACTTGCAAGGTTTGTAGCCCAAAATCGTTTGCAGAATGTGGCACTCCCTACAAAGCGAACAGATGAAAGTTTTGACCCTAACGCTTACAAGCTATTTGCAAAAGCTGGATACAATCC
The DNA here is from genome assembly GCF_000393655.2 of Nicotiana sylvestris. Lineage (NCBI taxonomy): Eukaryota > Viridiplantae > Streptophyta > Magnoliopsida > Solanales > Solanaceae > Nicotiana > Nicotiana sylvestris. Next base: position 150,654,288 of record NC_091060.1, read on the forward strand.
CAATGAGCCGTCAAAGTTAGGGAAGCTCCCATCAGAAACTGCAACAAGGCAACCACGTGAAGGTTTGGGATACAACCAACCGTCACCAGTGCGCATCTCAATAAGAAGGGAGAGCAGCATTAATATTACTGTAGAAGATGAATCAACCGCTTCTAACAAGCCTTCTATCTTTGATCGACTTGGAAAATCACATGTGAGGACCTCCGTGTTTGAAAGATTGGGTCCACTAAAGAAGGGGAACAAGTTCCGGAGAAATTCTCAAAGCATAAGGACACTCGCTTCATCCAAAATCCATGAGATCTCTAAGGATTTCCAAAGTTTGGTTCCTTCTAGAATGAGGCGACAAACAAAACTTGTGGTTTCATGTAAAGAAGTACTGAAGGTAAAGCCATATACTGTGGTCTATACTAAGGAACACGATGAAGACGAAGAAAGTGTGGGTTCTTCGTATCATGTTACTGTACAAGTCGAGAATGGCATTCCATCTTCAATGAAAGATAATGCGGAATTGGAGGATGTTTCGCCGTGTTATCACATATCTTTCAATGATGGGGACCCTCAAGAAGATGAAGATGTGAAAGATGCTCCATCTGAACTTGAAGAAGAAGTGAAGACGACAGTTGATCCCTTAAAAGAAGTTACCTTGGCACCGATGAAGAACCAAGACCCACCTACCTAAGTGCTTTACTAGAAGCTGATGAAGAGAGCACTTATATTGAGTTACTCAAAGAGTTCAGGGATGTCTTTGCTTGAAGTTACAAAGAGATGCCTGGCTTGTACCCGAAAGTAGCAGTCCATCACCTTGCAGTCAAAAATGGTGCTCGTCCTATTAAACAAGCTCAAAGGCGTTTTAGGCCGGACTTGGTTCCCTTGATTGAAATAGAAGTTAACAAATTCATCGAAGCTGGGTTTATTTGTAAAGTTAGTACCCAACATGGATTTCAAGTATTGTCCCTGTAAGGAATAAAAATGGCCAGATTCGAGTGTGCGTTGACTTTAGGGATCTTAACAATGCATGTCCGAAAAATGAGTTCCCGCTTCCCATTCCAGTACTGATGATCTATGCTACTACTGGGTACGAGGCAATGTCATTTATGGACAGTTCATCGGGCTATAACCAAATATGCATGGCACCAAAAGATGAAGAGCTTACTGCATTTCGTACACCAAAGGATATTTATTGCTACAAGGTAATGCCTTTTGGCTTGAAGAACGCTGGTGCTACTTACCAAAGGGCTATGTAGAATATTTTCGATGATCTTCTCCACAAGAATGTCGAATACTATGTTGACGACTTGGTATTGAAATCAAGAGAGAAGGGCGACCACATGAAAGACTTGAGGATGGTATTTGAATTGCTTCGGAGATACCAACTTAGGATGAACCCATTAATATGTGCCTTTGGAGTTACTTCTGGAAAGTTCCTTGGTTTCATTGTCCGACATCGAGGGATCGAAATTGATCAAGCCAAAGTGGATGCCATTTTGAAAATGCTTGAGCCTCGAGACATCCATGAATTGAAAAGTCTACAAGGAAAGCTAGCATACCTTAGAAGATTCATATCAAACCTGGTTGAGAGGTGCCAACCATTTAGTCACCTCATCAAGAAAGGCATTCCTTTCAAGTGGGACCAGGCTTGTAGCAATGCCTTCGAAAGTATCAAAACCTACTTGATGAAGCCTCCAGTTTTAGCAGCTCCTATACCTGGAAAGCCATTGATACTATACACTGCGGTGCAGGAAAGGTTTATTGGAGCACTGTTGGCCCAAGAAAATAATAAGGGGAAAGAAAACTCTCTTTAATACTTGAGCAGGATGATGACACCTAACGAGTTGAATTATTCTCCAATTGAAAAGTTGTGTTTGGTGCTAGTCTTCTCAATTCAAAAGTTGAAGCACTACTTTCAAGCTCATGTTGTCCATCTTGTTTCTAAAGCAAATCCCATCAAGTTCGTGATGTCAAAACATGTTCTTAGTGATCGACTAGCGAGATGGTACCTCCAATTTCAACAATTCGAGATTTTGTACATCCCTCAAAAGGCTGTAAAAGGACAAGCATTGGCAGACTTCTTGGCAGATCATCCGATACCTGATGACCGGGAGCTAACTGATGAGTTACCTGATGAGGACACAATGGTCATTGAAGTTTAACCTCCATTGAAGATGTACTTTGATGGTGCTGCGCATCGTGGGGGAGTCGGGGCTGGCGTAGTATTTGTCACTCCCCAAGGTGAAGTCTTGCCCTACTCATTCACCTTGACACAACTCTGTTCCAACAGTGTTGCTAAATATCAAACATTAATACTTGGGCTTGAAATGGCCGTTAATATGAAGCAATTGCAATTGCAAGTCTTTGGTGACTCCCAGTTTAGTGGTCAATCAGCTTTTGGGTAGTTACGAGGTCAAGAAGCCTGAACTACGCCCAGATCATGATTACACTAAAATGTTGATGGGGTGGCTCAGTGATATGACTATTCAGCATGTGCCAAGGAAAGAAAATAAGAAGGCTGATGCTTTAGCTGCTCTAGCTTCATCATTAGCCCTGCCTGACCAAGCGCAAGTAACCATCTGTCAAAAATGGGTAGTACCGCCACCAAATGAGGCTGAAGGTGAAGAAAATGAACTCAAGCATCTTGTTGATGTTTTTGAAGTTGAGAAAGAAGAATGGCGACAACCCATTATCGACTACATATGCTATGGGATACTTCCAGAAAGTCCGAGGAGAAGGAGTGAAATCTGTCGTCGTGCACATCGCTTCCTTTACTACAAGGATACTCTATACAGAAGGTCGTTCGAGGGAGTACTCTTACGATGCCTAGGAGAAGAAGAAGCTCTCCAAGCTTTGCAAGAGGCACATTCTAGGGTATGTGGGTCACACAAGTCTGGACCAAAGCTCCACTTCCATATAAAAAGGATAGGATATTATTGTCTAATGATGGTAAAAGATTGCTTGGACTACGCTCGAAGATGCAAGGCTTGTCAATTCCATGCGAATTTTATTCATCAACCTCCTGAAGTGTTACACCCGACTATTGTATCCTGGCCATTTGACGCTTGGGGATTGGATGTTGTTGGACCACGTTGGACCACTGCCAAAGTCCTATGGTGGGCACCTATTCATCTTGACTACAACTGACTACTTCTCAAAATGGGCTGAAGCAGTTGCTCTTAAGGAAGTAAAGAAGGAAAATGTTGCAAGTTTTATCCGAGTAAACATTATTTATCGCTTTGGCATTCCTCGTTACATAATAACGGAGCCATTCGATAATAGGTTGATGAACAAGATTTGTGATCTCTTTGGCTTCAAGCAACGTAACTCTTCGATGTACAATGTTGCCGCCAATGGTCTAGTTGAGGCATTCAACAAGACTCTATGAAACTTGTTAAAGAAAGGCGTCTCCAAATCCAAACGAGATTGGAATGACCGAATGGAAGAAGCTTTATGGGCATATAGGATGAATCATCGCACGCCAACACTGGCGACTCCTTATTTACTCATTTATGGAGTCGAAGCCTTCTTGCCACTTGAGCGTCAAATACCTTCGTTACGACTGGCTATTCAAGGAGGGATCACTGATGAAGAAAATGCTCGACTTCAGTTAGCAGAGTTGGAAGCTCTTGATAAAAAGAGATTGGAAGCTCAACAGAGTCTTGAATGTTATCAAGCTCGATTATCTCGCGCCTTCAATAAAAGATTTCGCCCGAGATCCTTTCAAGTAGGAGATCAAGTCCTTGTCATACGAGGACCCATAATTACTTCCCATAAACCATTTTGAAGTTTACTTCAAAATGGGATGGGCCATATGTCGTACAAGAAGCATACTCAAGTGGGGCTTACAAGCTGGTTGATGCAGATGGTATGAGGATCGACCCTATCAATGGCAAGTTTTTGAAGAAGTATTAACCTTGAAGTTGCAACGCTCCTTGACGCACGAGCCTAAACTGTATGTTGCAAAAAAAAGTCTGTTAGGATGAAAATCTCGAAAGAGGCGTCCTAGGCAAAAGTTAGGATGTTAAAAAAAATTTACCCAGTCTAAACTACAGTATGACTTGATCCTCTTCACCGAGGTACGTAGGCATCTTAAAGTTTCATTCTAAATTTAGTCGCATAAGTTCAAAAGATACATATTGCCCCAATTGTTGTTCGAATGAAGTATGAAGGAATGTAAGATCAAGCTGAAATGCCATCCTCCTACTGAACTTTGACCTCATTTGATTTATAGAGGGAAACACTCCATGGTAAATTGATATCTTCGATGGGCCGATTTTAGGAGGATGTCAAGTATTTGCATTAAAGTCCAGGGATTCTCTATGTCTTCAGGTTCGCCAAACCTTCAAGTTTGTTGGTCTCCAAGTCCGCCCTCTGCCTTATAAAAAAAGGGAAGAGAAGAGAGACATCAAAAGGAAACACAAGTATAAGGAAAGGATTGCTTGGCACAACGTTTCAAATTCAGTGAGACTTGAACTCAAGATATTTGTGAGAATATGGCTCTTAAATTTCGATTGATGGCAAGTAAGACATCTTCCGATCTCGAGGCTTCCATACCAAGTGTTACACGGCGCCTTCCTGAGATTCCTTGGAAGGGCGAAGTAAGGCTAAGCAACTGATGTCAGTGCAGTTACTATCCGCCAACTGAGGTTCCCTCCGTACGCTAGACTAGATTGTCAGTGCCGTACGGGAAAACCAATGTCAAGAGCAATTGAGAGAACAGAAATGAGAATTGAGAATGAAAGAAAGCTTGATTGCATTAATGAAAGCTATTATAGAAAGGCAACGCGGTGTCGAGGGGGAGAGACACCAGTACAGAGAATTGTTTGCTTGCTAGAAAGTTTGATTGTTTGATCCCCCCTAATAATACTTAAAAAAAATAAACCAAAGCTACAAGACTAGACTTGATTAAGCTAGAGAAACATAATGGAAGTACATGGAATAACTACTCTCTATTTACAATGAAAAGGACTTAGTTTTCTATAAGGCAGAAACAGGTCCTTTGTCAGCAGCATAATCTTTGGCATCAGGGTCTGCGCTCATGGCATTGTCTGCGCGCACGACGCTGTTGGCATCCGCCTGCGGTTGGGAACTGGCGAGGGATATCAGCGGGGAAACAGAGGTACATGTGCGCTTGTCACTTGGCGCGGCCAAGACCACGAGACCGTCCGTGGCGCTAGGCATTGGGAGGCTTGCTAAGACGCCACGGGGCGCGCCCAAGGGGTTATAGGGCATGGCTGGAAAGCCTCCCATGATATTCTCCCCCACCTGAGTTGGCGACGTCCTCGGCGCCTTACTTGCAAGATAATCTTCAATTAGGTTCTTGTAGGCTTTAAGGTTTGTTTCCCTCTCCCAAGTGTTCTCCTCTGCATCACAGCCTTGCCATTTCACCAAGAACTCTTGGTGATCTTTCCTTGAGGCATGAATCGCTCTATCATCAAGGATAGCTTCAACACGCGTTTCCCCGGTTGAATTGGGCCCTCGAATACTGGGTATTGTGAGCTGGCTCCGTGAAGGATCCTCCGTGTCTTCCCAAAAAGGTTTCAGGAGGCTGACATGAAAGACAGGATGAATTTTCCACCAAGCTGGGGTATCCACCCGGTATGCAACTTTCCCAATGCGCCTTTCAATGGACAAGGGTCCAATGTATTTTTTCAATAGGCGAGGGTCATGGACCCTCGTAAATAAGTACCGTTTTGGAATTTTGACCATCATTTTATCTCCTACTTGGTATTCAACAAAGCAACAATTCTGATTAGCATGCCTCTTCATCCGCTTTTGAGACTTGACAAGATAGCTCCACACTATCTCCAAATTTCGCTTCCACTCTTTTGAGAAACTAGCAGCTCGAGGAGATTTAGATATATTTGGTGCATTGAATGTGTGTGGGAGTAGCGATTGCTGTCCGATAACAATTTCAAAAGTATTTTTGTTTGTACTAGATCTCTTTTGTGAATTGAAACACAGTTGAGCAGCATCCAGAAACTTCACCCAATTCTTTTGCGATCCGGTTACAAAGTGACGGCAAATATTCCTCCAACATACCATTGAACCGCTCCGTCTGGCCATCAGATTGCGGATGAAAACTTGAGCTGTGATTCAGCTTCGACCCAAGACACTTAAAGAGTTGGGTCCAAAAGTTGCTAGTGAAGCGTGAGTCACGATCACTAACAATATCTTTGGGTAGGCCCCAATATTTGACGACATGAGAGAAGAAGAGTCGAGCTGTATCTTCTGCTGATATATATTGTGGGGCAGCAATAAAGGTAGCATATTTGGAAAACCGATCTACCACAACCAAGATAGTTGTTAGATCCCCGACCTTGGGCAATCCGGTGATGAAATCCAGGGAAACACTTTCCCAAGGTCTCTTTGGGACAGCTAGTGGTTCCAAAAGTCCCGCCTGTGTTAAGCGGTCTGACTTGTCCTTCTGGCATACTAGACAAGTCTTCACATACTGAGCAACGTCATCGGCCATTTGAGGCCAATAATATGCACGGCGAAGTAACGCCATGGTGCGTTCTTCACCGGGATGGCCGGCCCACAGAGTATCATGACATTCCGCTAGAAGAGTCCTTCGTAGATCTCCTCCTTTAGGAACATAAAGTCGGTTCCCTTTCACTTTCAGAAAACCATCTTCCATGTAGAACTGGCGAGTCTTGCCTTGTCCTACCAAATCAACCAAATACTGTGAAGCAGGATCTCTGATGAGTAGATCTTGTATCTGGTCCTTGATGGAGGTGGCTACCTCGCTCCCCCTTAGGGTGGCGAGTAAGCACACTGATGCTAGATCAGCTCTCCGACTGAGCGCATCAGCAACATGATTGGTCTTCCCACTTCGGTATTCCAGGTTGAAGTGGAATTCAGCTAGGAGTTCCTGCCACCTGGCCTGTCGACCATTCAACTTCGGCTGGGTCATGAAATGGCTAACAGCTGTGTTGTCTGTCTTGACCACGAACGGGGTTCCCAGCAGATAGTGCCTCCAGAGGCGCAAGCAGTGGACGACAGCCAATAATTCTTTCTCATGGGCGGCATAGCGCCGCTCTGCATCTTTTAGCTTCCGGCTCTCGTACGCCACAGGATGCCCTTCTTGTAGCAAGACGCCACCGAGGGCATAGTCAGATGCATCTGTTTGTACTTCGAATGGCTTGGCCAGATCAGGAAGGGCCAAGACGGGGCTACTAGACATAGCCGCTTTCAATGCGTTAAAGGCCTCCGCTCGCTTGGGTCCCCATTCCCAAGGCGTGATCTTCTTGAGGAGTTCTGTCAATGGTACTGCAATGAGGGAGTAGTTTTTCACGAATCGCCGATAGAAATTGCATAGACCAAGGAACGCCCTCAAGGCGTGGATATCCTTAGGTGGCGGCCAATCTGTGATTGCCTGAATCTTCTGCTGGTCCATCTTGATCCGCCCTTCCCCAATGACATGTCCGAGGAAGTCAATTTGCTTTTGAGCAAAGGAGCACTTAGATAGCTTCGCATATAGTTCATGCTCCCGCAATCGAGCTAGGACCTTCCGCAAGTGCATCAGGTGTTCCTCCAATGTTTGGCTATATACCACAATGTCATCCAAGTAGACCACCACGAATTCATCAATGTACTCTCGGAAGACTTGGTTCATCAAAGTGCAAAACGTAGATGGGGCGTTATTCAAGCCGAATGGCATAACCAGGAAGTCGTACGACCTATATCTGGTCACACAGGTCGTCTTGTGTTCATCACCATCTGCAATCCGAACTTTCCAATAACCTGTCTTCAAGTCTCTTTTGGTGAACACCGTCGCACTACCCAGTCTATCGAATAAGTCTGCCATTAGCGGAATAGGGTACTTGTTCTTCACAGTAATTTTGTTTAGAGCCCGATAGTCCACACAGAGTCGTAGGCTGCTATCATGTTTCTTTTGGAATAGCACAGGGGACCCGTATGGGAATTTGGAGGGCACGATGATCCCTGTGTCTAGCATTTCCGTCAATTGTCTCTAAAGCTCGGTGAGTTCGGGTTGTGACATTCTGTAAGGCGCCCGGGCGGATGGCTTCACACTCGGCACCAGCTCAATTTCATAGTCCACAATGTACCTAGGTTGTAGTCGCTTTGGCATGTCTTGTGGCATGACATCTTCAAACTCTAGTAGTAGCTCCTTCACGGGCTCAGGAATGGGACCCGAGGAGCGTTCTACATCTTCAATGCAGAGGGTTGCCAGGAACGTAGGTTCATGTCTTTTGACCCCCTTCTTCAACTGCAAGGCCGAGATGTTTTCAACGACCATCTTTATGGGCATGCACGGGATAATGCAAGGCTTGGTCCCGTTTGTTCCCGTCATTAGTAACATGTCAGCATACGATACAGGCATGGTATTGGTTTGCCTCAGGAATTCCAATCCAACTATCAACTCGAAGTCATCTATGATCACCACGCGCAGGTTGAATTTTCCTTCGTAAGGGCCAAGCTTCACTGGTACCTATTTGGCTATCCCACCCACTGGCTGAGGAGGTGAGTTGATAGCCTTGACACTACCTCTGCCCTTCCCTACAACTAGACCAAGGCGTTCCACCTGAGTCGAGGCTAAGTAGTTGTGGGTAGCACCTGTGTCTATCATCGCCCAAAGGGGCTTGTCATTTACCTTCATCTCAACGAATATTAAGGTCCTCTCTTGTTTAGGAGGATTCCTCTCATCCACCTTCTTTTTCCCTTTCTTGGTGCTTAGGCAAGGGTCCTTCTTCTTACGGATGCCAGCAGTGGTTCCCGCTAAGGCCTTAGAAATGGAGCCAACAATTGCATTGAAGGCACCTACTGGCTCGGTCTAGTCTGCATCGTCTGTGTCGTCATCTGTCCCATCGTCAAAGGCTTGATGGGCGTTCATTTGTGCATGTGGACACTCATTATTCCAATGTGGTCCGCCGCAATGACGACATCCCAAAGGAGGCTTTCTCCCCCGGTCATTGTTGTTTGACGTAGCACTATTGCTGCCTGAGGAGGAATCCTTAGATTTGGTTGCACTCCGATCTCCCCCACTTCTGCTAGAGCCACCATTGCTAGGTTGTCCCCCTTTGAATCCCGCTCGGACAGGAGGCTGAGGCCGATCCTTTCGAGCTTCCACTTGATAGTCCCCAAGGCATTCAGTTGCTTGGATCACCTTGGGTAGGGTATCTACCCTTTGTCATTGTAGTTCCATACGGGCATAAGGTTTCAACCCTTCTAGGAAGGTGAAGAGCTTGTCTTTGTCCCCCATGTCACGTATGTTTAGCATGAGCGCGGAGAATTCCCGCACGTAGTCCCGCACTGACTTGGTCTGGCGAAGCTTCCGTAGCTTTCTCCTTGCATTATATTCAACATTTTCGGGGGAAGAACTGTAGGCGTATGGATACCTTCAGTTCTGCCCATGTCTCGAGAGCATCTTCACTGGCCTTGATGGCTTCGTACTTCACTCGCCACCAGAGTTTAACATCACCCTGAAGATACATGGCAGCAGTTGCTACCTTCTTAGCTTCTTCTAGGCCTCCAACAACATCAAAGTACTGTTCGATGTCAAAGATGATGTTTTCCACTTCCTTGGCATTCCTAGCTCTACTGTATGGCTTTGGATTAGGAATTTTTAGTTTTTGTGTCGTGGAAGCGGGATTCGCAGCGCCCTCGATTTGGTTTCTACCACCTCGAAGCATGCCCTATAAAGCAGCATTGACAACATTGAGTTTGTCTGTCAAGTCGTCAATAGTTTGTTGCATGGCAGTCACCCTGTCTGCCTCTTATGCCCTGTAAGCTAAATCCTCGACACGCTCATGTTGGAGTCCCTCGAATTTGCTAAAAATTTGGCTGCCTCTGTGGCTGTTGTTTGCCGGTCTCCCTCGGAGTTGCGGCTAATGTTTTCTATGTCAACTTCCGCCTGGAGTACCCTGCGGTCCAGGTCGTCCAACCTATGCCCTAGGCTAGTTCTTAGTTCAGGCACTGTATCCACAATGGTCGTAATCCGTCAACCGTCTGTTCAAGGGCCGCAATACAGTCCCCATGGTCAGAAATGGTGGTAATGGCAATGCGTTCCCTCATCCGATGTCGAGCCTAGGATCTGATACCAACTATTATGCGGCGCCTTCCTGAGATTTATTGGAAGGGCGATGTAAGGCTAAGCAACTGATGTTAGTGCAGTTACTGTCCGCCAACTAAGGTCCCCTCCGTACGCTAGACTAGATTGTCAGTGCCGTACGGGAAAACCAATGTCAAGAGAAATTGAGAGAATACAAATGGGAATTAAGAATGAAAGAAAACTTGATTACATTAATGAAAGCTATTACAGAAAGGCAACGCGGTGTCGAGGGGGAGAGCCACCAGTATAGAGAATTGTTTGCTTGCTTGATCCCCCATAATAATACTTTAAAAAAAATAAACCAAAGTTACAAGACTAGACTTGATTAAGCTAGAGAAACATAATGGAAGTACATGGAATAAAACTACTCTATATTTACAATGAAAAGGACTTAGTTTTCTACAAGGAAGAAATAGGTCCGTTGTCAGCAGCATAGTCTTTGGCATCAAGTTCTGCGCGTGCGGCGCTGTTGGCATCCGCCTGCGATTGGGCGCTGGCGAGGGATATCGATTGGGCGACAGAGGCACATGCGCGCTTGTAACTTGGCGCGGCCAAGACCACGGGGTCGTCCGTGGCGCTAGGCATTGGAAGGCTTGCTAGGACACCACGGGGCATGCCCAAGGGGTCATGGGGCATGGCTGGAAAGCCACCCATGACACAAGATATGAATTTTTGTGAAACTACGGAAATCTGGAATTAATGGCGTGGTGCAATGTAAAGTTGATTTCAAAATATTATCTGGGATGATTCCGAAGTTGTTTGATTGAGACTTTCGGTTATATTCTAAATCTTGAAGTCTAGTTTCCAATAAATCAAACGGTTCCTAATTTTGACGTTCCTACACCAAGATATGAATTTTTTTGGTGAGACTATGCAAATCTGGAATTGATAGCGTGGTGCAATGTAAAGTTTATTTCGAAATATTATCTGGGACGATTCAGAAGTTTTTTGATTAAGAATTTTGGATATGTTCTAGATCTTGAAGTCTAGTTTTCTTGAAATCAAACGGTTTGCAATTTCGATATTTCTACACCGAGATATGAATTTTTTGGTGAGACTGCGCAAATCTGGAATTGATAGCGTGGTGCAATATAAAGTTGATTTCAAAATATTATCTGGGACGATTCTGAAGTTGTTTCTTTGAGAATTTTGGATATGATCGAAATCTTGAAGTCTAGTTTTTTTGAAATCAAACAGTTTGCAATTTCGATATTTCTACACCGAGATATAAACTTTTTGGTGAGACTGCGCAAATCTGAAATTTTTAACATGGTAAAATCTAAAGTTGGTTTCAAAATATTATCCGGCGCGATTCTGAAGGTTTTTTATTCTAAGTATTGGATATATTTTAGATATTGAAGTCATCAAACGGTTCATTATTTGGTCTCTTCCACGACAAGATATGAATCATTTGTTACAAGCACGTAAAGATGAAAATTATGCGACTAAGAAAAAAGTCGAACAATGTAAAGCAAAAGAGAAACTGAAATATTTAAGCCCTCTAAGTCTCCAAGTTGAAGTCTTCAAGTGTATTCAAGTTGAAGTCCCCAAGTTGAAACCTTCAACCCCGTCGGTCTTCAAGTTGAAGTCTTCAAATCCGCTGATCTTCAAGTTGAAATATTTAGGCCCTCCAAGTCTCAAAGTTGAAGTCTTCAACCCCGTCGGTCTTCAAGTTGAAGTCTTCAAATCCGCTCATCTTCAAGTTGAAATATTTAGGCCCTCCAAGTCTCAAAGTTGAAGTCTTCAAGTCCGTCGGTCTTCAAGTTGAAGTCTTCAAATCTGTTGATCTTCAAGTTGAAATATTTTGGCCCTCCAAGTCTCAAAGTTGAAGTCTTCAAGTCTGTCGGTCTTCAAGTTGAAATCTTCAAATTCGCCGATCTTCAAATTGAAATATTTAGGCCCTCCAAGTCTCAAAGTTGAAGTCTTCAAGTTCGTCTGTCTTAAAGTTGAAATATTTAAGCCCCCCAAGTTGAAGTCTTCAAGTCTTTCGGTCTTCAAGTTTCAGTCTTCAAATTCGCCGATCTTAAAATTGAATTGTTTAAGCCCTCCGAATCTTCGAGTTGAAGTCTGCAAAGTCCGCCAAATCTTCAAAGTTTTCCAAGTGTTCAAGTCGATGTCGTCTTCGAGTTGAGGCTTTATAACTTTCCAATATTAAGGTGGACATATGAGTCCCTTTGCACCTTAAGTTGGCCTCTTCACGGGTTTGTACTTAAAAGGAACTATAACTTTCCAATCTTAAGGTGGACATATGAGTCCCTTTGCACCTTAAGTTGGCCTCACCAATAGTTGAGCCACATTGAGAGTAATCTCTCCGGTAGTCGTGCCACATTGAGAGTAATCTCTCTGGTAGTCGGGCCATTTTGAGAGTAATCTCTCCAGTAGTCGGGCCACTTTGAGAGTAATCTCTCCGGTAGTCAGGCCACATTGAGAGTAATCTCTCCGGTAGTCGGGCCATTTTGAGAGTAATCTCTCCGGTAATCGGGCCACATTGAGAGTAATCTCTCCAGTAGTCGGGCCATATTGAAAGTAATCTCTCCGGTAGTCGGGCCACATTGAGAGTAATCTCTCCAGTAGTCGGGCCATGAGAGTAATTTCTCCGATATTCGGGCAAGGATGAGTACTCATTGTGAGAAATAGTATTCTGCCCAAGATACTCTCAATGTGAGAGCTTGTCTATTATATATAGAGTACAATGTATCAAGTCAAGAAGGACTCTATCTAGAGTACAAGGTTATGTAAACAAGGACTCTTTAGAATACAAAGTGTAAGACAAAATGAATTCTACCTATTCTATATGTACTAATACACCCCCTCAATCTGAACTGGTGGGAGTAACAGACAGATTGTCCCGAAGAAAACAAAATTGAGATGAAGGCAGGCCCTTCATAAAGATATCTGCTAACTGCAAATGTGTTGGAACATATTGAACTATAAGATCTCCTTGTGCAACCTTATCACGCACAAAATGAAAATCAACAGCAATATGTTTCGACCAATCATGAAAAACCGGATTGCGGGTCATGTAAGTTGAACTGATGTTGTCACACAATACACGAATTGGTTCATGAAGAAAGATACCAAGCTCGCAAAGAATGTGACAAATCCAACAAGTCTCAGCAACAGTGTATGCAATAGCCCGGTACTCGGCCTCTGTAGATGATTTTGAAACTGTTGGCTGCTTCTTTGCACGCCAAGAGATAAGATTAGATCCTAGAAACACAGCAAAACCTGAAGTAGAACGACGACTATCTAGACAACCAGCCCAATCAGCATTCGAGTAGGCAATAACCATGGAAGTCAGAGATAGGGCATGCAAAGTTAGACCATAAGTCAGAGTATCCTGCAAGTACCTGAAAATACGCTTGACACAATGCATGTGAGTGGTACGAGGAGCATGCATAAATTGAGAGTCAATATTTACAGCATAGGCAATATCCGGACGAGTCATAGTCAAATATTGAAGAGCACCAACCATGCTCCTATATTCACTAGGATCTGAAAGTAACTCACCGTCCATTAGAGAAATAGAAGTGCGAGAAGCAATGAGAGTACGAAATGGTTTGCATGTGTGCATATGAAATTTAAGTAACAAATCAGAAATGTACTTTTGCTGAGACAAGTAAAGACCATGAGATGTACGAACTGCTTGAATACCAAGAAAATAATGGAGATTGCCTAAGTCCTTCATAGCAAACTGATGGGATAGACGAGAAATAAATTGATCAAGAAAACCATTATGACTACCTGTGAGAATGATATCATCAACATAGAGTAATAGAATAAGGACATGAGAATAAGAGCGACAAAATAAACATCGAACTATCATATTTGCTATAAGAAAAACCATGAGAAATAAAAAATGCACTGAAGCGATGAAACCAAGCTCGTGGAGCTTGTTTCAAGCCATAGATGGCTTTGGTTAGCTTGCAAACATGATTAGGATAGTCTGGATGAATAAAACCTGGAGGTTACTTCATGTAGACCTCCTCAGTAAGAACCCCGTGCAAGAATGCATTGTTAACATTTAGCTGACGAATTTGCCAAGAAAAAGAGACAGCAAGGGAAAGAACAATTCTCACAGTTGTCGCATGAACAACAAGGCTAAATGTCTCATGATAATCGATGCTTGGTTTTTGATGAAAACCTTGTGCTACAAGGCGAGCCTTGTATTGCTCAATGGACCCATCTAAATTATATTTTATGCGATATACCCATTTGCAACCGACTAAGTTCATGCTAGGGGTAAAAGGAATAAGGATCCAAGTATTATTCTCTAAAAGGGCATTGAATTCATCTTCCATTGTTTGTTGCCACTTTGAATTTTTCACAGCTTGAGAAAAGCAAGAAGGTTCCTGTTCATGGATATTAGCACTCAAAGAAAATTATTTCTTTGGCTTAGAAATACCAGACTTAGATCGAGTTTGCATTGGATGCTGGGAAGGGGTAGATGGAGAAGTTGAGAAATTAGTAATAGTTAATGAGGTAGACAAAGATGGTGAAGAACCTGCATGTAATGAGTCGCTAAGGCTAGGTACAGGTGAAATAGGCTCTACATGAGAGATCTGACAACTTGTGGAATCTATAGTTCTAGAGGATAAAGGTTGAGATACATGAGAAGTGTTATGTAATGATGAAACATCGGTAGACACAGAAGATTCAAGTTGAGGTGGTGGAATCCTACGATTTAGAGGCGACATGACAACAAGAGGATCAGAATTAGAAGATGAAGGGGAGACAACAGTAGGAGAACTAGACAACTCAGAATATGAAAAAATTAGTTCATGAAATATAACATGTCGACTGACATATACACGACCGGATTTTGGATCTAAACAATGATATCCCTTATAATCAGATGCATAGCCAAGGAAGACACATCTAACTGAATGAGGTGTAAACTTATGAGAAACTCGAGCAGACAAATTGGGAAAGCATTCACAACCAAAAACTCAGAGAAAATTGTAATCTGGAATTCTATGAAAAAGTTTCTCAAAGGGAGAAAGGCCATGTAAAATAGGCGTAGGTAACCTGTTAATAGTAAAAACAGCATAAAAGGCTGCATCAACCCAAAATTGAAACGGGAGAGTAGCATCTGCTATAATTGTGCGTACCATTTCAATAATGTGTAGATGTTTTCGTTCAGCAACCTCATTGTCCGGACACGACTTACGAAAAGAAATGCCAGAATTAGTAAAATGTGAAAGCATGACCTTATTGTCAAACTCGCCTCCTCCATCACTTTGAAAATATTTTATCTTAGTGTTAAACAAATTTTCCACCAGCTTTTGAAAGTCACAAAAATTAGTAAAAACTTCTGATTTATTTTTCATTGGATAAAGCATGTAAATCGAGAAAAATCATCAACAAAAATAACATAGTATTGAAAGCTCAAATTGGATAAAATGGGTGATTGCCAAATATCTGAGTGAATAATATCCAAAGGAAAAGAACTATAATGTTCCACTTGATTGAATGATAAGCGATGAGACTTTCCTAGATAACAAGAGACACATTTATTAGTAAACGAATTTGACAAACTAATAACATTATTGTTTTCAAGAGTAGCTAAAACACGAGCACCACTGTGTCCCAAGCGACGATGTCATGTATCACCAGACTGACGAAAAGCAACATAAGCTTGAGAAGAAGAAGACCTGGACCAAGGAGATAAAGGATATACATCATCCTCACTGGAAGCTTGAAGGAGAGTTTGACCTGAGGCTTTGTCCTTAACAATAACAGAAGATGAGTCAAATTAACATCACAATTATTATCTTTACATAATCGTTTGACAGAAAGTAAATTATGGCGGAGATGGGGAACATGAAATATGGATTTCAAATGCAGGGGACGAGATGGAGTGGGTAACTGAGCGTAGCCAATATTTTCAATTTTAAGCAAAGATCCATTCCCAACCAAGACATGATCAGAACCATTGTGAGCAGATTTATGCATAAAATTACCTTCAGATGGAGTCATGTGAGCGAAAGCAGCTGAGTCTAAATTCCAAGTAGCATCATTAGTTTCACCAATCGACATAGCAGCGAAAGACTTAGGCAGATCGTTAGCAACAAATGCATGGTTAAAACGATTATTACACCGAAGACCAGAATGACCAGGATTTCCACAAATTTGACAAACAGTTGGAGAAGGTGGAGGAGGTAAAACTCCAATGGACGATGAAGGTGCACTAACAGATGGTGAAATATAAGGGACAGTTGGAGCGCTACCAATACCTGACGATGATTGTCCAGGGAAACCACTGCGAGTAAAAATGTATCCAGAAGATGCCTGATGTTGTTGACCCCGACTAAAGGAGCCTCGACCTCTACCGCCACGGCCTCGACCCCTAGAGGTGAAAGAACGACCCCTGCCACGACCTCCTGGAGAAGCAGAGTGAATACCCGAGACATTTGAGTGATTTGAGGTCACATTTTAAGCAGCAAACGCTTGATGAGTGACAACTGTATCTATATCCTTGAAACGCTTCAACCGTTCTTCATGGTGTAGAAGCTTCGTTCTGAGTTCTTCAAGCGACAATGAACCAGGAAAGTGTGTAATAATCCCAACAAAAGTGTCATATTCCTTGCCCAATCCAAGAAGCACATGATCAATAAAATCTTGAGAAGAGACAGGAGAATTTATTGCTACAAGAGAGTCAACAATCTGCTTGGCCTCGCGAAGATACTGATCAATTGACATAGAGTCATTTTTGCGCATAGTAGTGAGTTGTCTCTTTAGTTCAACAGATTTTACTTGACTGGCATCCATGTAGCGACATTGTAGAGAATTCCAGATATCACGTGAAGTAGGCAGTAAATGAACATCCATGAGTACTTCTCGAGAAAGCGTCGCAAACAACCAAGAACGAACACTTTGATCAACTCTAACCCATGATCTATAAAGAAGATTAGGTTGTTGAGTTCCAGATCCATCACAGATAAAGAGATGTGGTGGAGGAATTGAGCCATCAACAAATCCAAGAAGTTCATGTGAGAGCAGGAGAGATTGAAATTGAGTACGTCATGTGAGGTAGCCTTCAACAGAGGCAAGCTTGATAGTTACCAGATTTGTGACATTTGGTGCAGCAAGAGCGACGACGGAATTGAACTGTGAGAGAGATGTTGGGTCCAAAGAAACAGTAAATGGCAATTGAAAGGGTAGACCATCACTACTAACTAATGAACCAAGTAAAGTGTTTAGAGAGGAGGATTGACCAGGGAGAGAGGTTGGCATCGAGGAAATTGAATAAGAGATAGGAGGAAGGGAGAATGGTGGAAGTGTTTGAGAGAGAGGAGGAATTATGGAAGCTCCCGTGGTTGAAGGTGCAGATAAATTAGAAGGAATAATAGGATCTGTCGGAGAAGAAACAGGCGTTGAAGATGTTTCCCTGGAGGATGTCACCATATTTGATTGAGAAGAACCTGTGTGAAATAGGTTTGGCTAATAATGGCTATCTGATGTCATGTGAGAAATAGTATTCTGCCCAAGATACTCTCAACGTGAGAGCTTGTCTATTATATATAGAGTACAATGTATCAAGTCAAGAAGGGCTCTATCTAGAGTAGAAGGTTATGTAAACAAGGACCCTTTAGAATACAAAGTGTAAGACTAAATGAATTCTACCTATTCTATATGTACTAATACTCATCCTCTCGCACCCCAAGATTGTCTTCTTCATGCGTAGATCATATATTTCTTGTTTGACCTACAAAAGAAAAAGAATGACAAAAGAAAAAGAAAAAGAAAAAAACAAGAATGGAAGAAGAAAATACCTTTAGTGATACTTCACAAGCTTCATGATTTGGCCAAGAAAGACTGCACTGCTTTGGGCCCAGGAAGCGAAGGGAATGAGCTCGGCTGCTTCTCCTCCACACTTCTTTTTCTCCGTGCCCGTTCCGTATGCGCTTCGCGCGCCATTGGCGCTTTGCTCTCCTCTTATTCTTCATTGGACGGTTCGGATGGACTTCGCCGTTCTTTCCCAACAAAAATCGAAAGGAAGTTGAAATTGATGAGAGTGTGTTGAAGAATGTGCAACGTTATATAGATGATTAGGTAGGCTACTGAGAACTAATTCTCGATGTGGGATCATGCTAAAGGCGGCAACTTTTATCTGTTTCCAACATGGACTTGGTTGCTTGACTTTACCGTATCCAAATAGAAGCCATCTGAAGGAATTCAATGTCGAGTTGGAATCGAAAGAAAATCAATATTAAATTATGTGATAAAGTCCGTACAAGCTGGCTAGATAATAATGCTTACGTGTGATTCTTCAAAGGAATTAATACGTGACAATTTCAAAAGCACAGAAGGTGGTTACGTTTGGTCATTAGATTCAATGAGCAAAAAGGATCATGACAATTAAATTATTTTATTCAAGGTGCTACTTCTAAAGTGATAGCAAATAAGTTTTATTTTAATTGGACAAAATGAGTTACCTTAAGCTGCCGTGAAAGCATTCGGAAATGGCAAAATACGAATTGTTTTTTTAAACTAATACTTCAAGTCTAGTCTTTAAAGTTTACACTTTGACAACTTTAGAAGTATGGGGCATTTGTAGGTATATGAATTTTATTGAAATTAAATTTATAAAATAATTTGGACTATATTTAAAATTCAAGATATATTGGTCCAATAGATACTACGGGCTAATAATTGAATTAATTATATAAGTTCAATGTGTATAGATTAAATAAATAAGTCTTAATCCATTGGGCTATCCCATTTAATTGGGCTAAAGTGATGAGCCCAATTCATTGGGCCTGAGATGTCATCTTCCTAGAGGCCCAATTTGGTGCCACATGTCAAATAGCGTGGCGCGCCAAGTCAAACGGAAGAGCCAATGGGATCATGTCACGTGTCAAAATGGCAAGGCATGCCAAGTCACATTAAAAGACCAATGAAATCGTGCCACGTGTGCAAGTGACATGTTCTGGCCAATCAAATGCGGCCATGTCACACTTCAATTTGATTGGTCAGAAAGAGTTTGTTCTTATCATAACTCTTCCCTTCCACAACTATAAATAGGGGTCTTCATAACTCAGAAAAGACACCAAAAGTTATAACAAGGAGCAAGAGAGAGCTCGTGGATCAAACACCGCAAATTCCTCCACAAGTTTCAAGATTCAAGCAATCAAGTTCAAGTAATCAAGTTCAAGCTCAAGAACGAAGAACAAATCAAGGTCAAGTTCAAGCAATCAAGCTCAAGAACAAGATCATCGTTCGTGGCAGCAAACATAGATTCAAGATCAAGCTCAAAGGCCCTTGAATTTATTTACTATTAGAAAGAAGAATCAGAGGATTCATAGAGATTGTAACACTCAAATATTTGAAATAAAATACTACGATTGTTGCAATATTTTCGGTCTTGATTTTATATTGTTATTTATCTATGGATTTCTTGGTCCAACTAAATTTATTACATCTAATTGAATATATAAATCCAATATATGTTAGATACTATATGGTTTTCTCACCCTAGAAGTTTTCCTATTTAATTCATAATGTCAGACGTTTTGTTTCTTCGCTTGATACTAGCAAAAAAATTATACGTAAAAAAATTTATTTGCTGACTATGTATAAGAACAAATACCTTCAATTTTGTCGACATTTCCGAGCCAACATATATATGAAGATTAATATAGCACGAGTAAGATGAAAGAAATTCGTATTAGGATACGCGCTTTGCGCGTGTACCTATATCAATAAATATATAATTTCTAGAAGACAATGCTACCTCCTCTAGATGAATGAGACTGGAGGGGGAGATTGATGATGTCCATCTCATTGAAGAAGTATTAGGCATGTGCCTAATAAGAGTTTTCTTTGGTTTGGTAGCCAACCTTGTTGACTTGGTTTGGTTGGTAACCAACCTTGTTGAATTTCTTTGGTTTGGTAGCCAACTTTGTTGAATTGTGAAAAATGTGTGTAAATTGTCAAATATTGTAGGCTTTAGAGGGTGAAGCTTTGGCTATAAAAGGAGAGCTTCAACTCTCATTTCTACACACCAACAAAGAGAGAAAGAAAGAGTGAGGTTTCACAGACAAGGTATAAGAAAATAGTCTGTGAGGAAAATAGAGAGTGAGCGATATTGTAGTGAGGTGGGAATATCAAAAGAGGGTTATTTCTTTTGAGTGTTGTAGTGGTCTTTGGAGTATTTACCTCCGACCTACAAAGTTGTAAAATTCCTTACTATAGTGATATCAGTTGCTCCTCTCGGGGTCGTGGTTTTTTCCCTTATTCAGAAGGGTTTTCCACGTAAAAATTTTGGTGTCATTGTTACTCTTTTATTCTTGTTAATTACCGTATCTCGGTGCTACATTATTATTCCGCTTTATTACCGTGAATATTATTTTGGTAAGGGGTTTATTCCCAACAACTGGTATCAGAGCACGGGTTCTGCTCGTTCACTGAAATACTATTCACTGTCGGTAGTACTATACTTGGTGAAAAAATAAAAATGTCCGGAGTAAAGTACGAGGTAGCAAAATTCAACGGAGATAACGGTTTCTCAACATGGCAAAGAAGGATGAGAGATCTGCTCATCCAACAAGGATTACACAAGGTTCTAGATGTTGATTCCAAAAAGCCTGATACCATGAAAGCTGAGGATTGGGCTGACTTGGATGAAAGAGCTGCTAGTGCAATTAGGTTGCACTTATCAGATGATGTGGTAAATAACATCATTGATGAAGACACTGCACGAGGAATTTGGACAAGGTTGGAAAGCCTATACATGTCCAAAACGCTGACAAATAAATTGTACCTGAAGAAGCAGTTATACGCCCTACACATGAGTGAAGGTACGAATTTTTTGTCACATTTAAATGTGTTTAACGGACTAATCACACAGCTTGCCAACCTCGGAGTGAAAATCGAGGAAGAAGATAAAGCCATCTTGCTATTGAACTCGTTGCCATCTTCGTACGATAACTTGGCAACAACCATCCTGCACGGTAAGACTACTATTGAGTTGAAAGATGTCACATCGGCTCTTCTACTCAATGAGAAGATGAGAAAGAAGCCTGAAAATCAAGGACAGGCTCTCATCACAGAAGGTAGAGGCAGGAGTTATCAAAGGAGTTCGAACAACTATGGTAGATCCGGAGCTCGTGGGAAGTCAAAGAACCGATCCAAATCAAGAGTCAGAAATTGCTACAACTGTAATCAACCAGGTCACTTCAAAAGAGATTGCCCAAATCCAAGGAAGGGCAAAGGTGAAACCAGTGGCCAGAAGAATGACGACAACACAGCCGCCATGGTGCAAAATAATGATAATGTTGTCCTCTTTATAAATGAGGAAGAGGAATGCATGCACCTGTCAGGTTCAGAGTCGGAATGGGTGGTTGACACAGCGGCATCTCACCATGCCACACCGGTAAGAGATCTTTTTTGCAGATATGTAGCAGGTGATTTCGGCACAGTGAAAATGGGTAACACAAGTTACTCAAAGATTGCGGGGATTGGTGACATTTGTATCAAGACAAATGTCGGATGCACATTGGTTCTAAAGGATGTGCGGCATGTACCTGATTTGCGGATGAACTTGATCTCGGGAATTGCTTTAGACCGAGATGGATACGAGAGTTATTTTGCAAATCAAAAGTGGAGACTCACTAAGGGATCATTGGTGATTGCAAAGGGAGTTGCTCGTGGCACGTTGTACAGGACAAATGCAGAAATATGCCAAGGTGAATTGAACGCGGCACAAGATGAGATTTCTGTAGATTTATGGCACAAAAGAATGGGTCATATGAGCGAGAAGGGATTGCAGATTCTTGCCAAGAAATCACTCATTTCTTATGCCAAAGGTACAACTGTAAAACCTTGTGACTACTGTTTATTTGGTAAGCAGCATAGAGTCTCATTTCAGACATCGTCTGAAAGAAAATTGAATATACTTGATTTAGTATATTCTGATGTTTGCGGCCCAATGGAAATTGAATCAATGGGCGGTAACAAATATTTTGTTACTTTTATTGATGATGCTTCACGAAAATTATGGGTTTATATTTTGAAAACCAAAGATCAGGTGTTTCAAGTTTTCCAGAAGTTTCATGCTCTAGTAGAAAGGGAGACGGGTCGAAAGCTAAAGCGTCTCCGAAGTGACAATGGAGGTGAGTACACTTCAAGGGAATTTGAAGAGTATTGTTCAAGTCATGGGATCAGACATGAAAAGACAGTTCCTGGAACCCCACAGCACAATGGCGTAGCCGAGAGGATGAACCGCACCATTGTGGAGAAGGTGAGAAGCATGCTCAGAATGGCTAAACTGCCTAAGTCATTCTGGGGTGAAGCAGTTCAGACAGCCTGTTACCTGATCAATAGGAGTCCATCAGTTCCGTTGGCGTTTGAAATCCCAGAGAGAGTCTGGACCAACAAGGAGGTGTCCTACTCGCATCTGAAGGTGTTCGGTTGCAGAGCTTTTGCACATGTACCAAAAGAGCAGAGAACAAAGCTGGATGATAAATCTATTCCCTGCATATTTATCGGATATGGAGATGAAGAGTTCGGGTACAGACTGTGGGATCCTGTAAAGAAGAAGGTCATCAGAAGTAGAGATGTAGTCTTCCGAGAAAGTGAAGTTGGAACTGCTGCTGATATGTCAGAAAAGGCGAAGAATGGTATAATTCCTAACTTTGTTACTATTCCTTCTACTTCTAACAATCCCACAAGTGCAGAAAGTACGACCGACGAGGTTGCCGAGCAGGGGGAGCAACCTGGTGAGGTTATTGAGCAGGGGGAGCAACTTGATGAAGGTGTCGAGGAAGTGGAGCACCCCACTCAGGGAGAAGAACAACCTCAACCTCTGAGGAGATCAGAGAGGCCAAGGGTAGAGTCACGCAGGTACCCTTCCACAGAGTATGTCCTCATCAGTGATGAGGGGGAGCCAGAAAGTCTTAAGGAGGTGTTGTCCCATCCAGAAAAGAACCAGTGGATGAAAGCTATGCAAGAAGAGATGGAATCTCTCCAGAAAAATGGCACATACAAGCTGGTTGAACTTCCAAAGGGTAAAAGACCACTCAAATGCAAATGGGTCTTTAAACTCAAGAAAGATGGAGATGGCAAGCTGGTCAGATACAAAGCTCGATTGGTGGTTAAAGGCTTCGAACAGAAGAAAGGTATTGATTTTGACGAAATTTTCTCCCCCGTTGTTAAAATGACTTCTATTCGAACAATTTTGAGCTTAGCAGCTAGCCTAGATCTTGAAGTGGAGCAGTTGGATGTGAAAACTGCATTTCTTCATGGAGATTTGGAAGAGGAGATTTATATGGAGCAACCAGAAGGATTTGAAGTAGCTGGAAAGAAACACATGGTGTGCAAATTGAATAAGAGTCTTTATGGATTGAAGCAGGCACCAAGGCAGTGGTACATGAAGTTTGATTCATTCATGAAAAGTCAAACATACCTAAAGACCTATTCTGATCCATGTGTATACTTCAAAAGATTTTCTGAGAATAACTTTATTATATTGTTGTTGTATGTGGATGACATGTTAATTGTAGGAAAAGACAAGGGGTTGATAGCAAAGTTGAAAGGAGATCTGTCCAAGTCATTTGATATGAAGGACTTGGGCCCAGCACAACAAATTCTAGGGATGAAGATAGTTCGAGAGAGAACAAGTAGAAAGTTGTGGCTATCTCAGGAGAAGTACATTGAACGTGTACTAGAACGCTTCAACATGAAGAATGCTAAGCCAGTCAGCACACCTCTTGCTGGTCATCTAAAGTTGAGTAAGAAGATGTGTCCTACAACAGTGGAGGAGAAAGGGAACATGGCTAAAGTTCCTTATGCTTCAACAGTCGGAAGCTTGATGTATGCAATGGTATGTACTAGACCTGATATTGCTCACGCAGTTGGTGTTGTCAGCAGGTTTCTTGAAAATCCTGGAAAGGAACATTGGGAAGCAGTCAAGTGGATACTCAGGTACCTGAGAGGTACCACGGGAGATTGTTTGTGCTTTGGAGGATCTGATCCAATCTTGAAGGGCTATACAGATGCTGATATGGCAGGTGACATTGACAACAGAAAATCTACTACTGGATATTTATTTACATTTTCAGGGGGAGCTATATCATGGCAGTCTAAGTTGCAGAAGTGCGTTGCACTTTCAACAACTGAAGCAGAGTACATTGCCGCTACAGAAACTGGCAAGGAGATGATATGGCTCAAGCGATTCCTTCAAGAGCTTGGATTGCATCAGAAGGAGTATGTCGTCTATTGTGACAGTCAAAGTGCAATAGACCTTAGCAAGAACTCTATGTACCATGCAAGGACCAAACACATTGATGTGAGATATCATTGGATTCGAGAAATGGTAGATGATGAATCTCTAAAAGTCTTGAAGATTTCTACAAATGAGAATCCCGCAGATATGCTGACCAAGGTGGTACCAAGGAACAAGTTCGAGCTATGCAAAGAACTTGTCGGCATGCATTCAAACTAGAAGACAG
Source organism: Nicotiana sylvestris (assembly GCF_000393655.2). Taxonomy (NCBI): domain Eukaryota; kingdom Viridiplantae; phylum Streptophyta; class Magnoliopsida; order Solanales; family Solanaceae; genus Nicotiana; species Nicotiana sylvestris. Next base: position 150,678,807 of record NC_091060.1, read on the forward strand.
TGCTACCTCCTCTGGATGAATGAGACTGGAGGGGGAGATTGATGATGTCCATCTCATTGAAGAAGTATTAGGCATGTGCCTAATAAGAGTTTTCTTTGGTTTGGTAGCCAACCTTGTTGACTTGGTTTGGTTGGTAACCAACCTTGTTGAATTTCTTTGGTTTGGTAGCCAACTTTGTTGAATTGTGAAAAATGTGTGTAAATTGTCAAATATTGTAGGCTTTAGAGGGTGAAGCTTTGGCTATAAAAGGAGAGCTTCAACTCTCATTTCTACACACCAACAAAGAGAGAAAGAAAGAGTGAGGTTTCACAGACAAGGTATAAGAAAATAGTCTGTGAGGAAAATAGAGAGTGAGCGATATTGTAGTGAGGTGGGAATATCAAAAGAGGGTTATTTCTTTTGAGTGTTGTAGTGGTCTTTGGAGTATTTACCTCCGACCTACAAAGTTGTAAAATTCCTTACTATAGTGATATCAGTTGCTCCTCTCGGGGTCGTGGTTTTTTCCCTTATTCAGAAGGGTTTTCCACGTAAAAATTTTGGTGTCATTGTTACTCTTTTATTCTTGTTAATTACCGTATCTCGGTGCTACATTATTATTCCGCTTTATTACCGTGAATATTATTTTGGTAAGGGGTTTATTCCCAACAATTGAAAAAATATCAAAGAAAGAAAATGTAAGTTTCTAAATATAATGAATGTTAATCTCACTAAGCTAGATCATTAAACAAAGAAATGTTACGCCACATAAGTCTTTATATATCTTATTATGATTTATGAGATAATATATATCTTATGAAAATTATTGTTATCTTTATTACCAAATACTATAAACAAATAACAAAAAAATACTTTAAAATAATTATTCAAAGATAATAAAATAAATTGAAGAATTTGAATCTTTGGGTCTTTTAGAAATTTGTGAGCGTAGAGATAGAACTATAGCTCCTAGAAACCCATAGATAAATAACAATATAAAGTATGAAATAGCTAATATTGAATTATAAAAAATGATGTAATACGATATGAAAAATATAGGGAGCTAAATTTATTAAAATAAATATAAAAAGAAAGAAAAATTATAAGGGTAATTTTTGTGATTTTTTTTTTTGTCTTGGGTTATATCCTTATTGCTTCAACTTAACATTTTAGCAATTTAACTTTTAATACTATATTATAATAAATTTTTCTCTATTTTCTTATTTCTTTCACGGCAATTGCTCTTATTGTGTAAAATAATTTGTGTACCTTAAGAGTTTTATCAACTTGACAAATAAGTTTACTTACATAATAATTTTAAAACAAAATTGAATTGACTTTTCCGTTGCTTTATTAATTCAAAGACTTAATTATTTGTTGAGATTTTATGCTTTTTTGATAGTATAGAAGATACAAATTATTTTCAAACTATTCTCCTACTCGAGCATAATATTATTCTCTTTATCGATTTTATGTAATATTGAAAACTACATTTAATAATTAGAACAAATATTTAATTAGGTAATGTTAGAATTATAGGTTCCCTAATAAGAGGAATCAATGTAAACATATTTCTATGGAAATCACGTGAGTATACAAGGAAAAGAAACGTAATACTCTTAATTAATTCTCTTAAATAATATCTATTTTAAAGTCCTTATATTGGGGTTTCTTATTTAATTCAATAAGGAAAAATCTAATAATCAAATTTTAGTTTCTTTTAAAGTCCTAAATATTAAGATAATAATTAAATGACTATTTTGTCTAGTGTGAGCTCTATTTTAAAAGGATAAAAAAGACAAACGACATTTTGCTAAAGGCCTTCGTGCTTTTAATATAGTATAGATATACACACACTTTATTTTTTGTATTTACACACATATAACATATTTTTGTCCCACGGTGTCGAGTGTGACACCTTAAAAAAGAGTCTTCACAGCTAAATAGTCAGCTTGCATTATTGAAATCTCCCATTCAACAAACTATAAATGCCAATTCTTGAAAAGTTAGTGCCAATGGTACATCATTAGGTACTAATAGTACATATGATTATTGCACTATATAGCACAAGCTACAATTTTGGTCTCTGTAAAAACTAGAAGGAATAAAAAACAAAAGTTTCAAAGGTAAAACAAATATACAACAACAAGCGGGGCGGATTTAGGGGGCCGAGGGGTTCACCCGAAGCCTCTTCGTTGAAAAATTACACTGTATATATAAGGTAAAATCTGTTTTTTATCTTTATATATTAAGTTTTGAATTCCCTTGACACAACCCAAAAGTGTAGCTTATTGGTCAAGGGGGTTCAAAACCTTTATAAGGTCATAGGTTCATCCCACTAGCTACAATCTATTTTAACTTTTTTATTTTTGAACCCCCTTCAAGGAGATTTTGCCTTCGCCACTGACAATAACAGCTCAGTTGAATCCCACACGTGGAGTCTGAGGAGGGTAGTGTGTACGCAGACCTTACCCCCACCCTAGAAAGATAGAGAAGTTGTTTCCGATAGACCATCAACTTAAAAGGGCAGTTCGGTTACCCTATATTTTTGCAAGAGACTATTTTCACGGCTTGGAAGTAAAACAAATATACATAATGGTGAAATTACAAGAAGTGTAAGAAGAAAGAAGCAGCACATAGTCTGCCGGGTTTAGAAGAAACAGTAAACCAATTTCACACGAGGAGAGAAATGGAAAGGTTTGTCCCAAAATCATGTCTTTATTATATACTATAGGGCAAAAGGTAGGTCATATAAGGCTAAAATAATGGGATTGCAAAAAACCAATTACTCATATAAGGGACTGGTGTAGGGTATCCTTTTTAAGTCATCTGGTCCCAGTTCCTAATCTCCTTTGCACATGCATTCTGCTGGCTTCTTGCCCCGCCCAAAACTACTCCTTTTTGTATGATTTTTCCCACTAGGACTTGTGCCTTCCTATATTTTATTCCACTTCTTCTTTTCTTTTTCCTTTTCTCTTTCTCAAATACATCCCTATATATTTTTATAATTACATGTTTAACCACTTTTATGGAACTAAATGGAAACTATAGACGAGCAATTTGTAGGTAGGTGTTAGCACAAGAACAGTTCAAAATAACAACCGTCGGAACAGAAGCGGATCAGAATTTACAGTTTATGGATTCAGGATTCTACACCTTTTAAGTTTTTGATTTCTGAATTAATAATTTATATATATTCAATAGATACCCCAACACAATCCACATAAATTCCATGAATTCTTTGGTGGATAAGTCCGACGATTAGAGTTTGAATAAAAAGTTAAAAACTACTTAGTTGGACCAAACTCGTAACTTATATTCTAGCTTTGCCCCTTCATCTAAAACAAACTATTCAATTTGAGCAAAAGGATGAAAGAAAGCCTAATCGCCATATAGGGTGGGACTTCAGCCAAGTGGGCTAAGTATCCAAGAGTTCAACATTGGACAGAAAGTGGTGGTTTGGACAGCTTATTAGCTGTCCGCAGCTCTTTATCTCATGAGTTAATTTTTGATATCGAAGTTAATCATATGACTGAGTGGTACCAAAGCCAGTCTCGTCTTATTTTGTCTTGTCTTGTTTCCAAACCAGTGCCATAGTTGGTCCGCAATCAGTCACCTCGTGACCTAACTTTTGGGTCGAAGTTAGGCGAATCCGTAATAAGAAACTCCAATTTTGAGTGAGAGATATTGGGAGACTTCTTGACCTGGACCTAGTCTTTTATCCAATTACTCCAAGTTCAAATAAGAGCAAGAAGTCAACTTCATTATCACAAGTAAAAAATTGGAAGTATGCTCTATGATAATTGATATACAAAGCTAAAAGAATGGTAGTTTACACCTTTTTCAAACATTACACTGACTTTTAACCAGGAAAGAGTGATGATACAAGTTATGGGCAATGCAGCAAAAAAGATTTGGCTTTGGCAATCCTATGTGGTCCCTTGAAAAGAATAAGGTTAAGATTTGTCACTCACTTGCAAAATTTTCAAACTCTCCTTTGTAAGAGTGAGAGTCGCACTCTCACAAGTCACAACAAGACAATAATTTAACATCTTTTTTCAATCGTGACCCCAAAAAGCCAGCTAAAGACAAACATCCAAGTCCACATCTATGGAGTCAAATCTTCCATACCTTATTATGGAATGGGAAAGTCCCCTTTACTACAGAAATAAGAATATTCATATGTTAACCTTCATATCTAAAACTGGTTTAGCGAAGATCTTTAACTTCTTCAATATACATATTTCGCATAATTTGAATAACTAGGATATTGCAGATTAAGTGTAACCAAATGTTTTCTCGACACTAGGGGACAAGATTAATTGTTAACAATATAAAAAAAGGAAAAAATAAATAAAAAATAGCCAGATTTACAATTGATAATTGAAAAATAGCCACGGTTTCAAAAATAATCGAAATTTAATCACTTTTTCATGTAAAGATAAAATCTGAACAAAAACACCCTTAAAAATTCGGAAAAATTACAGCATAATATGCTGGAGTTCGAATTTTTTACATATGAGATTTCAGCATAATGTGCTGGAGTTCCAATATAATATGCTGGAAGTTTATACTCAGGAGCTCCATAATCCCGCATATTATGCTGGAACTTTCTATTTGCTGAAATTCCAATATAATATACTGGAAGTTTATACGCAGGAACTCCATAATCCAGCATATTTTGCTGGAACTTTTTGTGTTTAAACAAAACAGTGGCTATTGTTCAATAACTTTGCAAACACTGACTATTTTTTAATTACCAGTTCGAAAACTAGCTAGCCCGTACTATTTTGACTATAAAAAACTGCTCAAAAGTTTTAGAAAAAGATAAGTACATATTTAGCCGGAGAGTAGTAGAACAAGAGGGTACAATTCTTTTTAAGTAACAACAAACAATAAACCTCTTAATTCAAAAGGCACTATATATTTTGTAATTACTTCTTCTTAATTTATGTAGAAAAAGAAAAGTAATTTATAATGCATAATTGTACTACCATTTGTGTGTCTAAATCATGAAGGGTATATAGGCATCTGAATAATAAATGTGGAAATAGACCTAACAAGAAGGTGGGACTATAGTTCTCAGAGTGACAGCAAAAATTCACCATTTACGCACAAAACAATCTCGTTATGTCCTTTGGGAAAAACTGAATATGGGCAAAAGATTTTCAGAAAATTGTTTCTACCAATACTATTTCTCAGTTAGTTTCAATCTGACATGTCACAAACATTGCCAAAATGTTCTAAGTTTGTAGTACTACCACTTATTAGCCCCCCCCCCCCCCCTATCTACTGCATATATACAACCTTCTTTTTTCCTATAGTTACTGTTTTGTTTGTAAAAGTGTAAAAATGCTTTATCATTTCTTCTTGTGGTTGAACTTTACCATGTTACTGTTTCAAATTATTGTGCTACAAACAACAGTCACAATTTGACATCAGATTGATGTGTGTCTAATGTTGAGGGACGTTTGGTATCTGTCGAAATTCAGGTCAAGATTAGTCGCCGCGTTTAAATATCCACATTTTGTTATGAACTAGTAATTGATAACTTGAAGATTTTTACCTTTCTATTTTATCAGATTTAATTTTATCGTACTGCTAACAGCTAAATCTCTGATTACGGGACCAAAATCCGTTGTCTTGTCACTTGGTCATGCACATGGCTAAAACTCTAGTGTCGGAATTTTGAATAGCGGGGACCAACAAGCGATAGCGGAAGCAGAATTTTTATTAATGAGATTTAAAAAATAAAAAAGGTAAACACGCGAAAAAGCTAATAGGATTCAACATCTAATATACACGATATAATTTTCAACAAAAGAAGTCCGGTTGAACTTTCTTTCGCCCACCTAGCTTCGCCCCTGCCAACAAAGAATAGTTCAAATCGAAGTATATGTACCTTTATTGACCGTTGGAGTAGCTCTCTTATGACACGCATTTTGTAATACACAAAAGTGTCTCCTAACATTTCACAATATATTTTTTGTCAATTCTTACTTTTCCTCTATTTTCAACTTAACGATGTCATTTTGTTATATTTTAGTTTTGCTATTGAAGTATAGAAAAAGAAAAAAGAATATTCGGAAAGTAGAGTCCAAAAAAAGAAGAAGAGTAAAGTGGACCAGCATCGTACTGGATACTGACTTGGCTTAGTCCACGGACACACGTGTGCTGTTCCAAAGCCATGTGCTTCAGTATCTTGTGTCAATCAAAGGTTTCCTTTTTAGCTCTTTCTGCATATACTAATTTCAATATTAAATCCCAAAATTCTTTGAAGAGATTAATATGACCCGAATTAATAATTGGATACGTACTCTTTCGGCCCTGATATCCGGAATCCAGATTCATTATTTAATTCACTGTCCCCATGAAAAAAAAATTTCTCCATTATTTAATGTTGCAAATAAATTTACCTAAGAGGGGGATTTGATTTGGCTTTGGTTTATTTTACAAAAAATTAGGTTTTGGAAAAGCTCCTCAAGACTATTTTGGGAAAAAGTTTGTGTTACTACTGCAAATTACTCTTTCATAAAATGATTTTGGAGAATAGTTATGGAGTACTAGTTTTTGCAGAAACTACATTTCGATTTTCTTTTGTTTCTGTAAGATATTTTAGTTTGACTTCAAGAAACAAAGCAATATGTTTTTACTCGTGGTTTGATTTTGTTTTCATTTTTTCTTTTATTGAAAACTTGGTTTTGGAAAATAATGTGGTAAAAAACTAAATAAAATCTGCTTTTTAAAACATACATGGTTACTGGTTGTTTTCAGCACTAAATTTAGTTTCAGACATAAATGAACATTAACATCAATTGGTCATTCTCTATAAACTAGAATTCATATATTCAAATATATATATGGAACCTCAATCTTTGAATGAAGCAACAACACATGAAAAAGACTTATTATGATTGATATTAGCTTTAGACAAAGTTTTTGCTATAATAATACAATTAATCATCTTTGATAGACACATTTGGGGAACAGACTGACATATAGTTTGATGATGAAGGAAAGGAACAAAAAAAAGGGATGCATTCAATTGATGAAATTTTTCACAGGGAGAAAGAATACAGTTTATGAAGGAAACAACCAAACAAAACTGTGAAGGCATTTCTTTGACTAATAAGGTGGGAAGAACCTATTAAGTTGGCAAGGTAATTTATAGAGCTCAACACTTCTAACATCTTTAGTATATACCACAAACTTGTCCCACCAATGCGAACCATTATCTTTTCGAGCTTCATCGTTACTAAATGGAAGAGTCCTATCCAAAAATACAGCAACCATATCAGCTACTCTAACGTGTGACATGAAAATGACAGACATTATGTCATTAAGCTGCAGTTCAACAAGAATAACATTAGTACGAGATTGTTTTGTAACAAAAATTCTTAAAAGTAATAGCGTGAAATTAGTGGATGAAGGTTGTGATTACCCATCTTGAATGTGTGTGAAGAGGACCACATCCAGAACAAAGGTGATGGTCTCTCAAGTACTGTGGTAAGGAAAATCCCAATATGAACTTTGTCCTAAAGCTGTTAAGGTTACAGAATTGGAGAAATCCGACGCCAGCAGATGCTGCATTGAACCAATGGGTCAAATGACATTTGTCATTGGAGAAAGTTGCATTAACAAAATGGTAATTCCTAGTAAAAGAAAAAAGAAAAAAAAACAGGTCACTAATTACATTAATACATTAGCATTAGCATATAGAGAAAAAGAGTCTAATTTTGATAGAAATACAACTAGTCACTCCTTTTTCACAACCAATAGGATCTTTGAATCAATACATTAGTACTAGCAGAGCTAAGATGGAGAAGAAAATCATATAACCAGCAGATATTTCGTCGACTCTTCAGCTTCCAACTCTTGTCATTGCCATGAGACCAGCATTTTCCCTTTAAAACTAGCTAAAGCTTAACCTGAGCTGTTTAGTTCTATGTCAACCATATTTAACTGATGGTATGACATGAAAATTCAAGCACGGCCGAGAGTGTTTGCTGCCATCTGTGCCCAAGTCATTAGTAGGAGGAAATTCAGATTGAGAAAACATTATAGTGATCAGTGACAACAAAAGCAGCATTTAGCAAAGTCTCTATCCCCTGCCAAGAATTGAAGTTCACAAAGGTAAACAAAACTCGATACACAGAGGATATATAGAAGAGAACATCTTATTTCACCAGCCAGCCAACACCCTGGCTAATGACAGAAGGTGGCACTGGTGTAGCGCTTCCATATCTTGCTGATGCAAGATATACACCAGTTCACTGCACAAAAAAGGACTCAAATTGAATACAAGACTAGATTTCACTATGAAAATGGAAGACCAGTGTACTGGAAATCGGGGAATCTCTCAAATTCTCTTTGAAGACAAGTGCGGAAATGGTTCTTCTTTACTTCACGCAACTTGCTTACATAATATAGTAATGGTGCCTAGGTATTTATAGGACTTCTCTAGCATGTACCTAGACTAGTACATGTACCTTAACTTAATACTACTGAACTTTTTCCTCTTCCTTAGTTCATGAACAGAACAATAAATGTACCCTTAAAATAATTTCCTAATACACGAACTAAGATAATTCATGTATCACAAAAAACAAGAACAAAAACTTTTCTTCCAACACAAGGTTCAATTTTTCAACAGGGTACCAAAAACAATTAAGAAGTTATTTCTTGCAGCCAACTTTTTTAGCAACATTAACTATGAAGACTGTGCTACATACCAATAGAAAACAGATAAGTAAAGGATCAGAGACAGACCTCCACAGAAGCAACAAAAGAAGCGAACACCTTGGTAAAAGCATCCCCAACTTTGAAGGTAGGAACCCCCCATTAGAATGGATATTATGTTGATCCTGCATAAAGCAATCGGAGTTGCAGCATGAGAAACGATTCCAGAGGCATGATGAAAATTTCCTGAGAGATATAGGCCTTGATGACAGTACAGCCTAACTAGGACCAAACTTGTTCAATTCAGTGTTCAGTTGTTCAATAGACCAAAGTTTCTTCTATCCAAATCCAATAAGGTTTCAAGCAAATAATCAAAGAAATGGGACTTGCACGCACCTTATTAATGTGAAAATAAGTGAAAGAACATGTCTCAGCCAGTTAAATCAATTAGATTTCATTCTACATATTCTACTTCTGAAAAGAAATTTCTTGGAAAATTTTGGTGCTCAAGAGAATTCTCACCAAGGAGATCCGGCAACGAGTCCAAGAGTACCAGTGCAACAATTTGCATTCTTGTATGCGCCACTCCAGGTAAATATTTCTGCATAAAACCATACAATTGCAATAGAGAAGAGATTGCAAACCAATCACATACGGGCCCCTCAATTTGAGATATATGTTGATAGATACTGCAAGAACATTAGTACATTCAAAAAATCAATTATAGAAAGAGAAAAAACTTGTTTTTGTGCAAATACAAAAATAAAATTGCATGGTCATGCTTAATGTCCCAACATGACATATGAAAAAGCTATACTTCAACAACATTTTTTTTCTTAATCCTCCTCTGCACATGATTAAATAAAAAACAAATCACACACAATTGAAACAGTCTATCCTGTGACATGACAACCATGTCTAATACAGTGAATCACAAGGTCACAAATAACAACAAACTTGTGAATCATAAGGTAAACTTTTAACTTAATACTTGGTTATATTTTAAGAATTAGGATATTCAATATGGATTAGATTAGTAGAAAATTATAAACTTGGTGTCACGATCCAACAATTGAACCAAATGAACAATACTCAAAACATAAATCTCCAATCAAGCAAATCCATTGGTAAATTTATCGTCTGCTCCTAACATGATACATTATGGTCTTAGTCAACTACATTTTTCACGTCATCCAGAACCAGACATTATTGTCTTTTATATAATTCATACATTTATACTACAATTTCTATAATTTGATTTTTAAAAAATATAATTTAGATTCGCTCTGAAAACTGAACCAGTTGCCTTGCACAATTGAATAAGCATACCAATTTAGGACCGATGAAGCATTAAATTAATAATAAACAGAATAAAACAAAAGGAAAATAAGGATGGGTATTGACTCATCTCAAAAGCTTCAGACATACAACATGTTCCTAACTAGTTAATTTGGGAACCGATAATAGTACTCCCTTCGCCTTTGATTACTCCCATGTACTGCAACATGTTCCATTCGTTCTGGAATTTTCTTCAGCTGCGGACAGTGAAATATACTCAAACTTTTAATCAGACTCATAGCAGTTGTGGCAAGATGCCAGCTTTCTAGATTTTCAAGATTAGCAAGTTGAAGGGTCTCCAGCTGACCAAAACTGTAGTCCTTGCAAGTAAGTTTCTTTCCGCTGTAAGTCCATGATAACTCGAGATGCTTTAAGTTTGGAAACTTTCCCAGAATTGGCATTGGATCTTCCTTGAGTCCTGCAGACCGTAGGACTCACAGTGTGATGGACTTCGGCAGCTTGTTTAAATCAGCTAGTTCTATTCCCCCTGATAACCACAATCTGTGAAGGTTTTCACAAGAAGAAAGAGGTTTAAGGGCAGGAAATTTTTGATGATATTGGCAAGATAGCCACAAGGTGGTGAGGCTTTTCAGGATGCCAATGGATTTTAGGGAGTAAGATGTCCTAATTTGGTCCATGCCCAATTCTTGAAGGTTGACCAAACCTGCAGCATCAGTATCTTTCCACTGATCACAACGAATATATTTAAGAGTTCGTAGATTCGTGAGTTTGTCAACTTGCAAGGGAACATGATATCGAGCAACTAAATTTCTCAAATTTGTGAGCTGGGCTACCTGAGGAGGTAGTTCGCATGAGCAATTGTCAAGTGACAATGCTTCCAGCGTTTGTAGGCTTTTTAGTTTGCCAATGGAAGGTGGGAGTTTGAAAATATTGGAGTTAGACAAGCCTAAGAACTTGAGGTGTACCAAATTGCCTATAGCATCAGGTAGTTCATTCCCAGCAAAATGGATGTTCTCCAAGTCCAGCACATATAGATGTTGGAACGTTGTGCAGAACGTCATAAATTTTTTATCCTCCAAGTTCTTAAATTCTTTATCAAAGAACAATATTGACCGTACCTTTAATTTCGAAAGATCAAGTGAAAGATACCTTTGAGTTTGTGTATGAATAGCATGTCGGTGACGAAAGGGGGTGACCAAGTTTACTCTTGGATCATAAATGTCAAACAAGTTAACCTTCGTGGCCTTTTGTACAGCAAGATCTCGAAGTAGGTCGTGTATCCTACATGTAAGAATTTTATCGAAGAATGTCTCCTCCACTTGAATCAAGCTTCGACTAATTAGCTCATGTAGGAAGTTTTCAGCAATATCCTCCATATGTTCTTCTCTAATTCTTGGTATGAATCCCTCGGCCAGCCACAAATACATCAACTTTTCAGTGTCGATCACTTCATCTTCTCGGAAAATGCCAAAGTACAGAAAACATTGCTTGAGCTCAAATGACAAATCATTGTAGCTCAATGATAGAATGTGATTGATCTCAATAGAGTCATTCTTCATATGCTGCCAAATGTGTGTCTTCACCTTTTGCCATTCGTCAACCCCCTTTCTGTGGGAAAGCAGCCCACCTAGTACCACAATTGCAAGTGGTAAGCCTCTGCACTTCTCCACCATGTCCTTAGCTAGATTTTCCATTAACGGGGAGAACAAGTAAGTTGAACCCATCTTATTCTCCGGACAGAGTTTCTTGCAAAAGAGGTCCCAACTTTCTTCTTTATTCAGAAAACGAAGTTTATGGGAGAAACCTTTGTCATCGACTCTTTCAGCCACGTCCTCCTTTCGTGTTGTAAGGATAACTCTACTGCCATTGTTGTTATCTGGTAAGGCTCTTTTCAGACTCTCCCAAGCTTCTCGATGCCATACATCATCAACCACCACAAGGTATTTGCGCTCTTTCAATTGATCACGGAGGTGAGTTTCTAGATCTCTCTCTGTCATCTCCTTCAGCAATTTTAATGTTTCTTCATCACAACCTTGTATAGATTTTATGATACTCTGAAGGAGATCTGGGGTACTATACTGTTGAGAGACGCATATCCAGGCACGAGTGTGAAAGCTAGTGAGTAAACTTGGGGAATTATATAGGTTTCTTGCAAGAGTGGTCTTGCCCAGCCCACCCATTCCATAAATTGAAAGGACATTTCGGCGAGATTCCTTTTTGAGAAGTTCATTAAGTAATCTTTGAAAGACCTCTTGAAAGCCAACAAAAAGTTGATCTTCATCTGCATAGGACGCTGCTCTCCTCAATGATCTTATTAACGTGGAAGACGGATCATTTGTCCTATAATTACTTGGTCCTTCTCCAGCATTATTACTGATGTGAGTAATACCATACGTATCTCTTTTTCGAGAGATATCCATGATTCTTTGCTTGAGAGATTGGATGTTCGTCCCAATGTTGTGAAACTTGGCCTCATTCTGACAGATGCAAGCACAAGCCTTAAGACGATCAACAAATCCAGCATTGCCATCATTAATTCCCTCATCCAAACTGTATGTTTCTAAGATGGCCACTGCTTCATTAGCAACAGAGGTGATTTCAAATATCCATTGTTGCACCAGGTGATCTTCTGCTTGCTTCTTTTCGGCATCTTTGAGGAATGCCTGCATGAAAGACAGTTCATTTCTCAGCCAAAGCACGTTCTCTCTCAAACTTTGGCGCAGGGAAACTTCCTCTATGAGGAAATCTCCCAGTTTTTGAACTGCATAGGACACAACTGCATCGACCATCTTGATCTTGACGCTAGTTTTTTCCCTGTAAAGATAAATGATAGGCTAACAGTAGTAGTATTATAGAAATGTCTCTTGCAGTGTAGTGATTGCTCAATATATGGCTTCACCTTTCGTTTATATACAAAATTAAACCTTGAAGAAGACTGGGAAATTTCCAGCTGGCTATGAAAGTCATAGCTATCACCTCTCAAGTTGTTCTCTTCATAATCATTCTTCGCGTGTAAGAATCTAGACTAAGTCACTGTTTCACATTTTGCCCGAATTAATTAGTGCTGAAAATAAAAAAAGTCAGCAGTATTAGAAAGATGTCTGAAGACTTCCTACGCATTTCGTTGTTTTCTCAAATTCTTTAGAGACAACTTGGGATATTATTATGGAAGTTTTAATTAGTTTATGCCCATAACCTATTATTATTAATTTGAGCCAAGTAGAAAAAGGGAAAGTAGGAGATTTTAAACATTGAAGGAAAACAAGTTGCTGGCCACAATCTGCCATAAACACAACTCGTATATCTTGCTAATTATTGGTGTCTATAAGTTAGTTAAACGTCCCAAATTCCCAATATAATAATAATAAAACAAAATTCAAAATTTATTGAAAAATGTTCATATAAAACAAAAAACAGCCTTTCGCCATTTTCTTCACTTAAAAAAAAAGCGAAATTATTCACGCTAGCTCTGTAAAAATCAAAAGACTCGCCTTTTTCAGACTCCGCCATATTGGAGGAGTTGGCCCGGGCTAGAAGAGCTGATCTTCACATGATGCACAAATTCAACAAAATATGGCTAACAAATTTGAGCATTTTGACTCCCAGAATGGAAAAGAAATTGAAACCCAAAGAACTGGCCATATTAATACTAGCTTTTGCGAAAACCTAATTTTCGATTTTTGTTTGTGTTTCTGTGAATATTTGCAGAGGACATAGTACTGATGAGACGCGAGACTGAAGGTTTGAAAATAGACTCTGGAGCGCTAGTGTTTGGCTATTGATTTTTTTTTTTTGTCGGAAAGATAACATATAGGAGTATTAGTAATTAGTAACCGCGTACTGTGGGTTGGGCCTAACCGGCTCCCTATCACAAATCGTTGTTCTATTATAAAGCAGTAAGTTACCGTTAGTATTTTCAGTTGTCATGGTCATCATATTGGAATTATTATCGTGATAACTAATTACACACGATGTCCCGGCCTGATTGAGTTCCTTCCAAACAAGCCTTGTCCTTTCCAAAAATGTGTGCAACAAAAATGGGAACAGTTTCAAAACTCTTGGTGAATATTCGTTTCCAAAATTGTGGCCTGCTTTTGCTAGTTGATCTGTTACCATGTTTTGCTCTTTGCACGCATATTGAACTACAGGATTACCTAGCTGGCCCAGATAGTACCTGTAATCAGCAATTATATTACAAATGCAATATTTTCAGTATGTAATAGTATGATAATATCCTTTGCATCCACCTCCAGAGGTGTGATGTTATTTTCATATGCTAATTCCAAACCCTGTGTCAATGCATAGAGCTCTGCAAAGGTGGCTAATTCATGTGGTGCAGATCTGGTGAAACCCAAAATCCATTCAGCTTTGGAGTTCCTAATTAGTCCTCATATTCCTGTCGTGTTGTCTGAATATGCTTCATTTGTATTAAGTTTGTAAAATTGTGCATTTGGAGGATTCCATTTAATATTCTTAGTCAGTTTTGTTTTACGATTAGTCCTATGTGTATAAGCAGCCAAGTATGTATATTCAACTGCTTGTTGAGTAGTTGTTTTAAGGAGAATATTATCCCTAGTCCTATTATAAATGTTGTTGTTTCGTGTAATCCAAATATTCCATAAACTAATTGGCAAGTAAGTGTTAGGGTTAATGTTAAAAGGAATGTTGATGTTCTTATAATTAATGAGCTTACGTGCCCAAGTATGTATGCATGAAGAGTTGGTAATATGATTGATAAGGTGCGTGAAGCCTAAGTCTGGCCAATATTTCATAGCATTTACACATTCGAGGAAAATGTGTTTAATTGATTCATCCTCCTTTTGGCAGTAAAAACAAGTATCATCCTGGATGATTTTAGTGTTTTTTAAGTAAAGCCTCATTGTTAACCTATTATGGCATAGAAGCAAAATAAAGCTTTTAATTTTTGGATCGATAGGGAGTTTCCAAATTCATGAAAAATTATTTGAATGAGTCGTAGGTTGTTATGTTTCTAACTCGAGTTTGGTATACATTAAATGAACTGAAAATTTGCCCGTTTGCATTAGACCCAGTAAATTTGATCTACATGATTGTGTAATTGAGATACATATGTAGCATTAATCAAACGATTAATATTATGTCCTAAATTGAAAGGGATTTTTTCCCTGTTCCATCCCGTGTGATTAAGCAGTTGTGAAATTGTTAAATTGCTTTATTCGAAAGTTAAGCGGCCTTGGATTATAGAACACAGCGTTGTGTCTGGCCTTAACCAAGGGTCATCCCAAAATTTAATGTGCTTGCCATCTCCTATTTTCCATTTAATACCCATTTGGCAGTGTTGCCAATCTCTCAGAATGTTATCCCAAGTTTTTGAATTATTTAACACAGTACTTTTATAGAGGTATTTATTAATGAAAATCCTTGATCACATTACTTGTGGTGATTGAAAAATTCTCCAAGCAAGGCCTGCAATTAAAGTCGTTTTTTTTGGCTTAATTTTTGAATACCCAGGCCACCATTATCTTTTGGGGTTGTTACAACATTTCATTTAAGGAGATGCATTTTCTTCTTTATTGAGGCAGTGCCCCAAAGAAAATTCTGTTGGTATTGCTCCATTTTATTAACGATATGCTTGGGAATTTGAATATACTGCATAATATGGTTAGGAAGATTGTTTAGGGTAGATTTAATAAGAGTAGTGCGACCTGTCATAGTTAGAAAGTTTGTTTTCCATCCTGCTAATCTATTCTTGAAACTATCTATAAGGAATTGGAAGTCTTCATTTTTAGTTCGAGCCTGAAACATAGGAAATCCTAAATATTTATCAAACGAAATCCCTTCCTTAATAGAAAAAGACTCAATTACATAAGTCCGATCAGATTGAGAACTATTCTTTGAGAAATAAACCTTAGATTTATCAAAATTAATTTTTTGACCGGAACAAAAAGTAAAGTGATCTAGAACATCAATTATTGCATGACAACTCTTAGTAGTGATCTTTGAAAATAAAATAATGTCATCTCCAAATAAAAGATATGAAATTTGTGGCCCTTTTCTAGATATGAAAATTGGTTGCCATTGAAGGTAATATACTGATAATGAAATGCTACATGAGAGCATTTCCATACATATTATGAATAAGTAAGGAGACAAAAGATCACCATGACGAATTCCTCTTGTCGGAGTAAAATATTGAGTCCTAGTACCACTGATTAAAATAGAGACAAAAGTCGTTGTAACACAGAACATAATTAAAGTAATCAGGGATGTAGGAATATTAAATTATATAAGTGTCCTCCGAATAAAAGACCATTCTAACTTATCAAATGCCTTTTCCAAGTCTAATTTTAAAAGCATGTAGGAGGATTTGCCTTTAATATTCCTAAAATAATTTAAAGCTTCATGTACTATGATTGCATTATCTGAAGCTCGTTTACCTTGTTGGAAACTAGTTTGGGTAGGTCCTATTAATTTAGTAATGATAGGTTTTAATTTATTGACAATTAGCTTAGTAACCAACTTATACAAAGTATTGCATAAGCTTATAGGACAATATTACTGAATAGTAGCAGGGTTTTTTACTTTAGGAATAAGACATATAAAGGTTTGATTTAATTCTTGAGGCATGGTCTTAGTATGAAAGATGTCTTGACAAAATAGAGTGACCTTATTGCCAACATCTGTCCAAAATTTTTGGTAGTAAAAAGGATGAAGCCCGTCCGAAACAGGTGATTTATAGGGTTTAAAACTAAATAGAGCACATTTAACCTCCTTTTATCCAAGAGGCTCCTCCAAAAGCTGATTTTCATATACAGAAAGTCTATAATTATTTAAGTCATTGTGTTTTTTATTAGAAGTTAACTTGTCAGTTGTGAATAGAGTTTGATAAAAAGCTAGAATATGTTGTTTTAGCTCAACTTGATCGAAAATCCAGTTGCCAACCAAATCTCTTAAACCATAAATTCTATTTCGTCTACATCTATGGATAGTAGACATATGGAAGAATTTTTTGTTCGCATCACCTTCATTTAACCAATTGATGCGAGATTTTAATTTCCAAAATTCCTCCTCTAAACGTAATATATTACTGTATTGCATAGAAAAATTTGTTTCCAAATTTTGTAGGAATATACTAGTAGGATAATGAACTGAAGCTTGAATTCCTGCCAGCCTAGCTAATAAAGTTCTTTTTTGTTGGAAAATATTCCCAAACTCTTGTTTATTCCATAGAGTAACTACTGTCTGGAATAGTTTAGTAGTCTGAAGCAAAGATTGATCCCCTGATCAAATGTTGCGAACTAATGCTGGGAACTGTGGGTGAGATGCCCACATAGCTTCAAAAGGGAATTTTTTTTGTTGTATCGCAGGAGTGAGTTCTAGTGTAATTAGGAGGGGACAATGATCCGAATAAGTTCGTGGGAGATGCTTTCAGCTTCTGGCTACAAATTTAGCCAGTCATAATTTGCTAGAATATGATCAAACCTCTCTAAAATTGTATTATTGTATCTATGCTTATTAGTCCATGTGAAACGGCTACCATGAAAGCCTAGGTCTATTAATTTGTAGTAATTTAGACAATTAACAAACTTATCTACTCTATTACTACTTATAGGAAGGCCACCAAATTTCTCCTTAGAGTCCAAAACTTTATTAAAATCACCTCCTAATAATCAAGGCATACCAAAAGTATTTTGTAAATTAATCAAGTTGTCCCAAAGCATATTTCTTAAATTATAGTGGTTACTAGCATACATGGCAGAGAACATCCAAGAGGGTTTATTGGAACATACTTGGACCATGCAGTGTATCTCTTGCTCAAAAATTCTCATCTCTGTCACCTTGATACCCTCCTCATTCCATAATACCACTAATCCATCTATCAGCCCCTTGGCAGCTACTTGCCACATGTTGGTAAAGTTGAAATCATCACGGAGTCTTGTGTGGTCATTCATGTGTGTTTCAAGTAGAATTGCTAACACAGGTCTGTGATTATCTAACAAAGACCTAAAGTGACGCCTAAACTCAGGATTATGTGATCCCCGACAATTCCAAACTAAGAAATTCATGTAGGAATTAGGATTATAGATCTGACCTATTGGAACTGGAGTCATCGGAGTGACAAGAGATGTCATCTGCTCCAGACTCCCTAACTGAGTAGTCTGATGAAGTGTGGGTATAATGACCATGGCATATTTCCCCACTTCTAGGTTTGTTGTTTGACGAAAGTTGAGGCTGCATGCTTCTAGATCGGGTGGACATTTCAGAACAAACTTTTTTTCGTACTGCTCTTTTAGATCGTAAAGTAAAATCCCCTTTAGCCACCAGAACTCTGTTCTTGTTTCCCTCATCTCCGCTAGTATTTCTAACAACTCTTGCCTTGTTGGACTGTCTAGTACATGTAGTGATGGTGGTGGTGTTTGTGGGTGACTCTCATGTAAGTTGAAGCTGTCTAGTGGACTTAGTGGGCTTGCATATGGGGAGAGTGGATTGAAAGAGTGGAGTTACTGAAACTAAGGAGCAAACACCCGGCCCATATCGTGTGGAGGGTAAAAGGGCAGCATGTTGATTACTGGGTTCCCATGCAGATTTGATGGGTTCATAGGATAGGCCCAGTGTTGAGTCGAAGATGAGGCTTGATTCTCTAACACTAGAGGTGTTTGGGTGGTGAATCACTGGTTCTGAGTATAGGCTTCCATTCCTAGACACATTCCCTCTATTACAATCTCTTCTAGGTGTATAGGATTCTGTATTAGGAGAACAACCTCCTGATCGTTCATCTCCATAGTGAAAATTAATGCATAGCCCTGTAAACCCATCTCCAACCCAGACTGAAGTGGCTGGTCCATTGTCATGATTTGAGAAGTGTAAATCATAGGGGTTGAGATGTGTGGCATTTGTGGCCCCTCTATCATTAGCCTGGGTAGATGAAAGAGCTGACTGTTGGTTTGAATGTTCTCCTGCAGAGACATATAGTGGATGGTGTTTGGAAAGAATGGCCTCTGTATCTTTGGAAATATTAAGAGTATTTTGTGGGTGATCCTGTATTTGAGAGGGAGTATGATATTGATCTAAAAAGGATTGAGTAGAAGTAGATTGTGAGGAAGATATCAACGTGTGAGTAGGGTGAGTGGAGTCATGTTGGTCCTCACATGGTTTGTAATGATTATGTTTGCATGGAGGTTGAGTGTGTTCTTGGTCTAAGATATCTGAGGCTACTGTAGCATGCATGATTGTTTGGTTTTGGCTTACTACTAGTAGGGACGTGTCCATTAGGGGTGAAGACAAGGAGGATTTGTCTAATAAGGATTGGTCTTGGGCGGTGACTAGAATACCACGTGGAAGAAGCTGCTGATATGGTTGTGTTGGGTTAAGTAACGTGTTAGTATTATCTAGACATGGTAAAGGGTGGTGTGGTAAATCTAAGTTAGTAATTATTTGTGTAGCAACTTGCTTATTTGAAATAGAAGGTGGTGAGCCTATGGTTGGCATGGATTGGTCATGAGGGTGTTTGCATTGGAGGTGGGGTTAGCTGTGAAATACTGACCATTTTTTGGTCCTTGTTGTTTGGGCTTGCACCAAATCTAGCTGGCCCTTCCCTACTTGGGTCCAAGTCAGTTAGACAAGCAAACTTATTTTGGCCGTCCTTATTGGGCTTACAACAACAACAACAACAACCTAGGAAAATCTCACAAGTGGGGTCTGGGGAGGGTAGTATGTACGCAGACCTTACCCCTACCCCAAAGGGGTAGAGAAGCTATTTCCGAAAGACTCTCGGCTCAAGATAATAAGAAAAACAAGAAAAACAAAAGGGGAGAATATTAGTTTCACCCTAGAGATCATAGGAAAAATAGGAACCTAAAATGCATAAGAAAAATACAAGGCAGAAATGATGGCTAGTAAATAGATCTAGCACCGAAATGAAAAAATATTAATACACGACAATGCCCCTAGTAATTTTCGATTAAAACCTTACCAAACTAGGCTCACAATGGAACAAAGTAACCCAAAACTCAACTAGCTCCTAGCCTACAACTGTAGTACTCGACCTCCATAAATTTCTATCATTGGCTTAGTAGGTAAGAATTTATCAATAGTCATCCAGCCCAAATGTGGCCTAGTAGGGTTAGGGTACGTACCTAGGCCAAGCTGCTGACGTGGTGGTGCTGCTACTGCAACCGCCTTGTCAATGGAGGCTGTGGAGTTCCTGGTAGTGTAGTTGTATTTTCTTGCAAAGTCGACGATTTTCCACTCACTTTCCTGTGTCCCATCTTTATGGAGTTTAGGAGATGATGGTGTTGCCTCCATAGATGAAGAAGCAACAAACATATGTTTTGCATGTCCAAAACGTCCGCAAATCATACAGAGTAGGTTTAGGCCCTCATATTGAATTGTTTGCCTATGGTGACCTATATTCACATGAGTTTTCAAAGGCTTTTCCAGAGGTACCTCAATATATATTCATGCATATCTTTCCCTAGTAGTAGACGAAGTGCATGAATCTATCTTTAGTAATTTTCCCAATTTGGAGAATTTCCAAATCATAAAATTCAGTCGAAAGTTCAGGAAGTCTCACCCATAAAGCCGAGTACGTAAGTTGAGTAGATGATGCTATGAATTTTGGTTCCCATCGACGAACAAACAGAAAATGGCTCAGTATGAACCGTGGACCACCATGAAGAGCCTTTATCATATTCTCTTCCTTTTGATATTTTATAAGAAAGAAATCTCATCCTAAATCAATAATAGGAAGTTCCTCAGTTGGCTTCCAAAGATCTAGGAGCATGGTTCTCAGAATATGATGGGCAATCTTTCTTCCAAACAACTTTATTATAACAGAATATTTCCAAGGTTCATATAAACGTGATTTGTCATTCGCACTAATTGGAATAAAATGTTCCTCATTGTCAGCATATAGGATGAGTTCATCAGTTAAGTCAGTTGTAGGGATTGTGTTACTATGATTTTCTAGACTTGGTGAAAGGTGTTTATCAAGTAAAAAGGTTTGAAGGAAGGTTTTTGTTTGAGTAGATGTATTGGTATATCTATTTGCATAGATCCTATGTCAGGTGGTTCAGTGCTTTGTTGTTGATTTTGCAGTTGGGATTGAATTTGATTCATGTTGTGTTTAAGTATTTGATGCGCAGAAGGATGGTATCTAGGTATGGCAAGACAGTGAAACAAACGAAAACGAGAGTGTTTTTACATTACGAGAATTGTCTTTTTAATCTTCACATCTCGAATACCTTTGGCTATTGATTTGATGAAGTTGTGTTTGAAAAATAATTTTTAAAAGCTTGAAGTTGTTTTTGGACATATATTTTATCTGAAGAAAGTTAGAAATTTTGTTAGTGGGATAAAAATTTCCACCGAAAAATTGTCCTAAACCAGTTTTTGGGAACTTGAAAATTTTTGAAAATTTTCTCCCAAAATAGAATCATATTTCATAAACAAACATTGTTTTTAATTTTTTCTTTTGAAAAAAATGAAACCAAAATCTATGGCCAAATGGGAGCTAAATGTTTCAAGTTGAGCAAGATTAAAATAAAATACTTGAATTGCAAGTTTAGTGACATAATTCTAGAGGCTCACATGATAATGATACTGGATTTAAAAATTATCTCCAAGAGAGGAAGTTTTAGGTACCTTGAGTCAGTAATTCAAGGCAATGGGGAGATTGTGGGTGAATAAAATAGATGCTAGCATCTGGTGTCTTGTGTGATAAGAACGTGCCACCAAGACCTAAAAATAAGTTCTATAGAGTAGTGATTAGACTGACTATATTGTATAAGTAGAGTGTTGTCCAGTCAAGAACTCTCATCTTGGAGATGAAGATGCTGAGATGGATATGTAGGCATACTAGGAGAGATATGGTCAAGAATAGAGGTATTCGGGATAAGGTAGGCGTGGCCTCCGTGGTGGATAAGATACGCGAAGAAAAATTGAGATGGTTCATGCATGTGAAGCCCCAATGAGGAGGTATGAGAGATTGACCATGATGGATCTGAGGAGAGGTAAAGGTAGGCCGAAGAAGTACTAGAGAGAGTGATTATGCAAGACATGGTACATCTTCATATTACCAGGAAGATGACCCTTGATAGAAGGGTGTGGAGTAGGAATGTTCAAAACAGAACCATAACCGATAACCGAACCGCAAAATTGGCTTATTAGCTTGTTGGTATCGTATTATTGAATCAACGGTTGGTGAATGGATTGAAATTTTATAATTAATGACTTATGGGCGAATTATTCAATTTTCTTATCGAATAAACTGTTAACCCATCAAGAATTATTATATTTACACCATTGAGTTTGCATCTTGATGCTGAATCCAAGACTTTGAAGTCATTTATTGAGGCAACTTCTAACATTGTTTTGAATTTTTTATATTGTTATATTTTTCTCCAACTACGAGGTTGAAGAGGTAGTCTCCTCCAATTGCTTTTAATAAATCAAATAGGCAGTCTTCAATTGCTTTTTATGAATCATATCATCCTGTTTCAAGTCTCCATCGAGATGGAGTACTAACCTTTGTCAATTGTCATTGTTTACATCTTATCTATATTTAATCTTTTTGATATTATCAATTATAAAATGTTTACATCTTGTCGCAAAAGGACTTGGCAGTTGGCACAAGCAGTTGTGCTAGTTATTAGTCTGCTGGTTGCTTTTTGACTTTTTCTATACAACATACAAAAGTTTTGTTGTTTCATCTTTGCAAAAGCAGTTGCGCAAAGAAGTGGAAGTTGCCTTGATTTTAATTCCACCGGTGGAAGTTGGACTACAAGTTGTGATTTTAATTTTTATTTCTCTTGCTTGATAATTGTTAATTTGATACCGAACCGACCGATTTCTTATAGATTGGCACACATTAGTATTTAATCAAAAAATAGGAATTTCGGTCAAAGTCTATTTTTAGAAGTACTTGGGTTACTGATAATCAAGAAAAGGAATATTTTTGCAATAAGAAAGGAAAATTAAAATATGAAATAGCAAAGTAATCGATATAAAGCAAAAGTAAATAATTGTATTTCAGTAATAAACAGAACGTGTCCATACAAATGACATTTCTATTCCTTATATAGTCATCTCTAAGTACAACGTCTTTCCCCTTTATGATTAATTCATTATGAGCATTTAATGATATTTGTTTGCAACAAATTTATGCAGAGAAAAATAAAACTGCAATGACAAACAAATATAAAGAAAAAAGGATTTTATTGATAAATATTGCAGGTTACAACTCTGTTTATCCCTTGATTCTTCTCTCCTGATTATCTCCGTGATTCGAGGGCTTAACCAGCATATTTCTCGAACGTAGGATGATGCGAACTTCCTTAGAATGTATTTAATCTCCATGAAAAGGAAGAACATCCATTGATCACTTTGGTGGCTTTGAGAAAGACAATATTTGATATCTTTGATCTCTTTGTGAATATTTCATGATTTTTAATGGAATTTCGAGATGCCTCTTCAAGGGAATATGTATCCCTTTATATAGGTGTACGTTAGGGTTTAGGGTAGAGTAACCTCCAAGAAACCCTGATAGACTCCTAGGATATCAAGAGTCTTGTAGTATCTTGATTTTAGGATTTAACTTAATCCTTTAAAATTTTGATGTCTACAAATGCCCCCTACTTCAACGCTTGTCGGCATGGACTTGCCGAAATGAGAGACAAGACTTGAAGTACCAGGGTGGTAAACTTCTTTTCATTGCGTCACTTCTTGTTCACGTAGACTTTTGTTGTCTTTGTGTTCAATGAAGAAGTTGTCTTTCTCCAAAATTGTATTTCAGTAATAACTCCATGATACAAATAATTTCCTTCCACGTAACACTAAATTGTAGGAACTTAATTCCTTGTTGTACATGGACTTTGCAAAATTCCTTATTGTACATGGACATTGCTACTTCCATCCATTTTGTTCCATGCAATAGAACTGCTCAATTTTATAATTTGGAAAATTAATGTGGCCAAGCACACATTAGAGCCCAATGATAATTGCACTGGAATTTTGACTCCAACAAAGTGAGGTTTCTAACCACCAATTTTACGTGGTAATTCTCACAAGACAGTACTTGACTTGCTTGGAACATCATTGCTCTTTCGGAAGGCGATCGTAGCAGTTGATTTTGAAACATATAGTTTTCGATTTGTAGGAGAAAGAGATGAAAGGTAGAAGTGGTCCCACTGGGCGTGCCAATTTGTTTGCAATAAATTTATGCATAGAAAAATAAAACTGCAATCACAAACAACTATAAAGAAAAAAAGGATTTTATTGATAAACATTGCAAGTGACAACTCTGTTTATCCCTTGATTCTTCTCTCCTGATTATCTCCGTGATTCGAGGGCTTAATCAGCGTATTTCTCGAACGTAGGATGATGCGAACTTCCTTAGGATGTATTTCATCTCCATGAAAAGGAAGAATATCCGTTGATCACTTCGGTGGCTTTGAGAAAGACTGTATTTGATGTCTTTGATCTCTTTGTGAATATTCCATGATTCTTTTATGGAATTTCGAGATGCCTCTTCAAGGGAATATGTATCCCTTTATATAGGTGTACGTTAGGGTTTAGGATAGAGTAACCTCCAAGAAACCCTGATAGACTCCTAGGATTTCAAGAGTCTTGTAGTATCTTGATTTTAGGATTTAGCTTAATCCTTTAAAATTATGTCTACAACATTAATAAAACATTATAATTGGCAATCATAACTATTTCGTGAAGATTCTGTAACGTTTGTAATCATTCATGCTCATTAATTGAAGACCAATGAATCTATCCTTTTTACTGTCTTGGTTCATGCCACCAGTGTCTCTTCAAATTATTAAAGAGACTCGAGCAACTGTTTCTTCTCGTCTCTTAGACGTTTTGCTTGTACCTATTAAGACTCACGTCTTTTTAAGTACTCTTCTCCAGTTGTCACTTTTCTAATGATCCACGTGTCTTGCTTTGTCAGCCACATAATTAGTTCCATGTGTAATATTTATTTTTTCCAATACAGATAGTCCCCTCACTTGCCAATTATTCAACAATTGAATATTTGGGAAGTGGAACTCACTTAAAATGGGAATTTTTACCGTCGTTTCTCACATACCATTATACCTTCGTCAGACCCTAATCCTCGAAAAGTTCTTATTGTAGACGAATTCCCCCTTGCTCCTACTAGAAGTAGGAGAGGTGGTAGGTTGCGTAGTTTAGGGTCAGTTTCTATACGGGGTTCTTCTTCTCAACGTAATTCTACTCCTTCATCGTCTTTTAGAACTAGGGCTTCTTTTTCACATAGATCTTCTACTAGAAATAAAGATTCTAGTGAACCAATTCGTGAACCTTCGGTTGATGAGATCATCCCTGCTGAACTTTCCTTCTATTATGATAGAGAATCGATTAGGAATCAAGTCACTTCTATGACTTCTCATGATCGTGCTAATGTTTACCCTTCCCAAATTATTTAGGATTTGATTTCTATTATACATAGAGATTGTCATTGGAAATTTGATTTCCCAATTCTGGTCCCCAATGAAAACCAAAGGAGCACTTCCTTTAAAGCTGGTTTTTCTTTTGTGTATACATATCCCTTCACATTAGGTTTTAGTCCTCCTATTTACCCAGTCATCATTGAATTTTGCCGTTTCTTTGATGTGTGTTTAGGATAGATTGGCCCTATTGTATGGAGGGCTGTGGCATGCCTTAGGTATTTCGAAAATCTGGCTCAGTTACCCTTCACCTTTTACCATCTAATCCATATCTACTCTCCCAAGTTATTCCATCATGGGATTTTTACTCTCGTGGCGAGAAGTAAGAGAGTTTTGATTAACCCTAAGGATGATAAAGATCGTGGCTGGTATGTCCGATTCATTGCCGCTACCACAAGTGGGTTAGTAGGTGAAGAGAACATGCCCTTCCCTGAGAAGTGGAACTTTGCACGTAAGTTTTTTTTTCAATCTTTATTTATCCTCCTTTTTGTGAAGAGCTTATACTTCTCGTAACTGTTTTACTTTTCTCTTTCAACAACCATGGGAACTGTTGAGGAGATTCCTGATTTCCGTGGTTGGGTAGAAAAATTATTAACAATTGCTCTTATGGAAGTAAGGTCTTGGAAATACCTTTCAAATTGATTTGGATGGAAAGTTAAGACTCACGGTAACTTTCTCTTTCACTTTCTTCTTTATTTTCGTTCTTATCTTAGTACTTGTTAACCCTTTTCTTTATTAGGGTTTCCCATTCAGGGTGTGAGTGTTGAATCAATTACTGCTTCAAGGCTCTCTCTAGCAAAATATTAGGAAATAATTTTGAGTTCTTCATCAAAAAGAAAAGTTGATAGGCTACAAGATTCCGAAGATGAAGAGGAGGGAGATGAAGGCTCATTGGTTCGTAATCCATGGGCCAGAAGACCGGTCATTTCAGATGATGAAGCTACTTCTCCTCCCCGTCCTGTTTCTATGTTCGAGCCTGAAAGTGCTACTTTAGTGAGTTTTGATGAAGAGACACCTACATCACTTTGTGACTCTATTGAATGCCTCTTTTCTTATGGATTTGATGATGAAACTTTGGCTTAATTTCTGAGGAGGCGCCTCTTGCCTCTTTTCCTATGTTTGCTCCAATAGAACCTCAGTTGCTTGTTCCTACTGTTGCCGCTACTACTCCGCCCGTGGCTATTTTGTCTTCTTCGACTGTTCCTACTGTCACAACTTCTCGTGCTGAAATTGGTTCTTCTAATGGAGGTAGGGCAATGAAACAAGTTACCAATGAGATTCCTGCAGATGGTAACCTTTTGAAGAAATCAAGCTAGGCTGATGTGTGGTTGAAACCACTGATAGGCCTAGTTGAGAAGTCTAAACTGGAAAGCCATAACTCTCCAACTTGGATGAACGATATTGTGTATTCATCCTTGAAGGTATAAACCATGCCTTTTTATCTTATGTGATTTTTCTTTTATTAGGATCACATTCCTTTTTCTCACTATGTAGATCAATCTCATCGGTACGGAGATGATGAAAAGGATTGTCCATACAGAGCAGCTAATGCATGACTATCATACTGAGATAGATAATTGGAAAGAGTGGTACGAGAGTCTTCAACTTGAAATGGAGGTTTTAGAGGAAAACAAGTGTACCTTGGAGCAGCAAGTAAAGGTTATGGTAGCAAAACTAGCGGTTGAGAGGGCCTCTTCTAACCATGTGGGCAAAGACAAGAACCTTCTTGAGTCTTCATTTGCTGAACAACTTTCTAAAGACACTGAAGAGATCAGAGGTTTGAAGGACCTATTGAATCAGAAAGAAGTTTATGCTAGTGAGCTTGTTCAAATGCTCACCCAAGCTCAAGAAGATTTCCGAGTGTCTTCCGATAGAGTTCAATTTTTGGAGAACTCACTTGCCCCCTTACAGGCTTCTTATGATGTTGCCTTAACCGAGAAGGAAGAACTTAGGAATGAGGTTGAGCATTAGGAAAGAGATTACGAAGCTCTTGAAGATAAGACTTTCATTGAAGTAAGTTGGGCTTTCCTGAACACACGCCATGATACTTTAATGGAATCAAGCTGGGAAAGCTTTGACTTAGTTGCTGAGATTGCAAAGATCAAAGAAACCATTGAGAAAACCCAACAAAGTCAAACCTTTTCTTCACCCCGTGATTGATATTCCCGAGGGTGATAAAATTACTCCTGGTGAGGCTGCTATTCAATCTCCTTCATCTCATGTTACTCTTCCTGCTTCTGATGATGTCGTTATTCACTTTACTGGTTCAGATTCTGCCTCTTAGTAAAAGTTTAAGAAAATTTGAAGTGTTGTTTTGTTTTTTTTATTGGTGGAACATTTGGAGGTTTATCCCAGGTTCCATTTGGGATGATGTTTTGGAAGATCTTGCCCCTAGCCCGTTTCGAGGTTTTTTGTAAAGACAATTAGGTTGAAACTAAGTTCATACTTAGTTTTAACCAAGTTACTATGATATTATAAAGTTTTTGTCCAACTTTTATGACAACTTTATTTCGAGTTTCTGTTTTATTCTCTTAGTAACCCTTGCCTTTTTCTTTATAAGTTTGGGGCTTTATTTTTCACTTAACTTTAATGTTTGGGTTTTTATTTTACCCTTTTTTACTTTAACTTTTGCATTTAAAAATGCTTTGTTAACTTCGTGATTTTTTGAACAAGCACGAATTATAAAAGAGGGCCATTTTATATACGGCACTTAATGAAGAAGACGTCTCAACTTCATAATGGAGTAAAAATACGAAAGAAAAAATAGGAACACACATGTTTCTTTGAACAACTTTGAGGAAAGTTTGATCTCATTTGAACTTTCAATAATATTTTACATATATTTAAGTATCATCTATAACTTTTTCGTTACTGTTTTCTTTACAAAAGATTTGTAAAAAATTCGAGGGTATATCTTGGCAACCCATGACTAAATATTGCCTTTAACCTATACATTCGTAAAATTTTGGAATTTGCATCCACGAGTGGATTCTTCATAGGTTTTTTGAATCAGGTTTGCATTTTTGGCTCATGACTTTGCTCTAAACTTTCGATTTGTTGGGTAGACTTTTAGGCTTGACTTGAATTCTGATTGTTCTAGTCTTCTTTGCCTTCCTTATATATATATAGTCCCCCAAGTGTTTGAGCTTTGAAGTATAAAATCTTGAGCACTTGATTATTCCTTCCATGCGGTCCTTTTTCTGAAAAGGAAAAACATACGGGACTTGGAGGTATAATTTAGATGATGACTGCTTAACCCTTTATATTCCCATCAGAAAGGTTATAACCCTAGACTGGGAATTATGTTACTTCCGCATGTCTTTCAGGTCTAATATCATCATTTGGTGTGGGCTAGCTTTTTGTTTATCATCTAAAATTGTTAGTATAATTTTAACTGTTCAAAAATAAAAATCATAATTAAGGGATACCTAACCGTGGGTATTTCCTTTCCTTAGAAATAATACTTTTTCAGATGAGCAACATTCCAACTCGAGGGTAGAACCTTGCCATCCATGGTTTCCAATTCATATGCACCTTTTCCAGCGATACCTCGAACCTTGTAAGGTCCTTCCCAATTTGGACTCAACTTTCCTGCATTGGCTGCTCTTGTGGATTGAAAAACTTTCTTGAGTACGTAGTCCCCAATCTTGAAGTAAATAAGATGAGATTTCTAATTGTAATATTGCTCAATAATTTGTTTCTGCACAGTCATCCTTATTAAAGTTGTTTCTATCATTTTTTCAAGCAATTCGAGATTTACTCGCATCTCCTCCTCATTTGACTCTTTGATTGCTTGGGTGTATCTCGTACTTAGCTCTCCTATTTCAACCGGAATTAAGGCTTCAGCACCGTACACAAGTGAAATGGTGTCTCTCCCGTACTTATTTTTGCTGTTGTTCGGTAAGCCCACAAGACTCTAGGTAGCACTTCCGTCCACTTACCTTTTGACTCCTCTAGTCTTTTCTTCAAGTTATTAATAATAAATTTATTTGTTGATTTAGGTTGTCCATCAGCCACAGGATGATAAGGTGTTGAAGTAATCCTTTTAATTTGCCAACTCTGAAAGAATTCTGTGATTTGCACACCTACGAACTATGGGCCATTATCACACACGATTTCTTTTGGAACCCCAAACTGACATATGATGTTTCACCAAATGAAGTCTCTGACCTCTTTTTCTCGTACCTATTTGAAGGCACTTGCTTCTACCCACTTAGTAAAATGATCAGTGAGTACCAATAAAAATTGTACATTTCCTTTGGCTTGTGGTAGTAGACCCACGATATCCATCTCCCACTTTATTAAAGGCCACGGTGCAACAACCGGAAGTAATAACTCTGCTGATCGATGCATGTTATTACCATATCTTTGGCACTTGTCACATTTGGCCACAAAAAATGTTCTGCCTCTTCTTCCACTTTTGGCCAATAATACCCTGCTATAATTAGAGTTTTTACCAGGGATCTTCCTCCGCCATGATTTCCACAATGTCCTTCATGTGCTTCTCTTATCACATACTCCATTGGAGAAGGTCCGAGACACCTTGATAAAGTACCACCGAATATTTTTTGATATAAATTACCTAAATCCAAACAATAACGAGCAGCCTTTCGACGAAGTGCCTAAGCCTTTTTCTTATATTCAGGTAGTATTTCGTACTGCAAAAAATTGACGATCTCGTTTCTCCAATCCTAGGTTAAATTATTGAAATTTACCTCGTTTTTATCTTGGTCGAGTACCAAATGAAACAAATGTATTACAGAATCATTCTCTTTATTTGTCACTTCTACAGCGGATGCAAGATTAGCCAACGTGTCTGCTTCGACATTCTCGTCTCTCGGTATCTGCACGATTTTCCATATTTGGAATTATCTAATCAAATCTCGTGCCTTTTCTAAATACTGCTGCATCCTCGCCTCTCTAGCTATATAAGTCCCCTGCATTTGATTAACTATGAGCTGCGAGTCGCTTTTGATTATGACTTGATCTATTTCGAGCTCTCGTGCCAATTCTAAACTTGCAATCACAACTTCATATTCTGCTTCATTATTAGTAATAGGATGACATTTTATGGCATGCCATATAGTCTCTCCCGCAGGTGGGATTAGGACAATGCCTAAACCCGCTCCTTTTACATTTGAAGAGCCATCGGTTAAACAGGGTCCAAGTACCTGGATTAGACATGTTAAATACCTGCAGTTCTTTTTCTACTTCTGTTACCATACCTGGGCTAAAGTCTGCCACGAAATCTGCTAAAACCTGTGATTTTATTGCAGTTCTAGGTTGATATGTGATGTTCTATTCAGTTAGTTCTATAGCCCATTTGGCTAACCTACATGATAACTCTTGCTTATGTAATATATTACGTAAGGGGTAGGCAGTCACTACAGAGATAGGGTGACATTGAAGTAAGGCCTTAATTTTCTAGATGCCATAATTAACACTAAAGCAAATTTTTCTAAATGAGGATATCGAGTTTCAGCATCCAATAAAGACTTGCTAACATAATAAATCAGAGATTGTTTACCTTTGTCCTCCTGAACTAATACGACGCTCACCGACACTTCTGAAACAGCAAGGTAGATGAGTAGCTTTTCTCTGTCCTTTGGTTTAGCCATCAACGGTGGGTTTGACAAGTATGCTTTTAAAATTTTGGGCGCTTGTTGACATTCTTCAGTCCATTCAAATTGACTTTGCTTTTTCAAAACTGAAAAGAACTTAAAGCTTTTCTCCGAGAATTTAGAAATAAATCTTCCTAATACTGCTATCCTACATGTTAACCCATGCACTTCTTTTTTGCTCATAAGTATATCCGGTATTTCTTCAATAGCTTTAATCTGCACAGGATTTATTTCAATTCCACGGTTAGAAACAAGAAAACCTAAGAACTTACCTAATGACACGCCAAATGCACATTTCTCGGGATTTAACTTCATATTGAATTTGTGGAGAATCCGAAACATATCTGACAGATGTTGAATATGATCCCCCGCCTGTTGTGATTTGACTAGCATATCATCGATAGAAACCTCCATGATTTTTCCTAGATGTTCTTGAAACATCTTAGTTACTAACCTCTGGTACGTGGCTCCATCATTCTTTAGGCCGAAAGGCATAACTTTATAACAATAATTCCCCGTGTCTATAATAAAGAAAGTTTTTTCTTCATCTGAAGGATCCATTTTTATTTGATTATATCCTAAATAGGCATTTAAAAAACTTAATAGTTGGTGTCCTGCAGTAGCATCAATTAGTTGATCTATGTGTGGTAATGGAGAAGAATCTTTAGGGCAAGCTTTCTTCAAATCGGTATAGTCTACACAAACTCACCACTTACCATTCTTTTTTGGCACCACTATAGAATTAGCTAGCCAATTAGGATACTTTACCTTGTGGATAGACCTCATTCTTAAGAGCTTTTGTACCTCATCCTGAATCACCTGGTTATTAAAAGATCCCTGCTTCCTTTTCTTCTGTTTGACAGGCGGATGCGTTGGATCTTCATTCAGCTTATGGGTCATCACCTCCAGTGCTATACCTATCATATCTGAATGCGACCAAGCAAAGCAATCTGCGTTAGCTTTTAAAAATTCAATTAACTTACATTCATCTCTGGGCTGAGGTTGGTTCCGATGTAGACTTTTTTGTCCGGCCAATGTACAAACAACACCACCGCTTCCAGTTCCTCAATTGTTGTTTTGATATTTTCATTCTCTTCTGGTTCTTGAATAGTATCAGGCCTTGAGTCTACATCTGTTTGTCCATCTACAGTTGAGGTTTGTGTTGCTAAATCCTCAACTAAATTTTGTAATTGCTATTTTTCATCTGCAGCATCATTTTTCACGCTTGAATCTACCACTGAGTTAATGCTTCGGGAAGCCTATTAATCACCACAGATTTGTCTTATTTCCCATTATGCAGGGAACTTGATAGCCTGATGTAAGGTAGATAGAACAACATCCATCTCGTGAATCCACGGTCTGCCAAGAATCATATTGTACGCCATGTCTATATCTATCACTTGAAATTTGGTATCTTTGACTACTCCTTCTGTGAATGTGGTGAGTATTATCTCCCCTTTTGTAACAACGCTCGAGTTTTCAAAACCAGATAAGGTACGTGCTTTGGGTACCAATTTATCATCGGCTTGCATCTCGTTTACCACTCTTAGAAGAATGATATTTACAAAGCTACCTGAATCGATTAAAACTCATTTTACATTAGTATCATGTACAAGTAAAGATATTACCAGGGCGTCATTGTGTGGGATCAATACGCCATCTGCGTCTGCATCATCAAATATTATACTGCCTTCTTCCAAAACTTGGCGAACTCGCTTCCCGTGGGTAACTGTGATTTTTGACACCTTCTTTGTTGTTGTATATGTTACGCCGTTGACCTCCTTCCCTCTGCTTATGACATTAACTGTTCTTTTTGGTGATGGAGGTTTTGGTGGCTCCTACCTATTCTTCATATATGCTTGCTTACCCTTCTCACTAAACAATTCGGTTAAGTAACCTTGTTTTAATAAGTGCTTTACTTCACCTTGTAGCAGTCTGCAATCTGCTATTTTGTGACCGTGATCGTTGTGAAACTCGCACCATAAATCAAGGTTTCTCCTATTTGGGTTCGTCTCATTTCTTTTAGCCACCGCACTTTATCTCCCATGCTTCTTAAAACATCTACCAACTCATACGTGCTAACATTGAAACTATAACCACCAATCTTTACTTTTGAACTTTTGTCGTTGTCTGGCGTTTCTCGCGTGTCTCACTCCTTTCCAAACCTGGACAACGAACCTGAATCTCTGTCCCTTGATCTAGAATCATACCTCAGGTTTTCTTGTTTTGAACGTGAATCCCTTCTTGTTGGTCCCATATAAGGTTCGTACCTGTTCTTGCCGGACCTTTTTTCAGTTTCTGGCCGCCTTGAACTTACCCTTTCATCTCTCCAGGACTGAGTGATAATGTCTTCTTCTATCCACAACTTTGTACTATACCTGTTGTAAACATCATTCCAAGTTGTTGCAAGGAATTCTCATAAGATTTTTTTGAGTCTCCTTGTGGCTTCTGAGCTTTTTTTTATTTAAATTACTGGCAAATGCCATAGACGCCCAATTGTCGGGTACATGTGGCAACATCATTCGTTCATGTTGGAATCTGTTTGCAAATTCCCTGAGTAGCTCCGTATCTCCCTGTTTTATTTTGAAAATGTATTCCATCCTTTTTCAACTTTTTGAGCTCCCGAGTATGCTTTTATAAATGAATCTGCAAGTTCAGCAAAAGAATCAATGGAGTTTTCAGGTAAAAGAAAATAACATGTTAGTGCTCCCTTCGTGAGTGTTTCACCGAACTTTTTGACTAGCACTGATTCAATCTCTTGCTTGGTCAAGTCGTTGCCCTTTACGCCAGTTGTAAATGCAGTTACATGATCTCATGGATCGTTTGTCCCATTGTACTTTGGGATATCGGGCATCTTAAACCTTTTTGGAATAGGCAAAGGAGCGACACTTGGCTTCCAAGGTTGTTAAGAGTATTTGTCTATAACCACTCCTTTGATTATAGGTGGAATACCAGGTATCTTTTCTATGCGATCGTTCTGCTCCTTGAGTTGTTTCTGCAAAGTTAGTACTAAACTTTGTAAATCAGAATTAACTAGGATACCTGACCCTGCATCACGAGATTCGCTGGGAGTTCCTCCGCTGCCTGAATTAGCGAGTCCTGAGCGTGGATTCTCTATAGTTGCGGTGTTGTTTAGAGGCGGAGTTGGTGGTACAGTTGGAAACCCACTAACAAAAGCTTGAAGAGCATCGTTGACCTATTCTGCGATTAATTGCTTCAATGCTGCATCAATAGCTCGATCGTCCTCATGTTGGTCATTCATATGCGATTCAAATCTGTCAGGTGTCCCTTCTCGAGATTGTCGAGGAGAGTTTCGTGGTGAGGGAATTGAAGTTAACTGATGTTGCTGATTTTGTTGGTTGTTGTCATTGACGTACGACATGATTTTTTGGCAGAAGAATGGATTTGGAATGTGAAAAGATTATCAGATTCCTGGCAACAGAACCAATTTATTTAACCAAAAAATAGGAATCTCGGTCAAAGCCTATTTTTAGAAGTACTCGGGTTGCTGATAATAAAGAAAAAGAATATTTTTGCAATAAGAAAGAAAAATTAAAATATGAAATAGCAAAGTAATCAATATAAAGCAAAAGTAAATAATTGTATTCCAGTAATAAACAGAACATTTCCATACAAATGACATTTCTATTATTTATATAGTCATCTCTAAGTACAACGTCTTCCCTTTATGATTAAGTCATTATGAGCATTTAATGACATTAATGAAACGTTATAATTGGCAATCGTAATTGTTTCGTGAAGATTCTGTAACGTTTGTAATCATTCATGCTCATTAATTGAAGACCAATGAATCTATTCTTTTTACGGTCTTGGTTCATTCCACCGGTGTCTCTTCAAATTATTAAAGAGACTCAAGCAACCGTTTCTTCTCGTCTCTTAGACGTTTTGCTCGTACCTATTAAGACTCACGTCTTTTTAAGTACTCTTCTCCAGCTGTCATTTTTCTAATGACACGTGTCTTGCCATGTCAGCCATATAATTAATTTCACGCGTAATATTTATTTTTTCCAGTACAATTAATATATTTAAAGTCGATAACCGATAAACCGAATAGTTAAGAGTAATTATCCGCGTGTTCCGCATGATAAGCAGCCCTAGTGTGGAGGTCGAAAATTAGGGTAGTAGGTAGCCAAACCTCTTTTCTTTCATTCCAGTAGTGGTAGTGTTTCTCTTGTATTTCCATATTTTTGGATTTCTGTTACGACCTGACGTTGCTTTTGTTTCAGTTTTACTCTTATCTTATTGTTGTTACTGTTTCTCTCCTTTCTCCGGTACTGCATTTCTTGCTCTATACTATTGTGGTTATGCATGGTTGCTTTGAGCCGAGGGTCTATCGGAAATAGCCTCTTTACCTACACAAGGTAGGGCTAAGGCTATATACTCTCTACCCTCTTCAGACCCCACTCTTTGAACTATTTTGAATATATTGTTGTTGTTGTTGTTTGTATTTTTGTGATATATTTTAGTTTGATTTGTAAGAAACAAAACTATGTTCTATAAATAATTTAGGTAGCATGATTTCACTTTGGTTTTACTTTTGTACTAGGTATTGAAAAATAAATTTGGAAAAAATCGTGGGTTTAGAGTACCTTTTTCAGAAAATGAAAGGACTTTTGTGTTAGTGTTTATAACAATCTACCTGTGGATTATTCTTAGTTTTATAAAATAAAATCTGCTTCTACAAACAGACAATGCTGTTTTCAATTTTCGAAAACTTTTCTAAACTATCCCTTCTTAGTGTTTCTCGTTGATGGCCAAAAATTTCTCCTTTTAAACATAGGCCTGAGTTCAATTATCACTGAGAGAATTCTATACAAATGTTTTTTTCAGTTTCTGCAATATATTTTCTAATTTGTCCTGGAAAGAGCTTGAGTGCATTACTATTAGTTTCAGATACGAATAAAAATCATCATCAATTGGTCATTCTCTATGACAACAAAAAACCCAGTGAAAATTTTAGAAGTGGGGTCTTGGAGGGTAGAGTGTACACAGATCTTACCTCTATCTTTGTGAAGAAAGAGAGGTTGTTTCAGATAGACCACCGGCACAAGAAAATATGAGAAAGAAGCAATAGCAGCAAGCCGTACCAACAACGATACTAGATAAACTAAAGCGAAAGAGACTATGAACTAGAAATTCATATATGTAAGTATAAGGAGCCTCTTTTGAATGAAGTAACAAGACATGGAAAAGACTAATATTAGTGACTGATCTTAGCTTAAAAGGATAATTTGAGGCTCTAGCACAAATACTGCTGATATTCATAATAGGAAGATTGCTGTAACGTCAACAGAATGATGTATAATTTCATTATGATGAATAAAAAGAACAAAACAAAAAGAAAAATTTAGGTTATCAGATTTTACACATGAGAGAAGGCCTATTGCTTATGAAGGAAACAACCAAACAAAACAGTCAAGGCATTTTTTTTTGACTAATAAGGTGGGAAGAACCTATTAAGTTTGCATGGTAATTTATAGAACTCATCACTTCTAACATCTTTAGCATATAACACAAACTTGTCCCACCAATGCGAACCATTATCTTTTCGAGCTTCATCGTTACTAAATGGGAGGGTTCTGTCCAAAAATACAGCAACTACAGCAGCTACCGTGGCGTGTGACATGACGATGACAGACATTATGTCATTAAACTGCAGTTCAACAAGAAGATCATTAGTACGAGGTTGTTTTGTAACGATAAGTCTTAATAGTAATCGTATTTAATTAATGGATATGATTACCCATCTTGAATGTGTATGAAGAGGACCAGATCCAGAACAAAGGTGATGCTCTCTGAAGTACTGAGGTAAGGAAAATCCAAGGAAAAGAGAGAATCCCAGTATGAACTTTGTTCTAAAGCTGTTAAGGTTACAGAATTGGAGAAATCCAATACCAGCAGATGCTGCATTTGTACAAATGATATTTGTCATTGGAGAAAGTTGCATTAGCAAAATAGTAAAAAATTTAGAGATACATACAGACATATCCAAAGAAAATACAATATATGGCAGCCATGATTGATGCAGGTATTGAAGCAAAAATTGCTCCAAATTTTCCTGTAAACAAAAAGGTAGGTCAGTCATTGAATCAATACACCAGTATTAGTATATAGAGAAAAGAGTTTACTTTTGGTAGAGTAAAAGAGTTCACTAGCTAGTGCTTGAATCAATACATTAGCATTAGCATACCTAAAATGGAGAAGAAAATCATAAAAGCAGCAGATATTTGTGCGACTCTTCGGCTTCCAACTCTTGTCATTGCCAAGAGACCAGCATTTTCCCTGTAAATACAGCCTAAGCTCAATTGAAGCAGCTTAGTTCTATGTGAATCATAGCTAATGGATTGCATGACACATAAAATGTTAAGCACGGACGAGACTGTTTGTAGCCATCCGTGCCTAAGTCATAAGTAGAAGGAAATTTAGATTGAAAAAACAGTAAAGAGATAAGAGATTGTTACGCTGTAGCAGTGCAACCAGTGACACAACCAAAAGCAGCATTTAGCAAAGTCCCTATCCCCTGCCAAGAATTTGAAGTTCACAATGTAAATAAAATTCGATACAGAGAGGATATATAGAAGAGAACATTTGATCTCACCAGCCAACCAACACCCCGACTAATGACAGAAGGTGGCACTGGTGTAGCGCTTCCATATCTTGCTGATGCAAGGAATACACCAGTTGACTACACAACAACAGGATTCAAATTTGAATCAAGACTAGATTTTACTATGAAAATAAAAGCTCAGTGCACCAAAATCAATTTAGAACATCATTTCTTGCATCCTATTTTTTCAACAACGTTAACTGTGAAGACTGTGTTACATATCAATAGCAAAGAGATAAGTAGAGGATCAGAGAGCAGACCTCAACTGAAGCAACAAAAGAAGCGAACATCATGGTTAAAGCATCTCCAAAGTTGAAGGTAGGAACCCCCCATTGAAACGGATATGGTATATCTATCCTGCATAAAGTGATGCGAGTTGCATGATAAAAGTCTCCAGAATCCAAATTCAATAAACGAATTTTGAACAAATTTCCTGAACCCCCAATAGTTCAATGAACAAAATTTTCTTCAAACCAAACTCAGTAAGGTTACATCTAAACAAAGAAAATATAGGAATTTCCAACTTCATAACGTGAATATAAGTGAAAGAAATCTCACCAAGGAGATCCAGAAATGAGTCCAGAGCTATCAGTGCGACAAGTTGCTTCCTTTGCATTCTTGTATGCACCACTCCAGGTCAAGATTGCTGCATAAAACCATATAATTGCTATAGAGAAGAGCATTGCAAACCGGTCACATATGGGCCTCTTTAATTTGAGATATGTTGGTAGATACTGCAAGAACATTATTACGTTCAGGGAATCAATTCGAGTAGGAAGAGGATAAACGATATGAAGAATGCTATAAGTTAGAAGAAACTTATTTTTTAAACCTTGGACTCAATGCACAAAAATGAATTCATTAAAAGTGTTAGTTTTTCCAACAATTATGGTGATGTAGGGGAGAGGTAAGCAATGATGCAACTCTCCTTAGTGAGATAAGCAATGATGCAATGAGTGGTAGGTGAGATGAGAATATTGCAAATTGATCCTTCTTGGTAGGTGAGATTTGCACTTTTGGTCCCTATCTCAAAACTATAAATACCCCCTTCCATTTCATTGTATAACACACCAAAAAATATATCAAAACTCAAGAAGAAAGAGTTTGAGAGGGAGAGAGATATAGTTCCTTTAGGAATGTTTCCTAACAGGGGAGTGACAAAATAGTGAGTAGAAATACTAGTCGGGTATTTTTCGGGAAACACTTTTGTGTGCGCCACTATTTTGGGTAGAGCTCAGGAATTGTTGTACCTCCAAATTATTGGGGAAGTCTCTCTTTGTATGCCTGCTAAATGTTTTAGTGGAAGTTGGTGTCGGATTTGTGGACGTAGCCTAAACGTTTTAGGTGAACCACGTTAAATATTGTGTCATTTATTTTTGGTTTCGTTGATCATTTATTTTATTCCGCTGTGCAGTAGTGTTTAGTGCCACCGGATCCTAACAAGTGGCATCAGAGCTTTGGTTAGAGTACTATTCATACGTACGAGTACTATTCATCCATACGGGCACTATTCATATCCACGGTTACTATTCACCGTCGGATTTTTTTTAGATTGCAAAAGTCTGTCAAATTCTGATCTAAATGGAGGCGAGGACAAGCAAGATGGTCAACCTGAATGGCACAAATTATCACTTATGGAGAAACAAGATGAAGGATCTCCTGTTCGTGACAAAGATGCACCTGCCGGTGTTCAGTTCTCAGAAACCTGAAGATAAGTCAGACGAGGACTGGGAATTTGAGCACAACCAAGTGTGCGGCTACATACGGCAATTTGTTGAAGACAATGTGTACAACCACATTTCTGGTGTGACACATGCAAGGTCGTTATGGGACAAGCTCGAAGAGTTGTATGCCTCTAAAACAGGTAACAACAAATTATTTTACTTGACAAAATTAATGCAAGTAAAATATGTAGAAGGGACAACTGTGGCAGATCACCTTAATGAAATACAAGGGATTGTCGACCAGTTGTCGGGAATGGGCATAAAGTTCGATGACGAGGTACTTGCTCTTATGGTGCTGGCAACACTCCCAGAGTCATGGGAAACCTTGAAGGTTTCAATCACCAATTCTGCACCCAACGGTGTGGTAAACATGGAGACAGTCAAGAGTGGCATTCTGAATGAAGAAATGAGACGCCGATCACAAGGAACATCTTCTTCACAGTCAGAGGTGTTGGCTGTTACGACCAGGGGGAGAAGTCAAAATAAGAGCCAGAGTAACAGAGATAAGAGCAGAGGTAAATCCAACAAATTTGCAAATGTTGAGTGCCATTACTGCAAAAAGAAGGGGCATATCAAAAGATTTTGCCGACAGTTCCAGAATGACCAGAAGAAGAACAAAGGCAAAAAGGTGAAGCCCGAAGAAAGCAGTGATGATGAAACGAACTCCTTTGGTGAGTTCAACGTTGTCTACGATGACGACATTATCAATCTGACAACCCAAGAGATGACCTGGGTGATTGATAGTGGGGCTACCATTCATGCGACGCCACGGAGAGAACTCTTCTCATCTTACACACCTGGAGACTTTGGTCGTGTAAAGATGGGAAATGCCAATTTCTCAACAGTTGTAGGCAAAGGTGATGTTTGCCTAGAGACCATGAATGGGATGAAGCTACTTTTAAGAGATGTCAGGCATGTTCCAGATATGCGCCTGAATCTGATCTCCGTAGACAAGCTCGATGAGGAAGGTTACTGCAATACCTTCCATAATGGCCAATGGAAGCTCACGAAGGGCTCATTGGTGGTGGCGCGGGGCACGAAGCAGTCAAAGTTGTACGTGACCCAGGCGAGCATCTCCCAACAAGTTATAAATGTTGCGGAGAATGATAGCAATATCAAGTTGTGGCATAGACGTCTTGGCCACATGAGTGAGAAGTCAATGGCGCGTTTGGTAAAGAAGAACGCCTTACCAGGTCTAAACCAGATCCAGTTGAAGAAGTGTGCTGACTGTTTAGCTGGGAAACAAAACAGAGTTTCGTTCAAAAGATTCCCTCCTTCCAGAAGGCAAAATGTGTTGGATCTGGTACACTCAGATGTATGTGGACCTTTCAAGAAGTCCCTCGGTGGTGCCCGATATTTCGTGACCTTTATTGATGATCATTCACGAAAGACATGGGTATACACGCTGAAGACCAAGGATCAAGTGTTTCAAGTTTTCAAACAGTTTCTGACCTTGGTGGAAAGAGAGACTGGTAAGAAGTTGAAGTGCATCCGGACAGACAATGGCGGTGAATACCAGGGTCAATTTGATGCTTACTGTAAAGAGCATGGTATTCGACATCAGTTCACACCTCCTAAAACTCCCCAGTTGAATGGCTTGGCTGAGAGGATGAACAGAACTTTGATCGAGAGAACCAGATGTTTACTCTCTCATTC
This sequence comes from Nicotiana sylvestris, assembly GCF_000393655.2. Classification (NCBI taxonomy): domain Eukaryota; kingdom Viridiplantae; phylum Streptophyta; class Magnoliopsida; order Solanales; family Solanaceae; genus Nicotiana; species Nicotiana sylvestris. Next base: position 150,719,842 of record NC_091060.1, read on the forward strand.
AAAGTTACCAAAGGCTTTCTGGGGTGAAGCTCTAGTTACAGCAGCCTATGTGCTGAACCATTCACCCTGTGTCCCTCTTCAGTACGAGGCTCCAGAAAAGATTTGGTCAGGAAGAGATATCTCTTATGATCAATTACGGGTATTTGGCTGCAAAGCCTATGTCCATGTTCCGAAAGATGAAAGGAGCAAACTTGATGTCAAGACAAGGGAGTGTGTATTCATCGGCTATGGTCAAGACATGCTTGGCTATAAGTTCTATGATCCGGTGCAGAAGAAGCTCGTCAGGAGTCGAGATGTCGTGTTCGTTGAGGACCAAACAATTGAAGACATTGACAAAGTAGAGAAGTCCACTGATGATTCTGCTGAGTTTGAGTTGCCTCCAACAGTGGTGCCGAGACAAGTTGGAGATGATGTTCAGGATAATCAACCTGAAGCCCCTGATCTTCCTAATGAAGATGAACCAGCAGATACTGAAGGTAACGAGGACAATGGTGATGATGATGCAGACGAGGAGGATCAACCTCAACCACCAATCCTCAATAACCCTCCTTATCACACAAGATCTGGAAGAGTTGTGCAACAGTCTACCAGATATTCTCCACATGAGTATGTGTTACTCACTGACGGGGGAGAACCCGACAGCTTTGAAGAAGCTATTGATGATGAACATAAGGAGAAGTGGATAGAAGCCATGCAAGACGAGATGAAATCCTTGCATGAGAACAAGACGTTTGAGCTGGTGAAGTTGCCGAAAGGCAAGAGAGCTTTGAAGAATAAGTGGGTGTTCAAGATGAAGCATGATGAACACAATTCCCTTCCGAGATTCAAAGCAAGATTGGTCGTCAAAGGTTTCAATCAAAGGAAAGGCATTGACTTTGATGAAATATTCTCACCAGTTGTGAAAATGACCTCAATACGCACGGTGCTGGGATTAGCAGCAAGCCTCAACCTGGAGGTTGAGCAGATGGATGTAAAAACCGCCTTCCTACATGGTGATTTGGAAGAGGAGATATACATGGAGCAACCAGACGGTTTCCAGCAAAAGGGGAAAGAGGACTGCGTTTGTAGATTGAGGAAAAGCCTCTATGGCTTAAAACAGGCACCAAGGCAGTGGTACAAGAAGTTCGAGTCGGTGATGGGGCAACACGGCTACAAGAAGACAACTTCAGACCATTGTGTGTTCGCTCAGAAGTTTTCTGACGATGATTTCATCATCCTATTGCTCTATGTGGATGATATGTTGATTGTTGGCCGGAATGTTTCCAGAATTAATAGCTTAAAAGAACAGCTAAGCAAGTTCTTCGCCATGAAAGACTTGGGGCCAGCAAAACAGATCCTTGGGATGAGGATTATGCGAGACCGAGAAGCCAAGAAGTTATGGTTGTCTCAGGAGAAGTACATCGAGAAGGTACTTCAACGGTTCAACATGGAGAAAACTAAAGCAGTTAGCTGTCCTCTTGCTAACCACTTTAGATTGAGCACCAAGCAAAGCCCGTCAACAGATGATGAGAGAAGAAAGATGGAGCGGATTCCATATGCTTCAGCAGTAGGAAGTTTGATGTATGCCATGGTTTGTACACGGCCAGATATCGCTCACGCTGTAGGAGTGGTAAGTAGATTTCTTTCTAATCCAGGAAAGGAACATTGGGATGTTGTTAAGTGGATTCTCAGGTATCTTCGAGGAACCTCCAAACTATGCTTATGTTTTGGAGAAGACAACCCTGTGTTGGTTGGCTATACTGATGCAGATATGGCCGGAGATGTTGATTCTAGAAAATCAACTTCAGGATACTTGATTAACTTTTCAGGGGGAGCTGTGTCATGGCAATCAAAGTTGCAAAAATGTGTTGCATTATCAACTACTGAAGCTGAATTCATCGCAGCAACGGAGGCTTGCAAAGAATTGATATGGATGAAGAAGTTCTTAACTGAACTTGGATTTTCGCAAGACGGTTATCAGTTATTTTGTGATAGTCAAAGTGCTATCCACCTTGCGAAGAATGCCTCATTCCATTCCAGATCCAAACATATTGATGTGAGATATAATTGGATCAGGGATGTGTTGGAGAAGAGGATGTTGCGGCTTGAAAAGATCCATACAGACGAAAATGGATCGGACATGTTGACCAAGACTTTACCGAAAGGGAAGTTTGAGTTCTGTAGAGAAGTTGCAGGGATAGTGGATCCACCATATAGTTGGAAGGGGGAGAATTGTTAGTTTTTCCAACAATTATGGTGATGTAGGGGAGAGGTAAGCAATGATGCAACTCTCCTTAGTGAGATAAGCAATGATGCAATGAGTGGTAGGTGAGATGGGAATATTGCAAATTGATCCTTCTTGGTAGGTGAGATTTGCACTTTTGGTCCCTATCTCAAAACTATAAATACCCCCTTCCATTTCATTGTATAACACACCAAAAAATATATCAAAACTCAAGAAGAAAGAGTTTGAGAGGGAGAGAGATATAGTTCCTTTAGGAATGTTTCCTAACAGGGGAGTGACAAAATAGTGAGTAGAAATACTAGTCGGGTATTTTTCGGGAAACACTTTTGTGTGCGCCACTATTTTGGGTAGAGCTCAGGAATTGTTGTACCTCCAAATTATTGGGGAAGTCTCTCTTTGTATGCCTGCTAAATGTTTTAGTGGAAGTTGGTGTCGGATTTGTGGACGTAGCCTAAACGTTTTAGGTGAACCACGTTAAATATTGTGTCATTTATTTTTGGTTTCATTGATCATTTATTTTATTCCGCTGTGCAGTAGTGTTTAGTGCCACCGGGTCCTAACAAAAAGGACATAAATCCTCTTCGACAACTCCATGAAAGAGAACAAGGTACTCATAAAAAAGGACATAAATCCAAACTTAGATTCATTTAAAAGTGAATGGCATTACTTGCCTGTGTGATGACAACCATGAAAATCAACTGTGGTATCCCAACTTCGATACATTCTGCAATCTACAAAATAAAGTTTACAAAAAAGTAATTAGTGAACGTGTTTTCAGCAATCTGATGTTCTCATCTTTCCAGAGAGCATATTTTAATCCAAAGCATATATTATACGAGAAATCTAGGAAATTCTCACCAATGGGAAACCGAGATGGTAGAGCCCTAGTCCAGTCAAAGTAACAAGTGGTGTCACAGATAGAGGGCTAAGTAGCCTAAATTACAGAAGAAAAAGTAAGAAATGCAGAAGTTATGCAGCAAATAAAGTTGATGACCTAAAGTTGAATATTCCACATGCTCAAGCCTGATCAGATTACACACACCTTACAAGATTTCTCCACAGGCCAAGGAAGCCCATTATAATTTGGAAACCAGAAGTAACAATAAGAGCTCCCTGTATGCCTCTCATTGTATGCATAAAACTCTGTGAAAATCAGTCACAAAAACAAATTCAAGAAACATCAGCTGAATTGACAACCTTCCCACCAACCTCCCCCCCAAAAAACCAAAACAATTCAAAATTCCATGCAGAGGCGGATGCAGCTTATAAGTAATAAGTATAATAAGTTCAACTGAACCAATATTTTTGACACGGAGCGTTTCAGCGTGTCAACAAATATCCAATTCAGATCCTCATAATGTGTTCAGTGCGAATAACCTTAAAGATTGAACCCAGCTAGTATAAATCTTGGATCCGCCTCTGGTCCCACACCCCTCCTACCCGAAAAGAGAGGAAGAGATGAAAATATTATACTACCAGCTCAGGATCCTGAAGAACTGAGGACCTATTAGCCTGGATAATTGAGGTAATTGGTATCAAGTATGCATATGAACCACCTATTACCAATGGCAATCTGGTCCCAAATAAGGATTGTAGTAATGTATTCACTCCTGAAATGAACAGCATTGTCTGTACTACTTTTGCCTTCTCATCCTACAATATAAAATCACTGACTTAAAATCAATTGAATCAATAAAAGGATAATACACAAGATCAATTAGCTAGCGTCAGCAATCCAAAAAAAAAATAAAAAAATAGTCATAATGTTAAGGAATTGAAGAAATTCTTACATTGCCACCTCCCATTTGAGGAACTAGGATGCTTGGAATTAAGACAATATTACCAAGACTCAATATGTAATGTTGAAACCCCAAGAATAATCCTTCTGCTGCATTTTTCCATAAAATAATCATAGTCAGTAAAATATCTTTTTTCGACGAAATTAACAATAATTGACAAAATGGTCTTGACTTAATTTTCACGTACACAAAGGTGGTGGGCTGTTAACACAGTATTGTACATTCTTAAGTTGCTCCATAACTGGATGAGCATGTAATTCCTCTGCTTTTTTAGCTCCACTCTCACCACCTCCACTAGACATTGTTGAAATTTAGAGATTGTTTGGTTTTAGAGAAAGTTCAAATTGGCGCTAAAGATTTTTTTCCTTTGTAGCAAAAAGGTGAACGTTACAAATTATTTGTTATAATTAGATATTGATATGGAACTAATGAGTACATTGCCGTTACTAATATTATGCCTTAGTTTTAAATAGTGAAATATATGTATTTAATATCTGATACCAAAATAACTCATCCTCATGGATGAAAAAATCCCTGTGCTTCAGTATCTTGTGCTGTGCCTCCTACAAAATAGTGGAGTAATAGTAATTTCAATGTTAAGTCCTCAAAATTCTCTGAAAAGGTTAAATGAGATCATTAATTGGATACGTATTCTTTCAGCCCTGATATCTGGAATCCAGATTCATTATTCAATACATTATCCCCATGAGATAACAACTTTATACTAATAGCAATTATATTAATGTGAAAAATCAAAGTAAGGCTCATACAACAACATACCCAGTATAATTCTACATAGTGGGGTGGAGGGTAGTGTACGCAGACATTACCCCTATCTTGTGGAAGTAAAAAGGTTGTTTCCAATAGACCCTTGGCTCAGGAAAGTATAAGCACCACAAATAAAGAGATAAACAAGAAGGGACAACACCGAAAAGCTATATAAAAGCAGCATAAACAACAACACGATAGCAAGATGATCGAAATGCAAGAAACGACAGGTAGTCATGAAAACTCAATACCAACAGAATACGAGAGTACGTACTAATACTACCGATATGATAATCCAGATGTCACGACCCAAACCGATGGGTCATGACGAGTGCCCGAGTCCTACATGTCGAACACCCCTAATCATGCGTCTAAGATATAAACATGGATAACATCTGCTGGATTACGAGAATAACATACGTGAGGAAACCTGTCCAAAAAATATATATACATACACGTGCGAAATACGTAGGGCGAGCCGACAAGGCTGCTATATAGACAACTACATATCCAAAACTGAAAGCCGTCAAGGCCACATACTACCCAACTATACATGACTGTCTACAGACCTCTAACAGAATATACAACTGTACAAGCACTGGACTGGGTCCCGTCATACCCATATATGTAAACAAACATATCATACCAAAATCCAAAGCAGCCCCAGATCAAATGGAGCATACTAACTCTCACTGATCAAGGATCCTAAGAAGGGGGACCATCTGCCTGTCTACCTGTACTTGCGGGCATGAAACGCAGGCCCCGGGAAATAGGGTGTCAGTACAAATAATGTTCTGAGTATGTAAGACATGAAAATTAGTACATAAAAGACATATATGAAATATGGAATAAAGAATTCCGCTTGCAAGTCTAAATAACTTTGTAAATGATGAAATAGAAGACCAATTTTGGAGAATTTTCCTTTTCTATATATTCATTTGATCTTTTACTGTACAAGGACTGTGTATAAATACAAAAGGAAAAGAATTTGTGCATAACTAACTATCCTATGTGTCCTTATTGTATTGGCTAGTCTATAACAAACAAAGAATAAAATTTATAGCTATTGCTTTCTTCTATTCCCTTCTATTCTCTTCTATTGGGCTTGATATTGGGCAGACGGATAAAGAGGCCCAAAAGACTGAAGTGAGCTGAGTTGAGGAGGCCCAATGTTGAGCAGCCCATATCTGGAACTGAGGCGAACAAAACAAGGCAAACTTGTTGTCTTTTACAGATAACCTAAATTATATCAAACCCTATACTCAACTCAAACCCTTTTCTTTATCAAACACTATAGACGAATCTAAGATTCCTTCATCTCCAACAACCCTCCTCAAGTTGGAAGGGGACGCAAGAACACCCAACTTGCCCAAAAGTCTATGGTGAAGTGGCCCTGTGAGAGACTTTGTGAATATATCTGCCAATTGAGAAGAGGATCGAACAAAGGACAGAGAAATTAGACTGGCGAGAAATTGTTGAAGAACAAAGTGGCAATCGATTTCCACATGTTTCGTTCTCTCATGAAACACGGGGTTCTTTGCGATGTGGATTGCTGCTTGACTATCAGAGTGCAAAGGAACAGGAAGAGAAATTGGAACAACGAGGTCCTCAAAAAGATGCACAAGCCATATGAGCTCGACAACTACTCGCCTTATCAAGCTATACTCAGCTTCAGTAGAGCTTAGGGCGATGAAAGTCTGTTTCTTGGACTTCCAGGATACGGGAGACCCTCCAAGGGAAATGTAAAAGCCACTAATAGATTTATGAGATTTAGGACAAGTACCCCAGTCGGAATCACAAAAGGCGAGCAATTGAAAAGAGGGTGATAAAGACATAAACAATCCAAAACCAGGGTCCTTGAGCAAATATCAAAGAACACGAAGAGCCGCAAACATGTGAGGTTGCCGGGGATTCTGCATATATTGACTGAGGTGATGCACCGTAAAAGAAAGATCCGGCCTTGTATGGGATAAGTAGTTTAACTTACCTAACAAATGACGATAAAAGGTCGGATCTGGAAGAGGATCACCTTTGTTGGCCAAGAGTTTGATAGTTGGATCAAGTGGGGAGGAAACAAGAGCTTTGTGCAAGACATCAAACTCAGTGAGAAGATCCAGGGCAAATTTACGCTGGGACAGGATCAGACCTGAAGATTCTCGTAGTACTTCCATGCCCAAAAAATAATGTAAGGTCCCTAAGTCTTTGATTTTGGACTCTTGATTTAAGAATATCTTTAAAGCACGTAGTTCTTCAGCATTATTTCCTATGAATAGAACGTCATCCACGTAGACTGCAACTATGGATATTAAGGAATCCGGCTTCTTAAAAAATAGAGAGTAGTCATTCAATGAGTGTGAATACCCTTTAAAATTTATAGTTGCCATTAACTTAGCATACCACTGATGAGAAGCTTGACGTAAACCATTAAGTGATTTCTTCAAATGACAAACTTGAGTAGAAGAAGGTGGTGAAAAACCAATAGGAAACTTCATATAAACCTCTTCATTAAGATCACCATGTAAAAAGGCGTTGTTAACATCTAATTGGTAGATTCCCCAACCCTTCTTCATAGCTATAGCAAGAATGCATCTAATTGTAGTCATTTTCACTACAGGTGAAAATGTTTCAGTAAAATCCACTCCTTCCCTTTGAATATCACCTCTTACTACTAGCCGAGCCTTTAGCCTTTCCACACTACCATCTGAATGTTGTTTCACCTTATACACCCATTTGCAAGGTAGTGCTTTCCTACTAGGGATAGTTCCACTACTTTCCAGGTTTGATTCTGTTCAAGAGCTTCAATTTCCTTAGCCATGGATTCCTGCCAACCTGGGTGATGTGCTGCTTGACTGTAACTGGTAGGTTCTTGAATATTAGACAGGAAATTTAGTAAATGCCGATTTAAGGTAGAAAGCTCAGAGAAAGGAAAACTAGGAGGTGTAACAGGTGAGAGAAAACAGGAAGTGCTAACATTTGTAAGTTGAATAACATTGCAAATGTAATCTTTGAGATAGACTGGAGGGTTATGGGATCTAGATGACTTTCTGATCAAGTTGTCTATCATATGTTCAGATGTAGAAGGTGAGGTAGTGGGAATAGGAGAAAGGGAGGCAGTAGGGACAGGAGAATATTGAATTTGGGAAGGTGTGAGTGGGGGAGCAGGAATAGGAGAGAAAGGTATGGTAGAAGGAGATATAGGGTGAGAGATGAATGCAGGAGAGATGGGAGCTGTATTCTCATTAGCTGGTGATGGGGGTTGTACTGCTAGGATTGAGTAGTTTAGAAGTAGAGTGTTGAAGTAGTTTAGAAGAGAAAGGATAAACTTCCTCATGAAAAACAACATCTCTGGAAATAAAAGGCTTTAAAGTTTTGAGGTTTAGAACTTTATAACCTCTTTTACCATGTGGATATCCAGAAATACACATGGTATTGCCCTAGGTTGAAACTTTGTTCTATGGATGGAAAGGGTAGAGACAAAACACAGACATCCAAAACATTTTAACTTTGTGTAATCTGGTTTAGAATGAAAAAGAACCTCATAAGGTGTTTTAAAATGAAGAACCTTTTAGGGAAACCTATTAATGAGGTAAGTTATTGTTAAAATACAATCACCCCAAAAAGAAATAGGTAAACTAGATTGAAAGAATAGAGCTCTAGAAGTCTCCAACAAATATTTATGTTTTCTCTCCACAACTCTATTTTGTTGTGGAGAAGCAGTACTGGTAGTCTGATGTATAATTCCTTGGGAAAGAAAAAAATCTAACTGGGCAGTCCCACTCCTAACTCAAAGACATTATCTGATCTAATGGCCTTAACCTTTGCATGAAACTATCTTTCTTCCATAGCCAAGAATGATTTTAAGACTGAAAAAGCATTTGATTTGTTGCTCAATAAGTAGGTCCATGTACCTCTACTATAGTCTCCACAATAGTTAGAAAATACTTAAAGCCATCATAAATAGGTTTATTATAAGGGCCCCATGTATCAATATGAATTAATTCAAAGATGTGCTTTGAGGTAATGCTGCTTATGGGAAATGGGAATCTAGATTGTCTTGCCATAGGATAAACAACACAAGGAGTATAAGACTTTGATGAAATAGAAGTAAGAATAGTAGAAATGTTTTCATATTACTGAAAGGCATATGGACTAACCTATAGTGCCATAGCTTATCTTTTACATTGGAAATAGAACTAAAACAGGAATATAAAGTACGTACATATTGTCTTAGATTAAGCTTCCTGCTAGAAAGAAAACTATTGCTAGACTTGGATGAAATACTGGGAATGGCTACTATTTGCCTTGATTTAAGGATGTAGAGTCCTGCCTTCTCCTTACCAATCTCCAGAGGGCTCTTCAATGAAAGGCCCTACAGACAATATGAAGAAGAAGTAGAAAAGAGTGGATGTTTTAACTGCTTACACAACTTGTGAACAGATAAAAGATTATATTTGAAATAAGGGATATAGAGAACATTTAGAAGTATTAGATTAGAAAACAGAATGACTGAGCCATAGTGAGTTACCAGAACCTTTTGAGAATTTGGCAAGTTAACAATTCTAGGCTTGATTAAAGGTTTAAGGACACAGAAAAGTTTCCTATTGTAGGTCATATGTTCTGAGGCTCCACTGTCTAATATTCAAGACTGACTACTAATTTCAATGAAATAGGTAGGAGAATTAAAGAAGGAAGGTATACCAGCATAATTAGCATTTTCAAAAGCATCGGAGGAAGTTCCTGCCACTTGTTGTCCAAGCTTAACTTGCTAAAGGAGCTGGAGTAGTTGAACTACATTCTCTTGGGTGCGTGATTTTGTCTCTGAAACACTGATTGCCTGTTCATTTTCATCAACTGCATTAAGAGCATTGTTGGCTTGTATTGGACCTTGGAACTTATTCTGTCTTGTAAACTTAAAGTGTGTTGGAAAACCATGGATCCTATAACACTTGCCAATAGTATGTCCTGGCCTTTTACAGTAGCCACAAATGGTTGAAACCCTTTTATAATGATTCATACCCTTTTGATCTCTCTGCTCATTGTGTCTCTTCCCCCATCCTGGCTGATTAGCAACAATAAAAGAAGCAAAGTCTCCTAGATAAGCAGGAGTTGCATGAATCTCCCTCTGCTTTTTATCTTGGATCACTAAGGAGTATGCTTCTCCAATAGTGGGCAGAGAAGAAGATAACATAATGTTACTTATTACTCCTATGAAGCACTTATTTAAACCCATTAGAAATTGTAACAACCTTTCATCTTGATGAGCTTTATGGTTCTTTATTTTAGCTCCACAATCACAATCACACACACAAGCTGAAAAAGTGTTAAGAGCATCAAGCTCATCCCATAAGCTCTTCATCTTAGTAAAATAAGTTGTAACACTAGAATTTTCTTGCACCACATCACTTAGCTCCTTTTGCAGTTGAAAGAGTTTAGCTCCATTTATCTGACCAAATCTATCTTCTAGGTCAGCCCAAAGGTCTTTAGCACTTTGTGAATACAACACACTTTCTGCTATTTCTTTGGAGAGTGAGTTGAGAAGCCAAGAAAGAACCATATCATTGCAACGCGCCCACACTCTTTGAAGACCTGAATCAGCAGCAGGAACAACTAGGGTTCCATCAATGAACCCTAGATTGTTCTTAGTAGACTGAGCTATCACTACTGCTCTTCTCCATCCTCCATAACCTCTGCCATCAAACATAGAAGAAACAAAGCTCATACCAGGATAATCTGAAGGATGGAGGTAATAAGGATGTGCTGAATCAACAACACTAGAAACAACAGATCCTGCAACAATAGAAACTCCAGTAGCACGAGTAGATGAACTCAACAAATCGCTGGGCTGACTTTCAGTCGCCATTATAGTAAGGAAGAAAGAAAAGGAAAATGATGTAGTGTGAATCTAAAGCAGATCAAACCTGCTCTGATACCATGATGAAATAGAAGAACAATTTTGGAAAATTTTCCTTTTCTGTATATTCATCTGATCTTTTACAGTACAAGGACTGTGTATAAATACAAAAGGAAAAGAATTTGTGCATAACTAACTATCCTATGTGTCCTTATTATATTGGCTAGTCTATAACAAACAAAGAATAAAATTTACAGCTGTTATCTTTCTTCTATTCCCTTCTATTCTCTTCTATTGGGCTCGATATTGGGCAGACGGATAAAGAGGCCCAAAAGACTGAAGTGAGCTGAGTTGAGGAGGCCCAATGTTGAGCTACCCATATCTGGAACTGAGGCGAACAAAACAAGGCAAACTTGTTGTCTTTTACAGACAACCTACATTATATCAAACCCTATACTCAACTCAAACCCTTTTCTTTATCAAACATTATAGACGAATCTAAGATTCCTTCATCTGCAACAGTAAATCCTGAAACATTTATAATGTCATGCACATGCGTGTAAATATCGTGTCATGCATAGGTAGTAGGTGTACATAACATCATCAAGCCTTTGAGGCCCATCATATCATCTCGGTCACTGTGAGCAAAATCATCAACATATACTAGCTGATCAGGTAGTGGTGCATATATAATGCCATAACCTGTTCCCATATTCCATATACATATAATATACGCGTATATAATGTCATCTGATCATGGGTCAATGTACATGTATAAATGAATGAAATGCATAAAAAATATGTTAATAAGATCAATATACCTTTCAGATAAACTTTATCGACTACGTATTATTTTGAGACTCATGAATAGAAGATATAATAATATGTCACATGGGGAATCAAGAACATAGACACCCCTAGTACTTCTATGAATAGAGTTACTTACGAAAGCTGTGCGTTTGCTCGTTTCGTTTGCATCATTTGGATCATGCCAAAAAGAAAGAAGGGATAGCCTTAACATACCTGAGCTGGTTCTCTGGACAATCCTTCTAACACACGATAATTGTAACAAAACTCGTGACAGCAAGATCGGAGTAGGGAAAAATCCGTATGATATTCTTGAGAAAGATTATACCAGGCTTCTTTAGAATTGCAAAAATGTCACGTTGCTAAAATGCTTAAGGAATTTTTGCTTGAATTCTTGTTGAAGCAGAAATGTCACATTACTAAGTTGCCTACCATTTTGATATAAGCACCTCTCTTTCAAGTAGATAGGTCTTATGCTTTAAATGGTGTGGGCAGCACACGCTAGGTGACTAAGCCCCATAATCTACTTAAATGAGCCAACTTTCAATCATAATTTAAGAGTCATAATTAAGAATTATTTCAACTTACTTAAAATACTACTCACTTTTAACATACCTTATACACCTTACTATCATGATCATGTTGTACCTTGTATAACACTAGTCCATAAATACCGGTTACTATAGCTCGAATCGTATTTTATTCCAAATTGACAATCTTCAATGAAACTCATTTTTTATTCATTTACCCTTTATCCTTCATGGCACTTTACTTATCGCCTATTATAAATAGCATAAATGCTCATAACATTTTTTGAAAAGGGGAGTGAAGAAGAAAACAACAAAAAAAAAAGATGCTGAAGAAGACCATGAATAGTGATTTGGTCACTATTCATCGGCCATAACTCTTTCATCCGGAGAGGGAACACTACAAAATTGGTCTTAAAAGAACACCATTATCATCACAAACAACCTCCCTTTGTTTTTTCACTAATTTCTATATCAAGAAGTTACAGATCTTAAGTCTAGTTTTATTACTGTAGCAACACATCTCTCTTGTTGAATTATCTAGCAGATATTCGATCTAGATTTTGGCTACTATTAATGTAGCATCACGTTTCTTCAGTGTTTTACAACTTTCACGCAAAGTATCCAGATTTTGAAGAACTCCTTGTAGTATTAGAATCGTCCTTAGTGTTTTGGTAGAGTGCTGCCATGGCCAGTGGCCAGCCACCCTCTCACGTTGGGCCACCTCCACAACCACCCCCAACATCACCCAGCCTTCTAATGGCACAAAACCTATGGACTATGCAAATGCTGTAAAACCTACGAATAGCACTTCGACAATGCAAGAATGTGCAGATGTAGTTGAGCCAATTCCTCCAAGACAAGCCCATATATTTCAAGGACAACCAACTGTACGATTTTCTGAAGTAGAAGTTGAACGCATGAATTTAATGGAAGGTTTGCAACAGGCCGTTGTTTGCAAATTTTCATACCGATGGCCAGATATCAATGAAATACGTCGCATTGTTCCTTTACAGTGTGGTATCAAAGCTAAATGCAACATTGGATATCTACGTGATAGGCACATTTTGATTCGTTTTTCATTATGGCAAGATTATGTAGACTTCTCGTCAAAAGGTGTGTATTATGTAAAGGATAAGCTTGGAAATGAATATCAATTAAGAACCTTGATTTATGATGCTAAATTTAAAGTTGACGAAGAGACTCCTAAGGTAATAGCGTGGATCTCATTCCCTAATCTGCTGCCTACTTATTTTGTAAGAGAAAGCTTGTTCTCCCTAGCTTCTACAGTCGGTAAACCCCTCCATTTGGACTTGGCTATTGTCAAGAAAACTAGACCTAGTTGTGCTTGCGTGAAAGTATTGGTGGACCTGCTAACAGACCTGCCTAAGAAGGTTCGATTAGACATTGTTAATGAGCCTACTGGAGATATTAGAACTGAGTGGGTGATTATAAAATATGACTATCTACCAAAGTATTGTAAGGAATGTAAGCTTTAGGGCCATGATGTGTTCGAATGCTGGAAAATTCATCCTGAACTAATGGCCAGCAGAAATGATGAAAAGAAGGCTTCAACTGATGCTGTAGTGCAGCCTAACAAGGACAACAAAACAAACAATGCTCCAATAATGGTTCTTACAAGTGGGAAAGTTGTTGGCAATCAAGTTGCTCAATCGAAGGAGGTCAAAGATAGGAGAGTGCAAGCAAAAGAGAAGCAGGCAGCAGATTTAGCAAATACTGGACAAGAAATCGTGGCTGTAAACAATCAAAAAGGAATTACACAGCAAGTTCAGACAACAAATAGTTTTGCATGTTTAGAAGTGGAAAACAGTGAAGAACTTTGTACAAATCAGCTCATTGACAGTGTTGTCCGAAATGCCTCCAAGTCCATAATTCTTGTGACTGAAAATAATGCAGACCCCATTAATATTCATACAGTTGCGGAGAATGAGTCAGAAGAGATGCAATTTGATTTTTCGACTTGACAAATGGTACAAAAGGTAACTTCACCTAGTTCATCTAGGAGACCATTAGCTATGTTAGAACCAAAGAAACTGAACCATGCAACACCTACTTTCAATCCTACAACAATAAGAAATCATGCAACAAATAGGGAATCAACAGCAGATTGTGTACAACAAGATTTGGGGAATGAGCAACATTTTAACAATTACTCAACTGCCCAATGGGTGCAAGAAGCATTCAAAAATAATATAGTTCAGGCCAATACCTCATGTCAAGACATTCCTTCACAGGACACCAAAGTTGAACAACATTTAACAAACAATAAAGAGAATGACTTAATTGAAGATACAAATTTTGAGAAATTCAGGACCAATGAAAAAGATAAATGGGCAGGAGGGAGATTATGGATCAACCAAATAGAGGAAGTCTTAGCAGATGGGCAGATTCCAAATACAATGCATAGTGAAAAAGAATTTGGAGGAAATGAAGTGGAAGATGAGAATCAAAGTGTTAATTTTAATGCCAATGCAATCAATATTCAAACCATAAGTGAATGCACAAATGCAGCAGAAGAAAAGACAAAAGAGGGGAACATCAATATTATAGATCCAGAAGGGATTTTACATAATGATTTTAGTAATGTCTTGAAAGAAGCTAAAAATGCAGACAAGAACCAACAGAAAAATTCAGACAAGAACCAAGAGAAGACAATGCAAGTCTATGCAAAAAGTGTTGTACCATTGAGCACAGGGAAGGATGTAGCAGGAAGTGTTGTTCCATCGAACAATACACAGCTGTTGACAAATGAACTTGAAGAAAAATATGCTGAACTTACCAATCAGGAAAAAGATGCTAAACTTACCAATCAGGCATATGATGTTGTGACATCAAAAGAAGCAATAGAAGCACATGACCAAGTTGGCCACGCAGAACTTAAAGGTAGAGACATGGATGAGGAATCCACTACACAAAATTTCCTTAATGTTGCCAAGCAGGGTGATCTGTCGCCAAGGCTTATTGATAGAGTAAAATCTGTAACAAAAGGAAAAAAGAAATAGTCAAAACAGACATCTACTGTCCCAGCCAGTGGAGTACAAACAAGGAGAACACTGTCCAAACCCCAAAACATTTAATGGATGCAATTATATGGAATGTAAGGTCAGTAAATACAATGCAAGCATTTGAAAGGCTGATTACAATGCACAAAAAATATCACTTTGAGTTCATAGGAATCCTTGAGCCTATGCAATAGTCTCACAAAATGGAGAGGTATAAAGAAAGAATTGGTTTGGCACAGGCTGTGGTGAATGTATCAAACAAGATTTGGGCTTTTATTGATGAAATATTTGAGGTTACTATTCTGTATAACATGACTCAACAACTGACTTTGAGATTAACGCACACTGAAACACATGTTGAGCTCATCCTTACACTAGTTTATGCCAAATGTGATCGCATTGAAAGAATTGAACTATGGGATTCTTTGTATGCAATGACATCAGATATGACACTACCATGGCTAGTTGGAGGCGACTTTAGTGTGATATGGGATGAGGAAGAGAAATTTGGAGGCTTACCAGTTTCTCTCATTGAAGTAGATGACTTTAGGCATTGCATCAATACCTGCAACTTGACAAATTTGGGATTTAAAGGAAGCATATTTACATGGTGGAATGGAAGATCAGAGGAAGTCTGCATTTTTAAAAGATTGGACAGATGTTTTGGCAATCATGAATTGCAACAGACCTTTCCTGGATTGGAGGTAACTCACCTGTCCAAAATTGGGTCTGATCATTGCCCAATGCTGCTGAAATGTGATATAGAAACTCCTCCAATTAAGAAGTCATTCAGATTTCTTAACTTCTGGACTAAGCATGAAACCTTCATAGATTTAGTAAAGGAGAATTGGAATGCTGATTTTAGTGCTAACCCTTTCTGCATTTTTAACTACAAGTTAAAGAAGCTTAAGAAAGCACTATCTACCTGGAGCAGAGCTACATATGGGGATATATTCCAGAAGATTGCAAGCCTTGAGGAGGTGGTCTTGGTTCATGAAAGACAATTTGAAGTCAATCCTACACAGATGATTAGACAAAGATTACAACAGGTCCAAGCTGAAATGATTAAATATCTTGCATTAGAAGAAGAATTCTGGAGACAAAAAGCTGGCATGTTATGGTTCAAAGATGGTGATAGAAACACTAAATTCTTCCATGCTCAAGTTAATGGGAGAAGGAAGAGACTGAAATTATCAAGGATCCAGAATAGCCTTGGTAACTGGATTGAAGAAGATCACTTAATAGCAGAAGAAGCACTAAAGTTCTACAAGGATCAATTTACTGAGAGCGCAGTCCCAAATGATTTCGATATTCTAAATCATGTACCTTCAATGGTAGATAGTGATCATCATGAAAGATTGATGGCCTTGCCTTCCAATGAAGAAGTGAAGAGAGCAGTTATGGGGTTGAATGGAGACTCAGCTGGTGGACCGGATGGTTTCATTGGAGCCTTTTACCAAACATGCTGGGAAATTATTGAAGAAGATGTTGTCCAAATGGTCAAGGCTTTCTTTTGCAGTTAGCGGCTGCTAAAGAGTGTTGTGCACACAAACCTGGTTTTATTACCAAAGAAAAAAGAAGTTATGACCTTTGCAGATATGAGACCAATCAGTCTTAGTAACTTTGTTAACAAGATTTTCTCTAGGGTTATTCATGAGAGGTTGGTTGAATTATTACCAAACATAATCTTAGAGGAACATGCAGGTTTTGTGAAGGGCAGGAGCATAGTTGAGAATGTACTGTTAACTCAAGAAGTCATTACGGATATCAGGTTGAGAACAAAAGCAGGTCCAAACGTTGTGATTAAGCTTGATATGAAAAAAACTTACGACAGGCTATCATGGCTATTCCTGACCAAAATACTAAGGAAAATGGGATTTTCTGAAGCTTTTATTGGCTTGATCTTTAATTTGATTGGGAACAATTGGTACTTTGTGCTTATAATTGGCCAGCCTAATGGTTTCTTCAAATCATCGAGGGGAGTTAAACAGGGTGACCCTTTGTCACCAACTCTATTTATTCTAGCAGCAGAAGCACTTTCTCGGGGATTGAATTCACTACACACTAACCTGTATTTCTGTGGATTTGGAATGCCAAAATGGAGCCCAAAAATAAATCATCTATCATACGCTGATGATACAATCATTTTCTGCTCATCTGATGAAACTTCATTGAGACTTGTCATGGAGTTTCTGCAAGCCTATGAATCATCATCTGGTCAACTGGTGAACAAAACCAAATCAGCCACATACCTGCATCATTTAACGGATAATGAGGTGATTAACAAGGTGGAAATAATTATAGGTATATGAAGACAATATTTCCCTATGACCTATCTTGGTTGTCCTATTTTTTATGCAAGAAGAAGGGGAGACTATTACCAGGGATTAATCACCAAGGTTATGGACAAACTTCAGTCATGGAAGGGCAAACTCCTATCTGTATGAGGCAGAGCTGTTTTAATCGCAAATGTCCTGCAGAGTATCCCAATTCATATGCTGTCAGCAGCCAATCCTCCAAATTATGTGATCAACAAATTACATAGCATTTTTGCCAAGTTTTTCTCGAGCAGCAATGTCGGAGACAACACTAGACATTGGGCGTCTTGAACTAACCTTTGTATGACTTTTGACGAGGGAGGCATAGGCTTCAGGTCCCTGCATGACGTATCGAAGGCACTGTTCTGCAAATTGTGGTGGAATTTCAGGACTAAGCTCACTTTGTGGAGTGCATTTATTAGTCAAAAGTACTGCAAGAAACTAAATGCAGTAATTGTACCTTGGAAACGTGGATCCCGTGTGTGGAGAAAAGTGCTAGAATGTAGGGATTTGATTGAGCATCAAATCTACTGGAAACTGAGAATGGGATCAGCTCAATTCTGGTTCGATAATTAGACTGAGATGGGAGCCTTATATTTTCAGGTGCCTGCAGAGTTTGGTATCGATGAGGATATTCATAATGTCAACAATATGGTTGAAAATGGTATGTGGAATGTGGATAAAATGTTTGAGGGCCTACCTGAAGATTTGGCAAACCACATTGTGCAGAATATTAGACCACCAACTGAAAGTTCACAGCTAGATACTCCTTTCTGGATGCTTGAAACAAGGGGACATTTTACAGTAAAATCTGCATGGGATTACCTGCGAAGAAGAGCCAACCCAAAATTAGCTTACAAGATGATATGGGTAAAAGGTTTACCTTTCAAGATATCCTTCTTCCTGTGGAAGGTGTGGAAAGCCAAACTGCCACTTGATAATTTCTTGCGTAAAATATGATACTCCATGCCATCTAAATATTGGTGCTGTGCTGATCCTAAGGAGGAGTCTTTAGTACATTTGTTCTTCACATCAAATGCAGCTAGAAGTATTTGGAGTTACTTCCTGAGGAGAGCAGGAATTGCATTAGATGGGTTGTCATTACATCAAGCAATTACAAAGTGTTGGACAGCACCAATAGTACCTAGATTGAAGCCAGTGTTACAAGCTTTACCTGCATTCATTGTATGGGAACTTTGGAAGAGAAGAAACAGTTTGAAATATGGAGAAGCAATGTCAGTGAGCAAAGTTATTTACCAGGTGTCATCTACTTTGCAATCACTGGTCCAACTGAAAAAGCCAGGACTACAGGTGCCTCACAAGTGGCTGGACTTACTGACAATAATGGAGCAATACACACCTCGACTGAAATATGATAAAATGTTATGGGAATTTCCTTCAAGAGGATGGATCAAAGTGAATATGGATGGAGCATGTAGAGGGAATCCAGGGAGGAGTTCAATTGGTTTCTGCATAAGGGATGAGGCAGGTGATTTGATATATGCAGAAGGAAGGGAGATTTCTGAAGGAACCAACAATGAATCAGAAGCGGTAGCTATTGTGGAGGTATTGAAGATGTGCAAAAATCTTAATTATTGCCGGATATGGCTGCAGACAGATTCTATGCTATTAAAGAACATTATAGAGGAATCATGGAAGTCTCCATGGTATATTACTGAACATGTAGGGGAGATTTTAATATTGAAGGAACAAAGTACCATCAAGGTCACACACATTTTCAGAGAAGGGAATACATTAGCAGACCATCTTGCCAATTACGCTCTCGATGAAGGAAATACTGAATGCCATGGTTTCTGGGATCTGGACTCAAAAGGAAGGAGGATTATTAACGAAGATAAGATACAATGTCCTTACATAAGAGTGAAAGTTGCAAGGAATTAGAAGGAAAAGAGGATTCATTTTGTTATCACACTCGAATCATTCTGGAGGAGAGTTTGGATAGCAATTTTTTGGCTAACTTTGTTCACTTTTTTGCAGGTATTTCATCGAAGCTAAAGCCTAATCTTATAGTAGAATCTGAAATGGTGGTATTAATGCATTGCATTCAATCCACTGGGAGGACATTAAAGATGGGCTTTCGCACTTTTACAATATATTATACATGGAAACGACTCACGTCAAAGGGAAGTAATGCAATAGCATGGGAAATAAGCTGAGCACGTATTTTTTAAGAAGTTATGCACATTATCAGAAGCCAAATGGTTTAGAGTGTGCACCAACATGTAACGGATCTGAGCAAAGGACTGAAAGAAATCAATTCAGCATGCGAGTTGGAAACACAAGATACATATGCTTTCAGACAAGAACTGGAAGCTCACTTTTTCGATAATGCAAATGAACGAGTATTTTTTAATACAACTAACTGTGCATTGTGGCATTTACTGATTCATAAAAATCTTTTCATGTGCACACATGGGTTACTATGGAAGGCATGGCAGACAACACATGCTGTCGAGCAAAGGAATCACATGGAAAGGTGTAATACACATGGAAAGTTATCTAGGATACATAAAAGTATGCAATACTTTCGGATAATGGTACTATGGGATATAATTCTTTATGCTTCAGCTGTATGTGGAGCTCACGTGCTTCTGGATTCTACAGCACAAAGCTGTCTCTATTGGTTAGCTCAATCGAGGAATCAAAAGGATCGCAGCAATAGGGACAAAAGAGCCTCTAGATCGACATTGCATGTTTTCTGCAGATCACGCATGGCAGCAGATGCACGCATCATGCACGCTTTTTATGCTGTCCAATGTTATGCGATCAACATGTGGGAGAGACTATTGAGGAATATTGATACACGAACGGATGCTGGCAGCTTTATCCAAATCAGCTGGGGCGTGATTTTTTGGGAAGACATTGTAAATTCGAACAGGGATGCTCGGTAGTTTTCAAATGGAATTGCACGCCAAGAGTTACTCCTGAAAGTAACTTGAGTGTTATGGAGAGCATGTGAGTCTACTGAAAAGGGGAGCATGGGCCAAATCTCTTGGAATTAATACCAGCATGCTAGGGATTTTAGAGGAGCTCAGGTTTATATTTGTTTAATGATGGAGGATGAAGGGAACTCGATAAGATCTAGTCAAATGAGTGGAAACAAATTACAGCATGCGTGTTGGAAACAAAAGAGAAAACAGGTGTCGACAAAAGCTGGAATTGCTACAAATAACCGGGAATTTTTAATAGAAGGCACGTTGCATTGTGTGCTGTAAAAGCCTTTCACATGCACATTTTACATATGAAAGCCTGGAAGACAACAAATGCTGTCGAACAAAAATGGAATGTTATCTTGGATGCAGACTTGTATTTTACAAAGTTTAATAGAATTAATGTGATATCAATGTTGAGTGCAACACTCAATTTTGATAATAGGCTATTTGTTAAACTCAAATTTTATTCCTTTCATTTCGTAGGATATCATGACATTGTATTTTGTCTTTTATTTTGTTATAAATAAAACTAGCCCTAGGCGTTTGCCTAGCGGATTGACTAAAAAAATAAATAAATGCTCATAACCTGAAAAATAATCTCATCCCTGAGTCTACGTCGATTAACTTACGACGAAATTTTTACGTACGAAATGCGGGATATAACATCCTTCCCCCTTAGAAATATTTGTCCTCGAATGTTTAACTCCTCGGGATATATATAAATCTTGGCAGAGTTGCCTTTGTAACAGTACTGCTATCAACCGTTTCTGTAGATACTCAATAATTCAATGCCACATAGGACCATAATCATCAATCACGACAACGGCCTCACATGAATAGTGATAATAACTAACACAAGCATCCATACTCGTAACTTATGGCTATGATGTCTCAGCCGGATCTTGCTCTAGAAGAGGAAATAAGTGAGAATATCTAGACTTCATGTCTTCTTCGTCTTCCCAAGTCATTTCTTCCACATTGTTGTTTCTCCAAAGTACTTTCACCGAAGCTACGTCTTTAGTCCTCAATCTCCGAAATTGTCTATCTAGTATAGCAATGGGAGTTTCCTTATATGATAGCTGTTCTGTGACCTGAACATCATTAACTGACACAACTCTGGAAGGATTTCCGATACATTTACGGATCATAGACACATGAAAGACTGGATGTATAGATCCAAGTTAGAAGGCAAGTCTAACTCATATGCTACCTGGCCTACCTTACCTATGATCTTATATGGTCCAATGTACCGAGGGATAAATTTTCCTTTCTTTTCGAACCCCATAATGCCTTTCATCGGTGATATCTTTAGGAATACCCAGTCGCCAACCTAAAACTCCAAGTCTCATCGTCGATTATACGTATAAGACTTCTGATGGCTTTGAGCTGCTAATAGCCTTTCCTGTATAAGCTTAATTTTCTCGATTGACTGTTGTACAAATTCTGGTCCTACTAACTTAGTTTTCCCAACATTGAACCATTCTATAGGCGACCTAAACTTTCATCCGTAAAGAGCTTCATATGGAGCCATCTGAATACTAGAATGATAGCTATTATTATACGCGAACTTAATAAGCGGCAGATGATCATCCCAATTACCCTTGAAGTCTATCACACAAGCCCGTAACATATCCTCAAGTGTCTAAATAATATGCTCAGCATGTCCATCTGTTTGGGGATGAAATCTTGTACTGAGATTTACCTGAGTCCCCAATTCTTTTTGGAAGGACCTCCAGAAATTAGTTGTAAACTGAGCTCCCATATCCGACATAATAGATATAGGGACACCATGAAGTCGTACTATCTCCTTTATGTAAAGCCTTGCATAATCCACTATGGAATATATAGTTCTAGCAGGCAAAAAATGGGCTGATTTTGTGAGTCTATCAACAGTCATCCATATAGAATCGAACTTATGTTGGGTACAAGGTAAGCCTATGATGAAATTCATATTGATTACTTCCACTTCCAAGTCGGAATCTCTATAGCCTGCAATAATCCACCGGGTTTTTGATGTTCAATCTTAACATGCTGATAGTTAGGGCACTGAGCAACAAACTCTGCTATATCCTTTTTCATTCCGTCCCACCAATATATTTCCCTAATATCATGATACATATTTGTTGCTCCTGGATGGATAGAATAACGAGAATAGTGAGTTGCTCCCATAACCTGCCAGTGTAGCCCTGCAACATTAAGGACACATAATCGTCCTCGATATTTGAGGACCCCATCTTCTGTAATCTCAAATGATGTCTTCTCCTTTTGAGGGGTTGTTATCCCTTTAATGAACTAACACAGGATCCTCGTACTGGCGTTTCTTCACTTCAGTTACTAAAGAAGATGTTGTTGTGTTCTAAATAGTAATTTTGGTATCACCTAAATCCAATAATCGAACTCCAAGACTAGCTAGCTGATAAATCTCATGGGCTATTCCCCTCTTCTCTGGCTATGCATATGACAAGCTATCTATAGATCTACGGCTGAGGGCATCGGCTACTACATTCACTTTCCCCAGATGGTATAAAATATAAGTGTCATGGTCTTTCAGTAGCTCCAACCATCTCCTTTGACGTGAATTCAATTCCTTTTGCTTAAAGATATACTGAAGGCTCTTATGATCTATATAGATATTAACATGAATGCCATACAAGTAGTGCCTCCATATCTTTAGTGCATGAATCATTGCAGCTAACTCTAAATCATGGGTCAGGTAATTCTTCTCATGCCTTCTTAGTTGTCTAGAAGCATAAGCTACAACCTTACCATGCTGCATCAATACACAACCCAATCCAACACCCGAAGTGTCACAATAGATAACATAACCATTGGTCCCTTTTGTGAGCGTTAGAACCAGTGCTGAAGTTAATCTGTCTTTCAATGCCTAAAAACTTTATTCGCAAGCATTAGTCTATTGAAACTTAGCTCCATTCTAAGTCAACTTACATAGGTATTCTAGTCTTTTACAATTCATGAAAACCCCTCTTTCGAAGGCCCAAACATTATCCTTTATCTATCACAATTACGCCATTATTCCATTACCATGGCAACATTCCACCTCTTCTAAATGCTACTCGTCTTAGACTCATTTGAATTCATTCAGTCTATACTGAGATTTCTATAACTTAGAGAAACCATCAGCTCTCTTATTTTCATGGGCTTAATCCCGAGGACTTATCCATTCTCGTCACTTTTTCACTCACCTTGTCTTATCCTTACTCCTGTCTTCCTAAAACCTTGTCGCTCTACCATACTTTAGCTTGCGACCTACACCTATCTATTTATACTTATTCGCAACCTTCCTTCAACTTGCTTGTACCATAGATTTCCTTATTTTATTTTGGAACATTAAGCAAGACATCTCGTCGTCACACCACTTTTGTCAAAGATGCTGAAAGAGAAAAAAATCCCTCTACAAATTTCCTGTAATAACCTGCCAAATAGAGAAAACTACGAACCTCCATCGGTGTCGTGGGTCTAGGTCAAGTCTTTACTGCCTCAATCTTTTGTGTATTACCCGGGATACCTTCACTTGAAATAATATTCCCAAGGAAAGCTACAGAATTCAACTACAATTCACATTTAGAGAATTTTGCATACAATTTTCTTTTTTGTAGAACTTTAAGCACAATATGTAAATGATCTATGTGCTCAGTCCCTTAACAAGAGTACACCAATATATCATCAAATAATACAATCACGAATAGATCAAAAAGGTTCTGAACACTCGGTTTATCAAGTCCATGAATACTTCTCGGGCATTAGTCAAACCGAATGACATGACACTAAACTCAAGGGGGCCATATATGGTCCTGAATGCTGTCTTCGGGATATATTTCTCCTTAACCCTTACCTGATGGTACTCGGGACTCACGTCTATCTTCGAAAAACACTTAGCACCTTGCAACTGATCAAATAAATCATCAATCCTCGGGAATGGGTACTTATTCTTGATCGTCACCTTATTCAACTATCTATAATCGATACACATCCGCAAGGAACCAACTTTCTTCTTCACAAATAACATAGGTGCTCCCCACGCTGATGTACTAGGCCTAATAAAGCTTTTTTCAAGCAAGTCCCTTAGTTGTTCCTTCAACCCTCTCAGTGCTGCAAGTGCCATTCTATAGGGAGGAATAGACATTAACTGAATCTGGTAATAGGTCAATAGCAAACTCAACCTCTCTAGAGGGAGACCCAGAAGCTTATCGGAAAAAAATATTGGGAAACTCATTAACCACATGGATAGATTGAACGGTTGGTGATTCTACCTTCACATCCTTTACCCGAACTAAGTGATAAATATAATCCTTTCTGATCATTTCCTTGCTTTGAGATAGGAAATAAGTCTACCTCTCGGCGATGCCATATTACCTTTCCACTCCGAAAAATGGCTCTCCTGGGAATTGAAATCGAACCATCTTTGATCTACACTCGATGTTAGCATAACAAAAAGCCAACTAATCCATACCTATTATAACATCAAGTTCTACCCAACCGAACACCACATACCTTATCCTTGTTTATTATCAAATCTATCATAGGCCACATTCATATATAAGTAATATTAAGGCTTAACTCGTATAACTAATTTAGAAAAAGGTTTATATACATAGGGGTCGACAAGGCCATAGACATGTCATACCCAAAACTATACACGTGATAATATCTACAAAACCTCTAAGAAAACATAACCATAATATATATAAGATGGGATAGGGCTCCTTATGTGCTCATAAAATAACCTAACATATTCAGAACCCTGACTTGGTAATACTCCAAGAAGGAGTGGATCTCACCAACCAAAAGCTGACATTCGTAAGAAGTCTACAGTAGAGTGTCCTTACCTCATCCTATATGAGAGCCTCGATCAAACACACATTGAAGCAGAATCTTCATATTCTTAGTAGTTACTTTCCTCCTATTGGCCCGACCACTATCCTCTTCCTCTTCATGTCCCATGACATACACATACGAACCTTGGTTGACAGACTCCCAAGACTGTGAACTATCTGGAACCTCAGAAGAAGGTGTCTATAAATACCCTGACATAGTTTTGAGCCTAAGGGGAACATGGTTGTGTCAATCCGTGCACCACTCCCCATATACCCTGATCAACGGGACCTAATAATGAAACTAAGGGCCTTGGTGAGGTTCAAACTCTTCTCACCCCATTTGCTGCTAGCGAGATCGAAACTGCTCGAATAGATGACTCATATGGATCCTCGGAAAGATCCTCCTCAATAGAACCCATGATCTTCGATGGGTCTGACTCCATATTGTAACTTATATCTTTTTCTAACACTTTCATAGCCTTCTGAGCTGTGAAAGTGGCTTGAGCATGTCGTCTAGTAGTAATAGGCATCACTAAAAACATAAATAAGGCAAAGATTAGGAGTGGATACTTATGACTCAGTTCTATCGCACAATCTGGATTAGAAGGAAAAGTAACCATCCTAAATATCCTGTAGCCTCTTGTTTATAAGTGTGGTGCACAACACACCCATAAACAAAACTATACTAGACACGATCTGTAGACAACCCTAGGACAGAACTGCTCTGATACCACTTTTGTCACGACCCAAATCGATGGGCCATGATGAGTGCCCGAGTCCTACCTCTCGAACACCCCTAAGCATGTGTATAAGATATAAATATGGATAACATCTGCTGGATTACAAGATTAGAATATGTGAGGAAACCTATCCAAAAGACATATATACATACACATGCAAAATACGTAGGGTGAGCCGACAAGCCTGCTATAGACAACTACATATTCGAAACTGAAAGCCGACAAGACCACTTACTACCCAACTATGCATGACTATCTACAGACCTTTAACAGAATATACAACTGTACAAGGACAGGACTAGGCCCCGTCATACCCATATATGTAAACAAATATATCATACCAAAATCCAAAGCAGCTCCGGATCAAATGGAGCACACCAACTCTCGCTGATCAAGGATCCTAAGAAGGGGGACCATATGCTTGTCTACCTGCACATGCGGGCATGAAACACAGGCCCCGGGAAATAGGGCATCAGTAAGAATAATATACTGAGTATGTAAGGCATGAAAATCAGTACATAAAAGACATATATGAAACATGGAATAAAGAATTCCGCTTGTAAGTCTAAATAATTTTGTAAATCCTGAAAGATTTATAATGTCATGTACGTGCATATAAATGTCGTGTCATGCATAGGTATAAGTGTACATAACATCATCAAGAATCTGAGGGCATCTCATCATATCGTCTCGGCCACTGTAGGCAAAATCATCAACATATACCAGTTGATCAGGTAGTGGTGCATATATAATGCCATAACCTGTTCCCATATTCCATATACATATAATATACGCGTATATAATGACATCTATTCATGGTTCAATGTACATGTATAAATGAATTAAATGCATAAAAAATATGTTAATAAGATCAATATACCTTTCGGATAAACTTTATCGACTACGTATTATTTTGAGACCCATGAACAGAAGATATAATAATATGTCACATAGGGAATCAAGAACATAGACACCCCTACTACTTCTATGAATAGAGTTACTTACGAAAGCTGTGCGTTTGCTCGTTTCGCTTGCATCATTTGGATCATGCCAAAAAGAAAGAAGGGATAGCCTTAACATACCTGAGCCATTTCTCTGGAAAATCCTTCTAACACACGACAATTGCGACAAAACTCGTGATGGCAAGATCGTAGTAGGGAAAATCCATATAATTTTCTAAGAAAGATTATATCGGGCTTGATTGCAAAAATGTCACGTTGCTAAGATGCTTAAGGAATTTTTGCTAAAGAATTCCTCTTGTAAGTCTAAATCACTTTGTAAATCCTGAAATATTTTATAATGGCATGCACATGCGTGTAAATGTCATGTCATTCATAGGTATAAGTGTACATAACATCATCAAGCCTCTGAGGGCATCCCATCATATCATCTCGGCCACTGTGGGTAAAATCATCAACATGTACTAGCTGATCAGGTGGTGGTGTGTCTATAACGCACTAACCTTTTCCCATATCCCATATGCATATAATATACGCGTATATAACGCCATCTGGTCATGGGTCAATGTACATGTATAAATGAATGAAATGCATAAAAAAATATGTTAATAAGATCAATATATCTTTCAGATAAACTTTATCGACTACGTATATTTTGAGACCCATGAACAGAAGATATAATAATATGTCACATGGGGAATCAAGAACATAGACACCCCCTAGTACTTCTATGAATAGAGTTACTTACGAAAGTTGTGCGTTTGCTTGTTTCGCTTACATCATTTGGATCATGCCAAAAAAAAAAGAAGGGATAGCCTTAATATACCTGAGCCGGTTCTCTGGAAAATCCTTCTAACACACGACAATTGCGACAAAACTCGTGACAGCAAGATCGGAGTAAGAAAAAATCCGTATGATTTTCTGAGAAAGATTATATCGGGCTTCTTTAGAATTGCAAAAATGTCACGTTGCTAAGATGCTTAAGGAATTTTTGCTTGAATTCTTGAATTCTTGTTGAAGTAGAAATGTCACGTTACTAAGTTGCCTACCATTTTGATATAAGCACCTCTCTTTGAATTACAGAGGTCTTATGCTTTAAATGGTGTGACCCCACATGCTAGGTGACTAAGCCCCATAATCTACTTAAATGAGCCACCTTTCAATCATATTTTTTCAGGTTTTAAAAAACGAAAATATTTCAATAAAAACATTTTTTCTATTTTTACAATTTTTTTAGTTTTTACAAAAAAAAATGCTTTAAAAAACTGAAAAACAGAATTTTTTTTTGTAAAAACTAAAAATAAAATAAAATAAGAAGACTTTACTAAATTAGTGGACTATTGGTGCATTAGTTTAAGAAAACGAAAATATTTTGCAAAATAAGTTTTTTTAAGTTTTACAAAAAGAATAATAATTATTTTTAACTTAGCATTAATCTAACGGTCTAAGGGCATAAGTGAACCAAAAAAGTGGTTGAAGGGATATATTTAGCCCAATATGTGGATGCAGAGGCGGATCCAGAATTTAAATCCTATGGATTCAATATTCAAGGTTTTTAGCATTGAACTTATTATATTTTTAAAGTTATGGGTTCATATCTACTGTTTTTGCAATTTTAATGAATTTTTACATACAAATTTTTACTCCGCATCAAAAGTTATGGGTTCAATTGAACCCGTTGGTTCAACGCTACATCCACTCCTGGGTGGATGAAGGGTATTTTTAAAACTTTTTCAATAGTTTAGGGGCATTTTGAACCCTTTTTTCGATTAAAATAAGCTAGAGTGATGGCTTCCTTTCACGTTTGATATGACAACCTGAATTCAATCTGAAAATACGACTACAACCAATCAGAAACAGTTTCTATTTGCTACTCCTTCCTTTGTGGATGACATTGCCTCTTTTTTTTTTCCAGCAATGTCTTAATAAACGAGGTTTAGAGAAACTTTCATAAACCACTATGTTTTAGTGGTTAGCTTGTTGTAGTTACCATTTACTATATTACTTCTTATAGCTATGTTTTCAGGGGTTTTTACAGTGTATTCGATGTATTTAAGCTACTGTATTTATGAATACAGTAGCATTTCTCGGCGTGAAATAGAGGATTACAGCTAGATAGATTATTGTATTCGACTGTATTCACGGCGTGAAACAGGGGATTACAGCTAGACAGATTATTGTATTCGACTATATTCACGATATGTATTTGTGAATATAGTAACGTACATAGCGCAATTCATGGTCTATTCAGCTGTTTTTAAATGGAAAGTGAATCAATTAACACAATAGACTCCTAATATAACTCAACAAACATAATTATAAATCTGAAAACATAAAATACATAAATTATATTAATTAAAAAAACATATGAATACATTGATGGAATATAGCGAGACAATGAATACAATAAAATACATGGAATACAACAAGATACATTGAAATACATTGAAAATATATTAACAAAATCTTCAAGTTACTATTAACAAAATCTTTAAGTTGCTCAGCCCCAAACTCCGTCATCTTTGTTCAAGAACAACCCTAACGTCGTATCGTCGAGAGGGCCGCAATAAAATTTCTCTAAATAACTGTACCGATTCAACTTCCACCCGAAATCCTCACTTCGGAAGTTTTCTGCTTCAGAGTCTCAACAATGGCGGCTTTGTTACAATTCACTAAAACACCTCTCAACCAACTCCAATTTCATTCAAAAACGTTGCCCAAACACGCCGCTAAATTGGGTACTATTCGCTGTTTTGCGGCCTCACCCACCAAAAGCTACAACATTACTCTTCTCCCCGACGATGGGATTGGACCTGAAGTTATTTCGTGGTTGTATTCATGGAGAAAGACTGGCATTGAGAGAGAGGGTGGAGAAAAATCTTAAAGAATGAGAGAGAAAAATAATACAAAGCGTATTTTATGGCTTAAGGGTAGGAGGTGACCATAAATAGATATTTGGCTATAAAAATCAAAAGGTAGCTATGGAATATAATTTTTTAAAAGGATATTTATTTAAAATAAACAAGGTATTAACCTTTGCTATAGGAGGTAAAAATTCCTTAAAAAACAGTAAAGAATTCAATCCGATCCAAATGTTTATCTATAACCATCTGCTATCTTAAATTACTTGATCCAATTAATTCATTCTCATTACGTATGACCTATTAAAAAAATTATTTAAATTATTAGGAGTATTTTTATATCTGTAAGATACGAATTCAACACCCACAGTTAAGAATGGAAGAATCATATCTATAATATCATGTATTTCTTTTATTGATTGAAATGTGTCCTGTACTTTTATTTTTTTGGGTGTGTTTGGTAGGAAGGAAAATATTTTCTGAAAAATGGTTTTCTATTTTCCCGTGTTTGGTTGGCTTAAATGTTTTGGAAAATATTTTCTTCGTTAACTCATTTTCCTCCAATTGGAGGAAAATGTTTTCCCTATCAAGAGAAGGAAAAACATTTTCGAAAACTCTTCTTCAACCTTCCCCACCCTATTCCTCATCCCTACCAACCCCCCACCCCTACCCCACCTACCCCACCCACCCCCACCACACCCACACAACCCTCCCCCAACCCTGCCCTACCCCCACCCTAAATAAAAATATTATTAAGAATACTTTCTTTTTATATTGAAGATAGAGTGCTGTCTTTTTTCATTTCAACAAAATGAGTATTTGTTTTCATGATATAAAAAAGTATATTGTTTCATTTCAACAAAAAAAGTACTTTCTTGTTGGACTTCGCTAAGGCTTTTGGATTGGTGATTGCGAACTCTAGCTTTCCAAAGAGGGAGAAGCATTTGGTTACTTTTCAAAATGCGATAGCGAAGACTCAGATTGATTATCTCCTCCTCAGAAGGTATGACAGAGGGTTGTGTAAGGGTTGCAAGGTGATTCTAGGTGAGATACTCGCGAGCATCATAGGCTCTTGGTAATGGACGTGGGTATTATGTTAAAGAGGAGGAAAAGGTCTGCTCGAGGAAGACCAAGAATTAGATGGGGAGACTTAACTAAGGATAAAGCCCAAGAGATGGAGGGACAGTTGTCAGCTATGGGAGCTTAGATGAGCAGTGGTGACGCGAGCACTAGGTGGTCAGTGACAACAGACTGTATAAAGGAGGCTGCGAGAGAGGTGTTAGGGGTCTCGACGGGCATCTCTAGTGGGCACAAAGGAGATTGGTGGTGGAATGAAATGGTCCAAGGTAAAGTGGAAGCTAAGAAGGCGGCGTACCTGAAGTTAGTGGGGAGCATAGGTGAGGAGGAGAGGCGAGCATGAATGGAGAGGTATAAGGTAGCACGGAAGGAAGCTAAGCTGGCAGTCATGGAGGCTAAGACCGCAGCGCATGGTCGTATGTACGAGGAACTAGGGGAAAAAGGCGGGGAGAAGAAGTTACTCCGGCTAGCCAAGTTGAAAGAAAGGAAGGCTCGGGATTTGGACCAAGTGAGATGCATCAAGGACGAAGATGGTAGAGTATTGATGGAAGATGCCAAGATTAAGAGGAAATGGCAAACTTACTTTCAGAAACTCCTGAACGAAGAAGGGGAACGGGATATTGCGCTAGGAGAATTGGAGCATTCCGAGAGTCACTATGACTCTAGGTACTTGATAGATCTTAAATACTCTTGCCTTATGTTTTGATGATCTAACAAACTTACTGTTAAGAACCAGAAAGAGAACCTGACCTACTTGGATTGCTGCAAACATTAACTGATTCCATCTAAAGATGAACTGCTACAGCTGATAACTAGGGATTTTGATACATTTTATACATCTTCTTGCTTATGTTTTGATTAGAAATTTGTACAAAATAGTCCCAAAAGGCTCACAAGTTGTGCTTGATTGCAGGTTGATCAACAAAGTGACAAGATATCAAAGATCAACTCAAAAAGGAGTGAAACTTGCACAAATACCAAGATAAGACAAAGCTCAAGCAAAACAGGCCCAATGCGGCCACACACCATTCTGTGCGGTCCGCACAAGTGAGGTTCAGAGAGGTTGATTTCCAGGCCAACAGGCAATGCGGCCGTATAAGATTTAATGCGGTTTGCATTGGAGTCACTGAGACCACACTCGATTTAGTGCGGTCCGCAGAACCAAGGATTAGAGAAGTGCCACTTTGGAGATTAAAGCCAAAGCGGTCCGCGCTCCATTTCATGCGGACCGCACTAGAAGCCACTGCAGCCGCACTCAATTCTATGCGGTCCGCATTGCCCGACTTAAGAGAGTTGGATTTTCAAGTTCAGAGCCCTAGTGCGGCCGCACGTGATTTTGTGCGGTCCGCACTAGCCCCACATGGGTATTTTTGTCTAGATTTTTCAGCTTAGTATAAATAGCTTCTTTTTCCATTTTTAGGTCATCAAATAGATTTTGTACTGAGCTGCGCTCGTGACTTTGATAGTTTTGGCTATTTTGAGCAATTTTAGCTTCATTTCAATATTGAATCTTCTAGTTTATTTTAGCAATTAATTAATATGAGTTTTTCTTCATCTATTTCTTTGTTTTCTTCTCTAATTATGAGTAGCTAGACCCATAAGCTAGGGTTGTAGCTCAACCCTAGTGTGAGTAATTGATGGGTCTTGTGTTTTGATGCTTGATTATCTATGGGTGTTTGATATTTGGACTAATTTCATGTTTAATTGTTGAATTAGCGGTTGCAAACACTAGTTTGTGTTTAGTTGACTTTGGCTCTTCTTGAGAAAGAGAACCTAAGTATCTGAAATTGGTCCAACAAGGAATTGGATCATACTCAAGAGATTGATAGCCCCAATTAAAGGGTTAAACCTAGAGATAGTAATACCCGACTTGAACCTTGATTGCTTGTGTAAATTTGCATACCTAATTGGTCTTGAGAAAGTCAATTGGGGCAAAAATCACTCGAACCACCGAGAGGTATAGAGTGGGTAAAATCGTACAACGGTTATATCATACTCCCCAAATATGTCAATCATGCCTTAGACTCAAGTACCCATCAATTGACCACCTAGGCGAAAGTCACTACACTAGTGCCTTTTAACCATTTGAACAACTCACAATAGTTTACTCTTAGCTTCTTCTAGTTTAATTTAGTATTGTAGTTTGATAAAATTAGAAGTAAAACAAAAACCCAAAATATATTTAGAAGTGTAATTTGGAACACATACACAACTCTCAATTAGATAGAAACTCAACTACAATTTCTAGCTCCTTGTGAAAATCGATCCCGACCTTAATTTGGTAAACGCTACTTCGACCCTCTCTCGTACTCAATAGTAGTACAGGGTTGGCCTCGATCAACTTTTTGGTGTCGTTGCCGGGGAGGTAACGATTTTGGCTATCTATCTAACTAGTTTTGTGTATTATTCTTCTTTCCTTCTTTGTTACTAATTTGTGTGTGTCACAACTTCAGGTACCAAATGGCAGCAAACAATGCCAATGACCCTCCTGGAAATGTGATTGCGGGGGAGGAGGTAGATGACGTCGGAGATTATGAGGTGCCTCTGGTACCTCAAGGACAACGTAGAAGCCGCCGGGCCAATGCTAATGCAAATGACAATATTCCAGACCCTCCTCTGCCACCTTCAAGAGTGGCTCCTTGGCTAACCAAGGCTATGCAAGTGCTATTGTCCCACCCTGAATTCGGGCGGGCAATTTTCAAATAACCAATGTTATGTTGACCTTACTAGAGCAGTATGGATATTTCACGAGCGCTGCGAATCAAAATGCTTACAAACATCTCAATGGGTTCGTGGATACTTGTTGGGGGAGTAAGCAAACTAACGTGTCCGAGGATGCTCTTCGGTTGAGAATCTTCCCATTTTCACTTAGAGGGAAAGCACTTGATTGGTTTGAGCCACTTCCTAACCATTCCATCACTACTTGGGATGAGTTGGCGGATAAGTTCATTGCAAAATTTTTCACACCGGGGCATATGGCTACATTGAGAGATGAGATCTTGGCGTTCAAGCAAGAGCCCACGGAACCTTTGCATGAGATTTGGGAGCATTATAGAACAATGGTGAAGGAATACCCCAACAATGATATGACCGAGGCGATGATCCAACAGACTTTCTACTGGGGTATTAACACCACAAACCAATGTATAGTGAACTAACTTGCTGGGGGCAACGTCATGAAGCTGTCTTATGATGAGGATTGTGACATTCTTGATAAGATGGCTGACACTTCTTTCGCTTGGCAAAGTAGAGCCACTGTGCCCCAGAGTGACCCCACAGTTATTCATTTGCACAAGGAATTACATGATTATGGGCAGGGTATAGCTGAGTTGACAACTACAATGAACCAACTAGCAAAGACTCAGTTGCAACAAGTTTAAAATCCTCGCCAAGTGAATGCCATGAAGGGTGTTAACATGCTTGTCAACAAAAAAAGACAAATAGGTCAACAGAACTAAGGGAATTCGGAGCAATTTGATAGTGATTGTGGTGGATTTCAAAATGATGGTTATTATGAACAAAGTGAAGAGGTGCAATACGTGAATAATTATCAAGGCCAAAGAGGCAATTCTTCCAACCAACAACAATAGAGACCCCAAGGCAATTGGGGCAATCAATAACAAGGCAATGGTAATTGGGGGAACAACCAAAACAACAACTGGGGCAATCAGAACAATAATCAAAACAACCAAGGAAATTAGAATGGTAATAACAACAATTGGGGTAGTAATAACAATCAAGGTAGTTGGAACAATGGAAACCAAGGAAACTAGGGGCAAGGCTTTCAAAGGCCCCCAATGTACCAACAACCAAACAATCCACCCCCATTTTCATCTTAAGGTTCTAGTTATTCTAGAAATGATATGGGTAGAATTGAAATGATGTTCGAACAGATGATGAAGAAGAATGCGGACTCAGATGCTCAGTTGGCTTCCCACAATACCTCTATCAGAAACTTGGAGGTGTAGTTAGGCCAAATCTCACAGTCTTTAAATACTCACCCTAAGGGTGCTCTACCAAGTGATACGGTAGTGAACTCTTGGTAGTGAACCCGAAGGGTGGGAACAATCATGTTATAGCGGTAACAACAAGAAGTGGGAGAGGCGGTGATGTGCATGCCTCCAAACAAAATCAAATTGTGGATGATGATGTTGAGTTGCAAGAAGATGAAGTTCCTTTGGTGGTTGAAAATGTGATTGATGAAAATGTGAATGAAGAAGTGAGGATTGATATTCAAGATGTCGAGGTGGAAAACCAAAATGATGTGAACTCGTCTAAGGAACACATAATAGACATGCCAGAGTTGGTTGTGCCTAAAGCCAAGGCCACCTCCACCTTATCCTCAAAGGCTTGCGAAGCAGAAAATGAAAATAAGTTTAAAAAGTTCATTGACATGATGAAGAGCTTATCCATCAATGTGCCTTTGGTGGAGGCTCTTGAACAAATGCCGGGCTATGTTAAATTCATGAAGGACTTGGTAACAAAGAAACGGTCTATGGATTGTGAAACTATAAAGATGACTAACCAAGTTAGTGCAATAGTGCATTCAATGGCCCCGAAGCTTGAAGATCCCGGTGCTTTCACCATTCCTTGCACCATTAGGAGTGCGGATTTTGCTAAAGCTCTATGTGATTTGGGGGCTAGTATCAATTTGATGCCTTATTCCGTTTTTAAGAATTTGGGTATTGGAAATCCGAGGCCGACTTTCATGAGATTACAAATGGCAGATAGAACGATGAAGAGACAATTGGGTATTATTGATGATGTGCTTGTCTGGGTGGACAAATTTATCTTGCTAGCTGACTTTGTGATCTTGGATTGTGAGGTAGATTATGAAGTTCCTATCATTTTGGGGAGACCTTTCCTTGCTATGGGGAATGACTTAGTTGATGTGGAAGCAGGGGAACTCACCTTTCGGGCGGGTGACGAGAAAGTGGTTTTTCATGTGTGCAAATCAATGAAGCAGCCCAACAGTACCAAGGTGTGCTCTTTTGTGGACCTCGTCATAGCAGTGATAATTGATGACACCAGTGCAATGATCAATGTGGAGGTCCCATTGGAGGTCGTATTATTGAATCTTGATGTCAATGAGGATGCAAGCCGAGTGGAGTGCGTGAATGCTTTACATGGAATGAGCTCTTACTCTTATGAGCCTATGAAATTATCTTTGGACCTCGAGAATAGAAAGACTCCACCAACAAAACCTTCAATTGAGGAGCCTCCGGTGTTGGAGTTGAAACCACTGCCTTCACACCTCATGTATGAGTTCTTAGGCTCAAATTCTACTTTGCCAGTTATTCTTTCCTCCTGTCTTACTAACATACAGGTTAATGCCATATTGACAGTGCTTCAAAAGTGAAAAAAGGCAATTGGATGGACTTTAGCTAATATTCGAGGGATAAGCCCCGCATTCTATATGCATAAGATTATTCTGGAAGATGATGCAAAGCCCTCCTTACAGCATCAAAGGAGGTTGAACGAGGCAATGCAAGAAGTTGTGAAAAAGGAGGTGATCAGTTGGATGTCGGGGTTGTGTACCCTATCTCTGATAGCTCGTGGACTTTACCGGTGCAATGTGTACCGAAGAAGGGTGGCATGACCGTGGTTGAAAATTCACAAATGAGTTGATTCCTACCAGAACCGTCACCGGTTGGAGGGTATGCATGGATTAACGCAAGTTGAATAAAGTTACCCGTAAGGATCACTTTCCTTTGCCTTTTCTTGATTAGATGTTAGACCGACTTGCTGGGTGTGCCTTCTACTGTTTCTTGGATGGGTATTCTGGGTACAACCAAATCTTGATTGCTCCGAAAGATCAGGAGAAGACCATATTCACTTGTCTATATGGAACCTTTGCTTTCTCTAGAATGCCTTTTGGATTGTGTAATGCACCGACTACATTTTAGCGGTGTATGATGTCCATTTTCACTGATATGGTGGAAGACATTTTAGAGGTGTTCATGGATGACTTTAGTGTTGTGGGAGACTCATTTGATGAATGCTTGAAGAATCTTGATAGAGTTTTGGTCCGTTGTGAAGAAACTAATCTTGTTCTCAATTGGGAGAAATGCCACTTTATGGTGGAAGAGGGCATAGTTTTTGGGCATAAAATTTCAAAGCATGGTATTGAGGTAGACAAAGAAAAAATTGATGTGGTTTCAAGGCTCCCTACCCCTTCATCTGTCAAGGGAGTCCGAAGTTTTCTTGGGCATGCGGGGTTCTATCGGAGATTTATCAAAGACTTTTTGAATGTAGTGAATCCCTTGTGCAAGTTGTTGGAAAAAGATGCTAAGTTCGTGTTTGATGAAAAATGTATGCAAGCCTTTGAACTTCTCAAGCATAAATTTACCACCACTCCTATCATTACCGCACCTAATTGGAGCTTGCCCTTTGATCTCATATGTGATGTGAGCGATGTTGTGGTTGGGGCAGTTTTGGGTCAAAGAGTGAACAAAATGTTTCATCCGGTGTACTATGCGAGCAAGACAATGAATAATGCTTAAGTGAACTACACGGTGACCGAGAAAGAACTTTTGGCTATTGTGTTCACAATGGAAAAATTCCGGC
This sequence comes from Nicotiana sylvestris, assembly GCF_000393655.2. Taxonomy (NCBI): domain Eukaryota; kingdom Viridiplantae; phylum Streptophyta; class Magnoliopsida; order Solanales; family Solanaceae; genus Nicotiana; species Nicotiana sylvestris. The sequence goes on from NC_091060.1 coordinate 150,757,152, forward strand.
CGTATCTTATGGGTGCTAAGGTTATTATTCATACTGACCATACCGCACTCTGGTACTTGATGACGAAAAAGGATTCCAAAGCTAGACTGATGTGATGGGTCTTGTTACTTCAAGAGGTTGATTTGGAGATTGTGGACCGGAAGGGTAGTGAGAACCAAGTCGCGGACCACTTGTCCCGCTTGGAGGAGGAGGGGAGGACTTGTGACAGCCTAGAAATCAATGATTCATTTCCCGACGAACAACTCCTTTTGGTGTCGATGAATAATATGCCATGGTTTGCCGATGTTGCTAATTTCCTTGTGACTAGTATAATCCCGTGTGAGCTCTCTTCTAACCAAAAGAAAGAAGCTCAAGCGGGATAGTTTTGATTTCTATTGGGATGAGCCGTACTTGTTCAAAATTTGCACGGATGGTGTGATCTGAAGGTTTGTCCCGAAGGAAGAGCAATTGAGTATCTTGGAGGCTTGTGATTCCTCTCCCTATGGTGGCCATAATGGCGGGGCGAGGACGGTTTCCAATGTTCTTAGTTGTGGGTTTTATTGGCCAACTTTGTAAAAAGATGCAAGTGAACTTGTGAAGAGGTGTGATGAATGTCAAAGAGCGGGTGGAGTTTCGAAGAAAGATGAGATGCCTCTCAATACCATTCTTGAGGTTGATATTTTTGATGTGTGGGGCATTGATTTTATGGGCCCGTTTGTTAGCTCGTATGAGAACACATACATTCTTGTGGCGGTGGACTATGTTTCAAAGTGGGTTAAAGCCGTGGCTTTGCCCAACAATCATGCCCAGAGTGTTGTTGCATTTCTCAAGAAGAGCATTTTTACAAGGTTTGGTACTCCTCGTGCAATCATAAGTGATGGGAGGGGTCTCATTTTTGTAATAGAGCTTTTGACACTTTGCTTGCAAAGTATGGTGTCAATCACAAAGTTTGTACTCCCTATCATCCTCAAGCAAGTGGTCAAGTTGAAGTCTCCAATAGGGAAATCAAAAGCATATTGTCAAAGACGGTCAATGCAAATAGGACCGACTGGTCAAAGAAGTTGGATGACGCTCTATGGGCTTATAGGACTGCTTACAAGACTCTGATTGGTATGTCTCAGTATCGGTTGGTGTTTGGGAAAGCTTTCCATCTATTGGTCGAGTTAGAGCACAAGGACGTGGGGGCTTTGAGGAAGCTAAATCTTGAATGTGATGTTGCAGCCAATCTTCATGTGGAGCAGCTCAATTAACTTGATGAATTCAGATTCCATGCCTACTCCAGTTCATCCTTGTACAAGGACAAGATGAAGTACCTTCATGATTAATATGCTTGTAGCAAGGAGTTCAAACTAGGTGATTTGGTTCTCTTGTTCAACTCTCGGTTACGTCTGTCAGCTTAAGTCTAAATGGAGTGGACCTTTTAAAGTGGTGTGTGTGACCCCGTTTGGTGCACTTGATTTAAAGAACAAAAATGGGGAAGTTTTTAGAGTGAATGGGCATAGGGTCAAGCACTACTTGGAAAAATTGATGATAGCCACGTGGTGGCACTTCTTCATCTCAAATGATTTGATGGTAACCTGCGTCGTGCCGCGACGTTAAATCAGGCGCTTCTTGGGAGGCAACCCATGTGTTTTTCTTCTTGATTTTATTTGATTTTCATTGTAGTATAGGATTTATTTTGGGACTAACTGGTTGTGAGATGCTACAGGATTGTGTTGATGCAGTGCAGGACATAGTGGAAAGAGTGTTCAGGCCTCTGAAGTTTTCAATGCGGATGCACTACATTTAGTGCGGACCGCACTGATGAAGGACGAAAAGTCTAGCTCTCTGAAGTTTGCCACCGCGACCGCATTATATTTTGTGCGGTCCGCAATGGACCACTGCGGCCGCACGACATTTTGTGCGGACCACAGTAGGTTGCCTTCTCAAACTTGAAAAATGCTATGCGGTGCAGATCGCAATCCATTTTGTGTAGTCCGCATTGGGTTGGTAAGCTGGGCCCCAGGTCCTTTTCTATAACTAGGTCATGAGGTCCTCCTTTTACACTTTTCGATTCTTTGCTCTCAGAACTCATAAAAGCACTGTTCATCTTTGCTTTTGCTCGTAATTCACTGCTTGGACTCGTTTACCTTTAGTTCATCTCACATCTGGTACAATTAACTTCTTTTTAATTGTTTAATTTTGTTAATTCTTTTAATTTTTATTTTTCTTGCTTCCCTTCTGTTCTGCCCGTACTTCTTTGATTTGGTAAAATTAGATTAGTTAATTTCTTGATTAAAGTAGGATTAGGTAGTTAGAAACACTAGGCAAACACATAGGAACCTTTCTTAGGTGTAAAATTGGACTTAAAATGAAAATACATTGAATCCTAAGTTAGTGTTGCTTCTGGGCACTCAGTGCGAACCGCGGTCGATTCTGTGCGGTCTGCGTTGCTTTAGTGCGGTCAACAATGGCATTTTGTGCGGACAACATTGATGAGTGTCTGTAATTTGATCTTCAGGGACTGCGGCTGCACTACATTTTATATGGTCCACATTGGTCCTTGTGCGACCGCACTACATTTTGTGCGGTCCGCATTGCCTAGATAAAGAGAGTGGGTAGTCTGATCCCCACCTCTGTGCAGACCGCATTGCCATTTTATGCGGTCCGCATTGGCCTCTGTGCGGCCGCACTCCATTTTGTGTGGTCCGCACTGTGTGATTTCTGCATCTGTCTGCAACCTTTTCTGCAACTCTGATCTTACTTATTGTACTAATACTAACAAGCCTAATGGATGTTGTTTGCAGATAATGGTGAAACAAAGAGGCAAGGGCTGTAAACAACCAGGCAGAGGAGAATCCTCTCAGGGAGGAAAACAGAAAATGATAAGACTGACTCCTCAAGCCCGGCAAAAAATTAAAAACATGAGGAAGATGATAAAAGCTCCTGATAGGGCCATTGACATGCCTGGGAGTGAGTACGAGCCCTCCCGGGAGATATATTTAGACTCTGTGCCAGAATACATCCCTGACTGGTCGGAGAGGAACACGCTAAGAGACACTCTTCCCCCTTTCCCCGCTACCCAAGCGTCAGTAAATGTATCTTCAAGGTCGTCTGAGGGCTCACCTGAAGGCAGTGGGGATGAATACTCCACCTCTCCCATAGCTTCATTATCCAGAGAGGTGCAGTAGGAGAAGAAGAGGTAGTAGGAGAAGGCGGTGAGCCCCAGGTTGGCAGGGTAGAACAAACTAGAAACCCGGAGGTTTGGCAAGACCGGTTTGTGAGCGAGGTAGCTTATCAAAAATTTAGGGAATGGTGGTCGGTGAGGAAGTTGATCCCGGAGAGGAGCTTTGTTGATAGAGACTTATTACCTCACAACCCCAATGCTAGAAGGTAGTTTAGAGAGAGAGTGGGCTGGGAGTATTTCTTAAATAACTGTGAGGATGCAAACGATCACCTGATCAAAAAATTCTATACCAATGTTACCCACATCAAAATGGGCACAAAAGTGACCAAGGTGCGAAATCTGAAGGTGATTTTTGACGGGAAAACAATAAATGATTACCTCGGCTTTGATGAGGAGGATGAGGCACTGTATATGGAAAAGATGGAATTGGGCGAGGAGTTCTGTCCCTAGTTGGCACAGTATCTGGCAATCCCAGGTACCACCCCCGATTAGCTAAATGCGGGAGTGAAAATTTTGAGGAGAAGTCTGAATTTTGAAGCCACGGGGTAGGAAACATTTGTGTGCACCAGATTGGACCCCACTACTCATGACAACTCCTTCCCTCTTCATCGGGCAGTTTTAGTGGCATCTATCATGGCGGAGTACCCGATTAATGTCGGGAAGGTAATGTCTCAAGTAATCATGCAGGTAGTTAGTGAGGGTGACAGAAACTACGCCTTCCCCAACTTTTTAACCATGTACTTCAGGGACCTCAAAGTTGAAAAGAGGCCGTTTGATATCAAAGTGAAAGCAAAGGCCCCGTTTTCATGGTATAGTATGCAGGGTGATGACAACCCAAAGAGCAAGAACTTCAAGGGAACAACTACTGCTCCAACTGGCCAGTCTGAAAAGCCAGTTGTGGTAGTGGCTCCTACTCAGCCTGCTTCCACCTCCGCAGACATTCCTCCTGGTCCATCCACTTCAACAGATCTCGAGATACCCTCTTCTCGAACCTACCCAGTGACTGCACACCAACTGAGCTAGCCTCTTCTCAGCATCAACAACTGGATGTAGACAGTTTCATCCAAGTTGTCTATCCTCACTACTATAGTGGAAGCTCAGTCGGCACCTCCGCCTCTGCCTCCGCAGGTCTCGCAGTCTATCAAGGATGCCCTCAAGGAGATTCTGGCCAACCAGAAGAAAATACTTGACACCTAGAAAGTGCTCACGGATGTTGTTGATACACACAACAAGGCTCTCAAGGAGCACAAGAAGTTGAGGAAGACGCGGGCTTCCAAGGAATCCGTAAAGGAGCTGAGGTTGACAGGATGAAGGCAGATCATCTGCCTTTGGACTTATTGCTATAGGACCTGGTACCAGCAGCTCATCCTCAGCCAGAGCAGTCCCAGAGGCCTTCCAAGAGGAAGATGATGATTCCCCGAGTAGACGATGTAGTCATCCAGTTGGCAGACCCACCGGAGACCTCCTCCAGTCAGCCACATGATGCACCTTAGGAGCCTGCCCAGGTCCAGGCCCAAGTCCCAGCAGCAGGCCATAGGGAACTAGTCTGAGGTTCCCAAGCATATTGAGGACCCAAGGACCACTTAGAAGCCCATGCAGATAGACGGGCCATAGGGAGGTTTTATATCCTTTTTCCCTTTTCTTTTTGGTGCTTATTTGGTTTAATTGGCATTGGGGACAATGCTAGCTTTCATTTGAGGGGGTAGACCCTACTTTTATGGATTTGGATTATTGTATATGTGTGATAGTTTTTATGCTTTCTTTATTTTTCATCTTTGGTTTGTATATAATTTTAATATTTTGTTACATTTCTCGTACTTTTATTTTACTTTGGGTCTGTATATAAAGGTATGTTACATTGTACATATTCATCCCATCTATTGTATATTCGATTAAATCCCATCTTGTAAATATTCATTTTACTTTCCGCATTTTTTCCCTTTCCGTAGCTCATTATTTATGTTCGTAGATTCTTGTTTTGAACATTTGCAATAAGCCTTTGGTTTTCTTAATGTCACGGTTCTTTCCAAAGGTGGAGTTTGTGTGAACCGGGTGGCTCTTCCCAATGATGGATGGCGTGACAACCTTCTTAAGGGTTTGAGTTCGACTTTCTTTTCGCTTTTAGTAGTTAGTAGTTAAGGGTACCTCAAGCACAACTTCACTTGGGCCTAGCACATTTGCCTTTGATCTCATGGTCAAAAACAAATTGTTGTATTTAGGATGGTGAAAGTGGTGACCTTGAGACTCTTGTGTTGACCGATAATCATCAAGTGGTTTTTCGGGACCATTGTGTGCTCAAATATTATCTAAGGTCGTTGTGGGCCCCCGACTCTGTGTCTTTAGTGATCCCGTAGCTTGTGTGGTGAGAAATCGCATTGCAAGTCCAAGTCCCGAGCCATTGGTCTAGAACTTGCCCTGAATGTTTGTTGAGGCGAAATCCTAAGTGAATTTTGACTTGAGACATGATTATAGGCTCTCCTTGGTCCAAATGATAGCTTGATTACTTCCATAACCTACCAATGATAAGATCCCTAGTAAACCCTTTTGATCCTTAGACCTTTTCCTTTAAAGAACCATGATACAAGTCTTTACCCGTTCTAAAAGATACCCTCTCTTGGTACCCCGATCTTTTTTTTAGCACATGGCAAAAGTATAAGTTTGGGGGGAGATACAAGGATGACAACAAAGTGGTAAAAAGGTACAAAATAAAGAAAAGGAAAGGCAATGAAAAAAAGAAAGAAAAGCAAAAAGACAAAAAGAATGCTCAAAGTAGAATTGAATAAAAAGGGATTCAAGAAAAGCAAAGAATGAAAGGTGTGGAAAGTTGAGAAAGGAGAAAAGATTTGAAATGCATAAGAAAGAGTGACAGTGTGTCTCTCTAACCCCTTAGAAAGAAGTGAAAAGACTAACAAAGTCAAATGAATTTGAGCCAAAATGAAACAAAAGAAGTGCTTAAGGGAAGTTGAAACCTACTAAGACCAAACATTACCTACCCTAAACCAAAAGCCTTCACTATGTCTCTACAAAATCCCTATATGATATTGAGTTGAATGAAACTTACATTAGTGGTGACTCACATAAGGGGCAAGCATATGGTACTTAGAGTCGGACTTGTGACTTTTCCTTGAGAGAGATGAGTAATTTTCCATTAACCTCGTTCTGAGTGCTACTATTCTAAAGGTGAGGTTTGCTTAGGGAGAGCATAGGATGTGTGAGTTTGGGTTTCATGATGACCAAAGTAATAGAAAGAGTTTTTTGATGTGTTGAGTCAACTCTGATGCTCTTGTGTCGCACTTAATCCATGGTGTTTAAAAGGGTAAATGTTGTTAATGATTCATTTGTATTGAGGGCAATTATTAGTCCCAATTGATGCTAGATGAGGTCACTTTAGGACAACTGAATTTTCTTGGATTTTCCCTTAAAGGGTTGAGTCTTATTTTGTTTGCTCGAGGACAAGCAAAAGCTTAAGTTTGGGGGAGTTGATAACTAGGGATTTTGATACATTTTATACTCCTTTTTGCTTATGTTTTGATTAGAAATTTGTACAAAATAGTCCCAAAAGGCTCACAAGTTGTGCTTGATTGCAAGTTTGATCAACAAAGTGACAAGATGTCAAATATCAGCTCAAAAAGGAGTGAAACTTGAACAAGTACCAAGACAAGACAAAGCTCACACAAAACAGGCCCAATGCGGCCGCACAGGTGAAGTTCTGAGTGGTTGATTTCCAAGACAACAGGCAATGCGTCCGCATGAGATTTAATGCAGTCCGCATTGGAGTCATTGCATCCGCACTCGATTTAGTGCGGTCCGCAGAACCAAGGATTAGAGATTTGGAGATTAAAGGCGCTCGATTCATGCGGACTGCACTAAAAGCCACCGCGGCCGCACTCGATTCTGTGCAGTCTGCATTGCCCGAGATAAGAAAGTTGGATTCTCAAGTTCAGATACCTAGTACGGTCGCACGTGATTTTGTGCAGTCCACACTAGCCCCCACAGGGGTATTTTTGTCCAGATTTTTCAGCTTAGTATAAATAGCTTCTTTTCCCATTTTTAGGTTATCAGATAGATTTTGTACTGAGTTGCGCTCGTGACTTCGATGGTTTTGGCTATTTTGAGCAATTTTAGCATCATTTCTACATTGAATCTTCTAGTTTAACTTAGCAATTAATTAATATGAGTTTTTCTTTATCTATTTCTTTGTTTTCTTCTCTAATTATTAGTAGCTAGACCCATAAGCTAGGGTTGTGGCTCAACCCTAGTGTGAAAAATTGATGGGTCTTGTGTTTTGATGCTTGATTATCTATGGGTGTTTGATATTTGGACTAATTTCATGTTTAATTGTTGAATTAGTGGTTGCAAACACTAGTTTGTGTTTAGTTGACTTTGGCTCTTCTTGAGAAAGCGAACCTAAGTCTCTGAAATTGGTTCAACAAGGAATTGGGGTGTACTCAAGAGATTGATAGCCCCAATTAAAGGGTTAAACCTAGAGATAGTAATACCCGACTTGAACCTTGATTGCTTGTGCAAATTTGCATACCCAATTGGTCTTGAGAAAGTCAATTCGGGCAAAAATCACTCGAACCACCAACAGGTGTAGAGTGGGTAAAATCGTGCAACAGTTATATCATACTCCCCAAATATGTCAATCATGCCTTAGACTCAAGTACCCGTCAATTGACCACCTAGGCAAATGTCACTACACTAGTGCCTTTTAACTATTTGAACAACTCGCAATAGTTTATTCTTCGCTTCTTCTAGTTTAATTTAGCATTGTAGTTTGATATAATTAGAAGTAAAACAAAAAACCAAAAAATGGTTTGAAGTGTAGTTTGGAACACATACGCAACTCTTAATTAGATAGAAACTCAACTCCAATTTCTAGCTCCTTGTGAAAATCGATCCCGACCTTACTCTGGTAAACACTACTTCGACCCTCTCTCGTACTCAATAGTTGTGCAGGGTTGGCCTCGATCAACTACTTCAAGAGCTAGGAACCATACAAGGACCTGATGAAAATGAAGTGACTGACGACACTGTTTCTGCCGTACTACACTACACTGTCAGCCCACTCATTCTCTAACCAAACAAAGTACTCACATTATTTTAAGTGATGTGATCAGGATGTGCCCAATGAGCTTTATACAAAAACATCACTGGAAGGGTTCTGTTTCTCATTCAAGCCCCTTGCAAAAAAAAACAGAGAAATCATCCTCACAAGCTTGAAGAACAAGGTTGAACGCCACTGCGGACCAGTTCCTAAACGATTGATTGTCAATGTCCTAGTTGAGTTGTAACCTTGTTATTGTACTTACTGTATCTCCTAAACAGCTTACCTAGAAGCATTTTGATCAGGAATCCTCTTGTAAATCCGTAAACTCGTCGAGTTTATGTTGTGACTAGATTTAGTCATAAGGAAAAGTCTTTGTAATCGTAGAGTTACAAAGTAGCTTGTGGTGATAGCATCACAAGTTAGAAAAAGCCTTTGTAACTAGGCTATTCACAAAGTAGCTTGTGGTAAAGGTACCACAAGTTAGTTGAGTAAATCCTTTGCAATAAGAATTATTGTAAAGTGGCTTGTAATAGGTAAGATTACAAGTTAGTGAAGCTAAAAGCCTATAGGTGTAGGTCGTGGTTTTTTTATCCCCTTGTGTGGGATTTTTCCACGTAAAAATCCTCTGTCTCATTTATTTACTGCTTTATTAAGTGCTCTCAGCAGAATCTTGTAGAGGACCAAGTACTCTACGATTTGTTGGACCCATACAAACTAACAATTGGTATCATAGCAAGTTCCTCATATCAGGCTAACACCTAGGAAGGATCCTCATGGTGGATCCACTAAAATTTGAAGAAGGTCAATCCATAAACTCACCCCCCCAAGTTTGATGGAAAATGCTATTGGTGGTAAAAAGCTAGAATGCACGATTTCATCATGGCTGAAGACTGTGCGCTATGGGATATCATTTGCAATGGTCCTTATGTTTCAATCAAGGTACTAGATGAATTCCCATTTTCAGTGGAAAAAACCAACAAAGAATACACTGAAGTAGACAAGAAAGCAATGGAAAAGAATTTTCATGCCAAGAAAATTCTAGTATATGGATTGGGACCTAAAGAGTACCACAGAATCAAAACCTGTGACACTGCAAAGGAAATATGGGATGCTTTGCAAACAGCTCATGAGGGAACTACACAAGTAAAACAAGATAAACCTAATACTGGTGATAGTTCCATGATAGCAGTTGAAGGCGAGGAGATTGGATATGACTCAACGTTTACTTTGATGGCTCAATCAGATGATGATGATGAAGACAATGGCGATAAAGGGGGTAAACTTCAGGGATGTTCATAGAAATCTGAAATCTTATTCTCCAAAAAAACTCATGTGTTTAGCTGATGTTTTAATTACTGCATTTTGTAGTCTTGCGTAGGATAGGGATTTGTTGATCTTAGAACTAGAAGAATCTGAACATACTTGAGAAGACTTAGTGGCTGCATTTACTGATCATAAGAAAACCATTGAAACTCTTAGAAAAGAAAAGAGTGATCTGTTGGCAGAAATTGCAAACCAAAGGGAAACAATAGTAAAACTATGGACTAAGTCAAAACCTGAAAGTTTTGAAAGAGGAAAGGAGATAGCTAGTGAGGAATACCGTAGGCTTGAAGATAAGGTGAAGGCTATGAGATGTAGGATATGTGCTGAAATTGAGAAAAACAAGCTCCTCCAAGCCAATCTAGAAAAAAATAATGAATGATCTTAAAAGGTCTCTAAAGTGGACCTGGTCCTCAGAAGCTACCACTGCCTTGCTACCTAATAATAGTGAAAAAAAGGCAGAGAGTAGGATCCCAAAGGGAGAAAACTCCTCACAACAAGAGCGTCACTGTATCTGATAATTAGCCTCATACCCAATGTGGGAACACTGGGCGCTTCAAGGAAGGTGTCCAGGCCAAGAATCAATCAGCTCAGAAAGATAAAGTGGCTGCTGAAACCGTGACCACAAAAGAGGGACTAGGTTCCACTCACAAAAAACGTACATTACTGCATGGATCAGACTAAGAGAGCTCTTATTCATCCTCTTGTTTACTACAAGGGACCCAAACTTGTTTGGGTTCCAAAAACTAACTCCTAATCTCTTGTGCAGGGAACAGTGAAAGGAAGCGGTCAACAATGATTCATGGATAGTGGATGTTCGAATCACATGACTGGGAACACCACAAACTTTCTTTCGCTAAAAGCCCTGCAAGGAGAGAGTGTATCCTTTGGCAACGGTAAAAATGAGTACATTCTTGGAGTTGGAAAAGTTGGGAAGTCACTCACTCATTCTATTGAAAATGTGTACTATGTCAATGGACTTAAGTACAGCCTCCCGAGTGTCTCTCAAATTTGTGATAAAGGAAACAAGGTGGAATTTTTGTCCAAAATATGTACAGTCACTAACCTTGTGACCGGTGAAATAGTTCTGGTGGCCAAAAGATACAAGAACATCTATGTTGCTGATTTCTAATCTTTACAGAGTGGTGATCTGAGTTTTCTGAAGGCGGTTGACAATGATGTCGAACTATGGTACAGAAGACTGGGCCATGCAAGCTTTTCCCTTCTGAACAAAATAATTCAGAAGGACCTGGTCCATGGTCTGCCTATGTCACAATTCAAAACTCAAAAAGTCTGTGATGCATGTGCTAGAGGAAAACATGTAAAGTCATTTAAGTCAAAAAGAGATGTGAGCACATCAAAGCCGCTTGAGCTCCTGTATATGGATCTGTGTGGACCTATGAGGGTGCAAAGCAGAGGAGGAAAGAGATACATTTTCGTAATCGTGGATGACTACTCCAGATTCACATGGACTTTGTTTCTCAGAACAAAAGATGAAACTGTTGAAGTATTTGTGGCCTTTGTGAAGAAAATCCTGGTGAATATGGAGTCTAGAGTTGTATGCATTAGATCAGATTATGGGACAGAATTCGACAATGTCAAATTTGATGAATTTTGCTCTGAAAATGGGATCACTCATAACTTCTCAGCTCCCAGAACTCCATAGTAAAATGGATTAGTAGAAAGGAAGAATAGAACTCTGGAAGAAATGGCAAGAACAATGTTGATTGATAATGGACTTGCAAAGAACTTTTGGGCTAAAGCTGTCAACACTGTCGCTACTTAGTGAATAGGTGCATGATCAGATCACTTCTGAACAAGACCCCGTATGAATTGTTGAATAGAAGAAAACCCAAGCTGACTCACCTAAGAACATTTGGATGCAAATGCTATGTTCTCAACAATGGAAAGGATCAGCTCGGTAAGTTTGATGCCAAAAGTGACGAAGGAATATTTCTTGGCTACTCTTCTCAAAGCAAGGCTTATAAGATATATAATAAGCAGACTCAATATGTTGAAGATAGCATCCATGTTAATTTTGATAAATCTCATCCATCATTTGAGAAGAGTGCTAAGGAAGATCAAGATAGAGAACCCTTACTTATTCCTGGTGAAGTCATTAACATGACAAACGGAAAAACAGATATGATGAGTCATGTAAAGGAGCCAAATGAAGATAATGTCACCTCATCATCAACAGAACCAAGCATTTTAATTGCAACCACTGAAGTTGAAGAAAGAGTGGTTGATGCAGTTCAGGGAACTCCATAGGCACTTGAGAGAAGGATAGAGGAAAATCAGCCAAACATACCTTCCTCCTCTCAGAATAAACCTCAGACGTCCAACTAGAGACATCAAAGCTCTCACCCTATAGACAACATAATCACTCCTCTAGATTTCGGAGTTCAAACCGGGTCGAGAGCCAGAAATTCACTTGCCTTCTCAGCCTTTCTCTCCCAGATAGAACCTAAAAACATCAAGAAAGTCTTGAAAAATACATATTGGATTACAGCCATGCAAGACGAGCTGCATCAATTTGAGAGAAACAATGTGTGACACCTGGTACTCAAACCCCCAAATAGAACCATCATAAGAACCAGGTGGGTATTCAAAAACAAGCTTGATGAACATGGAATTACCACAAGGAACAAGTCCAAGCTAGTGGTCCAAGGCTACAATCAGGAGGAAGGGATTGACTATGATGAAATGTTTGCACCAGTGGATCGCATGGAAGCTATCAGAATTCTAATCGATTTTGCTTCTCATATGGAATTCACCTTGTTCCAAATGGATGTCAAAAGTGCATTTTTGAATAGACTCCTTAAAGAAGAAGTCTATGTGAAGCAAACCCCAGGGTTTGAATGTCATGAGCACCCTGAATATGTGTTCAAACTGGACAAAGCTCTGTACGGGCTAAAGCAGACACCTCGAGCTTGGTATGAAAGATTGTCAAAATTTCTCTTAGAAAATGGTTTTAAGATAGGGAAAATTGATAATACTCTTTTCTTAAAGAAACGAGGAAGGAACCTGCTCATTATTTAGGTTTATGTTGATGATATCATTTTTAGAGCAACAACTGACTCTCTGTGTGAAAAATTTGCAAAACTTATGGGAAGCGAATTCGAAATGAGCATGATGAGGAAATTAAATTTCTTCCAGGGTCTTCAAGTAAAACAGTCCCCAAAGGACACTTCCATTTGTCAGCATAAATACATCAGGGAACTCTTGAAGAGGTTAGACATGGAAGCATCAAAGGTGATAGACACTCCCATTGCAACTGCGACTCGACTGGACATGGATGAAACCAGATCTCCTATGAATCAAACAATGTATAGAGGCATTATTGGGTCTCTCCTCTATCTCACTGTCAGTCGACCTGATATTGTCTTCAGTGTAGGGCTGTGTGTAAGGTTTCAATCAAATCCTAAGGAATCTCACTTGAAGGCTACCAAAAGGATACTAAGATATCTCAAGGGAATACAGGACCTAGTGTTGTACTATCCCTCAAATGACAATTTTAATCTAATTGGGTATGTTGATGCAGACTATGCAGGTTATCTTGTGGATAGAAAAAATGCTTCTAGAATGGCTCACTTCTTAGGTTCATATCTTATCTCTTGGGGACAAGGAAGCATAATTCAGTGGCTTTGTCAACATCTGAAGCTGAATATGTAGCTGCATCATCTTGTTGCGCTCAACTTCTATGGATTAAGCAGCAATTGGAGGATTTTGGGGTACTCACTAAAAGTGTGCCCCTCCTATGTGACAACACCAGTGCACTCAACATGGCAAAGAATCTAGTTCAACATAAAAGGACCAAGCATATTGATGTGAGACATCATTTTCTGAGAGTTAATGTGGAGAAAGGGTTGATATGCATGAAGTTCTGCAACGCAGAAGATCAAATTGCAGACATTTTCACCAAGGCACTAAGAAGGGAATAGTTTGAAAGAAACAGAGTAAAGCTGGGACTGTTGAGGCTAAATCAAGAACATGATTCCTCTTTGGCTGGCTCGTATTCTTAAGAAATAATTAGTTCAAAGTGTTTTCTGGCCCTGTCTAACTCACTTCAATACCGTTGCAGGTAAACACGCATGATGAGCATAAAAGCAATAGATGCAGTACATGACTGATAAAAGTGGATTAATTCTTTTCAAAAAAGAAGGGATGAAGAAAATATTTTCTCAAAAACTAGGTTCTTGTACTAAAGGTTAGTAGTTCTGTGCATCCTTTTAATACACATCTTAAAAAGGGTACAAAATACAATTGCCATATCATCAACTTTTCAGATCCTGTTGTCACGTCCTTTCAATTCAAACGTTCCATCTCTCTATGAAAATTGCAATTCTCCATGCCCAATCGCCGTTTCTGAATTGGTGCCTATTCCTCTCCCTTCATAATTATCCTCTCCTTTTAAAAACCCTCTCTTCTGCTATCCTTAACCATAAGCCCTACTCTAGATTCAACCAAAAGGGAAGGATCGTTACATGTTTTCTTCCAATGACTGAGAAAACTTCTGATCTCTCTGCCTCAGCTGTAACTACCTCTGACCCATCTATGAAACCTCTTATTTTCACTAAGCCTTCGTCACCCTCTATCACTCTTACTGCTGTAGTAACCCCTTACCTAGTCTCCAAATCTCTTCCCAACTCAGAAACCCTTGAAATTGTTGTTCTGTTCTCCCCGTCATCTATTGTTCCCACCAGTCAAACGCTAAGTGGAGAACAAGGTCGAAATACTGAGTTCACAAAAGGTTCTGCCATCCTTATCGTCGATTCCATAGTTGTGGAAACACTGGTTGAAGAAGAAAAGACTGTGTTTGTGGTATCCGCTTATGGGGTATTGCATGATGTTATTTCCCAGAAACATGAGTCACAAAGCATGGGGGAAGAAGGGGCCACTATGGATGAAGGGGATACAATAGCATACACTACTGGGGCATCACATTAGGAACCCGATCCCTCTTTGGAGGACCTAGGTCAGGACTCTCATCCCTAGGACAGTGTTGTTCCTGCATTCGATGTTGTGCCCCTGGAAATTCAAGCACCAGAAATGTGATCTAGTGATGAAGAAGACCTGGACAATGTGGCCCTTGATGAATTCATAAGTAAGCGAAGGGTTGTCTCCACCCCTGAGTCTGAAATTAAGCGACCCACTACCAGGCTTCAAGTCAAAGTGGCATATAATTCTGCACTCCAAAAGAGCAAGAAAAGCAGTAAGAAGAAAAGAAGAAACTTGGTAAAGGATGGTGTACCTGTAAGTGATGAATTTATCCCTGTAGTTGAGGTGGAAGAAGGAACTCCTGAGGAACCTGGTTCCCTTATTAGACAGTCCTCGAAAAGGGTTGAGCCTGTTTCAATGGAGAAAAGGGTCAACATATAAGTCTAAGATGAAGGAAGTAATGAGTGATGAGGCTGTACTAGTCAAGTCCAAGATGAAGGAGGTAATGAGTGATGAGGATGTACTATTCAAGTCCAAAGGAAAAGGGAAAGTCAGTGGAGAAAAGCTTAGGAAATGCAAGTCTGAAACTATTGAAGAACCTAGTTCTAGAAAGAAAGCAAGAAGTGAGGTCTGCCTTGGCTCTGAGCGCCTAAGGCATCAAAAAGTTCTATTGGGTCATACGTTTGACCCAACAATCTCAGAGATGGCTGGAATGCGCCAAATTTTGGAAATGGTCGAGTTTCAACAATGGGTGCATTTATTTTACATTGATGCCCCTAAAGTGTATGAGGAGGAGGTGCAGAGTTTCTTCGCTAGTCTCTTTCCAGTTGATACTAACCATATCTATGCTTTGGTCAATGGGGTAGACATCATCTTTGACGTGCAATTACTTGGAGAAATTTTGCAAGTTCCTGTAGTTGGGGTATCGAGTGTACGAGATGTTTGTCAGTATAATTTCAGAAATGCAGTTGTGAAAGACAATGCTAATCAGAAAGGGGACCAGATCCATAAGAAAGTACTACTTCCTTTCTACCAGCTGTTGTTTGAGTTGGTTAACAAAGTTTTGTTGCTTCGAGCAGAAAGGAGATCTGTGACTTCAAAATCTGACCTATTCCAAATGGAGAAACTGGATGGTTTCAACCCTGTGAGTCTGCCTACCATAATGATTGAACACATGCAGAAGGTTGCCAATTTCAAGGACGATAATCATGGGCTTCTCTATGGATTCTTGCTTACTCTGGTGTTCAAGTTCTTTAAGGTTACACTAAGAACAGGTAAAGTGGGGACCCGAAAGCAGACATTCTCATAGACAACCTTGGAAGAGTGCAAGTGTATTGAGAAGTATGGGGGGTAGGAAGTACATTAACTGTGTCTCAGCTCATCAATGCCCAGAATAGTGCAGCTGAGGAAATTCGTCGGTTGAAGGCCAGGAATGCTATCCTGGAAGGTCAGCAAGCTCGAGCGGTTCCTATGTCGAATGATGAAGTAGTCCGTTTGACACAAGAAAATGTTGATCTCAGGGCACAAGTTGAGAACCTGAAGGCTGAACTGCTCAAC
This sequence comes from Nicotiana sylvestris, assembly GCF_000393655.2. Classification (NCBI taxonomy): domain Eukaryota; kingdom Viridiplantae; phylum Streptophyta; class Magnoliopsida; order Solanales; family Solanaceae; genus Nicotiana; species Nicotiana sylvestris. The sequence goes on from NC_091060.1 coordinate 150,773,165, forward strand.
GAGCAAAAATCAGAAAACGCCCGAATAGACCTTGTTCTCCAGACACTTGCTGCAGCTTCCAAGCCTTTTTCCTCTTAGTGCCCCTTAAGAACCCCTTCAGTGACCAGTTGCTTGGATATGTTTTTTTTCTTTGATGATGTTTGGTGGATGTTTTTTGTGATTTTTTTATGGTTGGGATGTACTACTACTGCACATGTGAACAAGTCCAATGTTACCTCTTCCTTTTCAACAAGGCAGAGGCATATTAAATTATTATTAATATGAATCCTTTTTTATTATGTCTAGTACTTTATCTCTGCGCTCTATTCTTTCTCATGATTGTGTGCACATATGTGGCATGAGTTAGCTTAGCTGGACTTCTTTGTGTTGTTGTTCTTTTTAATAATAACAAAAGGGGGAAAAGACTAATACATGACTCAGGGGGAAAACACATTGGGGAACTGGTTCTTATGCTCTATTACTCTGACCATGTAAGATAAGGCATAGTCTTAGGGGGAACTCTTTGAAACTGGTTTTTACTGCCCCAATTCTGACTTATAATTGTTTAAGCTTGTCATCATCAAAAATGAGGAAATTGATAGATCTTAAATACTCTTGCCTTATGTTTTAATGATCTAACAAACTTACTATTAAGAACCAGATAGAGAACCTGACCTACTTGGATTGCTGCAAACTTTAACGGATTCCAGCTAAAGATGAACTGCTACAGCTTCAGGAGCTAGGAAACATACAAGGACCTGATGCTCTTGTGGTTTCCTCATATAAGTACAAAGTCATTTGGACACAGCTGGAAATGATGTGACTGACGGCACTGTTTCTGCCGCACTGCACTACACTATTAGCCCACTCATTCTCTAACCAAACAAAGTACTCACATCATTTCAAGTGATGTGATCAAGATGTACCCAATGAGCTTTATACAAAAACATCACTGGAAGGGTTCTGTTTCTCATTCAAGCCCCTTGAAAAAAAACAGAGAAATCATCCTCACAAACTTGAAGAACAAGGTTGAACGCCACTACGGACCAGTTCCTAAACGATTGATTGTTACTGTCCTAGTTGAATTGTAACCTTGTTATTGTACTTACTGTATCTCCTAAATCACTTACCTAGAAGCATTTTGATTAGGAATCCTCTTGTAAATCCGTAAACTCGTTGAGTTTATGTTGTGACTGGATTTAGTCATAAGGAAAAGTCTTTGTAATCATAGAGTTACAAAGTGGCTTGTGGTGATAGCATCACAAGTTAGAAAAAACCTTTGTAACTAGGATAGTCACAAACCGGCTTGTGGTAAAGGTACCACAAGTTAGTTGAGTAAATTCTTTGCAATATGAATTATTGTAAAGTGGCTTGTAATAGGTAAGATTACAAGTTAGTAAAGTTAAAAGCCTACACGTGTAGGTCGTGATTTTTTAATCCCCTTGTGTGAGATTTTTCCACATAAAAATCCTCTGCCTCATTTACTTACTGCTTTATTAAGTGCTCTCAGCAGAATTTTGTAGAGGACTAGGTACTCTACGATTTGGTGGACCCATACAAACTAACAGTACTGCAGGCGTATCAAGGTTGAGGAGGTCGTGGGAACTATGCGTAAGATGAGTTTTCCGGTCAGTCTCTGAACCTGTTTTTTATTGGTTAAGTATTTTAGTATCCCCTCTATAGCTTTGATTTGGTCGAGTTTGACCTCGATGACTCGTTGTGATACTAAGAAGCCTAGGAATTTTCCTAATGTCACGCCGAATGCGCACTTTTTCGGATTCAGTTTCATTCCGTATCGCCTGAGTATATCGAAGGCTTCCTTTAGGTGGTCGATGTGATCCTCTTTCCTTTTGTACTTGACCAATATATCGTCTACATAGACCTCCATGGTTTTGCCGAGTTGGTCTTTGAACATTCTTGTCACCAACCTTTGATACGTCGCCCCCGCATTTTTCAGTCCGAAAGGCATCACCTTGTAGCAATATGTTCCTTAGTGAGTGATGAAGGTGGTCTTCTTCTGGTCTTCCTCCTTCATAAGGATCTGGTTATAGCCCAAGTATGCGTCTAAGAAGATCAGCAGTTTGTGCCCGGCTGTTGCGCGATGAGCTGGTCGATATGAGGTAGCGGGAATAAGTCTTTTGGTCATGCTTTGTTCAAATTTGTGAAGTCTACGCACATCTGCCATTTTCCATTCTTCTTTTTCACCATGACCTCGTTGGTGACCCATTGGGGGTATTTTGATTCCCTGATGGAGCCGTTTTCCAACAATTTTTCAACCTCCTCGCGGACTACATTATTTATTGTAGAATTTAACTTCTGCCCAACTTGCCTTATCGGGGGTAAAATAGATCGACATTCAACTTGTGTGTCGCTATCTCCTTTGGGATACCTGGTATGTCTGCATGGGAAACGACAAAAAAGTCTGTGTTATTAGTTAAGATATGATGGAATTTACTTGGTTCTTGAAGCTTGTGGCCGATGTAGGCTTTCTTACTGTGATTGTTATCATCAAGTTGGATGGGGTTGAGGTCTTCTATGGTTGATCTCGTGGCTTTTGTTATTTCAGGGTCTTTGATGGCATCCCCCCTTTCACTACTGCTCGACCTCGACCCTATTAATTACTATGCCTCTTTGGCTTTGCCCTTCATTTATTGGGTGTATGTACAATCCTGGGCAATGCGATAGCATTCTTGGAAAGTGCATTGTTCTCCTCATATGCGGAACACTACCCATGGGATGGGAAATTTGATAACCTAGTACAAGCTGGAAGGGATGGCCTTCATGGCATATATCCAAGGTCGACCTGTTATGGCGTTATACGTCGTGTCCTGATCCATGATATGGAATGTGGTTTCTAGAGTGATGCCATCGGCCATGACGCAGAGTGTGATTTCTCCAGATATTCGTTCAACTACATTGTTAAAACTGGTTAGCGTGATGCAGCGTGGCATTATCTTATCCTCAAGTTTTATCTATGCAAGTACTCGAGGGTGGATAATGCATGCGCTGCTCCCATCGTCCACTATAATACATCTCACATATGTATCTAATATGCATAGAGTAATAAGAAGACCATCATAGTGAAGGAAAACCAAACCATGTGTATCTAGTTTATCGAACATGATACTTACTTCGCGTTCATCGTACCATTCATGAGTGATTGACCGTTTGAGTTTGTGGGTTGTGGTGAATTTTACGGTGTTGATCGATGCATCATCGCCCCCTCTGATGATCATTTGAATGGTTCGAGTTGGAGAAGGTAGCTTTGGAGGGCCCTGATGTTGTTCACATTCTTGAGCAAATTTGGCCCTTCCTCGGTCGCTCAACAACTCTTTCAAATGCCCTTGGTGAAGCATGTTCACAACCTTTTGTCTTAGAGCGATGCAGTCCTCGGTTTTATGACCTCACTCCTGGTGAATTCACAGAGGGCATTTGACTTCCTAGTGCTTGGGTCGGACCTCATCTTTTGTGGCCACTTCACTTTTCGTCCAAGCTTCTCCAATGCGTAGACTATTTCTGAAGGCGAAACACAAAAATTGTGAGCAGATAGTAAAGGGGGCATACCTCTTTCGCTCCGGTGAGTCCTTACCCCTGGACTAGATGGGCCTTCTTCGTAACGGGAGGGGGGCATGATGGCACCCCTGATATATGGTTGATGTCTTTCCCGATTGAGTCGAGGAGCTGCTAAATCTCTTCTGGCATCATTTCTTTGATCTTTCTTGGACTCTGCTTGTATCGAGGTCAACCGTTGGGTCAACCCATTCAAGTTGTCCTCATCAGCACAGACTTCGGCACAATAGGCATTGTGTACTTCATCCCATGTTGTTGGGGGGTATTTCATAAGCCAACATATTAATTTTCTGGTAGCCCTCGAGCCGTTTCTGTTTAGCCCATTCTGGAAAACTGCTACTGCCATGCCTTCTGATACATTTGGTAATATCATCCTTACTTGGTTGAACCGGGCGAGGAAGTCCGTCAGTCCCTCTCCAGGTGCCTGTTTGATGGTGAATATGTCATTCACTCTTTCTTCCGCCTTTTTCTTTCCTACGTGGGTCGTTACAAATTTGTCGGCCATTTCTTCAAACGTTTCAATGGAGTGTACGGGCAGTTGCGAATACCAAGTTAATGCGCCTCCGGTGAGGGTTTCACCAAACCTTTTCAGCATGATGGAAGATACTTGTCTTTGGCAAGATCGTTGCCCTTCACTACGGTAACATAGTAAGTCACATTGTCTTCGGGGTCGTTCGTACCATCAAATATTTGCAGGTAGGGCGGCATTTTGAAGGTTTTGGAGTGGTATGCAGTGCGGCCTCATCGCTGTAGGGTTGTTCCACGGACCGGTATCTCTTTTTGGTAAGAGTTTTGGTGCACCTAGTATTTTGTCTACCCTTTCTTGATGCTCTTTCATTTGGTCTCGAAGCATTTTGTTTTCGTTTTCCATTTCTTCCATCTTCCTCAGAATGGCCATGAGGGTGTCGTCACTTGCATTATTAACATGGTGAGTGATACCTGTTGTTGGAGGGAGAAGGCCGTACTGCTCGGTTGTCATTGGTACAATGCAAGTTGCATTTTCTCCCATGGCTTTGTGGGAGGGCTTGTCGAGGATGCCGGTCAGGGTGTTTGTTAACCAAGCCTCAAGTAGGTTTTTTACTGTGGGGGGTGCTTCTTCCATTGTGGATGTGGAAGCCCCTTTACCGCGGGACGTTGTGATGCTACCATGAGGAATGTGTGAGCCACTTCGCCTAGGAGATGCATGTGGCGTTACATCCTCACCCTCTGTTTCAGAAATTTCCTTGATGGTGTTTAAGAGGTTAGCGGTAAGGTCCGCCACTGCCTTCATCCTCTCTTCTCCATTTCCTGCCATATTAGATCCATGTGTACAAGAGAGTAGAGGGTTTTGCGTTGTTTTTTTTTTGCTAGCTATAGATCTAGAAGAAACTAAAAAATTTAACTAGGAAATTCCCACAGACGACGCCAAATTGTTTGACCAAAATTGTAGATCTTTGAATAAACTAATTAAATGTATATTATGAGGGGTTAAACTTAGCTAATAATAATAACTTCTAATCTATAACAGATTAATGAGAGCAATGCATTGCAATACTAATAGCAGATCGAACGCAATGAGCATTTAATGTTTTAAGGCCATTAATGAGAAGGAAATAATAAGCAATAAATGACAATAAATGCACTAGAGTAAATAGGGAGAATGCAACCCAATGTTTAATGAGGTGGATGATTCCTCCTTCTAACAATGATGAATGATTGATAAAGATTAGAGTATTTGGACCCTTCTTGGATCTGGTGGAAAAGGTGTGAAATAATAGAGGATCGAATCTTTTTAGAAAGGTAGGATTTGTTTTCAATCTAGAGAGAGTCTACTTTTCATAAAGTGTTCTTATCTTATAAAATTACATGCCTATCACCTGATCTCTCTTTCTATTTATAAGGGACATACCCTTGATTAACGCTAAAGTACAAACAAAGGGATATTCAATGTATTCCCTCAAAAATCATGTTACTAAAGTAGCCGTTACTGCTCCTTCTGGCACTTGACCTCGGCCATGATCGACTGCTCGGCGGTGAGTTCCATTAGTCATTAGCCGACCTCGGCCAAATTACTACTAGTAATATCACTTTGTGCTGAATATCCTTAGTTAGAATTTAACCCATACACAACAAGATTCATATGAATAATGAATATTGTTTCTTTTTTCTTTTTCTATGTTGAATTTTTCTTTTGTTGAATATGGCGTACTTAATAGACAGCTATCAAACAACTCTAATGGCGATGCACATGCATCACCCTCTCTGTAGTAACTCTTTTTAAGTTTTTGTATGCAATATTATCTTTCTTACCCAAAAACAAAAACGGGCGGTAGACAATCGACTTCTTAAAGCCAAACCGCAATGAAAACATAAATTTCAAATAAACATATAAAAAAATATAGTGATACTATTTTATTTTCCAAAAAAGTTATTTTTTTTGTCGTTTCTGCTTGTAACTTGCAAGTCTACCTTAATTTCGGCCAATAAGCTTTTATCTCTTATATCTTTGAAAGAGAAAAAGAATTATAAAGGATTGAAGTTTAAATTTTAGATGATCAATGTAGTTATAATAAAGACTTTAAAGTAAAGAAACTGAAGACAAGTAGAGAGAGAGAGATTTATTATTCAACTTTAAATTCATGTACATAATGAACTGAAATCTCCTCTATTTATAGAAGAAAGGAAGCTGTTGTGTAAGCTGCTACTGCAAGCTGCTGTGTAAGGTGCTTGTAAATTTCTTGTAAACTGCTACTGTAAGCTGTTGTGTAAGCTGCTACTACAAGCTGCTGTGTAAGCTTCTTGTAAGTTGCTTGTAAGCTGCTATTGTACCAGATATAGATAATCTTCTGCCGGGGGTAATATTTATCTATAACGGAGTATCGAAATGATAAGCTTCTTCAGGAAGCTTATTTTCAATAGAGTACTAAATAGATAACCTTATTTACGGCGGAGTCCCATATGGATAAGTTTCTTCAATAAGCTTATTTACAATGGAGTACTAAATGAACATCCATAATATAATATATATTTATAACACTCCCCCATGGATGTTCATTAAAAGATAATGTGCCTCATTAAAACCTTACTAGGAAAAACCCCGTGGGAAAAATCCTAGTGAAGGAAAAAGGGTACACTTATTTAGTACTATGCATTGCTAGGTGCCTCATTAAAAACCTTATAAGGAAAACCCCGTGAGAAAAAACCTTAGTAAGGAAAAAAGAGTGCATCGCGTATTTTACTCCCCCTGATGAAAACCTTATTTCAAATATTTGAGTCTTTGCATTCCAATCTTGTATACCATCTTCTAAAAAAGTTGAGTTTGTAGAGAATATTATCTACCACTATTTCAGATCGATTTAAATTAATCTCATCAAACCAACAAGCTGCTACAAGTCATTTCATTGAGTTCCTTGCAACTTGTCTGCATCAGTTGCTTGTAGAAAACTTCAATAGAGTACAAAATGGATAATCTTCTTCAGGAAGATTATCTACAGCAGAGTAATAAATGGACATCCACAATAATATTTTCATTACACTCCCTTTTAGATGTTCATTATTATGTACCTCATTAAAACCTTACTAGGAAAAACCCCATGGGAAAAACTTCTAGTCAAGGAAAAAGAGTACACTAATAATATACATTGCAAGTTGCCTCATTAAAAACCTTACCAGGAAAAACCTAGTGAAAAAAAACCCGAGCAAGGGAAAAAGAGTACAGTGCAGAGACTTGAGTATATCTGGACCAAAGAGTTCATTACTCTTCTGGAGGTAAGAACGGATCCTTAATCCGTGTAGGAGAAGAACTATATTTTGCTAGTAAATTAACAGAAAATACTATGTCAGACCTTGTAGCATTAGCAAGATACATTAGTGAACCAATTGCACTGAGATAGGGTACTTCGGGACCAAGGAGTTTCTCATCCTCTTCTGGAGGTCGGAACGAATCCTTATCCATATCAAGTGATCGAACAACCATTGGTGTACTCAATATGTGCGCTTTGTCCATGTAAAAGTGTTTTAAGACTCTTGCTGTATAGGCAGATTGATGGATAAAGATCTGGTCTAGTAAATGTTCAATTTGCAAACCAAGACAAAGTTTTGTCTTCCCAAGATCTTTCATCTCAAATTCTTTCTTAAGATATTCAGTTTCCTTTTGGAACTCTTCTGGAGTTCCAACAAGATTTATGTCATCAACATAAACAACAAGTATAACAAATTCTGAAGCCATTTTCTTTATAAAAATACATGGGCAAATAACATCATTTATGTAGCCCTCTTTCAGCAAATATTCACTGAGACGATTATACCACATGCGCCCAGATTGCTTTAAACCGTATAAAGATATTTGTAATCTGATTGATTACATTTCTTGAGATTTTGAATATGCTTCAGGCATTTTAAATCATACAAGGATCTTTATAGAGATTTGATCAAATGAGTCATATAGGTTATGACTCGTATCTAAATGGCATGACATCTTCAGGTGTCTGGACTACTGCTCCGATCCTCACAATATTTTACAGTATTGTGCACTATATTGTATCAAATATATCGTCGACGATCATTTTATATCGGTTCACAAGCGATATAACTTGTTGAGATCTCATCACTTTCTTTATTTTCAGGTACCTTAACTTCTTCTGGAGTTTCATGAAATATTATATCGTGGACTCTTCTATAACTCATTTCCTCCTCATTATGATTATTTTGATCATTAGCTCCTTATCATTTTTCAAGGATTGTTATCTTTGGAACCGATTGGTCTACCACGCTTCATGCGTACAGTAAACTCTATCCTTCAGGGACTTTAAATTTTAATAGGAGCATTTACAACTAAAATATGATATTTAATTTTGGATCAGCAAATGCTTCTGGCATTTTACTTGAATTATCTTCTAAGTGAGGATCATATTAATGATAATTCAATTCATATAACATATTTTTCAGCTGTTTATTCCATCCCCCAAATGTTAGAAAAACTAACATATATCCCCAATATTCTTTGGAAAACATATCTTTGTGCATTGTGGTAGAGAAATTAATCATATACCACACATCAAAAGATAGTAAAAATATTTGGTTTTTGATCCAAAATCAATTGTGAGGGGAGGACTTATCATATATTGTTGGTCTGACGCATACAAGTGTTGCTATATGCAATTTAGAAAATCTTAGACCAACACATGAAACTTTGTTCTCATAAGCAATGGTTTAGCCATTAATAGGAGGTATTCAATGCTAAACCAGCTTGGATATAAACCAGCATTATCAAGATGATCTGTCTTGATTTCATAATCTGAAAGTTTTGCTCTTAGTTGAGAAAAGCAATTTCAAATGCCAAACTGCAGGTTGACAATGAACACACATGTAACCATCTTATATATGTACCTATAATTGGTTCATATGATAGGTGAATGGGTCCATATTCACCTTTTATATATTTCAGAATTAGGGGTCTTAGTCCCGACTTTAGCTGGTATAATCTTATTATGAGAACAAGCAACACAAGAGAATTCTTGAAGAATCTTCTAGTTCTTCAGTATATGCTTATTTGAATTCTCAAATAGCTCATTTAAAAATAGCAAATAAAAACTTCAAGTTTATCATGGCATGCGCTATCTCTTAGCAAACTTCTGGTTTACTATGGCACAAACTTTTGCATTAGTAAAATTCTGATTTACTGTGGCTATTTTTGTATAAGTAAATTTCTCATTTACTGTAGCTGCTTTTGCATTAGTCAACTTTTGATTTACTGTGATACATGTTGTAGTACAAATTGAAGGATAAGGCGATTAACTTTTCACATACATATTTACCCCCTATGATTGTGGAAACATGAAGATTTTCAATCTTTCAATCATTTGTAGTCTCAGTATGATTGTCATTTATGTTAGTACACTTCAAGGTTACTACAACATGTGTTTTGACCATAATCATATAATATGAATGGCATATTTATATATAAGCTCTTCAAAAGCCTTCATTCATTATTCACAATCTAATATTTATCGGACACTACTGGTGTCATATGTCTTCTAGACAAACAGATAACTCTTCGGGAGCTTTTGATAAATTTTGTACTACCAAATATTGCTCAAATACTTCTGGTGTTATGAGAGAAAATCATAATCAAATAGATAATACAAAGCCAATTCTAAATTTATAAATGACAAAAATCAAGAATTTTAATATTCTACTACTAACTTCGTGACAAATATCTCCTTCAAGGAGAAATACCATTAACATCTGAATATTTTGTATCAATGCGGCAACCACATAGTCATTGTGTCCTTTAAGAAAAGATACACGAGTTGTTATTTCCTTCGGGGAACTCAATAACTAACCATAATGTACTAATGTGGTTGTAGTAGAAAGTATTCTACAAGAATACTTTTGCCTTGGAATGATATTTAATAAAATTTTCCAAGATATTTTACGTACAACGGGTACGTGCGACAATGATCTTTATGCCATAAAAACAAGATTTATATCCTTTGTTATTCTACTTCTTCAGGAGGTGAGTTGTGGTATTTCTTCATTCACTTCAGGGAATGAAAATGTGCTTTAAAAATAACTTTGAATAGCTTATTATTTTATTTAAGCACAAAAGACACACTTTCATAATATTTTCCTGCTTCAGGAGAAAAATTCAATTGTTTTACTATTTAAGGAGCAAATTTAAAATACGAAATATTGAGTATATATTCTCTCAATCATATTACCTCTTCTGGAGGTGAATCGTAATATATTTACATTAATAACGTGCTCATATTTACGAGGTTTATTAATATTGTCACATTCACTTCAGGAAATGGATTAATATTTATCAAAAGTTCTCATCATTCAGGGAACGGAACATAATTATCTGAACGCGCATTAATCACACAAATTGTGTGATATCTTAGAAGCTCTTTTACGATAATGCTACTTCAGGAGCAAATCGAGGCATGCATGTACTATAGAGAATATTTCTCTAGCTTATCTTCAATTGTAACCATAGAAAGCCTAAATTATCATTTCTGGTGGCCATAGGCATATACCACTTCTGGTAGTTAACAAAATTTAGTTACAATGAGACATACGAAACATAACCACTTCTGGTGGTTGTATATTTCTTGCAAACTCTGTTGGAGCATAAGTTGATCTAACAATGTCATCCACTTTATAGTTTCCTATGCAATATTACTCTTCTGGAGTAAAATTAAAATCTTAATTCGAAAACGAGTAAGTGAAAAACGAAACATAAAGATATACAAATTATAGTGTTTTAAAATTCATAAAATGCTCCAGAATCTCGTCCGATGATTATGACTCACTTACTAAGTTCCTAAGTGCCTTTTTATTTTATTTTAATCGCAGTAGCATACATAGCAAGTAAAACGCATAACTTATCTTTGATGGTATCTGCTAGACCCATCATATCAAGATGAATTTCAGCATCAAGTACCCAAGACACGTAGCTTTTTCCCGATATATCCAATACTACAAATTCACATTTAGAAAGATTTGATATTATTTACAAAAAAAAGTTCGTACCTTTGATACTTTCAAAGTATTTGCTCGAGATGGCAGAGTCTCGTGCTGATAACGTGTTATAAAATAAAGATTTTAAAGTAAAGAAACCGAAGACAAGTAGAGAGAGAGAGAGATTTATTATTCAACTTCAAATTCATGTACTTAATGAACTGAAATCTCCTTTATTTATAGAAGAAAGGAAGTTGTTGTGTAAGCTGCTACGCAAGCTGTTGTGTAAGCTTCTTGTAAATTGCTTGTAAACTGCTACTGCAAGCTGCTGTGTAAGCTGCTACTACAAGCTGTTGTGTAAGCTTCTTGTAAGTTGCTTGTAAGCTGCTACTGTACCAGATATAGATAATCTTCTGCCGGGGGTAATATTTATCCATAACGGAGTACCGAAATGAGAAGCTTCTTTAGGAAGCTTATTTTCAATATAGTACTAAATAAATAACCATATTTACGGTGGAGTCCCATATGGATAAGTTTCTTCAGAAAGCTTATTTACAACGGAGTACTAAATGAACATACATAATATAACATATATTTATAACAGTTATTTAATAGTTCAACATATGTATACATCCTTTTATGTTAATTTTTTACATAATCAATATAATATAAGATAGTTTAATAAGGTGATCATCCTCAGGGGCGGAGCTAGAGCTTCGACAATGGGTTCGGTCGAACCTAGTAGTTTTAGTCCAAACTATATATTTGTCTTAAGAAATTTATTGAATAGGTATAAATTCTTACTTTAGAACCCAGTAACATAAAACGGTTAGAATCCCGAACACAATAACTTCAAATTCTGGCTTCAGCTCTGATCATCCTCCCTTCTATTAATCCAATACTTGTTTAATGTAAAATACTTGCTCATAATTTACAACGTATAAAACTTATACTACAACTAATTACTCCCTCCATTCATTTTTATTTGTTCACTATTTACTTTGCATATCTTTTAAAAAGTAATAAATAAAGTGCATAATTTATCATGATACCTATATTAGTTGGTGTATAGTCTTAATAGATTTGAATAATAATTTGAAATGAGTAATCAATGCTAAGGGTAAAATAACAAAAATAAATTATCTTTATCTTAAAATGCAAAAGTGGACAAATAAAATTGAATATTTATTTTTAAAATATTTGACAAGTAAAAATAAAAGGAGGGAGTAAATCAATAAATGGAACAGCATAGAAGGGGCATGCGCGCTTTACAAATCTATCTATATATATAATTCAGGGACCTTAGCCAGTGATGTGGCGCGTCTCTTTAACAAGAAATGCTATTTATCTTTTTTGTCATTTGTTTTTCATTTTACCCAATTTTTCCATTTATTTCCCGCATCAACCGCCATAAAAAATTTCCCCGAAAAGTCACTTTACAAATCCCATTAATTATGAAACGTCCTTTCGCTCCTCTATTTCCTTCCTACGTAAAACTCCTCATTCTTTATATTTGTAGTTTATAAATTCTTCTCATCTCCTCTGCTTTCTCCAACTCGCCAGACCTAAAATTCTTCTTTTGGTCTGCAATATCTCAATTATGAGTTACCACATAAAAAATCAAAAGTACTTCAGTTTGCCCATCTTGAATGATATGATTTTAGTCTGATAAGATGAATCATCTTCAGGATAATATAAATGTGAAAGATTTGGTTATCAAACGCTTATTCGAGTGTTTCAAAAGACCCACATATAAATATTTTTCATTACCTAATAATTGAAAATTATTTGCTTCATATTTGCGCATATGCTCTAAAATTTGATTTGGCAGTTAAACTGAAACGTGAAGGACGATGAAGATACATGTACTGCTCTTTCTCTTGTAATCCACGATTTTTTCACAGGTACTCCAATTGTAACTTTTTCCTACACTTTCTTTTTTTTTCGCCACTATTTAACAGTGTTATATTTGGAAAACTGAGCGCTTTCAGTTTACATTTGAATGAATAAGTTACTTTTATTTTGCAAACATGGAAGAACTTTAAATTTCATTATTCATCCAATTTATTTATGTTAAAATCCCAAGATTCATGTCAACAATTAGTAGTTCCATAATTGAGGATCAAATGTTCCCACCAATTAAAGAGAAAAGGACAATAAAAACATAGAAAGTAGTGCTTGCCCTTTGGCTACATTCTCTGGTGTTGAAAATTTGTCGAACTAGGATCTTCAAACCTGTGGGATAAAATGGTGACACTTTGCACATTCTCTTATTTGAGGATTTCCTTCGTAGGCTTTCTCACATCTCGCATACAAATGTAATTGTCCGTATATTTTGAAGAAGTTATGTGTTGAATTCTCATGATGCTCTTTGCACATTTTTGATGATAAGTTGCAAATTTATGAGGTCCGTCTCTAAAGCTGAAGTCTCATAACTCTTTTAATTATTTGTTGTTTAGTGTATTTAATTTTCCTTTATTGGGATCAAAGCAATTTTTCCACTAATAAAGATATGTAATTTTGGTAGCAAGTTTAAATGCGGCGGTGAGATTGTTTTTATTATTTCAAAGTTGTTTAACATAAACTTGGTATCGGCTGGTCCAAACTTTTGTTCTTATATATTTCTTCTTTCTTGTATTTTAAACCTCTTTAAATAGAGTTAATATTATATGCTTGATCATCCGCTCCTAAAGACGAATTGGCAAGTCATTTTTGATTAAAATTTAATGTTAAGGAGCCTTAATCAAGTGTTAGCTTAATATCTATTGTCTGATTCAGTTTTCACAATTTGTTGATGACCCAATGATTTTGTACATTTCTGGTCCATTTGATAATTTAGTGTATGTTTGGTGTAACATTGAAAAGGAATAATCTTGACTGAAGGATATGGATATTTTCCTTTTGAAGAATGCAAAATTTGAGATAAAGATGGAAACATTTTATGGATAGTCGCTTGATTATATACAAAATTATTAAGCAAACATTTTATGGTGTATTTAGTTTTGTGCTTTCAGCAAACAAAATTATTGCTATGACTTGTAGGTTGGACCATATAATGTAGGAATGGAGTTATGATTTGTAAAATTTTATTAAGTGTTAGTAATTTGTAATATTCTCTTGGTTCTGTTCATATACCTAGAAGTTTATTTTTATTCCATAATTAAACAAGATAATTAGTGTTTACTAATGTCTATGGTTCTCAATATTCTTTAGTGTGTTTTTATGTAGTATAGATCTTGAAGTGTATATTGAGCTTCCTTTAATTTGCTTTTTGTTGGAGCAATAACACAAACAACTTATTTTGTGGAATCTAATAAAAACTGTCAAACTGGAGTACTAAAGTCAGAAAAAGCAGGAGAGCACACCTCAGCAATTTGAGATTATTCAAATTTGTTGTTGAAGAGTAGTGTAATTTGAAACATATTAGTGGTACAATGAGAAAATATGTCAATATCAGATTTAATTTTTTTCTTTTTTTGTTCGTGTAATTAATTCATGTATGTTCCCTAAAACAGGATGATTATATAGAAATAGAGATACAACATTGGAAAGATAGAGTTTATTGGGCGTGAATCTCTACTAATAGGAAGAAAAAAGAAAAATGATTTTTTCATATATACAAATCAATAAAAAAAAAAGTATGTGCTAATTTTATCCTGTTATACTTTTGTATGTATTTTCTTCTTATATATTTGTTTTTGTAATCTTTTCATATGTATGTTTTACTTCTATAATATTTTTTAAAGTTTTGGTAATATATATCTTGATCTTTTTCATATCGACCAAACTTATAAAAAGAGTTCTTTGAACAACTAACTAGTATTGTTATAAATGAGCTTTCTCAGTCAGGTGGCACGTGTAACATCCTCGCGTAATCTCCAACCCAGTCCTCCAATCGCATCAAATATTTCTTCATCGACAGCAATATCATTCGGAAGAAACGTAGCGGAAAAAATCAGAACCAGGGGCTATTTTGTAAATTATTAACAGTAATGAAGCATACAATTTTTTTTCACTATCTTGATTGTTTCCTTTTTCTCCCTTCAACATCTGATCCACTTGAAAACCACAATTCCAAACTCTTGCTTCCTCGGTTTCATTGACATCTCACTCTTTAATCTATTTCAAAAGGATACACACTTTCCTTGTTTAAAAATTCTTCCAAATTCTCTTTAATGACACTTTCCTATAAAATGACATGATATGTTTAAAGATTAAAACTATATTTGGTATTATATACACATGTACATATTTTATATAAAATACTTAAGTTATTACTACACTTATCAAACTGTCATATAAATACTAAAGTTTACTGACAGAGAATAATAATCTATATTATTATAAAAGCATGAATATAATGTTGGTTTACCAGATTAGCCTTAATATATTAAGTTAACTTACCATAAATCAATTGGTTATATTGGTAAAAACACACACTAAAATAAAGGTAAAGTTTTAAATAAATGCATACTCTAAAATTCCGTAAGTAACAAGTAAATCACTGGTAAGTCAAAACACTATTTCAAATAGGTTTCAGTGTGAAATATTTTGAATTTGAAAAACGAAAAAAAAACTAAATGGAGTATAATTTAGTATCCACTCCTAAATTTGATGATTGGACTTTGAAGCCTTCATCCCTCTCAAAGACATCTAATTTCTCACATTCTAATTTTTATATTAATTAATTTTCTTTTTTCACTATTTTCTAAACGAGGTGTGTCGAAAAAAGTATTTTTACCCTTTGGAAGCTATTTTATTTCTTTCAAAAAATAATTTCATACCGGATATGATAAATATTTGAGATTTTTCCTTATACCTAGGAATTTATATTCAACTAAGATTAAATTAGAATCCTAAAATTAAACCTACATGGTTGATCTTTTCATATTTATGTTAGTCAACAACTCCTATTGTTACTCCGAATTTAAAAAATCAGTCAGTTCAAAGCAAATTAAAGTTAAAGTCAGACAAAGAGTTTTCCAATTCCAAGATGGAGTCATAACTCATACTACTTAAATTGTAAAAGTTAAGTTATGATAAATTTTAAAATGTCATAAAGTTCATCACCAAAAGCCCATGATGTGAGTAATTAGCTTGAATCCTGGACGTGCATGATTTTAGATTTTGGGTCAAACTTTGAATCGACTAAGCTTCCCACTTTGTGTTACACCAGAAAACCTATTATGTTATTATATATAGCAATAGCTTTTAATTTATTGATCAACAAAGTCCGTATATAATTATGTAAACCATATCCTAGAATGTCTATTAGATTTATATCCTGTTTATGTGAAGGGATGCCGCTAAAGCTATTGTATAAATACCAATAATATGAAACAAACAGCAACGAGTAAAATCTTCTCTCTCAACCTCTTTGTTTTATTCTTCTTTAAATTTTGTAATGTTAATTTGCAAGTGATTTTAGAAGGGTTCCAAATTCACTAACTTTCAAAAAGAATGTTAAGCCATCATTCTTAAATTCAAAACCCTAAAATAATATTATGATGAATATTTTAAGAGTTTAACTGCACTTGAATTCTAATGAAATTTTTAGTAAACTAGATTTCAGACATTAACATTTAGTACATTAAAACTAACTCGATTTTTGTGACCAAACTTATCACTTAATTAATTTGAATATTTATACAAGGATTGATATCATATGATTAAAGGTGCACTTGTTCAGGTATAATATTTGTAGATTCAACGAAATTAAAATTTGAGTAGAACACAAATTTAGATAACAATAGAAGATCTAAAGGTATGTACCTACTTGTTTAAAAGGATTTAAACTCTAATCCAAAATAAACACATAGAAAGTTCATACATAAAAACCTAAACGGAGTACTACAAATTAATCTACAACTCTCTTCTCCTATCTTTGAGGTTCTACTATCCAAAAAATCATTTATGCCCTATATGTATAGTATAATTTTTTAAAAGAAGCAGATTCAATAGAGTCCTCATTCCTTAACCTTGATCCGTCACTAAAGATATTCGTGCATCGCACGAACGTAGAGACTAGTAACCTTTAAAAGTGAATAATTAATGTACTAAAACTTGTGAAAATTAGTTAACGTACTACTAATGGAATCTTTTTTTCAAAAGGCAAAGACTAAACCAAAACCAACAAATTCCTGATAGGTGTAGGCATGCATGAGATCCACGTCCACACGTGTTATCCTCCGAAAGGCCTTTTTGCCCCTTCGGTGCAATGAGATGGGTGCCCACCGCCTATTGGTAGCTGCTCACTGCACCTTCTGCTGCCTCCTTATCCTATTTCTCTCATCCGTTATACCTTTTTATTACTGCATGAATCCATCCTTAAAAAAATGAACAAAAGTGAACAGATACATGAATCTAATGGGGTAAATGGTAATCAATGAAACTTTCAAAAAGGTGTCATTTCTCTTCTGAAACCGAAGGAGAAGAATAGGTGAAAGGCTTAGGGTATGATAAGTGTAAAACATGCATGCAAGTTCAAAACCCTCTTGTAATCCCACATGTCCCTTTTCTTTAAGTTCCTCAAACACGTACCCACCGTACGTTTCCAAGTGTCACTTCTTTCTTTTATCTTCCTTCATGTTTTGCCCTCTTCTCATTGGCTTATATCACCCTCTTATACCTCAAACCTCACTCCCACTAACTTCCCCTTACCTTCTCTCTTCTCTGTTTCTGCATTTTGGAATTGTTTGTTAAGAGGAGTTTTCAATTTCTCCTTTATCAAAATGATGCAGACTTTGAATCCTTACCCTTCAACCTCAAAAACAGCTGAGATCATGGCTAGATACAGGCCTATAGCACCAAAACCAGAGGTGCCAACAAGTCCTGTTTCTGAAAATAATCCTAGTGGCTTGCCAGCAAATATTAACAAATCTCCTTTCTTGAGGAATGTATGGCCTCACTTGCAAGCAAGGCCTACAAGAACTAGGAAAAGAGGAAGAACTGCCCTTGGTCCCCCTACTATGAAGAGAGCCAGGACTAATTACCTTCCTGCAGGCCAATTTCCTCATTATCAGGTAATGGCTGCTTCACCTGCCCATAGACCAAATGTGATTCCCCAGTTCTCTATAATCCCAAATCTTGTCCCTCTTAAATGTGGCTTGGGTACCCCTGTCACAACTCCAGCAAATTCAATAGCACTCCCTCTTCTTTCTTGTACTACAACAACTCTTCCTCTGCTAGTGGAGAAAAACTCAGGAGAGGAAAGAGGGATAGATTTGAACTTAGCAGCTGATGTACCTGAAGAATTAGATTTCATGCCACAATTAATGCAAGGATCTACTAGTCCTAAGAGCCCTGGTGTTATCACTCCGCGGCCAGTGCGGCCAGTTGGGTCAAGTATTTCAATTGGGTGTATTAATGAGGAGGCTCCAGATGGTGGAACTAACAAGAAATGTGTGAAAAAACCAGAGGAAGTGGAGGAAGAAGTTGAAGCAGAGGCCTTGCCAGCTGTTATATCAGACTCGAATAACAAAGTAAGGTTAACAAATTCAGCATATAAAGAAATGGTGGGTCAACCTGAATGTTGTTGGCTGGATTACATGAGTGGCAATGCATGCAAGAGAATTGGTGGGGAAGTGATGCTTGAGTTCTTGGATTCAAAAAGTGTGCCAATGTCATCGGATGGATTTACTTGTTGGGTAAAGATAGAATGGGGAGCTGACAAAGGGAAAAAGAATTCTGTTAAAGCTTTTTGCAATGCTGTGAGGTTAGCTTGCCAGTCTAAGGATTATGTCTTTGAGTGGAGGTTCCATACTACAGATGATGATGCTCCTGAATCTGCTTCCAGTATTTAAACAGTTTTTCAAGTGTAAATATAGTTAACTCGTTTAATGTTGTAGAGTAAACCTTAAGCAATATAGTATCAGTGTATAAAGAGTAGGAAATGAGTGTTAGTTAATTATGTTTGATGGTTGTTTCCAGCTTCAAGTACGACATGCAAAATGGTAGATCTGCAATGATCTACAAGTACAAAGCTATGTGCCAATGTCAAGTTTATAAGTCACTAGTTTTCTTCTTTCGGTTCTCTGTACATATTTTACTAGCTTAGTTCAACACACAAGAAGCGAAAGGGACAGACTACGTCCTAGTGGTGAACTGAGTACAAGTTTTAAAAACCTAGCTAACGTAATGCACTTTTGTCTATTGGACCATGATAATTCGATAGCAAACGAAAATTATTGGCTGAATACGTGTTACAATTCCAATGATAAAAGGATTTCCACCTGTCAGAAGTGGCAACTCTTGAAGGCAGCGCAGCAGCGTGGAAATTGAACGTACAAAATATCCATTAGCCTCCCTTGGACTCTGGTGGGGGGCCCTTCCATTTGAAGTTGTCTGCATATGATTTTGGCTGTAGCAGGATATAAAGTTCATAAATATAAGACTCACTGTGCCCGATAAATGGTTAACTAAGCCACCATAAGACTCCATTTCAAGAACCAATTCAAATACGTGGTCTTTGAACTGGTGTACGTCCCACGAACGGATAAAAAATTAACAAAAGAGAACAAATTATAAAGGATAATAAATAAACTAGAGAAGTTCCAACTAGCTGCTTCCAGTTATATGGAATTTTCAGCATGAGAAAATTTAAAATGTTTTCTGAAGGGTTAAAGCCCATAAATTCAAGTGCGGTACTTAAGATGTCGCATCCCTGAATACTCTTGAAAGTATAAATGGATAAAAAGTTGTCTCTACTCTTTCAAAGCAAGTTTGCAGGAAATCATGAAGTAAGGAAACATGATAGGAATGAGTGAATGACCTTATGAGCATTCTGCTTCCACTCTTGTATTCCTTGTGGCTCAAATCTCAGTTGCTTTCTTAAAATGAATAAAAAGGTTCGAGTTTCCAAAACTTAGACCAGGGTTTCTACAACAAATATGTATCTTTATAACAGCTAAGCTCATGATTTTGAAGGAGAGGAAACATAAGTGTTTCATCCAAAAATTAACGGAATGGAAAGTCTGATTGGGCAGGCGTCCTAAAAAACATGGAACAACATGGAGTAGAGAAAATTCATACCTTCAACAACGGTGTATGAAACTTCTTGACCTACAAATCAAGAGAAAGTAAGAAACCATACTTCCCTGAACTCTTTTATACAATCAAAAAGAAACAACAACTGGTAGCTCCCTATAATAAGTCTAATTTGGTATTTAGAAGATTAAAGTACATTATTGAGATAACATGTTAAAATGTAATTACAATGTAAATTTATTTAACACTTAACAGTGTATATAAGCTAATCCATCTTGAAATACTCAAAAGATCACTACAGAAGGTTAAATTGCTGGCAGTATTGCTGTAACATTAAAAAGCAATCGAACAGAATAAGGAGCAGTCCACATTCTAACCTCAAAGATCTCTGAAGGTCATTATCACGATATTATTTAAAGAAAATGCACTTGGTAAGGTCTTTGAGGTTAGTTGCTTGAATCCCAATCCAATGTCCTGATCCTAACTAGTTCAGTCTTATAGGAAGTGCCTAACTTGGCAAGTAGATAGAATTTGAACTCATAATCTCGTCAGTTTTGTGTTCCCTTTAGCAACAGTGCTATATCTTTACAGTGAAATGTTCTTTGGTTCTTAGTTCTTAATTTTCAGGTGAGTTTATTACCTTTGACGGATCCAATTCTATTCCTCGGCGACTCACAATGAACCCAAGTAGTTTTCCGGCAGGAACCCCAAATGCACACTTGGCGGGATTCAGCTTCAAGTTGTACCTTCTTAGTCTGTTGAAGAACTTTCTCAGATCTTCCATGTGGTCAGTGGCTCTCTTGGATTTGATGATGACGTCGTCTACATACACCTATTCCCAACTTCAAAAGAAGCTTAAAATCTAGTAACTCACTCTCGATAATCCAAAAGTGCTACTCCATTCATTTTAGAAGCTTGATGATTGAAGGATTCTATCGCAATCTATGCCTATAAGGTGAATCTTAAACAAAGCTCTGTATGTTAGACTGCAAACAAGATCAACAAAGTTGGCCTTGGAACATAGTCAAGCTAGTGTATCGTGTAGTGACAATTGGTACGAAACTGATTTGATGTTCAAGTTCTAGTGAAGCTAACCTCTATGCAAGTGGCCAGCTCTCTTTCTCCTTCTCTTTTTCTTTTCTTACAAATCTGATCAACTTTTTCTTTTACCGTTGTTTTCTCTTTCATTAATTTAACTAATATCTCAATATCTTTCTTGCCTGCTACTTTGTTTCTCTCTTGAAATAACTCTCAAAGGAAATACTGTCCATAATATAGTACTCTCCTATATCACATGCATGCAAGATCGAAAACCTCTTGTAATCCCACATGTCCATTACATGGAAATAGCAACAGATTTTCTAAAAGTGCCAAAGGAGCAACCAAAACAATATATATTTATTAAGGAAAACAAAAACAATGGATAGTGCTCGAAGCACTTACAGTGTACTCCCAACCATGTTTCTCAGCAAATGCCTTTGCTGCTTCTACGCTATCAAAAGATAACCCTGCCTCACCAACATTTGATAGAGGGTCTCCTGTGGATGTCCATCCCATCAATGGATTTTCCCACCTAAAAGATGCAATCAAACAGATGCTTGACTACTGTAGAATCAATTAAAATTTGATATCAGAAATAAAAGGTCTATCAGCCAAAAAGAAGCAGTTTCTAGAAATGCTGCTCAGAGATTTGAGAGACAGGGCATGTTGGAGAAAGAAACTAACTTAGAGAAACGTTCGCTCATAGACAGGTACACATTTGCAAGGATTTGTTGCATCGGATAATACTTGAATATCCAAAGTGAAATGTCTCCAGAGAATAAAATATAGTAACTGTTTTATCATGAAAAAAGGTAAGGAACGGTGTGTACTTCTGTGTGGACAAGAAATTTATTCTCCACTTTCCAACCTTTCCAGAGCCTTGTTGGCTTGCAGTTCTAGCAGGTGAATAAATAATGACCTGAAGATGCAATGTTCAAAATTTCCCAGTGAAAGTCTATCCTCAGATCCATTAAACTGTCCAGGAAAAGAATTAACCATCTCTGTTGAAGAACTCTAGGTATGACCTATATACTTCTTTGGATGAAAAAGGAGGTATAAAAAACTAATATAACAGAAATCCTTACGGTCATCTGGAAGAATAAGAACAGTAATTTCCGTAAAACAATAATGAATTGCATCGTATCCACGTTTGATTTACACTCAAAAATACCAAAGCTAGAAAGACATTCGGCATCCCAGCATCTCACTCCCTTTTTGTAGAAAAAGGAAGAAATAAAGAACAAATAGGAAAAAGTTGCAAGCTACAGAAAGCAACCATACTAAGCGCTTCATTTGCTTACTTCTAGGAAACGTTTTGTTCTCTAATATGTTCTTGTAAAGCTTCCTGATCTACACTAAAGAAGGAAACAATTTGCATTTCTATTATACTTTTCTAATAAAAACTCCAAGGCAATCTGAAGTATTTTGGTTGTTTGTAATGAAATCATTGCTTTGACAAGAACAACCAAAATTCCAAATGGAACTGAGCTGATAGAAATAAATGAAAAATTCTGAATTTTCTCTACCTATTTTATTTCCAGTCAACAATGTTTGCTTACAGGCTTGCAGACGAGTGGAAATGCAGTGTGTCAATCAATCAAAGTAGACATACAATATGAGTGAAACTAATTAAGATGGAAATATTACAAGTTAGAAGGAACAAAAATTGTTACTAAGCGACTTGTTAAACTCTTCATCCACTACGCTTCTAGTAAATGTGATTAATTAACATAGTAAATCTCTTAAATTTTGATTTGCTTCTCTCTTTCTCGTTAGCTACTGCAAATTAATAGTGAACCAAGAAAATTATACATTGAGGCAAACATAATGTACAGCTCTTGTTGAATCTTTACTGCTCGCCATATTTTGAGACAGTAAAACAAAATGCGCCTTAAATTTATTCATTAATAATGAAATTCCAAAATTCGTAAACTGCGCAAATTATAATACTTCCTCTATCACAAAAGTAATTTGAAGTACAAGAATTATACTGGGGCAATCAGTTTTAACATTTTATTGAAATTAACATATTTAGAAACCACATACACAATATATGACTCACAATAATCTATTACCTCAAAATATTTTAGAAGTAATTGAAAAATTCGTACAAAAAGAGTAAGGATTATCAGTCAATTTTAAATACTAGGAATTAGCTCAGAATCTGCTCATGAAAGCAAGTCACAATTTTACTTCACAATGAAACATAAAATATTCGGTCTGTTGGTTTACTCTACATTCAGCATCACAGACGACCTTAATATTTCCAAATATTGAACTTGAAGTTCGATCAACAGCAAATTTGGAGAGTAAATTTAGTAATTAAGAACCGTAAACAAATATTCTGCCCAAATAAAAAGCAACGGTAAGGATTTAACAGTGTCATAAGCCATAAGGTTGATGAAGTACATACTCTGCGACGAAGGTGTTCCTGGGGAATTCCAGAGACCATCCCTACTTCCCCGGGTTTGATTTCCACCAACGCATCGGCGGAGGAAGACGACGATGATGATGACCAAAACATCGTCGAACAAACCGGTGAAGATCGGAGAGGCTGAAACCTAGTGAACGGACGCCGGAGAAAATTCGCCATTGCAGAACCAAATCGTAATCATGTGAAATTGCGCTATGAATGAGCGGGAAACAGTTGAAATGGACATGTTAGTTTCTGGCAGGTGCTAATGCTATGCTCGCATAAGAAGGTTCCAGCTATTTCTTTTGGGTTTCAATTGGGCCTACTCTGTGTTTGGGGCCAGCAAAAGTTTATTTGGGGGCGAATACGCCAGGAATTTTTACATCCATCTAGTAAACTATATTACCCTCCATGCTTAACTTTTAATATAATTATCTTCTATATATCTATTTACCATTTATATATTATTTTAGGATTTTAATGGTATTAATTAGTCTCCTAATTTTACTCAACCGTATATTCTCACTCCTCCAAGTTTCTCTCTCTAAATCCCACCACCTCACTCACATATCAAACCACACCCCACGATTTCCTCTTCAATTACCCACGATTTCATTTTCTAAAACCAGCGAAAATCTGTAACCCCTCCACCATTGACAACCATTAAAAGTTTTGAAGCTTTGAATTCGAATTTGGGTTTTCAAAAGACATTTATTTGTTTGGATTGGATGTTGTTGCAAATAATTGAGAATTCTCTCTACCTCTCTCTCTATCTCTCAATCTCAAATTTCAGTAATATAAAGCAAAGAAAAAGAGAGCAGCAATTCTACCATTGACAGCCATTAAAAAGCTTTGAAACTTTGAATTCGAATTTGAATTTTCAAAAATCATTATTTGTTTGGATTGGGTATTATTGAAAATAATTGGGAATATGGTTTGGAGTTTATATCTCAATTTTGAGGGGTTTTGGTGAAGATTAGACTTGGTTTTGGCTGAATTTCAGATTGAAACTCGAAGAAGAAGAAAAAGAAGAAGAAGACATGACATATTATATTGCAGAAATTGTAGAAAAATTATAGATAATTTGTAGATAAGTTGTATAATATATAATTAGTTGTAAGAAATTTATTTTTACTATGTATAAATCAGATACAAAATATACAAAGGACATATTGTATAAAATTTGTATTTAAGTTGTATGTTATTGTAGTTGTATTTAACTGGGTGGAAATAATGTGTGAAAGTTGTAAAAAATTGTAGATAAGTTGTAGATAAGTTGTATAATATATAATTAGTTGTATGAAATTTGTTTTTACTATGTATAATGAGTTGTATGAAATTTGTTTGTCTTGGTATACTTGTCCAACTTCAATAAAACTTGGTGTACTATCTGTTTTATTATACTTTCATATTCCTCTATAATGGGAGATGTTGGCATATCAAGTAACTTTAGTGTTCCAGACGAACCTGCATGAAAATAAAGATAAATTCTGTTATGAACAATTTGTAGATAATTTGTAGAAACATTGAAATTCTGTATTTTATATTAATTTTTCAAATGGTATGTAGTTTTATTGTAAAATAAATGTAAAATTTTTGTAGATATTGTGAAAATCCATACACACACACACACACACACACACATATATATATATATATATATATATATATATATATATATATATATATATATTACTCTGACATGTAATTTATTTTGTAGATAAAATATAGATAAACTGTAGTACATTGATATACAACCAGAATTTGATAGAATTTGTCTGTGCAACAACAAATTTCAACATTTACTTAACTCAAAACGTCTCTTTTTGTCTCGAATGTCATAAATAATTTGTTGGTGCTCTAGTGGTGGGCTTTGATTGGAAGAGATGATGAGAGGAAAATGGTGATAAATTGATAATAAGGTTACACTTTGAGATTTAAAAATTTTTAATAAAGAAAGAAAAAACTGATTGGAATTTGGAAATACAGTTGAACGAGTGACATACAATGTGTTCCTTACCATTGATGTTGGTCTCTTGGTGTGGTATTAATTTCAGTTCAAAATAATTATTGGTGTCATAGAATATCCACAAAATTTAGGTATGCAACTGAAAAAATTGGGCTAGTATATGAAGAAAATATGTATTATGCTAGAGAAGAAGTAAGAAATGGAAAGAGATGTTACGACTGTCGCTAAACCACTTAAATACAATATAATACTACTTAAATGCAATTTTTTTATACAATATTGTTCAACTTTCATACAATAGTTAAATGAATAAAAGAAAAATAAATAAACAGCAATCTACAATTTTTTTTACAATTTTTGCAATATAATGTATGTCATGTCTTCTTCTTCTTCGAGTTTCAATCTGAAATTCAGCCAAAACCAAGCCTAATTTTCACCAAACCCCCTCAAAATTAAGATATAAACTCCAAACCATATTTTCAATTATTTTTAAAAACACCCTATCCAAACAAATAATGATATTTGAAAACCCAAATTCGAATTCAAAGTTTTAAAACTTTTTAATGGCTATTAATTGTGGAATTGCTGCTCTCTTTTCCTTTGCTTTATATTACTGAAATTTGGGATTGAGAAATAGAGAGAGACGTAGAGAGAATTCCCAATCCAAACAAACAACGTATGAAAATTCCTTTCTCTATAAAAACAAGTTCCAATCAAACAACGTATGAAAATATACAGAGAAAGGAAATATTAATGCGTGATTTGCGTTGTGAAATATCTAGAAGAATATTTAATTCTTCAATATTAGCGCGCCTAAATAAGAAAGCCTACAGCTACAAGGATTCCTTATTTAATGAATTGTCTATATTTTGTAGAAATACTATTAGCCTAGCGGGTAATATGCAAACTATGAACATATTTGGTAATATAGTTTCCTATATGGTATAAGAACGAAATTTTTTTCATTTTTAGTGTTGAGCAAAAGTAGCCACTAGTGTATTAAAATTAATATGAAAAGACATTGCTACCCTCTTTTTTTTATCTCTTCTCCAGCTCGGCAGGAGGTTCAACAAGTCGACATAAATACTCTGCAATCAAGCACTTATAGATTCCCCAAGCTTGGATTGGAAAAGGAGATGTTACGAATTGACAAATCAACACGATATGCTACCATAATATTTAACAAAACATTAAGAAGGCATATTAAGAACGACATATTTTCTCCTGGTGGATATTTGACCAAATATTGATTTGTTAGTGTATATAATTTGCTTTATATTCTTCTGAATTAGACATCAAAGGAAGCTGTTTTACACTCAAGTCACAGTCTAGTCCTGAACTTAGAGTTACAAGTTCAAAAGTTAAGGTCAGGTAGTACTAAACTTAGAGTTACAAGCTCGAAAATTAAGGACAAGTAGTCTTTAACTTAGACTTACATGCTCATAAATTAAGGATAGTTAGTCCTGAACTTATAGTAACAAGCTCATAATTTAAGGACACTTGGTCCTGAACTTTGAGTTGAAAGTTCAAAAATTAAGGACACTTGGTCCTTAACTTAGAATTATAAGCACAGAAATTAAGGACATGTAGTCCTTAACTTAGAGTTACAAGCACAGAAATTAAGGACAAGTAGTCCTGAACTTCGAGTTCCGAGTTCAAAAGTTAAGGACATATAGTCCTGAACTTAGAGTTACAAATTCAAAAGTTAAGGATAGGTAGTCCTAAACTTAGACTTACAAGATCATAAATTAGTAACAAGTTCATAAGATAAGGTCACTTGGTCCTGAACTTTATGAGCAGAAGGGTATTTTCGTTCGGGCGGGTAAAAGTTTATTAAAGCAGTGGCTAAAGACTAAAGACATTTTAAACAATGGCTTAAAAGTAAATACATCCCTTATTATTGGCTAATTGTGCACTTCCCCCACTTTTAAGCCCGCAATTAAAATACATCCATAATTTACAATGTATTTAAAGATTAACCAATTCATCCAAATTTCAGGACTAAGTATCCTGAATTTGGAATTCAGGACTTAGTGTCCTGGATTTTTGAACTGCTAATTTAAAATTCAGGACTAAGTGTCCTTTGTTTCTAAACTACCAATTTAAAATTCAAGCCATAAGATTCGAACTTCTGGACAAAATTTTCGAACTTTAGGACACGATGTCCTGAAGTTTGAATTTTGAGGTTTAAACTTTAGGACGACGTGTCCTGAAGTTTGAGCAAAATTAGTTAATCTTTAAATACATTATAAACTGTGAATATATTTTAAACAACATGCTTAAAAGTGGCTATATGATGTCATTTCCACTCTATTTGGACTAGATAGAAGTTTGGAAATGAACCCAAAAGAAACATGAGGAAGAGAGGTAAATTAGGGGCAAGTGCACAAATAGCTATTCTGAGGGATGCTATTTAGAGATTAGCCAGCACTTATTTTGTCCTGAAATTTTAACCTAAAATTTTTAACTTCAGGACAATTTAAGATATTTTTGTCCTGAAAAATTAAACTGAAAAACTAAAATTCAGGACGCACTAACTAATTCTTATATAGCAGCCCTTCAAAGTGGCTACCTGATGTCGTTTCTACGGTAAATTGAAGCAAGAACCTATCTAATTAGGCCAATTTAAGCCTTCAGGGAATAGAGAATACGAGATGGGGGAATATATAGGAGGACGCGCTCAAAGAGATACAAAGCACCAACCAAGTTTACGAATAATCTGCACATACTGTCAAGAAGAACCCTGCATGGCCACCCCGTTCAATGGGCATACGAATCTTGTTGTTTCGTCTTTCTCTTTTGCTCGGATAGTATTCAACTCTTCTTGCATGCATTTCGACTATATTTCGACTATTTATTACTTTTATTAATATAAATATCGAATAACTTTAAGGATAAAAAGTTATTAAAAAGGGGAAAAAATCACCGTCATTTTTTTATCTACATTGAAATTTGAACTCTATCCTCTTCTTCATAAGGTAGGGGTAAGACTATGTACACACTGCTCTCCCCAGACTATATTTGTGGGATTACAATAAATTTATTGTTGTTGTTATTGTTGAAATATGAACTCAAAGCTCTCATGATATTTTCTCATTTCATTGACTGCTACACCAATCTTCTTGTTTCTTCTTTCGCTGAGCCACTTAACCGTACTGCCACAAACATTTTTGTTTAAGTCAAATATTTTCTTTCAATAGTTCGAGACGTCTAAAATCTCAAATCATTTTAACTAAAAAACTTTTTCTAAGAGACATTTCATATCATACTAAAAAAATATGATAAAGGGTAAAAACAATAGTATTGTGATGAATAAGCGGTTAATAGGTGGTTAAGTGGTTAAGCTAGTCTCCAGTTAGTTAAGATAGTTAGTGGGTCCCAGCTGACCATGGTTAAGTTGTTAGAACCATAGTTAAGTTAATAGTACATATGCACATGTAGTTACATTTGTTCAATACAGATTTATTTTCTCTCATTTCTGCATCTCTCCTCTTCTCTCAAGCTCCTTCCCAGATTGAATTCCACTAGTGAATGCATGGTTGAATCTGAGAGATAAACTCAGATCCATTAAGCTCACATGGTATCAAAGCCGTGAAGAGCTGAAATTCCATAGATTTGGTTCAATTTACCACGATTTCATCATCTTCTTCTTCACGAAGCTGTAACTGTTAGAGGTCAATGACGGCTGAGAAAATTGACCATACACATCCTTTGTTTGTTCATACCTCGGGTACTCTTAGTTCAATTTTGATTCCCGTAAAACTTACTGAATTAGAGAATTGCAGGCTAAGAGGAAGCTAGGGTTTGTGCTCCGGACATGCAAAAATGACTCATTCAAGTTTGAATCACATGAGGAATGGGAACATGTAATGCAATTATGCTTTCCTGGATCATGAATATAGTGTCTCCGAATTTACTTAGCGGCATTGTATATGCATCTAATGTGCATTTGGTTTGGGTGGATTTGAGAGAAAGGCTCGATAAGGTGAATCGAGTGAGAATTTTTCACTTACATAGAGAGATAGCCACCATCTCATAGGGAACAGATTTTGTATCTGCCTATTTCACCAAGCTTAAGGAGTTATGGGCAGAATATGATGCAATAGTGCCCATTCCAAATTCGACAAAATATGTATCTTCAACAACAAAGGTTAATGCAATTTCTGAGTGGACTCAGTGAGACCTATGACCAAGCAAGGCGATAGATTCTGATGACAACTACAGAGCTAACACTGAATCAAGCTTATGCTCTAATCATTAAGGATGAAAGTCAAAATTCAAATTCAAATATAGGAAATATAATAGATTCTGTTGCTATTCAAGCAGGAAGAGGACAATTAGTAATGCAGAACAATAGAGGACAACAATATAAAGGAAAGAAGCCTTTTGTGAAGTGTGAATACTGCAACAAACCTGGCCATTCAAAGGAGAACCATTACAAGCTTGTTGGTTACCCAACTAACTTCAAAATAAGAGATCATATGCGGCCAACATAGTGACTGGAGGTTCTGAAAATGATAAGCCAACACAACAAGATGAAGGGAAAGGCAATAGTTATGGATTGAAGGTAGGGCCATACTTCACTGAAGATCAGTACAAGCATATTTTGAGCATGGACAAGGAAACTCTTGGATGCCAAGCTAACATGGCAGGTATTACTACCTCTTGAATGGAAAACTTTCCTTGTACAGAATGGATAATTGACTCTGGAGCTACACATCACATTACTGGTGATTTATATGTATTAGAGGCCAAGGAAAAAGTAAATGCATGTAGCAAGAACATGTTTACTTACCTACAAGAGGAAAAGCTAGTGTTTCACTCATTGGAAAGGCAGTCATCCTTGATAAAGTGAAATTGGATGATGTCCTATTTGTGCCTGAGTTCAAATTCAATCTTTTGTCAGTTTCTAAGCTAACTCGGCAACTGTCATGCTCAGTGAATTTCTTTCCTTACTTCTGCTTGTTTCAGGACCTCTACAATGGCAAGGTGAGGGGGATTGGTAGAAAGAAAGGCGGTCTGTACATATTGAAGAAAGGATTCAAAGGAGATTTGAATATATTTGTCAGAGGAATAAAATAATTTGCATCAACTACAACCATAAAAATTAATGAGGATGATGGAGCCCTTTAGCATAGAAGATTAGGCCACGCCTCAATTAATACTATGAAGAATATGGATCTCTTTCATAATAAAGTTGTAGATATAAGAATGAATGATGACTGTCCTGTATGCCTTTTTGCTAAGCAAAGTAGATTAGTGTTTCCTAGAAATTTAATTAGAAGTAATAATCCTCTTTCTCTTTTGCATTTGGATGTTTGGGGACCATATAAGTACCCCACTCATGATAGGAAAAAATTCTTTTTGACTATTGTTGATGATAATACAATATAAACTTGGATACACTTACTTCAATTGAAAATTAATGTTGTTGTAGGGCTAAAGAAGTTTCTTTCTATGTTGCAAACACAATTTTAATTTAGAGTCAAAGTGATTAGGACAGATAATGAAACAGAATTTTTAGCAAACACATGATAAAGTTATTTGTTGTCTATAGGATAATTCATTAGAGCAGTTGTATATATACTCCAGAGCAAAATGGAGTAGTGGAGAGGAAGCACAG
The DNA here is from genome assembly GCF_000393655.2 of Nicotiana sylvestris. Classification (NCBI taxonomy): domain Eukaryota; kingdom Viridiplantae; phylum Streptophyta; class Magnoliopsida; order Solanales; family Solanaceae; genus Nicotiana; species Nicotiana sylvestris. Next base: position 150,804,188 of record NC_091060.1, read on the forward strand.
ACACATTTTAGATACAGCAAGAGCATTGAAGATTCAAGCAAGTATCCCTATAATATTCTGGGTGAATGCATTAAAATAGTAGTCCATGTGATCAATAAGTTACTTATTGTTCTATTGCATAGCAGGACTTCATATGAAGCTTTACATAACAAGTCACTTTCATTAGCTCATCTTAAGGTGTTTGGATGTATTTGTTATGCCACCAATGTAGTTAAAGAAGATAAATTTTCACCAAGAGCAAGGGCAGCTATCTTTCTAAGATATGTAGAAACATAGAAAGGCTATAGGCTAATGAACTTGTCTACTAATTACTTCTTTGTTTGCAAACATTTGGTATTCAAGGAGCATATCTTTCCATTTGCCAAACCTTCTCCCCAAACTCACATTGGAGAAGAACACACAACAGCTGATGTGTTTGTGAAACATCTTGAGCAACACGAGGCCTCACCACAATATCCTTCTAATGGTGAAGACTTGCACCCTGAGAGAGTTGGAGATAGTAGCCCAGAGGAGTCTACTGATCCAAGAAGTTATGATCCACATACAATAGTTGACATTGAAGGAAGTGAAGAAGCTGTAAAGGAAGATACTCGTGTTGAGCAGGTCTTACCAGTGGTCGTAGAGGATAATAATGTTGACATGCCTGAGACTGGAGTTGTTGATTCAATTCTAAATAATACAGACCTGTTTGCACCTACACAAGAAGAATCAACACTACTAAATGATACCATTCTCCCATCAGTTGTGGATCTGGAAAACAATCAAGTAAGGAACTCCAAAAGGGCTTCAAAGGTGCCCTTGTGGCTATAAGACTATGTGACCACCAAGAAGGGACATGGATCCTCATATCCACTGTCCAACTACTTATCATATGCAAGGTTGAAAAACAAATGCAAGAGCCTCATGACTAACATTTCCACATTGAATGAACCAAATCCCTTCAGTGAGGCTTCAAAGGATAAAAGGTGGATTGAGGCAATGGAAATGGAGATCAAGATATTAGAAGATAACAAAACCTAGAGTATCGTTAACCTGTTAAAGGGAAAAAAGGCCATTGGGTCAAAATAGGTGTACAAGATCAAGTGTAAGGCTAGTAGAGAAATAGAAAAATTTAAGGCCAGACTAGACGCCAAGGGATATAGCCAAAGAGAAGATTCGAGTTATAATGAAACCTTCTCACCAGTTGCCAAGATGGTAACTGTGAGGTCTATTATTGCTCTTGCTACTTTTAGAGGTTGGAACATTTTACAAATGGATGTATATAATACATTCTTGCAGGGAGAATTGTATGAGTAGGTGTATATGGAACTTCCTCAAGGTTTCAGGAGACAAGGGAGACAAAGGTCTGCAAACTACTGAAGTCATTATATGGTCTGAAGCAAGCTTCGAAGTAGTAGAATATTAAACTTAGTGAGGCTCTAATAGCTTCAAGTTATGTTCAAAGCCTTCATGACTACTCTTTGTTCACTAAAAAAAGGAGGAAGACTTTGTGGCGGTGTTGATATATGTAGATGCCTTGTTGATAAGTGGGAATAGCACACAGTTCATCAGTGAGACTAAAGTTGTGCTTCACCAACAGTTTAAGGTCAAATGTCTTGGTTTCACCAACAGTTTAAGGTCAAATGTCTTGGTTTCACCAACAGTTTAAGGTCAAATGTCTTGGTGATCTTAAATACTTACTGGAAACTGAAGTGTTGAGATCCAAGAGTGGAATTCTATTGAATCAAAGGAAATATTGCCTTTAACTAATCTGTAATTTAGGCTTAGGTGGTGCCAATCCTATCTCCACTCCTATAAACCTCAATAAAAGTTTACTTCAGTAGAATTTGACAGACACACTGGGGTACAGGTGATGAAGTATTGTCTGATATAAGTGAATATCAATGACTGATTGGTAGGCTAATTTACCTCACCATTACTAGGCCAAATATTGTAATTTCAGTGCAACTCTCAGTCAGTTCATGCAACCAAAAAAGTCTCATTGGGATGCAGCTGTAAGAGTTGTCAAATACATTAAACAAGAGCCATGGATGAGAATTTTTCTAAGCGGCTCGAGACAACTTGACCTATTTCTGTGATGCTGATTGGGCAAGCTGCCAAAACACACGCAGATCAGTCACTGGATACTTAATCAAATTTGGTGATTCACTCATATCTTGGAAGTCTAAAAAGCAGCATACAATGTCAAGAAGCTATGCAGAGGCAGAGTATCAAAGTCTAGCAGCAATGATAGCAAAACTTATGTGTTTGTTGGGGATATTTGCTGAGCTTGGAATGATTTTCAAGCAACCCGCGAATGTTCATTGTGATAGCAAGGCTACTTTACAAATTGCAGCTAATCTTATCTTCCATGAACGTACTAAATATATAGAGATAGACTGCCATTTTTGTGCGTGACAAGATTAAACAAGGCGTACTCATGCCTCATTTTGTGGGGACGAAGGATCAACAGGCTGATTTGTTGACTAAGGGGCTTGGCCACTCACAACATACATTTCTTTTACGTAAGCTTGGAATGCTCAACATTTTACACCCTCCAGCTTGAGGGGAGTGTGAAAAATAGGCGGTTAATAGGTGGTTAAGTAGTTAAGCTAGTCTTTAGTTAATTAAGGTAGTTAGTGGGTCCCAGCTGACTATGATTAAGTTGTTGAACCATAGTTAAGTTAGCAGTACATATACACGTGTAATTACATTTGTTCAATACAAGATTCATTTTCTCCTATTTCTGCATCTCTCCTCTTCTCTCAAGCTCCTTCCCAAATTGAATTCCACTGGTGAATACATGGTTGAATCTGAGAGATTAACTCAGATCCATCAAGCTCACAAGTATAATGTTTATGCACGATCGAGACAAAAATAAGGGACAAGAAGTTGGACTTGTTCTTCAAGTATGATAAAGGTAGAGGGCCCTTGTATGGGAAGAAGTCCTCTATGGTGTATATTCAGATAAAAAGAAGAGGAATGCATAATGCTGAATTGCTGATAATCAGAACGCAACAATCAATCGCTTTTTCTTAGCTTGGTTATTTTTCATTGTCGAAGCTTGTCCAAAGAAAAGCTTCAAAACTTAATGCTGATAATCGGAAGGCAAAACACAGACGCAAATTGACGACATTCCCTTTTGGCATCTGCAAATCAATTATATATGCTCATTCATTTCCTTGTCAAATAAAACTTTAAAACTAAGTTCATCGTCACTTATATGCCGAATTAACGCTTATCTTCCTTTTTTGGTCACTGACATGGTGCCTCTAGGATCGAGCTTGTGCTCTGTGTTTGGTGGCGAAAGCTTATTTATTCACATGCAATTAATATTAACATCCACTCAATGATTATGTGACATGCATTTTTATATAAATCATTTTTATTTAACTATTAACTATACTTATCTGATATATACATTATCACCTCATGAATTAATCATTTAATTATGATGTAATACTGTAACTTAGTGTAACATATGGCTAGTGACGGAGCCAACTTAGGATAAGAGGTGTTAATTTACACGCCAAAAAATTACCTTGTGTGGCTAGGTTAAAAATTTATACCTTATGTGTGTGAGTATGTGTCTAAATATATATATATATATATATATATATATATATATATATATATATATATATATATATATATATATATTTACTTATTTATATTTTGATATCCCACAGTGAAACACCTAGTTCCGCTAGAGCAAATCTGTCTAACCTCGAAAACGGATAATAATTAAATTTATATGTGGTTTTAAGGATATGCGGATTAATTCAATATAAATGATAAATGGTGTTAGATTAAATAGATAAGGAACGTAATAAATTGTCAAACCAATTGAGGGGAGTGATTACGGACTTAGTAACAACTCTAATGTAATGTCCGTCTTCGATGTCGGGCTCACGATAATGAAGAATTGATGAACAAAAGTAAGAACTTTGAATAACAGAGAAAATAGAGTATATTGTATTGATATGCGTGTTACAATGATCCTAATGAATAGTTTGACTCCCTTTATATAGTAGGGGAGTTTTACCTTAATTACAAATTCCAAAAGAGGTAAAAATCTTCCGTTGTGCTAATCACTTATTTTCTGCCGATACGTGCTAAGATTCACGCCGTGATATCCGACTGGGCACGGATATCACGGCCCGTTGCTTGTCGTGCTCGATTATCTAGTAATGCTCTCCGAAATTTGGGGTTCAAATCGGACTTGGGGGGGATATGGTCCCGATTCATTTGAGGGTAGGTGTTTTGTCCGGACCTCGACTCGAGGGGCTCCTTGCCCCGATTCCGGTTCCTTACCATAGCATCTCTGCTCCGTTTACTTCATCGAGAACTGAGGCATCCAAAGGTCTCTGTTTCACCTGTATACAGATAGTCTCCTTGTTTCTCGGAGAGTAAGTTTATGGAAACAACGAGAAACGACATATGCACTTCGATTCCTTCTTCAATACGCCGTGATAGAAACGACAAAGAAACTGAAACGTCCCGTCAGTTGTGTCATTGTGATTTCAAACACGCGTCAGCCATCGACAGGTTATCCCTGAATGTGCAACGACATGAAGTCTCTATAAATACTTCCCTTATTCGTTCATTTTTTACCTTTTGGCCAAGTTTCTACCTTCAAGTCTTCAGGATATCATTACCCTTTCTTCATACTCTAATATTTTTTACCTCCATTCTTCAAGATTGCTCAGTAAGTTGCAAGTTTTTACTTGTTTTCTATCCAATCCAGCACACTTGACCTTTCATCTTTGAACCTTTCTTCGTAGTTTTCAAGCTTTTTCCAGATAACAATGGCTAAAACTTCCAAAATTGTTCCCCAAAAAGTCGCTTCCTCTTCTTTGCAATTGACTACCAAAGTCGAGGAAACCACTCCCAACTGGCTGCCGAGCCTCCCTAGAAAATGTCAGTCCCCGAGGGGAGGGGTCGGTCACAGATTATTTTAAGGTCGAAAAGAGCTCGTCAGTGCAGGGCCTGTGTGAGGCAGTATCTAGGTATATATGCTTCATCATCGAAGACGTCCTTCCTGTTGTTTGAAAGGACTGCGGTTGGGTGGATAAGGACGTAGTAGTCCTCGGGCCCGAGAATGCAATTACTACCCATGTGGAGGGGTATCTGAGTGTTTACACTTATCCCTTCACACTGGGCCAGGTGAACTCGGTTATTCTGGACTTTTGTAAGAGGTATGAAGTATGCCTCGGTCAGATCCACCGGTCGTTGTGGAGGATCGTAATCCTTCTTCGATACTTCATAAACAAGACCAAATCCCATCGGTTCACCATCGATCACCTACCTCGCCTATACAGTCCTCGAATCTTCCAAGAGGGACTGATAAAACTCACATGCCAGGCTAGCAAAGCCCCATTCTCGAGTATCGCTGAGGACCAGGATCGGGGCTAGCAGGACGCTCGTTCGGGTGAAGGCCGCAGACTTGATCACTTCCGAGTTTATGGCATTTCCCAAGAAGTGGAATGTATCACATAATCACAACTTCCTTTTAAATGTCAATTTTATGCTCATCTCCTTTTTCCTCACCAGTATTTGTGGTGGTGCAGCTGCTGCTCCAGTCCCAAATGCCATTCCTCGGTTCAAGAAGTGGATCGAGGTTATTTGTTTGTAGATGCCTTATTCTGAGCGCACATGGCGTGAATTCTCAAAGGTTCGCTGGGAGTCTCGTTCTCACGATAAGGCCTCTCTCCCGAATAAGTAACATTAGTCTCCCTTTTTAGCATCTTATTCTCATTTTCTCTTTTTTTTTCTTTTCGCAGGCTTGCCAAAGACCATTGAGCATAGGCCTTCAGTAGGGGAAGAGGACCTATTTATTAATCCCTTCTCTTCAGGGAAACAATAGGAGAGAAGAATAAAAGGAAGGCTCTGGGTTCCCCGAGCTTAGAGAAGAAGAAGCCAAGGAGAAGGTTGGCCCGTAAGCCATATGAGAAGTATAGCTCTCGAGCACCCAACTCGGAATCGCTTTTTTGGCTCAGGGATGAACCCGAGGAAGATGATATTTTTGTGGCCCGTGATCCGACCTCCCCTGAAGAGCGGGCGGCAGCCGAGGGAGAAATAACGGAGGCTAATCCCTCTCAGATTCAGGATGTCAATGTAGAGATGAGGGCTGGAACCCCTCGAGACGCCGGCTCTGCTCCACTCGATGTCATAGAGATTTGGGTCTCCTTCATTCATCGAGTCCATTTTTAACGAAGCCTGAGCAGTGAAGGAGTAGTCCAACAAAGGAGCCCATGGTGCGGACGATCCCCTTCGTTCTTTTTTCGAAGGTATGGACTCGACCGCTCTGGAAGACTTCTCCAGGTCGGGAGACTTAGAGGTTCCGAGGAAAGACCCGTTTTCTGAGGTCGGCGGGCTGAACTCGAGCCCAAAATTAATCAACCGGTTCCTCGCCCGAGCATGGATCTTGACCATAAGAGGTTAATAATCATTACCATCCCGGAGGATGCCTAGGTTCGTTCTGCTCCCGTTGGAATAGTGAGCTACCTTCGGTGCCTGGTAACCAAAGAAGACCGGGCGAAAATGAATGAGGTGGATGTGCGTGCTTGTTCAACGAAGCGTAACAGGCACTGAACCGGGTAAGACATCATTATGCTCTTTCATTCTCTGACTTAGTTCTTGATAATTCTCATGTCTTCGTTCTGTTATACTTTTCCAGGCCTCGATACTCAATCATGAAATCTTTCTTTGGTACCAGGCTGAGGTTAACCAGCTCAAGGATGAGTCCAGGGAGCTGGCTGAACCCGAGGGTGAAGAAAGCTCTAAGGGCTTCGGCAAACCCGAGGATGGAGAATACCTCGATGGCTCTAGTGATGAGGTATGTTCTGGTGAAGATCAGGCGTAGATGCCTAAGGAATTTTTGTCTTTGTTTTTGTATTTTGTACATTTATTTTGTTGAGGCCATTTTCATTGGCCTTTGTAAAGACATTTTGGAATGTATATATGAGGAATTTTTCCCTTTTGGCAATATTCAAGTCTATTAACTTTAGCATTTTTTACAATTGCAGAGATTTTAAATGCCTTGGCACGGAATAAAATGTAGTAGTAAGTTATTGTTCGGAGGTCCGAACAAGACTTGTTCTCGATGCAAGTTTTGCTTGAAACTTGTGGGGGCTTGGGATGACTGGAGGCTTTCCCCAAAATGCTCATTTAAATGTTTTTAAACATAATTTGCCTAGGGTAACCTTCGAGATGGTTTGGGATTTTGAAGGCCTTATGTTTTGATTACGGGCTTCAGACATCTCCAAGCCGTTTTTAGGGTGGCCGTAGCCTTTTAAGTTCGGGGACTACCTAATAGGCTTTGTACCTCCGGGCTTTGATATCCCGAGCAATCCGAGTTTTCTTAGATGACAGTCCCCGAGTGGGAGTGGCCGTAGACTTTTAAGTTCAGGTATTGCCTAATAGGCTTTGTACCTCCAGGCTTCGATAGCCCGAGCTGTCCGAGTTTGTCTTGGACAACAGTCCTCGAGTAGGGGCAATCTATTGGATCCGGATAGAGGCGGCCCTTAAGCTCGATATTTTTAAGGAACAAAATGCAATACTCTTAAGGAAAAAAATATGTATCTACAAGGTAGAAACTTTCTTTCATTCCTGTGCGTATCATACAAGATTGTAAGTATGTCTGAGCTTCGTGTTATGGCTTAAGTGGTCTACGCGGGCACGATTCATTTGACCGTTTGGCCCTTATAACAAATCCTATCCACTGAGCTTAGACTGTTCAAGGACAAAGTTTCCTTCCTTGCTAAAATCATTACCCGAGGGTGATAGCCCCCAGTATTCGAGGTCGATCGTCGAGATGGCTCGGATACTATTGATGTGACCATCAACTCCGATTCAAAATCAATCTCTGATTCTAAGTTAGCATGATCCACTGTTGCCTCGTTAAAATTTTTGCAGAAAAACCCATTTAGGACAAAACCGGTTCAAGGGAAAAAGAGTGCAACGTGTGCTTTCAGGCCTTACAAATACATCATCCTTTGTATGTTGCTTGAAAATGTTAGTCCCATTCGCAATATATATATCATACCTTAGCAGTGGTATCGTTTTAAGTGGGTCACGTTCCAGTTGTTCGGTAGTTGCTCACCGTTCCCTGGCTTCGAGTTTGTACGAACCTTTATCGATAATCTCGATAATTCAATATGGACCTTCCCAATTCGTTCCTAGCTTCCCTTCATTCGGGTTCGGGGTGTTCAGTGTCACCTTTCTTAACACCAAGTCCCTGATATTGAAGTGTCGGAGGTTGGCTCTCCGATTGTAATACCTTTCTATCTGTTGTTTTTGGTCGGTTAACTGGACGAGGGCGGCCTCACGCCTCTCATCTAATAGTTCCAGGCTCGTACTCATGGCCTCACCGTTCGACTCTTCGATCGCATATCAAAACCTAAAACTTGGTTCTCCTACCTTGACCGATATTAGTGCTTCGGCACTGTAGACCAACGAAAATGAGGTGGCCCCATTACTAGACTTTGAGGTCGTACGGTATGCCCACAGGACTTCGAGTAAAATTTCCATCCATTTTCCTTTGGCATCGGTCAACCATTTCTTAAGGTTTTGGAGTATGGTCTTGTTTGTAGACTCCGCTTGCCCGTTCCCACTAGGGTGGTAGGGTGTTGACAGGATCCTTTTGATCTTATGGTCCTCGAAAAAATTGCTTACCTTGCTACCGATGAACTGCTTCCCATTGTCCCATACGATCTAGGCCAACATTCTGAACTAACATATTATGTGGTCCCAAATAAAATCAATAACTTCTTTTTCTCTGACTTTCTCAAATACCTGAGCTTTAACCTATTTAGAAAAATAGTGAATCATAAATAATATAAATTGAGCCTTACCGGGTGCCCGTTGTAGGGGACCGGCAATTTCCATTCCCCATTTCATGAATGGCCAAGGTGACAAGACCGAATATAGTAGCTTCCCGGGTTGATAGATCATTAGGGCGTGCCTCTGAAAGTCGTCGCATTTTCGCACGAATTATTTTGCATCTTTCTCCATGTCGATCCAGTAATATCCGACTCTGATTATCTTACGAACCAATAATTCGGCCCCTGAATAGTTTTCGCAGGTACCTTCGTGAACTTTCCTCAAAACATATTCAGTGTCTCCTAGTCACAAACATATGGCGAGTGGGCCATCGAACGTTCTTTTGAACAGGGAGTTATCTTCGAACATGCTGAACCTAGCCGCCTTCATGCGCAGAGCTCTCGATTCTCTAGGATCCAAGGGTAGCTTTCCGGTCTTCATGTAATATATATACTTCTTTCTCTAGTCCCAGGTTAAGCTTGTCGAGTTTACCTGGGCGTGGGCCTTCTTCCACTACCCATTTCATGAGTTGTACGACCGTTCCCGAGCTGAATTCATCGTCATCAACCGACCCCAAGTTAGCTAGAGCATCGGCTTCGCTATTTTGATCTCGAGGCACATGTTGTAGGGTCCATTCTTTGAATCGATGTAGCGTTACCTGTAGTCTATCCAAGTATCTTCGCATTCATTCCTCTTTCCCTCGAATGTCCCATTGACTTGATTCACCAAAAGGAGGGAATCACATTTAGCTTCGATCACTTTGGCCCCCAGGCTTTTAGACAATTCGAGACCTGCAATCATGGCCTCATACTTGGCCTCATTGTTAGTCAATTTCACGATTTTAATAGATTAACTAAATACGTTACCCGTGGGCGGCTTCAATATGATGCCGAATTGGGACCCTTTTGCGTTCGAGCCACCGTCCATAAAGAGGGTCCAGATCCCCGAGGAGGTCCTCGAGGTTACCAATAATTCCTTTTCGAATTCGGGTATTAAGGCTGTCGTGAAGTCGGCTATGAAGTCTGCCAATATTTGAGATTTGATGGTGGTTCGGGGTCGATATTCAATATAGTACCCACTAATTTCCACGACCCATTTGGCCAATCGTCCCGAGAGGTCGGGTTTGTGCATTATGTTCCTCAATGGGTAAGTAGTAATGACATATATGAGATATCACTGAAAATATGGCCTTAACTTCCTAGAGGCTCTTAGCAAAGCGAGTACCAATTTTTCCAGGTGAGGATCTTGTTTCAATCTCACCTAGAGTCCTATTAAGATAATATATAGAAAATTGCGTACATTCTTCTTCCCGGACTAAGACTCTACTTACCGCTATCTCGGATACCGCTAAGTACATGTACAACCGTTCGTTTGCCTTCGGAGTATGAAGCAAAGGTGGACTCGAAAGGTACCGTTTGAGTTTTTCCAAAACTTGCTAGCACTCCGGGGTCCAGGAGACGTTATTCTTCTTTTTCAATAACAAGACGAGCCGATGGCTCTTATCGGAGGACCTTGAAATGAACTGACCCAGGGCGCCTATGCGCCCGATTAGCCTTTGAACGACCTTGATATTGTCCACCACGGTGATGTCTTTTATGGCCTTGATCTTGTTGAGATTGATCTCGATCCCCCGGTTGGACACCATGAATTTGAGGAACTTCCCGGACTCGACTCCGAATGCGCATTTCTCCGGGTTCAGCTTCATATTGTATTTCTTCAGTATGTTGAAGGTTTTTTGCAAATGTTTCAAATGGTCCTCTGCTCGCAGGGACTTAACAAACATGTCGTCAGTGTAAACCTCCATTAATTTTCCTATTTGCTCTTCGAACATCTGATTAACTACGCGTTGGTAAGTGGCACCAACATTTTTTAGTTCCCATGGCATTATGTTATAACAATAGGTGTCGTATTTAGTGATGAAGAAAGTCTTTTCTTGGTCGCCCGGGTCTATCCGGATCTGGTTGTACCCGGAATAGGCATCGAGAAAGCTGAGTATCTCGTGGTCGGCAGTCGAATCAATCATGCGATCGATGTTAGGCAAAGGAAAAGAGTCCTTAGGGCATGCCTTGTTCAAGTCTTTATAGTCTACACACATTCTTAATTTATTTCCTCTTTTAAGCACTACCACTACGCTTGTTAACCAATCCGGGTGCTTAACTTCCCGAATGGAACCTATTTTAAGGAGTTTGGATACCTTGTCTTGATGAATGCATGCTTGACTTCGGACTAAGGCCTCCTCTTCTGTTTAACCGGGTGAAACTTTGAGTCTAGGCTCTGCTTGTGAGTAGTTATTTCCAGCAGGATCCCTGTCATGCCAAGATGGGACTAAGCGAAACAATCTATATTAGCTATAAAGAATTCAATGAGCTTTTTCCTAAGCTCAAGAGTTAGCCCCCTGACCAGGTATACCTTCCGATCAGGCAGGCACTCGATCAATATGACTTGCTCCAGCTCCTCAATCGTTGACTTGGTGGCATCGAAATCGTCAGGGGCTATGAAAGACCTGGGGACTCCGTAATCGTCATCCTCGCCCGTCTCCCGCTTTTCTGGTTCAGTCGGGGCCGGTGTTGGTGATTGCTATTTGGTTTCTTCCTTGGTGACCAAACTTGGGTTCTTCGATGTCGAGAGTGTGGATATCGGGACCACCTCATCGACCGCGAACATTTCTTTTGCGGCAGATTGCTCTCCATAAACTATTTTGATCCCTCTCGGTGTGGGGAATTTCAACGCATGATGTAGTGTCGAGAGTACTGACCTCATGTTGTGAATCCATGGCCTCCCGAATAAAGCGTTGTATCTCATAACTCCTTCATTCACGTAGAACTTTGTTTCATGAACGGTTCCAGCGGTGTTTACCGACAGGGTTTTCTCCCCTTTAGTGGTCTCACATGCCATGTTAAATCTGTTTAAAACTCGAACTGCAGGCACAGTTTGGTTTTGTAGACCCAACTCTTCCACGACCCTCGATCTGATAATATTGGCCGAGCTACCTGGATCAATTAACACACGCTTAACTCGAGATTTATTTATGAGTACAGATATTACCAGTGCATCATTGTGTGGTTGCACGATGCCTTCAACGTCCTCGTCGTTGAAAGATACGGTTCCCTTCGGTACATAATCTCTAGTCCGTTTTTCCTTATAATGGACAATTTAGTGCGCTTTAACACCGGCCCCTGGGGACGTCAACTCCACCATTTATGATAATGTTAATGACGTGCTGAGATTCCCCTTGTTCAATTTGCTTGTTGGAGTTCCTATTCCTAAAGTGATTTTTGACTCGATCACTCGGAAACTCTCGGAGATATCCCTTGTTGAATAACCGGGCTACTTCCTCTGTTAGTTGTCGGCAGTCTTTGGTTATGTGGTTCTGTGGCCGTTCGATCAAATTATGACGTTTTAGCACTGTGATGTTTACAGGGGAAAATTACTTTGTTTCCTTATTTCAGTAAAGATAAATTTTTTAATTTTTCTCTTTCTATAATTACCATTAAGCAATTTCTTCACGTTTCATTGTTCGAAAAAATGAAGTAAATGTCATCAAAAGTTCACATCCGACGAGCAAAGACATAGAATATGATCGAACGGCAAATTCAATTAGGAATGTCCGAATAGTGTCGCTTTTGCCATATGTATATTCCTGCAGCTCATTGCCATTTGTTCTTTCGTTCTCTTCGAGACTTGGTCATCGATATCTTCTCTCCTGTCTTCTTCCTCTTTTTGTCACCATTTTGATACCCTCATTGTTCTATTCAAATCTCCCTCGGAAATTAGAAATTAACTCATAACTGTTGGAATATTACTCCCGTAACACCTCACAAATCTAGAATCAAATTCACTCAATCACTAAAACAATGTCAATAGAGAAGCTAAAAGAAGATGATCAAATGCTAGCCAAACTTAAAGAAGCTCGTTCTGATCTCAAGAACCTTATTCAAATCTCATTCAATGTTGAAACAAGCTTAGCAGAAATGGAAGATAAATTCGATGGTATGCAAGAAAATCTATCCATTGCTTCTAGAAGAATAGCTCCCTTACAATCTCTTTCAATTGCTAACAAAGCCCTTGATATAAGAATCAATAGAGCAATTTCTCCAGCTCTTTCACTTCTTGAAAGTTTCAAACTTTCTGAATCCCTCCAACGGAGACTTCTTGATCTTGCTACCAAATTATCTAATGAGAAATCATCAAATAAAAGGCTCGAGAAATTGATCAAGTATGTAGACACAGTGGAGAATTTGAATGAGGCTATTAATTCAACAAGCAAAGAGTGTGAGCCAGCTATTCAAAAATTGCAAGAAGTGGTGGAGTTTTTAAGTAGGACTAAAGCTACTGATCAGTTCAGGACGCGTCGATTGAGGGAAACTTTGATTACCCTTAAATCCCTTTCTGAAACTGAAGTTGATGCTATGAGATTTGATGGGCTGTTTGATGATGCTTTATTGAATTTGCAAGATGAATATGAGAGTTTGTTGAATAAGATGAGGCATAGGAATTTTATGGAGGGAAAAGTTTATAGTGATGATCAAGATGATGTTGCTGCTGAAATGGTGCCAAGAGATTTAGGAAGTGAATTAGAGGTTGAAGTGCTTACTAAAATCTCTGAGACCCTGGCTGCAAATGACTGTCTTGACATATGCATTGATATTTTTGTGAAGGTAAGGGATTGTCGATCTATATGCTAAATTATGTGATCACCTCATTAGACAGAACACACTTTTATTTACTTAATTATGTCTTTCATGTCTTGACTACTTTAAGTGGCTATTGTATAAACATAGGCTTTGAAATCAAACTTATAACTTGTAGTAACATATGTTTATTAGATGACTTTTATACAGGATTAAGCTTCATTTTTATGTTGATTAGTGATCCTTGATGACGAGTTTTGTGCTAGAAGGCTTAGATTATTAAAATCTAACAATCGACTATGTTCTTCTATGTGCCAATCAACATTTTCAAGTGTTTACTTAGCCTAGAGCCGTGGATATAAAGGAACCTGATATAAATCCTCATTTTAGCTTGGCTTATTAGATATCATCTGCAAACAATGCATGTTAGCTTGGTTTATCACTGATATTGTGCTAGCTGGCTTACATTGTTAAACCTGACTCTCGACCAAGTTCTTCTCTTTTGCCAATCAACATTCTCATATCTTAAAACATTCCTAGAGCAGAGGAGACAAAAGAGTGAGAACGAAGAAAGAAGGATCGAGTCTTGTTAAATCTGCTATTTCAGATTATGGAGCTGACTGCTGAGTATCACCTGATTAAATCCTCATTTTATATGGAATAAATTTCATCGCACACAATAGATATTAACTTGGTTTGTCACTAATCGCTGTATCTATTCTTCTTAGATCTTTTGGTAAGCATGGATTAAGAAAGTGAAAGTTAAATAGGAAATTTCTTGATCCAATGTCTATATTCTCTTAGATTGTTTGATGAAGAATTAGTCAACAAAACTATTTGATGATGGTTATTATATGTTCAATCCAACAGCTTTCTAGATTGCTCAATGGCTTAAGATTTGATGTATACAGCTATTGGCTACTTATAATGATTATGGTATTCTGCTTTATCCCACAGGTAAGGTATAGAAGAGCAGCCAAAGCATTGATGAGACTGAACCCCGAGTACCTAAAAACATACAGTCCAGAAGAAATCGATGAGATGGAATGGGAGAGCCTAGAGACAGCAATATCCCTTTGGATCCAACACTTTGAACTTGCTATCAAAAATGTATTTGTATCAGAAAAGAAACTCTGCTGCCAAGTTTTAGGGACAATAATGGATGGAGTAATATGGCCAGAGTGTTTTGTCAAGATTGCCGACAAGATAATGGCTGTCTTCTTTCGATTCGGGGAAGGGGTTGCACGAAGCAAGAAAGAACCCCAAAAGCTGTTCAAGCTGTTAGATATGCTTGAATCATTGGAAAGGCTAAAACCCGAGTTCTCTGAGATTTTCGCTGGTGAAGCTGGTGCTGATATCTGGTCGCGATACAGAGAACTGGAGAAACTGCTTGTACATTCCTCAACCAAAGTCTTCTTTGAGCTTGGCCTTCAAATTGAGGCTAATCAGGATGTTCTTCCTCCACAAGATGGTTCAGTTCCAAAACTTGTTCGTTACGCTACTAACTATCTTAAATACCTTCTAACGGATGCCTATAGCGCGACAATGGTCAGAGTTCTCAAGATAGAACAAATATGGAAAGCTGGAATACTTTCAACAACCGAAACGGATGAAAACTTGCTGAAAGATGCTATGTTTAACATCATGGACGCCATCCGGAGGAATATTGAATCCAAAAAACTGAGGTATAAAGACAAAGTATTGCCTCACGTGTTTGTCATGAACACTTATTGGTACATTTACATGAGGACAAGAAGTACAGAACTCGGGAAGCTAATGGGAGATCAGTATATGAAGAAGACATACAAAATTGTGGCTGAAGAATCAGCTTATTCATATCAAAAACAAGCTTGGGGATCTCTAGTGAGGCTGCTGGACAAAGAGGATATTAAAAGAGTTGATAAAGATGGAGTTACTGCTATGGTACGAGGGAAAATGGAGGCGTTCGCTAAAGGATTTGATGACATTACTCAAAGGCATAAAAGCTTTTATCACATACCCGATTCAGACTTGAGAGAGCAAATGAGAGAGGCTACTGTGAAGCTTGTTGTGCCTGCATATACCGAATTCTTGAACAATTTCGCGTCTTCTTTACATGTCAAATCCTATACTTCTCCTGAGTACATAGAAGATTCATTGAATCATATGTTTGAGGTTGCTGATCATAAGACTTCTGGAAAATCATCTTTGAGGTCACGACAAATGAAAGATCCTTCGGATGGTAGTAAATCATTATCAGGCGAACAATCCCGCAGGAGCAAAGACTTTAGGAGGTCCAAGTCAAGTGGCATTGATGCCTGATAAACTTTTCAGTTAATGTTATGTGAAGGACAACCATTTGTTAGAAGAAATGTGATTAAAATCTTTTTCTGGTAACATTTGTGTTAAGCTGTTGTTAAGATTACAGCCTTAAGACCTGTGTACAATATTGTTTACCCTTAAAAATGGATAACAATTGAATTTATACGCGGTTTTAAGGATATGTGGATTAATTCAATACAAGTGATCAATAACGTTAGATAAGCAAATCAAAGATAAAATAAATAACCAAACTAGTTGTGGTTTTGAGTCCGGGCTCAGATCTGGGCTTAACAATTGGTCTGCCTTCGATTCGGAGCCAAAATATATATGAAGATCTATGAGCAAAAATAAGAACTTTTTAATAATATAAAAGTAGAGAAAACAAGTTTATATTGCCTTGATATGCGTGTTACAGTGTGTCATCAAATAAAAATCACCTCATTTATATAGTAGAACAGTTTTATCCCTAGTACAATTCTAAGAAAGGTAAAAATCTTTCTTTTTCGTTAATCACTGATCTGCTGCCGATACGGGCCAAGATCCACACCGTGATATCCGATTAGGCGCGGATATCACGGCCCTTCGTTAGTCGTGTGCAACAGTTTGGTAGTGTTTTCCGAGGTCTTGGAGCTCGAACCGGATTCGGGGGGCGTTGTCTCGATGGCTTCGATGGTAAGCGCTTCGTTCGGGGCTTAGTACGGGAGGTTCCTAGCTTCGATTCTGATTCCATGTAGTTATGTCTTTGCTTCATTTGCCCCACCGGTAAATCGGGGTGCTCATTAGCCTCGGTTTTACCCGTATACAGATAGTCCCCTCGTTTCTCAAAGAGTTGGTTTGTCGAAACGATGAAAAACGATAGATGTTCCCCGGTTCCTTCCTTCGTACGTTACAACCGAGATGATGAAAAAGTCGAAACGTCCCATCACTCGTGTCATTCTGACTTCGAACACGTGTCAACCATCGGCCGGTTGCCTCCGAATGTGAAGCATCGCGTATTTCCCCTACAAAAGCTTCTACCCTTTGCTCTTTTTTCACTTTTCGATCAAACTTCCACCTTCGAATTTTCTAGCTATTACCATCTCTTTCAAACCTTCATATCTTCATCTTTCATCTTTAAATCTTCATAATTGTTCTCAGGTTCTTACCCAGATTTTCATCCTACCTTCAAGTTTTCCTACTCTTTTCTTCAAGCTTCAAACTTGTTCCTTCAAACCTTCATACTTTTTCTTTAAATCTTTAAACTTTCTTAGATAGTAATGGCTAAAACCTCCAAGTTAGTTCCTCCCGGCCACAGATGCCGAGGTGATTGCTTTCGAGGTGGCCACTCCCGAGGTGGCTTCCCCCGAGGAAGTCCCCGAGCCCCTATGAAAAACTTTATACCCGGGGATTGTTCAATCACAGAAAACTTCAAATTTGAGAAAGTCTCATCTAAACAGGACCGAGGCGAAGGAGCATGTAGATATATATGCTCTATTACCGAAGATGTCCTTTCCATAGTCCTAGAGGATTGCAAATGGGAGGGCGAGGACATAGTAGCCCCCGAGCCCAAGGATGATATTACTACCCACGTGGAGGGGTACTTAAGTGTTTACACTTATCCCTTTACGCTCGGCCCGGTCGACCCGGTGATTTTGGCCTTTTGTAAGAGGTACGAGGTGTGCCTCAGATAAATTTACCCATCTCTTTAGAGAATCGTGATCCTCCTTCGTTATTTTTTGAACCACACTGAATCCTCTCGTTTTATCCTCGACCATCTACTCCGTTTATACAGTCCTCCAATTTTTCAAGGGGGGCTAATCAAGCTCACTCACCGGGCCAGCAAGGCCACCTTTTCGAGCATTGACGAGGATCGGAACCGAGGCTGGCAGGGGCATTTTGTTCGGGTAAAATCGAGAATATAATGCTCCCCGAGTTCATGCCATTCCCCAAAAAGTGGAATGCATATCGTAAGTGTCGTATTTTCTTAAGTGTCAATTATTCTTCATTTCCTTTCTCATTATTCATATTTGTGGTTGTGCAGCTGTTGCCCTGTTCCTAATGTGATCCCCCGGCTCACAGAGTGGGTCGAAGGCATCTGCAAGCAGATGTCATACTTCTAGAACTCTTGGCGCAAGCTTTCTAAGGGACGATGAGAAGCCCGTTCTCATGGTAAGGTTCTCCTTTGAATAGCTATTACCGTGCTCTTAACTCACATAATATTGACCTTTATCCTTTTTTTCATAGGTTTGCCTAAAACCACCGAACTTAGACCTTTGTATAGGGATAAGGATGTGTCCCTGTCCGTTGATCCCTCCGTTACGGGACAGCCCGGGGCTGCCGTAGGGGGAAAGAAGAAGAGGAAAAGAAAGTCTTCGGGCTCCCCGGGTTCTGAGGTGAAGCCAAAGAAGAGGGTGGCTCGTAAGCCCAAGAAGAGTACCAGCTCATGGGTTCCATATTCTGACTCG
The DNA here is from genome assembly GCF_000393655.2 of Nicotiana sylvestris. Lineage (NCBI taxonomy): Eukaryota > Viridiplantae > Streptophyta > Magnoliopsida > Solanales > Solanaceae > Nicotiana > Nicotiana sylvestris. The sequence continues at coordinate 150,822,366 of NC_091060.1, forward strand.
CTTCTCCGGCTCAGGGATGAGTCTGAAGAAGACGACATCTTTGTTGTCCACGGATCGACCCTTGCCGGGGAGCAGGCCGCAGCTGAGGGGGTGGGTCGTGAGACCGACCTTCCTCTGACTCAAGAGTCCAAGATGGAGACGGTGGTTGTGACCCCCCGAGAATATGGTTCTGATACGAAGGAAGCGATTGGTGTAGTAGAAATTGTAGAGACGCCCTCTTACACCAAGTCCATGCTTGAGGAGGCCCGAGCAGGAAAAGAGAAGTCAATTGAAGGAGTCCACGACGCAGACGACCCCCTTCATTCCTTTTTTGATGGTGTGGATTCGTCTACTTTGGAAGATTTTTCTGGGCTGGGCGACCTAAAAGTCCCAAAGAAGGATGCATCTTCGGAAGCTGGTAGGCCGAGTTCGAGCCCAAAATTGGTTAATCAACTTCCCGCTCCGAATGTAGACCCCGGTCGCAAGAGAGCGGTTGTTCTTACTGTCATGGAGGATGCTTGAGTTATATCCGCTCCTGTGGGCATAGCCAACTACCTTCAATGCCTGATGACCGAGGAGGACCAGACAAAGATGAATGGGGTGTGCCCCCATGTCTTTTCAACGAGGCACAACAGGCGTTTAACCGGGTAAGGCACAAATTCTCCCTTTTGAACTTCACTAAGGTTTTGGTATCTCTCACTATTTTTGTCGTTTTGCAGGCCTCGGTACTTCACCATAAGTGTAGCACCTCAAAATTTTAATAATATTTGCATTTTTGATTGAGCATTTTTATAACGAGGAGATATTTTACTTTGCACTTCCTAAGCGTGAAATTGGCAATATATGAAATTTCTTACTTTAGGTTGTGTTAATATTGACAAAGAAGCTTCATTGTGTTGCTATGTGTAACACTTAATATTATTTTGATGAATTGTTACTAAATATATTATACAATTAAGTTTTTGGGCTGCCAACCTTCTGTATTTATCTAAAGATATTAATAATTTGGGCAGCCACATTTTTCATACTTATCTAAAGTTTAGATATTACTTTGGAAGACTTGCCTTTCTATATCCTTCTCTCTTGTTTCATTCTTGCAAGACAAAGAAACAAAACCACCTACCCTCTCTCCTTCTTAGCCTTTGAAAACTTATGAAACCACCATAAATTTCTACTAAGGGTGTGTTTGGTATGAAGGAAAACATTTTCCGGAAAATATTTTTCAATTTTTCCATGTTTAGTTGGCTTAAATGTTTTGGAAATTTTATTCCTTATGAACTCAATTTCCTCCAATTGGAGGAAAATATTTTCCTTATCAAGAGAAGAGAAAATATTTTCCAAAACTCCTTCTTAACCTTCCCCACCCTCACCAACCCACCCCACCCCCTCTCTCCAAAAAGGCTCTTTTTTTTTTCTTTTCAAATTTCAGTTTTTTCGTTACCACCCACCCTACTACCCCTCCACCCCACTCTACCCCCCTCCCGCAATTTTTTTTTTCAATTTCAAATTTCTGTTTTTTTGTTTTTCTGCACCACCCACCATCCCCAACCCCCTCTGTCCCCCCTCCCCTCCCCCCACAAAAAAATTACTTTATTTTTGTAATATAAATTTCTTTTTTTATTCGTTTTACTGTCACCTCCCCCTCTCCCCCCGCGCCACTGCATGAACTCGATCTCCCTAAAACAAAAATTTAAATATACTTTTCAGCTTTAATTTTTTTACTTATCGGTTTAAGGGTTCAAAATTTTACAAGTTCCTAAATTATGAGTTCGAAGGTTTATGTGTTTGGAAGTTTACGGGTTTAGAAATTTTAAAATTTACGGGTTCGAAATTCCGCGGTTTCGAAAGTTTAGCTGTTCGAAAGTTTATGAAATTTTTTGGGCTCGGAAGGTTGTTGGTTTGAAAGTTTATGACTTCATGTTTATTATATCTAAATTATTTATGAATATTCTTGAGAAGTCATTTTCCTTAATTTGCATACCAAAAACCGGAAAATGAATAAGATTATTACTTGTTTTCCAAGAAAACATATTCTTGGAAAACATTTTCCACGGAAAACATTTTCCGTTATATCAAACTTGGTATGAAGGAAAATATTTTTCGAAAAATGTTTTCCAATTTTCCCATGTTTGGTTGGCTTAATTGTTTCGAAAAATATTTTCCTTATGAACTCATTTTCCTTATCAAGAGAAGGGAAAATATTTTCCAAAACTCCTTCTCAACCTTCCCCACCCTCACCAACCCACCCCACCCCCTCTCTCCAAAAAACTTTTTTTTTCAAATTTTAGTTTTTTCGTTACCACCTACCCTACTACCTTTCCAGCCACCCCACCCCACCCCCCTCTCGCAAAAAAACATTTTTTTTACCTTAATTTTTATTTTTGCTATTTCAAATTTGTGTTTTTTCGTTTTTCTGCACCACCCATCACCCCCAATCCCCTCACCTGTCATCCCCGCCCTCTCCCCCCCTGAAAAAATATTTTTAAATATATTTTTCAGTTTTAATTTTTTTACTTATCGGTTTAAAGGTTCAAAATTTTACAAGTTCCAAAATTATGAGTTCGGAGGTTTATGTGATTGGAAGTTTACGGGTTTAGAAATTATAAAGTTTACGGGTTCGAAATTCTGCGGTTTCGAAAGTTTATGAAATTTTGTGGATTCGGAAAGTTGTTGGTTTGAAAGTTTATGGCTTCATGTTTATTATATCTAAATTATTTATGAATACTCTTGAGAAGTCATTTTCCTTAATTTGCGTACCAATAATCGGAAAATGAATAAGATTACTACTTGTTTTTCTAACAAAACATCTTCTTGGAAAATATTTTCCACGGAAAACATTTTCCATTATACCAAACACACCCTAAGGGTGTGTTTTTTATGTAGGAAAATATTTTTCGGAAAATGTTTTCTAATTTTTCCATGTTTGGTTGGCTTAATTATTTTGAAAAGTATTTTCCTTATGAACTCATTTTCCTCCAATTGAAGGAAAATATTTTCCTTATCAAGAGAAGGGAAAATGTTTTCAAAATTCCTTCTCAACCTTCCCCACCCTCACCAACCCACCCCACCGCCTCTCTCCAAAAAGCCTTTTTTTTTTCAAATTTTAGTTTTTTCGTTACCACCTATCCTACTACCCTTCCATCCACCCCACCCCCCTCTCGCAAAAAAATATTTTTTTACCTTAATTTTTATTTTTGCAATTTCAAATTTCTGTTTTTTCGTTTTTCTGCACCACCCACCACCCACCCCTAGGGCTGCCCCTCCCCCTCAAAAAAAATTTTTAAGTATATTTTTCAGTTTTGATTTTTTTACTTATCGGTTTAAAGGTTCAAAATTTTACAAGTTCCAAAATTATGAGTTCGGAGGTTTATGTGTTTGAAATTTTACGAGTTTAGAAATTATAAAGTTTACGAGTTCGAAATTCTGCGGTTTCGAAAGTTTAGCTGTTCGAAAGTTTATGAAATTTTGTGGGTTCGGAAGGTTGTTGGCTTGAAAGTTTATGGCTTCATGTTTATTATATCTAAATTATTTATGAATACTCTTGATAAGTTATTTTCCTTATTTTGCGTACCAAACACCGGAAAATGAATAAGATTACTACCTGTTTCCAAGAAAATATCTTCTTGGAAAATATTTTCCACGGAAAAAATTTTTCATTATACCAAACACACCCTAAATCAACCAACAAAATTCGTTTTTTCGGTAAAGTTCAAGTTGCTCCTCTCTTTTGTGATAAGTTTCTAAACTCGTTTTTACGCTAGACAACTATTAGTGTTTTCTACATATCGTTTTGTACAAAGCTCCGATTTAGGTGATCCAGGACTTTCTGGAAAGGTATTTCATTGATATATAACTATTTTGAAGGAACTAAAATCTAGTTTTATTGGTATTTACCTGAAAAGGAATTAGAAAGTACAGGGCAAGTACTGCCCAGATTTTCAGTTTTAGAAATACTCCATGTACTACTGTTAGTAATTTTAGCATAACTTTCTGTACTAAATAGATATGGGGTGATTCAAGATGTTCTGAAATGCTAAGATACAAATATACAACTTTTATGAAGACTAAATAGTCTAGTTTGTCCGTTAAGATATTCAAAACTAAGCCACAACACGAAATATTGATACTGTCCAGAATTTATGTTTCAAATATTTTTGGGTAATTTTCACCAATATCATGTTTAGTTTGACATATTAAATCACTGAATTTATTTAGATATTTGATTATGTATTTAAGGTATATAAACCCTTGAAAAATCAAAAGGAAAGTGTTTGAGGAAGTGGACGGATTTGTTTTATTTACGGCGTAGACGATTCAAACGTCCCCAAGTTGTGATTGAACTATTTTGTGAACACCAAGATTTATGTATAAACTTTTTACTCTTTTTGCTTGTTGGAATATTTTGAAATAACCTAATATTTATTTTTCTTGTCTTCAATTTATATTGTTATATTCGTATCATATCAAGTATTGTATGATATTTACTAAATCGCCCATTCGTACAGATTGTTTGATCATTTTGCATTCTTGTTGAGACTTTGTCCTTCTTGTGGCAGCGACTTTGTCACTCATCTTGGCAGGCCTCTTGATTTGGATCTTTTGCCATCTTGACTTTGGATTTGTAGTTCGTCTTAAATTGTGGAACTTGTCCGTGTTAAGTACGAACTAGGAAGCCATTTTTAATATGGTTCTTGATTCTCTTGACTATTGGGTTTTGACCCTACTTGATTTGGGGCTTCGGTCCATCTTGATATTTGATTATGCTTAGTGTGATGGCATGACGTATATATTGGGCGAAAAATGGATATTGTAAACTCTCTTGGATTGATAGTATACGCTTTCTCGACTCTTGAACATTGTTATTGATATTTGGAAACACTTCAAAGTTTGATATTTGATATGTTTGATATATTTGTTCACTTATTTTAAATTATATTAAATTGAGCTAACTATGACTGAAAAGGGGAATTGGAGAATTTAATGACTCCAAGCCCAAAATTTATACGCCACTAAGCTTTATGCTTAGCGATATTTGTTTTCTATCGTAGGTAATGTATGGGATAAAATCTGAAGATGACCATTATGAAGTAGTCTTTTGGGAGCACTTATGGAGATCACATTTGCATATGCACCTTGGTTTTGCATAGTTTTTGGACATGTACATGATATATATATGTCACATTTATGTATGTTATTTGGAGGCTTGTTGGATTTTAAGACCAAAATCTTTTAACTTGAATTTGGTAACTTGTTTTGCTCTTTTAGGGCGTGTTAATAACTCAAGTCTTGTAATATGATGAATTTACACTTTGTCTTGTAAATATGTACAAAGGAGAAAACTAGTTTCCTTTTATATACCCGATAATTTGAAATTTATGTACAATACAAACTTGCAGTGATGTCGAATAAAAATATAAATTTGTTAGGAAGTTGCTTTAATCTGTTGATTGTTCAAGAAGGGTTATATCACCTTATGTTGATATTTTGACATTGTATTTCATTTAAAATAAAATTATGAAGTGTATTTTCTAAATAAAATAATATATTGCACTTTGAACCTTTTCGCATGGGCCTATTTCCGCTACTAAATTATTCTGAATATTTTTAACTAATATCTTTTTAATATTTTATAAGTAATAAATTAGATTTGTTTCGTAAGCAGCACCCTCCCAAAGGGGTTGCTACAAGTCTTGGTATCCAAGCCTAGGTTTGTGATTCTGGGATTTTTTGTTGTTGTGATCGTACCTAGTAATTGTTGCTATTTCCTTTCTTGAAAATGCATCGGAGATTATAAATTTTTGCATAATTATGTAATGTAATTTGTTGTATTACTTGTGCATATGCATCATGTACATGTTCCTAATGCAGTGTGATCTTATCTTTTAAAGGAATTTTAATATGGCCTCATCTTCGAATAGAGCTAGTGAATCCATTGACGAAAGTCAAGCCCATTATAATGCTCCACCTCACTTTCAGGGAGGAGATGAGGAACCCTTGCATGACCTAAATTATCCTCGTGTTAGTGAAAATGAAGTGGATAGTGATCCAAGAGCAATGAGTCATAATACTCCATCTATGACTCCTCCATTTCAGCAGATGGCTGAGTTCTTTCGTCACTTGGCTGGAACAATATCAGAACCTAGTGAAATAAATTTTGAGAAGATGAGGAAAATGGGTGGAGTTGAATTTGAAGACACTACTGATCCCACGGTAGATGAACAATGGCTCGAGCGCATGGAGAGGGTCTTTGAACAATTGAGTGTACTAATGCTGCCAAATTTAAGTATGTTATCTCCCTTTTACAAAAAGATGCCTATGATTGGTGGGTAAGTGTGCCAAATGCAAAAGCAAAACCTCCAGTGCTGACTTGGGATGATTTTGTGAAATCATTTCGTGCAAAATATGTCCCCCTGTCTATTGTGATCCTAAAAAGAAAGAGTTTCTGAATTTAAGACAAGGGAGTATGTCTATTGCAAAGTATCAACAAAACTTTTTCAGGCTTTCTCGCTATGCTGGAGATATTATTGATGGTGAAAGAGACAAGTGCAGAAGATTTGAAGAAGGTTGAAAATCTGTGGCAATCTTACAACTTGAGAATATTTCCAAACAAATTTCAGCTGCACTTACTTGGGAAAGAATTGACAAGGAAGAAGCTAGTAGGAGAGAAAATAAGTTTAGGAAGGGTAATTCAGATTATGGCGGTTCATCCAAGAAGGGAAAGTTTGACTATTCCAAGACTGAAAGTACACATAAATCATCACATCATAAGCAGAATAAGTCGAATTTTTCTACTTCCAGTACTCCAAGTTATGGCCAAGGCAAAAATCATACACCTACTTATGCACAGTGCAGGAAGAAATCATTATGGTGCATGTAGACGAGCTTCTGGTGCTTGTTTTAATTGTGGAAGTATGGATCATAAAGTGAAGGATTGTCTTAATCCTAATCCTTTTTCTTATACACATACAGAGGGCTCAGTTCAAAATCCTATTACTATTCATTCTCAAGCTAATAGTGGTGCTAGACCTCGAAATATGCAAGCAGAGGGTTCGAGTGGAGCTAATCAGGCTAGTGGGTCGAGAGCTACTGCACGAGTTTATGCTATGAGACAGAAGAATGACTAGGATGGTCTGGATGTGGTTGTTGGTAAATATCACTTATTTGGCATATCTGTTATTATATTTTTGATCCTGGATCTTTGCACTCTTATGTTTGCTCATCACTTGCATTTCCTGATAATGTTAAATCTGTTAGACTTGACTTTGATGTGCTGGTTATGAGTCCATTAGGTCATCTGGCTGTTGTTAATAGGATTTACCGAGATTGTCCATTCATGATTCAAAATCTAGTCTTCCTTGCCGACTTGCTTGAAATGCCCTTCCAAGACTGTGATGTTATTGTTAGTATGGATTGGCTCCATACGTACCATGCATTGGTTGATTGTAGGTTGAAGCATGTGACTTTTAAAACTCCTGCATATTCGCATATAGTAGTTCAATGAGAAAGATCATAGACATCTAATATTATTTCTGTGGTCTTGGCAAGGAAGATGATTTGTCAATGTTGTAATGCCTATCTTGCTCATATAGTCGATACACGATTAGGGAGTCCAAGTCTTAAGGACATACCAACCGTGTGCGATTTTCCTGATATATTTCCTGATGATCTTCCTGGATTGCCTCCAGAAAGGGAGATTAAATTTCCTATAGATGTTGTCCCCGGAACTACTCTTATTTCTATTGCTCCTTATAGAATGGCTCTAGCAGAACTAAAAAAGTTGAAGGCTCAATTGCAAGAACTTCTTGAGAAAGGTTTTGTCCGTCCTAGTATTTTGCCCTGGGGAGCTCCTGTTTTATTTGTGAAAAAGAAAGATGGCACTCTTAGGCTTTGCATTGATTATTGACAGCTGGACAAGGTAACAATCAAGAACAAATACCCACTACCTAGAATCAATGACTTATTTGACCAATTGGAGGGTGCCAACTTATTCTCAATGTCACACCTCCTTTTTACCTATACCCCTCAAGGGTATAAGAGGGAGTTTTTCCAATTTAAGTGACAATCGAAACGGGATTATACTTATTTAAAATTCAGAGTCGCCACTTGTGATAATTTATGGTGTCCCAAGTCACCGGTTTATTTTAAATCCCAAGTCGAGGAAATTTTGACTTTCCTTTTGAAGTCTGCGAACCAGAAATCCGGGTAAGGAATCCTGGTTACCCGGGAGAAGGTGTTAGGCATTCCCAAGTTCCGTGGTTCTAGCACGGTCGCTTTGATCATACTTGGCTTATTAAATCATCTAATTACTGATTTTAGAACCTATGTGCGTTTATATTTTACCGCTTTTAATTGCTTGATTATTCGTAATTAAAGAATTAAGTCATGCGTACATGTACTCATTTCGTTAGGCACGTCAAAATCATGTCACGCATACGTATCCACAATTAATCACGCTTTATTATTATTATTAAGAAAGCTTCGCCCGAAGTTGCGTGATCGTGTACACAATTGCGATAAATAGATTGATTGATCGAAATTTAGGTAGCTAACATGCATTCGACTAATTGATTAAATATATCAGCTTTACTAAACAAAAAATTATTCTAAAAGGAAGAACGTATAAATAAACCAGCCAATGCACAGAAAATTGCTGCAATATATAGTACGTAATTGAAACGAGCTTCCACGAATAAATGGTAGATTGAAGAAAGAAAAATAGAATATATATATTCAACATGAACATAAATTAGAATTATATGCACATAAAACATGACATGCAAAATTTGTTTCTGTTTAATACCATTTTACAAGCTCTAAGACTAAAAGCAGAATTTATTAAAATGATTTTGCATATAATATATCATTGCCACAATACGAGAAAAAAAATAAATAAAAATTCTACAAACTAAAATCATTGACTCACCTGGAAAAACTCTCGTAACCATTGCCATATTGGAGCTAGAGAAATTCCTTTTAAAAGATTTTCCTTTCGCTCAACAATCAAAGGAAAACAATGATGGAGAATGACCCAATGACTGGTACACAGGACCACGATGGAGACCCGAGCGGAGTAGTTCGACGCTAGTGCCGGAAACCTCGAACCAACTCAAAAACTCGACTGGACTTGCAAGCCGGTTATTAGTGGCTGTTTTCTGAGGTTATAGAGGTAACTTTTTGTGGCTATTTTGGTTGGTTTTAGGTGACGCAACAGTGAGGTTCTAAGCTAATCTATGACTATATTTTTGTGGGTGTTGGAGCTCGTTTTTGGGAGGTGTTTCAGCTATTTTTGAGCTGGAATTTCAGCTAATTTGGGGATGCTTAAGTAGTGTTTTTGGAGCTAAGGGAGGTTGTTTATGAAGGAAGAAGAAGGCAGCAGCAGTTGCTGCGTTTTTTGGCCTCAAGTAGCTGCTATATTTTTTTGTTGTTGTGAAGGATGCGGCTGATGTGTGAAGGTGTTGGTGTATTGGGAAGGTCACTTGGCTACTGAAGAAGAATATGAAGGCTGCTATCTTCTCTGTTTTTGTGCGTAGGAAGATAGAAAGCGGTTGATTTTCTTAGCTCTTAGATTTTTTTTTTTGGAATGGGAAGAAGAAGACAATGCCTATGATATTTTTTAGTAAAGAAACGGCGGATGGTGTTTTTTAGAGTGTCCTTGAATTTAGGGATTATGTGCTATTATATAGGGGTAGGGATTAGGTTAAAGGGTATGGGCCTAAAAATTACGGGCTAGGGAATTGGGGTTAAGTCCAACATTAGGCCTAAAAATGGGTTGCTCGAGCCCAAGTTTTTTATTCTTTTCGCGAACGAGCCTAAAAATACGACCTCATTTACTAATTAATCTTATTTAAGTAAAATAACTATTAAAATAATACTAACCGTTAAAACAAACCTATTTTTTGTATTTTTAAAAATCATACTAAAAGATAAAAAAATGGAAAGTCATTGTAAAATTAACATAATATTCCTGGAACTATTTTTGTATTTTTGAATTTAGTAGACAAATTAAAAGTAACTAGATAAAATATTAATTAGCTAAATAAGAGAAGATATTTTTTGTGATAAAATAAAGCAAAAGGAGTCAAAATTTGTTGAAATAACTGTATTAGGCCTAAACTAAATATTTACACGCTAAAATATATAAAATCTTGGGGAGGGTCAAAAATCACATGTCTACAGCTGCCCCTCTTTGACTGGAAAGACGAAGTATTTTCAGACAAAGAACGACAAGACATGTTTTTTGACCCGATCCTTATTCAAGGATACCAAAAGCTAAGAGGAAGGGGAATGTGACCGAGCCTTGGTATCTGAGCTACCTACATATCCTTAGCTATAAAGGAATCAGGCCACGTGTAGTTCAGAGGTGAGTGAGATAATGGAGTATGCCGAGTGAAAAGCCGGTCGAGGTGCCTTTCCATTGATGTTCTGGTTTGCGGTCCCGTTATTACATCAAAATCTAAAATAAAAAAGACTAACTAAGCCTATCAGCTAAGAGTTACAAGATTCCTATCTACGAGTCTTCTGAAGCTTGATCTTGAGTATTGGTTTGTTCTTCATACTGACTCTGATCTGAATCTTGATGCTTGTTAGATGCAGGTGTTGGTTCAATCTTCTTCAGCCTTTTCAAATCAAGACGGGACATGCAGAGATTATGACCTCAGCCATGTCTTGAGCAGCTCACATCTTTCATTAACTTCTGCATTTGGATTCACTTCTTGTCTTTCTTTTTGTTTGTTTTTCTTTTTATTCTGGATTGTGACTAACTTCTATTGATCATCTAGGACTGCTGACTCGCATTCTTGATGCGAGCTTCTTTTGTTGCTGACCTGAATTGCATTCTGAATTGAATTCCCTTTTTCCAGGTGGACGTCTGATTGCTAAACTTGAACCGTCTTCTCTTGTTGCTTGAACTGTTTTCCCTTGCACCTTGAACCATTTTCCCTTGAAACTTGAACTGTCTTCCTTCAAAACTGCTTTCCCTTGAAACTTGATTTGTCTTCCCTTGTTCTCCAGGTGGGCGCCTGATTCTACAACAAAATAGACAAAACAAAAGAAATCTTTTTGCCCCAATTTGCACTAGGAAGATTTGTGAGTTGTTAGCAAAACTATAAACCACTTATACTATTGATGCAATGATGAGAGTAAACTAAAGACTAGACTAGGATGTGCGTCTCCTAAAAGTGATTGAGCTTGCGGAAAACTGTAAACTAAGCTTGACTAAAGTAAAGACTGACCCTATTCTCCAGGCGGAGCCCCCTGATTTCAGGAAAAATAAACACTAATTACTTAAGAAAACTAAAAATTGACCCTTTGTTTTTTCAAATCCAGACTTTCTTTTATTTTCAAATTATCCTAGGAGAAAATTCGTCAGACTAGGTTTTCTATCTTAGGAAAAAGATTCATCAGACTAAGATTTTGATCCTAGGAGAAAATTCATCAGACTATGTCCTTTTTTCGGAGAAAGTTCATCAGACTAGGTCTTCTATCTTAGGAGAAAAATTCATCAAACTAAGATTTTGATCCTAGGAGAAAGTTCGTCAGACTATGTCTTTTTTCTTTTGTATCTTAGGAGAAAGATTCATCAGACTAAGATTTCTATCCTAGGAGAAAATTCATCAGACTAGGTTTTCTATCTTAGGAGAAAAATTCATCAGACTAAGACATCTATCCTAGGAGAAAGTTCATCAGACTAGGTCTTTTTTTTGTATCTTAGGAGAAAGATTCATCAGACTAAGATTTCTATCCTAGGAGAAAATTCATTAGACTAGGTTTTCTATCTTAGGAAAAAAATTCATCAGACTAAGACATCTATCCTAGGAGAAAGTTCATCAGACTAGGTCTTTTATATTAGGAGAAAAATTCATTAGACTAAGATTTTGATCCTAGGAGAAAATTCGTCAGACTAGGTTTTCTAATTTATTGTCTTAGGAGAAAGATTCATCCGACTAAGACTTCTATCCTAGGAGAAAATTCATCAGACTAGGTCCTCTATCTTAGGAGAAAAATTCATCAGACTAAGATTGTGATCCTAGGAGAAAGTTCGTCAGACTAGGTTTTCTATCTTAGGAGAAAAATCCATCAGACTAAGACATCGATCCTAGGAGAAAGCTCATCAGACTAGGTTCCCTTTTTTTTTGTTATCTTAGGAGAAAGATTCATCCGACTAAGATTTATATCCTAGGAGAAAATTCATCAGACTAGGTTTTCTATCTTAGGAGAAAGATTCATCAGACTAAGATTTATATTGGGAGGAAAATCCATCAGACTAGGACTTTTTATCCTAGGAGAAAAAATGTGAAGATCAATGGCAAGATTTTATGCACAATAGCAAGACAAATAAAGGCAAAGATTTGAGAAACTTCCCTTTGTCGGCTCTTCTCGTCTTTTCTTTTTCTTCTCTATTTTTTTTATGTTTTTTCTTTTTTTTCATTCATTTTTTTTCTTTTTGAATCACTTTCCTTGCATCACTTTGTTCTTGTTTCATACAAAGAAAAAATTTGATAGTTTTGAAAATGGTGGTCGGTTTGTGGCCTTGAGTCTTGGGCAGCTTGGCTTCTGCTCAATCAGCTTGAGTCGGCTTCAAGAGACTTTTGCTCTGTATCAACCCTAATTGTTTCACACCCGATACCATTGTATTTCTGGCTCAATCAACATTATCCCAACTTGAGATCTTTTCTTAGATGACCTTTTCTAATATATCTTGAATGACTTCCTGCTTTTGAGCAATTTCTCTGTCAGAGAGAATCACAAGTTATCTTTGTTTGCGCCAAGCAGGCTGACAAGAGTCTTTTGGGGGAGCCTTTGTATGAATCCTCAAGGCATGTTGACATTAACAACTGAGTTTGCTGGCCAAATTTATTTTGTACAACTGAAAAGCTGGTAGCAGAGTTTGAAATTTTTTCTTGCTTATTTTGACAAGGACTGACTCAGAGGGAAGAACACAATGCTATAAAGAAACAATATTAACAAGAAATGCCCCCTGTCGGAAGGACAGAAGGAAGAGTTTTTTTTCAATAACTAGCCTTAATGGTCATGACATGCATTTTGGACTCAACGGCCTGATCTATCAAACTAATCCAATCTTCCCCTTTGCCATTCTTATGAGTTTTGAAGTCGGTCTTGTTCGTGCCAAGTCTTTGGATCAGCTTCGCGACTCACATTCGACTAGTGGTGCCCCAAGGGATTTTCACCAATAAGTCTCTCTCATTTATTCATCTCTGCTTACCATCGTCTTACTGTGCCCGTGAGGGTTTTCACTAATAAGACTCTCTCATTTTTCTTTTTCTTTTTCTTTCCCTCTTTTTGTGAGCAACTCGACGATGTTTTACGTCGTGTGACAACTGTTGCTAATCGCATGTGTCTCTTGGCATTCTTGAAGGCATATTGGGAGGTATTTATTTGGAAGGTTTGTGGATAGGGTTGGAAAGCAAGGTCGGCATGATGGTTCAAAATAAAATCAAAATGAAGGGTTGTAGATTTACAACTCTTGGAATCGACTCTTTCAAAAATGAAATAAAATCTTTGCCCCAATTTCAGATGCTTGGGATTTTTGGATTTTTTTATTTTTTCTATTTTTTTTTCTTTTTCTTCTAAATTCTTATTTGGTTAGACCGAACCGTGAGGCTGCCTACGTATCCTTATTTCTTAAGGAATTAGGTTGAACGTAGTTCAAACATATGACCTAAACTATTTTTCATCTTTCTTTCTGTTTCTCTTTTTTCTTTTTTCTTTTATTCTTTTTTTTTTCTCTTTTTTTTTTCCTTTTCTTTTTTCTTTTTTTATTTGCCCCAGCTTCTATTTTTGAGGTCATGGACCTTCAACAGTTCTTTTTTTTTTTCACTTGAACTTTCGAAGAGCTGCCCCAGTTTGTACTCTTAGGGCATGAACTTTTTTTTTTCATCATTGTTTTTTCATTTTTTTTGACTCTCGACTCTAAACTTGATTCCAAAAAGGGGTGGTCAAAGAAAATAACACAGGCTCAAAAGGGGTAATAAAGGGTATAAAGTATTTGGGTAGAAGAAAAAGGGTCTCCCAACCTCGAGAATGCCAAACATGGTATCTTTTTGCGATCACATCATTGACAAACATGTCAATAATTTGAAGGTGAATTCTATTCGACCTCAATTCCAAAGTATCTCAACTCTTTATTCATCCTCAAAAGTATCTTTTTTTTTCTCAATTATCCGATTCCATATTAAATCAGTTTCTAAGATCTGGTCAAAATTTCCGCATGCATGTCATGTCATTAGAACTAGTGAGAAACCAACTAGGAAAAAATGACACAAAAGGACAAACTATATTTTATTGAGTAAATGATGAAAAGATTTGACAACAAGACAAACAACCCAAGATCCGAGTTACAACCCTAAAATAACCCGAATAATGAAAATAGCAACAGAACAAACGGACAAGACTCACACAGATAGAATGGAGGGATAGAAGGGTTTGACTCAATACAACAAATAAAATCTGGATCACAGCCCTAAAATAACCCAGATAATAGAAAAAACATCAAAACAAGCTACCAAGACTCCTTCCTAGTGAGGAGGAAATGACTTTTCAATTGTATGCTTGACATTTAGCCACAAATTTGCTCATCAGAATCAGCAGATCCTTCTCCAATTTCAAAATCATTAACTTCAGTTAGCAAATTCCCGAGAGGATTCTCATACTCCCTGTCACCACACATCATCCCCACAAAGTGTGCATCATCATGTGCAGGTAAAGGATTCTGCGCGATATTCTGGGTGTCACTGTCTTGGATCACAATCAGGTTTTCCTAGATCATCCTTTCTATTTCTCTTTTCAATTCCCGACAGCTTTCAACATTGTTCCCCTGGGCAATGGAATGGTATTCACACCTTTTAGAAGGGTTAAAGCTTCTCGCACGTGGGTCCACATGATTTGGAGGAATAGGTGCAATCATGTCATAATGCTTTAACTTCTCAAATAAGCTTGCATGGGACTCTCCTATTAGTGTAAAATTATCTTTCAACCTTTGTTCCCCTTTATACCTCTGGCTTGGTTGTGGGTTATAGGGCACCTAAAAATTTTGCGGAGGCTGTTGGAGATGTCGTGATGCTCGTGCTCGCCTTCTGGGGTGTTTTGGTGGCTGGACAACATACTGAGGTGGAGCGACAGAGTATTGAAGGTTCTAAGGTGGATAATACTGCTCAGGGGAGTCATGGAAAACTTGATGAGGCTGCTCATACCTTCGAGATGTTCTCCTAGGACCTCTTCTCGACCCTGATGTCATCATGATTTCTTCAACCTTCTCATTTGTGTCGCTAAAATTATCAGATTCAACTCGAACAGCCTGAGTTGCGTCTTTAAAAACTGCTTGACTTATAATTTTGCCTGTCTTAAGACCATTCTCTACCATTTCTCCCATTTTGATTGCTTCCGAGAAGGATTTGCCAACTGCGGACATCATATTTTGAAAGTAATCTGGCTCTTACGCTTGAAGGAAGACAATGATTAGCTCGTGGTCATCCATGAGTGGCTTAACTCGAGCTGCTTGCTCTCTCCATTTAATGGTATATTCCCTGAAACTTTCACTTGGTTTGTTCTTCAGGTTTGGAAGGGAAATGCGGTCTAGGGCGATGTCGATGTTGTATTGGAACTGTTTGACTTAGGCCAGTGCCATGTCATCCCAGACATACCAGCGAGACGTGTCTTGATCCATAAACCATTCGGAGGCTACTCCCGTAATTTCCCCAAAATAAGCCATCAACAATTCTTCATTTCTTCTTGCACCTCTCAGTTGATTGCAATACCTTTTCATGTGGGTTATGAGATCTCTATGTCCATCATACTTTTCAAATTTTGGAGTCTTGAAACCAGGCGACAAGTGGACATCGGGGAACATACATAGATCTTTGAAGGCAACACTCTTTTGACCTGCCAACCCTTGCATATTTTTCAACCGTTGTTCTAAGCTTTTCACTCTTTGGGTCATTTCTTCCTGTACTATCTTTCGGTCAGGCTTCTCAATGTTTGTAGGAAGATCAAACGAGTACGAGTGGTACTCAAGAGAGTGGTATTGCTCCTGTTGTGTAGCAAATTGTGACTCATGACGAGGCTGTCCTTGACCACTGGCCCATGCTTGACACATTTTGGTCATTTGCTGTTTCAATATTCTATTTTTCTCAAACACAGTAGACTCTTGTTGAACCCTCTGACCTTGAGTCTCTTGAGCACTTGTAACAACTTCGATGTCAGTTATCATTTTTCCTTGGATCTTGTGTTTCCAGCTTACCACAAACCGACCACCTCAACTTTCTTCACAATTCAAAACAAAACATGTTAGAATGGACTCAGTCGGTCCTTATTATTATCAACATTTTTTCATTCTTTCAATTTTTTTCATTTCTTTTTAATGGTGATCGAACCTGATGTGGATTGTCTACGTATCACGTGGGAACATGAATCAGATCTTGCGTAGTTCGAGAAGATTATGAATAAAGTAAATAAACTAACTTTTTTTTTTTTGAATTTTTACGAAAGAAAGACTTATAAAGAAGAAAGGGGATATTTTTGGATTTTGATTTTTTCTTCAACATTTTTGCAAAGAAAGACTTCTAAAGAAGAAAGATTTTTTTTTTGAATTTTGTTTTCTGGAATTTTGAAAGAAAAACTTCTAAAGAAGAAAGAAAATAGTTTTGGAATTTTATTTTGAATTTATGAAAGAAATGCTTCTAAAAAAAAAGAAAATATTTTTGAATTTTCTTTTCAATTTTGAAAGATGAATGAAAATAAAGTAATGGAAAATATTTTTGGATTTTTTGATAATTGGGGTCTCAAAAAAAGACTCTTCTAGAGAGGAAGTAAAGGAAAATATTTTTTGGATTTTTGAAAATTATGGGCCGGAACCGATGAGGTTTGCCTACGTATCTCACATCTGGTGAGAATCAGACCCGCGTAGTTCACCCAGTTTTGACAGAACAGGAAAACATGACACTTAAAATTTTGGCTTGTTTTGAAATGACTTTTTTTTTTCCAGAATTTTGGCAGATTTTCAGAATTTTCTAAATACCTACCTCTCACTTTTTGTTTCTTTCTTCTTCTTTCTCCTTTTTTTTTTTTTTTTTCATTTTCTTTCCCTATTCTAGAAGCCAGTCAATATGCAAGCCAAAACAGACAGATACGCAAGTAGCACGTAAGATGCATCAAGATGGTCTTTTGATTTTTGGGTACACCTGTCCTAGACGGACCCAACCCCTGTGTTGAGTCCCCAAAGTCAAAATGAACATGATGCAAACAAGCGTTCCTACTAGGGATCCGACATGAGGCTATGTTATAATAGGTTTAAAAACCTGAGTTTATTTGTTCTAGACCTGGCTTACCCGAGCGGATAGCTCGAGTCGAGGTGGGGCATAGTACCGGGAATACAGAAGCTTCACCGGCTTTGCAACTTGTCCGAACCTCGTTCTAAAATTTGGGATATGACTCTAACAGAAGAAAAGTCACACGAAGTGCACACTCCTCCATGATTTATAAGACTCAGAGAGAGGAAGAGTTTCGTAGTAGTTTATATACAGTTCACAGAATATCAAAGCGGTAAAAGCAACAATTAGCCCATTAGGCCCAAACATGTAACAAAATTAGATAATGGATAAAGCCAACTATAACAATTCATCTAAGCTCGAATTCTTGAACCCTGAACCAAAGATTCTGGGTTCTTATCCTCAGTAGAGTCGCCAGAGCTGTCACACCTCCTTTTTACCTACACCCCTCAAGGGTATAAGAGGGAGTTTTTCTAATTTAAGTGACAATCGAAACGGGATTATACTTATTTAAAATTCAGAGTAGCCACTTGGGATAATTTATTGTGTCCCAAGTCACCGGTTTATTTTAAATCCCAAATCGAGGAAATTTCGACTTTCCTTTTGAAGTTTGAGAACCAGAAATTTCGGTAAGGAATCCTGTTAACCCGGGAGAAGGTGTTAGGCATTCCCAAGTTCCGTGGTTCTAGCACGGTCGCTTTGATCATACTTGGCTTATTAAATAGTCTAATTACTAATTTTAGAACCTATGTGCGTTTATATTTTACCGCTTTTAATTGCTTGATTATTCGTAATTAAAGAATTGAGTCACGCGTACGTGTCCTCATTTCGTTAGGCACGTCAAAATTATGTCACGCATATGTATACAATTAATCACGCTTTATTATTATTAAGAAAGCTTCGCCCGAAGTTGCGCGAATGCATACCTCAATTTATTTTTGGGGAATCATAATCATGTCACGCGAACGTGTACACAATTGCGATAAATAGATTGATTGATCAAAATTTAGGTAGCTAACATGCATTCGACTAATTGATTAAATTTATCAACTTTGCTGAATAGAAAATTATTCTAAAAGGAAGAACGTATAAATAAACCAACCAATGCACAGAAAATTGCTGCAGTATATAGTACGTAATTAAAACGAGCTTCCACGAATAAATGGTAGCTTGAAGAAAGAAAAATAGAATATATATATTCAACATGAACATAAATTAGAATTATATGCACATAAAACATGACATGCAAAATTTGTTTCTGTTTAATACCATTTTACAAGCTCTAAGACTAAAAGCAGAATTTATTAAAATGATTTTGCATATAATATATCATTGCCACAATACGAGAAAAAGAATAAATAAAAATTCTACAAACTAAAATCATTGACTCATCTGGAAAAACTCTTGTAACCATTGCCATGTTGGAGTTAGAGAAATTCCTTTTAAAAGATTTTCCTTTCGCTCAACAACCAAAGGAAAACAATGACGGAGAAAGACCCAATGACTAGTACACAGGACCACGATGGATACCCGAGCGGAGTAGTTCGACGCTAGTGCCGGAAACCTCGAACCAACTCAAAAACTCGACTGGACTTGCAAGCCGGTTATTAGTGGCTGTTTTCTGAGGTTATAGAGGTAATTTTTTGTGGCTATTTTGGCTGGTTTTAGGTGACGCAACAGTGAGGTTCTAAGCTAATCTATGACTATATTTTTGTGGGTGTTGGAGCTCGTTTTTGGGAGGTGTTTCAACTATTTTTGAGCTGGAATTTCAGCTAATTTGGGGTTGCTTAAGTAGTGTTTTTGGAGCTAAGAGAGGTTGTTTATGGAGGAAGAAGAAGGCATCAACAACTACTGCATTTTTTGGCCTCAAGCAGCTGCTATATTTTTTTTTGTTGTAGTGAAGGATGCGGCTGATGTGTGAAGGTGTTGGTGTATTGGGAAGTTTACTTGGCTACTGAAGAAGAAGATGAAGGTTGTTATCTTCTCTGTTTTTGTGCGTAGGAAGATGGAAAGCGACTGATTTTCTTAGCTCTTAGATTTTTTTTTGGAATGGGAAGAAGAAGACAATGCCTATGATATTTTTTAGTAAAGAAACGGCGGATGGTGTTTTTAGACTGTCCTTCAATTTAGGGATTATGTGCTATTATATAGGGGTAGGGATTAGGTTAAAGGGTATGAGCCTAAAAATTATGGTCTAGGGAATTGGGGGTTAGGTCCAACATTAGGCCTAAAAATGGGTTGCTCGAGCCCAAGTTTTTTATTTTTTTCGCGAACGAGCCTAAAAATACGAAATATATTTTAAAAATATCATACTAAAAGATAAAAAATGAAAAATCATTGTAAAATTAAGATAATATTCCTGGAACTATTTTTGTATTTTTGAATTTAGTAGACAAATTAAAAGTAACTAGATAAAAATATTAATTAGCTAAATAAGAGAAGATATTTTTGTAATTTTCATTTTTTGTGATAAAATAAAGCAAAAGGAGTCAAAATTAGTTGAAATAATTGTATTAGGCCTAAACTAAATATTTACACGCTAAAATATATAAAATCTTGGGGAGGGTCAAAAATCACATGTCTGCACTCAAAAATTGACTTGAGGTCTGGATATTACCATTGCGCGTGAGGGAGAAAGATGTTCCTAAAACTGCTTTTAGGACCAGGTATGGCCATTATGAATTTTTGGTAATGCCATTTGGTTTGACAGATGGTCCTGCTGCATTTATGGATCTAATGAACCGTATATTCAAGCCTTATCTTGATCAATTTGTGGTAGTGTTTATTGATGACATTTTAGTCTATTTCAAGAATAGAGAAGATCATGATATGCATATCTAAATTGTCATGCAAATTCTGAATGAGAGGCAACTCTACACGAAACTTTGCAAATGTGAATTTTGGCTGAGTGAAGTGGCTTTTTTGGGGCATATTGTATCAGCTGAAGGTGTAAAGGTTGATCCTAGTAAGATTCAAGCTATTGTTGGTTGGAAACTCCCTAAAACTCCAACTGAGATAAGAAGTTTCTTGAGTTTAGCAGGATACTACAGGAGGTTTGTGAAGGACTTCTCTATTATAGCTTCTCCTTTGACCAAACTTTTGGGGAAAGATACCAAGTTTGTATGGGATGACAAGTGTCAAGAGAGCTTTAAAAAGCTCAAATCCTTGTTGACAAAAGCTCCAATACTTTCTTTTCCAGCTAAGGGAAAGATTATGTGGTATACAATGATGCATCTCACTGTGGCTTGGGTTGTGTTTTGATGCAAGAATGGAAAGTAATTGCTTATGACTCTCGAAAGTTGAAATCGCATGAGTTGAATTATCCCACTCACGATCTTGAACTTGCTGCCATTGTTTTTGCCTTAAAAATTTGGAGGCATTACTTGTACGGAGAGAAGTGTCACATATTTACTGATCACAAGAGTTTGAAGTACTTGGATACATAAAAAGAGTTAAATTTGAGACAACGTAGATGGAGTGAACTCATCAGAGATTATGATTGCATGATTGATTATCATCCTGGTAAAGCCAATGTGGTTGCAGATACGTTGAGTCGCAACACCCTTGCAAGTTTAACTCTAAGTCATTTACCTTTTCTTCTTGAATTAAGAGCCATGAATGTTTGACTTACACTTAATTTTAATGGTTCTATTATTGCTAATTTGCAAGTCAAGCCAGTTTTACTTGAGCAGGTCCAAGAAGCGCAGAAGTTAGATGAGAAGCTTGTGAAATGGGTTGAAGAAGTCCAAAATGGAAGAGAATCAGATTTTTCATTAAAGAAAGATGGTACCTTATTTTATAAAAATAGGCTGTGTGTTCCTAATGATGATGAATTGAGGAAGAAGATCTTGATTGAAACACATTGTACACCTTATGCAATGCATCCTGGAGGTACTAAAATGTATCGGACCATCAAGGAGCACTACTGGTGGAGTTGTATGAAGAAAGACATTGCAGAGTTTATTTCTAAATGCTTGGTATGTCAACAAATAAAAGCTGAACATCAAGTCCCAACTAGTTTACTGCAACCCTTGTCAACACCTGAATGGAAATGGGAAAGGGTAACGAGGGACTTTGTTTCTGTACTTTCACGCACTCAAAGAAATCATGATGCAATTTGGGTCATTGTATATAGACTAACTAAGAGTACTCATTTCTTGGCAATCAGAATGGACTACTCACTTGTAACGACCCGACTGGTCATTTTGAGTTCTAGCACATCGTTCAATAGTTTGAGGCTATAAGCTGTTTCACTTCAGGTATTATGACTTGTACGCGTGGTCAGAATTGAATTTCGGGAAGTTCAGAGTCAATTTGGAAAGAGAATTCTCATTTCGGAAGCTTTAAGTTGAGAGAAGTGACTAAGATTGGATTTTTGAGTAAACAGCTCAGAATCGGGATTCGAAGGTTTCAGCAGGTTTGTATGATGATTTCAGACTTGGGTGTATGTACGGATCGGGTTTTGGAAGACCCGAGAATGTTTCAGCACCTATTGTGGAAGTTAGCATTTTTGGAAGAATTTCATAAATTTAGGTTGTAGTGCATTCAGTGTTATCGATGTTCGTTTGGGATTTCGAGTCTGAGAATAGCTCTGTATGGTGATTCTAGTGTTGGTAGCACGATCGAAAGTGAATTCAAAGGTCCGTGGGTCATTTTGGAGTCATTTGGCTATAGTTGGATTGAAAGTATTTGAGAAGTTTGTGCGGAAGTGGACTTTTTGATATTGGGGTCAGATTCTGATTCCGAAACTGGGAGTAGGTCCGCAACGTCAAATATGACTTGTGTGCAAAGTTTGAGGTCAATCGGATGTGATTTGATAGGTTTCGGCATCGAATGTTGAAGTTTGAATTTCTCAAGTTCATCAAGTTTGATTTGGAATGTGATTCGTGATTTTAGCGTTGTTCGATGTGATTTGAGGCCTCGAACAGGTCCGCATTATGTTAAGGACTGGTTGGGGTGATTGGACGGGGTCTCGAGGGCCTCGGGTGCATTCCAGGTGGTTAACGGATTGAAAAAAGGAGTTGGGGAAGAGCTGAAGCAGCTGAGCATCTGGTGTAACCGCACCTGCGTGAGGAGGGCCGTAGGTGCGAGCCCGCAGGTGCAGGAGAAGGCTCGCAGAAGCAGAATGGATCCAGGCCAGTGGGGATCGTAGAAGCAAAATGATATGCGCACCCGCGATGGCACAGGTGCGATGCTAGTAGCCGCATAAGCGACAAAGACTACAGGTGCGGAAGGAGAGGCCGCAGAAGCGGTTGCGCGAGTGCAACTGCCTGACCGCAGGTACGAGTGGTCGGACTGGGCAGTGTGTTTGTTTAAAATGGGGATTTGGCTCATTTCAACCCCATTTTCTCCATGGGAACCGATCTTTGGGTGATTTTGGAGCTCCATCTTCATCATCCATGTCAAGGTAAGTGGTTTCTACTAGTTTTGGGTTAAATACTTGGATTATATATGGATTTGAGCATGAAAATGGGTAGAAACATGGGGTTTGAGGGAAAACCTAGAAAATTGGTATTGTTGGATTTTGACCACGATTTTGGGCATGAAATTAAGAGTAAATTACATATTTGAGTTCGTGAGATTATGGGTAAACTTAATCTTCAAAAAATTTCGGAATCCGAGCACGTGAGTCCGAGGGTGATTTTGTCAACTTTTCAAGTAGAGTTGGGATTTTATATAAAGTGAATTGTTATGAATATTAGGGTGTATTTTCATTGGTTTGCCCGTTATTTGGCTAGTTTTGGAGCGTTGGGGGCATCAGTTTAAGTCGTCGGAAGGGCTTGGAAGCCGGTCATTGGACTTCGGAGCGAGGTAAGTCTCCTTTCTAACCTTGTAAGAGGGAATTGTCCCCATAGATGAAATAATTAGTTATGTGCTTCTATTTGTGGGGGCTACGTACACACGGGGTGACGAGAGTCCCTACATTGCTACTATTAAGTCTAGTACCCAAAAGCATGCTATACTTGGAATATTTGTAATCTTATTGACAATTTAAATTGCTTAAATCACGCCGAATTGGCTTTCTTTGGATAATTGTTCCCTGATAACTTCTTGATTGATTGTCTGTGTGTGTTTAATTTTGGAACGGGTCGAACGTCTCGGCAGATTAAATAGATGCATCTATGGTTCGCGCCATTCGACCCTCTAGCAGTGCACAGTTTAAATATTTATTGGATCGGACCATACGACCTCGACATGATTTGCGCATGCTTGTAATGCTTGCTTGAGATTTGTAAATTGATATTGCCTCTCTGGTCTGAGATAAATTGATAAATAATGGATTACAAATTTGGAGACTCCTAAAGGTTAAAAGGGATGTTTACTTGTTTCTTGATTTACTTGAGTTTATTGCTGCGTTAATAAATCCATGATTATCCTCATTATTTATATATTATTATTGGACCACTAGTAAGTGTCGAAGTCGACCTCTCGTCTCTATTTCTTCGAGGTTAGACGGGATACTTACTGTGTACACATTGTTTTCATACTCATTCTACACTTGCTGTGTATTTTGTCGCACAAGTTCATGTGTGGCAAGTGGCTTAGTGGCGTTGCGGCATGGTTGATGCGGGGACTTAGGTGAGCTGCATCTTGCGAGACGATCCGCAGCCAGCAAAGTCTCCTTCAGAGTATTGTACTGTATTATTTCATTCCTGTCCAATTATATTCCGGACAGTTATTATATTTTATTTCATTCCCTAATAAATGCTCATGGACTTGTGACACCGGGTTCTGGGTTGATTATGGGGTATTTGTATTAATTCCTAAACATTTCTATTTAATTTGAAACGGTTATCTTTTACTAATAAAATTGAAGGAAAAATCATAATTTTCAAAATTATTAAAACAAGGCCTAAATTAAGTATTTATGATTGGCTTGCCTGAAAGTAGTGTCCGGTGCCATCATGACCCTTAGTGTATTTTGGGTCGTGACATCACTGGAACCTTTGGCAGTATTATACATTAATGAGATTGTGAGGCTGCATGCAATCCCTGTTTCTATTATGTCTGACAGAGATCCAAGGTTTGCATGCAGATTTTGGTCTAGCTTGCAAGAAGCTTTGGGTTCCAGGTTGAATTTTAGTACTAATTTCCATCCACAAACCGACGGCCAGTCTGAGAGGGTAATACAAATCTTGGAGGATATGCTTCGAGCCTGCATTATCGAGTTTGAGGGTAGTTAGGAAAAACACTTAGCCTTGATAGAATTTACTTACAATAATAGCTACCAATCAAGTATAGGCATGCCTCCTTATAAAGCTTTATATTAGAGAAAATGTAGAACACCTCTTTGTTGGAACGAGGTTGGTGAAAGAAAATTGGTGAGTCCTGAGATTGTGCAACAAACTGAAGATAAGGTGAAAATCATCAAGGATCGTTTGAAAATTTCTTCAGATAGACAAAAGTCCTATGCTGATCTTAAAAGGCGTGAAATTGAACATCAGGTGGGCGATAAGGTATTTTTAAAAGTGTCTCCATGGAAGAAGATTATGAGATTTTGCCAAAAAGGTAAACTTAGTCCTCGATTCATTATACCTTATGAAATACTCGAGAGAATTGGTCAATTTGCATATAAGCTAGCTTTGCCACCTGAATTAGGCAAGATTCACAACGTTTTTCATGTTTCTATGCTTTGAAGATACCGCTCAGATCCATCTCATATTCTTCCTATTGAGTCTATCGAGGTTAATCTTGATTGGACATATGAAGAAGAACCAATCCAGATCTTAGCGCACGAAATAAAGGAGCTTAGAAATAAGAGAATCCCCTTAGTGAAGGTTCATTGGAAAAGTCATTCAGGCGAGGAAGCTACCTGGGAGCGAGAAAAGGATATGCGAGTTCAATATCCACATTTGTTTCGGGACTAGTACAAGGTAAACTTCGGGACAAAATTTATTTAAAGGGGAGAGAGTTGTAACACCTCAAAATTTTAATAATATTTGCACTCTTGATTGAACATTTTTATAACGAGGAGATATTTTACTTTGCACTTCCTAAACGTGAAATTGACAATATATGAAAATTTCTTACTTTAGGTTGTGTTAATATTGACAAAGAAACACCATGGTGTTGCTATGTGTAACAATTAATATTATTTTGATGAATTATTATTAAATATATTATATAATTAAGTTTTTGGGCTACCAACCTTTTGTATTTATCTAAAGATATTAGTAATTTGGGTAGCCACATTTTTCATACTTATCCAAAGTTTAGGTATTACTTTGGAAGACTTGCCTTTCCATATCCTTCTCTCGTGTTTCATTCTTCCAAGACAAAGAAACCACATACCCTCTCTCCTTCTTAGCCTCTGAAAACTTCATGAAACCACCATAAATTTCTACTAAATCAACCAACAAAATTCATTTTTTTGGTGAAGATCAAGTTGCTCCTCTCTTTTGTGGTAAGTTTCTAAACTCATTTTTACACTAGACAACTATTAGTGTTTTCTACATATAGTTTTGTACAAAGCTCCGATTTAAGTGATCCAGGACTTTTTGGAAAGATATTTCATAGATCTATAACTCTTATGAAGAAACCAAAATCCAGTTTTGCTGTTATTTACCTGAAAAGGGATCCGAAAGTACAGGGAAGGTATTGCCCAGATTTTCAGTTTTAGAAATACTCTATGTACTACTATTAGTAATTTTAGCATAGCTTTCTATACAAAATAGATATGGGGTGATTCAAGATGTTCTGAAACGCTAAGACATAAATATACAACTTTTATGAGACAATATAGTCTAGTTTGTCCGCTTAGATCTTCAAAACTGAGCCACAACACGAAACAGTGATACAGTCCAGAATTTCTGTTTCAAACATTTTTGGGTAATTTTCACCAATATCATGTTTGGTTTGACATGTTAAATCACTGAACTTATTTAGATATTTGATTATGTATTTAAGGTATATAAACCCTTGAAAAATCAAAGGGAAAGTGTTTGAGGAAGTGGACGGATTTGGTTATGGCGTAGACGATTTGAACGTCCCCAAGTTGTGATTGAACTATTTTGTGGTAAAACACCAAGGTTTGTGTATAAACTGTGTACTCTTTTTGCTTGCTGGAATATTTTTGTTAGTTTGTATGAGTCTACCGGACAATAGAGTACATAGTCCTCTACGAGATTCTGCTAAGAATGCTAATAAACTGTAAGTAAATGAGACAAGGGATTTTTACGTGGAAAAATCCCACACAGGGGGACCAAAAACCACGACCTACACCTGTAGGTTTTCAACTTCACTAACTTGTAAAAAACTATTACAAGCCACTTTGTAATGACTCCATTCGAAGAATTTGTGACAACCCGATCGGTCGTCTTAAGAATTAACGCCCCGATCCCCTATTAACTGCTTCCCCTAAGTTTATTTCTACTATTTCGATTTGCCGGGATGTTCGGTTTTGAGTTTCGGAGAGTTTTGGGACACTTAGTCCGTAAATGAGAGCTAAAGTGTTGGAAAGTTGACCGTAGTCAGAACAATGTGAACACAGCCTCGGAATGAAAATCTGATGGTTCCATTAGCTCCGTTTGGTGATTTCAGGGTTAGGAGCATGTTCGGATTGTGTTTTGGAAGTCCGTAGCAAATTTAGGCTTGAAACGCCGAAAGTTGAATTTTTGAAGTTTTTAGTTCGATAGTGAGATTTTGATCCGAAGGTCGAAATGGAATTTTGAGAGTTATAGTAGTTCCGTTATGTCATTTGGGATGTGTGTGCAAAATTTCAGGTCATTCGGAGGTGGTTTGGTTGGGTTTTTTATCAAAAGCTTAATTTGGAAGATTTTGGAAAACTTAGGCTTGAATCCGATGTGTTTTGGTTGATTTGATGTCGTTTGAGGTGTTTTGAAGATTGGTACAGGTTTGAATAAGGTATTAGGATATGTTGATGCCTTTGGTTGTGGTCCCGGGGGCCTCAGGTGTGTTTCAGATGCTCAACGGATCATTTTTAGTTGATAAAAAGTTGCAGAATTGCAGGTTCAGCTATTGCAAACATTTACTCTTCGCGTTCGTGAGTGGACTCTCGCGTTCGCGATTGGGCTTCGCGTTCGCGTAGGAGGAAAATTGGCCCAGTAGAATTTACACATCGCGTTCGCGATGAGAGGAACGCGTTCGCGAAGGCTTGTGTGGGTAAATCATTGCGTTCACGAGGGCCTTATCGCGTTCGCGTAAGAGGACTTTTGGTCAACGTTATTTTTGTGCTAAGGCCTCGCGTTCGCGAAGAAGGAATTAAATGTCTGGGCAGAATGTTTTAAAAGGTTTATTTCGCGAATTTTAGCCTAGGTTCTTCCATTGTTAGGTGATTTTAAAGCTTTTTGAAGAGGATTGAAGAGGGATTCAAGGGAAATCACTTGGAGGTAACATTTTTAACTTCATAACTCATTTTTTATGTGATTAAGGACGTAATTAGTGGTGAAAAATTTGGGAAAAATAAGTAATTAGGGCTTGAGTTTAAGAGACCTTTAAATGAGGATTTTAGGGGTCATTTGGATTCCGATTTCAGTATTCTTATTATGTATAGACTCGTGAGAGTATGAGGTTTCTGAAAATATAAATTTCGCCTGATTCCGAGATGTGGGCCCGAGGGGCATTTTGGTCATTTTACCTAATTTCACGTATTAGCTTAGAATTTAAATGTAGAATCAGTTACTTGAAGTTTTATTTACATTATAAAATTGATTTGAATAGATTTGGGCCATTTGGAGTCGAGTACTCATGGCAAGCGCGTGGTTTCAGATTGATTTTTGAGCCGGTTCGAGGTAAGTGTCTTGTCTAACCTTGTGTGGGGGATCCCCTCCTTAGGATATGATATAATTGATAATTGAAATGCCTTGTACGTGAGGTGATGAGCGCGTACTTGAGCTAATTGTTGAAAAATCCGGTTTTTCCTTATGTATTTCAATTGAGTTCTTTTTCCTATTTTATTCTACTTGTGAATTTAGTTTGTTGCTAGTTTAGAAAAGCATATTTATTTGACTTAATTGCCTATTTACTTAAACTGCCTTAATTGCATTACGTGAAGCATGTTAGGCTAGAATTAATTGTTTACTTGGTACGAAATTTAGCTTAATTGGGTATTCTTGTGTTGTTGCTGTGTGTTTTTACTTTGGGACTACGGGACGACATCCCGGAAGATCCCCTGTACGTATTTATGATCTGAATTGAGGTGCGGAATACCAAGAGATCCCTGGCATGTATATTGATGATACCAAGAGATCCTCGGGATACCAAGAGATCCCTAGCATATATTGAGGATACCAAGAGATCCTCGGGATACCGAGAGATCCCTAGCATATATTGAGGATACTAAGAGATCCTCGGGATACCAAGAGATCCCCGATTATCATCCTTGTTATGATTGGTACTTCCTTGTGGTTTGCCTTTATCTCTGTTTCCATTATTGTACTCTTATTATCCTGTATAGATTCTTACTGTAGATTCTCAATTGCACTGCTTATCTTATCCTGTCATCTTTATATTTTATTTAACCTCAGTAGGGCCCTGACCTTCCTCGTCACTACCCAACCGGGGTTAGGTTTGGTACTTACTGAGTACCGCTATGGTGTACTCATGCCCCTTCTACGCATGTTTTTTATGTGCAGATCCAGGTACCGCTACTCAGGCCTATAATCCTTGGGGAGGCGACTTCTCTAGAGACTTCGAGGTACATCTGCCGCGTCCGTAGACCCAGAAGTACCTTTCTATTCCTGCTTTTAGTATTTTAGCCCTTCTGTATTTTTCTGTTCTTATTAGACATTCCGGAGTTAGAGCCATGTAGTATTGATCTTAGCTTGTGATTCGTGGGTGTTCGGGTCTTGGATTTATGTTTTGTTATTGAGATTTAAGTATGGTGTATGCCGAGCGGCATATTTAAACACTATTACTACTTTATTTCTATTTTAAATTGTTTACTTCCGTAAAATTTTTGTTTTTCTTTCGCAAATTAGGCTTACCCAGTCGTAGAGACTAGGTTCCGTCACGATGGTTCACGAAGGGCGAACCGGTGTCATGGCAAGTTGGTATCAGAGCTCTAGTTTCATAGGAGTCACAGATCACAAGCCGGTTTATTAGAGTCTCGCTGCTCAGTACTGAGACGTCTGTACTTATCTACGAGAGGCTGTTAGGAAAACATCCACTTTATTTGATTTCCTTGTCGTGCGATATTTTGACATCACAATTCTAAACTTCTATCTTCTATTCTCTTACAGATGGTGAGGACACGTGCTACTCAAGATGATCAGGCACCAGCGCCCCCTACTGCAGCCGTCAGAGGCCGGGGTCGGGGTAGAGGCCGAGGACGCACATATGGTGTAGCCAGAGCACCTGCGCTAGCTACCACTGATATACCACTAGCGGATCCAGCCGGAGTTCAGGCACCTGACACGCCCACTACTACTACTACTCCAGCTCTTCAGGAGACACTGGCACAATTTGTGTGCATGTACACCACTTTGGCTCAGGCAGGGTTGCTTCCCCTTGCTGTAGCCACATCCCAGGCCGGGGGAGGAGCACAGACTCCCGCCGCCCGCACTTCTGAGCAGCGAGTGCATGTTGAGCAGGTCCCTGAGATTATTCCTATACCGCCTACAGTTCCAGTTCAGCCCGAGGAGAGGGCAGCGGCTTCCGAGGATGAACAACTAAGGCTTGAGAGGTTCAAGAAGTACAAGCCTCCTGTATTTAGTGGTCTAGCATCGGAGGATGCTCTGGGATTTCTTGATGAGTGTTACCGCATTCTCCGTACCATAGGTATCTCAGGATCGAGCAGAGTTTCTTTCACTACCTTCCAGCTTCGAGGAGCCACCTATGAGTGGTGGTGCACCTACGAGTTAGACAGTCTAGATGATGCTGCTTCACTGACTTGGGCTCAGTTTTCAGATCTGTTCCTGAGGGAGTATATTCCTCAGAGCCTCAGGGACGCATGGTGCACAGAGTTAGAGCATTTGCGTCAGGGTGCTATGACTGTTTCAAAGTATGCTATCTGTTACACCAGTTTGGTTAGGCATGCACCAGCCTTGGTTTCTACTATTCGCGAGAGAGTTCGTCGATTTATTGAGGGCCTTATTCCCAGCATCAGGTCTAGCATGGCTCATGAGTTGGAGATCGATATTTCTTATCAGCAGGTGGTGAGCATTGCTAGGAGGATTGAGGGTATGTATGCTAGAGGTGGAGGTCGAGGAGGTAAAGGTCTCCCTAGAGGGGGAGGCCAGGCCAGATACTATGCCCTTCCTTCCCGTACCGAGGTTGTTGCCTCTGATTCTGTCATCACAAGTATTATATTGGTTTGCCACAGAGATGCATCGGTTCTATTCGATCCAGGCTCTACTTACTCTTATGTTTCTTCTTATTTTGTTCCGCATTTGGGTGTATCTCAAATTCTTTGAGTTCCTCTATTTATGTTTCTACTCCTATGGGAGATTTTCTTATTGTGGACCGCGTTTACCGGTCATGTTTGGTTTCTCTTAGTGGTTTTGAGACCAGAGTTGATCTATTGTTGCTCAACATGGTAGATTTTGACATTATCTTGGGCATGGACTAGTTGTTGCCCCATTATATTCTTGATTGTCACGCCAAAACTGTGACGCTGACTATGCCAGGTGTACCGCGTGTTGAGTGGAGGGGTACTTTAGATCACATTCCTAGTAGAGTTATTTCTTTTCTTAAAGCTCGTCATATGGTTGAGAAGGGGTGTGATGCATATTTAGCTTATGTGAGAGATATCGATATTGATACCTCTTTAGTTGATTCAGTTCCAGTAGTATGGGATTTTCTCGATGTGTTTCCAGCTGATCTTCTAGGCATGCCGCCTGATAGAGATATTGATTTTGGCATTGATTTGTTGCCGGGCACTCAACCCATTTCTGTTCCTTTGTATCGTATGGCTCCTCCTGAGTTGAAGGAGTTGAAGGATCAGTTACAAGAATTGCTTGATAAGGGTTTTATTAGGCCCAGCATATCACCTTGGGGTGCTCCTATCTTGTTCGTGAAGAAAAAGGATGGTTCTATGCGTATGTGTATTGATTATCGCTAGTTGAACAAGGTTACAGTGAAGAACCATTATCCTTTGCCTCGTATTGATGATCTGTTTGACCAGCTTCAGGGCGCACGAGTGTTTTCTAAGATTGATTTGCGCTCAGGTTACCATCAGTTGAAGATTCGGGAGCCAAATATCCCGAAGACTGCTTTCAGGACTCGGTATGGTCATTATGAGTTCCTTGTTATGTCATTTGGGTTGACCAATGCCCCAGCAGCCTTTATGCATTTGATGCACAGTGTGTTCCGGCCATATCTTGACTCGTTCATCATTGTCTTTATCGATGATATTCTGGTGTATTCCCGGAGTCGGGAAGATCATGAGAAGCACCTAAGGACTGTGCTTCAAACTTTGAGAGAGAAGAAGTTATATTCTAAGTTCTCAAAATGTGAGTTTTGGTTGGATTCAGTGGCATTCCTAGGCCACATGGTATCGAGTGAGGTTATTCAGGTGGATCCGAAGAAGATAGAGGTTGTGCAGAGTTGGCCCAGACCATCCTCAGCTACAGAGATCCGCAGTTTCCTTGGTTTGGCGGGCTACTACCATCGTTTTGTAGAGGGGTTTTCATCGATTGTAGCCCCTATGACTAGGTTGACCCAGAAGTGTGCTCCATTTCAGTAGACGGATGAGTGTGAGGCGAGCTTCCAGAAGCTCAAGATAGCTTTGACCACAGCCCCAATTTTGATATTGCCTATAGGTTCGGGGTCCTAAATGTTCTATTGTGATGCCTCGAGGATTGTCCTGGGAGCGGTGTTGATGCAGTATGGTAGGGTGATTGCCTACGCGTCTAGACAGTTGAAGATTCATGAGAAGAACTACTCTATTCAGGACCTTGAGTTAGCTGCCATTGTTCAAGCCCTGAAGATTTGTCACCATTATTTACACGGGGTTCCCTATGAGATTTATACTGACCATCGGAGCTTGCAGCACTTGTTCAAGCAAAAGGATCTAAATTTGCACTAGATGAGGTGGTTAGAGTTGCTGAAGGATTATGACATCACTATTTTGTATCACTCGGGCAAGGCCAATGTAGTGGCTGATGCCTTGAGTTGCCAGATGGAGAGTTTGGCTTATTTACCAGCATCAGAGAGGCCTATAGTGATGGATGTTCAGGCCTTAGCCAGATAGTTTGTGAGATTGGATCTTTCGGATCTCAATCGGGTTCTAGCTTGCGTGGTTTCTCGGTCTTCCTTATTTGATAGTATCAGGGAGTGGCAGTATGATGACCCTCATTTGCTTGTCCTCAAGGACAAAGTTCAACACGGTGATGCCAGAGATGTGACTATTGGTGATGATGAGGTATTGAGGATGCAGGGTCAGATTTGTGTACCCAATGTTGATGGGCTTCGAGAGTTGATTCTGGAGGAGGCCCATAGCTCGCGACATTCCATCCATCTGGGTGCCGCGAAGATGTATCAGGATTTGAGGCAGCACTATTGGTGGAGGCGGATGAAGAAAGATATAGTCGGGTTCATAGCTCGGGGTCTCAACTGTCAGCAGGTGAAGTATGAGCACCAGAGACCAGACAGGTTGCTTCAGCAGATAGAGATCTAGGAGTGGAAGTGGGAGTGGATCACCATGGACTTTGTAGTTGGGCTCCCACGGACTTTGAGAAAGTTTGATGCTATTTGGGTGATTGTGGATCGGCTGACCAAGTCCGCTCATTTTATTCCTGTGTGTACTACTTATTCTTCAGAGTGGTTGGCAGAGATTTATATCCGAGAGAGTGTTCGTCTGCATGGTATTCTAGTGTCTATCATCTCAGATAGGGGTACTCAGTTTACATCACGGTTCTGGAGGGCCGTCCAACATGAGTTGGGTACTCGGGTGGAGTTGAGTACAATATTTCACCCTCAGACGAACGGACAATCCGACCGCACTATTCAGATTCTTGAGGATATGCTCTGTGCGTGTGTGAGAGTTTGGAGGGTCTTGGGATCAGTTCTTTCCATTGGCAGAGTTTACTTACAACAATAGCTATCAGTCTAGCATTCAGATGGCACTATATGTGGCTTTATATGGGCGACGGTGTAGATCCCCAGTGGGTTGGTTTGAGCCGGGTGAGGCTAGACTATTGGGAACGGACTTAGTTTAAGATGCTTTGGAGAAGATTAAGGTGATTAAGGATAGACTCCGTACAGCCCAGTCCAGACAGAAGAGTTACGCGGACCAGAAGGTTCGTGATGTTTCCTATATGGTTGGAGAGCGGGTTCTGCTTCGGGTTTCGCCTATGAAGGGCATCATGAGATTCAGGAAGAAAGGAAAGTTGAGTCCGAGATTTATTAGCCCTTTTGATATATTGAGGCGTGTTGGGGAGGTTGCTTATGAGCTTTCCTTACCTCCCAGCTTGGCCGGAGTTCATCTGGTATTTCATGTCTCGATGCTCCGGAGGTGTCATGGTGATCCGTCGCACGTGTTGGATTTCAGTTCAGTCTAGTTGGACAAGGATTTATCCTATGTTGAGGAGCCAGTGGCGATATTAGACATGCAAGTTAGAAAGCTGAGGACAATGAACATTGCATCAGTGAAGGTTTAATGGTGGGGCCAGCCGGTCGAGGAGGCGACCTGGGAGATCGAGTAGGATATGCGCAGTCATTACCCTTATCTTTTCACTACTTCAGGTATGTCTCTATGCTCGTTCGAGGACGAACAAATATTTAAGTGTATGAAGATGTGACGACTCGGCTGGTCGTCTTAAGAATTAACGCCCTGATCCCTTATTAACTGCTTTCCCCAAGTTTATTTCTGCTATTTCGATTTGCGGGGATGTTCGGTTTTAAGTTTTGGAGAGTTTTGAGACACTTAGTCCCTAAATGAGAGCTTACGTTTTGGAAAGTTTACCATAGTCAGAACAGTGTGAAGACGGCCTCGAAATGGAAATACGATGATTTCGTTAGCTCCGTTGGGTGATTTCGGGGTTAGGAGTGTATTCGGATTGTGTTTTGGAACTCCGTAGCTAATTTAGGCTTGAAACTCCGAAAGTTGAATTTTTGAAGTTTCTGGTTCGATAGTGAGATTTTGATCCGAGGGTCGGAATGGAATTCCGAGACTTGCAGTAGTTTCGCTATGTCATTTGGGAAGTGTGTGCAAAATTTCAGGTAATTCAGAGGTGGTTTGGTTGGGTTTTTGATCAAAAGCTTAATTCGGAAGATTTTGGAAAACTTAGGCTTGAATTCGATGTGTTTTGGTTGATTTGATGTCGTTTGAGGTGTTTTGAAGATTGGTACAAGTTTGAATAAGGTTTTAGGATATGTTGATGCCTTTGGTTGAGGTCCTGGTGGCCTCGGGTGTGTTTCGGATGCTCAACGGATCATTTTTAGTTGTTAAAAAGTTGTAGAATTGCAGGTTCAGCTATTGCAGATATTTACTCTTCGCGTTCGCGAGTGGACCCTCGCATTCGCGATGAGTCAGTGGAGGTTAGTGAAATTTTATCCTTCGTGTTTGCGAGGAAGGCTTCGCGTTCGTGAAGGGCTGAATACTTTTGAACAGCGTTCGCGATTGGGCATCGCGTTCGCGTAGGAGGAAAATTGGCCTGGTAGAATTTACTCATCGCGTTCGGGATGAGAGGAACGCATTCGTGAAGGCTTGTCTGGGTAAATCATTGTGTTCGCGAGGTCCTTGTCGCGTTCGCGTAAGAGGACTTTTGGTCAACGTCATTTTTGTGCTTCGCGAACGCGAGGGCTTGACCGCGTTCGCGAAGAAGGAATTAAATGCCTGGGCAGAATGTTTTAAAAGGTTTATTTCGCGAATTTTAGCCTAGGTTCCTCCATTGTTAGGCAATTTTGATGCTTTTTGAAGAGTGTTGAAGAGGG
Source organism: Nicotiana sylvestris (assembly GCF_000393655.2). Taxonomy (NCBI): domain Eukaryota; kingdom Viridiplantae; phylum Streptophyta; class Magnoliopsida; order Solanales; family Solanaceae; genus Nicotiana; species Nicotiana sylvestris. Next base: position 150,857,462 of record NC_091060.1, read on the forward strand.
ATTCAAGGGGAATCACTTGGAGGTAACATTTTTGACTTCATAACTCGGTTTTATGTGATTAAGTACCTAATTAGTAGTGAAATATTTGGAAAAAATGAGTAATTAGGGCTTGAGATTAAGAGACATTTAGGCCATTTGGACTCTGATTTCAATATTCTTATTATGTATAGACTCGTGAGTACGAGGTTTTTGAAAATGTAAATTTCGCCCGATTTTGAGATGTGGGCCCGAGGGGCGTTTTGGTCATTTTACCTAATTTCGCGTATTAGCTTAGAATTTAATTGTAGAATCAATTACTTGAAGTTTTATTTACATTATGAAATTGTATTGAATAGATTTGGGCCATTTGGAGTCAAGTACTCGTGGTAAGAGCATGGTTTTAGATTGATTTTTGAGTCGGTTCGAGGTAAGTGGCTTGTCTAACCTTGTGTGGGGGACCCCCTCCCTTAGGATATGATATATTTGATAACTGAAATTCCTTATATGTGAGGTGACGAGTGCATACTTGAGCTAATTGTTGAAAAATCTGGTTTTTTCTTAAGTATTTCAATTGAGTTCTTTTTCCTGTTTTATTCTACTTATGAATTTAGCCTGTTGCTAGTTTAGAAAAGCATGTTTAGTTGACTTAATTGCCTATTTGTTTAAACTACCTTAATTGCATTACGTGAAGCATGTTAGAGTACAATTAATTGTTTACTTGGTACGAAATTTAGCTTAATTGGGTATTCTTGTGTTGCTGCTGTGTGTTTTTACTTTGGGACTTCGGGACGGCATCCCAGAAGATCTCCTGTATGTATTTATGATCTGAAGTGAGTTGCGAGATACCAAGAGATCCCTGGCATGTATATTGATGATACCAAGAGATCCTCGGGATACCAAGAGATCCCTAGCATATATTGAGGATACCAAGAGATCCCTAGCATATATTGAGGATACTAAGAGATCGTCGGGATACCAAGAGATCCCTAGAATATATTGAAGATACCAAGAGATCCTCGGGATACCAAGAGATCCTCGGGATACCAAGAGATCCTTGGTTATCATCCTTGTTATGAGTGGTACTTCCTTGTGGTTTGCCTTCATCTCTGTTTCCGTTATTGTACTCTTATTATCCTGTATAGATTCTTACTGTAGATTCTCAATTGCACTGCTTATCTTATCCTGTCATCTTTATATTTTATTTAACCTCAGTAGAGCTCTGACCTCCTCGTTACTACCCAACCGAGATTAGGCTTGGCACTTACTGAGTACCGCTGTGGTGTACTCATGCCTCTTTTGCGCATGTTTTTTATGTGCAGATCCAGGTACCGCTACTTAGGCCTATAATCCTTGAGGAAGCGACTGCTCTAGAGACTTCGAGGTACATCTGGCGCATCCGCAGACCGAGAAGTCCCTTTCTATTTCTTCTTTTAGTATTTTAGCCCTTATGTATTTTTCTATTCTTATTAGACATTCCGAAGTTAGAGCCATGTAGTATTGATCATAGCTTGTGATTAATGGGTTTTCGGGTCTTGGATTTATGTTTTGGTATTGTGAGTTAAGCATGGTGTATGCCGAGCGGCACATTTAAACACTGTTACTGATTTATTTCTGTTTTAAATTGTTTGCTTCCACAAAATTTTAGTTTTTCTTCCGCAAATTAGGCTTACCTAGTCGTAGAGACTAGGTTCCATCATAATGGTTGATGGGGGGGCGAACCAGGGTCGTGACAGAATTCAACTCAACTAACTTGTGGTGCTTTTACCACAAGCCACTTTGTGACTCTCTAGTTACAAAGACTTTCACTAACTTGCGATGCTCTCACCACAAGCCACTTTGTCACTCTACAATTACAAAGGCTTTTGCTTATGACTAGACCTAGTCACAACATAAATTCAAAGATTTTACGTATTTTATAAGAAGATTCCTAATCAACGCTTCTAGCTAAGCAATTTAGGAAATACAATAAGTACAATAACAAAGTTACAACTCAACTAAGGACAACAAAATACTGACTTTAGGAACTAGTCCGTAGTAGTGTTCAACTTTGTTCTTCAATCTCGTGAGAATTGATTTCTCTGTTTCTGGAAAAGGCTTGAATGAGAAACTGAAACATTCAAGTGATGTTTCAATATAAACTCATTGTTGGTACACCTTGATCATCAAATTGACTTGTTTCCAGCTGTGTCCAATTGACTTTGTACTGCTATGAGGGAACCATAAGGGTATCAGGTCCTTGTTTGGATTCCTAGCTCCTAAAGCTGTAGCATTTCACATTTAGCTGAAATCCGTTAAACTTGCAGTATAGTCCAAGTGGGTTAGGTTCCTTATCTGGTTCTTAACAGTAAGTTTGTTAGATCATCAAAACATAAAGCAAGGACATTTAAAACCTATCAATTTCCCCCTTTTTGATGATGACAAACTTAAAATCGATAACGTGGATTTAGAGCAGTGAGAACTAGATTAAGTAATAGGAGAACACAAGTTTCACAATTAGTTTCCCCTGACTTTATGCCTTTCTTATTTCTCATTTTTAACTACTACACATTTTTTAGAACCAGATTAAGTTAAAGTTTCACAATTAGTTCCCAATTCCCCCTGACTTTATTCCCTCTTTTGGCATCATTAAAAAGGCACAAATAGATAAATAGCATAAAGAAGTCTAGCCAAGATAACTCATTCCACATATGTGTACACAACATGATAGAGCAGAGAAACATAGAATTTAAGCAATGAGATAATAAAAAGAGGATAGATTTGATATTAATAAAAAATTATATGCCTTCGCTTAAAAAGCGAAGGCAACATTGGACTATTAAGACAGGAGCATCATTGTTTCATCCCAACCACATCAAAAAAATAAAACAAAACATCTACCAAAAAGAAACTTAACAACAAAAAACCTTTCCAGAAACTGGTCACTGAAGCGGTACTTAGGGGGCACTAGGAGTAAAGGGCTTGGAAGCTGCAGTAAGTGTTTGGAGAATAAGGTCTATTCGGGCATTCACCGACTTTTGCTCATTGAGTAGTTCTACTTTCAGGTTCTCTACTCGTGCCTTTAGATCAACATTTTCTTTTGTCAAACGAGCTACCTCATCATTTGATGTCGGAACCCCTTGGGCTTACTGACCTTCCAGGATAACATTCCTGGCCTTCAACCGACGAATCTCCTCTATTGTACTGTTCTGAGAATTAATAAGTTGTGAGACGGTTGATGTACTTCCTACTCCCCCATTATTTTCTATGCACTCGCATTCTTCCAATGTTGTCTGTGAGAAAGTCTGCTTCTTAGTCCCTACCTTCCCTGTCCCCAATGGCACCTTGAAGAATTTAAACACTTGCGCAAGCAAGAACCCGTAAGGAAGACTATGATTACCATCTTTGAAGGTGGCGACCTTTTGCATGTGTTCAATCATAATAGCAGGTAGACTCACAGGAGTAAAGCTATCCAGTTGCTCCATCAAGAACAGGTCAGACTTAGAAGTCACTGACCTCCTCTCAGCTCGAGGCAATAGAACTTTGTTTACCAATTCGAACAGTAGCTGATAGACAGGGAGTAGCACTTCTTATGGATCTGGTACCCCTTCTGGTTTGCATTGTCTTTTACCACGGCATTTCTGAAGTTAAACTGACACACATCCTTTACATTGGACACACCAGCTATAGGAACTTTAAGAATATTTCCAAGCAACTTTACATTGAACACGATGTCCACTCCATTCACTAAAGCACATATGTGGTCTGTCTCAACGGGAAAGAGGCTAGCAAAGAAGCTTTGTACCTCATCCTCATATGCCTTAGGTGCATCTATTTGGAGTAGATGCGCCCATCATTGAAACTCGACCATTTCAAAAATTTGTCGCATACCAGCCATCTCAGAGATTGCTGGGTCAAAAGTACGACCCAGCAGGACTTTTTGGTGCCTCAGGTGTTCTGAGCCAAGGCTGACTTCACTTTTTATCCTTTTCACAGAACCAGGTTCCTGAATAAGTTTAGACTTTTGTTTGCCAGATTTCCCACCACTGGATTTCTACTTTCCCTTGGATTTGACTAATACATCCTCGTCAAACATCGAGAACTCACTCACAACATCTTTTAACTTGGAGCTAGAGGTTGAGGCTTTCTCTACTGAAGTAGGCTGCTTCCTTTTCTGAGACAGTCTAACTAGTGAACCAGGTTCATCTGGTGTTTCCTCTTCCACCTCTACCACAAGGATCGCCTTATCACTTAGGGGCACACCATCTTTCGCCAACTTCCTCTTTTGCTTTTTACTACCCTTTTTGCTCTTTTGAATGGCAAAGTCGTAGGCCACTTTAGCTTGTAACCTAGTAGTGAGTCACTTGGTGGAAGACTCAGAGGTGGACACCACCCTTCGCTTTACTATGAACTCATCAAGAGCGAGGTTGTCTAAATCCTCCTCATCACTGGAACTCATCTCAGGTGCCTGTATTTCGAAGGGAACAACATCAAATGCAAGAGCAGTGTTGTCCTGGGAATGAGAACCCTGACCTGGGTCCTCCGGAGAGGTATTAGGTTCCTTATGTGAGGGCCAGTAGCTTCTGCTAGTGCAGCACCTTCAGCAGTTACAATATCCCCTTCGTCCCCCACACCTTGTACCTCGTTTTTCTGGGAGATGATCTTATGTAGTACACCATCAATAGACACCACAAAGATGATTACAACATTCTCTTCCTCAATTGGCACTATTACCACCACAGAATCGGTAACAACAATGGCAGAACCCTCTGTGACCTCAGGATTTTGATCTTGTTCTCCACTTGGTCTTTGACTAGTGCGATTCTCAGAAGATGGAGAGAACAGATCAACAAATTTAAGGGTTTCTAAAATATAGAGAGACGGAGAATCTGGGTGAGGTGTGATTTTAGCGGGAAAGATAAGATTGGGTAAGAAAGGCTCAGTAGATATGGAAGTCTCCATGGGTTTATCAGTAGTAGATATGACTGGGGCAGGGAGGTCGAAGTTTGTCTCAGCCATTGAAAAAAATGGTGTGAAAATGCTTTGGGAAGTTCTAATGGAGGACTTATGGTTAGGGAGAACAAAAAAGGGTTTTTTATGAGGAGAGGATAATTATGAAGAGAGAGGAATAAGCACCGGTTCTGAAACGACAATTGGGTGTGGAGAAGTGCAATATTTCAGAGGGAGATAGAATGATTTGAAGTGAAGAGACGTGATAGCAGGATCTAAAAAGTTGAATGACATGGCAGTTATGTTTTGTACCTTTTTAAGACGTGTATTAAAGGGTGCACAAAACTACTAACCTTTGGTACAAGAACCAGGTTATTGTCCTGTTATTTGAAAATATTAATCCTCGTTTATCATCCATACACTACATCTATAGCTTCTATACTCATCATGCGTGTTTGCCTACAACGGTATTGAAGTGAGTTATACAGGGCCAAAAAACACTTTTAGCCAATTTTTTTTGAAGATGATTTTCATAGCCAAATAATGGAAAATCAGGTTATCAATTGGGCTTTAAAAGCCCCAACTTCACTCTGTTTCTTTCAAAGTGTTCCCTACTTAATGCCTTGGTAAAGATGTCTGCAATTTGATCTTTTGTGCTACAGAACTTCATGCATATCAATCCTTTCTCCACATTGTCCCTCAAAAAGTGATGTGTCACATCAATATGATTGGTGCTTTTGTGTTTAACTGGATTCTTGGCCATGTTGAGTGCACTTGTGTTATCATATAGAAGGGGCATACTCTCAGTGAGTACCCCAAAGTCCTCCAGTTGCTGCTTGATCCACAAATGTTGCGCACAACAGGATGTTGCGGCTACATATTCTGCCTCAGCTGTTGAAAGAGCCACTAAGTTTTGCTTCCTTGTGCCCCAAGAGATGATACATGAACCTAGGAAATAAGCCATTCCAGAAGTGTTCTTCCTGTTTATAAGAGAACCTGCATAGTCTACATCAGCATATCCAATGAGGTTAAAACTGTCACCTGTGGGATAATAAAGGACTAGGTCCTATGTTCCTTTTAGATATCATAGAATTCTTTTGGCTGCCTTCAAATGAGATTCCTTGGGATTTGATTGAAAACTTGCACATAGCCCTACACTGAAGACAATATCAGATCTACTGGCAGTAAGATAGAGAAGAGACCAATAATGCCTCTATACATGGTTTGATTCACAGGAGACCCAACTTCATCCATGTCCAATCGAGTGGCCATAGCAATGCGAGTGTCTATCACCTTTGATGCTTCCATCTCTTCAAGATATCCCTGATGTTTTTTTGTTGACAAATGAATGTACCCTTTGAGGACTATTTTACTTGAAGACCCAAGAAGAAGTTCAGTTCCCTCATCATACTCATTTCGAACTCACTTCCCATAAGTTTTACAAATTCTTCACACAGAGAATCAGTTGTTGCCCCAAAAATAATATCATCAACATAAACCTGAACAATGAGCAGGTTCCTTTCTGGTTTCTTTAAGAACAACGTGTTGTCAATTTTCCCTCTTTTAAAGCCATTTTCCAAGAGGAATTTTGACAACATTTCATACCAAGCTCGAGGAGCTTGCTTCAGCCCATACAATGCTTTATCTAGTTTAAACACATGTTCAGGGTGTTCATGACATTCAAACCCTGGAGGTTGCTTCACATAGACTTCTTACTTAAGAAGTCCATTCAGAAATGCACTTTTGACATCCATTTGGAACAAGGTGAATTCCATATGAAATGCAAAAGAGATTAGAATTCTAATAGCTTCCATGCGAGCGCTCGGAGCAAACATTTCATTATAGTCAATCCCTTCCTCCTGATTGTAGCCTTCAACCACTAGCCTGGCATTGTTCCTTGTGGTAATTCCATGTTCATTAAACTTGTTTTTGAATACCCACCTGGTTCCTATAATGGTTCGATCTTAGGGTCTGGGTACCAGGTGACAAATACTGTTCCTTTCAAACTGATGTAACTCGTCTTGCATGTGTAATCTAATCTGCATCGTTCAAGGCTTCCTTGATATTCTTAGGTTCTATCTGGGAGAGAAAAGATGAGAAGGCAAGTGAATTTCTGGCTTTTGACCTGGTTTGTACTCCGGAATCTAGAGGAGTAATTATGTTATCAAGAGGATGAGAGCTTTTGTGTCTCCAGTTAGACGTCTGAGGTTCATTTAGAGAGAACATGAGTACATTTGACTGGTTTTCCTATGTTCTCTCAGGTGCTAGTGGAGTACCCTGAACTGCATCAACCACCATTTCTTCAGCTTCAGTGATTGTAATTGAAGTACCTGGTTCCATTCAAGATGAGGTAGTGTTGTCTTCACTCAGGTCTTTTACTTGGCTCAATCATGTCTGCCTTTTCATTTGTCATGTCAATGACTTCACCGGGAACTAGTAAGGGTTCTCCATCTTGATCTTCTTCAACACTCTTCTCACAGGATGAATAAGACTCATCAAAAATAAAATGAACACTTTCCTCAACACATTGAGTCTGCTTATTATATATCTTGTACGTTTTGCTTTGAGAAGAGTAGCCCAGAAAAATTCCTTCATCACTCTTGGCATCGAATTTACCAAGCTGGTCCTTTCCATTATTGAGAACATAGCATTTGCACCCAAATGTTCTTAGGTGAGTCAACTTGGGTTTCCTTCCATTCATCAACTCAAATGGGGTTTTGTTCAGGAGGGATCTGATCATGCACCTGTCACACCTCCTTTTTACTATCCCCCAAAGTGTATAAGAGAGTTTTTTTCAATTTAAGTGACAATCGAAACTGGATTATTTTATTTAGAAATCAGAGTCGCCATTTGGGATAATTTATGGTATCCCATGTCACCGGTTTAAAATCCCGAATCGAGAAAGGTTTTGACTCTTATTTATGATCTGCAAACACAGAAATCCGAGTAAGAAATTCTATTAACCCGGGAGAAGGTGTTAGGCATTCCCGAGTTCCGTGGTTCTAGCATGGTCGCTTTGATCATACTTGGCTTATTAAATTGTCTAATTACTCATTTTAGAATCTATGTGCATTTGCTTCTTTTAATTAAGAAAGTTATCTTGAAACAGGTCATGCATACCTATTTGTTTGGCGCGTCAAAAATCATATCACTCGAACGTGTCCACAATTAATAACACTTTATTATTATTAAGAAAGTTTGGTCGAAGTTGAGCGAACGCATACCCCGATTTTGTTTTTAAGATCGTAATTAGGTCACGCGAACTTGTACACAACCACGATGGTATATTGAATGCGCCTAAAGCAAGCTACAAATATTCATTTTTACAATACTTAACAAGAGGGCCGTAGCTATTTAATTATGGATGGAACACCTCAATCTATATAAATTAAAATTAATTAGGGGCCTATTAAAATAGTTTTATTATTAAGAAAGTTTGATCGAAGTTGTGCGGACGCATACTCCGAATTGGTTTTAGAATTGTAATCATGTCACGTGAACGTGTACACAATCACAATTGTATTTTAAACGCGCCTAAAGGATCTTCTATGAATGTTCATTTTTAACAACTAATTATAATATTTGTGAGGGCCATGGTGATATAATTAAAATGGCGGACCTCGATTCATTTTTTAAGAAATATGTTTAACTAAAGTAGCCTAAAAAAAGTTCAGATTTTGATCTAGGTGGGAATTAAGGCAGGCCTCAAGCCCATAACTATTTTAAGGAGTAAAACTACGGACCAAGCCCAAGAATGAAACCAAGGCAGAAGGTTGATAAGCCCCAAGCGGGCCAACAAATGCCAGGCCCAACTCTGCACTATTGTGCCTTCAATATAGAGACACAGGTTTATGATACTAAGCAGGAAGTTTAATGAATTAAAACAGTTGAATATCATAAAGCTCAAAATTGAACCCATAATGAGAACGGGCTGTTAATCAGAACCCCCAAGTTGAATATAGGCTAGGCTAACTCATCTAGGCCATGGTCAAGACCCAACGAGGCTTCAATTCTTTTTGAATCAAATGTAACCCAACAATTTTGAAAAGAAAACATCAACAAAAATCAGGAAGCTGAACTTATTAACTATGAATCTAATTGTCAACCAAACTTATACCAGCCATGAAAAACTTATGATTTAAACCCATTCATGAACTACCCAAATCTAAATTCCTAACTGCATTAATCATGGAAAGAAATTGAGATTTGCCTCAAACTATCCTAATGAGGATCAAGTGTACTAACAAGACATTTTGACCCTTTCAATAAGGTCAGAAGCAAAACAGGTAGCAACCAATGATTAATAACTTAGAACATTAAATGGTTAATGCCTAAACAAGCTATTGAACCAAAAGAAACAATCTATACTAGGAAAGCAGGGATTTAACATATGAGGTGGTCAACTTTCATTACAATAGAACATGCTTTATTCTAACATTCAAACAAACTAAAATGTATTACAAACAGCCACTAACTACAGGCTTCCAACTTCATATGCTATTTAAAAATCCGAAAGCTACCTGGATACCAAAACAAAGCAAAATGAAGTGAGGCTTTCAGCAAAGTAAGAGTGTGAGCAAGGCAGCAAAATAAACAGCAAGCAACAACTCCTTTAGTCCATATGCAAACCCAGAAAATCAACCCAATGAAAGCTTTCAAAATTCTTCCTAAAGAAGAAATCAAAGACAGCTAGAGCTAGTTTTTCATAATGCAGAAACCTTTTTTTGTACTTCTTTTGGGTTCAGAATCGATTTCTGTATTTCAGAGTTTTTTTGCAGGGAAAAATGCTTTCCAAAATCTCCTCAAGAGTTAAGGAAAGGGTACTGTTTTATCGGCCTCTAAAACCATGTGCTCAAAAATAACATTGGAAAATATTCTCAGCCTGCAGTGCATCTTTTTTAACCACCTGGACAGCTGGCTGTCCCATATTGGCTCAGCATGTTTGTGCTAACCAAATGGGGACAGCTGCCCCAGGTTCTAGAAACTTCCTATGCCAATCCTTATCTAAAACTCCTATCTCTGTTTCCCAAATTAACCCCTAAGTGTTCAGTTGTGCGATTAAGCCCTAAAGTTCTGTTACCAACCCTTTAACCCCTTACAATTCTATTAACACACTCTTTAACTCCTCTCTTTTATTTTGTTTCATCAATTCTAACTTGCCCAGTTGCTAACAGAAAAATGAGGTATGAACTTAACAACTTATTTCCAATGTCTCTTAATGCCCAAACAAAATTGGGCATTTCAAAGCACTGGACAAAACAAAGCAAAACGTATTATTGGTTAAAGAAAATTTGCAAGTGAATTAATGGGAAAGACCCTACTAACTAACATGCGATTAATTGGAATCAGATTCAAATTGTAAAAGCAGCTAATGACTAATTAATTAACTACTGAATTAGCCTCGGATTACTAATTAATCCGAGCATGAAAAACATGACCAGGAGATCAAATGAATCGCTAAAAAATAAGTAATTTAGAAAACAAAAAAAAACATGAATCCCTGACTCAAGGGTCTTTTCCTCCAAGGAATCCGGCCTTGCATTGAGTTTTGACCGGATTTTTTGGCGGAAGAGACTCATGAGAGTCCAGATCTTTTGAGAAAGCAATACAGACGAACCCTTTGAACTCGAACGCTGAGGAAAAAACGAACCCAATGACTTCCGAACAAACTGACCCCTTCTTAGATCTAAAAATTAGGGCTTTTTGGGGTGTTTTGGAAAGAACTAGGTCGAGATATGAGATGAGGAGAAGGAGAAGGTTATGGGGTATGATTTTTGGTAGGTTTAGAGGAGGCTGAGTGGTGTCCACCGGTGAAGGGTGAAAGGGCGGCTAGGGTTTGATGGCTTGGGGACGAGAGAGATGAGGAATGGGTCTCTAGGGTTTGACCGGGGTTCAGACAGTTATATAGCTGGGGAGAGATGAGTTCCGGGCCATTGGATCTCAATGATCCAACGATTGAGATGAGGGGGCGGAAACATCGTCGTTTGGCTTAGACGGGGACTGGACCGGGTAGCCCGATTTTGGGCTTGGGTCGGAATGGGTTAAAAGGTATGGGCCCAATTAAGATAGCCCTTTTCTTTTCTAATTCTCTTTTTCCTCTCTTTTTCCAATTGCTTTTATTTTCCTTTTAATTAATTAAAAACCTAAATTAAACTCTTAAATTAAATTAATTTACAAAATTAAGCTAATTATCTACTATAATATTTGCAAAAATTAATTACTCCTAGATTGAACGAGGAAATTACTAATCTAAAAATGCAAAAGTGAGCCAATTTTGTGATTTTTATTTTTTAAATAAAACAACTAATTTACTAATTAAACTGTCACACCCCAACCTCGGGAGGCGCGACCGGCGCTCAATCAAGCAAACCCAACTGAGCAAGTCGTATCAAACACTTCCTACCTAACTCGATATGAATAAGAAAACCATGCTTTCATTCATTTATTTAGACGAGGAAAGATAGTGCATTCTACAATGTTAGTTCATTTTAAATCACAACATTAAACCGTTGATAAGTTCCAAGATTCTATACAAATACACTTTAGAAAAGCGAGAATTAGAATTACATCATAGTTCGTAGACCCATATAACGCCCGTACATAACCCAAACACGTGTCTACGGAGCCTCTAAGGATGTAAAAGACAAGTATGACAACGCCGACAACAAGGCGTCGGCTATACCTCAAAAGTAGAAGTCTACAACAATAGATGTGCAATATAACCCCTTGAAGGAGAAAGGGGCTCACCAAGACTTCGTGAAAAAGGTACTCCGCTACGCGCGATCGACACTATCTACAATGGAGCCACCTACATTCATTTAAAAATGTAGCGCCCCCGGCAAAAGGAACGTTAGTACCATGGAATAGTACTAGTATGTATAACGAGACACCATCTAGTTAGAAAGAACTTTCATACCAAACACGAAGAATTCACAAGTATAACTCAATAGCTTTTTACAATTACAACATTATCAATGTAGAAGAATCATGCGATTTTTCACATTATGTTTCCATAGCCTTTAGCTTGGGGTATTTCATATTGTTTATCCTTGTTCGCTATACCACCGCTATCTTGAGCGGAGTCCGATCTCGACCCGATCGGCTAGGTTGCCTCATTTTGAGACATACACCTCAATCACAATCTCACTTCCCTTTTTATCCGGGGTTCAATATCAACATATTACCACCATGTGTGCGGCATGGCATCCGATCTCGGCTCGATCAGCTAGGCCACCTTACCAAGGCGTTTTTCCTTTTCCATCAATCATCTCAATTCAATCTTTGTTTCACATATATCGTTCCATAGGCACTTGGGGCCACAGCTATCACGTCATATATTTGGCACTAGGCCATATTTCACATCATTCCCAATTTCAATGTTAGATTTGTAATTTAGGATAATAAGTGCACACAAGAGCAATTAAAATTATAGGCATAGAGGAGACTTCACATAGAGGGCACGACATATGCAGCTTCAATTTCAATTTAAGGTCAAAGTATTTCAATTCATGATTCATAGTCCTTACCCATTTTCAAGTTATCAAGAATAACATGTTGATCATATTGAGACAAACTTTCCACGCATATAAGGTTGCAACACTAGTTCAAGTGAAATAACAATCAATACAACAATTCAATTTTAATCTTACCGTATTCACACAACCACCAATAAAGCTCAATTTCTAAAAGATGGGGTTTTAGCCATACATACCTCAACCGAGATTTCCTTAATCCTATAACGTTCCGGAATGTTCACACTTCAATCTATTTAAGCAATATAGCACAATTTAACTCATAATCAAAAAAAGATCATAATCTAAGCTCTCTTGAGCATTTTATCGAGCATTTAGTGTTCATTAAGGACTTATGGTTCTTTTATGCAAGATTACACTAGCCCATTACCCATGCCTCTTTATTTATAATTCCTCATATTCTTCAAGAACACATGCATGCAATGCAATCCCTCTTATCCCCATGAATTACCTCACTAATGACCCCTTGTAGCTATGTGTAAAAATAAGAGCTGAGGTGATGAAGTCTTACCTTTTGGAATAAAGGTTTAGGTCCCTCACTTAATTGTCTTCAATGATTTAACAAGGATTCATGGAGTAATTTTGATGGGAAGCACTTTCCCTCTCTTAGACCCCTCTCTCTCTCACTCTAAAAGTGTCAGGAATTAGGCTCAAAATGAGCTATTGCACAGGATATAACGATAGGGGATCGAGTTTAAAATTTAGAAAACTGGAGCCCCGACTAAGATCTTCGATCGCATACCTGACATGCGGTCCGCAAAATGGACCGCAAAAATGGTCCCAAAAACTGGACGCACTGCCCGGGTATGCGATAGAAATACGGTCCGCATACTTGTTCTGTGGTCGCATAATGCACCCAGAACTACCTTCATAAAAAATTTCAAGGGAATTATGCGATGACTATGTGGCCCGCATACCGATTATGCGTTTGCATAATTGGCCGCATAGTTAACCTCAAATTAACCAACACACTGACTGGTTCTGCGGCGACTATGCGGTCTGCATACCTATTATGCGACCGCATAATGAACCGCTGAATCACACATATTTTGGAAAACTTAGTTTCTTAACTTTTTAATGCACAGATCAATCCAAAAGATCCGAACTTGGCACCACAAGACTAAGGTTTTTGAGTAGAAATTTCACGGGCCTTACATAAACTTAACAACGTAAAAATGAAACCTAAATACAATGCATGGTATTTTTGGCATTTTCATGATTTTAACAAAAATAAGCATGCACATAATTGCAAACAATTCGCACAAATTCCCACAAAATTGTAAAAAATGAAAAAAAACTTTTTTTTGTATTTTATGGGAGTAATTCCTATAGGAAAAAAATCATGTGCTCACAGCTACCCCTCTTTGCTCGGAAACATGAAGAGTTTTCGTGCAAAGATAAAGTGAGCGGATACGAGCTATTTTTGCCCATTTGAGTACTCTGTGGGAAGCATTTTTGAAAGATTTGACCGCACCTTGCTTCCGAGGTTGCCTACATATCCTTGTCTATAAAGGAATCAGGTCAATGTAATTCAGGAAGTTTTGGTAGCTGGGACTACCAGGAAGCTATGATTTCACTGTTGTTGCTGCTGCTACTACTTGCTGAACTCCTTATTATACCAAGACAAAATAAAAAACTAGACTAAACTATAATCTATGAATTAAAAAAAATCCTATCTACATATCTTCAACTTGATCTCGCAGTTTATGCTGCTCTGTTGACTTGTACTCTCCAGGTGAGCTTCCTTTGTTGCTAACTTGAATTGCATTCTGAAGTGAATTCCCTTATTTTCTAGGTGAGTGCCTGATTGCCAAAACTTGAACTGTCTTCCTTCGAAGCTTGAACTGTTTTCCCTTGTTCTCCAGGTGGGCACCTGATTTCCAACACTTGCACCGTTTTTGTTTGAAACTTGAGTTGTTTTCCCTTGTTCTCCGGGTGGGCGCCTAATTGTCAATACTTGCACTGCTTTTCCTCAAAACTTGAACTATTTTCCCTTGTTCTCCAGGTGGGCGCCTGATTGCCAATACTTGCACTGTTTTCTCCCCGAAACTTGAACTGTTTTCCCTTGTTCTCCAGGTGGGTGCCTAATTTCCAACACTTGCACTGTTTTTCCTTGAAACTTGAACCATTATCCCTTGTTTTCCAGCAGGAGCCTGATTGTTGAACTTGAACCATCTTCTCTTGCTACTTGCAACTCTTTTCCCTCGAAACTTGAACCTTTTTTCCTTGTTTTCTAGGTGGGCGCCTGATTGCTAAACTTGCAATGTTTTCCTTTGAAACTTGAGTTGTTCTCCAGGTGGGAGCCTGATTGCTGAGCTTGACCCGCTTTCCTTTGAACTTGTGTCATCTTCCCTTGTTCTCCAGGTAGGCGCCTGATAGTGACTTGAAACTTCACATGACTCTGAAATGAATTCTAAAATGAGTTCCCTTATTTTCCAGGTGGGCGCCTGCTACTACAACAAAACAGACAAAACAAAAGAAACTTTTCTGCCCTAGTTGCACTAGGAAGATTTGTTAGTTATTAGCAAAACTATAAATCACCTACGCTGCTGATGAAGGATGCAATGATGAGAGTAAAATTAATGACTCGACTAGGATGTGCGTCTCCTAAAAGTGATTGAGCTTGCGGAAAACTATAAACTAAGCTTGACTAAAGTTAAGATTGACCCTATTCTCCAGGCGGGGCCCCTGATTTCAAGAAAACTAAACATTGATAACTTAAGAAAACTTAAAATTGACCCCTTTTTATTAAAATTCAGACTTACGCCTTTTTTAAAAAAAAAATTTATTATCCTAGGAGAAAATTCATCGGACAAGGTTTTCTATCTTAGGAGAAAGATTCATCAGACTAAGATTTTGATCTTTGGAGAAAGTTCATCAGACTAGGTCTCTTTTCTAATTATTTTTTTTGGTATCTTAGGAGAAAGATTCGTCAGACTAAGATTTTTATCCTAGGAGAAAATTCATCAGACTTTTCTTATCTTAGGAGAAAAATTCATCTGACTAATATTTTTATCCTAGGAGAAAGTTCATCAGATTAGGTCTCTTTCTTTTTGTATCTTAGGAGAAAGATTCATCAGACTAAGATTTCTATCCTAGGAGAAAGTTCATCAGACTAGGTCTTCTATATTAGGAGAAAGATTCATCAGACTAAGATTTTGATCATAGGAGAAAATTCATCAAACTAGGTTTTCTTATCTTAGGAGAAAAATTTATCAGACTAAGATTTCTATCCTATGAGAAAGTTTATCAGACTAGGTTTTTCTATCTTAGGAAAAAAATTCATCAGACTAAGATTTTGATCCTAGGAGAAAGTTCATCAGACTAGGTCTTCTATCTTAGGAGAAAGATTTATCAGACTAAGATTGCGATCCTAGGAGAAAATTCATCAGACTAGGTCCTCTTTTTTGTTATCTTAGGATAAAGGTTAATCAGACTAAGATTTATATTGGGAGAAAAATCCATCAGACTAGTACTTTTTATCCCAGGAGGCAAAATGTGACAAGCAAATGGCAAAATTTTATGCACACGAACAAGATAGAAAGAGGCAAAGATTTGAGAAACTTCCCTTTGTCGGCTCTTATCTTCTTTTCATTTTTTTTCTTTCTTCTTTTTTTTTTCTTTTTTTTGTACCAGTTTCCTTGCACTGCTTTGTTCCTGTTTCACACAAAGAAAAATTTGTCAGTTTTGAAAATGGTGGTCGGTTTGTGGCCTTGAGTCTTGGGCAGCTTGGCTTCTACTCAATCAGCTTGAGTTGGTCTCAAGAGACTTTTATTCTGCACCCACTCTGATTGTTTTACACCCAGTACCATTTGTATTTGTGGCTCAATTAGCTTTATCCCAAATGGAGATCTTTTCTTAGGTGACCTTTTCTGATATCTTGAATGATTTCCTACTTTTGAGCAATTTGTCTATCAGAGAGAATTACAAGTTATCTTTGCTTGCGCCAAGTAGGCTGACAAGAGTCTTTTGGGGAAAACTTTGCATGAATCCTCAAGGCATGTTGATAGTAACAACTGAGTGTGCTGGCCAAATTTACTTTATGCAATTGAAAAATTGGTAGCAAATTTTGAAATCTTTTCTTGCTTGTTTTGACAAGGACTGACTCAGAGTGAAGGACAGAATGATGCAAAGAAATAATATTAACAAGAAATGCCCCTGTCAGAAGGACAGGAGGAAGAGTTCTTTTTTTTCCTTTTTTTCAATAACTAGCCTTAATGGTCATAACATGTATTTTGGACTCAACGGTCTGATCTATCAAACTAATTCAATCTTCCCTTTTGCCATTCTTATGACCTTTGAAGTCGGGCTTATTCATGCCAATCCCTTGCATAGGCTTCATGATTCACTTTCGACCAGTGGTGCCCTGAGGGATTTTCACCTACAAGTTTCTCTCATTTATTTATCCCTACTTACCATCGCCTTACAGTGCCCATGAAGGTTTTCACTAGTAAGACTCTCTCATTTTTTCTTTTATTTTTCTTTCCCTTTTTCTGTTACCAACCCTTTAACCCCTTACAATTTTGTTAACACACTCTTTAACCCCTCACTTTTACTTTGTTTCATCAATTCTAACTTGCCCAGTTGGTAACAAAAAATGAGGTCTGAACTTAACAACTTATTTCCAACGTCCCTTAATGCCCAAACAAAACTGGGCATTTCAAAGCACTGAACAAAACAAAGCAAAACCTATTATTGGTTAAAGAAACTTTGCAAGTGAATTAATAGGAAAGACCCTACTAACTAACATGCGATTAATTGGAATCAGATAAAAATTGTAAAAGCAGCTAATGACTAATTAATTAACTACTGAATTAGCCTCGGATTACAAATCAATCTGAGCGTGCAAAACATGACTAGGAGATCAAATGAATGGCTAAAAAAATAAGTAATTTAGCAAACAAAAAAAACATGAATCCCTGACTCAAGGTGAAAAAAAAGTGTTAAAAAAACCCTTACCGCTTATAAGTGAGAGAAAAAAGAACGCGATACATCCTACGATGCTCTAAACCACGCCGAATAACCACTCAAGGGTCTTTTCCTCCAAGGAATCTGGCCTTGCATTGAGTTTTGACCGGATGTTTTGGCAGAAAAGACTCATGAGAGTCCAAATCTCTTGAGAAAGCAACGCAGATGAACCCTTCGAACTCAAACACTGAGGAAAAAACAAACCCAATAACTTCCGAAAAAACTGACCCCTTTTTAGATCTAAAAGTTAGGGCTTTTTGTGGTGTTTTGGAAAGAACTAGGTCAAGATATGAGATGAGGAGAAGGTGAAGGTTATGAGGTATGGTTTTTGGTAGGTTTAGAGGAGGCTGAGTGGTGGCTGCCGGTGAAGGGTAAAAGGGCGGTTAGGGTTTGATGGCTTGGGGACGAGGGAGATGAGGAATGAGTCTCTAGAGTTTGACCAAGGTTCGGACACCTATATAGCTGGGGAGTGATGAGTTTTGGGCCGTTGGATCTCAATGATCAACAGTTGAGATGAGGGGAGGGCAGAAACGGCATCGTTTGGCTTAAACGGGGACTGGACCAGGTAGCCCGATTTTGGGCTTGAATCGGAATGGGTCAAAAGGTCTGGGCCCAATTAAGACAGCCCTTTTCTTTTCTAATTCTCTTTTTCCTCTCCTTTTTTTCAATTGCTTTTCTTTTCCTTTTAATTAATTAAAAACCTAAATTAAACTCTTAAATTAAATTAATTTTCAAAATTAAGCTAATTATCTACTATAATATTTACAAAAATTAATTACTCCTAGATTGAATTAGGAAATTACTAATCTAAAAATGCAAAAGTGCGCCAATTTTTGTGATTTTTATTTTTTAAATAAAACAACTAATTTACTAATTAAACTTAAAAATGCAAAAATGAAACCTAAATGAAATGCATGGTATTTTTTGGCATTTTTATGATTTTAATAAAAATAAACATGCACAAAAATGCAAACAATTAGCACAAATTCCTACAAAATTGTAAAAAATGGAAAAAGTTATTTTTCTTGTATTTTATGGGAGTAATTCCTATAGGGCCAAAATCACGTGCTCACAGCACCTGTTCACCAAGTAGTAGGCAGTGTTGACTGCTTCAGCCCAGAAGTTCTTTGCAATTCCATTGTCGATTAGCATTATTCTTGCCATCTCTTCCAGAGTTCTGTTCTTCCTTTCCACTACTCTATTTTGCTGGGGAGTTCTGGGAGCTGAGAAGTTGTGGGTAATGCCATTTTCATTGCAGACTTCATCAAATTTGGCATTGTCAAATTCTGTTCCATGATCTGACCTAATGCATGCGACTCTAGACTCCATCTTCACCTGGATTTTCTTCACAAAGGCCACAAATACTCCAAAGGTTTCATCTTTAGTTCTAAGAAACAGAGAACATATGAATCTGGAGTAGTCATCCACTATCACAAAGATGTATCTTTTTCCTCCTCTGCTTTGCACTCTCATGGGACCACATAGGTCCATATGCAAAAGCTCTAGTGGCTTTGAAGTGCTCACAACCCTTTTAGACTTAAAAGAGGACTTTACATGTTTTCCCTTAGCACAGGCATCACAAATTTTTTGCACCTTGAATTTTGACATGGGCAGACCATGGACCAGGTCCTTCTGAATTAGTTTGTTCAGAAGAGAAAAGCTTGTGTGCCCCAGCCTTCTGTGCCACAGTTCAGCATCATCATCAATGGCTTTCAGACAACTCAGATAACCACATTGTAAGGACTCAAAATCAACAACATAGATGTTCTTGTATCTCTTGGCCACAAGTACCACTTCACCAGTTACCAGATCAGTAATTGTACATATCTTGGACAAGAATTCCACCTTGTTTCCCTTATCGCATATCTGAGAGACACTCAAAAGACTGTACTTAAGGTCATTGACATAGTACACATTTTCAATGGAATGAGTGAGTGACTTCCCAACTTTTCCAACTCCAAGAATGTATCCCTTTTTCCCATTGCCAAAGGATACACTCCACCTTTAGTAAAAGAAAGTCCATGGTGTTCCCAGTCATGTGATTTGAACACCCACTATCCATGAACTATTGTTTACCAATTCCTTTCACTGTTCCCTACACAAGAAGGTCAGGAGTTAGTTTTAGGAACCCAAGAAAATTTTGGTCCCTTGTAGTAGGCAAGAGGATGAATAAGAGCACTCTTAGTCCATACAGGTAATGTGCGTTTTTTTTGTGAGTGGAACCCGATCCCTCTTTTGTAGTCATCTTTTCAGCAAACACTTTGTTGTTTTGAACAGACTGAACCCTAGCCTGGCAATTTTTTTTGACATGCCCATTGTTCCCACAGTGGGTACAGAGCCAGTTATAAAAAATAGTGACGTACTTGCTGTGAGGGTTGTAAGGAGTTTTCTCCCTTTGGAACCCTATTCCTTGCATGTTCCCATCATTATTAGTGTATACTGCAGTGATAGTTTCTGAGGACCAGGTCCACTTTAGGAACTTTTCAAGATCATTTTTTACTCTTTTCAGATCAGTTTGGAGGTTCTTGTTTTTCTCAATTTCAGCACACATCCTAGTTCTCACAGCTTTCAACTTATTTTCAAGCCTAATGTGTTCCACACTGGCTATTTCTTTTCCTTTTCCAGAATTTTCAGATTTTGACTTAGTCCCTAGTCTCTTTATTGTTTCCCTTAGGTCTGCAATTACTCCCAGGAAATCATTTCTTTCTTCTTTGAATTTTTCAATGGTTTTCTTATGGTCAATAACTACAACCACTAAGTCATATCTAGTTTGTTAAGCTTCTCCTAGTTCTATGGACAACGAATACCTATCCTCCACAAGACTATGATAAGCATCAATCAAAACACTAGCTAAAGACATGAGTTTCTTAGGAGAGTAGGATTTTAGATTTCTCTGAACATCCCTAAAATTTACCTCCTTGTTGTTATCATCTTCATCATCATCTGATTTGGCCATCAAAGCAAAAATTGAGTCAAATTCATTTTTCTCGCCTTCAACTGCCATCATGGAACTATCACCAACATCAGTTTCATCTTCAAATTCACCAGAGGAATCTCCCCATGCTGCAAGAGTCTGTTTAATCACATTGTCAGCAAATCATTTTCTTTTGAAGTCCTTGAAAGGAATTGGGTTCCTCTTAGCAGCCTTTTCAAAGTTATTCTTAGAGAATTCTTGCTTCAAGAGAGGACAGTCTTTGATGAAGTGTCCAGGCTTTCCGCACTTATGATAGAAATCATAGTTTTTTGGTTTGCTAGAGCTGCCCCCTTCTAGCATTTCTCCATTTCTTCTGACCATCTTCTGAAACCTTTTGGTTAAGTAAGCCATGTCAACATCTTCATCATTTGAGTCATTGCTATCAGCCTTGAGTACCAGGTTCTTTTCTTTCTTTGGTTCTCTTCTTTCACTGTCTATCTTCCTCTTTATCTCCTAGGTCTTCAGATTTCCAATAAGCTCTTATGTGGTCAGCTCCTGCAAGTCCTTTGATTCAGTAATAGCATTCACCTTGCTTTCCCATGGGCTAGGAAGAATATTGAGGATTTTCCTAACTAGCTTGTTTCTAGGAATGGTTTCGCCAAGTGAGTGTAACTCATTTATGATGGAAGTGAATCTTGTGTACATATCTTGAATAGATTCATCGTCCTTCATCCTGAAGAGTTCATACTCGGTGGTGAGCATATTGATCTTAGACTGTTTTACTTGGGTAGTTCCCTCATGAGCTATTTGCAAAGCTTCTCATATCTCCTTAGCAGTGTCACAAGCAGAAATTCTATTATATTCTTCAGGTCCTATTCCATACACCAGAATCTTCTTGGCATGAAAATTCTTCTCCACAGCTTTCCTATCTGCGTCAGTGTATTCTTTACTGGTTTTTGTCATTGAAAATGGGAGTTCTTCCAGTACCTTTGTTGGAACATAAGGACCATCACATATGATATCCCATAACTCAAAATCCTCATCCATGATAAAATCATGCATTCTTATTTTCCACCACCCATAGTATTGTCCATTGAACCTGGGTGGTTGATATGTAGATTGACCTTCTTCAAAATTTGGTGGAGTTGCCATAAGGATCCTTCCTAGGTGTTAGCCTGATAGGTGGAACCTGCTCTGATACCAATTGTTAGTTCGTATAAGTCCACCGAACAGTAGAGTACCTGATCCTCTATGAGATTATGCTGAGAATGCTAATAAACTGTAAGTAAATGAGACAAGGGATTTTTACGTGGAAAAATCCCACACAAGGGGACCAAAAACCACGACCTACACTTGTGGGCTTTCAACTTCACTAACTTGTAAAAACCTATTACAAGCCACTTTGTAATGACTCAATTACAAAGAATTCAACTCAACTAACTTGTGGTACTCTTACCACAAGCCACTTTGTGACTCCCTAGTTACAAAGACTTTTACTAACTTGTGATGCTCTCACCACAAGCCACTTTGTCACTCTACAGTTACAAAGGCTTTTGCTTATGACTAGACCTAGTCACAATATAAACTCAAAGAGTTTACTAATTGTACAAGAAGATTCCTAATCAACTCTTCTAGCTAAGCAATTTAGGAAATACAATAAGTACAATAACAAAGTTAAAACTCAACTAAGGACAACAAAATACTGACTTTAGGAGCTGGTCCATAGTAGTGTTCAACTTTGTTCTTCAAGCTCGTGATAATTGATTTCTATGTTTTTGCAAAAGGCTTGAATGAGAAACTGAAACATTCAAGTGATGTTTCAATATAAACTCATTGTTGGTACACCTTGATCATATTACTTGAAATGATCTGAGCACTTTAGTTGGTCAAGGAATGAGTGGGCGCTGGAAATAGAACAGTGCGACAAAAATAGTGCAGGCGGTCACTTCGTTTCCAACTGTGTCCAATTGACTTTGTACTACTATGAGGGAACCACAAAGGTATCAAGTCCTTGTTTGGATTCCTAGCTCCTGAAGCTGTAGCAATTCACATTTAGCTGGAATCCGTTAAACTTGCAGTATAGTCCAAATGGGTCAGGTTCCTTATCTGGTTCTTAACAGCACGTTTGTTAGATCATTAAAACATAAGGCAAGGACATTTAAAACCTATCAATTTTGAAATAACCTAATATTTATTTTTCTTGTCTTCAATTCATATTGTTATATTCGTATTATATCAAGTATTGTCAGATATTTGCTAAATCGCCCATTTGTATGGATTGTTTGATCATTTTGCATTCTTGTTGGGACTTTGTCCTTCTTGTGGCAGTGACTTTGTCACTCATCTTGGCAGGTCTGCCTCTTGATTTGCATCTTTTGCCATCTTGACTTTGGATTTGTAGTTCGTCTTGAATTATGGAACTTGTTCGTGTTAAGTACGAACTAGGAAGCCATTTTTAATATGGTTCTTGATTCTCTTGACTATTGGGTTTTGACCCTACTTGATTTGGGGCTTCGACCCATCTTGATATTTGATTATGCTTAGTGTGATGACATGACGTACATATTGGGCGAAAAATGGATATTTGGTAAACTCTCTCGGATTGATAGTATACGCTTTCTCGACTCTTGAACATTGTTATTGATATTTGGAAACACTTCAAAGTTTGATATTTGATATGTTTGATATGTTTGATATATTTGTTCACTTATTTTAAATTATGTTAAATTGAGCTAACTATGACTGAAAAGGGGAATTGGAGAATTTAATGACTCCAAGCCCAAAGTTTATACGCCACTAAGCTTTATTCTTAGCGATAGTTATTTTCTATCGTAGGTAATGTACGGGATGAAATCTGAAGATGACCATTATGAAGTAGTCTTTTGGGAGCATTTATGGAGATCACATCTGTATATGCACCTTGGTTTTGCATAGTTTTGGGACATGTTCATGATATATATGTCATATTTATGTATGTTATTTGAAGGCTTGTTGGATTTTAAGACCAATATCTTGTAACTTGAATTTGGTAACTTGTTTTGCTATTTTGGGGTGTGTTAATAACTCAAGTCTTGTAATATGCTGAATTTACACTTTGTCCTGTAAATATGTACAAAGGAGAAAACTAGTTTCCTTTTTATATACCCAATAGTTTGATATTATGTACAATGCAAACTTCCAGTGATGTTGAATGAAAGTATAAATTTCTTAGGAAGTTGCTTTAATCTGTTGATTGTTCAAGAAGGGTTATATCACCTTATGTTGATATTTTGACATTGTATTTCATTTAAAATAAAATTATGAAGTGTATTTTCAAAAAAACGTATTGCACTTTAAACCTTTTCGCATGGGCCTATTTCCGCTACTAAATTATTCTGATTATTTTTAACTAATATCTTTTTAATATTTTATAAGTAGTAAATTAGATTTGTTTCCTAAGTAGCACCCTCCCAAAGGAGTTGCTACAGTGAGAGCTTTCTCTGGTACCGCTCCGAAATCAACTAGCTCGAGTTCGAATTCAAGGAGCAGGCTCAAAAGAAGGATATGTACAAGCTCCTCAGTGAGCAACAAGATTGGGCCATCAAGGACCTTCAGGCCGAGCTGGATAGAGCTCAAAAAGAAGCTTCAACCCCGAGGTAGGAACATGTCGACCTGGTCGAAAAGGTAAAGGTCTTTGAAGTTAAAAATTAGGAGCTAGTCGTGGTGACTAACCTCGCAGGTCCAGCAGAAGAACGACTAGATCGACCAACTTCGAGTCGAGACGAATAAGGTCCAAGCCATGGCTAATGGGTGGAAAAGCAAAATGGACCTGCTGGCTTCGGAGAATGAAACTACCAAGGCGAAGCTGGCATTAGTAGAGGTCCAATTTCGGGTGGCAAAGGAGAAAGCTGACAAACAGTCCCAATTGAGTGACGATCACCGAGCATAGCTGAGCTTGACTGTCACAAAGCGAGACACCCTTGATAGAGAATATGAGGCACTAAAGTCCAAATTGGATATAACCTCCACTGATGCATACAAAATGGTGGCCCAATATAAGGCCGATGTGGAGGCAGCCAAGGCCCGCCTGCAAGCAAAGGCTAAGGACATGAAGCGGTTGTCCCGGAGAGAGACCCTCGAAGAGATCCACGCCTGGGGTTTCGACCTATCAGCTAAGATCAAGGAATCCAAAAGGCTCGAGGACAAAGCGAAGAAGCTTTACAAGCGCGAAGATGCCGATGGTTCTGAGGGATCCGAAGGCTCCGATGGTTCTGGTGACGAGTCGGGCCTCTGTGAAGATTAGGCATATATGCCTTAGTTCTTTTTTAGCTTTTGTCTTGTGTAAACTTTTTGTTTATTTTGAGGCTATTTTTGTTAGGCCTTTGTAAATAAATTCAGGAATATAATATAAATTTTCCCTTTCTGGCAATTTTGAATTTTTACTTTTTCAGCATCTTTTAATAATTTCTATTCTTGCAATGTTCCTAATGCCTTGGCATAGAATCCGATGTAGTTATAGGACATCCATTTTTTCCGAAGTTTAGATGGAGCCTAACTTCGATGAAACTTTATTTGCTCGAGGTTTTGAAAACTCGGTGTGACCGAAAAAATTTTCAAGATGCTTAAGTGATTTTAGAGGATGTTTTTGCCGAGGGTAACCTTTTAGCAGGTTTTGAATTTTTATAAAGGCCTTATGTTCTAATTACGAGCTTCGGACGTCTCCGAGTCATTATTAGGGTGGTCGCAGCCTTTTGTGTTTAGGAATTGCCTAATAGGTTTTGTGCTTTCGGAATTTGGTAGCCCGAGTTGCCCGAACTTTTTTCGTTGATAGTCCCCTAGTAGGGATATCCCTTGAGCTCAATAGTCCCCAAATAAGGGTAGCATTTGGGCTCGATAGTCCCCGAATAGGGGTAGCTGACGAGCGCAAAAAACTACTTAAAATTATGCCCGCTAATAAAATATAGTATAGTATAATATCGTATCCACAAGGAATTGCGTTAAACAGTATTCTTGTAGTTTCTAGCTTGATTGCTATCCAAGATGATCAACAGGTGAGATTTCTGTGATTAATGCTAAAATTAACTAAGAATATAAAGCTATTGACTATTGACAATCAAAACTAGGAATAGTCAACGAAGGATATCAATGGGAGAAGATAGGATTTTGATAGGATAGGTGCAAGATAATATTTTGGGATTTAACTCTAGATAATTCATATCCAATGTTCAAGTGAGTCTCTAAAATTCATTCAATTATTAATTCAAATGTTTAGTAGAAACTCCTTTTTCAATTAAGTATTAACCTTGTGAGATGAACCAATTTAAGCTTTCTGAAGATATGCAAAAATACGTGGTGGATTGATCTTTAGGAGAACCTCTCTTGATTATCCTCCTAACTAGGTTTAATCAATGATTCAACTAGCCTCTTCTGATTACTAAGAAGAATTAATGAACTCAATCAACAAAATAATGCAAAGATATCACAAGCTATGCCTCTCTCGATTACATTAACATGTGAATATAGAGCAACAATTAAATCATCCAAAAATGCTTCAATGCATAAAACTAGAGTTACAATCCACAAGCAAATATCAATACACCAAATCCATC
Source organism: Nicotiana sylvestris (assembly GCF_000393655.2). Lineage (NCBI taxonomy): Eukaryota > Viridiplantae > Streptophyta > Magnoliopsida > Solanales > Solanaceae > Nicotiana > Nicotiana sylvestris. The sequence goes on from NC_091060.1 coordinate 150,883,369, forward strand.
AAACCCTAAAATGAACTACTCAATAAACATGGAGTAACTCATCACAACTATAATTAAAAGATAAGAAAACATAAATTCAATCCAAACTCGGGTCTTGAGTGAGGAAGGAATGATAAACCCTTGTGCTTTTGCTCCTCCAACTCGTCCTTAGCTTCCTTATGTCTAAAGTATGCCAAAAGTCCAGAAAATAACATTTTTTCATGTATTTATACTAAGTAGTGTCGGGCCTAGACGGAATCTCCCTTTCCTAGCCGAAATAGGAAAACTTGCAAACTTATTGCTTTTCATGTGTTGCACTATGCTACGCATGGTGCATATCATTAGTGCTTTTTATTGGCAGACCATAGAAACCCAACCTCTGAACTTTGTCAATCTTCTGACATAAATTTACCCTACTGCATATCGCACTACGCGTCGCCCCGTGCGTCGCACTAGTGCATTTCTTCAATTGTTGCTTCTTCCTTGATTTTTGACGTCCAGAAGTGATCCTCGACCCCTGAACACGATCCTGACTTAATCCTTTGGGCTTCTACTTAGACTTCAAAGCTCTAACTAGCTCGAATTAGTTCCACAACATCTACCTAACTCAGAATCGCTTCTACAAGGCATAAAACACACAATAAGTGCAAAACTCTAGCAATTAAAGTTCAAACACAATTAAAGTGTAGTGAATTAGAATGCAATAAGCGACTAAAACACAAGATTATAGCCTACCATCAACACCCCACACTTAAACCATTGCTCGTCCTCGAGCATTCAAACTACACTTTATATAAACACGACCTTTTTAAACAACTCTCCTAACTCATCACACCAAGAATATTTAAAATAAATTAAGCACAATGACGTAACAACCTCGCCTCAAGATTTGATTCAAAAGCACCACGCATTTTTCACAACCCTCTCACTTATTCTAACATAGAGGTCACTGACACTACCTTTCCTTCGTGAATCAAGTGCGCTCACACAACAATAGAGAGTAGTTCCACAACAACAACAACAACAACAACAACCCAGTGTAATCCCACAAGTGGGGTATGGGGAGGGTAATATGTATGCAGACCTTACCTCTACCTCGAGGGGTAGAGAGGCTATTTCTAGGAGACCCTCGGCTCAAAGAGGCAACAAGAGACACTATATTAGTAATATCAATAGACTCATAATAAAACAACATAAAATACCATAAAATCCATAAAATAACATAAATACCATAAAAACAAAGTAACAGCAATATACGAGATATAGGAAATACGAGAATATGTAAGGTATTAATACACAGAAGATAAAACCCATCATCAGTAGTTGATCAATAGCATCCTAAGACTAATTCCTAACTGGCTAGTCTCACTCTAGTGCGCTGTAAAAAAGACATCACAATTTCCCCTAACCTACAACCTTAATGCTCGATCTCCACAATTCCCTGTTTAGGGCCATGTCCTCAGTAACCCTAAGTCGCGCCATATCCTGCCTGATCACCTCTCCCCAATACTTCTTAGGTCTCCCTCTACCTCTCCTCGTACCCACCACCGCCAGTCGTTCACACCTTCTCACCGGTGCATCAGTGTTCCTCCTCTGAATGTGCCCGAACCATCTGAGTCTTGCTTCCCGCATCTTGTCCTCCATGGGGGCCACACCCACCTTCTCTCGAATATCTTCATTTCTAATCTTATCCTTCCTTGTATGCCCGCACATCCACCTCAACATCCTCATCTCTGCAACTTTCATCCTCTGGATGTGTGAGATCTTCACCGGCCAACACTCGGTCCCATACAACATAGCAGGCCTAACCACTGCCCTATAAAATTTACCTTTCAGTAACAGTGGCACTTTCTTGTCACACAGGACTCCCGTCGCTAACCTCCATTTCATCCACCCCACCCCTATACGGTGTGTGACATCCTCGTCGATCTCCCCGGACCCCTGAATAAACGACCCCAGGTACTTGAAACTACCCCTCTTAGGGATGACTTGAGAATCAAGCCTCACTTCCACTCCCGCTTCCGTCGGCTCTGCCCCAAATTTGCACTCAAGGTATTCCGTCTTCGTCCTGCTCAACCTGAAACCTTTGGACTCAAGGGTATGTCTCCAAACCTCTAACCTCTCGCTGACGCCGCGTCGTGTCTCGTCGATTAGGACTATGTCATCAGCAAATAGCATGCACCATGGCACCTCCCCCTGAATATGATGCGTTATAGCATCCATCACCAGGGCAAATAGGAAAAGGCTGAACGCAGACCATTGGTGCAACCCCGTAATTACCGGAAAATAATCTGAATCGCCTCCTACTGTCCTAACCCGAGTCTTAGCTCCATCATACATGTCCTTAATCGCCCTAATGTAGGCAACCGGGACCCATTTAGCCTTTAAGCATCTCCATAAGACCTCCCTAGGAACCCTGTCGTACGCTTTCTCTAGATCGATAAACACCATGTGGAGATCCTTCTTCTTATCCATGTATTGTTCCACCATCCTCCTAATAAGGTGGATAGCTTCTGTGGTAGATCGCCCCGGCATGAACCCGAACTGGTTGTCTGAAATAGACACCGTCCTTCGCACTCTCATTTCTACCACTCTCTCCTAAACTTTCATGGTATGACTTAGTAATTTAATACCCCTATAGTTGTTACAGATCTGGATATCGCCTTTGTTCTTATACAACGGGACCATTGTACTCCACCTCCACTCTTCGGGCATCCTATTAGTCTTGGATATAACATTAAGCAACTTAGTAAGTCATTCCAAGCCTGCTCTACCCACACACCTCCAAAGCTCAACCGGAATTTCATCTGGTCCGGTAGCTCTGCCCCTTCTCATCTTACGCATTGCCTCCATGACCTCATCGACCTCAATGTCCCGACAATCACTTAGTTCATGGGGGCTGTCGGTGTTCCTCAATTCACCTAGTACAATAGAGAGTAGTTCCACACACATTAAAATTTAAGAACAATCAGGAACTCAAGATAGAAAGAATTCACTCACTCTCAGAAACAATATTCATATGCCACAAAAGACATACCATAGGCTTGCCTGTAATGTACTACTCTACTAATTGAGCTCATTCAGTCAAGGATCAAGTAGGACTTTAATTGGTTGTAATGTAGGCTGCGGGACAGGTAGGATACATTTAGATATAAGAGTGACTACAACTCTTTAAGAACTTTAATACATAATTACTCGTTCAAAACCCCACACGTATGTCAAACCATAACTCCACATTCACATCAATATACATCAACTCTTACTTCTTTAAGCACAAATACATCAATAGTTACCACTATCAAGGAATATTTTTCACAACAATACAACTATTTTTCTTTTTCTTTTCTTATTCAATTCAAGTGGCTCTTACTTTTTCAAAATAATGCACATTTCTCTTTATTTCAATAGTTTCACTCAAAAGTCAAACCAACCATCTCACACTTTAACTTTTACAATGTTCATAACAAATTCAAGTGCTCACGAGAGGTAAAAGGTTTAAATAGATGGTTAATTCAAACAAATGGATAAGACTTGTAATGTGGTTGCGAAAGAAACAGGATTACAGACTCAAAGCGATTAACTAAGATACATAACAGTTAGGTGGTAAAAGCATATATCTGGCTCAACAAAGAAATGTGTATATCACTTCCAAGACTGAATAAAACTACTATTTCACTTTTCATACACACGGGACAAGTTCTAGACATCAAATGCTATGCACAGAATATACAAAACCTCACACACACATGGCACATAATTCACTCAGGATCGGACTCATCTAGACACTCTAGTCAAAGAATTTAAGCAAAGATAAGATTAAACAATTTAAGGGACTTATGCAAGAGTCAAAAATTGAGCCTAAGCGTCACCACTAAAGCACTTACTATTCTCAAGGTATAATAAAGTCAAGAGATATTGCCTTCAATTAAAATTATAGTACAAGGTTTCCTACTCCAAAAAAAGAGTTAACAAATACCTACACCCGGTTCAAACAAAACCCTTGAAAAAGAACCGCGGCACAAAGAAAAACCAATGGGGAATTATTACACTACCTAACAAAAGAATTTTTTTTGTATTTTTTCTTTCGACTTTAATCCCTTAACAAACATGTCGATGATATCCATCATCGGGAAAATCGGATATTTTAAAAATTTTATGTTTTTTCAAAAAACAATTATATCTCTAACTTCTAAAACTAACAAAAGTACAACAAAACTAATATACATACATACATACAACATATCCCCCACCCCACACTTTAAGTTGTGACATATCTCCATGACACACAATTACAAAGCATAAAGTAAAAGAAACTTCCCTGAACATCTAGTCGGGGTCTGAGTCGGGCTCCATTCCTCGTGTCCGAACTAATGCACACATCCATCTTGACAGGTCCTTCTCAGCCTTCTTGGGATACACTCTAAACTTATCTTTCTCACTCCCTGCAGCCTTCTGTTTTGACCCCTTCACTTTCCACTCAACAGTTGCAACTGGTTTGTCCTTTTGTGCCCCCTTGGCTATATCCATTTGAAAAGTTACAGTCTCCTCACCTACTCTAAGAATGCGTTTTCTTTCTTGTATATCTAATATAGCTCTACCTGTCGCTAAGAATGGTCTTCCTAGGATGAGAGACCTCTTAGTTCTCCTTTATATTAACCATTATATAATCTACAGGAAATACAAACTTATCCACCCGAACTATAACATCTTCCATTATCCCCTCGGTTATTAGAGTCATTTGGTCTACCAATTGCAGCAATATTGGTGTAGACCTTATCTCTCTGATATCCTTCTCCAGTTTCGTGTAAATAGATAGAGGCATTAGATTAATTGAGACCCCATATTCACATAAATACTTATCAAAATTAATAGTGCCTTAAGAGAAAGGTATAGTAAAACTCCCTAAATCTTCACACTTTTGTAGGAGTTTATTTTGCAATATCGCACTGCAATGCTCTGTGAGCTTGACCATTGAGGTCTCATCTATTTTCCTCTTATTTGTCAGGATCTCCTTCAAGAATTTAGCATAAGCCGGCTTTTGTGAGAGCACTTCTTTGAATGGTAGTTTTACATGAACCTATTTCAGAACATCTAGAAATCTCTCAAACTGCTTGTCCAGCTTTTCTCTATATAGTTTTTGGGGAAAAGGTAAAGCACGCATATGCTCACTCCCCTCAGGTTCCTCCCTTCTCGAAGTTTCTCCCTTCTTCTTTTTCTCAGCTTTCGTTGGGCGTTTCTTCTTCTTATCAATATCATTCTTCAGCTACTCCTCACTTTCTTTATCAAATTTCACATCTTTTTGGGTCGGAGTAGGATCTTTCAACACTTTCCCACTTCTGAAGGTTACAACATTCACTGTTTCTTTAGATCTCACTTAGTATCATATGGGAGAATTCATGGAACCCGTTTAGATAAAATTGTTGCAAGTTTGTCAATGATCTCTGATCGGCTCCAACCCTACACCACTATATCATGGCGAGGAATGATCAATGCATCTTTTACTCGAAGGATCGGGATCGATTTCCACAAGGAGTTAATATTGGTTGGGAGTTGGATTTGTATCTAATCCAGCTATGCGTGTTGCTTTTAATTGCACTTCTAACCATGCTTGGATTTGTTTCTATACTACTTTTAATGCTACTGATTGCTGAAAATAAACTAAGTACAATATTTTTGTAAAGTTTTCTCAAGTGATAAAAAGCACTAGGAAAGTGAGTTACATCTAGGCGAGTATCTAATGGGATCTAAAATTTAGGATAAGCTTTTTATATTTGGGGTCGTGATATAACCTTTACACAAAATTACTCACTCTATAGCTCTCAGTAGTTTGAGTGACTTTGCCCTAATTGGCTTTCTCAAGCCCAATTGGGTGTTCAAACAATACAAGTAAAATTGGCTCAAGTCGGGTATTACTATCTCTAGGTTTAACCTTTTAATTGGGGCTATCAATCTCTTGAGTGCACTCCAATTCCTTGTTAGCCTAATTTTCCTAGACTTAGTCCTCTTTCTCAAGAAGAGTTTAAGTCATAAAGGCATGAATCAGTATTTGCAACTACCAATTCTACAATTAAAGCATGAATCAAGCTAAATATCTCTAACCCATACACAATTAAGCCTTAAAATAGAAGACCTATTAAATACCCACACTAGGGTTGGGCCAAAACCCTAGCTAATGGGTTTAGCTACTCATAATTAAGGTAGAAATCAAAGATTAAGATGAAATATAAGACATAAAAGGTTATTACAAGATTAAAATATAAGAAATTAAGCTAAAGCTATTCTAAAATTACTCAAAGTGGTAAAATGCTGCTGTTCACGAGCTCCTTAATACAAAAGATAACCTAAAAATGTGAAAAAGATCTATTTATACACAGCTGAAATTATAGAACAAAAATACCCCTACAGAGGTTCCGCTGTCAGCGCAGTACTGAGCGCCTCAGCGCTTGAACTTTTGTGGTCGTGCAAAAGGAAGAGCATACCGCGTTTCTTCCATTTTGGACTGGGACTCAGCTTGATTTTGCTAGGAGCGTAAAACAGACCGCCTCACGTTGTCTTTAACTGCGGCTACGTCAAAATGTTCGCGGACCGCGCTCTTCATTTGAGCTCAGATTTCCAGGCCTCTAAATCTCTATTTCTCCCTCAACGGACTATGCACCGCGGCCGCATCAAGTATTCCATTGCCGTGCTATTTCACTACGGTCAGCGATATCTGTTGTATCCCAAAAATTCCTTCTCTGAATCTCAATTCTACTAAGAGTGTAATTATAGCTACCCCAGCGGTGGACCTGTTATGCCCCACGGTATTACGTCGATGTTATGCTCTACAGTAATATATCGTGGTGAAGCTACGCTTTGTGGTATTAAGTTATGACGATGTTGCACCCTAAAGTATTGTACGTTGAATTTGTCATAAGGTAATTGACATCAGTCCGAGTAAAAGATTATTTGGATATCATAAGGATTATGCTATTTCATAAGTGATGAGTAAATTCGTGAAGATGAAAGGGCAAGCAAGCCAAATAAAATGAATTTTTCATTCAACTTTGGCATATTGGGATAAAATATGGGTCAAGCGTTAATAACCGATATTTACGGACTAGTAACATACAAGGTACCACATGACTATGATAGTAGGGTGTATAAATTGTATAAAAAAATAAGTAGAATTTTAAGTAATTTGAGTCAATTATTAATTATACGGGTAATTGGTTAATTACCAGGTAGCGAGATATTATCTAATTAATTAATTAATTAATACATTGTTGGATAAGAACCAACCACCCCATAACGTGGCAGCAATGTTGATATCTGTTTGACAACAAAGGGAAACACATAGTACTTAAGAAACCATTTGTCACCTAATCCGCGCACCTATCCACAAAAAGGTTACTTGTTACCAAAAAAAAAAGACTGAAGTTCTTTTTACAAAGACTACACCATAGAGAGAGAGCGCACATACAAGTGATTGAAGGTGGAGATTCCATGGAAAAATGACTTGTATTGCAATAATAAAATCCATTCGTGAATTATTAGAGTGTCAAACAATTACATGAGTATTTAAGTGTTGAAAAATCTTCAATTGCATGTCTAAATGAAGTACTCTGTGTTATTAGATGTAGCTTTCAAAGAAACTCCGATACAAAGAGAAATAAGGGGCATAGTTCAAGGAAATAAGCGACTCGGTGGGTTAAGAAAGAAATAGTAATACAGCATGACATGAAATCTATATTATTTTATAAGAATAGATGAAAGGAAAGAAAAGTGTCATTTTTATGTGATTGTTTAATGATTTGTTTACACGATCACTTAGCATATCAATATCAAGAAGGGTTAAGTTGTGGTATAATTTGGGAAATCAAGGAAGTTGGCAGATAGGTTGGGGTCATCTACTGTTTATTGTGCAAACAGTGTCACGATTTGTCTCACTTGGTATTTTCTTCGATATCTTTCTCAAGAGAATCAGTTCAGGTATGTTAAGGCTAAGTTCTTCTTTCATGTGGCATGATCTCGTCATTACATTCATATCCCAGAATTTACATATATTTTGCTAGTCTCGCAAATTGCATATATTTTTCTAGTGTTGTATGTTATAATATTCTCCTTATCGGGACTTTATATTCAGTTGAATATTTCCTTCTTCCAGTCAAAAGAGAAGAGAAGTTACATAAATACAGTATTAAAAGTATTTTCGTTACCATCGAGCTATAATCGATGGGCAGGCCCCAATTGGGCAACCTCTGATTAGATGGTAAGTTATATACCGAGCCTACTGTGGTCGAGCGCTTATAAGCTAGCCCAGTTGGTCGAGATACAGACCCTAGTATGGTCGAGCGCTTATGAGCGAGCCTACTATGGCAGAGCAGATATATATATGTATACCGAGCCTTATAGGGCCGGACAGTTATTTTACTTACTATATTGAGAGAGTTGAGTCAGTATCAGCATGTAAGCTTATCTTCAGATTATCTTTGACTTCCAGCTACTTGCAGTTAATATATTATCAGTTCAGTTTCAGCTTTCAGTATACTGCCTAACATACTTAGTAAATTATTTCGTACTGACGTCCCTTTTCTGGGGGCGCTGTATTTCATGCGTGCAGGTTTAGACAGACAGATGGGTAGAATTCCTCATCAAGTGTTTTCCGAGTTCAGCTTGATCGGTAAGCTCCATGCCTTTCGGAGTTGCCGGGTCTAGATCTTTATGTATATCTTGTGTATATATGTATATATGTTATGAATAGGTCAGGGAGTTATCCCGATCACAGTATGTCCATCAGTAGAGATTGTAGACATATCCTGTCAATTAGTGTAGTATGTTGGGCTTCCAGGCCTTGTATGTATATTTGGTTGATTTGTGAGCTGTAATAATTATGACGGCCTTGTCGGCCCAGTTTTATATTGACATTTAGTCAGCATTCGCTGTGTCTTACAATGTGGTCCATGGCCAACGTATGACATCATATGTTTAGATCCCCTTAGTTGCAAGTTGGTACGCAAGGATAGGTGAGGCACTGGGTGTCGGTTTCGCCCCCCAAGTTCGGGGCGTGACAAAGTGGTATCAGAGCAGTTCTGTCCTAGGGAGTCTACAAGCCGTGTCTAGTAGAGTCTTGTTTATGGGTGTGTCGTGCACCACACTTATAAGCAGGAGGCTACAGGGCATTTAGGATTGTCACTCTTTCTTCTTACTCTAGATCGTGTGGTAGAGCTCACTTATAAGAATTCAAGCTTGGAAATTCTATTTTATTCGTAATAAGACGATTCCTACATCCGGAAAGAAGGTTGGAAAGAGTGATAGTTGTGAAAGAGCTGAGTAAGAGGAATTGTATTTTTGTATGATGCCTACGATTAGTAAATATGAGATCTTTAGCAGATCGTGGGTGTACTTAAAGATGTAAGCTTCCTGATAAGAAGCCTTAAGGCAAGAATGCCTATCCAACTTTATGGTGAAGGACAACAATGAGAGATTAAGAAGATAAGTACAAGTTTCAGCAAGTAAAAGGAGCAAGGTGAAAAAGGGTACGAGGTACCCAGTTAATGAAGGTTAATAGCGGTTATAATTGAGGCAGAGAAACATAAGCTTTTTGAGTTATATTCAAATGTAACAGAAGTATATACAATTGGCCGCACCCATTCCAGATATGCCCTATGGGGGTTAATAGAAAATAGTATAAGAAGATATGATGGATGAATTGTTTGTGTCAGTTGACATTTTCGAAGGATATGGAAAACGTGCTAAGAGATCTCTTTATGAGACACCTAGATGGTTCACTCTAAAATAGTGCAGCCAGATATAAGTACTATAAGGACATGCACTATAAGCCTTGAAGGGATAAATATTAACTTAGTTTGGCTCGCATCCCTAGTAAAGAAAGAATATTAAGCAACTTGAAGAGCCACTGGATGGAGCAAAGGAAAGCTAAAAGCGAAAGAATGTCGTATTGAAGTTTTCACAAGAAAAGGGATATGCAGAAATATTAGCAGAGTAATGAGAAGAGAGTTAAGGAAGCATTATGAATAAGGTGTGAAACATGGATAAAAACGGTTGAGTGTTACAGAACCTATAGTCAAATGAAGAAAGAGATGAAAGGTGATGGGCCTTAAGACAACAAAAGAGTATAGTCCATAAGGTTGTATCCTAATTTCGAGAAATAAGTTTGTGACTTCAATGCAACTACAAGAGGGGAGAGTTAATCCCCAAAGTAATAGAAATCAGTATGGGTTGGTAAACAAAATAAACTAAATATGAATTAGGGACTGAATGATTGGAAAGTACTCGACATCATGGGAATTTTAGATTTTGTTCCGGCGGTAATAAAATGGACCACAAAAGAAAATTCATGATCAATTCAAAGAATGGTCATTCAGGGAGACGCTTCCTTAGAGCAAGCAATGTGAGCAAAGTTAAGCTTAAGAGACTGTATGTTCCAGTTATGCTAAGTGTCACCCTCGCGAGTAAGGGAATTTGTCATCATTCGTATAGAAGGATTGTCGCAAGGCGAGTAAGGATCATTGATGTTGAGAAACGACGCCAAAGATGAAGAGGTAAAACATCTATAGCTAGATCCTCGTGACTTCAGCTTTTAGTACACCCCTAAAGGGGGAATATGGAGTGACGTGGCATTAAGTCAAAATTAAGTAGTTCTACTGAGTGTAAAGGAAGAATGCGATAAATGAAAGAGGAATTAGATGTCACTTATCCAAATCTTACAGATATGCTACGATTCAAGAATATTGTGCAAGCACGACATCAAGGAAAAGAAGTAAAGGTTCCTGCCCAAGCTATTATTAACAAATAAGGAGCCAGTGCGAGACGTAAGTTAAGACAAAGGAAATAACCCAAGAAAGACTACGAGGAATATTGATATGAGAATGGGCCAACGAGTAGTTAGTAATTGGTCAGGAAGATCCCAGTTATGGCTAAGCAGAAAGTTATAGATGAGTCATCAGATCGTGTAAGATAAAAATAGTAGAACCCAACATGGAGAATTCAGCCTCGAAGAATATCATTATAATACTTGAGATATATTCATATAGGAGTTGGGGAAGTTAAAAAGGTACTGTATGATTGTTACGGCAATAAAAGAGAGTGCCACTAGGAAGAAAGTCAAAATATCAGTCCAGAAGCAACCCCACAAGTACAAGGGCATGGAGGTAAGTAACTACGGATAAGAATAAGCAAGGAAGGACATTAGAAGGTCCGTCAAGTATACAATGTAATAAGCTCACATCTTTACAAGACTCAAGAGTCCTCCCTAAGTACCACAATGAAAGACTAGTTGAGGAAATAAGGAAGAAGGCTTCAACCAAAGCACAACGACCTAAAGAGGAAATGGTCGTGTAACAACAGTCTCACAACAACATTGGAAGCACTCCAAAGGAAAGTGGCACCTACCGTGCCTAATGAACGGGAAGTAAAATTAAAATTAATAATCGAGATCATATGAGTTGTATGAAAACTCTAGCAAGTGTGGGCACTAAGATAAGCTAAGTATGGATACAACAAGGGGCAGAAAGACCAAGAAATATAATTGCACACATTTAAAGAAAGCTGAGATGGAACGAAGGGGATTATTTGATCAATGATCCAGAGTTAGTACGTTATGGATACACTCAAGAATTTGGAGCATTATACATATAGCATATTTGTTGATAATCATACAATTATAGAAGACTCCGATATAAGTTAAAAGAAAGAATTGAGCCCAGGGCATAGACAAATGATTGAATTGTTAGAAGATTGTACCATGGATATTCCATAACGCCCATGAAAGGCTAAGGTAATAACTGATACCATTAGCCACAGATCGGCAGATAGCTTAAGCCTACGTAAAGGCTGATTAGAAGGAAGAGGAAACTAAAGAATTACATCACCTAGGTAAATCAGGGGTTTGATTATTGGACCTAGAAAAATTATAGAAGTTTTGCTTGAGAACATGACAGAATCACTCTTAATATCAGATGTTCAAGAGAAATAACATAACAACCATAATCTATAATGGCTCTACAAGTAAGCCAGTTAGAAGAAGTACCGGCCTCATAAGAAGTCAGTACGAAGCTCTCACTGGATTGTGTATGTACCAGAGGTGCGAGTATTATAATAGAGATTCAAGTTATGGACGTGAATTACATCTAGGTGGAAGGGAGGTCACAAAAGAGATAGAATATACGATGCGAGATTTTAAGGTAAGTGAGGTGAAGGTGAACAACGTACAAGATACTCAAAGGCAGAAGATCATGAATAGTCTATACTTCAGATAGAAGCTATAAGCACGGGGATCCTATAACCGAGAATGATAGTGGCATAGTCGGCAGCATGTCTTCCAGCCAATGGTTTCTAAATACTGAGAAGTCTAGTTAAGAAAGTAGAGAAAAGTTGGAGACGATGTGATGTCTCGCTTGACGTTCCAGAATAATATAAGGGAATCTATGGTGCAAGAAAGTTGAAGGAAGTTTATAAATGGATATGTATAGGTCGCCCAAGCTGGAATAAGCAACGAGAGTAAGATCGGATTTGGTAGCAGACCTCATCAACAATAAATTAAAGTAAGAATTATGGTAGTAAATTCATACGGATGGCTAAGTGGACCTATGCGATGAGATATAGCAATATTCGTGAATTCAACAAAGTATCGATCAAAGGACTTCAGTATACCTAGAGAGGCCCAAAGAGGCATCCTATTAAGCCTTGTATATACAAAGTAAGGCCTAGGGATTGACTAAAAGATATAAGTTATGAAAATGATAAGTGCATCAGACAACATTCGAGGACGAATGTTCCAAAGGGGGGAATAATGTTACGCCCTGCAGTATTATGTCGATGTTATACTCTACAGTAATATATCGCGGTGAAGCTACGCTTCGCGGTATTAAGTTATGACGATGTTGCACCCTAAAGTATTGTACGTTGAATTTGTCATAAGGTAATTGACATCAGTCCGAGTAAAAGATTATTTGGAGATCATAAGGATTATGCTATTTCGCAAGTGATGAGTAAATTCGTGAAGATGAGAGGGGAAGCAAGCCAAATAAAATGAATTTTTCATCCAACTTTGGCATATTGAGATAAAATATGGGTCGAGCGTGAATAATCGATATTTATGGACAAGTACCATACAAGGTACCACATGACTATGATAGTAGGGTGTATAAATTGTATCAAAAAATAAGTAAAATTTTAAGTAATTTGAGTTAATTCTTAATTATACGGGTAATTGGTTAATTACCAGGTAGCGAAATATTACCTAATTAATTAATTAGTTAATTAATTAATACATTGTTGGATAAGAACCAACCACCCCATAACATGGCAGAAATGTTGATATCTGTTTGATAACAAAGGGAAACATGTAGTACTTAAGAAACCATTTGTCTCCTAATCCGCGCACCTATCCACAAAAAAGGTTACTTGTTCCCCAAAAAAAAATACTGAAGTTCTTTTTACAAAGACTACACCATAGAGAGAGAGAGAGAGCGCGCGTACAAGTGATTGAAGGTGGAGATTACATGGAAAAATGACTTGTATTGCAATAATAAAATCCATTCGTGAATTATTAGAGTGTCAAACAATTACATGAGTATTTAAGTGTTGAAAAATCTTCAATTGCCTGTCTAAATGAAGTACTCTGTGTTATCAGATGTAGCTTCCAAAGAAACTCCGATACAAAGAGAAATAAGGGGCATAGTTCAAGGAAACAAGCAACTCAGTGGGTTAAGAAAGAAATAGTAATACAGCATGACATGAAATCTGTATTATTTTATAAGAATAGATGAAAGGAAAGAAAAGTGTCATTTTTATGTGATTGTTTAATTATTTGTTTACACGATCACTTAGCATATCAATATCAAGAAGGGTTAAGTTGTGGTATAATTTGGGAAATCAAGGAAGTTGGCAGATAGGTTGGGGCCATCTACTGTTTATTGTGCAAACAGTGTCATGATTTGTCTCACTTGGTATTTTCTTCGATATCTTTCTCAAGAGAATCAGTTCAGGTATGTTAAGGCTAAGCTCTTCTTCCATGTGACATGATCTCGTCATTACATTCATATCCCGGAATTTACATATATTTTGCTAGTCTCGAAAATTACGTATATTTTTCTAGTGTTGTAAGTTATAATATTCTCCTTATCGGGACTTCATATTTAGTTGAGTATTTCCTTATTCCAGTCAAGAGAGAAGGGAAGTTACATATATACAGTATTAAAAGTATTTTCATTACCATCAAGCTATAATCGATGGGCAGGCCCCAATTGGGCAACCTCTGATCAGATGGTAAGTTATATACCGAGCCTACTCTGGCCGAGCACTTATAAGCGAGCCCAGTTGGTCGAGATACAGAGCCTAGTATGGCCGAGCGCTTATGAGCGAGCCTACTATGGCAAAGCAAATATATATATGTATACCGAGCCTTATAGGGTCGGATAGTTATTTTACTTACTATATTGAGAGAGTTGAGTCAGTATCAGCAGGTAAGCATATCTTCAGATTATCTTTGACTTCCAGCTACTTGCAGTTATTATATTATCAGTTCAGTTTCAGCTTTCAGTATATTGCCTTACATACTTAGTACATTATTTCGTACTGACGTCCCTTTTCTGGGGTCGCTGCATTTCATGCGTACAGGTTCAGACAAACAAACGGGTAGACTTCCTCATCAAGTGTTTTCGGAGTTCAGCTTGATCGGTAAGCTCCATGCCTTTCAGAGTTGTCGGGTCTAGAGCTTTATGTATATCTTGTGTATATATGTATATATGTTATGAATAGGTCAAGGAGTTGTCCCGATCATAGTATGTCCATCAGTAGAGGCTTGTAGACATATCCTGTCAGTTGGTGTAGTATGTTGGGCTTCCAGGCCTTGTATGTATATTTGGTTGGTTTGTCACTGTCGGCCCAGTTTTATATTGACATTTAGTCAGCATTCGCAGTCGTCTTACAATGTGGCCCATGGCCAAAGTATGACATCATATGTTCAGAGCCCCTTAGTTGCAAGTTGGTACGCAAGGATAGGTGAGGCACTGAGTGTCGGTTTCGCCCCCCAAGTTCGGGGCATGACAGGACCTTTCGCGGTCGCTCTTTTCCTTTGCGGTTAGCGCTTTCATATCAGCTTTGAACTTGTGCAATTTTAACTCCTTCAGGAGTTGGTTATGGCTTTCTTGCCTCATTTTGACCAAACCCTGCAAACAAGCACAAAAGTCAGTTTTCGGTAATACTTTTACACATTAACAAAAACCTAAGTAAAAGAGAGCATAAGATAGGCTAGAATCCGTAGTTATCAACTCTCCCAAACTTAAGCTTTTGCTTTCTCAAGCAAACAAAGTAATTTCCACCTCCACAAGGTAAAGGAAAGAAGAATTTCAGCTGTTCTAAGGTGACTTCAGCAAGCATCAATTGCGACTAACAATTACCCTCAACACAAATGTATTATCAACAACACACAACCTTTTTAACACCATGGTTGTAGTGCAACACAAGAGAATCAAGAATTGGCTTAACTCATCAAGGAAGGTCACTCTACTACGTAGGTCACTATGAAACCCAAACTCTTTCTCCTTTACTCTCCATATGCAAATCTCACTTTAGATTATAGCACTCAGAACAAGGATTGTGAAAAAGCACACTCGTCTCTCACAAATGAAGGTCACAAGTCCGGTTCTAAGAATCATAAGCTTGCCCCTTATGTGAATCCCCATTAATGTAAGCTCACTCAACCCGAAATAATATAAGGCTTTTGCGGGAATGTAATGAAGGCTTTTGTTTCAAGGTAGGGTATATTGGTTTATGAAGGTTTCATCTTTACTTAAGCACTTCATTTTCTCATTTTGGCTCACACTTTTTTGACTCTTTGAGTCATTTTTCTCTTCCTTAGGGGACTAGAGAGACACACTGTCACTCTTTCTTGTTCATGACAATAATTTTTCTCCTTTCTAATCATTCCAAGCCTTTCATCATTGCTTTTATTGAATCCCTTCATTTTTCTATATTATTCACTTTCTTTTTTGACTTTTTGGCTTTTCTTTCTTTTTCTTTTGCCTTCCTTTTTTTTTATTTTGCACCTTTTATCACTTTTGCATTCCTCGTCTCTCCCCCCAAACTTATACTTTTTCCAATTGTGCTAAGAAAATATCGGGTGCCAAGAGAGGGTCATTTTAGAACAGATAAAGGTTTGTATCATGGTTATTGAAAGAACAAGGGCTTCGGCTCAACGAGGTTGACTAGGGATATTATATTTGGTGGGCTATGGATGCTTTCAAGTTCCAATTTGGATCAAGGAGAGCCTATAATCACTTCTCAAGTTGAGCTTCACTTAGAATTTCGCCTAAACAAGCATTCAAGGCAAGTTCTAGACTTATTGGCATGGGACTTGGACTTGCAAATCAATAACTCACCTTACAAGCTATTGGATTGCTAAATAGAACAGAGTCAAGGGCCCACAACAACCTTAGCTAAGATTGAGCAACACAAATGGTCCCGAAAAACCACTCCATAATTGTTTAGTCAACACAAGAGTCTAAAGGTCAAAACTAGCACCATTCTTTTCAAATCAACTTGTTGCTAACCATGAGGTCAAAGGTAAATGTGTTAGGCCCAAGTGAAGCTTTGCCTAAGACACTTTCATTCTTTACTACTATTTACACAAAAACATAAAGAAGACTCAAACCTTTAAGAAGGTTGTCATGCCATCCATCATTGGGAAGAGCCACCCGGTTCATAATAATTCTACCTTTGGAAAGAACCATGACATTAAGATAACCAAAGGCTTATTGATCACGAAAAACTTGTAAAAGTAGGAAGCTACAAATTGAAAAAGAAACTGCTGAATGAAATAAGAAGATATGCTATTAAGAAAAATTTCAAAAGAAGTTATAAAGTAAAATGCGGAAAGTAAACTAAATATGTACAATAGGGGATTGAGACGAATATACATAAACGGGGAATGAATATATACATGGAAAAGTGTCACGACCCAAACTGGAGGGCCATGACTAGCACCCGACCATACATGCCGAGCACTAACGTACATTTTATCTAACCTTTTTATTATCTTTTAGGGTTGACGAGATCAATATAAATGGTAGACATGGATCATGGACAACCAATAATAAAATATGATGGCATGAACATACATAACAGGGGATGACCAGACAATCAAGAAATTACATATAAGGTACGAGCTACCACGCTACCATGAAAGACTATACAACAAAAACCAGCCGACAAGGCATACCAAACTATACATGAGTTGACACCTGTCTATGAGCCTCTAAATGAACATAAGTGCTGCAACATAGCCAGAACAGGGCCCCGACATACCCATAATGTCTATAAAAAAAATTCATACCAAGACCACGGCAAGTCCGGAGAAGGGATCTCGCCAATCATTGCTGAACTGGACAACCTACTGTGGTGGGGGAGCTACACTTGCCTGTCTATCAGGGGCTGCAGCACGACATGCAGCATCCACAAATAAAAGGACGTCAGTACGAATAAAGTACTGAGTATGTAAGGCAAGGAACCATAAATACGAACAGTAATGTAAGCAGGGATAGATAATATACAACCTGGAACATCTGAGTACCTTTGAGGGCTATTGACATGAAATGCCTGATACATATGTATGTATACATAATCTTTTAAAACATATGCCTCTATGGGAATCATCATCATCATATCGTACCCAGCCATAATAGGCTCGGTAAAAAACGTACCCGGCCATCATAAGGCTCGGTAGAATCGTACCCGGCCATGTGGAGCTCGGTAAAACCCAACTGATTAGTGGTTGCACAATAGGTGTCGTACCCAACCGACTATAGTGCGGCTCGGTAGAGTAAAATAGATACATATATATAATGCATGCTCGACTCATGGAATCACATTCTAAACCTTTCGGAGTGACGTAAGGTCGGTATCCTTTGTACACATTATTAGGATTAACTCTACACTATGAACCTTATAGGAATCAGGAAGTACCAACAACATTGATAACATAAGAATAAGAGAAGCAACATTAACATCAATCGTTCCATAAGAGGGAAAGCAATGTAAGTACTGCTAGCTTCTAAGAGTAGAGTATCTTTGGAAGCTCGTTCATTACATTATGTACAATCGGAGTCGTGCAAAAGAAGGAAAGGGATAGCCTCACATACCTTGTATATACTGCCCAATCGCAACCTATGCAATTGTCACAACTCCTTAGTCTACAATAAGAGAAACGATACTATCGTTATCATTTCAGCGTCATAACTATTATGTATCGACCATAACCTATTTTACGCTGAAACGGACAGCACCTCCCCTATATATATGACTTCACACCATTTAAAACAATCACCAAACAGCCCAAACAACATCAATAATAAATATATTGAGCCTCCTAAAACAGTCCACGCACAACCTAATTACATCATACATACAACGGCCACCGTAGTCGTGTCAAACGACCCAGAAATGTTACGAATAACTATCAGCCCACAACCCTACATATATATGGTGTTTCTCCACACGCTTCCACCTCCAAAACTCCACAAAACAGTAGTAAAACACGCAGCCCAACAGCAACACAAAATAGTCCACAAAACAGTCCGCTACAAGTGAATAACTCTCACAGCTTCGATCACCGTCCCGTGAGTTCTTACATGTATTGAACGAATTACCATGAATTAACAACAGAGAAAAATGTATGAAAGATGGCAGTAACTTACCTTACTTGTTGGATAACACAAACCTTCCCTTGGTTCTTCAAACTCTAGGTTTTACCTTCAAATAGAACTTGAAAGAGAGGGAAAATCGATTAGGGTTTGTGTAGGATAGAGTTGCAGGGGTTAACTTTGGTTTTGAGGGTCTGAAATATGGATGAAATAACTAAGTTCATAACCCTTTAAAATTCCTCTCTTGGCCGACTTAGGTCTTTTAATTTTGTTCTATCATTTTGGCAAGTAGGTGATGCACCTACTTGTCATCTACTAATCTGCGCAGGCTTGTGAAAATATGAATATCTCTATACTCCAAGATCGTATTGACAAACGGTTTAATGTGTTGCAAACTAGACTCATAGATCTTTATATCGGTGGGTAGATCACCCCGTAATTCCTTGTAAATTAGGAGAAAAGCTTAGAAATATTTGACCTAATGTTTAAGTAAAATTATGAACCTAAGTTGCGACAACGTTTGTCGACTTTTGTTTCATAACTCGTTTGAATTCAAGACTTATGATACGGATATTATATGATTCAAATACCTTAATACATGACCTCTTGAGTGTATTAAGAACCTCTAGGTTTACCTGAAAATACGAGTTACAACATCCTTGATTCGTTTAACTTCTAATACTTGTTAATCACCCTTATACACCCTTGTATCACTTAAGACCAATAGGATTAACTTCTTATCATCTCAAAGGTAATTCCTTCTTGGATTTATGTTAACTAATATATGGCATGAACTAACGCGTGTGGATATGGGTTGTAACACCCTTCCCCCCTTAGGAACATTCGTCCTCGAATGTAAGGGTTCATGGGGAGTTTAAATCGTCGTGGATTCTGGCCAAGTTTCTCCCATAAATAGAGGACAAATTTGCAAGCAGTTAACTCAACGTATGGCATTACAAGAGTATGCAAAGCATTATGGACATGTACATTATCTGCATATCGCCATTTTGTATTAAGGAAGAGTATTCTCAAGTTATTGCTTACCTCATAGAGCCATTTCACCTTCCAATGTATCATGTGTTCCACCAGCATCCTTGTTATCTTCATTCTGGAATAGGTACGGGTATTTAGACTTCATCTCCTCTTCTGCTTCCCATGTCATTTCTTCCAAATTCTTGTTTGTCACGACCCAAATCCCGGTCGTGATGGCGCCCAGCACACTACTAGGCAAGCCCGACCATTATTCAACACTTAACCCAATTTATCAAAAATAGCGGAAAGAAATATCAATTAAGAAAGATTAAAGTACTGAAGAATTTAATAAAATACACAATATAATCTCACTAGGACCCGGTGTCACGAATCGGAGCCTCTAGAATACAGAATATCATCCTAATACACGGTATATCCAAAGTCCGATAATGCGGAAATAAAGAGATAGGATAGGAGGGAGAAGATCAATGGCTGCGAACGCCGTGCAGCTACCTCGATACTCCCAGAGGCTGGATCTGCTGATCAACTGGATCTACTGAGCCTGAGACTGCCCTGGATCTGCACACAAGGTGCAGGGAGTAAAGTGAGTACTCCGACCCAGTGAGTAATAAAAGTAACTACAGTCCGAAGATAAGAAAATCCAGTAAATACACAAAGTAAGCTAAAATCCAAATATACAGCAACATATGGAACTAAGCAGCTAAATAACAGTATAAATACAAATACATGAATGCAATGCAATGCATATGATGGTACATTCCAGTACCCACTGCGACATGCAGCCCGAGCCATCCATATTTATTTATCGTCGACGGCGCTCACTGGGGGTGTGTACAGACTCCGAAGGGGCTCCTACAGTCATTGTTACCTGACCGGTCAGCCATTGTTACCTGACCAATTTATATCATACAGTGCCATTGTTACCACTGTTCAAGTATATCATCCAGTGTCATTGTTACCACTATTTCAAGTATATCACACAGTGTCATTGTTACCACTGTTTCAAGTATATCACACAGTGTCATTGTTACCACTGTTTCAAGTCACTTTATAATCAGTCCAGAAAATAATATAATAAGCCCCTTGGGCATTTACAAAACAGAAGTTCCCAGCCCGGAATACATTTAAAAATATCATTTAAGTTTTCAACACTTAGAATTATGGCTGAGTTTGCAAAACAGCATTTAAAACCTTGGACTGAAATTAAATGATATGCAAATCATGCTAAGCAGTAATATCAATCCTCGAAGGATTTTACAAATCGGCACAAGGCCCCAAACATGGCATCAAGCCCAGTAATATCAATGAAGTATGTGTATCAATCACCAGTATAGTATAAACATCACACGGGATGGACCAAGTCACAATCCCCAATAGTATCCGACCCCGCACTCGCCATGGAGTGCGTGTCACGCCTCAATATAGCGTTACGATGTGAAAGTCCGGGGTTTCAAACCCTCAGAACAGCATTTACATCTATTACTCACCTCTAACCGGCCGTAGACTAGTCCGCAATGCCCTTTCCTCTTGAATCGACCTCTTCGCGCGTCGAATCTAGTCAAAACCACAATGAATACGTTATAATAGGCTAAGGGAATATAACCCAATCAAAAAGACTCGAAAAAATGTCGAAAATCCCGAAATTAGCAAAACCCGAGCCCCGGGACCACTTCTCGAAAAACTACGAAAGTCACATCACCGGATTCCTTGTCTCGCCACGAGTCCGTACATATAAAATTTACCAAAATCGGAGTTCATTTGACCCCTCAAATCACCAAATCTTATTTTCAAATCCCTAGGCCTAAATCCTCAATTTTTCTACAATTTTCATGCTCAAATCCATACATAATTGATGTACTTAACTCAAAATAGGTGGGGATAACTTACCTTCACATTGATGATGAAAATCCCCTCTTGAAGCTCCCCAAAAATCGTCCATACTTTGAAGAAATGAAGAAAAATGAGCTAAATCCGTGTATAAAAGAATCTGCATGTGCTTCGTCGAGTTGTACCTTGCACTTGTGCGATACAAGTTGTACATCCTATTAAAATTGTTCCTTGTCGGACACCTTCTGTTTAAACACTCATAACGTCTTGTATAAATATCCAAATGACAAACAATTTGAAAATTTAGAAACTAGACTCAAAGATCTTTAATTTGATAGGTTGTACACCATATAACTCTTTATATATCCCGAGATATGAGCTTCTAAAGTGCATCGCAAATTCTGCCGAAATTGCTCCAGCAGCCCTTTTCGATCCATCGTAACTTTCTGAGATGATATTCAAATCGCGAATGGTTTAACTTTCCGAAAACTAGAATGTATGGGCTACAACTTTTCTATTTTGTACTTTTTCTGATTTCTTATAGATTACAAGATATGAGCTTCCAAACTGGACTATTCGCAGCGGAATTTCTGCAATTTTATGCAATTTTTCCTAAGTCCGAAATCACTCCGAGACACCTCCGAAACACTCCCGAGCCCTCGGGGCTCCAAACCAAATATGAACACTGACTCTAAAACATCTCACGAACTTGCTCGAGCGATCAAATCGCCAAAATAACATCAAAATCAATGATTTGAGCCTTAAATCCAAGAATTCTTTCAAAATTCATAAACTTTCAAATTTTCCAATTTAAGGCCGAAACCCATCAAACAACGTCCGTTTGTAACCAAATTTTACAGGAAGCGCTTAACCAACATATATGACCTGTACCGGGTGTCGGAACCAAAATATGAACCCGATACCATTACTTTCTGATCAAATTTCATTTTCATTTTCCTTAAACATTTTCAGAAAATAATTTCACGAAAAAATTCATTTCTCGGGCCTGGGACCTTAGAATTCGATTCCGGAAACACGTTCAACTCCCATATTTTTCTATGGACCTTTCGAGACCAAAAAATCACGGGTCCGGTCCGTTTACCAAAAATATTGACCAAAGTCAACTTTAACAATATTAAATATCAAAATTCTTCAAATTTTTCACATAATTCATATATTTCAACACAAGAATATTCCGGACACACTCCTAAGTCCCAAATAACCTAACGAATCTATCCAAACCATAAAATTCGCATTTCGAATCCGATATCAAAATTTCCACTTCCGGCCAAATTTTCTCAAAAACCTTCAATTTTCCCTCTTTAGCCGAGCGGCTCCAAAATGACCTACGGACCTCCGAATTCACTTCCGATCACGCTCCCAAATCCAAAATCACCATACGGAGGTACTCCCAGTCTCAGAATCCCAAACGGACATCAATAACACTGAAATGCATTTTAAACCAAACTGATGCAATTTCTTCTAAAATGCTATCTTCCACAATATGCGCCAAAACGCTCCCGGGTTATCCAAAACCCGATCCGGGCATGCGCCCAAGTCCGAAATCATCATACGAACCTGATGGAACCTTCGGATCCCAATTCTGAGGTCGTTTACTCAAAATTCCAATCCTAGTTCATTTCTTCAATTTTAAGCTTTCAAAATGAGAATTTCCATTTAGATTTGACTCCAAACTTCCTGAATTTTAATTCTGACCATACACACAAGTCAATATACCTGAGATGAAGCCGCTCATGGCCTCAAACTGCTGAATGACGTGCCGGAAGCTACATCTTTTGTTCTCAGCTTGCGGACTTGTCGATCTAATATAGCCACTGGCACTTCTTCATATGACAGGTCCTCTGTAACTTGTACATCTTTGATAGGGACGACTCGAGAAGGGTCTCCAATACATTTCCTCAACATAGATACATGGAATACCGGGTGGACAAATTTCAATTCGGATGGCAATTCTAACTCATAAGCAACCTGTCCAATCCGTCGAAGAATTTTATACCACCCGATATACCTTGGACTTAGCTTACCTTTCTTCCCAAAACGCATAATACCCTTCATTGGTGCGATCCTCAGGAAAACCCAATCACCAACCTCAAACTCCAGATCACGACGTCGGACATCAGAATAAGATTTTTGCCTGCTTTGTGCCGTCCTCAATCGCTCCTGTATCACTTTCACCTTCTCAATAGCTTGGTGAATCAAATCTGGCCTATATAATTCTGTTTCACCGACTTCAAACCATCCAACTGGTGATCTACATCTTCTCCCGTATAGTGCCTCGTATGGGGCCATTTTAATACTGGAATGGTAGCTATTATTGTAGGCGAATTTTATGAATGGAAGATGGTCATCCCAATTTCCCTTAAAATCTAGAACACATGCTCGTAGCATATCTTCCAGTGTCTGAATGGTACTTTCAGCCTGTCCGTCAGTCTACGGATGAAATGCAGTGCTGAGATTCACTTGTGTGCCTAAACCCCTCTGAAAAGACCTCCAAAAGTTAGCTGTAAATTGAGCTCATCGGTTTGATATAATAGATACCGGCACACCATGAAGCCTAACAATCTCCTTGATATACAACTTCGCATAATCTTCAGTCGTGTAAGTTGTCTTAACTGGCAGAAAATGGGCACATTTTGTAAGTCGATCAATTATCACCCAGATGGAGTCAAACTTATGATAAAAACGAGGTAATCCAATAATGAAGTCCATATTAATCACCTCCCATTTCCAGGTCGGAATCTCTATATTCTGAAGCAATCCACTAGGTTTCTGATGTTCTATCTTTACTTGTTGAAAATTGGGACACTGGGCTACAAATTTTGCAATAGACTTCTTCATGTTATCCCACCAATACTGCTCCTTGACATCATGATACATCTTTGTCGAGCCGGGATAGATGGAATATCGGGATTGATGAATCTCATTCATAATTTTCTCTCGCAACCCTGCCACATTAGGCACACATAATCGGCCCTGGTATCTCAGTGCCCCATCTCTTCCGATCTCAAAAGCCATACTTTTACACTGCTGAATGCTCTCTCTTAATCGTACTAAGATAGGATCTTCATATTGTCGTGCTTTTACCTCGGCTACCAAAGATGATTCTGATGTATTCTGTACAGTAACACCTCCGTCATCAGAGTCTAACAATCTGATTCTCATATTGGCTAGCTGATGAAGCTCTTTAGTCAACCCCCATCTACCTGCCTCAATATGTACTAAGCTTCCCATTGATTTACGGCTGAGAGCGTCTGCCACAACATTGGCTTTACCGGGATGATACAATATCTCGACGTCGTAGTCTTTCAATAATTCAAGCCACCTACGCTGCCTCAAATTCAACTCTTTCTGCTTGAAGATGTATTGTAAACTCTTGTGATCTGTGTAGATGTCAACATGGACGCCGTATAAGTAGTGCCGCCATATCTTCAAAGCATATATTACTGCAGCCAATTCCAAATCATGGGTTGGATAATTCTTTTCATGCTTCTTCAATTGTCTTGATGCATAAGCAATCACCTTCCCATGCTGCATCAATACGCACCCCAAACCTATACCTGAGGCATCACAATATACCACATAACCTTCTGTTCCTTCAGGAAGAGTGAGCACTGGTGCGGATGTCAATCGATTCTTCAGCTCCTGAAAACTACGTTCACAAGTGTCAGACCACTGGAACTTGGTAGCTTTCTGTGTTAACTTAGTCAATGGTGATGATATAGAGGAAAACCCTTCTACAAACCGCCTATAATATCCTGCTAGCCCTAGGAAGCTGCAAACTTCTGATTGTGTTGTAGGTCTCGGCCAATTCTTTACTAAATCAATCTTCTGAGTGTTGACACTAATACCCTCGTCAGATATCACATGGCCAAGGAAATCTACTGAGTTCAGCCAAAATTCACATTTGGAGAGCTTAGCATATAACTTATGATCCTGAAGCGTCTGTAATACTATCTGCAAGTGGCCCACATGTTCTGCCTCCGAACGAGAATATACTAGAATGTCATCAATGAATACAATCACGAACACATCAAGATAGGGCCTAAATACAGTATTCATGAGATCCATAAAAGCTGCTGGGGCATTTGTTAGCCCGAACGACATCACCAAGAACTCAAAGTGCCCATATCTTGTCCGGAAGGCCGTCTTTGGAATATCCTTCTCCCTAACCCTCACCTGATGATACCCTGAACGTAAATCAATCTTAGAGAAATACTTGGCACCCTGGAGTTGGTCAAACAGGTCATCAATTCTTGGAAGTGGATACTTGTTCTTTATAGTAGACTTATTCAACTGTCGATAGTCGATACACATCCGTAACGACCCGTCTTTCTTCCGCACGAATAGGACTGGTGCACCCCAAGGTGAAGTGCTAGGCCTAATAAAGCCCTTATCCAGCAAGTCCTTCAACTGCACCTTCAACTCTCGCAACTCTGCCGGGGCCATTCTGTATGGAGGAATAGAGATCGGTTGAGTGTCAGGCAACACATCAATGCTAAACTCAATCTCCCTTTCAGGAGGAAGGCCTGGGAGTTCATCTGGGAAAACATCTGGGAATTCGTTGACCACAGGGATTGATTGTAAAGTAGGCGGTTTCGCCTCCGCATCCCTAACGCGAACGAGATGATAAATGTAACCTTTTGAGATCATTTTCCTTGCCTTAAGATAGGAAATAAACCTACCTTTCGGTGTAGCAATGTTCCCTTTCCATTCAATGACGGGTTCACCCGGAAATTGGAACCTAACCATCTTCGTACGACAGTCAACATTTGCATAGCATGAGGCCAACCAGTCCATTCCCATTATCACATCAAAATCAACCATTTCTAACTCAAATAAATTTGCCGAGGTTTGACGACTACAAATCATCACAGTGCAACCTCTATATACCCTTCTAGCAATCACAGAATCTCCTATCGGAGTAGATACCGCAAGGGGTTTACTTATCAATTCAGGTTCAATGCCAAACTTATTAGCCACAAAGGGTGTAACATATGATAATGTAGATCCCGGATCAATCAGCGCATATACATCATAAGAAAACATAAATAATATACATGTAACAACATCTGGAGACGACTCGAGATCCTATCGACCTACTAGAGCATAGGTTCGATTTTGACCACCACTCTTACTCGGCACTGCACCTCTACCTCTACCACGACCTGTCGACTGCTGAAAACCCCGTGCTGGAGGTCGAACTGATGAGGAAGAAGCAGACACAGATCTATTCGACTGAGCCATACTATCACCTCCCCTGTTAGGACAATCCCATATCATATGGCTAGGTTGTCCGCAAGAATAACATCCATCAGAACCTCAACAGCACAGTCCAAAGTGGGCCTTGCTGCACTGATCTCAACGTGGTATTATGGGTCTCGTCTGACTAGTATCCATGTGATGTTGCGAGCCTGATGCCTGCGAACTCTGACCTTGACCAGAATAGGTAAATAGATCTTATCGAGGCCTCTGAAACTGTGGAGGAGCACTAGTTATAGGTGGTGCCGAACTCCTCGAAGACTGGGGCCTGACGCTGCCTCTGAAGTCATTAGAATACCTTGCAAATCTCGCCCTCTTATGCTGGCACCTATCCTGCTCCCTATCTGCCCTCTATTGGCGCTTACGATCCTCTAGGGTCTGGGCATAAGCCTGAATACGGGAAATATCCATGCCCTCCACCAAGGAGGCTGTCGTGCACTCATTTATCAGATGTGGTCCCAATCCGTTCACGAACAAATGCACCCTATCACTCATCTCGGCCACCATATGGGGAGCATACCTTGCTAAAGAATCAAACTGCATATTGTACTCTCGCACACTTATATTACCTTGTCTAAGGTTCAAGAACTTATCAGCTCTAGCTCGTCGTATCTTAACTGGCAAGTAGTGACGAAGAAAGGCCTCAGAAAATTCCTTCCACATAGCTGGAGGAGCGTTCGGACCCCTGGATCTCTCCCAACTATCATACCAGAGAACCGCTAAATCCCGTAGCCGATAAGAAGCCAACTCTACTGCCTCTGTATCACTAACATGCATAACCCGAAGTGTACGATGAACCTGGTCAATAAAAGTCTGTGGGTCCTCCTTGGGGTCTGATCCGGTAAACACTGGAGGGTCTAAATTAATAAAATCACGAACTCTTGTACTAACTGGTTTCTCAGCAGCACCTGTATTCTGCCTCTGAGCCTGAGCAGCTACCAAGCTAGTCAATAACTGCAAAGCACTCCGCATATCCTGGTCTGGAGTGCCAGACGGAGGAACTGGAGGCGCTGGGTGCCTTCTAATATCCTCTGGAGGAGATGGAGTAGATGAGGTATGAGAGGGCATCTCACTTTGAGCCTCACTTTGTCCTGCTCTGACTTGGGGCACCTGACTGGTACCCTCTCCCGCTGCTGTATCAAGCCGTCTACTAATCGTTTGCTTCCTAGTCGAAGGCATCACTGAAAAAAACAAGGTGAATATTAGAGACGAACACTTACGACTCAACTCTACGCACGATCTAGATTCAGGAAGAAGGTAACAACCCTAGATGTCATGTAGCCTCCTGATTATAAATGTGGCGCGCTACACATCCATAATCAAGACTCTACTAGACACGGCTCATAGACAACCCCTAGGACAGACTTGCTCTGATACCAAGTTTGTCACGACCCAAACTGAAGGGCCATGACTAGCACCCGACCACACTTGCCGAGCACCAACGTACATTTCATCTAACCTTCATTATTATCTTTTAAGGCTGACGAGATCAATATAAATGGTAGACCTAGATCATGGACAACCAGCAATAAAATATGACGGCATGAACATACATAGCAGGGGATGACCAGACAATCAAGAAACTACGTATAAGGTATGAGCTACCACGCTACTATGAAAGACTATACAACAAAAACTAGCCGACAAGGCATACCAAACTATACATGAGCCGACACCTGTCTATGAGCCTCTAAAAGAACATAAGTGTTGCAACATAGCCGGAACAGGGCCCCGACATACCCATAATGTCTATAACAAAAATTGCATACCAAGACCAAGGCAAGTCCGGAGAAGGGATCTCGCCAATCACCGCTGAACTGGACAGTCTACTGTGGTGGGGGAGCTGCACCTGCCTGTCTATCAGGACCTGCAGCACGACATGCAGCGTCCACAAATAAAAGGACGTCAGTACGAATAAAGTACTGAGTATGTAAGGCAAGGAACCATAAATACGATCAGTAATGTAAGCAAGGATAGAGAATATACAACCTGTAACATCTTAGTACCTCTGAGGGCTACTTACATGAAATGCATGATACATATGTATAAATACATAAACCTTTAAAGCATTCGCCTCTGTGGGCATCATCATCATCATATCGTACCCGGCCATAATAGGCTCGGTAGAATCGTACCCGGCCACGTGGAGCTCGGTAAAACCCAACTGATCAGTGGTTGCACAATAGGTGCCGTACCCGGCCAACTATAGCGTGGCTCGGTAGAGTAAAATAGATACATATATATAATGCATGCTGGACTCATGGAATCATAATCTAAACCTTTCGGAGTGACGTAAGGTCAGTATCCTCTGTACACGTTATTAGGATTAACTCTTCACTATGAACCTTATAAGAATCAGGAAGTACCAACAACATTGATAACATAAGAATAAGAGAAGCAACATTAACATCAATCGTTCCATAAGAGGGAAAGCAATATAAGTACTGCTAGCTTCTAAGAGTAGAGTACCTTTGGAAGCTCGTTCATTACATTATATACAATCAGAGTCGTGCAAAAGAAGGAAAGGGATAGCCTCACATACCTTGTATATACTGCCCCAATTGCAAGCTATGCAATTGTCACAACTCCTTAGTCTACAATAAGAGAAATGATACTATCGTTATCATTTAAGCGTTATAACTATTATGTATCGACCACAACCTATTTTACGCTGAAACGAACAGCACCTCCCCTATATATATGACTTCAAACCATTCAAAACAATCACCAAACAGCCCAAACAACATCAATAATAAACATATTGAGCCTCCCAAAACAGTCCATGCACAACCTAATTACATCATACATACGACGGCCACCGTAGTCGTGTCAAATGACCCAGAAATGTTATGAATAACTATCAGCCCGCAACCCTACATACTTACATATGGTGTTTCTCCACACGCTTCCACCTCCAAAACTCCACAAAACAGTAGTAAAACACGCAGCCCAACAGCAATACAAAATAGTCCACAAAACAGTCCGCTACAAGTGAATAACTCAAACTCACAGCTTTCGATCACCGTCCCGTGAGTTCTTACATGTATAGAACGAATTACCATGAATTCACAGCAGAGAAAAATGTATGAAAGATGGCAGTAACTTACCTTAATTGTTGGATAACACAGCCCTTCCCTTGGTTCTTCAAACTCTAGGTTTTACCTTCAAATAGAACTTGAAAGAGAGGGAAAATCGATTAGGGTTTGTGTGGGATTTTTGGGGAGGAGTTGCAGGGGTTAACTTTGGTTTTGAGGGTCTGAAATATGGATGAAATAACTGAGTTCATAACCCCTTAAAAGTCCTCTCTTGGCCGACTTAGGTCTTTTAATTTTGTCCTATCATTTTGGCAAGTAGGTGATGCACCTACTTATCATCTACTAATCTGCGTAGGCTTGCAAAAATATGAACATCTCTATACTCCAAGATCGTATTGACAAACGGTTTAATGCATTGGAAACTAGACTCATAGATCATTAATTGTGTGGGTAGATCACCCCGTAATTCCTTGTAAATTAGGAGAAAAGCTTAGAAACATTTGACCTAATATTTAATTAAAATTATGAACCTAAGTTGCGACAACGTTTGTCGACTTTTGTTTCATAACTCGTTTGACTTCAAGACTTATGATACGAATATTATATGATTCAATTACCTTAATACATGACCTCTTGAATGTATTAAGAACCTCTAGGTTTACCTGAAAATACGAGTTGCAACATCCTTGATTCGTTTAACTTCTAACATTTGTTAATCACCCTTATACAACCTTGTATCACTTAAGAACAATAGGATTAACTTCTTATCATCTCAAAGGTAATTTCTTCTTGGATTTATGTTAACTAATATATGGCATGAACTAACGCGTGTGGATATGGGTTGTAACAAAAAGTAACTTTATATACATACAAAAATTGTAAAATAATGAAAAGTGAAAAATAAATGATAAAGTTATATACATACCAAAAGTGAAAAATAACGATAAAGAAAAATAAGTATCATAATTACAATCCAGTCACCAAATCAAAATAGGACCACCTCCCCCCCCCCCACAAATAAAAACTAGCATTGTCCTCAATGCTAAAAGCAAAAAAAAAAAAGATCAAAGAGGGGTTAGAGAGTAATGAAAACTCACTATTTTTCCTCTATATGCATGGGGTCACTGGCTGGGTCCTGTAGCTGGACTGAGTTACTTCCCTCGGGGTCCTCCAGCTCAATCTCTAAGTCACCAGTTTGGGGAATCACCCCTCTCCTCATGAGCTCTCTATCAGCCTCCTACTCTGGTACATGTGTTGCCTCAACTACTGGGACTGGCTCCTCCAATACTATGTCCAATGGGATGTCACCAGCTGATCTAATCTTTTCCACGTCCTTCCTCAGCAGCTTTACCGACTCCTTTGAAGCTCGAGTCTTCTTCATTTTCTTTGTTTGTTTGCTCAGGTCCGTGATTGCTTTTCCTTGTGCTTCCAAAGTGGCCATGATTAGCTTCTGGTTGTCCAGGAGCTTCTTCTGGTTGTCCAAAAGTGCCTTTAGTGATTCCTCTACTGAAGCAGGCACCTGAGGTTGTGCCGAAGTTGACTGAGCTGCCACTGTGCTGGATAAGACAGACAGCTTTGATGTAGCTGCCTGCATCTAGTTATTGATAATGGACAGAGTTTGGTTAACCCTCAGTGCAGTCAGAGGGTATGCTGATGAAGAAGGCATCGAAAAGGGAATTGAAGTAGATGGTCTAGAGGGAGGATGTGATATGGCAGTAGGAGGCTCGGAACCAGTGGCCACTACCCCTGGCTCTTCATACTGGCAAGTGTAAATGGAGGCTTTGCCCTTGGACTTGGGGTTGTCTGAACCCTGAAGGTTGTACCAGGAGAATGGTCTCTTTGGTTTCACCTTGGTGTCAAAGTCCCTTCCTTTGACTTCCTGATCCTCCAGATACATAGTGAGGATGTTCGGGAAAGGGTATGAGCTTTCATTCTTTTTAACCACTCTGGTGATCACCCTGGACATAATATTCCCGACATTGATCGAGTACCCCGCCATGATGGCCCCTACAATAATAACCCAGGAGACCGGCATATCACTGTCATGTGTAGTGGGGTCTAACCAGCTGCACACAAAAGTCTCCCAACCTTTCGGCTCGAAGCTCAAAGTGTTCCTGTAGATCGGGACCCCAGGTGTCAGCCACGCTAGAGTAGTCCCCCGGGAGAGCAATCACTGATTCCAACCATGGGCAGTCTAACTCATCCATAGCCACCTTCTTTAGATACAAGGACTCATCCTCGTCATTGAACCCAGCATAATCATTCAAGGTTTTGCCATCAAACTTAATTTTCTTATTCCGAACTTTTGTCAAAAATGTGCCCTTTTTGATGTGGGAGACATTGGTGTAAAACTCCTTGACCAAGTGTTCATTGGCATCTGGTAAGTTGCTGGTGAAGAACTGCCAACCCATTCTCTCATTGAATTGCCTCTTGATATTTGGGTTGTGAGGTAGCAGATTTCGCTCAATGAAAGCCCTTTCATGTGTAAGTGACCTCTAAGGCCACCACTCCCGAAACTTGTGGTAGGATTTTTCACTCACAAATCATTCTTGCCATACCACCGGGTTCCTTGTTCTCTCCAACCCTCTTGTCTGGGTATTACCACCCCTCCCATCATTAGGGATCTCAGCATCTATATCAATAGGATCATGTCTAGGTGGAGAAGCTGGAGGAGAGGTTGATGCTGAAGATTCACTACTTTCCTCTGAGCCATCAGACGACTCAGAAGAAGTAGGGGAAGCTGGGGGTGTAGGCTCATCTCTTAACTGAAATCTCCCTTCGAAGTCTGTGGGAATGTGTATTGGCACTGAGTCTTCTTCCGAAACTTCCCGGGAAGGGACATATTTACTACCCTCAGAATAGGATGCGGCTTTGTCCGCGGCTTTGATTATTTTTTGCAACTTCCCTATCAATTTTCGGACCGCTAGTGGTAACTTGGTCCTTCCTTGTCCTCCTCTTCCCCTGCCTCAGGAGGATTCAGCCCTCCCTTTTTGTGTATCACCGGCACCTCTAGATTGTACCATTGTCTGCATAAAATAAGACATTAAACAACATCAGAACAATGTATCAATTATATGGTTAAGCATTGAAGTTGAAGCTAAAACATTGCATGTGGAAATAAAGCATAGCAGAGGACTAGCATTACTGCCTCTCAGAATCAGGATCCGCTGACTGCAGAAAAAGAGGCGCGGTCGCAAAAAGGTAATCGCAGATCGCGGAAAAAGCACCGCGTCCTTGAAATGTTAGGAATCAGACTGCCCATACTCTGAATCTGAGGTACCATTGAGAGTGGAATTTTGGGCGCAGTCGCGAAAGCTACTCCGTTGTCAGCGGAAAAACAAACGCGGCCACGGACCCAATTTTTCTATTTTCTGAACTTAGAATCTGATGTCCACGACAAAGGAAGCGCGGTCGTGTAAAGCAAGCCGTTGATAGCGGAATTTCCACTGCTGACCGCGGACAACCAATCATTCAACTCTTACACAGCATGAACATGGACATTGCAATTTGGACCGCTGTTCGTGGAATTCTACGACCAGACGGGCATTTTTGACTTTTCTAGACCTAGGGTTTCACTTTTTTAGTCATTAACAAGTATCATGAACATTACCAACCCCTACTAGACATTCACAACAAGTATCATCATGAATTTTTAGCCTCAACTAATTAACAACTACTTAACCCTAATTAAAACTAAAAGAAAAGAGGAAGAATTTAAAACTAAAAGAAAGGAAAAGCACAAATTTAAAAACAATGTGATGATTTGAGCATACTAGTAGTTTGATGTGTGCTGGAAATTACTTCTGATTAGTGTTGTGCAGATTGAGGCTCAAATTATAGGAGATGAACAGTGGCCTATGTCGTTTGAGACTGCAAAGTGCTAAAAAGGTAAAAGGAGGAGGGCCATCCTATTTACACTAAAACACTAGAGCCCATACCAACCTACCTGGCGCGGCCGTAGAATTCCACCGCGGTCCGCTCTTTTGGCTGTTCAAAAGAGCTGCCAGTTCAAAATTACCGCTGAGAGCGGAAAACTGGACGCGGCCGCGGAACAAGGTCTGCTGATCGCAAAAAAGCCACCGCGGAAGCAGTTGAAACTTCAGAGAGGTCATATTTTGGACTTTTCAAGTCCGCATCCGCTATCAAATATGCCCCCGCGAAAAAGCTTCCGCTGACCGTGGAATTTTGAGCGCGTTCAGCGGTCCAAATGCACACTTAGCCAAATTTTCCAGTATTAGTCTTGCACTGCATCAAAAACTCCTACACAAATATCACAACCAGTTAGTCCAAAAAAATCCTACACTAAGAAGAAAATGAAAAAGAAACAAATGAAAAACACATGGGTTGCCTCCCAAGAAGCGCCTGATTTAATGTCGTGGCACGATGCATGTGACCATCATCATTTGAAATTGATCAAGGCCACCACGTGGCTGTCATCAAATTTTCCCAGGTAGTGTTTGACTTGGTGCTCATTAGCTCTGAAAACATCACCATTTTTATTCTTCAAATCAAGAGCACCAAATGGAGTCACATGTACCACTTCAAAAGGGCCACTCTATTTTGACTTGAGCTTTCCCGAAAACAGTCGTAACCGAGAGTTGAATAAGAGAACCAAGTCACCCTCCTTGAATTCCTTGCTCCAGGAATATTTGTCATGTAAGTACTTCATCTTGTCCTTATACAAGGACGAGCTGGAATAGGCATGAAACCGGAACTCATCTAGTTCATTGAGTTTCTCTACCGGAGATTTGCTGCAACATCCCACTCAAGATTTAACCTCTTCAGCGTCCACATGGCCTTGTGCTCTAAGTCAACTGGAAGATGACATGCCTTCCCAAATACCCACCGATATAGAGACATACTAGTCGGAGTCTTATAAGCAGTCATGTAAGCCCACAAAGCATCATCCAGTTTCCTTGACCAGTCAGTCCTATTTAAATTGACAGTTTTTGACAACTCATGTTCTTTATCTCCCTTTTAGAGACTACTTGTCCACTAGCCTGAGGATGATAAGGGGTTGATACCTTGTGATTGATACCATACTTTGCAAGCAAAGTGTCACATGCCCTATTGCACAAATAAGAACCCCCATCACTGATGATCGCCCGAGGAGTGCCAACCCTTATGAAGACATCTTTCTTGAGACATGCCACCACACTCCGGGCTTCGTTGTTGGGAAACGCCACGGCCTCAACCCACTTGGAAACATAATCAACGGCCATTAGAATGTAAGTGTTGCCACACGAACTCACAAAAGGTCCCATGAAGTCTATGCCCCACACATCAAAAATGTCAACCTCAAGAATAGTGGTGAAAGACATTTCATCCTTCTTTGAAATTCCACCAGCTCTATGACACTCATCACATCTCTTGACAAGCTCATCAGCATCTTTATACAGAGTAGGCTAATAAAAACCACTTCTAAGAACCTTTGAAACAACTCTCGCCCCACCATGATGACCATCGTAGGGCGAGGAATGGCAAGCATCAAGAATACTCATTTGCTCCTCTTCCGGAACACATCTCCAGATCACACCATCATTACAAATCTTGAAAAGATAAGGCTCATCCAAATAATAATCCAAATTGTCCCGTTTAAGCTTCTTCCTTTGGTTAGAAGAGAGCTCACTCAGAACAATGTCGGTCATAAGAAAATTGGCCACATCGGCGCACCAAGGCATACTATTCAAAGAAACTGAGAGGAGTTGTTCATCCGGGAATGCATCATTAATTTCGAGACCATCTTTGGGTCTCCCAACCTCCTCCAAGCGGGAAAAGTGGTCCGCCACTTGATTTTCACTTCCTTTCTGATCAACAATCTCTAGGTCAAATTCTTGAAGCAACAAAACCTATCTCATCAATCTAGATTTAGAGTCCTTTTTGGTCATCAAGTAATGGAGTGTCGCGTGAGCAATATGAACAATCTCTTTGGCACCTATGAGATAAGTCCTAAACTTCTCCATTGCAAACACAATTGCTAGCAGCTCTTTCTCCGTCACCTTATAATTGACTTGGGCATCATTCATAGTTTTGCT
Organism: Nicotiana sylvestris; assembly: GCF_000393655.2. NCBI lineage: Eukaryota > Viridiplantae > Streptophyta > Magnoliopsida > Solanales > Solanaceae > Nicotiana > Nicotiana sylvestris. The sequence continues at coordinate 150,919,159 of NC_091060.1, forward strand.
TGCATAGTGCATTGGATGAAACATCTTGTTCACCCTTTGCCCCAAGACCACTCCAACGACAATGTCACTAGCATCACACATGAGCTCAAATGGAAAGCTCCAATTGGGTGCAGTGTGTCGCGCCCCCTTTTTCTTGTAAAATCGGGTTTATGACATTTGGGAGGATAACGCGTTCCCTTTTGGGAATTGGGTTTTTTGATTTGAAGAGTCGTCACCTAATGATTAAGTGCATTAGGACACTAGGAAGAATTTGTTTAGAAAAACCAGAGTTTGGGTAAGGGCTAAAAATTATCTCGAGGGGAAGGTGTTAGACACCCCTCAAGATCCACTAGTGTGGTTCCCGGCCATGCTACAATCGTGACTTAAGTACAAACAATAAATAAGCAATTAAGGATTTCAAATATGAGGGGTTGTCATATTGTGATTGCAAATAAGTTAAAGTTTAAAGAAACAAGGAAGTTGAAATTTTAGAAAAAGGAGTTTGAAATTTTGAAAGTAACAAAATAAACAAGTAAAGGGAAGGGGGTCCTAGGTTTATAAATAATATGGATCAAATCAATGCAATACCCGGTAATCACTCCTCAGAAGAGGGGTTACACGTGGTATTAGCGCACGGGTCATCATATCCATATCTACCATTTCCTACCCCGTTGAGCTATTTAAACGCGGAATGGTTTCGTTACTTATTGCATGCTAGTATCTGCCCCAATCCTATCAGTCCCAGAAGCATTTGGGACTACTAGTCCTAAAGGGAAGGGAAATGTGGGTTTTGTGTGGTTTAAAAGGATAAAATTCTAAAGCGACAAACAAAAACACATAAGGCAGATTATGGGAAACACATAACAATTTAAAAGGCTCAGATGGGCCTCCTCACTTAAAGACAGATTGTTTGGCATGTCTTGCATATACTGGTTATGGTCTGAATTAATTTTAAACGTTAAGGAGGCAGATTGGTCTAGTACACATTTCAGATAAGAAACTGGAATCAGACCTACCTGCTAGTTGGAATTAACAGAGTCTGATTCAATTAGCTAATTTTACCTTGTAGCTTGCCTAAGTGAACCCTACAAGCATGACATATGATAATCCAGAAGTGAACTGATTTTTACAAGAAGAAGGCCTGTTGATTATAGAAAACATAAGTTCTGCAGACATTGAGTAACGTTACTACTGATTTTAGACTTATAAATGATTCAGATCAGTTGGTTACTCCTATAGATATGTTTCTAAGCGTTATTAAGTTTAACCTTTACGAAAAATGCAGAAATCCTATAGGCATAGTGTTTAAAACGCTGATTTTTATTATTTAAGCCTATAAATGCGTTTGCCTAGTGATAGATGCATATGCAAAATTCAGGAAACTCTATAGACATGTTCTCTATATGATAGGCAGAAACGCAAAAACCTATAGACACAGTCTCTATGTATGAAATGCAGAATTCATAGACATGGCATCTATGTATGAAATGCAGAGGCTATAGACATGGTATCTATGTATGAAATGCAAAACCTATAGACATGGTTTCTATATGAAAAATGCAGAAGTGCAGGACTTGTAAACATGATTTCTATATGAAAAATGCAGAAGTGAAAACAGGACATGATTGCAGCAGTAAATACTTAAGAACATGATATCTACCCTTATGCATATATGAGTGACCCTCCCCTTTTCACTAAACCCCCATAAGTTATTACAAATTATTACAGCCTAGAATGAATAAAGAAAAGTAAAATAAAATTACACCAGAAAGCTAAAAATCCCAACCAAGGAGAGCCTGATTCAGACTTCGGTCTGAAGCATAAAGTAAACCAACTCCAAAGATCAAATTCCAAAGCCTTTCTCCTATTGGGGATGTGTCAGAGTTCCCTAAGAGTCTTAAGTGGACTCCGGGCAGTGCTTACACCCAAATATATTGCATAATTGGATTATAGTACAGTGTGGAAGGGCCATCCCTCAAATGTCCAAGTTTAGAGGGAGCTCAAGGTCCCAAAGCAAGGCTCATAGGAGGAGGGCAGAACATAGAATCTAAGAGAGTGCAAGTGCATAGAGGGGATTTTGAGGAAAGCCAAGACAGGCTGGTGGTCATACCCAGCAATTGGAAAAGCTGGCACACCCTAACCAGCCTGTTAGCCATATTGTTTGGGGTTAGGATCCATTAAAGGATCAAGTCCAGACATAAGCAACAATTTGGATGTTGCCATGCTTTGAACTTTAACTCAAATACATAGTAGGGAATAAGGGTATGGGGAATTCACGCAGCAACAGATTCAAAGAGACAGCATATTCAATACAAAACATAAACAGCAAAGTAGACAAGATTGTTGAAACTGTAAAGCAAACACATAGTGATGAAGCTGAAAGTTAAATTAGAACATACCAGTTTCAGGGAAATAAGAAGAGAAGAGCAGTAGTAAAGCCAAATTGCAAACACACAGCTAGAAGATTTTAGAAGAGAGTAGAGTGTAGAATTGAAATGTAGGAGTATTGAAATTGAAAGTGTTCAATAAGTGTTGTTAGAGTATTGAACTCAAGGTCTTAAAGAGTATTGAATTGGAAGTGTCTAAAAGTGCAGAAAGGTCGTGCCCTTTATAGTGCAGAAAGCAAGTAAGAAAAGGTAAGAAAATAGTTTCGAAATCAATCACATAGGGTCTCCCTTCAATTAAGGGATTCTGATTTCAAACGGGCAAGATAATTAAGGAAAGATTTTGATCAAAATCTTTTCCAAAGTAGCACAAGAAGGGTAAATACACAAAAGTTATTTAAGGCAAAGGTCCAGTGGTACATGGTTTGTGCAAATAAGGAAAGGAGATCACTCAACAGCCAGTAAAATCAAAATTGCAGGCCTTGTTCGAATGAACCAAGTCAGGAAAAATGAGAAAAGTGTTTTACTTAAGGAAAATTAGTAACAATCAATCAAACCTTATTAAGAGGAATTCCGAATCAATCACAAGTTGACAAAACCTTTTGAAGGCAAAATTCCTCATATATAAAGCATACAGACATATCGAACAAGAAAGAACTATCATGCGAAAAAGCCTAGTATACAAGAGTTTTGGGTCATAACAAAGAGGCTCAAATCCAGTACATAAACTCAGAATGAGTTTGAGTGTGTCTAGGGTCTCAAATAGAACCCTAGTCCAAAATACAAGATCAAACTCACCAAAAAACCACCAAATCCCTGGGTTTTCAACTCGATCAGATATAGAGAAGACAAGACAAATAACTAAAACAGGCTCAGAGGTCTCTTTTAGGGATTCATGTGAAAACAAACAGATAAAATAGCAGGTTCAAGGCAAATAGAATGAAGAACTGATTTAAAGCATAAAGAACATGTTTTAAGAAAGTTTGGAACTTAAACAAGTTTCAGAAGAGAAACGAGATAGTATAGCACTTAAGAGAACAGTAGAGGAAACATGTTTAACAAAGAACTCAAACAAAATCCAAAAGAAGGCAACTAAAGACCTAAAAGCTTAGTAGAAAATACAGTAAAGGAACATAGGGGTAAACGAACACATATGATAAATATGTGAAAGCATGATATAGAAACCAGTAGAAGAAAGAATGGAGCACAATAGAACGACGTGCAAAATAAGGCAAACATAAGCACACAGGAGAAGGACATGCGAGGTAGGAAAGAGAACATAAAAATATAGCATAGACAGATTCACACAAAGAGAAGAAGAAGAGGAGTCAAAAAATATTTTAAAACCTTTTCAGAGACCCTAAATCGAAGAGAAGTAATTTTTGAATGAAAATTAGTGAAAACATTTAAGAACTCAAGTAGAGCACAGACATAGCATAGATATAAGAAAACAAACAGAGAAAACCCTCGAATAGCTTAGGGTTTCAGAGAAACCCTAGAAATGAGAAAGGTTTGGAAGAAGGTCCGATCTTGAGTCGGAGAGGTCATAAATAGGCTTCTGATGCTTGAATATGCCGGAGCCAGGCTGGAGAGGCCATAGAACCTTGGATCTGTAGAGATCTGAAAGGACACCATCGATGTCGGTCCTCGAAACTTCGAACACCCAGGGTTTAATGGTGGAGGAGAGTGAGTACAGGCCATCCATGGCCTGAGAAGCCATGGGTTCTGGTGAGATTGCGGTTGAAGGGGGTGAGAGAGGCTAGGGTTTTAGGAATCTTCGAGAGAGGAAGAGTATTCAAAGACGGCTGAGAGATGGAAATAAAGGGATTAGGGTAGGGTTAATGATTAAAAAAGGTAAGGGGTCATCGTGGCCGTTGATCTAAATGATCAACGGCCTAGATTGAAAGAAAGGGACAGGCGGATTAATTGGTTGGGTCAGGGGTCGGGTTAGATTAGAATTGGGCCGATCCAATTGGGTTTCAAAATTGGGTCAATTAGGGGGGGGGTCAATTTGGCTATGCTTGAAATAAAAATGGGCCAGGTTTTAAATAGCCAGTTTTTCCCTTTTTATTTTATAAAAAATAGTAAAATGATTTTGAAAGTAAATTAGGAGTATTGGATCAGTTAATAATATATAAATATTTATTTAAAAATGTTGGAACCAATTTTGTAATTATAAAATGTTATTAAATCTTAAAGTAGGCTAGAATTGCAATTATATGCAATTTAGCTTTAAAAATACCAAATAAATTTGTAAAAATATATAAAAAATTACGTTAACTATATTTTGGTATAAATATGCGAAATAAAACAAATTATATACCAAAATGATAATTTTGGGAATAATTATTGGTTTTTATACTGCTAAAATGAGGAATAAATTGATTAAAAAAATCTTTAAAAGTTGAGAAAAAATAATAAAACACTTGGGCATGCTTATATATGTGTACATATGTTATTTTGAAAGTATTTTGTATATGAAAAATATATAGAGAAAAATTGGGTATCAACAGCTGCCCCTCTTTACCCGGGAAGGATGAAAGAGTTGCCGGGTAAAGATATGATGGCCAATTTTGACCGAACGAGATGGTTTGAAGAATTTGACCGTGCTCTGGTTCCTGAGCTACCTACATTTCCCTTGTCTTACAGGAATCAGGCCATATGTAGTTCAAGATCCATCGGTGGAATATTCTGACGGAGGTTTTACAAGAACGGATGCGGTATTCAGGTCAAGAAGGATAGTTAAGGTCTAATCCGGGCTGTGGGAACTGGAGCGGGATCACTCCTGCTGAGACGGCCATTTCTAGCTGGTTTACCTACAAATGAGCAATACGAACATATATCGTGCATAATTTTAAACATGATGCAAGTTCTGTTGGACCATGAATGTTGTCTTTGGACGGTTAAGATGATGTCCTCAGACCATGACGTCCTGGGTCATGAAGCGTATAATAAAGGATTCGCATGCCATGAAATTATGCTCTCGGGCTATGAAGATGATACCTCTGAGCTATGATGCCTTTGAATAATGATATGCAAAAGATAAAAGGGGTCCTCAGGCCATGGCATGGCGTTCTCGGGCTATGAAAATGGTGCCTCCGAACAATGACGCCTTCGGACAATTTGGCGATATTTCAACCCATGCAGAAGGTGGCGATCTTTCAGCCGATGCAGATGTGAATAAGGTGGCAATCTTTCAGCCATGCAGAACATAAATAAAGTGGCGATCTTTCAGCCATGTAGAACGTAAATAAAGTGGCGATATTTCAGCCGTGTAGAACGTAAATATCGCCATAAAGTGGTGATATTTCAGCCGTGCAAGTGTAGATAGAGATAGAGCTAAGTCTCGGAAGGCAGAATAGTAGCTTTATGCAATGCAGAGAATGCAGATGGAGGTAGAGCTTAACCTCGGAAGGCAGAATGGTAGCCTTATGCAATGCAGAGAATGTATATGGAGGTAGAGCTTAACCTTGGAAGGCAGAATGGAAGCCTTATGCAATGTAGAGAATGCAGATAGAGGTAGAGCTTAACCTCGGGAGGCAGAATGGTAGCCTTATGCAATGCAGAGAATGCAGATGGAGGTAGAGCTTAACCTCGGAAGGCAGAATGGTAGTCTTGTGCAATGCAGAGAATGCAGATGGAGACAGAGCTTAGTCTCGGAAGGCAGAATGGTAGCCTTATGCAGTGCAAAGAATGCAGATGGAGGTAGAGCTTAACCTTGGAAGGCAGAATAGTAGCCTTATGCAGGAAGTAAAAATGGCAAATGGTAATAGAGTTTTCTTAGCTGATAGCGGATTGCGGTATCGTGATTGCTGGGGATATTGTGCCTGTTGGGGACAATATTGTGCGGATAGCAGTTGCGAGCAAGTGCAACGGTTTGGAGAGTTGTATTCCTGAACTTTGTGAGTGAGCGTATAGTACATTTGATAATTTTGCAACTCAAGTGCCTGCATCCAAAGAAAAATTGTGAGTTTATAAAGGGGGAAAAGTTAGTTTGTATCCCCACTGGCTTGCTTGACCTGCTCGGCTTTGATCTGGTGATATTGTACGTATCATTGGGGAAGCATTGCTAAACAAGGCAATTTTAGTAATGAACATGCATGATTTAGAAAAAGCATAATATAAGTGCATAATTAAGAATAATTTTCTTTAGATAAACCGACGACTGCGACATGGTTCAAAACATTGCAACTTTGCTTGCTCCGGAATTTTGAGGGTCCTCCTCAAAATTCTTCCCCAATTTACCGGGCTGCTGCTCCTGATGGCTGTTAATGATAAATGGCTAGAATCGACTTTGAAATTTTGAGGGTCCTCCTCAAAATTCTGCCCCAGTTTCCAATAGTGGGGAAAATGGAAATTTTATTGAATTGTGACTGAACCCATAGGGCTGCATACGTATCCCCTCTTAAATGGGAATTACGTCAGGCATAGTTCAAATTACATCATAAAAGAAAGCATAAAGGTTACACATAGTATCGCTTGACTGCGTCTGAATTGATCGGCTTTGGCCAAACTTCTCCGTCCATTTCTGCAAGTATGAGGGATCCTCCTGTCAGAACCCGATGAACCATGTACGCACCCTGCCAGTTGGGAGAGAATTTCCCTTTGGCTTCCTCTTGATGCGGAAAAATTTTCTTTAACACCAACTGCCCCGGTGCGAATTGTCTCGGCTTGACTCTTTTGTTGAAGGCTCTGGATATTCTGTTCTGATAGAGCTGACCGTGGCAAACTGCATTCATTCTCTTTCCGTCTATAAGAGCTAGTTGCTCATAACGACTCTTCACCCATTCTGCGTCGTCGAGCTCTGCTTCCTGTATGATCCTTAAGGAAGGAATTTCTACCTCAGCGGGTATGACTGCTTTTGTACCATATACCAACATGTAGGGAGTTTCCTCAGTTGATGTGCGGACTGTGGTGCGGTATCCCAATAAAGAAAATGAGAGCTTCTAATGCCACTGCTTATGCTTCTTTATCATTTTCCTTAGTATCTTCTTGATATTTTTGTTGGCAGTTTCTACGGCTCCGTACATCTGAGGTCTGTAAGTTATAGAATTTTTGTGTTTGATCTTGAAGGTTTCACACATGGCTTTCATCAAGTCACTGTTGAGATTGGAACCATTATGAGTAATGATTGATTCTAGGATCCCAAATTGACAAATGATGCGGTCACGGACAAAGTCTGCCATAACTTTATTAGTCATTGATTTGTATGATGCTGCTTCAACCCATTTTGTAAAAGAATCAATTGCCACTAGAATGAACCTGTGCCCGTTTAATGTGGTGGGCTCGATAGGTCCGATGACATCCATTCCCTAAGAGGCGAATAGCCACGGCGAGCTTGTTGCATTAAGCTCATTTGGGGGCACCTTTATCATGTCTGCATGTATCTGACAGCGATGGCACTTTCGGACATACTGGATGCAGTCTGTTTCCATAGTCATCCAAAAATAACCAGCCCGGAGTATCTTCTAGGCTAAGACAAAATCGTTCATATGTGGAACGCAGGTCCCAGCATGGATTTCCTCTAGTAGCCTGGATGCTTCCCTTGTGTCGATACACCTTAATAATCCCAAATCAGGAGTCCTCCTATGCAGGATTCCTCTACTGTGGAAGAAATTGTTAGATAACCTCCGAAGTGTGCGCTTCTGAGTGGTGTTGGCAAGCTCTGGGTATTCTCCTTTTGCCAGGTATTCCTTGATATCATGAAAACAAGGTTTTCCGTCCGCTTCTTCCTTGACATGAGCACAGTAGGCTGGATGATCATGAATCTTCATCGGAATAGGATCAATGAAGTTCTTATCTGGATGTTGTATCATAGATGACAGGGTAGCCAATGCATAGGCAAACTCATTCTGGACTCTGGGAACATGCTGGAATTCTGTCTTTGTGAATCTCTTTCTCAACTCCTGTACATGATACAGATAAGGGAGTATCTTAGAGTTCTTGGTTGCCCATTCTTCTCGGACCTGATGTATAAGCAAGTCTAAATCCCTGATTACTAGCAACTCTTGGATGTTCATGTCAATGGCCATATTGAGTCCCAAGATGCAGGCTTCGTACTCGGCCATGTTGTTGGTGCATGGTAACCTGAGTTTGGCGGACACCGGATAATGCTGACCGATTTCTGATACTAGAACTGCTCCTATGCCAACTCCTTTGAAATTTGCTGCTCCGTCAAAAAACATTCTCCAACCATCATAGGATGCTGCAATGTCTTCTCCTATGAAGGATACCTCCTCGTCAGGAAAATACATATTTAAGGATTCGTATTCTCCGTCCACGGGATTCTCGGTAAGATGATCCGCCAAAGCCTGTCCCTTGATCGCTTTCTGAGTCACATAGACAATGTCGAATTCACTCAACAGGATTTGCCACTTGGCTAGCTTGCCAGTGGGCATGGGCTTCTGAAAGATGTACATCAACGGATCCATCCTTGATATGAGATACGTAGTATATGCACAGAAATAGTGCCTTAACTTCTGAGCTACCCAAGTCAGAGCACAACAGGTGTGTTCCAACAGAGAATACCGGGCCTCGTATGGGGTGAACTTCTTGCTGAGATAATAGATAGATTGCTCCTTCCTTCCCGTTTCATCATGTTGTCCCAGAACACAACCGAGTGCTCCATCTAATACTGCAAGGTAGAGCAATAGAGGTCTGCCCGGCTCGGGCGGGACCAAGACTGTCGGTGTGGATAGGTACTCCTTGATTCTGTCGAAGGCTTTTGACAGTCATTAGTCCATTCGCCAGCGGCATCCTTCTTCAACATCTTAAAGATTGGCTCACAGATGACAGTAGATTGAGCTATGAACCGGCTGATGTAGTTAAGTCTTCCCAAGAAACTCATTACGTCCTTCTTGTTCTTTAGCGGTGGCAACTTTTGAATGGCTTTAACCTTTGACGGATCCAGTTCTATTCCTCGGCGACTCACAATGAACCCAAGTAGTTTTTCGGCAGGAACCCCGAATGCACATTTTGCGGGATTCAGCTTCAAATTGTACCTTCTTAGTCTATTGAAGAACTTCCTCAAATCTTCCATGTGATTAGTGGCTTTCTTGGACTTGATGATGACGTCATCTACATATACCTCGATCTCCTTGTGTATCATATCATGGAAAATGGTAGTCATGGCCCTCATGTAGGTGGCCCCAGCATTCTTTAATCCAAACGGCATCATCTTGTAACAATACACTCCCCACGGCATAATGAAGGTCGTTTTCTTAGCATTTTCTTCATCCATCCAGATCTGATGATACCCAGCAAAACAATCAACAAACGATTGCAGCTCGTGCTTGGCGCAGTTGTCAATTAAAATGTGTATGTTTGGCAAGGGGAAGTCATTTTTGGGACTGGCCCGGTTGAGGTCACGGTAGTCGACACAGACTCTGACCTTCCCATCCTTCTTTGGTACTGGCACGATGTTGGCTAACCATGTTGGATACTATACTACTCTAAGAACCTTAGCTTTGACTTACTTGGTGACTTCTTTCTTGATTTTCAAACTCATGTCAGGCTTGAACTTCCTGAGCTTCTACTTTATCGATGGGCATGTCGGATCAGTTGGTAGCTTGTGCGCCACAATAGATGTACTCAAACCAGTCATGTCATCATACGACCAGGCGTGTCCTCATATTCCTTCAGAAATTCTGTGTATTCTTCATTTTCTGCCGGTGACAAATGAACGTTGATCCGAGTTTCTTTGACATTTTCTACATCTCCCAGGTTAACAATCTCGGTCTCGTCTAGGTTGGACTTAGGTCTGTTCTTAAAATCCTCAACCTCTTTAACAACCTCTTCTGGTATATCATCTTCCTCTGAGTCTGTTTGTCGCATTGTCTCGTTACATGTCACAGTCGTTGGTTCATCAAGATAAGTAATAGTAATACTGTAAATAAAGTAAATAAGAGAAAGTAATAAGAGTCAGATTCATAAAAAAAAATTGAAATGCTTTGAAAAATTCCATAACTATTTTGAACATTGAAGATCTTATTGCAAAATTTAAAGGCAAAAGGAAAGTGAACTAATAAAAAATGAAAAAATAGTGCATGATTCTTGTTCAGCCTTGCTACCCCGAGGCTTTTCGGACTCTGGTGGTTCTGATGGACCAATTATTGAGGTGCGCTCCTCGGCTCACGGCTTGTATGGAAGGGCCTTCCTCCCCTTCCTCCTCGAAAATGACACAACAATCCATGTCATCCTCTTCCAAAAACAAATCGCTCATCGCTGCCAGTGCTTCCTCTTCTTTTGACCCATATATAACATTAGCTAGCTGGAAAATCTACTCCAAGTGAGATATCGGGTGCTCTAGTGGATAATAAAGCCCGTGCCATGGCGGCGACCATTCATTGAACTCTTTCCAAGTATACTCGTATCCCAGACCGAAGGTGGTACCATGTTTCTTTAGCTTGACAGGCTTAGCGATCCCTTGTAGGTTCTTGCCAAGTCCCTTGCCTGGCTCATATCCTCACCAGTTCAATATTCTTTCTATTTTGTTGTCCCACCATTTATCCTTGTCAACTGCATTGACTCGCTCGATGTAGTGATACGTTTCTCCGCCTATCTTCCTTCTTCCTTGGATTGCTGGGATGGTCTGGCAACTGTATATGGGATTGCTACTGTCGCCGTGGATGATCACCTCTTGCTGATTCCACTCAAATTTCACTGCTTGATGTAGGGTTAATGCTACAGCTCCAGCGGCATGAATCCATGGTCGTTCCAAGAGCAAGTTGTAAGATGTCGGCACGTCTATTACTTGAAAGTTGACATTAAACCAAGTAGGCCCCATCTGTAAACACAGGCTGATTTCCCCATTAATGGCCCCATATTTGATCTCATGCAGCCATTTCCCTAATGTTCGGAGTGTTACCAGCGGACAAATGTTGAGGCTGGACCGTCTATCGATCAGGACCCTGGTGATAAAATAATCCTCGCATTGCACGGTGATGTGCAATGCCTTGTTGTGGCTTGCCCCTTCTGGTGGCAACTCATCTTCATGAAAAGTGATTTTGTGACTCTCCAATACCTGTCCCACCATATTTGCCATTTCTCCTCCAGTGATGTTGCTTGGTACATGTGCCTCACTCAGCACCTTCAATAAGGCATTCTTATGTGTGTCAGAGCTTTGTAGCAGAGCTAAGATAGAGATCAGGGCTGGCGTTTTGTTCAACTGATTAATGACTGAATACTCTTTGGCCAGTATCTTCCTCCAGAGGTCGTCGGGCCCAGCTTCAATAATGGCTGGCCGTCCAGATGCCTGCTTACTCGACTCGGCCAAGTGTTCTGGGGTATAAACCCTGCCGGTCCTTGTCATACCCTATGCCGCAGCTGCTTCTCCAAACTTGTTTTTCCTTTTCCTTCTTGCCTCAGCTGTGTAATCCCATGGTATGGCTTTTGTGTGGAACGGTGTTATGGCTGTCATTGCTACCAGAATGGGCACCCTTGCTTTGGAAGGTAATACAGCAACCTCAAATGGTACAGGTGCCTTTGGGGATCCAAACTTGACCTCAATTGGTGTTGGCGTATTTGCAGGGGGTGGTGCTTCAAACTCAAGTGGTACAGACATATTCACATCGGCGTCCCCAGAAGGCTGAATCTAGACCACAATCGGGTTAAGGGTGACTATTGATTTCTTTGGCTCGTCACCCTCTGCGATTAATCTGATCGATCCTTTGGGGTCCCAATCATCCTCTGTCTCAATTATGTGAATGCCTCCACCCTTGTGGTCTGGTACTGGGTTGTTGCGGACGTTCGGGGTAGGCTCTTTTGCCAGATGATCTTGTTGTCAATCAAAGCTTGGATCTTATCCTTCAGAGAGCGGCACTCATCAATGGTATGCCCTTTTATGCCGGAATGGTATGCACAAATTTTGTTTAGGTTGAACCATTGGGAGGGATTTTTAGGGGTTATGGCAGGGATAGGGTGACATAACCAACAGCTTTGAGCCTTTCATACAGCTGGTCAATTGGTTCGGCAATGGCGATATACTGTTTGGGAGGTTCGTGGTCGAAATTTGGTCGGGGTCTAGGAAAGTTTTGGCTAAGGGGAGGTGATTGATAGTGGGCTTGTTGGGTGTTGTAGGCTTGGTAGACATGTGCGGGTTGGGAGTATCTGGGTGAAGTAGGTTGATATGTGGGTGGTGGAGGTGATTGGTAAGTAGGTGGTGGAGCTTGGTAAGAGGGCGAGGGTGCTTGGTAATTTGGGGTAGGTTGATATGTGAGTGGAGGTATTGGGTAGGTTCGGTATTTGATTTGGGATTTTGTTCTCTGTGCAACCATCACAGCACTTACGTCCTTTTTCTTAGACGTGCCACCAGACTGTAAAGCCTTATTGGTAGCCTACAAAGCTTCAAGGTTTGTGACCATGCCACTTTTGATACCTTCCTCGATCCTCTCCCCCAGCTTGATGATGTCGGAAAATTTATGGCTTTCAATCAGCATCAACCTTTCGTAGTACTGTGGGTCTTGAGCTCGGACGAAAAATATGTTCATTTGTTCTTCTTCTAAAGCCGGTCTGACCTTAGCAGCCTCTGATCTCCAATGAGTGGCATACTCACGGAAAGTTTCTGTGGGTTTCTTCTTTAGGTTCTAGATATAGAACACATCTGGTACATTCTTCGTGGTGAACCTGAACCTGTCCATAAAGTTGGACTCCATACTCACCCAGTTCGACCATTTCTTCAGGTCTTGGCTTATGTACCAAGACAGAGCATCTCCCTTTAGACTCCTCATGAAAAGCTTCATGCGAATCTTTTCGTCCTTCCCTACTCCGACCAGCTTGTCGCAGTATGTCCTTAAATGGACTGTAGGATCCCCTGTACCATCAAACATTATGAACTTAGGAGGTTTGTACCCCTCGGGCAGTTCAAAATTTGGTTGTATGCAGAGGTCTTCATAGTTCAATCCCTTGATTCCCTTGCTTCCTTCAACACCCTGAACTCGGCTAGTCAACTTCTTGAGTTCTGCGGCCAGGTTCCTGATAAGGGAGTCTTTATCATTAGACTCTGGTATGCTTGAGACAGGTTGGGTGGAGGGTGGCATGGTTTCCACATAGATAGGGGTGTTATGGTGAGGGTGGAGATGATCATTTGCGAAGTTCAGTGGTTCAGGGATGAGTAGCAGGGTGTTGTTGGAAGTGTGGCAAGTGTTACAGTGGTGATGGGGAGCGGGATGGTTTTGTGGTTTTGGGATGTTTTGTGGAGGTGTGGGATTTTGAGTGTTAGGAAAGTTGATATCTGGGGTGGTGAGGGAAAACGACAAGCTTTCCAAATTCCGGACTTGATCAAGTTCCTCATGAAATTTCAGTAGTTTCTGCTCGAGTTGGGATGCACCTTCTTTGGAGACATGAGTACCCTGAGTGATTTCTACCCGTTCAACCGAGTTTTCTTTTCTGTTGTTGCTCAAATATTCCATTTTTCCGTGTTCTTATTTTTGACGGGACTAGGAGGAGGAGTGGGTGGAGGGCCCTTGGATCTTATGGAGTATGATGACAATGCCAGAGTGCACGAACTAACTTTTGGGGAGGGGAATAAAACAAAAGAAAAAACAAAAAGATAGCAAGTTAGTGCGGATTATAAGGAAAAGATGTTGCGATATTTAAACACATAGTGTGAGAATATAAACCGTGTCTTAATTTGGGAGCCTCGTTATGCCCGAGGTAGGCCTAGCGACAAATTGATTTGGAGAACTTAGAATACTAAATGCCTCATTTTATTGATAAAAAGCAGACGAATCCTAAAACTACACTAAATAATAAGGAATAAAATGTCACTACTGGCCATTGGCCTTATTGCATTTCATAAAGTAAAAGAAAACTCCTATCTATTTGGTCCCAGAAGGACCTTCCTCAGGTTGAATGCTCTCATTAATCAAATCCTCCAGCTCGCGTAGGTTCACCAGTAGAAATGCCTTTGCCATGTGTTCTCCTTCGTTTCCTTCAGCGTTCTGGCAGTCGGTGACTCTCTTCCTCACTTTCCCTTCCAATTCCAGCAGACTATACTCCAGATATTCCAACTCTTTTCTAGCTTTGGCGGCCCTCTCTTTCCACTCATTGATTTGGGTCATTTGATGGAAGACTTCTCCACCAGTCCAGCAAGAGTGAGGGTGTGCTAACCATACCGAAGTTGGGGACCTCGTGCCTCATGTTTCTGCAAGACAAAAGGGTTAGGCCCTTATCCCCGTCGGACTCGACTATTTAACTATCAATAATTGGCATAAGCAGCATTTAGTTCTCCAAATAAATGCACAGAATGTGGTAATGTCCGTTTGGGTTCCAAGGAAACCCAATGGACTTTGGACAAGGCTATCTTAAAGAGTCATTATGTGGACAACATAACTGACTCGGCTAGGTTTTGACAGTGATGCATGCACAATTAAACAGAGTAGGGTTTCTATGGGGTATTAGACTGGTACCCTTGAGCGGACAACTCAAGAGGGAAAGGCACGGAACCGTCGACTACACCGTTGATCGACTGGTTTTATCGCAAATACGCCTTTGCCAAATTTAGGGGGTAATAATATTGGAAGGGCGCAATCACTCATTATAAGCGTTGCTATGGTATTTTGTTTGGCACGAGTGGAATATGATGTTGAATATGCATTTACAATAATTAAACAAATTGTCATGTATTGCACATTCATAAGGTAATAATTACAATAATTGCTCAAAATTACAACAGTATTAAAGGAAAGCGGTAAAAGAAAGCATTAAGAGTAATAAAGAGAAGAAACGAAGAGCCAAGTCAGTTTTCGAAGTAGGAGAGCAAAATAAATAATTAAAGGCATTAAAGACATTCAAGGAAGCATAAAGTCACAAATAGCATGAAATGGTAAAAGCCTTAAAAAATCCCCAGCAGAGTCGCCACGCTGTCGCGCCCCCTTTTTTCTCGCGAAATCGAGTTTCTGACATTTGGGAGGACAACTCGTTCCCTTTTGAGAATTGGGTTTTTTGATTTGAAGAGTCGCCACCTAATGATTAAGTGCATTAGGACACTAGGAAGAATTTGTTTAGAAAAAACCAAAGTTTGGGTCAGGGCTAGAAATTATCTCTAGGGGAAGATGTTAGGCACCCCTCAAGATCCACTAGTGTGGTTCCCCGTCATGCTACAATTGTGACTTAAGTACAAACAATAAATAAGCAATTGAGGGTTTCAAACAAGAAGGGTTGTCACATTGTGATTGCAAATAAGTTAAAATTTAAAAAAACAAGGAAGTTGAAATTTGAGAAAAATGAGTTTGAAATTTTGAAAGTAACAAAATAAATAAGTAAAGGGAAGGGGGATCTAGGTTTATAAATAATATGGATCACATCAATGCAATACCCGGTAATCACTCCTCAAAAGAGGGGTTACACGTGATATTAGCGCACCGGTCATCATATCCATATCTACCCTTTTCCACCCCGATGAGGTATTTAAACGCGAAATGGTTTTGTTACTTATTGCATGCAAGTACCCGCCCCAATCCTATCAGTCCCAGAGGCATTTGGAACTACTAGTCCTAAAGGAAAGGGAAATGTGGGTTTTGTGTGGTTTAAAAGGATAAAATTCTAAAGCGACAAACAAGAACACATAATGCAGATTATGGAAAACACATAACAATTTAAAATGCTCAGATGGGCCTCCTCACTTAAAGACAGATCGTTTGGCATGTCTTGCAGATACTGGTTATGGTCTGAATTAAAATTAAATGTTAAGGAGGCAGATTGGTCTTTTACACATTTCAGATAAGAAACCGGAATCAGACCTGCCTGCTAGTTGGAATTAACAGAGTCTGATTCAATTAGCTAATTTTACCTTGTAGCTTTCCTAAGTGAAACCTACATGCATGACATCTGATAATGCAGAAGTGTACTGAATTTTACAAGAAAAAGGCCTATTGATTATAGAAAACATAAGTTCTGCAGACATTGAGTAACGTTACTAATGATTTTAGACTTGTAAATGATTCAGATCAGTTGGTTACTCCTACAGACATCCTTTCTAAGCGTTATTGAGTGTAACCTTTACGAAAAATGCAGAAATCCAATAGGCATGGTGTTTAAAACGCTGATTTTTATTATTTAAGCCTATAAATGCATTTGCCTAGTGATAGATGCATATGCAGAATTCAGGAAACTCTATAGACATGTTCTCTATGTGATAGGCAGAAATGCAGAAACCTATAGACATGGTCTCTATGTATGAAATGCAGAAGCTATAGACATGGTTTCTATGTATGAAATGCAGAGGCTATAGACATGGTATCTATGTATGAAATGCAGAACCTATAGACATAGTTTCTATATAAAAAACGCAGAAGTGCAAGACTTGTAAACATGATTTCTATATGAAAAATGCATAAGTGAAAACAGGACATGATTGCAGCAGTAAATACCTATGAACATGACATCTACCCTTATGCATACATGAGTGACCCTCTCCTTTTCACTAAAACCCCATAAGTTATTACAAATTATTACAGCCCAGAATGAATAAAGAAAAGTAAAATAAAATTACACCAGAAAGCTAAAAATCCCAACCAAGGAGAGTCTGATTCAGACTTTTGTCTGAAGCATGAAGTAAACCAACTCTAAAGATTAAATTCCAAAGCCTTTCTCCTATTCGGGATGTGTCAGAGTTCCCTAAGAGTCTTAAGTGGACTCCGGGCAGTGCTTACACCCAAATATATTGCAGAATTGGATTATAGTGTAGTGTAGAAGGGCCAGCCCTGAAATGTCCAAGTTTAAAAGGAGCTCAAAGTCCCAAAGCAAGGCTCATAGGAGGGGGGCAGAACTTAGAATCTAAGAGATAGGGAAAGTGCATGGAGGGAATTTTGGGGAAAGCCAAGACAGGCTGGTGGTCATACCCAGTAATTGGAAGTGTTGGCATACCTCAACCAGCCTGTTAGCCACATTGTTTGGGAGTTAGGATCCATTAAAGGATCAAGTCCAGACATGAGCAACAATTTGGATATTGCCATGCTTTGAACTTTAACTCAAACACATAGAAGGGAATAAGGGTAATTCACACAGCAACAGATGCAAAGAGACAGCATATTCAATACAGAACATAAACAGCAAAGTAGACAAGATTGTTGAAACTGTAAAGCAAACACATAGGGATGAAGCTGAAAGTTAAATTAGAACATACCAGTTTCAGGGAAATAAGAAGAGAAGAGTAGTAGTAAAGCCAAATTGCAAACACACATCCAAAAGATTTCAGAAGAGAGTAGAGTGTTGAATTGAGAATGTAGGAGTATTGAAATTGAAAGTGTTCAATAAGTGTTGTTAGAGTATTGAACTCAAGTTCTTAAAGAGTATTGAATTGGAAGTGTCTAAAAGTGCAGAAGGTTCATGCCCTTTATAGTGCAGAAAGTAAGTAAGAAAAGGTAAGAAAATAGTTTCGAAATCAATCACATAAGGTCTCCCTTCAATTAAGGGATTCTGATTTCAAACGGGCAAGATAATTAAGGAAATAGTTTGATCAAAATCTTTTCCAAAGTAGCACAAGAAGGGTAAATACACAGAAGTTATTTAAGGCAAAAGTCCAGTAGTACATGGTTTGTGAAAATAAGGAAAGGCGATCACTCAACAGCCAGTAACATCAAAATTGCAGGCTTTGTTCGAATGAACCAAGTCAGGAAAAATGAGGAAAGGGTTTTACTTAAGGAAAATCAGTAACAACCAATCAAACCTTATTAAGAGGAATTCCGAATCAATCACAAGTTGACAAAACCTTTTGAAGGAAAAAATCCTTATATATAAAGCATACAGACATATCGAACAAGAAAGAACTATCATGCGAAAAAGCTTAGTATAGAAGAGTTTTGGGTCATAACAAAGAGGCTCAAATCCAGTACATAGAATCAGAATGAGTTTGAGAGTGTCCAGGGTCCCAAATAGAACCCTAGTCCAAAACACAAGATCAAACTCGCCAAAAAAAACCCCAAATCCCAGGGTTTTCAACTCGAGTCAGATATAGAGAAGAGAAGACAAATAACTGAAACAGGCTCAGAGGTCTTTTTCAGGGATTCATGTGAAAACAAACAGATAAAATAGCAGGTTCAAGGCAAATAGAATGAAGAACTGATTTGATGCATAAAAACACGTTTTAAGAACGCTTGGAACTTAAACAAGTTTCAGAAGAGAAACGAGATAGTATAGCACTTAAGAGAACAGTAGAGGAAACATGTTTAACAAAGAACTCAAACAAAATCCAGAAGAAGGCAACTAAAGGCCTAAAGGCTTAGTAGAAAATACAGTAAAGGAACATAGGGGTAAACGAACACATAAGATAAACATGTGAAAACATGATATAGCAACCAGTAGAAGAAAGAACGGAGCACAATAGAAGGACATGCAAAATAAGGCAAATATAAGGACACAGGAGAAGGACATGTGAGGTAGAAAAGAGAACATAAAAACATAGCATAGATAGATTCACACAAAGAGAAGAAAAAGAGGAGTCAGAAAACATTTTAAAACCTTTTCAGAGACCCTAAATCGAAAAGAAGTAATTTTTGAAAGAAAATTAGGGAAAACGTTTAAGAACTCAAGTAGAGCACAAACACAGCATAGATATAAGAAAACAACCAGAGAAAAACCTCGAATAGCTTAGGGTTTCAGAGAAACCCTAGAAATGAGAAAGGCTTGGAAGAAGGTCTGATCTTGAGTCGGAGAGGTCAGAAATAGGCTTCTGATGCTTGAATATGCCGGAGCCAGGCCGGAGAGGCCATAGAACCTTGGATATGTAGAGATCTGAAAGGACACCATCGAGGTCGTACCTCGAAACTTCGAACACCCAGGGTTTAATGGTGGAGGAGGGTGAGTACAGGCCATCCATGGCCTAAGAAGTCACGGGTTCCGGTGAGATTGCGGTTGAAGGGGTGAGAGAGACTAGGGTTTCAAGAACCTTTGAGATAGTTTGAGAGAGGGAAAGTATTCAAAGGCGGATGAGAGATGGAAATGAGGGGATATTAGGGTTAGTGAATTAAAAAAGGTAAGCGGTGATCGTGGTCGTTGATCTAAATGATCAACGGCCTGGATTGAAAGAAAGGGTCAGGCGGGTTAATTGGTTGGGTTGGGGGTCGAGTTAGATTAGAATTGGGCTGGTCCAATTGGGGTTTCAAAATTGGGTCAATTAGGGGGGGTCTATTTGGCTATGATTGAAATAAAAATGGGCCAGGTTTTAAATAGCCAGTTTTTCCCTTTTTATTTTATAAAAAATAGTAAAATAATTTTGAAAGTAAATTAAGAGTACTGGATTAGTTAATAATATATAATATTGATTTAAAAATGTTTGAACCAATTTTATA
Source organism: Nicotiana sylvestris (assembly GCF_000393655.2). Taxonomy (NCBI): domain Eukaryota; kingdom Viridiplantae; phylum Streptophyta; class Magnoliopsida; order Solanales; family Solanaceae; genus Nicotiana; species Nicotiana sylvestris. The sequence continues at coordinate 150,938,810 of NC_091060.1, forward strand.
ATTATAAAAATACTATTAAATCTTAAAGTAGGCTAGAATTGCAATTATATGCAATTTAGCTTTAAAAATACAAAATAAATTTGTAAAAATATATAAAAATTACCTTAACTATATTTTGGTATAAATATGGGAAATAAAACAAATTATACACCAAAATGATAATTTTGGGAATAATTATTGGTTTTTATACTGCTAAAATGAGTAATAAATTGATTAAAAAAATCTTTAAAAATTAGGAAAAAATACTAAAATACTTAGGCATGCTTATATATGCGTACATATGTTATTTTGAAAGTATTTTGTATATGAAAAATACATAGGAAAAAATTGGGTATCAACACGGTGATGATGGGAGTGGCAATCAATCTATACTTGAGAAGCTCAAAAGCTTTCATGCACTTATCATTAAACACAAACTTTGAATCTTTTTCCAACAATTTGCACAAGGGATTCACCACCTTGGAGAAATCCTTGATGAACCTTCGGTAGAACCTCGCATGCCCAAGAAAGTTCCTCACTCCTTTGACGGAAGTAGGAGGAGGGAGTTTTGAAATCATTTCAATCTTCTCTTTGTCCACTTCGATACAGTTCTTTGGGATCTTATGGCTGAGGATAATGCCCTCCTCGACCATACAGTGGCACTTTTCCCAATTAAGCACTAGATTTGTCTCCTCACATCGGGCCAACACTTCGTCAAGATTACCCAAACATTCTTCAAAAGAGTCACCCACAACACTAAAATCATCCATGAATACTTCCAAGATATCCTCCACCATGTTAGTAAATATAGTCATCATACATCGCTAAAAGGTAGCTAGTGCATTACACAAACCAAATGGCATCCGGGAAAATGCAAAGGTGCCATACGGACATGTGAAAGTGGTTTTCTCCTGGTCCTCTGGTGAAATCATAATCTGGTTGTAGCCTGAGTACCCATCCAAAAAGCAATAGTAAGAACACCCAGCAAGTCTATCCAGTATTTGGTCAAGAAAGGGCAGTGGAAAATGATCTTTACGGGTCACTTTGTTTAGCTTCTGGTAGTCTATGCGTACCCTCCATCAGGTGACAGTCCTGGTGGGGATCAACTCATTTTGCTCATTTATGACCACAGTCATACCCCCTTTTTTGGCACACGTTGTACCGGTGAAGTCCATGAGCTATCCGAGATGGGATACACAACCCCTGCATCTAGCCACTTGATAACTTCCTTCTTGACGACCTCTTGCAAAGCCTCATTCAACCTTCTTTGATGTTCCACGGAGGGTTTGGCATCATCCTCAAGTATAATCTTGTGTATGCAAAAGGTGGGGCTTATCCCTCGAATATCAACTAGAGTCCATCCAATTGCCCTCTTCCTTTTTTGAAGCACCTCAAGGATGGCATATACTTGCACGTTAGTAAGGCAAGAAGAAAGAATATCAGGTAAAGTTGAACAAGGGCCCAAGAATTCATACCTGAGGCGTAGGGGCAAAGGCTTCAACTCTAATATGGGAGGTTCCTCGATTGAGGGCTTTGTTGGTGGAGTCTTTCTGTTCTCAAGATTAAAGGAAAGTTTACGGGGTTCATAGGAGTAAGAACCCATTCCTTGCAAGGCATTGACATACTCTACCAAGACTTTATCCTTGTTCATATCATGGTTAAACAATACAGCTTCCAAAGGATCCTCCACATTGATCATGGCACTCGGGTCATCAACTATCACCTTCATCACCAGATCCACAAAAGCACAAACCTCAGTACTATTCGACTACCTTATTGAATTGCACACGTGGAAGACAAATTTTTCATCACCCACCTGAAAGGTGAGTTCCTCTACTTCCACATCAACCAATGCCTTCCCTATTGCTAGGAAAGGCCTTTCCAATATTATCGGCACATCATAGTCGACTTTGTAGTCTAGAATCACAAAATCAGCATGCAAAATAAACTTGTCAACCTGGACAAAAACATCATCAATAATACCAAGCGGCCTCTTCATTGTTCTATAGATCATTTGAAATCTCATTGAAGTAGCTATCGGTTGACCAATACCCAAAGTTTTGAAGGCATCAGATTTATACTTGCCTCGAAATCACACAAGGCCTTTGCAAAATCCGCATTCTCAATGGCACATGGAATGGTAAATGCGCTGGGATCTTCAAGATTTAGAGCCATCAAGTGCACAATAGCACTCACTTGATGAGTCATTTTGCTGGTCTCACAATCTATAGATCTCATTTTAGTTACCAAGTCTTTCATAAACTTGGCATATCCCGGTATTTGCTCAAGAGCTTCCACCAAGGGCACATTGATCGACAAACTTTTCAGCATCTCAATAAACTTCTTGAACTAGTTTTCATTATTCTCTTTGCAAGTCTTTGAGGATAAGGTGGAGGAGGCCTAGGCAAGGGAGCCCTGGCTTTAGGCATTACCGTTTACGGTATGTCTGTTACATGTTCCCTAGACGGGTTCACATCATTTTGAATCTCCTCCTCATTGTCATGAATATCAATTCTCACTTCACCATCCAACTTCTCTTCACTTACTTACTCAATAACTATAGGATCATCTTCATTTTGCACTTCAACATCATCACTCACAACTTCTTTTTGCTTGGAAGTACTTGCTTCACCACCTCTACCGCTCCTTATGGTCACCGCCATTGCATGGACAGTATTGTTCCCACCCTTCGGGTTTACTACCGTGTCACTAGGTAGTGCCCCCTTAGGGCGAGTGTTTAAAGCTTGCAAAATTTGACCAAGTTGGACCTCTAGATTGCGAATAGAAGTATTATGGGATGCCAATTGGGCATCAGAGTCAGCATTCTTTTTCATCATTTGCTCAAACATTGACTCAATCCGCCCTATCTCATTGTTGAACGAGCTAGGACCTTAGGACAGAAATAGAGATGAATTGTTTGGTTGTTGAAACATTGGAGGACTTTGAAAACCCGGCCCCCGATTACCTTGATTACCATTATTCCAACCTCCTTGGTTGTTGTTGCCACTCCAATTGCTATTGTTACCCTAATTTTGGTTGTTGTTCCCCCAATTGTTGGAGCTGTTGTTGTTATTGTTCCAATTTCCTTGGCCTTGGTTGCCCCAATTCTGATTATTCCCTTGCGATCTCCACTGTTGATTTGGAGCATTACCTCGTTGTCCTTGATAGTTGTTGGCATACAAAACCTCTTCACTTTGCTCATAATACCTATCATCCTGGTTGTAACCACTACCACCTTGCTCATATTGATCTTGATTGCATTGCATTTGTTGCCCATGTTGTCTCCTCTTGTTTACCAATAGATTAATGCCTTTCATTGCATTTACTTGCTTTGGTCCCTGAATCTGCTGAAGTTGTTCTTTGGCTAACTGGTTCATAGTTGTTGTCAACTTAGCTATGGCTTGTCTGTGGTCTTGAAGTTCCTTGTGAAGATTTATGACATGAGGGTCCCCCTGAGGAACATTTGCCTGACTCTGCCAGGCTGATGAAGCATCAACCATCTCATCAAGAATCTCACAGGCCTCAGCATAAGGCAGCTTCATAAAATTACCCCTTGCTAGCTGGCTTACCACACATTGGTTGGTCGTGTTTATACCCCGATAAAATGTATGTTGGATCATTGCTTCAGTCATATCATTGTTAGGGCATTCCTTGGCCATAGTTCTATATCTATCCTAGATTTCATGAAGGGGTTCATTTGGTTCCTTTTAAAAGCTAAGATCTTATCTCTTAATGAAGCTATATATCCCGGTGAGAAAAACTTGGCTATAAACTTGTCGTCCAACTCATCCCACGTAGTGATGGAATGGTTAGAGAGTCTGTCGAGCTAGTCCAAAACTTTCCCTCTAAGTGAAAAAGGGAACAATCTCAGACTCAATGCATCCTCCGACACATTTGTTTGTTTGCTACCCCAGCAGGTATCCACAAAGCCCTTTAGATATTTATATGCATTATGATGGGGAGCGCCTGTGAAGTACCCTCTTTGCTCCAATAAGGTCAGCATGACATTTGTAATCTGGAAATTGCCCGCCCGGATCCGATGTGGGACAATTGCACTTGTGTACCCCTCATTTGGAAGTACCCGAGGAGCTACTCGTGGAGGAGCTGATGGAGGGTCTAGAATATTTTCATTGACCTGGCGGCCTCTTCTTTGAGCTTGAGGTACTAAAGGCACATCATCTTCACCATTATCATCTACCTCCTCCCCCAGGAGAACATTTCCGATAGGATCAATATTTGACATTTTGTACCTGAATGGATTAACTCACACAAGTTAGTAAAATAGAAGGAAAGAAAAACAAGACACACAACTAGTCAAATAGTAGCCAAAATGGTTTAACTCCCCGGAAATGGTGCCAAAAAATGATCGGCTCCAACCCTACACCACTATATAATGGCGAGGAATGGTCGATGCAGATTTTACCGAAGGGTCGGGATCAATTCCCACAGGGAGTTAATATTGGCTGGGAGTTGGGTTTCTATCTGATCTAGCTATGCGTGTTTCTTTTAATCACATTTCTAACCATGCTTGGATTTGTTTCTATACTACTTTTAATGCTACTGATTGCTGAAAATAAACTAAGTATAATGTTTTTGTAAAGTTTTCTCAAGTGATAAAAAGCACTAGGGAAGTGACTTACACCTAAGCGAGTATTTAATGGGATCTAAAATTTAGGATAAGCTTGATATATTTGGGGTCGTGATATAACCTTTACACAAAATTACTCACTCTATACCTCTCGGTAGTTTGAGTGACTTTGCCCTAATTGGCTTTCTCAAGCCCAATTGTGTGTTCAAACAATGCAAGTAAAATTGGCTCAAGTCGGGTATTACTATCTCTAGGTTTAACCCTTTAATTGAGGCAATCAAACTCTTCAGTGCACCCCAATTCCTTGTTGGCCTAATTTTCCTAGACTTAGTCCCTCTTTATCAAGAAGAGTCTAAGTTATAAAGGCATGAATCAGTGTTTGTAACCACCAATTCTACAATTAAAGCATCAATCGGGCTAAATATCACTAACCCATAAACAATTAAGCCCTAAAATAAAAGACCCATTAAATACCTGATCGAGTCCAACCCTACACCACTATAGAGTGGCAAGAGCGGTCGATGCAGCTTTTACCCGAAAGGTCGGGATCGAATCCACAGAGAGCTAAGATATGTTTGGAATTGGATTCCTATCTAATCTAGCAATGTGCAATGTTCTTAATTGCACTTCCAATCATTCTTTGTTTGTTTATTATTCTACTTTAATGCTAATGATGCATAAAAATAAGCTAAGTATGATATTTTTGTAAGGTCTTCTTAATTGGTCTAAAGGCACTAGGGAAGTGACTTGCACCTAGGTGGGTATCTAACGGGATCTAAAACTTAGGGAAAATTTGTTATAATTTGGGATCATGATATAGCCATTGCACGTAACTACTCACTCTATACCTCTCGGTAGTTTGAGTGACTTTGTCTTAATTGGCTTTCTCGAGACCAATTGGGTGTTCAAACAATGCAAGAAAAATTGGCTCAAGTCAGGTATTACTATCTCTAGGTTTAATCCTTTAATTGGGGCTATAAATCTCTTGAATGCACCCTAATTCCTTGTTGGCCTGAATTTCTTAGACTTAGCCTCTCTTTCACAAGAAGAGCCTAAGTTAAAAAGGCACAAATCAGTGTTTGCAACCACCAATTCAATATTTAAAGCATAAATCAAGCCAAATATCATTCACCCATAAATATTTAAGCCCTAAAATTGAAGACACGTTAAATACCCACACTAGGGTTGAACCACAACCCTAGCTAATGGGTTTAACTAGTCATAATCAAAAAAGAAATTGACGATTGAGATGAAATATAAGCCATAAAAAGTAATTACAAGATTAAAATCTAAGTTTAATTGCTAAAGATGTTCTAAAATTACTCAAAAAGGTAAAAAGAGGCGGTTCACGTGCTCAGCTAAACAACTGATGATCTAAAAATCTGGAAAAAAAACTATTTATACATAGACAAAAATGCCATTACGGAGGTTCTGCTGACAGCGAAAAATGGACTGCGGCAGCACTAAGGCTACCGTGGCTGCGCAAAATTATGCGCGGACCGCAATCTTCAGCTTTTAGCTCCATTGTTAGTTCTATGAATCTGGTTTTCGCGGAGGGAGGTAACATCACCGCGGTGGCGCTAAGGATACCGCTGTCGCGCAATTTCACCGCGGACAGCGGTACTTGTTAAGCCTAAAATTATAGCTCTCTGAACCTTGCCACCACTGAAAGCGAAGTCAAGACCGCCTCAACGGTGGAGCATCCACATCTGTGGTTGTTTCTTTGCTGTTAGTGCTTTTTTGAACCAACTTTTGAACTTGTGCAGGTTTCACTCCTTTTTGAGTTGGTTATGACATCCTTGTCTCTTTTTGACCAGACACTGCAAACAAGCACAATAAGTAGCTTTCGGTAATACTTGTACACACTTTTAATCCAAAACCTAAGCAAAAAAGAGCATAAAATAAGCTAGAATCCCTAGTTATCAATACCCACACTAGGGTTGGGTCACAACCCTAGCTAATGGGTTTAGCTACTCATAATTAAGGTAAAAATCAAAGATGGAGATGAAATATAAGCCATAAAAGTTGATTACAAGAATAAAATCTAAGGAATTAAGCTAAAGCTACTCTAAAATTACTCAAAGTGGTAAAATATGGTTGTTCACGAGCTCCTTGATACAAAAGATAACCTAAAATGTGAAAAAGATCTATTTATACACAACTAAAATTACTGGACAAAAATACCCCTACGGAGGTTCCGCTGTCAGTGCAGTACTGAGCGTCTCAGCACTTGAACTTTCGCAGCTGCGAAAAAGCAAGCGCGAACCGCATTTCTTCCATTTTGGACTGGGACTGGGCTTGATTTCGCTGGGAGCGTAAAAGAGACCGCTCCTCAGCGTTATCTTCAACTGCGGCCACGTAAAATGTTCGCGGACCTCGCTCTTCATTTGAGCTCAGATTTCCAGACCTATGAATCTCTATTTCACCCTTAGCGAAATTTGTTCCACGACCGCATCAAGTATTCTGCGGCCGCATCAAGTATTTCGCGGCCGCACTATTTCACCGCGGTCAGCGGTATCTATTGTATCCCAAAAATGCCTTCTCTGAATCTCAATTCCGCTGAGAGCGTAATTATGGTCGTCCCAGCAGTGAATCTTCCGCGGCCGCTTTTTTCCTTTGCTATCAGCACTTTCATCTCAGCTTTAAACTTGTACAATTTTAACTCCTTCATGAGTTGGTTATGGCTTGCTTGCCTCATTTTGACCAAACCCTGCAAACAAGCACAATAAGTCATTTTTCTGGAATATTTTTATATGTTTTTTATCCAAAACCTAAGTAAAAGAGAGCATAAGATAGGCTAGAATCTGTAGTTATCAATCTCGCCCAAACTCACACCACAATTATAGGTAGTGAGGCGGTCGAAGCAATAATAAATCCCAACTTGAGTCTGGGTCGAATCCTCAGGGAGTTAGAAATGGGATTAGGTATACACCTAGTGCAATTGTATAATGTGCCTCAATTTGCACTTCCACATTCTTGTTGGTTGTTTCTATTTCTACTTTAGCTATTGGTTGCAAGTAATAAACTAGAACACAATATTTTTGGTTTTGGTTGTTTTTCAAATGAAAAAGGATCTAGGGTCATGAGCTCCACCTAGGTGGCTACCTAACGGGTTGTAAACTATACGACAAGTTTGATTAATCGGGATCATAATATAGCAATCATACGGAATTGCTCACTCTATACCTCTCGATAGTTTGAGTGATTTTCCCCAATTTTGCTTTCTCAAGTCCAAATGGGTATTGCATAAATCAAGTCATATATGCTCAAGTCAGGTATTACTATCTCTAGATTTGACCCTTTAATTGGGGCTATCAATTTCTTGAGTTCGCCCTAATTCCTTGTTAGCCAGGTTTTCCTAAACTTAGTCTCTCTTTTTCAAGTAAAGACTAGGTCAAATAAGCATAAATCAATGTTTGCAACCATTAATTCTAGAATTCAAGCATAAACAAGGCTAAATATCATTAACTCAATCACAAACAAGCCCTAAAATTAAATACCTATTAAGTACCCACTAGGGTTGTAGCTAAAGATTTAGCTACTCATGAAAAATAAAAAAATAATAAAAGAAGAAATTAAGATAGAATGCATAATAATTGATTAGACATAGAAAATCAAATATTTAGAAGTTAATATAATACAAAATTACTCAAAGAATTAAAGAAAACAGCTCAGGTGCACCTCTAAAAACTGAAGTTAACCTAAAAATGACAAAAAATTCTATTTATACTAAGCTAAAAATGTCTGACAAAAATGCCCCTGTGAAGGTTGTGCGGCCGCATAATTCTGGCGCGGCCCGCACCATGGGCTTTTGCGGCCGCACAATTATCATGCGGTCCGCATTCTTGGAAATTTGGGCTTGGAACTTTAGGGCTTCTATGGTCTGCATGAAAATGAGTGCGGCCGCACTTCTGATTATGTGGCCACACAAAAGTGATGCAGTCCGCACTCTTTGCTTTTGGACTTGAAACAGCTCTCTAATTCTTCAAACCTACGGACCGCATAATAATGAGTGCGGACACACTTGATCTCCTACGGCCGCACAATTTTGGCGCAGTCTGCATTCCTTTAGCTGGCCCAAACACTACTCTCTGAATCACCCTTCTGCAGCCGCACTAGAATTGTGTGGTCCGCACTGTTGGCCTTTTTGCCATGTTTTGGTTCTTGTTCACTTTTGACTCCTTTATTAGTTGAATTTGACTTCTTTGGCTCGTTTCCCAATATTCCTACAAGTAAGCACATTTTGTTAGTTTTCGGGAATACCTTTAAGCATTGTTTAGCTAAAATGCAAGTAAAAGAGAGAAAATAAGCAGTCAAAATCCCTACTTATCACCTAACTTGTCTCTCCGGGTTTTGAAAAGATGTGACAAATTATTTGATGACTGCTCCATGGGCGTCCAACCTTTCATCTGTTATGATAATAAAAGTCTTCATTAGATCTTCTAGACTAGGATGATGGGGATGTTGAGGCTGAAACTGCGACCTCGACTGATTCATAAAATCAGGAGCTCCTTGTCTCTGAAATCTGGGGTTGTTTTGTTGCCATACATTTGCCTGAAATCTGGGGTTGTTTTATTGCCATGCATTTGCGGTATCCCCAGGTGAATTCTATGAAAACCCGGGGTGCTTCTGACCAATTGCATTAAAGTTGTAATTTCCCACAGCATTTACTTCCTTAATTGAGGCTTAACACTCATGAGTAGGGTGTCCTCTTCTACATATATCACACGCTGCATGAGGCTCACTTTTGTATTGTAGCCAAGGTCAGTTTCCTTATTTCTTTAGCCATAACATCAAGTTATACCTTCTCAGATGTATTAGCATCAACTTGGTGAACACCAGTTGATTTTCTTCTTTCAGCACTCTCAGAGGGCCACTGATTTGCATCTTCAGACAACTCATCAAGAATTGTAACTATCTCCTCTGGATTCTTCTTCATCAATGGGCCTCCAACTTCATTGCTCAGTGTTCTACAAGAGGCTGGTGTCAATCCATCCCAAAAGTCCTGGAGTTGCATCCAAAGTTCAATTCCATTATGTTGACACTTTAGAACTATCTCCTTAAACCTCTCCCATGCTTAAAAATAGTCTCAGTCTCTCTCTGGCAAAAGTTATAGAATTCTCTTCTGAACTTGACCGTCTAAGCTGATGAGAAATATTTATTAAGAAATTTTCTGATCATCTCATCCCATGTTCTAATCGATCCTATGCGCAAGCTTCTAAGCCACTGCTTTGTATCATCCTTGAGTGTGAAGGGGAATGCCCTTAGTATACTGCATCTTGTGACACACCATTGTATTGAAAGGTGTTCATAATCTCCTCGAAGTCTATGAGATGTGTGTTTGGATCTTCGTTCATCTTCCCTCTGAAGACACAGCAGTTCTGAACGGTTTGAAGCAACCTTTACTTCAACTCGAAATTGTTAGCTGCAATTAGAGGTGGTCTAACACTTGATAATCCCTGGTTGTTGATCGGTCTAGTATAGTCGCCAAATGATCTCCCATGACTAGGAGGTATATTTACGAACTGGTCTGCAGCTAAGGGTTGATTTTGAGCAATTCTTCGAGCTCTTTTTTCTTCATAAATAATATGTGCATCTCTAATAGCTGCTTCTTCAGCATCCCGTGCAGCTTTTTCTCGTTGTTGGGCTTCCTCTCTTATAGTCAAATCTATATTATCATCACCGTCTCCAGCCATAGTTTCTTTGGTTAAGGATTGCCCAACCTTTTCTGATGTTTCAATGAGATCTCTTTCCTTCCTCAGTTGTCGCAGTTGTTTTTCAATTTCTGGCTCTTATGGTAGCATTTTTTTCCAGAAGCTCAAGTCATGCACCACTCTTAACCTGTAGCATGCGCACAACCAAAGAACACTGAACGTAAAAGAGAAAAATAAAATAAAAAGAAAAATTCATGAATTAGCAATACAAACTATTTCAAATACTGTTGATTGCCAATCCCCGGGAACAACGCCAAAATTTGATGAGCACAAACACCACTTAAAATTATGTCTGCTAATCAAATATAGTATATAATATCGTATCCACAGGAATTGGAGTTAAACAATATTCTTGTAGTTTCTAGCTTGATTTTTATTCAAGATGATCTACAGTTGAGATTTATGTGATTAATGCTAAAATTAACTAAGAATCTAAAGCTATTGACTAAAGAAAATCGAAACAAGGAATAGGCAAAGAAGGATGTCAATGCGAGAAGATAGGGTTTTGATAGGATAGGTGCAAGATAATATTTTGGGATTTAACTCTAGATAATTCACGTCCAATGTTCAAGTGAGTCTTTCAAATTTATTCAATTATTAGTTCAAACGTTTAGTAGAAACTCTTCTTTCAATTAAGTCTCAACCTTGCGAGATGAACCAATTTAAGCTTTGTGAAGATATGCAAAAATACGTAGTGGATTGGTCTTTAGGAGAACCTCTCTCGATTATCCTCCTAACTAGGTTTAATCAATGATTCAACTAGCCTCTTCCAATTACTAAGAAGAATTAATAAACTCAACCAACAAAATAATGAAAAGATATCACAAGTTATGCCTCTCTCAATTACATTAACAAGTGAATATAGATGCAATAATTAAATCATCCAAAAATGCTTAAATGCATAAAACTAGAGTTATAAACCATAAACAAATATCAATATACCAAATCCAGCAAACCCTAAAGTGAACTACTCCATATACATGGAGTAATTCATCACAAATATAATTAAAAGATAGGAAAATATAAATTCAATCCAAACTCGGGCCTTGAATGAGGAAGGAAAGATGAAACCCTTGTGCTTTTGCTCCTCCAACTCCTCCTTAGCTTCCGTAGGTCTAAAGTATGTCAAAAGTCCAGAAAATAACATTTTTCCATGTATTTATACCAAGTAAGGTCGGGCCTAGATGAAATTTTCCTTTCCTAGCCGAAATCGAAAAACTTGCAAACGTATTACTTTTTAGTGCAACGCAGGGTACATATCATTAGTGCTTTTTCTTGTTAGACCACATAAATCCAGCCTCTGAACTTTGTCAATCTTCTGACATAAATTTACTGTACTGCATCATACTATGCATTGCCCAATGCGTCGCACTAGTGCATTTCTTCAACTGTTGCTTCTTCCTTGATTTTTGACATCCATAAGTGATCCTCGACCCCCGAACACAATCCTAACTTAATCCTTTGGGCTTCTACTTAGACTTCAAAGCTCCAAATAGCTAGAATTAGTTCCATAACATCTACCTAACTCAGAATCACTCCTACAATGCATCAAACACACAATAAGTGCAAAACACTAGCAATTAAAGCTCAAACACAATTAAAGTGTAGTGAATTAGAGTACAATAAGTGACTAAAACACGAGATTATTGCCTACCATCAGTAGCCCATGGGCTATTAGGATCCATAGTTTAAGAGGCAAAAATGTGTAATAGCAAGGTGGAAACTTTCTTTCATTTCTGTATGTAAAGTGCATGATCGAAAGCATGTAAAAGCTTGCATCATGGCTAAGGTGGACTTGTGGGCACAGTTCATTCGACTGTTTGTCTGTTACAATAAATCCTAACCACTGAACCTTATCTTTTCAAGTGCAAAGTTTTCTTCTTTCCTTGCTAAGAACCTTAACCCGATGGTAATGGCCCCCGGTATTCGAGGTCGATCTTGAGAGGGCTCGGATACTGTGGATGTAAAATGAACGCCCATTGACTTCGGCTGTGACCAGCCTTCGATTCTAAGTTAGCACAATTTACTATTGCCTCGTTAAACCTTGCCAAAAAACCCATTTTGGGACAAAACCGGTTCAAGGAAAAAAGAGTGCAATAAGTGCTTGGAGTTTAGATATCTCGTCTTTGATGAATGCATGCTTAACTTCGAACTGAGGCCTCCTCTTCTGTTTAACCAGGTAGAATTTTGGATCCAAACTCAACTTATGAGTGGTTATCTCTAGCGGGATCCCTATCATATCAAGATGGGACCATGCAAAACAAGATATGTTAGTTTTAAGGAAACTAATGAGTTTTTTCCTGAGCTAGGGGTTGACCCCGTGCCCAGGTATACCTTTCAATCCGGTAGGTGTTCGGTCAATAAGACTTGCTCCAATTCTTCGACCGTTGATTTGGTGGCGTCGGTATTATCAGGAGCTATGAATGATCTAGGAACTCTGTAATCATATTCCTCATCGACTCCTCGTCCCTCCGATCCAATCAGGACCAGCATCCTATTTAACTTTAGCCTTTCTGGCCGGCTCTGTGCTTTTTAATGTCATAATGGAGGGTGTCGGGAGTACTTTTTCGACTATGAACATCTCTTTTGCAGCCGACTACTCCCCGTACAATATCTCGATCCCTCTTGGTGTAGGTAACTTCAATGCCTGGTGCAGGGTCGAAGGTACCGCCCTTATATTGTGAACCCATAGTCTTTCGAATGGAGCGTTATATCTCATATCCCCTTCAATCACATAGAACTTTGTTTCCTGGATGGTCCAGGCGGTGTTCACCTGTAGGATTATCTCACTTTTAGTGGTTTCACATGCCATGTTAAATTCGTTCAACACACGAACTGCTTGCACTATTTGATCTTGTAAACCCAACTGCTCTACGACCCTCGATTTAATGATGTTGGCCGAGCTACCTGGATCAATAAACACACACTTAACTCGAGATTTATTTATAAGAATAGTTATTACCAGTGCATCATTATGCAGTTGTACGATGCCTTCAGCATCCTCATCATTCAACGAAATGGTTCCCTCCGGGATGTAATCTCGGGTTCATTTTTCCCTCGTAATGGACACTTTAGTGCGCTTCATCATTGGTCCTTGGGGGACATCGACCCCTCCAATGATCATGTTGATGACGTGCTGAGGTTCTTCTTGTTCATTCTGTTTGTTGGAATCCCTATTCCTGAAATGATTTTTTGCTCGATCACTTAGAAATTCTTGGAGATGTCCGTTTTTGAATAACGGGCTGCTTTTTCTCTTAATTGTCGGCAGTCCTTGGTCATGTGGCCATGAATACCATGATACTTAAATATCAAGTTAAGGTCTCTCTGGGTAGGTTCGGACTGCAATGGTTGAGGCTACTTGGTATCCTTGATGCATCTGATGGAAGATACGATGTTGGCAGCATCGACATTGAAGTTATATTCCAATAATCTTGGTGCCTCCCTGGCCCCGAGCAGCCTATTGAAATCGTTTTTGCTCATTAGTCCCCGGCAATTATGGCCTTGATCGCTCCTCTTCTCGTTCCTCATAGGTTGATGCCCACACCCATTACCCCTTCGATCTCCACTATATGGTTGATTCCGATCTCTGTTTGGTCTCAGTTCATGATCGACGACTCTCTTAGACCTATCATTGGTTTTGATGGGATAAAAGGACCCAGAAGGGGCCCCGAGTTGATTGTCCTTGACTCTGATTTTCGACTAGTACCTGTTGTGGACAAAGGCGGATTTAGGAGGGCAGAAGGGGGTTCACTCGAACCCCTTTCGCCATCAATTACACTGTATATATAAGACAAAATCTATTTCTTACCTCTATATATTAAGTATTGAATCCCCTTGACACAGCCCAAAAGTGTAGCTTAGTGGTCAAGGGGGTTCAAAACCTTTGTAAGATCATAGGTTCAATTCACACTAGCTATAATCCTTTCTAACTTTTTTCTTTTTGAATCCCCTTAGCTGAGATCCTGCCTCCGCCACTGGTTGTAGACATCAGCCCAAGTTACCGCCGAGTACTTTACCAAATTTTGTATTAACTGTTGTGAAGCCAAGGAGCTTCGGGGGTTAAGTCCTTGAGTAAATTCCTGAATGGCCCAATCATCTGCAATCGAAGGAAAGTCCATTTATTCCATTTGAAACCTTGATATGAACTCCCTTAGCATTTTGCTGTCTCTTTGTTTTACCTTGAAAAGATCTGATTTTCTAGTCTCGACCTTGATGGCCCAAGCATGTGCTTTCACACCATCTGCATGCATAGCAAACGAATCAATAGAATTTGGGGGTAAGTTGTGATACCATATCATTGCTTCTTTTGACAAAGTTTCTCCGAACCTCTTTAGCAAAACTGACTCGATTTCATCATCTTCCAAGTCTTTCCCCTTGATGGCACATATGTAGGAGGTCACGTGCTCATTTGGATTCGTGGTTCCGTTATATTTTGGAATATCAGGCATACAAATCTTCTTCGGGATTGGCTTCGGTGCCGCGCTCGGAGGAAAAGGCTTTTTGAGATAAATTTCTTGGAGTCCTGATCTTTCAATATCGAGGGCGCTCCTGTGATTTGATCGACCCTGGAGGTATAGGTCTCCATTTTTTTGTCGCTGGCCTCAATTTTCTTCTCCCCTGATTCCACCCGCTTTGTCAATTCCTCAAGTATTTTCATTATTTTGGGGTTGGTCCCGGGCTTAGCTTTCTCTGCCCTCCCGGTGTTTTGCTCACTTCTTTGGGTACTTCCCCGAGACCGCTCGGGCTCAACCCTACTAGGAGTGTGGCCTTGATTTTGTAGTTGCCCTATCGCCGTTTGTTGAGCCTACAATATTTCGAAGATTAGCCGTAGGGTTATCCTATCACCTCTGCCTTTGGGTATTTCACGTGGGCCTCCGCGAACGCTGTTCTCGGGGTCGGTTGGCTGGTGGGTGTTGATAGCAACCTATGATTTGGCGTTGATTGGATCGGCAGTTGGGACTCCATTGGGATCGACAGGGGATACCTCATTGCTAGGCACCAAGTTGTTATTTTTACCATGATGGCCAGACTCAGCCTCAAGTTCAAGTGAGCAAACTGAGAGTTTGACATTTTAAAGCAAACCTAAAACTGGAAACTTAAAGAACAAGCGTAAAATAGAGTTCATTATGAAAATTTGTATAAATTACCACTATTATCCTTAGTCCCACGATGGGTGCCAAATTGTTTACTTTTAAAATGGATAACAATTGAACTTATACGCGATTTTAAGAATATGTGAATTAATTCAATATAAGTGATCAATAATGTTAGATAAACAAATTAAAGATAAAATAAATAACCATACCAATTATGGTGTTGAGTCCGGGCACAGAAAATAAATTTATATTGCCTTGATATGCGTGTTACAGTGTGTCATCAAATAAAAATTACCTCCTTTATATAGTAGGAGAGTTTCATCCCTAGTACAATTCTAAGAAAGGTAAAAATCTTTCTTTTTTGTTAATCATTGATCTGCTGCCGATACGGGCCGAGATCCATGATATCACGGCCCTTCATTAGTCATATGCAACCGTTTGGTAGTGCTTTCCGAGGTCTTGGAGCTCGAACCGGATTCGGAAGGCGTTGTCTCAATGGCTCTGATGATAAGTGCTTCATTCGGGCCTTAGTACGAGAGGTTCCTAGTTTGGATTCTGATTTCATGTAGTTATGTCCTTACTTCGTTTTCCCCACCGAAAAATCGGGGTGCTCATTAGCCCCGATTTTACCCGTATACAAATATCAATATAGGCACATAAATTAGTATGCTCTCCTCTGCTAGCATGTGATGAGGAGGACATAAAACTCATGTGTTCTCTATTCTTCTATAAGGAATTAATGAGCTGTGAAATTCCTCTAGTTTTGTATAGTTAGTAGAGGTTTATTTACATGCATTGTGGTAAGTTACACAAAAGAAAAAGAGCACAAACAAAAGGTAATTGTAATATGATAAAGTATTTTGTAACAAATTATGAGTAGTTAAATAAATATTTATTTTACAATCTTTCAAGATAAAAAGAATACCATCATCACTAGAAAAAGAATACATTATCAAATTGTTATTTTTGTATTATATAATTAAGTCAAAAATTTGGGTTTATCTCATATAATCTTTTTAGTTATCATTAGTTTTTTAACTTTTTCCTTTCTATACCATATATGAAACCTTATTACCAAAAATGTGCATAGTTTTATATTTACCCGCTACGTTCACAGTTTTTCTACAATTATTATACCATTCATTAAATACTAATTATTAGGAGTTAATTCCTTCCTAATTAGGCGCGCTACAAATTATGAACAGAATATTCTAATTGATTTAGCGACCTTCAGATCAAATTTGAAACGCAAATCCTATATATTCAATTTAAAATCAAATTACATTAGACTCTTTTCAGCAAAAACTTTGTTCTTCAATATTTTTCCTTAAGCCACAAATCAAAAAAAGACAAAATCGTCAACAAATTCGAATCAAATTGTAGAAATTAGTTCTGCAAAAGCTCAGTTCGTCGACATTCTCTTACATCTCTCTCTATTTCTCAATCACAAATTTTAGTAATATAAAGCAATTGAAAAGAGAGCAGTAATTCCACCATTGACAACCATTAAAAAGCTTGAAAGCTTTGAATTCAAATTTGGGTTTTCAAAAATCATTATTTGTTTGGATTGGGTGTTGTTGAAAATAATCGGGAATATGGTTTGGAGTTTATATCTCAATTTTGAGGGGTTTTGGTGAAGATTAGACTTGAAGAAGAAGAAGAAGAAGAAGAAGAAGAAGAAGAAGAAGAAGAAGAAGAAGAAGAAGAAGAAGAAGAAGAAGACATATTGCAGAAATTGTAGATAAATTGTAGATTATTTGTATTCTGATTGTAGATGCTTTATTTTCTGTTTTTACAAATAAAAAATGGCTAAAACTTCTACAAATCTTCTGAAAAATACAATTATGTCAAAAATTCCAATTATGCTACAATTGAATGGGAATTGGGATATAAAAATTCAATGTACCTAGTTTGTAGATATTTTGTAGATAAATTGTAGATTATTTGTATTCTGATTATAGATGCATTGTTTTCTGTTTTCACAAATCCAAAACGACTAAAACTTCTACAAAAAATGCAATTATGTCGAAAATACCAATTAAGCTACAATTGAATGGGAATTGGGACATTAAAATTCAATGTACCTAGTTTGTAGATATTTTGTAGATAAATTGTAGATTATTTGTATTCTGATTGTAGATGTTTTATTTTTTGTTTTCACAAATCCAAAACGACTAAATCTTCTACAAAATCTTCTGCAAAAAATGCAATTATGTCGAAAATACCAATTAAGCTACAATTGAATGGGAATTGGAATATTAAAATTCAATGTACCCATTTTGTAGATATTTTGTAGATAAATTGTAAATTATTTGGATTCTGATTGTAGATGCTCTGTTTTCACAGCGCAGGTGTTATGTTTACCTTTTACTCTTAACTTATCCATGATCCGGCAGTTACTTGTTTATTCTCTCTATCTAATCTAATGTATGCTACTTGCTTTCATTAGCGTGCAAAGATGAAAGAGTTAGCCAGGCAGCGTGCCTTACAGCTACAGAAAGAAGAGGAAGAACGAAGTAAACAACAGAAAGCCAAAGCTCTTGCTAAATTGGAGGAATTGAATCGCCATATGCAGGCAGGTGATGCTTTGTCTCAGAAGGCTATAAAAGATTCGTCACCTGATGTTATGAGGCAAGATCTGGAGGCTCCTCACCCCCTGAACCAGTGGTGCCTAGTATCAGTACATAAACGTGGGTGAGGGTGAGGTTTTGGGAGAGAGAAATGTGGGAAGGGTGGGATATACAGTACCTTGATTAAGGAGGGATATACGCTGCATTAATTGTACCCTTAAAATACACTATGGTATAGAATTGGTAATTTGATATACTAAGTGTAATTAAGTCAAACCTTAAACATTGAGGGTAATAAGGTTTCTATGTGGCATAGAAATGTAAAAATTCCATTTTTTAAACATCAACGAGACAGATGTTTTTTTCTCCTACTTTCTTTTGTTTCACATATTTGAAGAAAGAAAAAAATACAGCACTTGTGATTTAACGTCGAATCACTTTTAATGTCTTCTGAATTTTTTAACATGAGCTTGCGGATTGAGGTTACTACCTCTTGTTTCACATATTTGAAAAATACAACACTTGTGTTGTTAACCATCGAATCATATCTTTTGACTCATTAACATGAACTTGAGGTTGCTACTAAAAGGAGCCAAAATCTGGTGTACACACAATACAAATGATCAAATAGTAAGTGGTTAAATCATGTAACACTCATTCAAGGGTAGAAAAACAAACATTATAAATTGTGTCGTGGAACCCCTTCTTAATTTACACACCTAATTAGAGGTACGCAAAAACTAGCTATCACTCGAGGAGTTTGTGTCTCAGTTTCAAAAACCAAATGGAGGGGAAAGTGGTTCTAGCATTCCTAATTCTTTTTATAACAGGATCGTCTATAGCTGAGAATTTTTTCGAATGCACAAGTAATTGTTTCAACGAGATGAAAACTACTGATTGTATTTTGAACCCGCCGACGTGTCTCTCCACTTGTGCTGCAAAATGCACTTCATTTGCACTTTCTTCTTCCCCAAAAACTGATCACGCTTGTAATGTTGGGTGTGCTTTACACCAATGCAGGAATTTCATGGACATTACTATTGAAAAAAAAGAAGTTCATAACTATACAAATTGCTATTCGCTACGCTTTACCGCAAATAAAGAGAACCTTGGAAAATGCATGACTAGTTGTAGTGAGGCGCATTGCGCAACTAAGGCACCAGCTGTGGAACTATAGGCAGAACACTGGGTTGGTGTGATTTTATGTTTTTTCTTTTTCTTCTAGGGGATCCTATATTGTTATTTCAGTTCATTAATTTCTAGCAATGTTACTTCAACTTTGTATTTGTAGTTTTGTCATTATTCTTCTACTTGCAAAAGGGACGACATGAGCGGCAGTGTGGCACTTCGATTAGCCTACTGACACTCGTTATATAAAACATAAAATATATAGTAAGCATTTAGGCATAAAAATTACAATTTTTGAAAAAAGTAGTATTTGGAGTTAAGTTGAAAAATAGTATTTGAAATTTGAAATTATATTGGGACATGCATTTCACTAAAAATAATATTTTTGAAAATTTTGAAAAACTGGTCAAAAACACATTTTGGTTTTTGAAAAACTCATTTTCGAATTTTTTTTATATAAAACTTGTAAAATTTTATGGACAAATACATTTTTAAATTTTTTCTTTAAAAAAGAGATTTTTTCTATGGACAAACGGGGCCATAATAGAACGCCGGGCAATTACAATAAGAGATGTTGGTGTTTGATACCTTTGAATTATTTACCTTAACAACATACTATCACCCGTCAAAACATCCGTCAATACAACTGTTTACCTCCAAAATACAAGTAACAATTAAATTTGATAAGTGATTTTAAAGATATGTGATTTAGTTCAATACCAATTAATAATCAAGAAATATGAAATAGAAATGAAAGATAGAAGTGAATCAACCAATGTTACTTAGCAGCAGTGACCTCGAGCTTAGTGACCTCGAGGTGGCTTAGAGCAGTAAGAACAATTAAGTAGGAAAACCAAAATAAGAATAATAAAGCTGAAGGACAATTCTGATGACAGTAGGCAAAAAGTAGAGAGTATATTATTTGTTCAATGATTAGATGGTCTTACAAATGATTGGGGTCCCCTTTATATAATAGGGGAACTCTAAATAATGAATATTTCTATTTACAGTAAGGAATATTCTTAGTACAATTGTCTAACCGCCTAGTACGAAATCGTACAATCATATTCCGGGATTTACGCCATGACTTTGGGGACGTGGGAGGAATCTAACTTGTTCTGGGGTAAATCCATAGTGGTACTATTTCGGAGTCGAGCACACTCGACCTCGATATGCATCGTGCTTCGCCTTCGAACTCGGGTCTAATCCCTCGAGCTCGAACTTGATCTTGCCGGGACTCAGACTTAGGACGGTCCCTCGAGCCTATAAGTCGGAGGCATACGATTTTGACCGTATACAGATAGTCCCCGCGTTTCTTAGAATAAGATGATAAGAAATGATTTGATCCTCGTTTTCCCGAAGTCTTTAGTGATGACGTCATTTCCGTGATGCAGGCATCCAAAGTGACCGAAACATCCTGTCGGTCCACTTCCCCAAAACATTGAATGCACGCCAGTATTGATCGGCCACTAGTGTCGTCGAACCGCCGTTGCCCTTCTGGAAATATGATGTGATTCTTTTGAGTAAAGAACTTTACTCTTTCTTTACATCTTTCCCTTCTTCATCTTTTCTCTAATCACCTGTTTCCACCGCCTCTTTAAACGCCGGAAAATGCCAAGCTCTTGCAAAAAATACCACATTCCTATACAACCCATATTCTTTAGCTTAAAATCATAGCTAAAACTTCCAAAACAGTCCTAAAAAGGATAAAGCGTCGTCTTCTTCTACCTCCTGGCTAGCCAAACCGGTAGCGCCACCAACTCTTGAGGAAATCACCCCCGGCCCTTGTATAATTAAGAAGGACTTTAGTATTAAAAATCCCCCTAACGTCCCAGGCCGATGCGAGCATGCATCTCGATATCTTAGCTTGATATCGGAGAAGCACCTCAAGGATGTGAAGGAGGACTGTGGCTGGGGAGATGAGGTCGTGATTCAGATCTCAAGCCCCGAGGAAAGCATTACTACCCAGGTGGAGGGGGTTTTAAGTGTTTAAACTTACCCCTTCACACTAGGTCCCCTTGATTCGGTGGTGATTGACTTCTGCAAAACGTACGAAATCACCCTCGGCCAGATTCACCCCTCTTTTTGGCGCATCGTGATCATGCTGCGCTATTTTTTTGAAAAGGCCGAGGGGTTAAAATTCACACTCAACCACCTGATTCGATTGTACCGGCCCCAGCTGTTTCGAGGGCTTGTCAAGTTGCAACTTCGCACGAAGAAAGCCTTCTTTGCCAACAGTGACGAAGCCAAGGATCGGGGCTGGATGAGCTGGCTCATCAGAGTACGGACTTCGGATGTCATTCCCCGGGACAAAATGTCATTCCCGGAGAGATGGAATTACAATCGTAAGTGGGGTCCTTCTTCCTAATGTCTATATTTACTCAACTTCCACATCCCATAATAATATTTTATCTTTTCTGCAGTTGTTGCTTGGACACCTCTCGATGTCCTCGATCTCGAGGATTGGGTCAGAAAGTTGGTTGCGACCTCCTAGTATGATGAGCGCAAATGGCACAAATTATCGAAGGGCCAGTGGGAGGCCAAGAATCATGGTAAGTGTTTTTCCCAAGTTTCAAATACTTTTCATAAGTTGGTGGCATCAACTTATTCACGTTTAGTTGGTCAGGCATCGGAGATGTATCCGAGATGAGGCTGGCCCTGCCCGGGGAAGGGACCAAGTCTTCAATCCTGAAGTTTGAGAAGGAAAACAAAAGAAAAAGGGTTTCGAAGCCTGAAGACCCTCAAGACAAAAATCCATGATCGAAGGCTGCAAAAAAGATTTGCTCAAGTGGTCGTAGATTCGTCCCATGATTCCCCGGATGACGAAGAAAATGATGGTGAAGAGTCGGCATTGGTGCCTCGAACCAGGATACCAATCGACTCTGCCAAGCCCTCCGAACTGTAGATCTCATCCCGTGGTGAGGGAACCCCAAAGAAAGATGTGGGCAAGGCCCCCGTGTCCCCGGATGTTGAGATCGTTCCTCCACCTTAAACAAATTTACCTGAGGGGGCAAATGCGAAGACCCCCAAAGCCAATGAGAACGCCCCGAGTGAAGAGCTCGGGGCCACGACAACAGGTCATTCCCTTTCTTTGCCAACTTATTCCGAGGGGGCAATCGAAGATGCTAACACTCTGCGAATGCTTGATTCGAGCAAGGTCCTCGAGGAATATCCCTTTCAGGGTTGCTTTGCTAGGGTCGAGGATGCCACTGATCTTAATGATGCATCCACCATCTTCGAAGAGGCTTAACATCTCCTCCCTCGGGTAAATACTTACTTTCATTGTTGTAATTTTCTCTTTCTATCTTTTCTTTTGACTGATATATCTTCATTTCACGTATAGGCCATTGTAAAGCTTAGAGCTGAGCTAAGACAATGTGAGGCTGAGCTCAAGAAAGTTTCGGGCGAAGATAAGGCCCTGAGGCTCTTCTGTAGCAAAAAGGAATAGGAGCTTAAGGATCTCCGGGCTGAATTGGCCAAAGCTCAGAAAAACGAGTCCGAGCTAGATGAGCAGGTAACTGTAATTTTGACAGAGTATGGTCTTCTTGTACCTACTTAGGAGGCTAACACTTCGATATCTCAGCTGTAACAAAAGCTAGAGATGATTGGGCAGCTCCGAGGCGAGGTTGATCAAGTTAAAGTTGATTGTCATCGATGGAAGTAGAGCATGGATCAGCTTGCTGTCGATAAGGAAGCCATTACAGTCCAACTGGCCTCGGTGGAAACTCAACTCCAAAGCATTAAAGCGAAAGGTCTGGCCCAGGCCAAGAAAATCGAGGAGTTAGAGGCAGAGCTAGCTAGAGCCCGGGCCGAAGCTGTACTGACTAAGGCTGAAGCTAGAAGACGAAGGTTACAGCCGATAAATCCATTGTCATATACTTAAAGGACGCTGTGGCTGTTCAAGCTGAGTTAAAGGAGGCCTCCGACCGGAAAAAATGGAGCAATGATTTGTCCAAGTGCCAGGCCCGGAGGGAGACTCTCGAAGAAATCCATGCCCGAGGGTTCAACCTTGCTGAAGAGATAGCCGAAGCAAAGGTGCAGGAAACTGATGCTAGGTTTCTCGTTTCTTCCGATGACGAGGACGCTATGAGTGGTTCTGGGGATGGGGAAGGTGAAGAAGGTGCCTCCGAGGAAGAGGGAGTTCCCGAAGATAAAGCTACCGAAGGTGCAGTTCCTAAGGACGTCGCTCCCGGGGATGTGGCCTCGAAAATAGATTAGGTTCTTTTTTCTTTTTTGTGCAAGGGCCCCTTGTGGGCATTGTAAATATGTTTTGTAAAACTTCCCTTATGAATATAAAGTATCTTTTTGTTCTATCCTCGACTTGTGTTGAATTTTATTTTGTTCTCATTTGTGGAAGATTCAAATAATCAGCTCGAGTATCGGTTCGGACTCAGAACGTAATAAATCCTTAGGTTTTTATTTGATCAATATAATACCCCTTAGGGTTTTGTTAATCCTCGAGTTAAATTTAAATCGATTTGATGCGTGCTTGGGACGTCGGAGTTCTTGAGTCTGAGTTGAGTGAGAACGGGATCTCGACCTCTATATGTTTTGGCCCTTAGGTTTTTTTAAGTTGGCCCTTAGGCTCTTATATATCGGCCCTTAGTCTCTTTAAGTTGGCCCTTAGGCTCTTATAAATCGGCCCTTAGGCTCTTTAAGTTGGGCAGTTTCGGCCTTTAAAATGGCTATAATTTTTCCCTTTTTTCGGCTAAAAGACTTAGTAAAAAATTTTGTATGCCTTAGCATGTATTTTTTGTACCCATTTGGGTTTTTCGAAAGTTTGACGTATCAGAACCTTATTAGTAATTTTTTTGTGTAAATATAATCGAATACCTCATGAGGTTTTTCCAAAAACTGATGTTATCGAAGCCTTTGGATTATTCGAGGGCTGAATTTATCGAAGCCCTTAGATATTTTAAGGGTTAAATTTATCGAAGCACTTTATATTTTGCTTTTGCCGAGGGTAGCCTAATTTAACTAGTTTTTCAATATTTGAAGGCCTTTAATACATAGCGAAAGTCAAACATCTCTGAGCCGCATTTTTGGTCGTAGCCTTTTTATATGACCGTAGTCTTTAATATGGTTGTAGCCTTTGGGTATGCCATTTGGACTTGTTTCCCAATAACCTTTAGAACGTGTCCGAAAAGTTAGTCCCCGAGTATATTGGCCTTGGCCTTTGTTTCGAGGGGGTGCCTCTTTGACGTCTTATGAGTCCGAGTTTTCGATGGCTCGGATGTACTGACTGTCGATGATAGTCCCCGAATGCTTGGGGGTGCTTTGACGCTTTGGCTCTTGAGCCGTTTCTCGTAGGATTAGAAGTGTAGAGCTCGTATAATAGTAGACTTCTTGGAGACACAAAGTTTTTTTGATATTAACAGAATGCTTATTCAAATAATTAATACATGCGTGCATGCTTTGCCGTCAGGTCTCGACTATTCTATATGGACACGGTTCATCTGACCGTTTGGCCCATTACAAAGTTATCCTATCGAGACCCTCTTTGGTGTAAAGTATTTTCCTTAAAAATATAACCCCCGAGGGTGATGCCCCCCAGTATTTGAGGTTGATTGAAAAGGAGCCTTAGATACTATTGAATTCTCCTTAGGTAGCACATAATTGTTGCCTCGTTAAAAATCTTGCCAGTAAAACCCATTTGGGACAAAATCCGATCTAAAGGGAAAAGAGTACAACACATGCTTATACACCTAAGGCCTTCGTGCAAAAAAAGGTGTCTTCGAGATCATGTGCCTTTGATAGCTTCGATCAAAAATCTATAATAAGTTAGTTTTAAACCTAAATGGACAAAAAGGATAAAGGTATACCTTAGTAGTAGTATCGTTTGAGTAATGATATGTTCCAATTGTTTGGCAGTTGCCACCTTCCATTGTGCTAAGTTTGTAAGATCTTTTGCCGATAACTCCGAGGACTCGGTACAGTCCTTCCCAATTCGGTCCTAGTTTCCCTTCATTAGGGTCTCGAGTATTGAGGGTGACCTTTCGCAGAACTAAGTCCCCGACTCCAAAGTGTCGAAGGTTGGTCCTTCTATTATAGTATTTTTTTCATCGTTTTCTTCTGCGTAGCCATCCGAACGAGCGCTACTTCTTGCTTTTCATCTAATAACTCGAGGCTAGCATTCATTGCCTCGTAATTTGACTCCTCCGATGCATGTCGAAACATAGCGCTGGGTTCTCCAACCTCGACGGGGACGAGGGCCTCGAAGCCGTATACTAGAGAAAACGGGGTGACCCTCGTGCTAGACTTCGATGTCGTCCGATATGCCCAAAGGACCTCGGGTAAAACTTTTCTCCATTTTTCTTTTGCATCGTCTAACCTTTTCTTCTGGTTTTGAATGATAGTTTTGTTTATTGACTCGGCCTGTCCATTTCCAGTCGGGTGGTACGGTGTTGATAAAATCCTTTTTATTTTATGTGCTTCGAGGAACACTGTTACCTTGCTGCCGATGAATTGCTTTCCATTATCACATACAATCTCGGCAGGTATCCCGAATCGACATATGATGTGGTCCCAGATAAAGTCAATAACTTCCTTTTCTCGGACCTTCTCGAAGGCATGTGCTTCCACCCACTTAGAAAAATAATCAGTCATAAACAAAATAAATTTAGCCTTATATGGGGCCGTTGGTAAGGGTCCAACTATGTTCATTCCCCCATTTCATGAAAGGCCACAGGAATAGGACTGAATGGAGTTGTTCTCCGGGCTGATGAATCATTGGTGCAAATGGCTGACACTTATCATATTTTCTGAAAAATTCCTTAGTATCTTTTTCCATGCTATCCCAGTAGTAAACTGCTCTGATAATTTTGCTGACCAAAGACTCGGCACCGGAATGGTTCCCACAAGTGCCTTCGTGGATTTCTCGTAGTACATAATCGGTATCCCCTGGCCCCAAGCATACCTCCAATGGTCCATCGAATGTTCTTCGGTACAATGTTCCATCTTTATCTAATGCGAATCTAGCAGCCTTGGCTCATACGGCCCTCGATTCTTTGTGGTTCGATGGGAGTTTTCCATTCTTCAAATAGTCGATATACTTATTTATCCAGTCCCACGTTAAACTTGTTGAATTTATATCGTCATGACCCTCTTCAACCACAGACCTTGATAGTTGGACGACAGTTCCCGGGACGATGTCATATTCTTCGACCGAAGATCCCACATTAGCAAGTGCATCGGCCTCGCTATTTTGCTCTTGAGGTACATGATCCAGAGTCCACTCCTTGAAGCGCTACAAAGTTACCTGTATCTTATCCAGGTACCATTGCATTATATCCTCTCGAACCTCGAAACTCTTATTTACCTGGTTTACCACCAACAGAGAATCGCACTTGGCCTCGATGACTTCTGCTCCCAAGCTTTTGGCTAGCTCGAGACCTGCAATCATGGCCTCATACTCGTCCTCATTGTTAGTTAATCTAGGAGTTTTGATAGATTGCCTAATGGTATCGCCCGTGGGTGGATTCAAGACAATGCCAAGTCCGGACCCCTTCACATTCGAGGCACAGTCTGTGAAAAGGGTCCATACCCCTAATGTTGTACCCAATCTTAGCATGAGTTCTTTCTCCACTTCAGGTACGAGGGTCGGTGTAAAATCGGCCACGAAGTCAGCTAGGATTTGAGACTTGATGGTCGTTCGGGGTTGATATTGGATATCGTACTCGCTAAGTTCGATGGCCCTCTTGGCCAATCGGCCCAATAGCTTGGGCTTATGCAAAATATTTTGAAGGGGGTAGGTGGTTAGTACACACATAGGATGACATTAAAAATATGGTTTTAACTTTCGAGATGATCTTATCAATGCAAGTGCTAATTTTTCTAAGTAAGGGTACCTAGTTTCAGCATCTTCTAGAGTTTGATTTACGTAATAAACAAGGAATTGCGTACCTTGCTCTTCTCGAACTAGTACCCCACTTATCGCTATCTCGAACACTTCCAAATATAGGTAAAGTTTTTCATCTACCTTCGGGGTGTGAAGCAAAGGCGGGCTCGACAGATATCACTTTAATTTTTCTAAGGCTTGCTGACATTTCGGCGTCCATGCGAAATCCTTTTTCTTTTTGAGCAAGGAAAAGAGCCGGTGACTCTGATTCGATGACCTTGAAATGAATCGACCCAAGGCAGCTATTCGCCCTATCAGCCTTTGCACAGCATTCACACTATCTACGATCGTGATATCCTCGATAACTTTGATCTTATCGGGGTTGATTTCAATACCTCGATTTGACACCATGAAGCTGAGGAACTTACCCGAGCCAACTCTGAAGGCGCATTTCTCCAGGTTAAGCTTCATGTTGTATTTCCTCAAAATTGCAAATGTTTCCTGCAAATGAACTAAATGGTCCTATGCGCGCAGGGACTTAACCAACATATCATCAATATAAACTTCCATAGTTTTACCTATTTGTTCTTCGAACATTTTGTTAACTAGGCGTTGATATGTAGCTTCTGCATTTTTTAGCCCAAAAGGCATTACGTTGTAACAATAAGTTCCAAAATTAGTAATAAACGAAGCCTTTTCCTTGTCCTCCGGGTTCATCTGAATCTGATTGTACCCGGAGTAGGCATCAAGATAAGTTAGGGTCTCGTGGCCAGTCGTGGCGTCGATCATACGATCGATGTTGGGTATTGGAAAAGAATCTTTTGGACATGACTTGTTCAAGTCCTTATAGTCTACACACATTCTAAGTTTGTTTCCTTTTTTAGGAACAACAACTACATTGGCTAACCACTCGGGGTATTTTACCTCCCGTATAGACCCTATTTTAAGAAGTTTGGTTACCTCGTCCTTTATGAAAGCATGCTTGACCTCGGATTGAGGCCTCTTTTTTTGCTTCACCGATTTGAACCTGGGATCGGTGCTTAGCCGATGTGTGGTGATTTCTGGTGGAATCCCTATCATATCTAAGTGGGACCAACCAATCCATATTATTAATAAAAAATTGAATGAGCTTTTTCCTGAGTTCGGGGGTTAATCCCGTTCTTAGGTATACCTTTCTCTCGGGCATGCACTCGATCAAAATGACCTACTCCAGCTCCTCGATAGTTGATTTGGTTGCATCAGATTCTTCGGGAACGACGAAGGTTCGAGGAGTAAGGAAATCCTCATCTTCGTCTTCAATTACCTGTTGCTATGACTCCATCGAGGCTGGAGGCAATGATTGCTATTTGGCCGCCTGCTTATCTTTAATGCTTGATTTCTCCGAGGTCGAAGTCCTTGAAGTCGGCACCACTTCCTCGATTGCAAACATATCCTTTGTAGCATGTTGCTCCCCGTAGACTGTTTTTACTCCTTCCTCTGTTGGGAACTTCATCATCTGATGAAGAGTTGAAGGCACTGCCCTCATATTGTGTATCCACGATCTCCCGAGGAGTGCGTTATACCTCATATGACCCTCGATGACATGGAACTTCATACCTTGTATGGTCCCGGCTATGTTTACTGGCAAGATAATTTCTTCCTTTGTTGTTTCGCTTGCCATGTTGAAGCCATTCAGGACCCGGGATGCAGGTACAATCTGATCTTGTAGGCCGAGTTATTCCATGACTCTCGATCTGATTATGTTTGCTGAGCTACCTGGATCCATTAAAATACGTTTAACTTGAATTTTATTCAAAAGGATGAGATTACCAGGGCGTCGTTGTGAGGTTGAGATATGCCTTCTGCTTCCACGTCATAGAATGATAAGATGTCCTCGGGAACATAGCTCCGAGTCCATTTTTCTCTAGTGATTGAAACTTTGGTGCGCTTGAACACAGGTCGTTGAGGGACATCGACTCCGCCAATGATCATGTGGATTACATGTTGTGGTTCTTCTTGTTCATTTTTCTTTGTATCTCTCTCCCTGAAGTGATTCTTAGCCCGATCACTTATGAATTCTCGAAGGTGGCCCTCATTGAACAAACGATCCACTTCTTCCCTTAGCTGTCTGTGATCTTCTGTTCGATGACCATATGTGCCATGATACTTGCACATCAAGTCGGGTTTCTTTGAGAAGGATCGGTCTGTATAGGCCTGGGCCACTTGGTGTCTTTGATTCTCCCAATAGCTGAGCCAATCCCTGATGCATCTATGGTGAAGTTGTACTCTGATAATCGGGGAGACTCTGCGGGGTCGGTATGTTTATCGAACCCGCTCTTACTCATGAGTCCCCGAGAACTTTGACCTCGATCGTTTCTCCGATCGCTCCGAGGAGCGTTACGGCTCGGGTCGTTGTTCCTTCGATCGGCATATGGTTGATATTGTTCTTTGTTGAATCTTGATTCCCGGTCTGTATCCCTCGGGAGCTTGGCTACGAATCTGTTAGGATGAACTAAACCCGAGGGGGCTCCCAACTGGTCATCTTCGATCCTAATTTTTGACTGGTAACGATTGTGCACATCCGACCATGTCACAGCTGGATATTCGATCAAGTTTTGCTTTAATTGTTGAGATGCAATCGAGCTCTTTTCATTCAAACCCTGCATGAAAGCTTGTACTGCCCAGTCACCGAAACCGGTGGTAACTCCATTCGTTCTATCTGGAACCTAGATACGAATTCCCTTAATATCTCATCATTCCTCTATTTTATCTTAAAGACGTCTAATTTTCTCGTGGCCACTTTTATGGCTCCGGCGTGCGCTTTCACAAAGGCATCTGCTAACATAGCAAACGAATCAATAAAGTTAGGGGCTAAGTTATGGTACCAAATCATAGCGCCTTTCGACAGCGTTTCTCCAAACTTTTTCAACAAGACCGATTCGATCTCATCATCATTCAAGTCATTTCCTTTGATCCCACAAGTGTATGAAGTAATATGCTCGTTAGGGTCGGTTGTCCCGTTATACTTGGGTATATCAGGCATGCGAAACTTCTTAGGAATGGGCATCGGAGCCACACTTGGAGGGGAATAGTTTATGTATGAACTTTTTGGCGTCTAAACCTTTCAAAACTGGAGGTGCCCCCGGTATTTGGTCAACACGGGAGTTGTAAGTTTCCACCTTCTTATTGTTGCCTTCAATTTTCTTTTTCCCGGACTAGATCCTCTTAGTAAGCTCTTCGAGCATCCTCATAATCGTGGGGTTAGTCCCCGAGCCACTTTTACTGGGCCTTTCTAGCGCTGGCTCAACACGCCGAGAGTTTACTGGTTCGGCTGTGTTTGGAGTTTTATTCTGACTTTGAAGCTGAGCGATGACGATTTGCTGAGCTTGCAACATCTCGAATATCATTTGGAGGTTGACTCCCCCTTCTTCCATTCCTTGTGTTCTTTGGCCACCGAGCCGGACTTCCCTGCGTATATCTCCTTCGGGGTCCGCGCCTAGATCTGCATTCAAAGCAATGTGTGAACTAACATCAACAGGTTCCACATTTGGCACTTCCCCTGGGTTTATCGGTGGTACATCGACTCCTGCGTTGCTATTTTCTCCAAGACCTTTGTTGTCACGAATGGGTGCGTTTTGTGAGCTAGACATGTTTCAGCCTGAGAATCAAAAAATCTTGACAAGAAAAAGTGTAAAAGCAACGTGTGTAATGAAAATCAGTAAAGAAATAATCACTATTATCTTTAGCCCCACGGTGGGCGCCAAACTGTTTACCTCGAAAATATGAGTCACAATTAAATTTGATTAGTGGTTTTAAATATATGTGATTTAGTTCAATAACAATTAATAATCAAGAAATATGAAGTAGAAATGAAAGATAGAAGTGAATCAAACCAATGTTACTTAGCAGCAGTGACCTCGAGTTTGGTGACCTCGAGGTGGCTTAGGGCAGTAAGAACAATTAAGTAGGAAAAGCAAAGTAAGAATAATAAAGCTGAAGGACAATTATGATGACACTATGCAAAAAAGTAGAATATATATTCTTTGTTCAATGATTAGATGATTTTACAAATAATTGTGGTCCCCTTTATATAATAGGGGAACCCTAAATAAATAATATTTCTATTTACAGTAAGGAATATTCTTGGTACAGCTCTCTAACCGCCTAGTACGGAATCGTACAATCATATTCCGGGATTTACGCCATGACTTAGGGGACGTGGCAGGAATCAAACTCGTTCTGGTACAAATCCATAACCGTACTATTTCGGGATCGAGCACACTCGACCTCGATATGCATCGTACTTCGCCTTCGAACTCGGGTCTGGTCCCTCGAGTTCAAACTTGATCTTGCCCGGACTCGGACTTAGGACGGGCCCTCGAGCCTATAAGTCGGAGGCATACGATTTTGACCGTATACAACAACAATTTCACCATCTCCTCAAATTGTAAGAAGAAAGTTAAAAAGGTAAAGCTAGACGCCATAATCAGATTATCAAATTACTTAAATTTACATTATCATATTTTTAAAATTAAGTAATCAGGTGAAAATTTTTGGATTATCTTTATGAGTAATTTTTATCATTATCAAATTACCTAACTTCTAAACTTAGTGGGTAAACTGAAAAACGAAATAAGCAAGATGCTCTAATATCATTACTCTGTTAAATCTAAGTTACCAGGGTAATTTTTTACCAATTACGTTACTCCATAGAGTAAATTTTTTGTTTATTTTTCCGTGCAAGTTTCCCAGCTGAATCCAAAGATAGTCATCGGCCATTGAATGACAGATCAGAAGGGAATAATTCCATTTCACACATAGCATCATTCCCTCGTCAAAATCTTCTCCTACTTTTATCTTCTGTTCAATAAAACCTGTTTACTTCAACAAATCCAATCTTCTTTCTCAAACCCTAAATCAAACCCTCAATCCATAGCAAAAAGCAAGAATCTCGACAATTTCGAAGAAAATGGCAAAAACAGATGAAATTCACACCATTTCCTTATCATTCACTGATTTCCCAGAAGATGTGCAGCTCTGTATCCTCTCTTTTCTCACTCCTTTAGATATCTCTAATTTCGCCTGCACTTCAAAGCGCTTCGTCTCTCTTTGCCGTGATGACCCAAGACTCTGGTTTCCCATGTGTCACCGCAAATGGGGATCCAAAACCCATATTAACAAATGGGTTAATAACGGTAAATTCTCATATAAGCTTCTTTACAATACCCTTTTAGAGTACGAGAATCTCATTGGCTTCTGGCGCCTCAGTGGTGCTGATTCTGATACTGATTCCCCTTTAATCTTTTTTGAGTGGGGTCCATTTTATATAGCTGGTTCAAGGGTCAAACCCGCAAGAAATTGTACTTATGGAGTGATAAAGTCGCCATTTTTATGGATGGGTTTTAACTCTAAGGGTGAAGTTGTCAATTATCTTGATCCTGAAGGGAGGGTTGAATTATCAGAAAATGTGATGAATTTAGATGATTTGGGTTTTGGGGATAGTGAATTGATTCAGGTGAATGTGAATTTCATGGGAAAAACTCATGTTGTTCTGGAAGAAAATTGTGGCAGTGCATTTGGGTATTCTTGTAATTCTCCACAGAATAGAGGAGGATTCAGGAAAGTTTCAAGCTCAGGGAACATGAGGGAAGAGGAGTACGGGGATTTATGCGGGTCCCCCGGGAGCTTGCCGGACAGGTTAATGTCCGAGATTTATCAGTATTTTGCGAACAAGACAAGTCCTGGTGGGAATGGGTCGTCGAGGAGGCAGAGAAGGAGGGAGAGGGAAAGGCAAGGGAGAAAGAAGTGGGAGCCTGAACATTATGTGAAAATAGTGAATTGTTCGCCTACTCCAGCCAGGCCTTTGCAGGGCTTGTGGAAGGTCTTGTTCCCGCTTCTTTCTGTTTATATATTATGGCAAAACTTGATTTTAATCAGCTGTTTTGTTTTTTCTCGAAATTAAGATTTGGCCTTTGGTTGGTTCTTAAAGACTTGCATAAGTAAAAAGCATCAAACTTTATAGAGATAACTAGCTAGCAGGTTAAGGTGTAACCAAAGGCTAACGAAGTATAAGTAAAAGTAAGTAAAGAGGAAAACTTTGTAGTATTGACTAGGTAGAGCCTTGATTTATCATAAGATTTAATTGCTTGTGTTTGTAATCCGGGTAATATTCAGGTCTTTGTTCTGGTGTCGAATTGATAATAAAGTATTAATCTTCAGTGAAGTGTAAGAGCAAGGTTGTACGGCACTAAAACCAAAAGCACAATGAATATTAGCGTTTAAAAGCCAAGTCACCGGTCTAGGCTAACTGTCTTCAAACCCCCCTAAGCTTTGGTAAACTAGCTCTAGCTCTACAACATTATGATGCCACTAACCATTAAGATTTCTGACTTGTTTTACCAGAACTCTTATTGTTTTCTGATTTTGGGATAATGACCTGAAGGTATGGTGATTATTCCTTTCAGTAAGAAGAACCATTTGACTGTGTTACTAATGATGCCCTTTACCATAAGCAATCCAGGTACCCCGTACTGAAACCTGAAGGGTAACTTCTGCTTTCGAAATCCCAAGTGATTTAAGTAATAATTTCCCAACCAATACGTATATCCGGACTTGTACATTTGAATTAAATGCTGGTTTTGCTTGAAGGCTTAAGTGTCCTACTGTTTGCACAGAGGAATTTTACAGCTGTAGGTGTTTCTGCTGTATCCCTTCGTGTCCTTACCATGAAGATATAGGTTTTACTAATTCTTTCAAATCAAGGTTTAACTTCAATATATTAATTTTTCTATGGATCTGTAAGATTCCTTCAGCAGTCATGCTCGATGAGTCTTAATCTAACTTTTCGTTGGGCGCTAGTTTATTTATAGTGTATGCTATTACATCATCCGGTCATCCTCATTGGTAACATCCATTGACTTATGATGAACTGCATGAATCTCAGAGTATTTGGTTTGCCAGTTTGTATATTCGGTGTACTTCCCTCTTGCTGAATGGTAGCATCTGGCCATGCTTAACTGCCAAAAGACTGCTTATCTGATGTTTTGGTTTTACTTTTCACTGCAGGGATTCTGTGATGACATGACTTTGGATTTCTTCCTTGTCTCATATGATGATGTTGGTGGTATCACTTGCAGAAGGGTTGTGGAATTATGTAAACCTTTCTCTGCCTATGCCCCAGTATTTTGGACTTCAAATACCACATTCATTGAGTCGCCTTTATCTTCAGAAGAAGAAAACATATATGAGAGTCGCATACATATTCAGCCCCTTGCTGAAGCTGGTGACCCATGTGAGATTCTGCCTAGTTCTGATAAGGGAGTTGTTTTGCGCATGCTTTGCATGAACTCAAGCTACGACTTGGTTATTCCTGATTTGGCAGGAAGCACTGTAAATCCTAGGCAGGCGGAGGGAAGGATTTGGCAGTATGAAAATGGGACATTTGGATACGGGTTTCTGCGAGACAATTACATTATAGACTTGAGGCATATTGCTCAAAATGGTCAGATATTTGACACAGCAGATATTTCTAGTGATTGATCTTGCTGCATAAATTAGTCAGACAAACATGCAGAAGGAAATTTCTAATTTATATTCTTTGTACATATTAGTTGGTTCTTGATGCTGGTAAGATTCTGGCTTTGTTGTAACATTTCGTGACAATAAAATATTGATTTCAATGTAAACTAGGTATTTTCAAGCTTCCTTTTCTGTGAATGGATTTAACTCTTTTCCTACTCTTCATGCTTTCCCTTTTGAATTCTTTCAGTTTCATTTTCGCATGTCAAGGGTGTAAAGATGCTTAGCTGATTACTTCATCTATCATGTAGAAGCTTTGACATACTCATTCATCAGCATTTAAAGTTTTCATTGTGCGTGTGGCATTTTATATCTCTATTCCCTCTCCCACGGTGTTGATTGTAATTTGTGGTTAGCTACTGGCACCTTCTGTCCCATGACTCTCACCAAATATTCATAGATCTCCAAGGACTTTCGGAGTTGAATGGCTGGTGAGTTTTGTGAAATTTAAAACATCCTGCTGATTACTGTTGCTTTTAAATTTTGTATACTGAGGAGTTTCTGATTCTTCACAAAACTTGTGTTTATGTTTCTATATATATCTGAAGTTTCATTTTAGCCTCTTGTTCCAATTTTTTTGCCTTTTCTTTTACCAAATAATTTTGCTTTTCCTGTCTGTCAAGTGTCCAGAGTGCTAATGGTATAATGTATAGCTATCCATAAAGTTCTCAGGTAGGGGAAAGGATGAAAGTGGGGGTGACAGAATGATTCTACAAGCAGGGTGCAAAATACAACGTTAATGGATAAACTTGGTAAGGTTGTTGAAATTTTTTATTTTTTTATTGTTCAGTTTATTTTTCAGTTAATAACTGTTTGTTCTGTTTTACTAGCAGGTAGACCACTCTAGCCTTGAAAAACTGGCAATGGAGAAATGACAGTTTTAAAAGTCTATGCTTTTTATGTAGTCTCTTTTTGCCCTGATAATAGGAACTTAATACTAGATTTCCTCAAAAGGATCTCTATAAGAGCAATCGAATTGGAGAAGAATCACCTTCCAGCATTTGGATCCTGTGAGATACAAAGAATTCCATAATTTGAGGTCGAAGGAGTGTGTTGCAAAGATTTGCATGGCACTGGGACAGCAAAACCGTGCTATATTCAACATTCACACAATACAAGTGAAGCACAAGAAACAAAGGTCAAAAATCTACACACAGAAGTAGACAATATATAGTTCAGCATCAAATTAATGGAAGTAGATGAGAGAAAACATAGGCTGCGGTGAAGAAGGAAGTGCATTCATAGAAGCTTCTGAAGGCATTAGATCCTTGAATAAAGCAAGATAGGTAAGACATGATTGCGGAAAGCTGAGGAGGAATCAAGTCGGTCGCTGTTTATGACTCTGCAGTAACTTCTGTTGTTGTCGCGGAATTCGTCTCATGGTCACCCTCAAGCTTGCTTAAGTTGCCTTTCTCCTTGATAAGTTGAATATGGTGATGTTTACAGTAGAGGCGCCCCTCATGTGCGATATAGTTAGAAGGGCTAATTACACAGCCCCCATGGCTACATTTGAAGCAGCTCTTGTGGTATGGCGTACCATTAACTGATACCTATTCCCACAATCATTAATATGTGTTACACAACATTAGCATAAAAAACAGTGCTAGACTGTGAACTTTTGGTTTATGTAACAAAAAGATTGCTAATTGGTGATGTTACCTTTTCTGTTGGGTAGACAGTTTTCTTGCAGCCAAAACATTTCTCTCTTGTTCCACCAAACATGCTTGTCACTTTAGCTACCTGTGGTTTCTGTTCCAAAGATGGAAATTGCATTTAGTAAGTGAAGTATAATATTCTGTGTCAGATACTTGTGGTTTCTGTTTCAAACAATCAACTTGTCAATTACCTCACTGTCAATGGGTTTATGCGGTTTCACAATTTTTGGTGTACCTGTAATATTTTGAATAGTCAATAAAATTTCTGTTTTGCAAATGTTATTTGGAATTATCCATGTTATCCTCTACCTTCAAAGCTTTTATCCAAACTGCCAGTTTGTTTGAAGAGCTGATCAAAGTGTGGTCTACAGTATAGAACTCCCTCAAAAGAATTGTAGTTGCCAAGCTGCCAATGGAATATAGTTGAAGAACAGTAATTAGTAGTAGCTCATTAAGCTCTAATACTTTGAACAATAGCATCTCCAAAGTAGATATGACTCACATAAGTTGGTATTATTGAATTAAAAAACTCAAATATATCTACTACTTCATTTGACCCTGAACAAGTCACATAAGACCATTTTACAGAGAGTTGCATGGCTATATCATATTAATATTTGCATGAAATAATTGCTGAATTTCACCTTCCAAATTGAAGATGAACATTGGAGTTAGATCTTGCAAAACCTTTGTATGGAATAGGGAGGAAAAGAAGAAAAATACTTTAAGCTGAACAAAAAAGATCTTACATAAAATCCATAAGTAAGATTTACATGAGAAAACTGTAGTCCTTTTTTGTTCCAAGCTTGGAAAAGATTTTAATGGAAAGGAAAAAATATTAGGAATTCTACCTTGAGAGTGCCCTTGCAGTGATGGCATCTGAAACAAGCTTTGTGATAAATTCTGTTATCTGCAGTTAATTTGTCAACCAGATAAACAGTTTTGTCACATGCCATGCACTTCTGTGTGGTTCCTGCAAATGCCATGGCTATATATGAGCAAGCTTTACAGAAAACAAAAATAGTCTTTGTAGCTCTTTCTTGATTTTCTGCAGCAAGAGGGTACACTAGGTTTTTGGTTTTTGGTTTTTGGAGAAAGACACTAGAGAGAATGGTGTTAAGATAAGGATGAGAAGCCAGAGAAAATATGATGATGAGGCTGAGAACAGCAATTTAACTAATTAGAGAAATAGACATTTTATCATTTGGCCCCCCAGTATACAGCACCTAACACCTCTGCAGACTTTTTCCTTTTCTTTTTCTCCATTATTTTTCTCATTTTTTAGAGCTTCTTATCTGTAATTATATTCTTTTTTGAATATACAAGAAGGAAGAAAGTTGAGGCTAAAAGAAAATAAGAATTAACCTAAATAGTTGTCTATCTAATCTCTTAAACTAAAAATAACCGGTGAATATATAACATATATATAATTTAATCAATGTATAATATCTATATATACCGGCTAGAAAAAATAAGCATTGAATCTGGCCGACCAAATTCACTATTTACCTTTTCTATCCGGTATACATAAATTATATATTAACTATATGTTACACAAATAGCCGGCTAGATTCACTATTTATTTTTTCTAGCCGGTATACATAGATTATATATCGATTATACACATACTATACATGAATTATACATATATTATATATCCGCCGGCTATTTTTTAATTTAAAAAATTAGATGGGCGACTATTTGTGTTAATTTCCTATGATTTAGAAATATATTTATCTTAGGAAAAACCTTCATTGATAAAAGCAAATAATTGGTTATGAAAAAAAATCAGTAAAAATAAATGAATGAAAGAAGTGATTGTTCCTTGCATAGACATCAAAGTTCACATGGTTGTTGGAGCCCAGTTTGGTAGAATGTGAGCTTTTTTAGTTGCCATATGAATCCTCATAATACACTCTCATGAATTATCAATCTGCTGTCATTGCAATTATGCACTGTTATATTACCAAGTCTTCTCATTTTATTTTATTTTTTGAATTATTTGGTGGACCATATTCTTATCAACAACCTAAAAGAAAGTTATGTTGGACCATTTTATATACACAGTTGTGCTAGACATGATTTTGCAAATTCAATTTCCAATATCAGGGAGGCACATGGCATAATCATATTATTGATCTGTCAATGCCAGCACTCTTTTCTTTTTCAGAAGGAGAGTAGAGAGGAAGTAATAGCTGTAAAGATTTGAGATATGGGAGTTTGATATTTCACCTGTTATTCGTCATAGTTTTTGAGATAAGAATATTCTCTTTCTTATTTAACCATTAAATATTTGATGTTCATTTGTCCGACTAATTTGTATCATACCAAGTATGCATGCTACAGGAGTAAGAGTTCTCTATCAAGAAGTTCTTTGTTCCTAGGATTCGCCCTAGACCTCTGATTATCAGTAGAGAATCTCAATCATCACATCCCTTAACAGTAGAATATAGATCTTATCCGTTATAAAACAATTGTCCAACTTTGTGTTATTTATTCAGTTAGTGAAGTGTTAGTTAATTTGGAGAAAATTTAAGAAAGAGATAAACGGTAGTATATTTAAACAAATATTTTAAGAGGGATATAAGCGCTATAAGTGTGCAAAAATTATAAAAGACAAATAACGTTGACAGAAGATAATATCATACTAGTATATGTGAATGTAATCACCGAAACATATAACAATGACATTTGTCGTGTGGCCATTAGGGTTATCCATCGGTGAAACATTGTTCTCTTTTTTTTTTTAAGGAAAAGATATTTATTCTATTAAACCAAAACTTATGATCATGGGATCATTGATGGATGGTAATCCATGCATGGCATGATGATTAATTAGAGTAGCAAGAATTCTACAACAGTTAAAGGAAATTGTTTTAACAACACCCTCACCACCTTTGTCTGCCACCATCATAACCAGAACAAAAGGCGGTGAAACAACCAAAATTCTAATTTATTTAATACTAAGTTGGTTGTTGCATGCTTTGCTAGGGTATGGACTACTTCATTCCCTTGCCTGAGATGTGATGCATTTTCATCGTGCCCAATTGTACCAAAAGCAACCTGCATGAATTAATAATAGATTCGTAAGTTTTGCAACCTTCGTTGATAAAGGGAATTATCTGTGTAGCATTAGTCTTAATTTCCAAAGGAAATAGCTTCCTGTTGTTTGCTATACAGAGCCCTTGTTAGAGCGTCATTAGCTCTGCATGGATTGGATTCTTAGTGAAGATTTTTGAAGCGAACTCTATTAACCAGTCACCATGCCGATTCCTTATTACCCCTCCTATGCCTCCAGTACCATTTTCCCTTTTAAAAGCACTATCTATATTAAGCTTATACCAACCTGAATGAGGTTTAATCCAATTGATTGTTAGGTTGATTTTCCTATCCCAATTGGATTCTCTATCCGTTAGAAGAATATATTCGATGGATTGGTTAATGATCTTAGTAAGGGATAGTAGTGTTGTTTATATTGTTATTATTCCTTGTACCAGATATTCCAAATTACAAAGGGGAACAAAGTATACCAAGTTAGATTTTTGCTTGGAATTTGCGGATCTTCCAACGTAAGAGATTGGAGCCAGTTGTGGCACTTTGGTTGGAACTTACTAATATTAATGCATAGTTTATGCCATAGAGTATGGACTTGAGGGCAGGTGAGGAAGATGTGCATAAGAGATTCAGTTTCTTTACAACAAATTGTACACTTTTCATCTATGTTCAAGCCTATTTGGGATAGATATTGTCTGCACGGTAGTCTATTGAGGTTACAAAGCCATAAGAAATACTTAATTTTGTTTGGGCAATGCAAATTCCATACCCATTTTGCAGTTTATCTTAAGATGACTACTACCTTCAACTAGTACATAGCAAGAGTTAGTCATGAAAATCCCATTAGCATTGATGTCCCAAGATATGGAATCCTTATTGTTATCACTAGGGATGAATGTTAAAAGAATATTTGCAGTTATTTCCTCGGGGATTATAAAGATAATTTTTTCCAAGTTCCACCTATTTTCGGATCTAACATTGCATATCCTAAAGGAGTCTTCCTCTTTGGTTAGGGAACCAATGACATAGCTTCTAAGGGTGTTTGAGTTGGGGATCCATCTATTTTCCTACATATTAAGAGAGGAGGAATTGTGGATGGACCAAGTCATTCCCTTTTGGCATATTTTTCATCCGTTAATGATATTTTTTTCAAATGAAGGAGCCCTTTTCACTAGGCTTATGAGAGTAATTTCTAAGAAGGGTAATTGCCCATAAATTGGTGGTGTTGTTAGCTAATCTCCAGGCTAGACTTGCTAATAAGGTTAGGTTTTTAGAACTAGCTTTTCTTAACCCTAATCCTCCATCCTCTTTAGTTCTAGTAACCAGATCCCAATTAACTAGGTGAAGTTTCCTTTTATGATCAATTGTGCCCCAAAGAAAATTTCTTTGAATTTGGTCAATTTTCTTAAGAGTTTTAGGGGGAAGCAATGTGTATTGCATGTAGTATGCTGGTAGACTGGAGAGAGTTAATGTAATTAAAATACTTCTACCAGCCAGGTTTAGTTTATCACATTTTCACCCAGAAAACTTACCTCGCATAGTGTTGATGATGAACTGGTAATCTTTGTGATTGAGATTATTTTAATAATAGAGAAACCTAGGTATTTACCAAAAGAATTGTATTCCTTTATCCCAAGGGAATGTAAGATATTTGAGCTAGTTATTTTGCTACAATTCTTTGAGAATATAATTCTGGATTTAGTGAAGTTTATAGTTTGCCTGGAAAGTTCGCAAAAGTGCTTAAGGGAAAACTTAATGGATGAGGTGGTTTTGTTGTTGACTTTTCCAATTAAAACCAAGTCATCTATGAAGAAAAGATGGGATAGAGGAGGACTATCACTGCCCATCATAACAGGATCTCATGCCTAATATCCACTATATGGTTTACGTAATTTGATAACATTTCTATGCATAGAATAAATATATAGGGGGACATTGGATGACCTTGCCTGATACCCCTACATGGGTGAAAAAACTTGGTTTTAATTCCATTGAGTAGAATGGATGTGGATGATGTAGATATACAGGACATAATTAGTTTGGACAATTTTGGAGGGATTTTAAAGAATAAAAGGGTCTTGTATATGAAAGATCATTCTAACTTATCAAATGTTTTTTCAAGGTCTATTTTTACCAGCATTTTGGCAGTATTTTCTTTTGTTTTTTTAAATTGATGAATGATTTCTTGGATAATAATGGCATTATCACTGGCACGTCTATTTTTGATGAAACTAGATTGAGTAGGGCTTATGAGAGTAGTAAGCATTGGCTTTAGCCTATTTGTAATTATT
This sequence comes from Nicotiana sylvestris, assembly GCF_000393655.2. Classification (NCBI taxonomy): domain Eukaryota; kingdom Viridiplantae; phylum Streptophyta; class Magnoliopsida; order Solanales; family Solanaceae; genus Nicotiana; species Nicotiana sylvestris. The sequence goes on from NC_091060.1 coordinate 150,980,279, forward strand.
TTTGTGATAATCTTGTAGATAGTATTGCATAGACTAATTGGCCTAAAATTATTGAGGTTGTTTGCATTAGAAAATTTTGGAATTAGGCAGAGATAGGTAGTATTGATTTCTGGAGGGATTGCATGTTCACTAAAAATTTTGTGATAGAAAGTCCTAATAGAGTTTCCGATAATTTTCCAATATTTTTGATAAAAAAAGGGATGTAATCCATCAGGGCCCGGAGATTTAAAAGGCTTAAAGTAAAAAATAACTGTATTAATTTCACAATCAACTAAGGGTTTATCTAATGTTGTACGGTCAATATTATGAAAACTAGTTGGATTATGTAACATGTGAGTCCAAATTGTATAAGTATGACTAGTAATAAATAGAGAGATAAAGTGTTCAAGGGTATGACTAAGGATATCTTGGTGATTATCTAGCCATGCACCTTCACTGTTTCTAAAGAAGCTAATGTGGTTTTGTCTCTTCCTATTAGAGGCACTGATTTGAAAAAAATCTAGTGTTAGAATCTCCCTCGTTAAGCCAATTTATTCTGGACCTTAATTTCCAATACTCTTCTTCAAGCTTAAGGATGTTATTATAGTTTCTGAGAAGATTTTCTTCTAATTCTTGAAGAAAGAAGCTATGATTATAATTAAGGGATTTTTGGATACCATTTAATCTGGCCAGGAGTATTTTTTTCCCCTAAGAATATTGCCAAAGTGTTCCTTACCCCATACTTTAATAGTCAGTGAAGGATTTGGTAGCTTCCATTAAGTCTTTATTTCTCATTGGTTCGCAACAATGTTACCAAAACTTGGATGAGTGCACCAAATATTCTCAAGACAAAATTTTTTCCCACAGTGGTGATTGATATTATTTAACTTTACTAGAATTGGTTTATGATCCGAGTAGGTTTTTGGGAGATGAGTAATGGTAACATTTAAAAATAAATTTAACCAATCATTATTAGCTAAAACACGATCTAATCTTTCCATAATTAACCCTTTCTTTTTCATATGGTTAGACCACGTGAATTTGCTACCCTTGAAACCAAGGTCGATGAGATTACAATAGTCAATATTTTCCCATAGTTTGAAGCCCTAGATGTTTTCAGTGGTCTACCACCTATTTTTTTATTACTGCTAATAATGTCATTCAAGTCACCCCCTAACATCCAAGGTCTCTTATAATTTCGTGAAAGAGTTCTAAGGTTATCCCACATAATATCTCTAAGGTGTACTTTTATACTAGCATATATAGCTGAAAAAAGTCATTTAAAGTTAAAAGGGCATACCTCTAAAAGAGCATAAATTTCTTGACCATTTTTTGTGAAATGTTCCACTGTCACCACATTGTGGCTATAGAGGATGGCCATGTCTCCTGACTGGCCCTCCGCAAGAACCTCTATGAAATCAGAGAAGTTAAATTCGTTTAGAAGGGGGGCATGCAACAACATCCTATTCTCAAGAAGGGCTACCATACAGGGTTTGTGAGTGTCGATTAATTCCCTAAAATTACGACGGAAGTCATCATTATTGGAACCTCTAACGTTCCAAAATATTATAGTAGTGGCTCTATTCATTTGAGATGCTTGTGGTTGGTTGACAGTGGACTCCCTCTCCACTGTGTTGTGGCTCCTCCTTCTTGATGGAACTAGGATTATTGTCTGTTTTCCTACTGTGGGATCTTGCAGTGGTCGAACATGCATTTAGAACTTGTGCATGGTGCTGGGGCAGCTGAATATGTATTTATTGTTCCATAATTCTGGAAAAAGTAGTATTTTTACCTCATTTAGGCTTGAAAATTCCACACTCGGTTGAGTACCTTGTAGAAGATGTTCTTCTTCTTCCTCGACTGGATGTTGTGGTGGATTTTGTCCTAGTGCATTGACTTGGATGTTGGGTACCAGATTTACTGGGGCCATGTTTGGTGGATTGTTGGGTTCCTGGACTGCATGGTGACTCCATGGCATGAAGATCGGATTGATTGCCATGCTTTCCTCCGATGGGAAGAATGGTAGGTTCATTGGAAGATTGATGAATTGGTTGGGGGTTTGTGGAAGATTCCACTGCTCCTGCATGGCCTGGATTAGTGTGGGATTCATGTGTGGGGCTAAAGGGTGTAGGATATTGTTGATCTGTGCTTGATTGGTGTAGTTGTTCACTGCTATGTGCATTCCTTTCGATATTAGTTGGGTTAGATAACGGGTATTCTGGATTATTATTACTATCTCTTGGCCATTGATTTGGATATTGAAGGTTATTGCGTGGCCTAAAATGCCTGCTTCTAGTCAAGAGGTTGGTTGGTAATTTTGAGATTGAGGGAGGGGATGTGAAAAATAGTGGTTGATTTTGTAGTTGTGGTGGCATGGGTGGAAGGTTGGCCATCGGAGGAATTCTGTGTTGGTTTGGTATGTGAACTAGTCGAAACCTTCTCTTGGATGTGAGTGGGAGTCTTGGCATTCTCTTTTTGTGGGTTATATATTTGGTTAATATTGGTAATAAGATTGGTAGCTTTCCTAGGGTTCTTGATTTCTATAAATTTCTTTGGCTGCATGGGAGTTAATTGGCTTGGCGTGTGAGAATATATAAATTTTTTGGTGGATTTTGTTATTGTCAGGTGCTCTGAGTAATGTGCCATTTGGTCATCCTCCTTTTCATGCATGTCCATGTGTAATGTTTATGAGGCAGGGGTAGTGGTAATATCCGATTTAGGATTAGTTATTTCCTTTAGTTTAGAGATAGCCAAGTAATTACAAGTTTTGTTTTTAGTGGAAGCTTCTTCTAATGATTTGGGTGTTGGTTCCAAGATGTCGTTGGTATTGGACACATGTAGGAGTTTGTCTTTTCTGCTTTGCATGCATTGGGCATTTGGGATTATGGGCAGATTTTTTGCTAAACTATTTTCGAAAACCATGGGCTTTTCATCCTT